>NC_082707.1:129472188-131872188 GCF_030144855.1 Hypanus sabinus
CTCTCTCCTTCAGTCAAGCAAAATCAAGATGGGTTTATTATCATATGCACAAGTGTATGTATGCACAGGTGCAATGTAAAACTTATTTGCAGCAACATCACAGGTACATTACACTAAAGACAAATCATTCAAAAGAAATACATCAATTAAACAAATTTTACAGAAGTTATACAAGGAGTTATTTTCTGTACAGATTGCCCTAAGGAAAGATACATAAAGTTAGACCCTCTTAAATGATTAATGATAAAGCATTTAAGGAATGAAATCATCTGACTTTAAAGCCCCTTTTGAAAGGGTGGCACTCAGTACATTGACAAAAAAAGCATGTTGTAGCAGAACAAATATCCCTAACTTATTAAGCAAGTCAGTGCTAACTTGTATAATTGAGCTGGCAAGTTTAGTCGTACAAACAATACTGATAGGTCCAGGGAATAAGGCTCCCTTCATTAATGTCATAGGATTGCAGAAGCCTTTGTAGTTACTACAGCCATGGCATTTAAGGCTTGGGTTAACATAACATGCCAAGCAGGACAGTCCCTAAATCCTAAATGAACCTTATAAGAAGGCTGTGGAATAGCAATGGATGAAAGGAAGTGGGGGAAATTAAAGATGTTTATTACTATTGGATACTGACATAAGCTGATCAAGAAGTGTTAATTGTAGTTTGGAATTATTTCAGTTTGGTCAAAAGAATGCTCATCAGTCACATGTAACCTTATAACTGGATGAGCTATGTCACAGATAACTTTGCCTAGAGGGTATAATAATCATTGTTCACCTTGTGATTCTTGAATCATCCAGGATCTCTGTATGTGAGTGGGTTCTCTACATTTGTTCGAATAGACTAGCAAATGAATAAAACTGTGCCTGAACATTGCAATGGGAAGTGAAGGGTGACTGTCTTTTCCAATGACATCTGCTTATTATACTTGGAATACATTCCATACCTCAACTTGTCTGTTTATCTATGGAAAACTTCATTCATGGTGAGGAAACTATTTAATGTGTTCAGCTCACGTAGAAGTGTAATCATTTTATTGTATCTTGATTTTGATTGCTGTTGAGTCAGACACCTATGACTATCAAATCCTTTACTGAAGTCTGATTATTTGCGGAGTTGCATTCAGGAATTTAAATTGGCCCACATTGGAAGATTCACTTTAAGCAGGATATATTGTGCATATGTGCACGACCTCGATGTATATGATGTTTATACTGAGAGAAGTTCAACATGCACATGAAGAGCACACCAAAGGTATTGGAACACTTCCCCACATTCAGTAACTTAAGAGAAAACAGTGTAGATGTTAGAACCAAACAAAAGGCTGGTTGGGTCACCCTGGAACTCTGAGAGCAGTTCCATGTGTAGCTTTGTAGGAAGATTTTCACTAAGGAAATGCATTGTAGATTATGAACTATATTATGAAGATATTTAGAAGATATAACGTATTAGAAGAACAAAATGGAGTTATATTCCTTGAAGTGTAGTTAAGAAGGTTTCTTGAATTTAAGTATTAAAGCCATAGGAAAAATTTGTTAACTTATATTCAGTTTTCAGGAATTGTTAATGAAGACTGCAATTTGCAAGGCTTGTAAAACTGTTCCCCAAACTTCAAAAGTCCATTACAAATTTAAAACCTGAGGAATTTCTGTTAACCAAAAGTATTACACCTTATGGTGGTGTATCACAGAACACTCACGATCTAATTGAATTGTGAATGGGAAGGCTCAAAAGACTGAATAACAAACAGATGTTGCCAAAAAATGTCATAAATACAAGTAGGTATTTTGTCTTTCACTGACTAGCTGCATATTCCTGAAAACTGGTATTGAATCCACAGTATCATAACTCTTGTATAAGTTTCTGCTACAGAAGTTTACTTTAGGACAATATTGATAAAACTGCATCTAACGGATGTAACTACCAGATTAAAAACAATAGCAAAATAGATATATTGTATGTAAAAATATAATGTATATTATCAATGAAGATGAAAAATAACTTACCTAGTAATAGCAAAATCATCTGATGAGTGAAGGTTTCTTTTTAACATAATAGAAAGCTGTGAGATTAATGTTTGAAATGATTTTCATGTACAGTACCCTCAACCATCAGTTTTGAATCATGCACGCAGGGTACACCTCATAGCTAATCATAGGGGGCTTTTAAGACACAATCAAAAGCTGGAGACAGCAAATAACTTTCTTTATACCACTAGTGAGTTTAAGATCATTTGTAAAAGTACATGAAAATATTTTAAATAATTTTGCACTTGATTCGCATCGGAACAATGTGAAGTACACTTTTCACCTTAACCAAAGTGGCAAGTTTACTTATGGTTGTTCTTCACATTCCCGATATATATTATTTTATTTTATATTGTGAAGCTCCACAATATGTTACCCTCCCAATGGATAACTGACTCTGCTTCATATTTAAACAGTCAATAAACCAAATTGCAGAGCACCATTACGATTTTAGTTCTACAAAGGTTTTCTGCAGTGTTGTAAAATCCAATTGTGAATTGACATTGCAAAGACTTTTTTTTTCTTCCTCTGTAAAAGGTACTTCTTGAAATGTGGCAGTCTTTCTGGGAAATGATAGATCGAAGATGTAACTATATTTAGCTACCAGCAGAAACTTTATCATCAGTCATGGGTATGGTAGCTCCATGAAGTTACATGTGATAGTTACATACCCAATGCTTCACTATGAAAGTGAGTGGTTTCCACTACAGAGTTCATCCACTGAGCTGTATTTGATCCATTCTAAGTGAAGCAAGCTACTTTTAGTCAGAACTGTAATACAACTGTAATTTCACAACTGCTGGATGCAAAAACCTCAGTGAGATCAATAAGTGGGAGAAGGCGTAGAATTCTTTTACTATCCCCTTTGGAATGCACTGTGAAGGACTAAATTACAAGTATGATCGCATTCAATACTATCATCTTCAAATGTAATCATTACACTCTAAGACCTAGGCCTCGATACCTCCTTGTGCAAATGGATCCTCAATTTTCTCACTTGCAAATCCAAGCCAGTGCAGATTGGCAACTTCAGCTCCTCCACAATCACCATCGGCACAGGTGCACCATAAGGTTGTGTGCTTAGCCTGCTCTACTCACTTTATACATATGACTACGTGGTTAAGTACTGTGTCGCTCCAATGTCATATATATGTAAGTTTGCTGACAACGCCACTGTTGTTGGCTGAATCAAAGGTGGTAATGAATTGGCATATGGGTGGGAGATTGAAAATCTAGTTGAATGGTGCCACAATAACTCAATGTCAGCGAAAACCAGTCTGGATTATTGACCGCAGAAAGAAACCGAAGGTCGATAAGCCGGTCCTCACGAGGAAGAGGGTCAGTAACTCTCAGTTTCTTGGCATTATCATATCAGAGGATCTGTCCTGTGATCAGCACATAAGTGCCATAACAATGAAAGCGCAACAGAACCTCCACTTTATTAGAAGTTTGCACAGATTTGGCATGTTATCTACAACCTTGACAAAATTCTGTAGCTGCGCAGTGGAGAGTATCCTGACTGGTTGAACCACACCTGGTATGGAAACACTAATGCCCAAGAATGGAAAAGCCGACAGAAAGTCCATCAGAGGCAATCCCTTTCCAGTATACATCACATCTACAGGAGCTCTGCCATAAGAAAGCAGCATCGAGCATGAACCTGGACCATCCAGGCTATGCTCTCTTCTCCCTGCTGCCATCTGAAGGTCCCACACCATCACGTTCAGGAATGGTTATTACCCTTCAGCCAATAGATTCCTGAACCAGCATGGATAACTTTTCTCACCTCAACTCTGAAATGATTCCACAATGACTCACTTTCAAGGACTACAACTCACATTCTCAGTATTATTTATTCGCTGGTGGCGTAGTGGCTTCACCCCCAACAGAGGATTCTCTGATCTATGAGCTGTTCCCGGGGACGCACACAGAGACCAACATCTGGTGTTGCTGGCAGATCATCAACTTGGTGAAATACGCTCTTTGATCGGCCCAAAACTTGATGGTCTATCAGCACATGGAGATGTCCGTGGGGGAATGCTGCCGACTGGCACATTCTCAGCTGCAGGAGTACGTACTGTTCAGTATTTACTGAGCATAGCCTTGGGCTGATTTGGAATTGAATGCTGTGAAACAATTTCACTTAACCTCATTATTAGGAGCTTCTCTACCTGTACAACTGGCAAAATTACTAATTTAAATTTATATCCCGTGATTAAACAGTCATTATGAATTTTGTTCCAGTTTTGTAATTTTTTTAATCTCAAAAAATTTAAAATTTTTAGTTTAATTTATCAAAATTATTTATTTAAACCTTCATTAAGTGATCTTACCTTTCTTCTTTGGAGGAATAAAGGAGTTTATTCCTTCACAGATCTGTTTCAAGATGGCCGATTGATGTCTTCTGAGAAATTAGTAACTAAATCCTCTCTCTCATATTCACATTACCTGCAATATCTTCAGGTCAGACACTTCTTACAAAAATACTTAAGTAATTTTCCATATATACAAGACTCTGACCTGTTAGATATTATTTTAAAAACGAATCCTTTAGTGAAGGGTTTATTGGGAAATATTATAATTTATTGTTACAACAGCACAATTACCCTTCACTTAAGATTAAGCAAGATTGTGATAGAGAGCTTAACATGACTCTGATAACAGAAGATTGGTTGCGGATTTTGAAGTTGGTTAACTCTTCTTCGATTTGTGCCAATCACTCTTTAATTCAATTTAAAATTGTACATCGTTACTATTTGACTAAGGAGAGACTGTCTAAAATATTTCCTAATGTTGATAGTTTGACAGATGTAAAATCGAGACAGCCACATTGACACATATGTTTTGGTCATGTTCTGTACTGAAACATTTTTGGAAGTCTATTTTCTCAACAATTTCTAAAGTTTTAAAAATTAATTTACAACCTAATAACTTGACAATTTTATTTGGTATAATCCCTCAATATATTCATGTTATTTCTCCATCAGACCAACATGTAATTGCATTTGTTACATTATTGGCCAGAAGGGCTGTTTTGTTGAAATGGAAAGATGTTTCTGCTCCTACAATGGTTTTCTCAGGTGATGTTATGTCTTAGTTTAGAGAAAATCAGAAGTCGAACTTTTGATCCTCGATTTGATTTTGAGGAAAGGTGGGGTTCATTTGCCCGCAAATTTGGTTCATTGCACAAATCATCTGATTTGAGTTAATTAATATGGTTTCCTTCAGAATTTTTCTTTAAGTGGATTTGAGTTGGTGATTGATTTTTTTTTCATGGAAGCTTGTATGGTGCATAGCTCTGGGGTTGAGCTCCCAATGGGTTTTTTTTTCAGTTAGTAGGGGTTCTTTTTTTTTCCTTCTTTTTCTTTCAAAAAAAATTTAACACTTTATTTTCTCTTATTAATATTGATATATTGCTTAGCTTTGTTAATCAATTATTTACTAATTTAATTCCTTATTGTACATAATGATATATTGACTTAATGTATCTTTATTTTTGTTAATCTTCAATATAACTAATAAAAAAGATTTTTTAAATGAAAATGATAGTTTATTGATCCCAAAAGAAATTAGTGTCACAGTAGCATTGCAAGTGTACAGATTTGCAAATATTAGAAGTAAGAAAGAATAAAAAAGTTATCTTAAAAATAAGATGTACAAGTCAAAAATGATAAGATTTACAATATTTCCAAGTTCACACTTATAAGATGGTAGTGCAAGAATTACTGTAATATTATTCAGTAATGGTGCACTTTCACACTGTCCAGTTAAGAAGTGATGGTAATATTGCATAGGGTATCCGTAATAGCAGGGTGTGGTAAACAGAGGTTACTAACAGTCTAACAGGAGGGGGTCATCACTTCCCCGGCTACAGGTTGGCTCATTATAGAGAATGATCTCATATATCACTCTTTGGAGCAGCCCAGTTGTTTTAATCTATTACTGAAGGTGCTCTGTTCAGCCAAGGTGGCATGGAGACCGTGAAAAACGTTGTCCAGAATTGCCAAGGTTTTCCGGAGCATCCTTTGTTCTACCACCGCCTCCAGTATGTCCAGTTTGACTCCAATAACAGGGTCAGTCTTTCTAATCAGTTTCTTGAGCCTCTTGGCATCACCCGTGTTGATTCCATTGCCCCAGCACACCATCGCATAGAGGATTGTACTGATTATAACAGACTGGTGGAACACGTGAAGGAGGGGCCTGCATGCTCTAAAGGACCTCAGTTTCCTCAGGAAGTAGAGGCGACTCTGGCCCTTCTTATACACAGCTTCTGTGATGGTGCTCCACTCGTCTGTCATCCAGGTGCACCCCCAGGTACAGGTAGGTCCTCACCACATCCACATCCTCACCATCAATAGTAACAGAGGAGCAGTGCAGGCTTAGTCTTCCTAAAGTCCATCACCATCTCCCTTGTCTTACTGCCATTGAGCTACAGATGATTCAGCTTGCACCATTTGACAATGTCCTCCACCAGGGCCTGGTATTCCTCCTCCTGTCCTCCCCTTATACACCCAACTACTGCTGAGTCATCAGAGAATTTCTGCAAATGACATGACTCAGTGTTGTATCTAAAGTCTGAGGTCTACAGAATAAACAGGAAGGGAACCAATAGAGTCCCCTGTGGGGCCCCAGTGTCTGACACACAGATCTGAAGCTACACAAACTGTGGTCTGCCAGTCAGGCAGTCCATTATCCGGGAGACAATGGAAGTACCAGCCTTCACTGAATGGAGCTTTCCCCCCAGCAATGAGGGCTGTATAGTATTGAAGACACTTGAGAAATCAAAATATGTGATCCTCACCTTGCTGCCCTGCTTATCCAAATGGGAGTAGACTCTGTTCAGCAGTAGATGATAGCATCATCAACTCCAATGTGCTCCTGGTAGTCAAACTGCAAGGGATAGAAGTCTGATCTGACCAGGGGTCAGAGGTGAGCCCAGACCAGCTTCTGTTCATGATGTATGAGGTCAGGGCCACTGGACGGTAGTCAGTCAAGACTTTTGGTTGGGCCTTGGGTACTGGGACCACACATGATGACTTCCACAGAGTCGGGACCCTTTCCATACTGAAACTCAGATTGAAAATGCGCTGGAGAACTCCACACAGCTGTTCAGTACACTCCTTCAGGACCTTGGGTTCACACCATCTGGCTTTGCCATGTCTGAGTTTCCCCGGAGCCCTTCTCACCTGCTCCCTAGTGAAGGTGAGTCCATGATGACTGGGGAGTTGGTGGAAGGTGGGGGCTGGGGGAGGTAAAGATCGGGACAATAGCAGTTGGTATGCGGAGGTGTGGAAGGCAGGTGCAGGGCAAGGAGGGGAGTAGGCAATGGTAGCCTGTGTTGTTCTGGATGGAGGGGGTGTTAGTTCTGAGGGAGCCTGAGCTGGTGTGCTGAGGGGGGTGTGAACAGGAGGACAATTGTCAGACCTATTGAAGAATTGTTTTAACTCAGTCATGGCTGCATTCCAAGGCTCCACAGCTAGGCTGATTTGAAGGCAGTGATGTTCTTCATGCCTCTCCACACCTCCTGTGTGTTACTTTGCCCAAGGTGGTTCTCCAGCTCTCTCCTGTACCTTGATCCTCTCCTTTAGCTCCCTCTGCACCTGTTTCAATTCCTCCATGTCTCCTGATTTAACGGCTCTCTTTCTGTGGTTGAGAAGAGCCTTCAGATCATTGGTGACCCATCATTTGTTGCTGGGGAAGAAGCAAACAGGCCGAGTTGCTTGCTCAATGCTCAACCCAGCGATGGAAAATGTGCAATTGGGCCGGCTGGATTCGAACTTGGAACCTTCACTCCGAAGTCTGGCGCTGATTTTTCAAATCAACAAAATATACTTTATTCAAAAATAAAACTATGTACAATAAACCATTCAATGACTCTCAATCCTTTACAGATGTTTCCAGTATATTCTATATATTTCCACACTTCTTCACAGAGTGGACAGCCAGCACCTCTTCCCCAGGGAACCACTGCTCAGTACAAGGGGACATGGCTTTAAGGGGAGAGAAGTTCAAGGGGGATATTAGAGGAAGGTTTTTCACTCAGAGGCTTGTTGGTGCGTGGAATGCACTGCCTGAGTCAGTGGTGGAGGCAGATACACTAGTGAAGTTTAAGAGACTACTAGACAGGTATATGGAGAAATTTAAGGTGGGGGGGGGGTTATATGGGAGGCAGGGTTTTAGGGTCAGCACAACCTTGTGGGCTGAAGGGCCTGTAATGTGCTGTACTATTCTATGTTCTTGCCATTCACATGGCAGTCTGTTGTTTCAATTTTACACACCATTGTTAAGGGATATACTCCCTGCCACCCGACCCCTCCCACTCCCACGGGAGAAGAACCCTAAACCGTGGTCCTTCCCCACCGGGCTCTTATGGTGGCTGCCCCAAGCTTCAGTGCGTCCCTGAACAGTGCATACTATCATTTCTACTATCATACAACAGTTCATTTCTATCAGCCCAATATAACCAAAAGCACATATAACGGATATTAACAGCCCAATAATACATTCTTAAATTAGGCAAAGCAAGACCTCCATCTTTTTTTAATTTTTGTAAATGATATTTACCAATTCTTGGTCTTTTATTATTCCAAACAAAAGATGAAATAATAGAGTCAACCCAATTGAAAAACTTCTCAGTTAAAAAAATAGGGGTATTTTGAAATATATATAAAAATTCTGGTAAAATCGTCATTCTAACTGTATGAATTCGGCCAACTAACAAAGGTGTAAGTGGATTCCATCTACAAAATAATTGCTTCATAAAATCCACTAAAGGAACCAAATTAGCTTTATAATGGTCATAATAATTTTAAGCGATGATAATACCTAAATATTTAAATAAGTCTGTAATTCTAAAAGGAATGTCATCATATATAGAAGCAGAATCATTCAGGGGAAATAATTCACTTTTATGAAGGTTTATTGAAACTATTAAAAGATTTTGGAATTTTTTCAGGATATCTATCTAATGTGCACTTGCTTGGCCATTAGACACTATGCCGTGCTTGTAAGTTTTTATGTAGCGTCAGTCACAAGTGTTTGTGTTCAAAAAACAGTGAATAGTTGGTGATAGTTTTCACTGATAGTTGGTGAAAAATAAGCAGTAAGACAATTCAAGCAACACACACAAAATGCTGGTGGAGACCGTTTCGCTGAACACCTACGCTCTGTCCGCCAGAGAAACCAGGATCTCACACTGGGAGACCGTTTCGCTGAACCCGACGCAGACTGGGAGACTGTTTTGCTTAAACCTGACACAGACAGGGAGACCATTTCACTGAACACCTACGCTCTGTCCGCCAGAGAAAGCAGGATCTCCCGGTAGCCACATACTTTAATTCCACGTCCCATTCTGATATGTCTATCCATGGCCTCCTCTGCTGTCAAGATGAAGCCACACTCAGATTGGAGGAGCAACACCTTATATTCCCATCTGGATAGCCTCCAACCTGATGGCATGAACATTGATTTCTCTAACTTCCTTTAATGCCCCTCCTCCCCTTCTTACCTCATCCCTTATTCATTTATTTATTATCCCCCCACTTTCTTTTTTTTCCCTCTTTTTTTGTCTCTCTGCCCCTCTCACAATTACTCATTGCCCGCTCTCCATCTCCCACTGGTGCTCCCCTCCCCCTTTTTTTCTCCCTAGGCCTCCCGTCCCATGATCTTCCTTTTCCAGCTGTGTATCCCTTTTGCCAATCAACTTTCGAGCTCTTAGCTTCATCCCCCCCCCCCTCCGAGTCTTCTCCTATCATTTTGGATCTCCCCCTCCCCCTCCCACTTTCAAGTCTCTTACTATCTTTTCTTTCAGTTAGTCCTGACAAAGGGATTCGACCCGAAACATCGACTGTACTTCTTCCCATAGATGCTGCCTGGCCTGCTGCGTTCCACCAGCATTTTGTGTATGTTGCTTGAATTTCCAGCATCTGCAGATTTCCTCGTGTTTGTGTAAGACAATTCAGGAACTGCTTGCTCACTACGATTTCGTATTCACGCCAGAAATGGCTGTAAATGAAATTAAATTATATCACTACTTTAACTAATTAGGAACTACTTGGAATTTAAAGGTTTTGACAATCATCACGAATGTTACAATGAAGATTTGGAAGATAGAATGATCAAAAGCATTGTATGAAAGCAGTACATGTTACACTAGGTGTCTGTGCTGATTTTATTCGTTTACATTCAAAAGAACACTTAAGGATTGGGGTTGTTGGTTGACATTTGCTTGGATGCTGAGAATATGAGTGAGGTACTTAATGAGTACTTTCCTTCAGTATTTACCAAGGAAAAGGGTATGGAGGACCACGAGATCAGTGAGGTTAGGGCACTTAGAGCTCAAGTATAACAAAGTGCTGGGTCTCCTAATGAGTATTAAGGCGGATAAATCTCCAAGGCCTGATTGGATTTTGCCCAGACTATTTAAGGAGGAAGAGAGAAGATTGCTGGGCCCTTGACTGGTATCTTTGCATCCTCCTTTGCCACAGGCAGGTCTTGGAGGACTGGCAAATGGCTAATGTTGTACCTCTATTTAAGAAGGGAACAAGGTCAGTAAAGCCTTTGACAAAGTTCTTTATGGGAAGCTAATCCAGATTAAGCTGCATGGGATCTGTAGCAAATTGGCTGTTTGGATTCAAAACTGGCTTGCGCAGAGTAGTGGTCAAGGGGACTTATTTGAGCTGGAGGTCTGTATTTAGTGGAGTTCTGCAGGGATCTGTGCTAGGACCTCGGATGTTTGTCGGATGAAAATGTAGATGGGTGTGTTAGTAATGTTGCAGGTGATACCAAGATTGGAGGAGTTACGGATAGTGTAGAAAACTGGCGAAGAATACAGCACAATCTAGACCAGTTGTAGATATAGGCTGAGAAATGGCAGCTGGAATTTAGCCCAGATAAATGTGAGGCATTGCACCTCGGTAGGGCAAGTGCAAGGAGACAGTACAGGGCAAGGTTAACAGTGTTGCTGATCAGAGATCTTGGGATCCCAGGTCATAGCTCCTTGAAAGTGGCTACACAGGTCTTAAGGTGGTTCAGGCTTATAGAAAGCTTGCTTTACAGTATTAGTCGAGGCAATGGGTTCAAATCAGGTTATGATCCAACTTTATAAAACTGGCTAGGCCATATCTGGATTATTTACAGTTCTGGTTGTCCCATTATAGGAAGTTGAGGCTTTGAAGAGAATGCACAAGGAATTTACCAGGATGCTACCTGGTTGAGGGGGCATGTGTTACCATGAGATGCCAGATGAACTTGAGTTGTTTTCTCTGGAGCTTCGGAGGCCGAGGGAATATCTGATGGAGGTTTACTAGATTATGAGAAGCAGAGTGGATGGAGATTGTTTCCCAGGGTTAAAATGTCTAATACTAGAGGACGTGCATTGAAGAGGAGATTCAAGGGAGATGTGAGGGGTGAGTTATGGATAACTGGAATGCACTGTCTGGTATTGTGGTAGACACTTGGATATAAGAAAGATGGAGGGATATGAACATGATGTAGCCAGGAGGGATTAGTGTTTGGCTGTTGATTTGCTTTTTAGCTGATTCAGCACAACACTATGGGCCAAACAGGCTGTTTCTGTGCTGGTACTGCTCTGTTTAACATTGTAGGATACATTAGATAAATTCCTCAGTTGATTATTAGTTTAGCTTTTTTTAGTACTACTGATAATGTATTTCATTTAAATATTTTTTTTACTCAGTTAAACAGCAATTTGTCTTTTTTTAATTACCTTTTAAATTATTCCCATGAAACTTTGGCTAATTGGGCCAAAATGTACTGGTACCAACTAATGAGAATCCTCTTTTGCAGTTTTTCATTAATTCTATTAAAAAAAAATTCCATAGCATTTCTCTTCTACTGTGAATGTCCGCAAGAAAATGAACCTCAAGTATATGGTGACATATACACACTTCGATAATAAATTAACTGTTAAGAAATTATTGCAGAAAGGTGCAATAGCAAGTGCCATGTAAATTTTACTTCAAGTGCTACAAATATTCAGATGAAGAAATCCTGCAAAGTAGTCACCCAATCTGTATTTTGATCTCACAACTATGGAATTTCTTTGGTTTCCTACACTTTTCGACAAAGTCCATCATATGCTCATCAATTATGCACATTTAAGCCCTCAGGACTCAGAATTGAATTCAGTTTCAGGTAACCAGGCTTTTTTTGTCTGTCAGAACTGGGTCCTTTTGATGTTTTCTCATCCATTTAATGTTGTCCTATTGTCTCTTTTCATTGCTGTCTTTACTGCTATGCATTTCCAGCATTCTCCTTCATTTCAGATTTAAAAGCAACACCTTTTCCACAGCTTCAAAATCTCCACACTAACATGACTACTTTTTTCCACTGTTCTGCAGCTGACCAGCTTTGTTTCTCTACAAAAGCTGGCATGTATTTCCAGTGCCAGAATACCTGCTTCAAAGGCAACACTGAAGGAAGTGTTTTAAGAATGTTTAGCCTCATCATACAATCAAGCCTGTTGTCAACTTCAAGGAGATCCAAGTTTACTACTTCTGAATAGAAACTAAGCAACAACATAAAACTAGGAAAATTTATTGATGCTTGCAAGTCAGAAAAAGCAAAACTGGAACCAATGGTCATAAATCAAGTTAACCTCAAACACAAATTCTGGACAATCTCTTCACTTTAATTCTTTTCCATCTACATACATGTATCATAGAATTTACTAAGCCATAAATGACAACCAAAAGTGTTGGTTCATCAAGAGAAATTGAAAATATTTATACCCTTGCAAATGATTGATTGGCCACAGGAACTCGTTGAACACAATGATGGTCAGTCTTATCCCAAGACCCCTTTTGAAAGATCAAAACTATACCTTAGGTTTACAGCTGTGAAAAGTATCTTCACCCTGGAGTCATACACCACCATAAATCAACTTCCTGAAAGAAAATGTACTAACCCAACAGTAGACTCAAATCTTGGGAATTATGTTTAATTTTAAAGAAATTTACAGTCAGCCTCCTTATTCACGAGGGATTGGTTCTGGGACCCCTCGCGGATGCTCAAGTCCCTTATTCAACCTGTCTCAATACAGTGGACCTTAGGACCCAGCAGTACCCCAGACCTTATTTAACCTGTTTTAGTGCAGTGGACATTAGGACCTGGCAGTAGAGCTCTGAATCCGCAGGGTTTCTGTCCACGAAAATAAAGTGGAAATAATAAAGCAATCGGAAAGAGGTGAAATGCCATCAGTTATTGGAAAAGTGTTAGGCTACGTTGGTCAACGATTGGAACAATTTTAAATGATAAAGTGGGAAAGGCTTTGCCCCAATGAAAGCTACAATTATGACTAAGCAACAGTGGTTTAATTATTGGGTTTTGATCCTCCACATCAACTTGGCATGGTGGAGAGCACACTCTAGAGTGGTCTGTCACTGGATCGAAGTCTGGAACTTCTGTTCCTGAGCCTGGCGCTGAAACATACGTTCTTAAGTGTTTTATATGCATAGAAAGGTTATATATATATATACTAAGACGCTAAATAATACCGAATGTACCTGTCCCGACTTACTAAGAGAACTTCCAATTTTTTTCGATCCTGATGCATAATAATCCACACACATCCTCCCGTACACTTTAAATCTCTAGATTACTTACAATACCTAATACAAAGTAAATGCTATGTAAAATAGCTGTTATACTGCATTGCTTAGGGAACAATGACAAGGAAAAAAGTCTGTACATGCTCGAACAAGTGATGGAAGAGCACTTCCGGGTTTTCATGACTCGTTGAATTCGCGGATAAAGGGGGGCCAACTGTACTTCAAATCTGTGTCCTGAAATTGCCTCATGAACTGTCAATGTTTGGCATAAGTAAATAAAGCAGAAATGCTGCATTGTATCACACAACTTTAAAAAACACACTGCCACTCAAGCTCTGGAATACCATCTACCTTTATTCTTATTCCATGTTTTCCCATGGACATAAAATAGTACAATTTACAACTCTACCGTAAATATATCAATGCTACAGGTATTAGGGCCAGGTTATTCATAGCATGTAAATTTGCCCATTGCACAAATGCAAGAATTACAGCAAACCAAGGTAGATATTTAATGTACAAAATGGGTGTACACAACACATTCTTTCCCTGTATACTTAAAACACTAAGTGGTACATTGAAGATTTGCTGCAACAGAATTTCTGAAACATCCAGCAATTGGAAAATTATCTCAGACGCATGAACCAAGGCAGAAAAGAACTACAGAAACATGTTCACACAATCAATGTAAATGTACAATTTTGTGGGCTATCTATTTGAAGCAATGCATAAGAAAAAATGGAATTGTATTCACTATTATAGAAAGGCAAAAAAAGATTAGCTAATGAAACCAATATTGATAGCATGTAAATTACTTTCTCTAAACAAAACTGAATTGCAAGTCAAAAGTACTGCATGTTAAACATATTGTGCCTTTTTAAAATGAAATTTGTAATCCTTTGACAGAAATTCACTGATTCCTACTTGGTTTATAGTTATAGTACACCAATTTTCACTTAGGGTAAAAGTCCAATTTATGAAGTAACAAACAATATTCATTCAGCACTCTCAGCAGAAGGTGATCTGGATCGGGATTTTGACCGTGAACAAGACCGGGATCGAGAATGAGATCTTGGGCGCTCTGCCGACTCTGGGGATTTAGCTGGTGAAGGAGAACGGCCTTTCTGCTCCTTAGCAGGCGCAGGTGATCGACTACGAGAACGTGTTTTACTGCGACTCCTGCTCTTTGACCTACTGTAGGACTTGCGGCCTCTGGACCGAGATCGGCTACGTGTTCGGCTGCGAGATCGTGACGAACTGCGGCTACGGGATCGGGACCTGCTCCGAGACCTGAAAAGAAAATTAGAATTGTAGAAGTCAAGTACCTTTGAGCATTTATGCACCAGGACAGCAGGAATTCAATTCTTAAACACATCAATTCACAAATCAAGAAAAATCCTGAATTTCCAGTTAAGATTATATCCTACCTCCGAATTTGACTTATCACCATTCAAATTAAGCCCAGAGGAGTAACTGATCATATGACTTAGCATATAACTGCCCTGAGGACAACACTCAATTCAGTGGAGAATACTGCAAGTTAAAGATTTTGATAGACAAAGGGTTAACACTGCCTTTTTGAGAATGGAAACCAGTTTGTAGTTTAGTTTGGTATAGATATGGCTTTGGCTTACAGCAGAGATTCTTAGAATAAACACTTGCAGTTGTTTCTCTTGTAAGAATTAGACTCAAGGATATGAGAAACTGTTTGTACACAGGACTGAATGTTTAATTTTTGGTTGTTGCTGTAGGTATAGTTTATCACAAGAGAACCGCATGTTCTCTTGTGATAGCTCATCTTTTCTAATTCACAAGGTTAATCAAACATTTGCACTTGTTATCAATTTGTACATGCATAAAAGGGGCTGTATTACTTGGGAGTTCAAAACTCACCATTCAAGGTTCCACTCCCCACAATATCATAAAGCCCTCTACTTCAAAGTCCGTTTAATTTACTTGTGATCAAATTTAATTGAATTTCCTTAGCAAATTATTTTTTCTAAGTCTTTCCAGCATGTTGCAGAACTGGACAATTTTGACAACAGGTCCACCTGTAACATTATCTCTTTGCCTTTTCAACAAATGCCATTGACCAAGTATTCCCTTACTTCAGAATTCCACCATCTGCATGATCTCCTATGTTACAGATCTATGTTCATCTCTATCCTGTTATTTATCCTCCATTTACAAGATCTCTTAGAGAAATATCTCCAATCAACAAGCCTTCATCTTTTCTCAGCTGCCAAGTGCAAAGCCTACAAGTTTCCACCCTATCGACATCTCCTTTGTTCCCTCACTTCTCCTCTGCCACGTTAAAATGCACATGCTTCCCAAATGTCTTTTTCTGATGCACAATCACCAACCTGAAATTCTAAATGCACAAGAATGGATTGTACTACTAAACCACCCACCTGCAACTCAAGACATTCTCTAATACAAAATATTCAACCTGTTATCAAATATCCTCTTTTGAAAACTGGTGTTTATTACAAAATCAGTATCTCAAAATGCTAGCTTTCAACCAAAATTTCACAGCACACCCCAAAAGAATGCAATATGGTGTAACCAAACAGCTTTCTTTCCAATACCAGATAGCAGTCTCCAGCATTTACCTGTATTGTTTACGTTCTTCAATCAGTCGGATCCTCCTTCCATTAAGTTCAGTCCCAGACAACTTATCAAGTGCATTCTTCAAGTCACTATAGGAGGCAAATTCTACAACTCTGAATGAAAAATGAAATGTGAGAAAAAATGGCTTCATTAACACATCAGAGAATGTACACAAAATTGCTGCAAAAAATATCTAAGCAGGTAAGTGAATAATTGAGCTAAATGGCAACATGCATAGACATCAGGCCAAAATAATGGCTACTAAGAAAAGCTAGATCCAAAGTGTCATCATAAGGTTTGAATTTCAATATTTCATATTATAAATAGGAAAGGACCCAACCATTAACAAAATTTTGATCAAGTTAATCTAGCTTTGAAAACAGAACTTTAAAACCAGTCAAGATATCACTGACATCTGCAGAAATCAGAAAAAATGTTCAAAACCATACAAAAACTGTAAGATAGTAATTCTGAAGTAATTAATATACAAAACTACAGTTCAAATTCAAAACCAAATTCTAGGTGTAAGGCTAACACATTGTTTGCATTATTTTAGCATCTTAAATCAGGCTATGAAAACCCC
This sequence comes from Hypanus sabinus, assembly GCF_030144855.1. Taxonomy (NCBI): domain Eukaryota; kingdom Metazoa; phylum Chordata; class Chondrichthyes; order Myliobatiformes; family Dasyatidae; genus Hypanus; species Hypanus sabinus. Next base: position 129,488,980 of record NC_082707.1, read on the forward strand.
AATTCAATGTTTAACATATATGATCACTTTTACTGATTTTATCAACAGACACTCTGTTCAGATCAGCAGTTTCATGCTGTCACGATACCAACTTGTCTTGTAAACTTACCCTTCATTGAGTTTATGTCTGTGTGCATCTGCAAAAGTCACTTCGCCAGCCTGTCTCATAAAGTCCTTCAAATCCTAAACAAGATCAGATCAATTATGTAAAAAGCAGCATATTAAAACACTTGTTCTGTTGTTTTCCAATATACAAGATTATTGGAAAAATTGTTTAAAAACAATTCTAAATACAAAATTTGTATTACCTTCCTGTACAATTCCCTAGGCTATTCACCCAGCCAAATGCAACAATCACTTGGAGAGGTACCACCACGACTGCAGACAAGATGGTGCTCTTCACCACCCACTTGACCGATGCTATCATTCGATGCGAGCCTTCCCGGACATCGCCCCAACCTTTAAAGGCAGACGCTGACATTGCCATAGGAACAAACATTGCTACTCTTGCGCCGTACCAAGGACTCCTCACCTCACTCCAATCGAGCTTCCAACCAACCCTACTAGCGAATTTCTCCCACTTCTTTCAACCAAGGACCTCATCTTAGAGAGGGTGCCAAGAACTCTTGACTTTAGGAAGACACCATTTTCGGGGCGCAGCACGGAGCACTGGCATTAACCAAGTGCTCACCATACACAGATCTAGATCACCAAATGACAAACGAAGGAGCGGACTGGCATTTCAACTAGGCCCAAGAGACCAAGCCAAAGCGATTAGGAAAACCAACGGCACTCCTCGTCACAAGGCCCACGACATAACGAGAGGCTGGTAAATAAAGGTTTTAATATTTGGTTAAACTTTGTAAACATTAAGCATAAAAACCAAACAAATGTCATACTTAAGGCTTTCAAGGTTAACAAACAGGTTAAATTGACTGAACTTCCGGAAATCTAACTAAATAGTACTGCAAAGTAAGCAGTTCACAAACTCCTCGATACCACTATTTACTTGCACAGAAGGCAAGCATTTAATCAGCTTCCCCACTAATGCAGATAATATGCCCAGTACTTGCCTTCTGTGTGGGCAAGAATCTATTTCCCCTCCCCAGTCACCTGAAAGGAAGTCTTGTGAGAAATCATGGGCATTAACCCAAACCTCACTTCAAATATTCCTCTTCTTGCAATGGGGCTAACAGGATTGACATCACCTCAGACACTCAGCAAATACTCAAATTTAATGGTGCTGGAGCTCTGAGAATTCAGGTTCCGGCCTTCCAAAAACAAAATCAGCAAAACTAAACAGAAGATTAAAATTTGCACAATGGAACATGGAATCGCAACAGAAGAGCTTTCAAAAGTTAATACAAGGAATTGCAAAACAGCTATGATAGAACGATATGTTGTATTTGACCAAGTCAATTTACAGTAAAGGAATGCAGATCGGTAATCACTAAGCATTGAGTTTGAAATAATATGCAGACCAATGCAACAAATATAGGTTGAGCACTCCTTATCTGAAACTCCAAAGTCAGAAAACCTCTGATATCCTAAATTTTGTGTACTGACTTGACATCACAAATGGAAAATTCCATAAGGTGCTGGGAAGATTGCCAAACAATGGGCAGATCTCTGCATCACAGTTAGCTTTGAGAAATTACCTCATATGTAATGAACAGAAGTTAATGAGAAACAGCACAGAAAGCAAAATAAAGATTATCTCAATCTTGTATTGAAGGAGTGGGATTTGTCAATGTCAGAGTGAACATACACTGCTTAACGGTATACTGACCATGAAACAAATATCACCACAAACTAAAAATTGAAGATAATAGTGAACATTCAACAGGCAGAGCATTAAAATTTTAAAAATTTGTTACAATAAAACATCTGTTGATCACGAGGCTGCAGAAAAATTCAGTGACGTTTGCCAAGAAAGCTTTTTATGAAGATCTAATACACTGAATGTCTGCCATCAGTACATATGCGATGAACAAGTGCAAGACAAAGACAGCTTATTGGTAGCACGCAAGTTCCAAGTCGGGAATAATGCTGATGCCAAACAGCCACTGACTGCCCACCTGAGCGGCCAAGCTACCTACACCTATTAAAAATATTATATAAAACTACGTCAAGATATAGCTATTAATGCAATGGATTTCATATTTAGACTTCGGTCCCACCCCCAAGGTGTCTCATTATATAGATACAAATATTCCAAAATCAGAAATACCTTCAGCCCCAAGCATTTCCAATAAGGGGTGCTCAACCTGTATCACTACCCACAGCCTTGTTTACAACTGTGGCCAACTTCATCTAGCTAAGTAATTAGATGCAGGAAGGGTACAGCAACAATTTTTTTCCATCCCCAAAGTCAATTGAGCAGCAGCATTTTAGCAGTAGTAAATTGCAGTTTCACCCCAAATTATCTATGACTACATAACAATTGCTTGCTTGTTATCTTTATCTCTGGATTAAGACTGAATGAGTGGGCCTTCAATCTAAGGCGTACCCTTCACTGTAAAGAGTCTTGACCAACCTTGAAAGCCCTATTTATACTTAATTCAAAAGGAATTAGCAGTTTCATTTTACAATTTGTGAGCAGTTTACAACACAAAGGACAACTGTTTTATGTAACATACCTGCCAGCTGACTCGTGAAGATAGATTTTCAACAATCACTCGGTTTTCTGTACGAATGGGAGGCCCATTTCTAGAAAGAGAATTGATAGAGGGCTCCACTTATTGAAACTGACTGCTTGTGCCCTTGAGTTAATTTGAAGCAACAAATAAAATTCTGAAAACAATCAACTCATTTCCATAGCACAGGCTTAGAAAGACCATCAGTGGTTAAAAGATTATAACTTAAGTGAATAACTTCTCTCACTAAACCACAAATAGTGGAAGGGTTTCATGATCAAAATTAAGATTTAAAATTTCTAACTATAGTAAACAATTTGCCAGCACAGCCAGCTCCAGAAGCCATTAGAGAATTCATGTACAACCAATCTGTATTCTGTCTGGGTAGCCTCCAACCTGATGGCATGAACATTGATTTCTCGAAGTTCCCCCTCCTTTACCAATCCCTTTCTTGCTCTTATTTAAACTACGAAGAGCAGAATACATTGGACTCACCTTCCCCCTCCACTACTACGGGACCATCGTGGACTAAAGCGGCCTTGAAATCGTCCACCTCCACGTCCTCCTCTAGGACGCGCTCTGGCATGTTCAACTGTAACTCTGAAGACATTAAACTATTAATATTTATAAATATAATTAAAAACACACACCGAGACAATAGCAAACATTTTTATACCTTTCATTGCAGAGTTCTTTTCCATCCAGCTCATAAACTGCATCTTCTGCATCTCTGTAATCCTCAAACTCCTAAAAGAGATTACATATTTTTTCATTAACAATCTTATGATATGTACTCTCATCACGTGCAAATTCATTGTTTTAACTGTCTCTCTAGCTAACCTGCTGAGTATTTCTGGCAATACCTTGATTCAACAGGATTATATACCAGTTTACCAGGTTGGTTAAGTTATGGAGTAAAATATTTAAAAGTGAGATCACCTGGCTATGCAAAAACTACAATGTTAACAGATATTTACAGGTTTAAACAAAAGACCTGTGATGTTGGACAACAGGCATAAAACAAGACAAATTAGATTGCAGTTTAGGAGTACTGTGAGAAGTTGAATATCTGAATGTGCAGTGAAGCACAAAAAAAATGTAGCCAGAGTGACAAGATTACAGTAGATCATAGGGGATGAGCCAATTCAATAAAATATGGTATTCACTGAGCTTTTTAATCTAGTATCAAACTGCTGACACACTCCCCCAGAGATTACAATACTGCATAAGAGAAACATGGTTTCATTTTTCACAAAGTTACACCAAGTGGAATTGGGTGATAGGAAATTAATTATCTGAACTCCAAAGTCAAAATGTTATTGTACTCCACTGTGCCCTGGACCAGACCCTTTCCATTAACCAAGAGGTCCGTGGACCCCAGGTTGGGGACCTCTGCCCTAGAAGGCTGTCAGAATAGAAAATGGATGAGATTATACATGGATGAGTGAGAATTACATGGGAGTTAAATAAAGCATGAATATGTTGAGTCAAATGGGTTTTTTTGTGTTGAAAATGTGACCTCCATTTCAAATACTGTTATTACAAAAACTACTGAGTTTAACAAGATAAAGCTTTTTGCAATGTTACTTGCAGGAATAATAAACTTACCACAAATCCAAAACCATTCTTCAAATCGATTTCCTTAATTCGCCCATATCCTTTGAAAAACTTCTCCACATTTCTCTCAGTAGCATGAGGGCTGAGCCTCCCAATGAACACACGACAACTCATCCTGAATAATGGAACACCTAGAAAAAAATATGGGAAAAAAATAAAACTTGATTTCTTGTTACAAATTTTAATACTTATACAGCAGTCTCTGCAGTATTTAACTCATTTAAAAATGGCAATTATTGAAACTTCACCTTCCTTACACAGAAACTGCCACAATAGGTAATATCAATGAAAAACCAATAACTGGTTTCAAATACATTAACACATGCCTCTGCTTTTCATCCAGGGAGTACAAAGCCTGGATTAGGAAAGTAGTTTTAAAATATTGTACTAGCACTGCAATTTGCTAGTAGTGAAATGAATTACTAATACAAGATGGGATATTTAAGTGTAGCCTGGATGCGTTTGACTTCCATTATTTAGTTTCCTTTTGATTGTCCTCAACATTAGAGGTACCAATGATTCTGTTAATCAGAGGTGGTGTGATTACTGTATTGATGTCACCTGACAACAATCATCCTACCACTTCTCTGAAAACAGACTAGCCTGTTGTCCAAATCAGTCACAGGTAGTTCTGCAAAACATGAGAACTGCAGTAGAGTTTAGGCTGCGTCAGAAAACACCCAGTACCCCACATGCCAACGCAATTTATAAAATAGCTAACAAACAAAAAGAGGAAAATCGCTGCACATCTGCAACTTACGAAGGGGGAAAATTAAAATGATTAGGTCGATTTTAGCTGCAGTAACTGTAGTCTGAATTTTATGCGGTGGATCAGGTTCTGTTCGAGTTTTTTAAGAAAATGGGATTAAAAGAGGAGCAAAGGGCAAAAGTATGGAGCTGCTGGGGCTCGGGCGGGCGCGGTCACAACGGGCGGAACGCGTACTTACCCGCACGGATATTAACACAGAGATCACGGAAATAAAAACTACAACACAAATCATCTCAGGGGCTGCCTTGCGTTACAGGCTATCTGCTCAGCTCAATCTGCGCTTTAAAATTAAAAGTCGAAATGGGGGCGAGATAAAGCGAACAACGCCGGCCCGGCCTCTCACTAGTAGAGTTAAGGGAGTCAGGTTGCAGGCAGAGTGGGGAAGGTACTTTCCACAGGCCTCTCATTACAGGCCCCACCTCAGGGCCGCCGCGCTCAAAATGGCGGCGGAAGGCCTCGCGGCTTCGATTAACCCGGGCCTTGATCACTAGTAAAAGGGAGACCCGCTCCCGCTCCCGCTCCCGGACCCGGACCCGGACAGCGGCGGCGGGGAGTGAAGGCTTCTCAACCTTCACCTCACTGGCGCAAGTGACTCACCTCACTTGACACACAGCACCCACCACATTCGCATCGTCCACAGGGCCCGAACTCCACCCGCGCAGCAGCCTCGGCCGAAGCTTCCGATCGATCACACGACTGAGGCTACGGGGTTAATACGGCACCTCACCGCACCCCACCCCACCCCGCCCCCGTTTCAATCAGAGCCGAAAGAAACCGATTAAATTAATTTCAGACCGAAACACCCATTAGCCCCACTGTTACCTGCTCACAGCCGCTGCGGGAAATGATGCAGCTTAAATAAAAGTCGACGACAAAATGGAGATCGCAAACTCAGCCTCCGTTGAGTCACTTCCGGGGCGGGGCACGATTGCGCAAATAACGAGTTGCATCATCCTTAATTGTTCAGGGGAGGGGATGGAGTGGAGCTGAAGCTGTCGCGAATCACAGTGCAAGTTTAGGCCTCCGTTGCCTCCGCCTGCTCCTGCCCCATTGAACTCGTGTCCTCAGACCTCGACTTCATTCTATCCCAACAACAACACACACAAAGTGCTGAGCAAGCCAGGCAGCTTCTATAGGGAGAAGTACAGTCGACGTTTCGGGCCGAGACCCTTCGTCATTCTATCCCCCTTGGTTCAGTCCTTTCCCGTCTACATCCGTGACACTTCTCATGCCCTCGATCTCCTCCCTTTCAATTCCCTGGCCCCACCACGGATGTCCAGTCCCCATCAATAAGGCCTTAAAGTTCTCTGATTCTTTCTCCACTTCCTCCGTTTGGTGGAACTGGTCCACACGCTCAACAATTTTTTCCTTAGGCTCCTCACATTTTCTCCAGACATAGAAAATAGGTGTAGGGATAGGCCATTCGGCCCTTCGATCATCCAACTCAAAACCCTGTACCTGCTTTCTCTCCATACCCTCGATCCCTTTAGCCACAAGGGCCATATCTAACTTCCTCTTCGTAGGCTACGCAGAACAGTCCATGTTCCAAGCCATCCCTGGTAATGCTCCCCAATTCTTCCTCCACCACACCACTACATTGGTGCTGCTATATGCACCCATGCTGAGCTCATCAATTTCATCAGCTTTCCATCCAACTTCACCCCCCTCCCCACACTCACCCTTAAATTCATGGCTAATCTCTGACATCGTCCTTCCCTTTCTCTATCTTTCTATCTTCATCTCGAGGCAAATTGTTGACCAACATCTTTTATATCCCTATGGTTATCTTAACTATACTTCTTTCCACCTTACCTCCTGTAAAAAAAGTGCTATATCCTTTCCTCAGTTGCTTCAACTCCACCACATCTGTTCTCAGAACATGGTTTTCATTTCCACAACATCAGAGATGTCCTCCTCCTCCTTCAAAGAACAGGGTTTCTCTTCATCCACCATTGAAGCTGCCCTCACCCGTGTCCTCCATTTATTTACCAAACATACGTGCTCACTCCATATTCCCACTGCCTTAACTGTGATAGAATTCTTCTTACGCTTACATACCACCCCATGAACTAATATATTCAACTTCTGCAATCTCCAAAGGGATCTTGCCACCAAACACACCTTTACTTTTCCCCCACCTCTCGCTTTCCTGAGGGATTGCTCCCTCCATGATCCCCTTGTCCATTCATCCTTCCCCATTAATCTCCGAAGCAGCTGAGTTGCTACACTTGCCCTTTTACATCCTTACCTCCATTCAGGGCTCCCAACAGTCCTTCCAGGTGAGGCAACACTTAACCCATGAATTTGCTGGGGCTGTCTATTGTATCTGGTGTTTCCGATGCAACTTCCTCTACATTGGTGAGCCCTATTGTAAATCGGTTTGTGGAGCACCTCTGCTCCATTGGCCAAAAGCGGAACCTCCCGGTGGCACATTTTAATTCCTGTTCCAGTCCATGACCTTCTCTTGTGTCATGATGGGTGGAGGAGTAACACTTTATACTCCATCTGGGACAGCCTCCAACCTGATGGCATGAGTATCAATTACTCCTTCCGGTAAAAAAAATTGACCTCCTCCCCCCCTCCTATTCCCCACTCAGGCCTCGTACCTCTTCTCAGCTGCTTATCAACTCCCTCTGGGTGCCCTATTCATTCCCTTTCCCCTGTAGTCCACTGTCCTTTCCGATCAAATTCATTCTTCTCTAGCCATTTATTTTTCCTACCTACCTGGCTTCACCTATCACCTTCCAGCTATCCTCCTTCTCCCCCCACTTTCTGGCATTTTCCCTTGTCCTTTCCAGTCCTGAAGAAGTGTCTCGGTCCAAAGCATCGACTGTTAATTCCTTTCCATAGATGCTGCCTGACCTGCTGAGTTCCTTAAGCATTTTGTGTGTATTGCTTTGGATTTTTAGCATCTGAAAATTTCTCGTATTTAAGATGTTAGTGTGGTTCCTTTAACTTCAGCTGAGTGATGGATACCTGAAGTAAACTCAAATTCATTGCCATGGTGTAAGCTGAGTTACGTTTCAAAACCTCGCTTGCAGTAACTTTATAGGCACATAGGTACAGACAGCAGTCAATGATACAGGGCAGTAGCAAGAAAAGTGCAAAAACAAAACAGTACAATTAAAAAGATAAGTCACTCCATGACAGTACAAGTTGTTCTATAGTGATTGTGCAAGTCATTTCAAGAATCCTGATGTTTTTTCAATCAAGACATGTGGGACTATAGGTTTCTGTAAGTCCTGCTGAATGGACACAAGAAAATAGCAATGTCCTCTTAAGCATACGCCACCATTCAGCATTATTGTGACAGACTTAGGAGTGGCCTTAACTCCTCAACCAGTCCTCAATACTGCAAGCTTTTAAAAAAGCTCTCTATTTCTTTAATTAACATCATATGATCTAGCCACCACAACACTCCGAGGTAGCCCAGAGACTGACCACCTTCTGCAAGAAATTCTTATGAACCTCAGTTTTAAATGGCTGTCCCCATACCCTGTTATTATACCCCTTTGTTGGTGACTCTCCCACTGATGAAATAATCTCAACATCCTGTCATGCCACTTTGGAACTTGTTTGCTTCCATTAAAGTGCAAAATTACATCCCTGGGCATAGACATTGTGTCCTCTTCACTTCCCAGCACTCCACCCTTGATAACTTACACCCTGTCATCCGTTTCCCCAAATCTCTTGGGAGAGTTCTCTGAGATTATTAACTTCTTGTTTTCGCTGTCTGATGTACCCAGACTGTTTTAAGAAAGCATGGCGGTATCTCTACTTTCTTAGGTATTTGTGAAGATTCTTCTACAATTCATCTGGGTCAAAGGTTACTTGGTTTCACATGGATTTTGTGGGCGCTGTGTAAACTGATGAGTTTATTGTAGATAGAGACTGCCACAGATGGGATAGGTGGGCAGTTTGGGAAATGGTGCACTCCTTCCATCAATTTCACAAGCCTCTGTATGCTCTTAACAAATAGTCTGTGGCGCTCAGTGCAATCTTGAATGCACCTTTTCCATTTTGAACTGTCTCAAGTTGAGGACATCTTTGAAAATGGTTTTGAATAGTTCTTTTACTGTGTACCTGATAATCTATTACTCTGATGAAGCTCAAAGTAGATTGCTTGTTTTGGAAATCGGTTCAGATTGGCAACATCTTCCCCATAATCTCCATCATCACAGGCGCATAAGGCTGGATGCTTAGACTCCTATTCTACTCGTTTTATACTTAAGACTGTGTGGCTAAGTACAGCTCCAATTGCATTTTCAAGTTTGCTGATGACACCGCTGTTGTAGGCCGAATCAAAGGTGGTGATGAATCAGCATATGAGAGAGATTGAAAATCTGGCAGTTGATGTCACAACAATCTCTTACTCAATGTCAGTGGGACCAAGGAGCTGATTATTGGCTCCTGAATGGGGGGGGGGGGTGGTAACATCACTCACCCCATCATTGAAATTAGCTTCAACTTTATTGTCATTGTGCCGAGTACAGATACAAAGCCAAATAAAATGCAGTTAGCATCTAACAAGAAATGCAAATAAGTGTTATTTACAAAATAACTGCGAATAAAAAGTGCTACAGCACACAGATATAAAAGTACTGAGACGGTGCAATACTGCACACTGGGTGCAACACTGTGATATGAGGTTCAGCAGGGTCACAGCCTCAGGGAAGAAGCTCTTCCTGTGCCTGATATTGCGGGAGCAGAGGCTCCTCTAGTGAGGAGAGTAAAAAGTCCATGGTTAGGGTGAGATGCATCTTTGAAAATGCTTTTTGCCCTGCCTAGGCAGTTTATGGTAGATGTTCTCAATGGTGGGCAATTGGTGCTGGTAATCTGCTGGGCAGTTTTCACCACACGTTGGAGAACTTTGCAGTTCAATCTGGGACAATTGCCATACCACACTGAGATGTAGTTGGTGAGTATGCTCTCAATGGTACAGTGGTAAAAATCCATCAATATCCTGGGACTGAGGTGAGCTTTTTTGACATTCTGCAGGAAATAAAGGCACTGTTGTGCCTATTTGATCAGGGTGGAGTTCAGGGACCTGGTGAGATCTTTGGAAATTAGGACACCGAGGGATTTGAAGCTTGATACCCACTTCACTACAACTCCATTGATGTAGATGTGGACTTGAGTGTGGCTCCTAGCATGCCTTAAGTCCACAATGATCTCCTTGGTCTTCTGGGTGTTAAGGGCCAGGTTGTTGTCGGCACACCACGTGGCCAGGTACTGTATTCGTCCTTGTAGGCCATCTCATCAGGCCAATCACAATGGTGTCATGTGCGAACTTGATTATGGAGTTAGAACCTTGTACAGGGACGCAGTCATAGGTGAAAAGGGAGTACAGAAGAGGGCTCAATACACAGCCTTGAGGCACGCCAGTGTTTGGGTGAGAGTGCAGGAGAGATTGTTTAACTTAACAGATTAGGGTCTGGTAGTCAGAAAGTCCAAGGTCCATTTGCAGAGGGATGAGCTGATACCAAGCTGGCAAAGTTTAGCGATCAGCTTGGAGGGGGTCACAGTATTGAATGCCAAACTAAAGTCAATAAACAGTATTCTGACACGAGTTGGGGCCCACAACCTATGACTCACTTACAAGGACTCATCTCACGTTATATTTATTGCTTATTTATTATTTCTTTCTTCTTGTATTTATTTGCACACTGGTTGAACAAGACAAATGGTGTTTCGTTTACTCTATTCTGGTTAATATTCTATTATGGGTTTATTGAGTATGCCGCAAGAAATTGAATCTCAGTGTTGTATATGGTGACAAATGTACTTCGATAAAAAATTTACTTTGAAATCTCTGCAACTCAGATTTGAGTTTTCCGCCCATTTAGAAAAAAAACTATGCTTTTGTTCCTTCTACCAAAGTGTATGATCATACACTTCCTGATGTTTCATCTACCTCTTCTTTGCCCACTACTCTACCCACTTCAATGTTACATCACTATTAGTCTGCGAAGTTAATCTTTACAATTTGAACTCTGTTTCTAAGCTAGTTACTGGAGACAAAGAAAATTGCAGTAATATCTCTACAAACACATTCTAAATAGTAAAATGCCCATAGAAGAGGTGATTTCTACCTTTGTGCATTTGCAAAATCTAATTCAATACTTAATTCCTGAAAATCTGTCATTATGAAGAATACCATGTTCAGCAATTTACAAACAAAGCAACTTTGGGCAAAAATCTTCAAGATCAGATTTATTATCACTGACATGGCATGAAATTTGATGTTTTATGCCAGCAGTGAAGTGCAAGACAGAAATAACTGTTACACTAAATGAGGTAGTGTTCATGGACAGTTCAAAAATCTGATAGCAGAGGAACTATTCCTAAAAGATTTGAATATGGGTCTTCAGTCTTCTTATTGGCACAAACCTTCCCCCCTCACCACCTACCTCTTCAACCCTTCCATATTTAGTTCCTATCCCTTTCTTTCTCCAACCACCCACTGAAGCTTTCATACCCGGCCAGTGTGTGCAACACTACCAGACACGCCGAATACAGCATTCAACTGGTCCCATTCCCCCCAGTATTCCATCAGACACTTGATTCCTGCTCCAGGATATGCCCCATTGGAACACTTCCCTAATGCCCAAATTTGTGGCTATACGCTAGCATCCGTAACTGCCATTAAAGGCCTAACAAACATAATTGGTCTAATGTTGAATTAAAAAATAAAACAAAGCAACATGCACACAAGCTTCTTGCAACGAAGCCACATTCTCCATGACTGTAGACATCTTAAAAGTTCTGCTTCTGAAGCAGTTTTAGCAGCCTGACTTTAGTTTCATGCTTTCTAAACATTGTTCAAAAGTAGTCTAACAATCCAAAATAATTTAACGTAACACAGCAATCTGATAGGGCAAAGTCAATATTCACTTATCCATCTTCATTTCAGATCACTAATTCAGGCATTTACATACCCCGATCTACTAGATACTCTGCCCCAACTTCAAACAGGCAAGAATTCACTCAAATGTTTAAAATAGTAAGACACAATTAAACTTGTGAACAAATCAAGAGGAATATAAATCATTATTGTTAGCTACTCCAACCCTAAAACAGAGTACTATTTGGAAGGCAAGTCACTACTGACTTCAGTTCTTTCATAAATGAAGAACTGAACAAATTTCAGATTCAAGATCTTAGACCATATCAATAAAATATCCACATAGTGGAAAAATGAGTAGTTTCAATGAACTAGGTTTGCAACTTTTATTCAAAGAAAAACATAATGTAATGAAATACACTATTTATCCAAGGAAAAACGTGGTTTTGATACAAATCAAGAGACATCTTTAAATTCATTAATTGCACATTTTGGTGGAATAAATGGGCATACACAATTTTTTTGAAGGACTGCATATGTAAACAATACAATTCAAACATACTTTCAAGAATTGCAAGCACTCTGGTCCCAAGCAAACAAATTAAGTTTCATATTTTTTTAAACATGAACTACTTTCTATAACTTTCATTTACTTGGGTATACGACCACCTTAGTTATAACATACCCATCGCCCATAGCTTAATCTGCACTTGCACCAGAAGGTGACCTTGACAACGACCGAGAACGCGAGCGAGATTGAGAACGTGGCCGCTCCAATGATGCAGGAGATTTGGCTGGTGAAGGCGAACGAACTTTTTGCTCCCTGACCGAGGCACGGGATCTGCTGCGAGAACGGGATTTACTGCGACTTCTACTCTTTGACCTACTGTACGATTTTCTGCTCCTGGAGCGAGAACGACTACGAGACCTGGAGTACGTGCGGCTACGTGAACGTGACCTGCTGCGAGATCTGCAAGGGAAAAACAATAATACTCAGGTGCTATTTTCTGAAAGTCACTGTGTAAAAAACAGGCATTTCAATTGACAGCCAAATTATTCCTTGCAGAACTAGTTTTCAAAATATCCTGAAAGTCACTAGTGGAAAAAAATCTGAATTTGATTCTGTATTTGGATTATCATCTGAACACCAAACAATTCCTTCCTGGCTTTCAATATGATTTTACCTCTGTACTAACAGCTTCACAAGTTTTGCATCCACCCCATTTCTCCAAAAGTACTAATACAAAATCAATTGAAGTATGCCATGCGTTTTATGATCGAAAAATTTCACACTAAGGAACTGCTTTAAGTCATTCAGTAAATTCAAATCTAATCAACATGGTCTCGATATAAGAGAACAGAAAATTTGTTCAGCACTTACCTGTGATGTTTAGGTTCTTCAATCAATCTAATCTTTCTTCCATTTATTTCTGTGCCAGACAGTTTATCAATTGCATTCTTCATATCACTGTATGAGGCAAACTCAACCACCCTATGTAAAGAATATATAATTGTTCCACAAAATTTCTACTCGAAATGTAACAAGTACACAGAACAAACAGCTAATGTTAAACTGCTCAGGTTATGGCTAAAAATTATAATACTATTTGAATATAATACTCAAAGATTTTTTAAGCAAGCAACTTAAGTGTTGGTATCCTTAATGCCAAAGTGTAATATAAATTCACTAATAGTTGACAGGTGGTCATCACCAAATGTAACTTTGTTCCTACTTTTGAGATCAATTTGGTAAAATGTTGTTTAACTATGTTCACACATACAATTTTACAAATTCTTCATGCTAACTACCAGTCATTTGGCTAACATGGAAGTTAAATTCCTTTATTTCACTCACCCTTCATTCATTTTGTGCCGGTGTGCATCTGCAAAGGTAACTTCTCCAGCCTGTCTCATGTAATCCTTCAGATCCTACATAAAATAAAATAAATTAGGTTAGAAAATCACATGCATTACACCCACTGTCTTTTATAAAATCACTACAAATGAAGCCAAAGCTAATTCATTAAAATTTATTACCTTCCCGCACAATTCCCTAGGCTATTCAACCAGGCAAATGCAAGAAGAACTTGCAGAGGTATCATCACGACTGACGACACGATAGTGCTCTTCAGCACCTGCTCCACGTGAGCCCTCCCGGACATCACCCATCCTAAAGGTGGATTTTGGCGGCGCCATGGGAACAGGAATTGCTAAATCTTGTGTTGTTATCAAGGACGCCTCACTCACTCCAAATCGAGCTTCCAAATAAACCTACTAGCGTATTTCTTTCAATCAAGGACCTTAGTTTAGACAGCTCTCACACTTTGACTTTAGGACAATTCGTTACCAGCATTTTCAGAGGCGCAGGAACGAACCCGAGCACTTAAGCTAGTGCCCACCAATGTTGGTCAGACCAGCATAATACAGATCACCAACTGAATGAAACGTAGGACTGGCAATTCAACTAGGCCCACCAAGAGACCAAGCCAGAGCGATTAGGAAAACGTCACTCGTCACAAGGCCAACGATACGAGAGGCTGGTAAATAAAGGTTTTAATATTTGGTTAAAAGGTTTGTACACAATTCAACACAGAACCAAGCAAAAATGTCAAACTAATGGCTTTCAAAGACAAATTACTTAAATCACAGAGTCATTGTTAAATATTCTTGAAGCTAGAGTATTATGAAAATCTTGTAAATGGACAATTTAAAAAGTTCAGTATTGTACATATTTGAATCAATTTTCCTTGCTACCATTCCTTCCAGGAGTCAAGAATTCAGGCTTAGCTTTGGCAAATTGTCTGCACAAATGACCCTCACTGCCTTTAATATTTAAAAATGACCAACCACTATTTCCAAAAAGGAAGTCATGGGCTCTTAATAGTACTAATGGAGGATTTCAAATAGGTTGGCTTTAGCCAACCTTAGTCGTATTAAGAAAGAAAAAGCTAATCTACATTAGAGTTGAACCCTGACACTATTCCACAATTTCTAGTTGGCACATGCATATGGCCGAAAAAATGTCAAGATTGGCATTGGGTGCAAAGCAGAAATATCCTTTAAATACCCAGCCTTATTTAAGATTGATAGGATTGTGGAGCAGGTGCTCACCATGGAATCAAATCCAGTATTAAGTCATCAGCTTCGGAAAAATGGAAACTGAAGGACAACATTTACAATAAAGGCTCGTTTCACTACAATAAATGTTTACGAACACTTTCACATACAGTTAAAAGGCAAATTTGGGAATGAGTAATTATATTAAACAAGCACACCTGACAAGATTTTACATAAAAGGCAGGCCGAGGTTTTTGCAGTTTCCTAAAGATCCAAGATACCACTAGGAAGAAAACATAAATAACAGCACCATCTAAAAAAAATTGCACCTTTGTGTGCCAATCAATTTGCTTAAAATTAATCTTTCATTATACACATTAATACCACCCCACTTCCTTCTTCCTCCTCCAAGCCCCATAAACACACACATGCACACACACAAATCCATTTTGCATTAAACTTTGTAAAACCATTAACTAATTCCACTCATTCCACAGACAAGGCAAATTTCAGTTACATTTTTGCAGTGCTTGCTTTTGCAGATTTTGGCTATCCTGTATGTAGGTCTTCACCAGCAATATATAACATACCTACTTGCTTTACTTCCTGCTTGCAGCTAACCATTAGCTCTTTTGTCAGATTCATTATTTTTCATCTCAGAACAAATTTTAATTATGACAGATGAATTAACAGAATTAAGTATAGTTATATGCAACATACCTGCCAACTAACTCTTGAAGACAAATTCTCAACTATCAGTCTGTTGTCTGTGCGAACTGGAGGTCCATTCCTGAAACAAATTACATTAAATGAAATACAGAACTTTGAAGATATCCAGGTTTAAAATTTAAAGGCCTAATTACAAGATACTGATGTTCTATTTCTACAGTTCAGCATTCGACACCATAATCTCCCCCCCCCCCCCCCCACCAGGCTCGGCAAGAAACTCAGAAAAACCTCGGCCTGCATCCCACACTGGTGCAGCTGGATCCTGGACACTGTCAGATCAGCTGCAGGTGGTAAGGATGCGCACCCCCCCCCCCCAACCCCAATCCCTCAACACAACTGTTGCCACGCACAGCTCCAATCAGATCAAATTTGCAGACAACACAACATTGACAGGCCGTATTTCCAACGATGACAGAGAAGTCAACTCCGACACAGTGATCCCAAAAAAATAACCCTTCCCTCAAAGTAAAAAAAAATGGAGTTGCTCATGGATTACAGGAGGAACAGAGAAAGGGGCTAGCCCCTATTGACATCAATGGGACTGTAGTTGGCAGTGAGTAGTTTCAAGTTCCTCAGTATACACACTGAGGATCTCACCTGGACTGTACATACATACTGTATGGTGAAAAAAGTACAATAGCACCTTTTCACCTCAGATGGCTGAAGAAGTTTGGCACGAGTCCCCAGATCCTCAGGACTTTCTACAGGGGCACCATCATGAGCATCCTGACTGATTGTGTCACCTGGTACAAGAACTATATTACCCTCAGTTGCAGGGCACTGCAGAAAATGGTGTGAACGGCCCAGCACATCTTTGGATGTGAATTGCCCTCTATTCAAGACAACCTACAGCAGCAATATAAAAGGGCCTGGAGGATCACCAAGGACTCCAGCCACCCAAAACAACAAACTGTTTCAGCTGCTCTGCCTGGCAAATGATACCACAGCTTCTTTCACCAGGCCATCAGATTGATCAATATACATTGACCTGAGCTTATCTGACTGTACATACACATATACAAAACAATTATGTACACAATCTTAGTGCTTGGTCAAAATCTTCCCACGTTACCCTTATTGCTTGTACATAATGATGGAGTCACATCATAAATATTTTTATTACCTCGTGTTGTGAGATGGATGTAAGAAAATCCCAATTTTAATTGATATTAGTTGGGTAACATAGAAACAAGTGAAAACTTGGTGCTGCATGTCAAAGTACAAACTCATCATACTAGTGTACAACAAATGCATAATTACAACTTGCAATTATAGTTAGCAACTCAATATTCTTTTCTCCCCCAAAGACATGACTCCTACGTTGGAATCAAATTCTCTGAGTTACCATATTAGTTAATTAGCTGCTTTTGCACAACTCCTTAAGAAAGGAGTTACACCACAGCCTGGTCATTAACAGCCATTCCAATAAGTCTTTCTAAAATCTAAGATTAGGAACAGTGCAGTTCTCCCCCTCTCTTAAAATGAAAATGACGAACAAGTGTTTAAGTAGAATATTCAATCTTGGACATTCAGCTAAACCAGCACATGCTGTATTATCATTTCCTCCTAGCACTGGAACCTTGATTATTAGTTTCCTCATGTCTGCCACATAAGTGCATCTATTTGTTTCAACACTCTGAGGCAAAGAGCTCCATATTCTCAATCATTGGGTAGATAAAAATAACAAGTATTGGACCTCTATTTTATAACAATGATCTCCAATCAAAATTTTTTCATACTTAGGATGTGAATTGAGGTTGTTTGTGTGCCTTTTTTGGAGGCCCAGACTCTCCTCATACATAGGTCATCATATTCTTGGCATCATTCTTATTCCCTCACCAATGCCTCTGTAACTTTATTTAAAGCATACTCTTCCCAAGATGAGCAGAACGAGGACATCAATCAATTTCTCATTGGATTGTCTTTATAAACCATCAATGTGGTGCCTAAATAGAAAATAAGCTGTTCATCTGAGACAGTCTTACCTTGCCTCACTACGTGGGCGCCGTGGGCTAAAGCGACCCTGGTATCGTCCTCCTCCACGCCCTCCTCTAGGTCGTGCTCTTGCATGTTCAACTGTAACTCTGCAGAAGAAATTTCAGTCAAACTCAACTCATTGTAATATTAATTAAAAAGAAAATAATATCCAGGGCAGTTTTCTTTTTACCTTTCACTACACAGTTCTTTACCATCCAGTTCATAAACAGCATCGTCTGCATCCCTGTGATCCTCAAATTCCTAGAAACAGTATCAGTTTTCATATTTTGCAACAATTGAAGCATAAATTAACATACATAAGTTGTTTTTTTTAAAAGAACACTCAACTGAAAAGCAATCTTACCACGAACCCAAACCCATTCTTCAGATCAATTTCTTTTATTCGCCCATATCCTTTGAAGAATTTCTCCACATCTCTCTCTCTGGCATGAGGGCTTAATCGACCAATGAATACACGGCAGCTCATTGTATCTGATGATATTCCAAAGGGAAAAAATTACCAAAAAAGTTGAATGCAGACTAAATCAGATCTATTGTGACATTACTATCAGTGGAGCAATAAACAAACTGCTTTATAATCAAAATGGTCTCATATCATTCATAACAGAAAAAAAGGTTAAAGTACACTTTAATTACCATGACAATCAAAAATCGAGTAGAAATTGAGATTAAAATGACCTACAAGTAGCTGATTGGTAAATGGAAACTCTCCAGTGAGAAAATCCAATACAAAGTGTGGTTACAAAATAAAAACTTGCATGATCAAGTAGGTAGGTCTTCTTCACAGATTAGTTATGATTATTCAAAACAGGTTGTTATGGCTTAAAGGAATGAAAAATAGCACTGTTTTGGGGTTAAGGCCTACAAAACTATATCAAAGACAAAATGACAGTTGAAATCAACTGAACAACAGAAAAAAAGCTTGAGGGGTAGTCCTATTCCAATTAGCCAGTGCTTAAGATGTAGACAGACAGAAGTTAGTAAATACAACAACACAGAGAATATGTGTTATTCAAACCAATAGTATGGGAAAGGAGTTCAGGCCGTCATGCAGCACATACTCCTAAAGAGGAAATTGGGCCAAGAAGGACTGGAAGAAAACAATAGAACTTAGTACAGCTGACAAGAGTGTTAAATTGAGTATCAATGGAGGAATGTGTGAAATTATGGCCAGTAGGCATTAGAAAGGAATGCTTTTACAAACCAAATACAAAGGTGCTTGGTTCCTAATTAGAAGGGGAATCATAAGGATTTACCTGCTTGGGACAGATGGGTCCCCCGAGTACCTTTTTATGATGTGAGCAACCAAAGACCATGACAAAAGCTCCAAAACCTTTACGTATAAGAATGTGGCTTGAAAAAAAGCAAGAGCATGCTGTTGTAACGAGAACCCACGATCAAATTACATATCCACTCGCATGAGGAGCAATAAGTGGACATAAGCTGTGCCATAGGAAGGTCTCAAATCCAAACTCAATTATATCAAACTGCTGAAACGTATGAACGTCAGCACTCGACTCAAAGGCAAAGTGGTACGAACTATTGCCTACAGCTCCAGCAATCCAAGTCTCCAGAGCTTATGCCTTGCTTTCACATTGTCTGCGACCACATGGGTTCCTTCACGCATCGCAGATGTGCGAGTTGAGGTTCAAATGGACACTATCCATTGCCCTCAGCGTGTAGGCATGCGTCGATTCAGGGAGCAGAGAGGAATGTGCCCAGAATGAAATCATTCTCAATAAAAATCATGCAGAATTATTGTATTTATTGTGGGCCGAAGGGCTCGTTTCTATGTTGCCTGACTCTCTGGGAAAGGAGTCGAACTACTTGGGGGGGGGGGGGGGGGTTTGCATCTGGCCAGCCCGAGGGTCCACAGTGGTTCATCAGTGGCGAATAAGCCACAACATGAGAAACGGTTAAAACCGCCACCTCCAACCACCCCACCGGAAAAAAAAACTGCACATAAAAGCAGCATTTCCCATTCCCAGTTAGAGGCCCCCCACCATTCATTTGGTGGTGGGATAACATCTGAACGGTCCCGGAGGCCGACCCTCCCGCCTGCGTTACCGAGGTGGAGAGGAAGGCCCTCACCGAAGCCCTAGTCCGACGATCTGTTTCTCTGTTCGCACCGAGAAAACATTCATCCAACCACCCACTCTCGCTCGGTCCCTCTTGCCTCCCGATAACGGCCAGGCCTCCCGACATTACCTACACAGACGCTCCGTCCCTGTGACGCAGGCGAAATAAAAACCAGCGCACAAAATGGAGGCCGATGCCAAGCGGCGGCCAATCAGGGCGCGCGATGACGTCACGGGGCGGCCCTTCCCCTCGCGCGCGGGCGGTCTGCTGCTGGGATGGGGTTTTTGGGGCTGCTCGATTACTCCTCGGGTTTTGCGTTGGGTGTTGAAGCAAATGTTGATACCCTAGTTAGTAGCTGGACGATGTGGTTAGTGAGTTTGTGGGCCGGTATGCCCCTTTCCTGTAGCTTCTGTATGCATGGACTCGGCGTTCCTAGAGGCATCCCGAGTCCTCCGAGTCCTCCATTTTATATGGTTCATGTTCAAGTTCTCCATTGTCATCTGACTGCCCTAGTGACAAGACCTCGGTTGTAGCAGCCTGAGGGGGAAAAAAAAACTTTTACCCGGTCCAGCAGTCCTATTCCTGATGCTCCTGTACCTCTTTCCTGACCGTATAGTGAGTGGGTCTAAGAGATCGTGGGATGGGTGCTGGGGATCCTCAGCAATTCTTCAGGCTCTTCGCACACAACGCTCCCAGAAAATGTCACAATGTGTATGGAGGGAGACCCCAGTGATCCTCTTGGCGGCTTTTACTATCTTCTATAGGGTGATTGTGGTCTGATGCCTTGCACCTTACCTAACAAAATGATAGAGTGAGTTAGGAAACATCAGCAGGTTGTGAGCCAGAGGTTCCCAGGAGTCAGTGGGGGTTGCAACTACGTTTTATCAAGGGTTTTGAGCAATTTCTTGGGCCTTTTTCTCTGCCCAGTAGTCTTCTCCCATGTTGAGCTTGGAATTGAACGTTTATTTTGGGAAGGTAGTTTGGGCATCTGAACAATGTGTCCTTTCCAACACCAGCCTCAATGCAGGGGATGTTGGCCTGAAAGAATTTGATCGTTCTTTCTGAGAACTTGGAGGATTTTGTTGAGTTGAAGAAATTTGGAATGGTCCCATTGACCCTTAGCGATTTTTATTAATGCATCATGCCATGGTATGGCAATTGCTCTGCCTGTAACTTCAAAAAAACAGAGAGTTATGCACACAACACAGCATATCATGGAAACCTGCTTTCCCTCCTTGGATTCTGCCTGCACTTGCCTCAATATAGAAGCCAGCATAATCAATGATCTCACCCTCCTAGACATTCTACCTTTTCACTGTCCCATTGGGCAGAAGATACAAAAGTGTGTACCACCAGCCTCAAATAGAGCTTCTGTCCTGCTGTTTTCACTCTAGAATGGACCTCTGGTATGATAAGATAGACATGACCTCACAATCTATCTCTTTATGATATTGCACTTCATTGTCTACCTGCACTGCACTTTTGTGCTGCAGGAACAGTATGCAAAACAAGAGGGTCATTGTATTTTGGTACACGTGACAATAATAAGCCTAATCTGATTAAACAGGCGAGATTCTGCAGATGTTGGAAATCTGGAGTAATACAAAATGCTGTTGAAACTGAGCAGGAATAAACAGTCAAGTTTAATTGAGCAAGCATAAGCAAAGGATTACTCTTGTTCTCGCTTATGTCCTTTGAATTATAGGCATTTTTGTTTTCAAAGGCATGGTTATTAGCTGTTACTGTAAGGTCAAGTCCTGTGATAAGTAAGTTAAAATAGAAACCAGGAAAACAATGAAAGTGAGTGAATTTAATTTATAGTCACACAGCATGGAAACAGGCCTCTTGGACCATTGCTTTACACAAACTATCAAGCACTAACTTGTGTTAATCATACACTAAATGCACTACACTGTTTTATTTACTGTTCTAATACTATTGTTATATTGTTATATATTGTTTTATAACTATTTACTGTTATATACTGTTCTAATGCTATTTTATTCCCTCATCAACTTTCCCAGATTCTGCTACATTACTGCCTTTGTGCAGCGGCCAACAAATCTACCAACCTGTATAATCCCTTTAGGATGTGGGATGAAACCAGAGTAGCTGGTGCCGGATCAGCTGGAGCTGCAAGGGAGCAAATCTAACTGAGCCATATGCTCAGTTAGAGACCTATTGGTAAAGCTGAGTACTAACAGAAGTGGAGAGCCAGAGGAGATGAAATTGGAAATTAGTGTCAAATTGACAAGCTACTAAGGAAAAACATATCTTTTCTGCAGATTATCAAGGTGGTAGCTCTGGAGGAGGGTATGAAAGCCTGTGACCTGACCAGCAATCAAGACCTTCAGTGTGAGAACACTGAGAGAACAAGGCCAATTAAGAGCATAGATGAGATTGAGGGAGTAGGAGGATAGCAATATCAGAGTTGAGTAGTTTAAATGAGTTTCCATAAAGAGCAGTGTATGTGTGTTACCAAAAAAAAGTGAATTAACCCATGCAACACTATTTCCCCTGGCTCTTCAATGTGTACAACAGACCTACGTAACCAAAACAAATGTGCGACAAGAATGTATTGTTTCCTCAATATTCCTGATTGGAGCAGATCAATTTAGTGAACACAAGGCATAAAGCTACGAAATTCAACTCAATCTATCCTGACTCCTGAATTGTGCAATACTGTATACTCAGTCTAGACATTCCCTGTTAACAAATGACACTGTAGCAACTATCAGTCCAGATACTGAAGGATAATGTGTTTCCTCTACTTATCATGATGTCATTTAGATGATCGTAGCTGATCTTTTCTAGATTGGTTTGTATATAGCTGATGTAGACCATAAATTTCCCTGATTGTACATAATTTTTGCTAAGTGACATGGTTACTGGCTCCCACATTAAACTGGCGCAAATGAAAACAAATTATAGAATGAAAGAGTTTGAATGGAAGGATTGAAAGTATTGGATTGATAAAGGTTGATGAATCAATATAGTTTAAGAATGATAGTTATAGTGATGAAATATATTTTATCTACTGCTGTTCCTCTTAACTTGAAAAATCATCTCAAAACTCATAGAAGTTCCAAGCAGTCATTGTTACTACCTCCAAAATTTCTTTCATGCATAAATTAGCATTATTTCCACTCATAAACTGGGGTGTTGTTATTGTTAGCCAGCTATTATTTTCCTTTATAATTTTTGTTATTAAAAATTAACAATATTTTTCAAGGCCAGTCAAGACATTGCAAAGCTAAGAAAGGCAGGTTCATACAAAATGTACACGTGAGTTAGGAACGATCGACCTATGGCCCTATTTCCTATATGCTAAGGTTTTCTCTGATGTGATTCTCTGCTCAGCTCCAGTTACCAAAGTAATTCTTCACTCCCCTTGCTTATCAAATATTTATCCTCTACTGAGTTAAAAATCTTCAAATACATTGCTTCCACTGGCCTTTGAAAGAGTTCTGGAAGACTTGCAACCCTATAAGAGAAAATATATCACCTCATCTGTCCTAAATGGTCATGCCTAGTTTTAGGTTATCCCACAAGAGGAAACATTTTCTACATTCACCTGTCACAATCCTTTGTTTCAATTAACGTGAATTATTATACCAAAACATTTGACTAAGCAAACATAATTTAAAAACAAATAAAATAAGACAACAATGTAATAGGAGCAGAGGTAGTCACATGATCCCTTGAGCCTATTTTGCCATCCATTGGGTTATTGCTGATTTGAGCTTTAACCACCTGTTTGGCCAATTTCCATCACCCTCAACTTTCTGCATTCTAAACATTGTCTAAGACTTGAATATAATGAAAATCAGAAATAAAAGAAGAAAATGCCAGAAACACTCGGCAGATCTGGCAATGCTTGTGAAAAGCAAAATAGTCAACGTTTCGGGTCCAGGCCCCTTCATTAGAATTTGATGGAAAAAATTAATAGTTCTAAGCTCAGGGAAGAAATTACTCAAATTTGGTGCAGGTGTTCAGCCCAAATTCTGAGAATATGTCGCTTGTTTTAGACTCCCTTTTGAGAGAAATAACCTCATATATCTAACATGTCAATTTCCTCTAAACTGTGTATTATCATTGTCTTAAACTTTGATTTCTAATAGTTATAGAAAACTACAGCACAGAAACAGGCCCTTCAGCCCACCTAGTCCATGCTGAACCATTTAAACTGTCTAGCTAGTCCCATCAAACAAAGCCCTCCATATCTCTCCGATTCATGTACCTATCCAAATGTCTCTTAAATGTTGGAATCAAAATTACATCTTCCACTTGCGCTGGCAGCTCATTCCACACTCTCTCCACACTCTGAGTGAAGAAGTTCCCCTCCTGTTCCCTTTGAACATTTCACCTTTCGTCCTATCGTATTATTCATCTCTATTGTAGTCTCACCCAATCTCAGTGGAAAAAGCATGCTTACATCTACCCTATTCATACCCCTCATCATTTTGTATACCTCTGTCAAATCTCCCCTCAATCTTCAAAATCTAGAAAAATCTAGAAATCTAGAAAATAAAGTTGTAACCTATTCAATTTTTCCTGATAACTGAACATCCAGTTCCAGCAACATCGTATAAATTTTCTCTGTCCTCTTCCAAACTTACGTACATCTTTCCTGTAGGTGGGTGACCAAAACTGCACACAATACTTCAAATTAGGCCTCATCAATGTCTTATTCAAATTCAAGATAATATCCCAACTCTTCTACTCAGTACTTTGATCCACAAAGGCCAACGTGCCAAAAGCTTTCTTTATGACCCCATCAATCTGTGACACCACTTTTAATGAATTATCATTATGCATTCTCAGATCCCTTTGTTCTACTGAACCCCTCAGTGCCCTACTGCTTACTGTGTTGGACCTACCCTGGTTGATCCTCCCAAAGAGCACCATCTCACACTTGTCTGCATTAAATTCCATATGCCATTTTCAGCTGTTCTAGATCCTGCCACAAGCTTCACTAGTCTTCCTTGCTGTTCACTACAGCCCCAATCTTGGTCCACTACATCTTCAAATTTGTTGGTCCAATTAACCACATTATCATCCAAATCATTTAAGTAGATGACAAATAAATAACAGACCCAGCACCGATCCCTACGGCACTCCGCTAGGCACAGGCCTCCAGTCAGAGAGGCAACCATCTACTACCATTCTCTGGCATCTCCCACGAAGCCAATGTTGAAGTTAATAATTCATCAGTTAATAACCCATTGGGGTGATTGATAAGTTCATGGCCTAAGGTAGGAGATGAATTATTAACTTCAAACTTTCTGCATAAACACTCAGAGTTGACCTGCATGTGTATGTAACGACAGCTGTATAACTCATTTCCTTCTACCTTAGGCCACAAACTTATCAATCACCCCTCGTATTGATCTATTTCTTTTAGAGCAATGACTCCCCTTAGCACTCTGAATGGACTGTTGTCTATGTCTGCACATTGATGTTGTCTATGCGTGTGCATTGATCTCTCTCTCTCACTGCAATGTGAATATACCAGTTGAAGACATCTCCTACATGCATGCTTTTATTTAATTAATCTGTAGTTGCACAGACACAACACATTGGTGATGAGTATGAACCTGAATTTCAGAAAATATCACCAACTGCACCGACAGTTATGGGATGAGACAGTGAGAGGAAAGAGTTAAACTGTATGGAGAAAGCCATCACAGACACTAACAAAGGGACACATGAGTAACTGTAGAGTACACAGTGGAAGGTGTACAACTAGCAAAGTTAAAGTGAAAATAACATAGCGGTGGCTTTCGTCAGGAACGTTGACGAATTTGATAGGGCTAATGAAGGCTGGGAGTCATATATTGAGAGGGTTAAACTACTGAAACATGAAACAATGCGAATCAGGAAAAGAAAATTTCCACACTTCTTAGCTTAATGGCTGCTAAAATATACAGACTCTTAGACAACCTAGTAACCCCTAAAAAGCCATCAAGCAAGATGTTTGATGAAATTGTTACAATTTTACAAAATCACTCGAGCCCTAAACTGCTGGTAGTAGCTGAGAGATTTAGATTATACAAAAAGAACCAGTCAAAGGATAAAAGCGTTTCTGAATACATTGCAGAACTGAACTAGCTTTCCCGGTACTGTGACTCTATAGATAGACTTTCTGATGCATTAAGGGATAGGCTTGTATGTGGCATGCATAGTCAAAGCACTCAGAAGAGGCTACTGTTTGAAAGAGACCTAACAGAATGGGCAATGACCATTGCAATATTGTTAGAGACAGCAGCAAAGGATGCAGCAGAACTACAGAAAAGGAGCTTAGAATGTGAAAACATCCCTGAATGGTGCAAAAAGCCGAAAATGTTATGGACATGGCAAATCCTCCCATTGTGCACAGAGAAGATCACATAGAGAGAGTGTACAAGGCAGACAGAAAGTACAAACCAAGAGAAAAACTACACCAAGTGAAAAGTTTCAAACCCAAAAGTAAGCAAATGCATAAAGTGACCGAAGATGAAATAGAATCAGATAACACAGTGTCTGACAAAGAGGAGCTGTCATGCCTAGAACTGCATAGAATTATTGAAGATGTGTCTGGTGTAAAACTGAAAATGGAGCTGGATACAGGGTCAGCTTTGTCTATAATTCCAGAGGCTGACTTCAGCAGACTGTTTTCTCAGCTTCCTTTAGAGAAGATTTCAGTGATGCTAAAGAACTACACAGGTGAAAAAGTGTCCCCCAAAGGTAAATTGAAAGTGAATGTGATGTACAGAGGCCAAACATTATTTAGTGCTTTATGTGTAGGAAAGTGGAGGGTCAGCACTCTCCAGACATGAATGGTTGAGAAAAATCCAACAGGACTGGCACACTAGCCCGAGACTGTCACAACTGCTTAATGTTAATGAGAAGGTGTTTGAAAAGGGGATTGGTAAACTCAAATGCATGAAGGCCAGAATTGAACTGGATGAAGCAGCAACACAAAGGTTCCATAAAGCACATCCAGTGCCTTATGCACTACGTCCTAAAGTGGATGTTGAACTTTAGAGCCTGGAGGCATCTGGAATTCTCACCAAGGTTGAGTGGAGCGATTGGGCCATGCCTATTGTCCCAGTGATCAAGAAAAGGAAGTCTGGAGTCTTTCATATATGTGGGGATACCAAGCCAGGAATAGAAGACATTTTTTGCATCTCTGGCAGCTGGGGAGAGGTCTTCAAAGATTGCCTTATCACAAGCCTATCTGCCAATAGAGATTGAGGAGTCAAGCAGGAGCTTCCTCACAGTCAACACTCACAAGGGACTGTTCTAGTATAATTGTCTCATCTTTGGTATCTCATCATCTCCAGAAAATGGCAAAGAGCAATGGACCAAGTGCTCCAAGATATCCCAGGAACACAACGTTACCTTGATGGCATCATTGTGACTGGCAAGAATGATGAAAAACTCCTCCAGAACTTTGGTAAAGTGCTTACCAGGCTGAGTGAGTATGGTCTGCTCACAAAGAGAGACAAATGAGTTTTTCAAGAGTGAATTCTCATATTGTGAACATGTCATTGACGAGCATGGATTCCATAAGTCACAAGAGAATACTGATGCAGTGCTACAGGCACCCAAACTAGAGAATGTGTCACAACTCAGATCATGCTTGGGCCTTGTAAACTACTACCATTGGTTTCTCCCCAACATTGCTATAGTGCTGCACCCATTGAACACACTGTTACAGACAGGAGCAAAATAAGAATGGTCAGAATGATGTGAAACAGCATTAAAAGAAACACAGATAATAATAACATCAGATGAACTGCTTACCCATTATGACCCTTTCCTGCCCATCAGACTGGTGTGCGATACATCCCTTTAAGGCATTGGAGCTGTTTTGTACATATACCATTTTATGTTACATTGATCTAAAGGGGGAGGAAGTGTAATGTGTGGATCTATTTCTTTTAGAGCAATGACTTCCCTCAGCACTTTGCATGGACTGTTTTCTATGCAGGCCCATGAATTGCTCTCTCTCGCTCACTGCAATGTGAGTATACCAATTAAAGCCATCTCCCATGTATGTGCTTTTTTTTAATATCTTTTTATTAATTTTAAATAAACTTAAGAGAAACATAGATACAGAGAGTTTGAGAATACATAATTAATAGGTTAAAGTATAAATACAAATAGATGATAATCCATATATAATAACTTCCCAAACTCATAGTGATTACGAAAAAAGGAGTAACTAAGAAAAAAACCCCTCCAAAATAAACCTAACCAACATGGGCCATTGAATTATGTCAAATATACACAGCAGCGTCAATAACTCCATACCTCCATCCAAATAATTAAGGATAATAGAAGTAAGGTTTAGGAAAAATCAGTTTAGCTCATATGAAAATGTTGAATAAATGGTCTCCAAGTTTCTTCAAATTTAATTGAAGGGTCAAAAACAACACTTCTAATTTTTTGCTAAACTCAAATAAGAAATAGTTTGAGAAAACCACTGAAATATGGTTGGAGGATTAAGTTATTTCCAATTCAATAGGATAGATCTTCTAACCATTAATGTAACAAATGCAATCATCTGCCGAGCTGAGGGGGATAAACAACTATTATCCATCATTGGTAAACCGAAAATTGCAGTAATAGGATGCTGTTGCACTTTAATGTTCAGAACTTTTGAAATAATACCAAAAATATCTTTCCAATAATTTTGCAAGCAGGGGCAAGACCAAAACACATGGGTCAATGAGGCAACTTCAGAATGACATCTGTCACAGGTTGGATTAACATAAGAATAACTATGTGTGTGCTTTTATTTAATTGATATGTATTGCGCATCACAACAGTAGCCTGTTAGTGTAATAACCAATATGTCCTTGGGGCATAGGAGGAAACTGACCACCCGGAGGAAACCCCACAAGTGCACAAGGATTGTAAAAAAATTCCACACTAATAGCAGAGGCAGTTAGAATTGAACCCTTGTAGTTGGACATCAAAACTTCAAAGCCCTGCATTATCTATGACAAATTTCGTATTCTGGTATTTTATTTTCCTTGCTTCTTCTTAATGACTTGTACTACATAAGTAACTTTGCTTCTTGTATGAAGACATCCGGATTGCTTGGAACATCACAATTTAATTAATACTGTGGTTTTCGATTCTTGCTTCTAAAGAAGATAATGTCATATCCCACAGTTTTATATTTTAAAGATGTAGAAAGGCATAATAGGTTTTTAAAAACATGTTATATTAGGGTGTTGCTTTCGATCCCTTTCAAATGTTTCAAAGGTCATTCACCGTGGAGACATCCTACCCACGCTCAACTCTGTAACTTAGTGGGGATTAATAAATTGTTATCTGAATTGATTTACTTGTTAATTTTTGTGGTGGAGGAGGTGAGGAGACAGGAGGAGGCAGAGAGACACGCCAGAGCCATTTCAATGGCCAAGCAGTGCCAATGGACTAATTGGGAGAGCCTGGAAAAGAGGAAACTCAGTTGGCCTGACATCTGGGAGATGCAGGGATCTCGGCTAAGTTTTGTCATCAGAGCCACTTATGACCTCTTAGCAACACCTCAAAACCTGAACCAGTGATGGGGAGAAGACCCCACTTGCTCTCTTTGTCAAGCACCTGGATCACTAAGGCACATTTTAACAGGATGCACCATGAGCCTCAGCCAGGGGCGGTATACTTGGCGGCATTACCAAGTTCTCAGACAGCTGGAATCAATCTTGGAACAGAGGCAAACCACCGTAAATGCTCTCCCACAAACATCGGCAGGAAATATTCACATTACATGATTTGTAGCAGCAGGCCAACCTCCAGAGCACCAAGTAACATCAAAAGATATAAGCATTCTGCAGGCTGCCTGGGATTGGAAAATGAACATGGAGAAAAAACTTGTGTTTCCCCCAGACATTGTGGCTACAACACTCCGGCCAGACATAGTCATGTGGTCCACAACAGCCAAGCTGGCATATGTTGTAGAATTGACGGTACCATGGGAAGATGGTGTTGAAGGAGCTTATGAGAGGAAAAAGACCAAGTACTCTGAACTGGCAACTGAAGCTGCTCAGAACGGCTGGAAGACCAAGATTTTCCCTGTAGAAGTGGGATGCAGGAGATTTGTTGCGACATCTACGACCAGTCTATTGAAGAAGGTGGGGGGGTGAGGGGTGTCTCCCTCCAACAAGCAATCAAGTCCTTGGCAAATGGAGCAGAAGAAAGCAGCAATTGGATTTGGATTAAAAGAAAAAAACAACACCTGGGCTGCAAGATGAAGACAGGAGGGTACGGAACTGAGGGGGGTGTATCTGGGACGCCAGGTAGCACCGTTGAGCCCTCTGGAGACATCGTGGGCTTATCAACGAAACATCAAAAAAGGAGGGTGCCCACCTGATGACCCCGATGATGTAGCTACCCTCCTCGTCACCACTCCAGCCTACTGCCAACATCGAGAGTGCTGACTTTATCATAGGGATTGAAACATCAAGTCCTATTAGCTCTACTGTTCCTCATATTTTAGCTTTATGTATTTGTTCAGGATAAAATTATTAAAGAGTTACTGGACACTTTTTAGACTTTTACTGGAAGCCTATAGATGTTAAAGCTGCCCTTTTCTATTTTTTATTGGACAAATCATTCATGTGACTCAAATCTTGAATTTGTTCTGTTTCAGTCTTATTAACAAAAGCTCTTTTGAATCTACGTGTAGGTTTTGGCCAGGGAATAACTAGTCGAGAAATAAAATTACTCTGTGAAAGAAACACAAATTGGTAGTAATTTAGTATGATATATTTTATTTAGCATCAAAGGAACAAAGTTAAAATCAAAAGAAAGACACTTTAGACATACATGGTGTGCCAACAGTTTCCTACATATAATTTTCCTAGTTATATTTTAATCAAAGGGAGATTTGACATCATGGTAATTACCACTAGATCAGTAATCCGGAAACTCAATTATACACTGGGGATATTTTGAATCCCACCATGGTAGATGGTGAATTTGAATTCAATAAAAGTATCTGATGATTGTGAAACCATGTCGGTTGTCCTAAAAAACCATCTGGTTCACTAATCCTCTTTAGAGGAGGAATCTGGTCTGGCCTGTATGTGACTCCAGACCCACAGCAATATTGTTGACTCTTACATGCCCTCTAAAATGGCCTAGCAAGCTGTATCCAACTGCAAAAAAGATAATAATAGGGAACGAACCCGGACAGATAAACCAGTGTTGACCTAGGCACTGGAAATGACAATGGCAAAACCAGCCCTGTCGACCCTGTGGAGTCCTCCTTACTAACATGTGGAGACTTGTGCCAAAGTTGGGAGAGCTGTCTTACAGACAAGTCAAACAACAGCCCGACATAATTGTACTGACAGAATCATACATTACAGTTAACATTCCGGACTTCATAATTGCCATTCCTGAGTATGTACTGTCTCACCTGCAGGAAAGACCTAGAAGAGGTGGTGGCACAGTGGTATACAGTAGAGAGGGAGTTGCCCTGGCAACTCTCAACATCACCTCTGGTACTAGGTTAAACAGGGGCAAGGAAACCTCTGCTGATTACCACATACCGTCCTCCCTCAGCTGTTGAATCAGTACTTCTCCATGTAGAGCAGCAACTGAGGGTAGCAAAGGCACAGACTGTACTCTGGGTGGGGGCTTCAATGTCCATCACCAAGAGTGGCTCAGTAGTACCACCTCAGACCGAGCTGGTCAGGTCCTACTGGACATAGCTACTAGACTGGGACTACAGCAGGGAGTGAGGGAACCAACAAGAGGGAAAACACACCAGACCTCATTCTTACTAACCTGCCTGCCATGGAAGCATCTGTCCATGGCAGTTTTGGTAGAAGTGACCACCGCACAGTATGGTGGAGACTAAATCTCATCTCCACATTGAAGAAACCCTCCACCACGTTGTGTGGCATTACTACCATGCTAAATGGTATAGACTTTGAACAGATCTAGCAGCCCAAGACTGAGCATCTATGAGGCGCTGAGGGCCATCAGCAGCAGCAGAATTATACTCAACTACAATATGCAACCTCATGGCCCAGCATATCCCCCACTCTAACCTCGTCATGGCTATCCCTTGAGGTCAAGGATGATGATCTTCATTCCGTTTCCACAGAGTGAAGATGCCTGTGCGTGTATTTATTTAATGTGTATTTGATGTTGCACTCCAAGAAGCACATGATACTTCACAAATCAACCAACTGATTCCAATGGCATGGAAACCATGACGATTGGAGCTGATGAATCTGTTGCAGCCTTCATCCGCCTTCACAGCCATTGAGTTTGAAGTAACTTCATCCGCCTGTTACACCGTTGAGGTCTTGGTTGGATTGTTCTTTGTCAGGGTCCTCACCTTCGACCTTACCATCATGGATGACCCTACCAGGAGCATAGCTCCAGACAGCATCGCTCTCAGGATCTCAGGACCACACAAGCTTCTCCACCACGACAGGGTGACAATCCACAGAGAAGACCACTCTATCATTACTCACTGGAGGTGGAGGCTCCACAAATATCCCCATCCTGAATGATAGAGGAGCACAGCACACCTGTGCAAAAGAGAAGGCTGAGGAATTTGCAACAACCTTCAGTCAGAAGTGATGAAGATGACCCAGCTCGGCTTCTTCCAAAAGTCCCCAGCATCCCAGATGTCAGTATGCAGCCAATCTGATTCACTCCATGTGATATCAAGAAACAGCTGAAAGCACTGGATACTGCAAAGGCTTTGGGCCCAGTTAAAATCCCAGCAATAGTCCTGAAGGCTTGTGCTCCAGAACTTGCTGCGCCACTGGCCAAGCTGTTGCAGTACAGGTACAACACTGGCATCTACTTGGCAATGTGGAAAACTGCCCAGGTATGTCCTGTACACAAGAAACAGGACAAGTGCAACCCAGACAATTCCCACCCTATCAGCCTACTCTCAATCATCAGCAAAGTAATGGAAGGGGTCATCAACAGTGCTATCATTCAGCACCTACTCGACAATAACCTGCTTATGGATGCTCAGTTTGGGTTCCGTCAAGGCCACTCAGCTCCTGACCTCACCTCATCACCTCCTTGGTCCAAACATGGACCAGAGAGCTAAACACCAGAGATGAGGTGAGAGCGGTAGCCCTCGACATCAAGGCAGCATTTGAATGGTGTTGGCATCAGGGTGCCCTAGCTAAAATGAAGTCAATGGGAATTAGGGGGAAAACCCTCTGCTTGTTGGAATCAAACCTGACACAAGGGAAGATAGTTGTGGTGGCTGGAGGTCAATCATCTCATCCTCAGGACATCACTGCAGGAGTTAACCTCAGGGAAGTCTCCTAGGACCAACCATCTTCAGCTGCTTCATCAATGACCTTCCTTCCCTCATAAGGTCAGAAGTGGGGATTCAGAAGCTCTCCAAATCCTGTCCACCAAGGATCAGGTCAGGAGTCTTAATGGAATACTTGCTACTCGTCTGAATGAGTGCAGCTCTGTAAACATTCAACACATCATCCAGTACAAGGCAGCCCACTTGATTTGTACCCCTTCCACAAGCATCCAATCCCTCCCCCATTGACAAACAGTTGCAGCAGTGTGTACTGTCTACAAGATGCACTGCAACAATACACCAGAGTTCCTAAGGCAGCACCTTCCAGACCCACGACCACTACCATCCAGAAGGACGAGAATAGCAGATAGCTGGGAATGCTACCACTTGGAAATCCCCCTCCAAGTCACTCACCATCCTGATTTGGAAACATATTGCTGTTCCTTCATTGTCACTGGGTCAAAAGCATGGAATTCCCTCCCTAACGGCACTGTGGGTGTACCTACACCTCAGGGACTGCAGTGGTTCACCACCTTCTCAAGGGCAGCTAAGGATGGGCAATAAATGCTGGCTCAGCTGGTGACACCCGCATCCCATAAACAAGTAAATTTAAAAAAAATAGTTAATCTAAATGTTATAGTATATTCAAAACATTTCAAGCAAACTGCAACTTTAAAATCTGCTCTAATACAAAGCAACTTTAGTAGACAGTTTGACAACGAAAGAATAATGTCACTTCTCAGTCAAACGAGGACAAAAATAAAGCTGAACAGAACAAAGCATCTGTAAATTCACAAATTCTCAATGGAAATACAATACATAAATAGCAGTTTATACACACACTTATAAATAGGTGTGAAACAGCCCTGACACTCTTTGCTGTACATCTGTAGAAATTTGTTAAGGCTCTTTGTTAATACAACGAATCTCCATCAACAAGAGAGTTTAAAGTACATTTATCATGTATGTGTATCATAAATAAACATGAGAAAATATGCAGATACTGGAAATCCAAGCAATACACACAAAATACTGGAGGAACTCAGAAGGCCAGGCAGCATATATGGACAAGAGCAAACAGTCAGTGTTTCAGGCTGAGACCCTTCAAGAGGACTGGAAAGGAAGACGAGAAGTCAGAGTAAGAAGGTGGGGAGGGGAGGAAGAAGTGCAAGGTAGGATGTGATAGGTGAAACCAGGAGGGGAAGGGGTGAAGTCAAGAGCTGGCAAGTTGATGGGTGAAAGAGGTAAAGGGCTGGAGAAGGGGAATCTGATAGGAGAGGACAGAAGACCATGGAATAAATGGAAGGAGGAGGAGAACCAGAGTGAAGTGATGGGCAGGTAAGCAGATAAAGTGACAGAGGGAAACAGGAACGGGGAAAGGTGAGGAGGGGGGGCAATCACTAGAAGTTAGAGAAATCGATGTCCATGTCATCACTTTGGAAGCTACTCAGACAGTAAATAAGCTGTTGCTCCTCCTACCTGAGTGTGGACTCATCATGGCAGTTTAGGAGGCCATGGACTGACATGTTGGAATAGGAATGTGAAGTAGAAATGTAATGGGTGGCTACTGGGAGATCCTGCCTTTGTCTGGTAGATGCTTAGTGAAGTGGCCTTCCGATCTACGTTGTGCCTCGCTGATATACAGGAGCACCAGATGCAGTAGATTACTCCAACAGACTCTCAGGCGAAGTGTCTAGAAGGACTGTTTGGGGCCCTGAATGGTAGTGAGGGAAGGGGTGTAGGGGTAGGTGTGGCACTTGTTCAGCTTGCAAGGATAAGTATCAGGAGGGAGATCAGCGGTGAGGGACAAGTGGACAAAGAAGTCTCGTAGGCAGCAATCCCTGTAGAAAGCAGAGAGGAGTGGGGGGAGGGGATGGGAAGATGAGCCTGGCAGTGGGATCACATTGGAGATGGCAGAAGTTGTGGCGAATTATGTGCTACACGCGGAGGCTAGTGGGGTGGTAGGCTTCCCTCTCTCACCTTATCTCTTTACCTGCCCATCACCTCTTTCTGATGCTCCTCCTCCTTTCCTTTATTCCATGGTCTTCTATCCTCTCTAGCAGATTCTCACTTCTCCTGCCCTGCATCTTTCACCAATTAACTTTCCAGCTCTTTGCTTCACCCCTCCCCTTCTCCCGGTCTCTGCTATCACTTCCCACCTTGTACTTCTTCCTCCCTTCCCCCCACCACCTTTCTCTGACTTCTCTTTCTTTCCCGTCCTGGTGAAGGGTCTCGGTCCAAAACGTTGACTGGTTACTCTTTTCCATAGATGCTGCCTAACCAGCATTTTGTGTGTGATACCATGCAAAACCTTGAGTTCTGTCTTCTTGCAGTTAGCCACAAAACAAGGAAACACAACAGAATTCGCAGAAAACCCCACACCAGAAAGACTTCTGTTGAACTTCTGTCGTGTGAAAAAGGAAGAAAAATTGCGCAAACAATAAAGAGGCAAACAAAATACAGAGTGCATGAACCACAGAGCTCCTGAAAGTACGTCTGCAGCCTTGGAGCCAGGCTCACCACTCAGGTGAGTACTGATGGCTACAGGTCACGGCGGCAGAATCAGTTCCACACTGAGGAGTAAAGCCTCACGGAGTAGTGAAGTGAACTCTGGTTTGTCCTTTGCCCTCAAAGCCTTAATCTTTTAGTCTGGCTCAGTGCTTAAATTAGCTAAACATCAGCTTATTCTTCACTCTTGGGCCTGAGCCCTGCCATTTCAATCTGTCCTGAAGTTTCAGTCTGGCCCCAAGTCCACTGCAACCCTACCTGAATTCTTAAGAGCTCAGTTCATGGAACCACAAAAACGCCGGGCTGTACAAATCTCAAATGGGGAATCTAAATATAAATACTCAACAATTTTGATGAAAAGTTGGGGCTGAATTATTACATCACCTGGTAATCTGATCTAAGCTGCTTTTCCAAATGTCACTTAGTGCTATTTGAATTGCCAATAGCTGTTCGAAAAGCAAATTTAGCACCAAAAATTTTAGTCCTCACAGACCATGAATAATTAAACTTCTTGGACAACCTTGCTGGTCAGAAAGGACTGCCATCTACAAATCAGTGAATTTTTATTAAAAAAAAAGTCAACCCCCTACCAACTACCAAAGAAAAAAGCAGATGGATGATAATGGATAATTAGAAAAAAACATATTCGCTTAAGAGAAGATAAAAATATACATAGAAGTCTGTGCACTGTTAAATTTTATAAATTGGAAAAGTAATTTAGGAAAGGTCCCCAGATATCATAAAAAGATTGTTTTGAATTTAAGACTGAGCAGTGGATCTTTTCTAACTTTAAATAAGACATAATATCACGTAGCCATTGAAGGTGTGTAGGAGGGGTAGACTCCTTCCATTTAAGCAAGATTGCTCTTCTTGCTAAAAGAGAGGTAAAAACTAAAACTTGTAGGTTAGGAGTATTTAAAGTTATATCTTCATTTGCAATAATACCAAACAAGGCAGTAAGGGGATTTGGGTCAAATTGGACCCTAAAAAGTTGTAAGAAGGTATGAAATACTTCCCGCCAAAACTTTTCAATTTTTGGGCAAAACCAAAACATATGAATTAAAGAGGCATCAGCAGAGTTGCATTTATTACAAAGTGGAGAAACATTCGGGTAAAAACTGGACAGCTTCTGTTTAGAAATGTAAGCTCTATGAACCACTTTAAATTGTAGAAGAGAATGACGAGCACAGAAAGATGATTTATTAACCCGTTTAAGAATTTTATTCCATCTATCATTGTGGTGAACTACATATACCTGTCTGGACACGCCCCCTGCTGACTGCTCCTGTGGCTCCTCCCACAGACCCCGGTATAAAGGCGATCAAGGCCTGAGCCCGGCCTCTCAGTCTCCAGGATGTAGTATGGTGGCCACTCACTGCTGGTTCCTTCTTCCAGTCAATAAAAGCCGATATCTCGCCTTCACATCTCAGAGTGAGTTATTGATGGTGCATCAATCATCAGAAATCTGACAATTTAGGTCATCCTCCCAAGCTTTTTTTATTTTATCTAAAAAGTCTTGTCTAGAATCAATCAACAAGTTATAGATACCAGTAATAGAACCATTAACAAAAAGTTTGAAATTTAAAAGATCGTCCAGTAATTTTTTTTATCAGGACCTATAGGAAAAGTTGTTAATTGGAAATGTAGGAAATCTCTAATTTGAAGGTATCTGTAAAAATGTGTTTTAGGTAGTGCAAATTTATTTAACAATTGGTCAAATGAAGCAAGAGATCCTGAGATAAACAGGTCCCAAAAACAAATACCTAATTCATCCCAATCTTTAAAGGCTTTGTCAGTCATGGAAGGGATAAAAAAATAATTAAGGAAAATGGGAGATGATAATGAAAAATTTGCTAAACCAAAATATTTCCTAAATTGAGCCCAAATCCTTAAAGTTTGCTTAACAATTATGTTATCTGTTATTTTATTTGCTGAAAAAGTAGAGTATGATCCAAGAAGAGAGACAATAAAGGAATTTTTTACAGAATTAACTTCTAAGGAGACCCATGATGGGCAATCTTTATGATAAATATAATAGGACCAGAAAGTAATATTCCTTATATTGGCAGCCCAATAGTAAAAGCTTTTATTTTTCTTATTCTTAAAAAAAAAATAAAAATCCAGCTGAATGTTCTTCATACAGACCGATTTCTTTATTAAGAGTCGATGCAAAAATTTTATCCAAAATCTTAGCTCGAAGACTTGAAAATATTTTACCATCTATGATATCACATGACCAGACAGGATTTATTAAAAATCGTTACTCACATTTTAATATACGTCGGTTATTGAATGTGATATATTCACCATCCAAAAAAATATCAGAGTGTATATTATCCTTAGATGCAGAAAAAGCCTTTGATAGGATTGAGTGGAATTATCTTTTTAAGACATTAGAAAAGTTTAATTTTGGGCCTAATTTTATTCGTTGGGTTAAATTAATCTACTTGTCTCCTACTGCTCAGGTTATTACTAACTCTCAAATTTATAAGCCCTTTAAATTACAGCGGGGAACTAGACAAGGATGTCCTCTTAGTCTTTTACTTTTTGCTTTAGCTATAGAACCCTTAGCAATAGCATTTTGAGAATCTAAGGACATTTCTGGTATACTAAGGGAAGGTATGACTCATAAAATTTCATTATACGCTGATGATATTTTACTTTTTATCTATAACACTGAAACTTCTTTACCTTTGGTTCTTTCTTTAATTTCCCAGTTTAGTTCTTTTTCAGGATATAAGCTGAACCTACATAAAAGTGAGCCATTTCCTTTAAATGACCTAATGTCATCAAATGCCAGATTTCCATTCCAAGTTGTTACAAGTCAATTTACATATCTAGGTGTAACAATTACTAAAAACTTCAAGAATTTATTTAAAGAAAACTTAAACCCCTTATTGAATTATGTGAAAAAGACACTTTCTAAATGGTCCCCTCTTTCTTTATCCCTAATTAGCCGAATTAATTTGATTAAAATGAAGATTCTTCCTAAATTTTTATATCTTTTTCAGGCCTTACCTATTTTTATTCCTAAGACCTACTTTGATTCTTTAGATTCAATTGTAACATCTTATATTTGGAATAATAAACAAGCTCATTTAAATAAAGTTTACCTACAAAGAAATAAAGAGATGGGTGGATTAGCCCTACCCAATTTTAGGTTTTACTATTGGGCTGCCAAATCAGTGAATTTGAATGGATCAAGGACAGCGGAAGGACAATTGTCTTTGTTCTTGCCATGTGCTTGGGAATGGAGGCTGCCATTTTGTGGAACTGTTTTATGTCCTCCATTTTGTCACTAGGCTTGATCAGTGTTTTAAAGTAAACATAATGAATCTCCAGTTAATCTGCTGGAGTGGAGATAATTTCCAAATAGGAAGTTATTTGTAAGGTGTTCTTTGATATAACATGTAGGTTTGTGACTGTTGGGGTTTGTGCCTGCCCTGAAAGATTTGAGTTGGTTGCTGATTTCAAACAAAGAACCATAAATTACCAATTGTCACTTGCTGGAAAGAGGGCAATGAAAGGATGCTGGCTTGGAGCAGAGCCAATAAGGAAGTGTTAAAGATCAATCAGGTGAATTGGTAAGGAATGAACTTAAAAGCAGAAGCTTTGAATGTTCTGTCAATGATGACCCTATAGGAGATTCAAAATGGGATTATGAGGAACATGTGGCCAGCAAAGACACTTTTTAAACTGGTATTATCTGTTCTCTTCTCTGACTGTTCATGGAAGGTCAGGAAAACTTAGTAGGTGAGCACACAGGTATTTGGAAGTGTAAGTTGACGGTAAAGCTACTTGTCAGTACTTCTCTCCCTCCACCAAAATAGTTATGTCCTCATGACTGTGAAATAATTTGTCATCCCATCATTTTCAAAGGAACTTCATGATGTCAGAACATCCAATCCATTCGTAAAGGGTAGTGACATATCTCACTAGGGGGTTAGCCGTAGCAGTCTGTTCCCCTGGCACCACATGGGCCAACCTATCTGGGAGACCTCCTTACCCCATCATTTACTTCGGATTCTGATGCACCATCAATAACTCACACTGAGACGTAAGGCGAGATATCGGCTTTTATTGACTGGAAGAAGGAACCAGGAGTGAGTGTCCATCATACTACATCCTGGAGAATGAGGCAGAGGATCAGACCTCGATCGCCTTTATACAGGGGCCTGTGGGAGGAGCCACAGGAGCAGTCAGCAGGGGCGTGTCCAGACAGGCACATAGTTCACCACAGATTCTGACACTCCTTGGGATACTTCTGGTCTATATGGCAAGGCCTCCCCTGGTCTATCACTCGTGCCCTCCTGCTACTCGAATCCCTCTGGCACTTGGCTGAGCCTCGCTTCATCCCCTTCATGGTCCCGCTGAAACCCAGCCTGTCCACAGATAATACCCCCCCTCCCCAATTTCACCTGTCTCAGCATGAGAAGGGGTTGGGAATCTCTTCCTCAATCAGTGGGAAGTAGCATATACCATGCCCCCCATTTCCTCATCCTCCGATTCCATATCCCATTCAAGGTCGGGGGCTGGTTTGATCTTTCCTGCTGCTGGACCTTCGGTCTCTCCGTGTTGCTGCAGAGTCCCCTTACTAGGATTAGGTTCCAGGTCGGGCTCTGGGTCGACTCACACCTCTTGTCCCAAAGGTAGAAGGTGATTCCAAAGGAGAATCTTGAGGCCCATTCCCATCCTCTGGTTTCACCCGGAAAACTGTTATGTTTGGCTTCTGACTCTCCATTACATAGGGCATAGCCACCGAATGGTCAGCCAACTTATGCTTCCTCAGTAGCCCCGAATTCCCTATGAGGTCTCAGTCTCCTGGCGTGAGTTGGGAGAATCTCCCCTTTTGATCACACCTCCTCTCATGACCTTGATCCAGATTGGCAGCCACGACCTCGGCTGATTCATAAGCCTTTTTCAGCTCCCTTCTCATATCAGACACGTGCTTCAGATAAGTCTTCGGTGGTAGATCTTCCTCGCCAGTCCCAAAACAAAGGTCAACGGTGATGCACCATCAATAACTCTCGGAGACTGGGAGTGAACGATAGGCTTTTATTAACAGCAAAAGGGAGCACAACATGTCGAAGACTGAGGGAGGAGCAGTGCCCCAATTGCCTTTATACCGGGGTCTGTGGGGGGAGCCACAGGAGCAGTCAGCAGGGGAAGTGTCCAGACAGGTATATGTAGTTCACCACATTCACCCCCCCCCTTTGTTTTAAAAGAGAGTCCCCATGGGACGAAGTTTCTTACAAGTATATTTACAGGTTAAGTCTATCAGGTGGTTGAATCTGTCGCTGTGATCCACGTAGCTCCAGCGGTAATTGCACTGGAGACGGTGGTTGTGCTGGCTCCGGCCTGACTTGAGGTGCCAGCCCGTTAGGCATCAGTAACCCCTCATGTGTGTGCGTGGTGCCCGGTATGGGAGTGTTGTGAGGAGTCTGCGTAGGGCTTGGTGTGCACGGTGTCTCGTGGGTATATACATTGGTGGGTACGGGGTTCATAGTCACCGTGGAGTGTTCGGGGTAGGGGTCTGCTGCTCCTGCGGGCGCCAGGTCGCGGATGGAGACCGTGTCCTCCCGCCCATCAGGTAAGGCCACGTAGGCATACTGGGGGTTCGCATGTAGAAGGTGAACCCTCTCGACCAGCGGGGAGTATTTATTTCTCCTCACATGTTTCCGGAGCAGCACTGGCCCTGGGGACATCAGCCAAACCGGTAGGGTGGTCCCAGTGGCAGACTTCCTGGGAAAAGAGAATAGGCGTTCGTGAGGTGTGGCATTGGTGGACGTACATAACAGGGAGCGGATAGAGTGGAGTGCCTCGGGGAGGAACTCCTGCCATCGAGAGACCGGCAACCCTTTTGACTTAAGGACTAAAAGTGTGGCCTTCCACACTGTGGCATTCTCCCTCTCCACCTGTCCATTCCCCCGGGGATTATAACTCGTGGTCCGACTAGTAGCAATGCCCCTAGCCAGCAGGTACTGGCGCAGCTCGTCACTCATAAAGGAGGACCCTCTATCTCTGTGGATATAGCATGGATATCCGAACAGAGTGAAGAGCTGGTGCAGGGCTTTTATGACGGACGTGGCACCGTCTGAGGGCTCTGAGGGTGGTGGAAAGAGGGAGTTCTAACAGGGGGTGCATATGGTCGGCATCAGGGCCAATGACCCCTTTCTCCACGACATACCCAAGGATACCCAAAGGTAGGGGGTACGCGTCAAGCTGCGTGAACCTATTGATGGTCTGGCTATAATCCATGACCATGCTATTTTTCTGCCCGGTCCGAATAACAACCACCTGGGCCCTCCAAGGACTTGTGCTTGGCTCAATGATCCCCTCCCTGAGCAGCCACTGCACCTCCAACTTAATGAAGGCCCTGTCCCCCACGCTGTATCTCCTGCTTTTGGTTGCCACAGATTTACAGTCGGGGGTCAGGTTGGCGAACAGCGGTGGGGGAGGGATCTTGAGGGTGGAGAGGCTGCAAGTAGTGTCCGTAGCGCAGCTGTCAGCATGGTGCAGGGCGGGACGTGTGGTTCGGTGTGTGTGGTCAGTAGCGGGGTATATGATGAAGTCCCACAGAACTGAGGATTTCTGACAGTGATTGGTGGGAGGGGCCCGTCATACTCCGTTGTCACACTTTTCAGGTGGCTCCAGAAGTTGAGCCCCAATACCACAGGGACACACAGTTGAGGCATGACCAGTAATGCAAAATCCCGATATTCTGTGCCCTGCACCACTAGTGTCACTACACAACCCCCCCGGATGTCTGTGGAATGCGATCCAGAAGCCATGGTGACCCTCTGGCTTACCGGCCGTGTCACGGGTCCGCAGCGTTGCACTGTGTCCGGGTGAATAAAACTCTCAGTGCTGCCTGTGTCAAACAGGCAGCTAGTCCTGTGCCCCTCCACCAGGATGTCCATCATTGACCTTGCAAGCTGGTGTGGGACGCTTTGGTCGAGGGTCACAGAGGCCAGAGTTGAATCACTGTCTTAGTGCCCGGTAAGCACCCATGGGTCAGAGGCCGGGCAAGGTGGTGACAAAGATGGCCACCCCCATGCCTCACACGCAGCGGGCAGGCAAGATGGCGACCCCCATGCCTCGCAAGCGGTGCTGCTCGACCCCACTCGCAGTTTGGACTTACAGACCTTGGCAAAGTGGCCCTTCTTTCCGCAGCTGGAGCGGATAGCTTCTCAGGCCGGGCAGCGTTTTTGGGGGTGCTTCTCGAGTCTGCAGAAGTAACACTTCACGGACTTGCGACTGGCAGCAACCATGGTTGATTTGCCGGCGGGATGCGGGGTCTGCAGCATCCATGAGGCTGGCGGGAGATCGCGCGCCTGGACAGCATCAGCGTTGTGCAGAGCGGCCTCCAGCGTATCGGCCAGCTCGATCGCCGAACGAAAGGTAAGGTTC
The DNA here is from genome assembly GCF_030144855.1 of Hypanus sabinus. NCBI lineage: Eukaryota > Metazoa > Chordata > Chondrichthyes > Myliobatiformes > Dasyatidae > Hypanus > Hypanus sabinus. Next base: position 129,531,921 of record NC_082707.1, read on the forward strand.
TTGACTCCAAGCATGTTCAGTAACTCATGGAGGAGCCTGCTCTCAAAATCCCATCACTGATCACTATGTATCCACCTAGGGAGGCCATACTAAATCAAATACCTCCCATAGCACTATGGCCACCGTGGATGCCCTCTGATCCTTGCAGATATCTGATGTAGTGATCTGTAATGACCAAGACATTCGCCATGTTGCTGGCATCTATTGACAGGAAATCCATACACACCAGGTCAAAGGGTCCCACGCTCTACAAGTGGGACAACAGAGCGACCCTCGTAGGCAGCACCTTCCTCCATATGCTTCGAACTCAGGCTTCATTCAGGGCCAGTAGAACCGATCTCTGAGCAATCCATCAGTCATTTGAACTCCCAAATGTGCAGAATCATCATGAAGTGACTTCAACACAATCCTCCGATGCTTCTTGGGCAGAACCGGCTGGAAACGCCAAGGCCACGTGACCCGGTTTAGGATCTGGTTCCTCAACTCCAATCTTCATCATTCTCTCAGTAATGGGGGCACCACGGCACGTTTTCTCTTCCCCACTTAGGCCACGTCCCCCTTTTCGAGTGCTGGCCAAATGGTACCGATGCCTGGGTCACCTTGCTGAGTAGCTGCCACTTCCCCAGGACTCAATTCTGGGAACTGGTTGGTCTTCAGAGAGCAGTCAGGTTACAGTAGAATGGCGCCATCAGAAGGCCTAGTTGATCTACCCTTTGATCCTGCCCCTGCCTTCCCTCTCTTTCACCATGATGACAAACTGTCACATGACTTTCACCCCCAGGGCAGGAACGCTCTTCCCCCTCTGCCCTTGTCCAGCCCTCATGCGCACATCGGGACAAAACATCAGCATCAGTGTTCCTGCTTCCCGGCTGCTACTTCAGACTGAAATTATTGGCAGACAACCCCGCCAACCACCATTGTCCTGTGACATCCAATTTCGCCGAGGTCAGGATACCAGTTAGGGGATTGTTGTCCATCCTCACCTCAAACTTCTCACCATAGATGTGGTCACTCAGCTTGTCCACCACAGCCCATTTCAATGCCAGGAACTTCAACTTGTGCGTGGGATAGTTTTTCTTGGCGGGTGACAGACTCTGGCTGACAAGCGAAATGGGTCTCAACCCAGTGCCCTGATCCTGATACAGGACGTCCCCTAAACCCTCTGCTGGCATCCGTATGCAGTACATACAGCAATCGGGGGTCTGCAAAATCCAGCACACACGCCTATGTCAGCAGCACCTTCAGCGACTGAAGGGCCTCCTCACATTTTGCATCCCATCTTGGTCCAAAAGGCTCCGAAGGGCTAAGGTACTCTTTATCCTCCTCTTTTTGTCCTCCTCCCTTCCTTCCCCAAGGGAGGGTAACTGCACAGAAGCTGATTTAAAGGGTAAATGATAGTAACCACAGAACCCAAGGAACGAGTATAAAGCGCTCACAGTCTGGGCCTTGGCCATGTGGTCACTGCCGCCATCTTAGACGGGTCTACAGCTACTCCAAATCATGAGACTATGTGCCCAACATAGCTGACAGATGTCTTGCAGAACTGGCACTTGTCCAGTGAGTTTTAACCCTTCAGCTTTTAGGTGGCCCAACACCTTCAGTAGCCTTGCTTCATGTTCCTCCAAGGTGGACACAAACACTATGAGGTCATCCAATTACACTAATACCTCAAGCAGGTTCATATCCCCCACTGTTTTCTCCATGACTCACTGGAAAGTCGTAGGGGCTCTCAATCTGTACCTTCCTATTCTTCTTGGCCACTACTATTGGGGACCACAGGGACTTCTGGACTCAGTGATGATCCCAGCTTCCTTCAGCTTCCACAAATGCTGCCGAATGTCTTCCACCTCTGCAGGGGCCAGTCGCTGAAACCTTCCTTTGAACGGAGTGTCCTCAGTCACCCAGATAGTGTGGCGGGTGCTCTCGGAGCAACCCACATCAAACTCGTCAGTAGAAAAGTCATCTTCCAGTTTTAACATCTTCTCTATCAACGTCTTCTTCCAACTTGCAGTGAACTTTCCCTTTTGTGAGGAGAGTTTCCCCCTGGCTTGTCTCACAGGGACACTTGATGTTACCCTCACTGGGAAGAGGTGCGCTGGGGCATCTCTTGCTTGAAGGTGACCTCGCTCTATGTAGTGTTCCTGACAAACACTACCATCCTGTTCACCTGTACAACAGAGTGCTTCAGCAGTTCGGGCCTCACCAGTATCCCAGCAGGCGCCCCCGACTCCTCTTCATGGTCTTTCAGAGCATCCACCAAGAGTGCGTGGGCCTCAGGCATTTCAGGAAATTCGGGGTTTCCCATCACTCTTGCTACTTCCCCAGGCCGTAACATGATTGGTTTTAACTGGGTGAACCCCACATTCAAGCTCCTTATCTGGCCCAGTGCGGTAATACCCTTCTCAAAAGCAGCTCGAAACACCGGCTGAACCGACAATGTTTTCAGAAAGCTCTCTCCTTGCAGGCTCCCTTCAGCCTCCTCACAATAGAAATATTTGTCCCCACAGGAAATGAAACTCTGCCTTTCTCAATGGGGTCCAGGGCTAATGTATCAAGGATCTCAGCCACTTCCACATCTGCCTCCAAAAGCTCCAGCTTCACTGACAGATAACCATCACTCGGGTAATCACCCGCACGAAGACCCCAGGTCTCTAGTGCACTGAGTGGGGGCAATGGTAAATGTGTCAAATACTGGTTGTAAAACGAACAGTACGGCAAAGTGACCTGTGACCCTGTGTCCAATATAAATACTGTACCCTCTATCCGTAGTGATACACTGGTGCTTGGAGTTTTTTGCTTTAGGGTGTTCCTTGATATATTGCTGGGAGCGTGTTCCCTCCGAGACACCAAGCCGTTCCCTCACTGGGTCTCTCTTTGGGGGCTCACTCTCCAAGGGGATTCCCATCGTTCACACTCCCGCCTGGTGTCCCTCTTCACCACAGTTATAACAGACAACACCAGCTGCTCCCCTTCTCGCAGGACCCCTGCCCTCGGTGTAGTCCATTCCTTTAGGGAGTCCGCCTCCCTATCAGCTCTATTGTATGGGGGGGGGGCACACCTGCTGATAACAACCAGGGCATCTCAGTTCTCAACTCTGCCACAATATCCTTTACCACTCCACAGGGTGGGCTATCTGTGGTTACTTCAATGCAAGGGGCTACGACCGAGGACTATACCCTGCTGACAGAGCCCCCCCCCCCCCCCCCCCCGCCATGGTGTCTCTGACACATTCTCCTCCTCTCATACTTCTCTGATCATCTCAACAAACGAGGGAGGGGGGGGGGCACATCTTATGAGACAGTCAGAGACCCCAAACGATCAGGTCCTGGGACTGGGCCCCTTTCGCTATTTGGTCCATTCGTAGCTGATCCACCTCAGCTGCCGGAATGGTCCCTCTACACCAGAAGCAATTTAGCTGCCTCTCTAGCCATAAAATGTAGGCAGAAAGCTTCTCCCCCTTCTCCTGACACATGTTCTGAAACCCCATCATGAGCTCCATTGGGCTTCCCTTTTTTAGCGCTTGCATGTAGGCCGCAGAAATGGCAAAGGGACTCTACGGCTCTCACCACATCAGCAACCCGCCCACTGAAGCTCTCAACCAATCGCTGTCTTTTTATGTCATCAGAGCACTGCCACTCACCTAACAATGAGAGGTCTGCTCTGCCCAAGTCCCTTACTCCTCTCCCCCCTCAGGGGTGGGCTTTGCTCCAGGGAATATTCTCAGCTTTCGATAACTAGGATTCTCTGCCTGGACACTGGGCCATTTATTCGCCAGGGAGGCAAGGGCTGATACCAACTTCGCTGGGGGACTCATGGAACATTCTAAATCAGACCACTCCTTCCCCTTGTTCTGCAGAAACAGAAGTCTCGGTCCCTAGCTACGGGAGACTTGGCTTGCAATTCAGCCCACTCTCCTATACTCGCTTCCTCCCAGAAAGTACGGACAGCTCACAGGCCCCCCTCTCCCGAGGCCCCAGTTGTGCCAAGCAGTTCCACTGCTGTTATGTCAGCACTAGTCTGGACTAAAACAAAGTCTTTGCCCGCCAACTTATCAAACCTGCACCCCACAATCGTAACTATTCTTACAGCTTTAACAGTACTTACCATTCAAATCAACTTTAATGATGTTCAAATTAACATCAGGGATATGAATGTCCACCCCACTCAACACACAAGCATTCGTTACCACTAACCCTGTGCACTCACACCACCCTTCAAACCTACAGCATCCATAACTATGTTTCGTAATCACTTTACCGGACACTAGCTTAGCACAGACTTAAACACACAGCCCACCGGATCAATGCTCAGGGCAATCACACAGCATCCAGTGAAATTGATCCCAGACAAGCCTCCACAATGAAACACTCTGGTTCCATCGGCTGTGTAAGTCGAGGGAAGGTAACCTCTGTCCCCGCCAAACGTGTGAGAGTGAGGCGCAAGCCCACCCCGAAACCCCCCGTTGCAGGATTCGTGGCCCTGCTACAAATAAGTGCCACAAAATAACAGACAGTACACTGCACACAATTAAAAGATTTAGCTTTGTAATTCTTAATTTGACTGATGGGTAAGTAAAGAAAGAACAAAAGAAAAAGGCCCATTTTAGTGGAACAGTCTGATGAGCACAAGTTGGAACTTGTGGTTTCCTCATCACCGATCGTCCTTCAATCTCACCCCGGGCTTCGTCGAATAACGGCCCTGCTCCAGGTTGAATCCTACAACCTCTTCTCTCTTCATCTCTATCAAAATCCCCTAGTCTAGCATTAGTGTCCCTCACCAGAGAAACAGTCTGACCATCCTGACTGGATGGGACATAATTCTCCTATCTCTTATTGTCAGCAACAGAGGCAGGATTGGACCCAAATGCAGGATGCACACACTGAAGTACTAGGGGTAGGACAGGATGGGGATGCCGTGGCATGTGAGGGGTCAGACAGGTGGGGCTGGATCCCACGGTTAGTTCGTGGCAGGCCGCATGGATCCCAGGCAGGGCCACCTCCCAGGCACAAGCACGGAGGCCTGGGCAAGTCATGGACAACTGGGCAGGTGCAGGGCACAACCCATGGGAAAAGAGAGGAGGAAAGGGTAGGAGTCCTTAGGGCAGGCCACATGGATCCCAGGCAGGGCCACCTCCCTGGCAAAGATACAGAGGCCTGGGCAAGGCACAGACAACTGGGCAGGTGCAGGGCACAACCTTTAGGGAGCAATAGGTGGAAAGGGCAGAACCCCCACCAGGCAGCAGCAGTCTGGCCAGACCGGCCCAGAAGAGGCAACAGGTAGGTAGGAGCAGAACCCCCACCAGGCAGCAGCAGTCCAGCCAGACCTGCCCAACAGAGGCAAGGGATCAGAAGGAATCTGGGTCCAGGGTGAGCAGCAGGACTACCATGATACACCAGGTACATTGATAGAGGCAACCGACAGCACAGGCAAGGCAAATAAAGCAGGACCAGCACACAGGAGAGAAGCAGGGGAACAAGACCAACCAGATAGAGCACATACAGAACAGGATTCCAAGCAGGCAATACCGGTACAGATAGGATTCAGAGCCAGCCAGTTAAACCAGCTTCAGAGCAGGGCAACCCCACAACTAGGCTCAGTCCCCGAGCCCCTTATAAACACCTGCCCCTAATAGGCAACAGGTGTACCTCCTTAAGCCAAGATGATCCAATGGCTCCCTGTGACAGGAGGGCTGGCTGCAAGGCCCGGAGTCAGGAGTAGCGCAGACCGGAGCAAGATCCGGAGGGCGGGCTCCAGACCGGACCCCAACACATCTTCAACAGTAACCCAAACGTAAGCTGAAAAACAAGCAGCTCGCACAGAACAGCACAAAATGAAATACAGAGCAGCATAACAGTAAAAAAATATGAACCAGGGCACCACACAGATTCTCTCTGTGCCTCCCTGATCATTATTACAAGGGGTTTTCCTTGTAGCAACCGATGCTATTTAAATCTTTTGACTATATGACAGACATTGATGAGGTTATACTACATTTTTTAAACTGCCATCATCTGACCGAAATGAAAGAGCTCCAATCATGTTACTCCGGATTCACCAATACTATTGATGCACCATCAATAACTCACACTGAGACATAAGGCGAGATATCGGCTTTTATTGACTGGAAGAAGGAACCAGGAGTGAGTGTCCATCATACTATGTCCTGGAGACTGAGGCCGAGCGTCAGGCCTCAGATCGCCTTTATACAGGGGTCTGTGGGAGGAGCCACAGGAGCAGTCAGCAGGGGGCGTGTCCAGACAGGCACAGAGTTCACCACAACTATACAACAGAATAAGATTACCAGTTCAAAACATGCAGTTGAGGTTACAGTAATGACTGGTAACGCTGTTGAGGAAAACTACTCATCCCTTCATTTTAATGATGCCATCTGATCTATATTTTCAATTCAGGCAACTTCAGTTCCTTGTTTAACATAGTTTACCATGAGTATTAACAAGGTGCAAAGACAATTACTAAAAAATTCGACCTTAATCTCAAAACTCAATATTTTTCCAACAGTCAACTATATCTAGCTTCCTCCAGAGTTAAAAAATACTCTATACACTTATACACTGCATTCAAAAGCAAAAAAAGTGTATTCTGAAGCACTTCCGCATTCTAATCAAGTAGGTTTCATGCATTGTGCATACTTCCTTAAAGAGAACTATATTAAGTGTAATTTGTACGTACATTTTTACTTTCCATTTTTTATTAGCAGCTTAAGTTAAACTACATAATTTTAAACCCCTCTTTATATTATTCATGGAATAATTCTAATTCAATTCACAAGGACTGTTATAAAACATGATTGCATGGAAATAAATACAAACGTAATTGCCAGGATAATGACCCGAGCATTGCTGGATATAGCAGCTATTAATATATAAAGTTATAATATGTTGTTGAGATAGTTTATGGTAATGATTGGATTATTTTAGTCATAAGGAAAAAAATTAATGAAGGAAACTAAATTAATATTTCTGCTGTGAGTATTCAGAGAGCCAACTCTCATCTTTTGATCATTAGTTATCTCAGCTGCATAAATTTAACCTCATATTATCCAGGTTTAAATGTATTAATTGCACAAAACAATTAAGTGGGAAATGTGCTTACTCTAAAATATAGTAAGGAGGTAAATATGAATGAGCTCTTTCTAAGTGTTTGTTGGAAATCTTATTCAGCACCTGAGTTTTCACTATCACCTGTACCTAATAAAGAGGCCACTGAGTGTATGCTTGGATTTTGATTTTAGCTGTAATAATTTAATGATTTACCAAATTTATGAACTTTGATACAGGTTTTCTTTTTAACTACTTTCTACCACAGATAGTTCTTAACTATCATCTCCTATTAACTTATTACTGTACCTAACATCTTGCAAAGTTCAATGTAACGTTTCAACTGTTTGTTCATTCCAGGCAATACATCTACAATCCTTTAGAATTTTTTTCTTTGCAGTTGCACGCTGGAGCCTCGAGATTTATTAAATTTAAAAGGCACAAGTTCAGACCCTACACAACCCCCACCCCTCCTCCCCTACAAGTGTGGAAGCAAAACCTGATGACGTCATGACCAGAGCAGTTATGTTTCATGTTTGAACATTGGACAAAAGTAGAAGAATAAGGAAAGGATTTTCTATTCCACCGATAGATTCCAAGATCCCTTCATCACTGGGAGTAGCCTCTATAACAGCTACTCATGCATTTCTTTCCTATTTCTCTGAGCATGGTTATTTCCCTCAAATATATTTAGTTTCAATCTAGCTGGTCTCTCACAGAATCTCGGTGAACAAGTTTTTCTAGTTGAGGTAGATCAAATGTATTTAGGTCAGTTTCCACAAATATTTAGTACCACAGAAATTGATTGGGGAAAAAACATCAGTTTTTGTCAGGAGAAGTTAAAGCTAGGCTGCGGAGAGCCTCCTACAAGGATTTTATTTTGGAAAAGAACAAGAGCACATCCTTATACACAATTTTAGATTTTTGAGCTATAAACGGAACACGGAGACATTCTAGTTTATTATAAATATTACTTACCTACTTACTTACTTACTTAACCTTATTGTCACCAAACAATTGATACCATAGCATACAATCATCACAGCGATATTCCATTCTGGGCTTCATAGGTTATGGTTGATGTGAGTCAAAACCAATCGCTCGAAGCACTTCGTAGCAATTGATGTCAGAGCCACAGGTCGATAATTATTCAGACATGCCACCATGCTTTTCTTCGGCACTGGGATTATCGTTGCCTTCTTAAAACACGAGGGGATCTTAGACTGAAGCAGGGAGCAGTTGAAGATGTCAGCAAACACTCCAGCTAGCTCGCTTGCACAGGCCTGGAGAACCCGTCCCGGGACACCATCTGGGCCTGTCAGCTTCCTTGGATTTATCTTCAGGAAGGCTCTTCTAACGTCTTCCTCGGGGACGATGAATCTCAAAGCCACCAGGTCCAGTTCATCCAGAGGGGGCGGGACGCTCCTCTTCTGTTCGAATCTTGTGTAGAATACTTTAAGTCCGTAAGGAAGAGAAGCGCTACAGTTATTGATATTCCCAGCCTTTTCTTTGCACCCAGTGATCTCATTTAGACCCTGCCATAGTCTACTGACATCCCTCTGGTTAGCCTGGGCTTCCAACTTGGCTCGATATTGCCTCTTGGCGCCCTTAATGGATTTCTGGAGTTCACACCTGGATTCCGTGTAGTGACTGGTATCCCCGGACCTAAAAGCCGCAGTTCTAGCCTTCAAAAGGGACTGGACCTCATAATTCATCCAAGGTTTCCGGTTAGGGAATACCCAGATCGTCTTGTGAGACACACAGTCCTCTGTGCATTTCCAGATAAAGTCCGTGACAGCTGAGGCATACTCATCGAGGTTAGCTGCCGAGTCCTTGAAAACTAACCAGTCCACTGATTCAAAGCAGTCATGGAGGACCTCATCCGTTCCCTCTGTCCAACACGACACCGCTTTTGACACCGTAACCTCCCGCTTCAGTTTCTGTTTGTAAGCCGGGAGGAGGAGTACGGCCTGATGGTCCGATTTTCCGAAGTGAGGTCGTGGGACGGAACGGTAGGCATCCTTGACTGCTGTGTAGCAGTGGTCAAGTATATTTGGGCCTCTAGTGGAGCAGGAGACGTGTTGGTATAACTTTGGCAGCGCTTTTCTGAGGTTGGCCTGGTTAAAGTCCCCGGCTGTAATGAGCAAAGCCTCTGGATACCTGGTCTCAAGTTCACTGATGTTGGCGTACGGTGTATTCACAGCACACTCCACGTCCGCCTGGGGGAGAATGTAGACCGCTGTCAGTATGACCGAGGTGAATTCCCGTGGCAGATAATAGGGACGACACTTCACTCACAGATGTTCCAGGTCCGGACTGCAGGAGCTTGTCAGTGCCACTGTGTCTGAGCACCACGCAGTGTTGATCAGTAGGCAGACACCACCTCCCTTCGTCTTGCCTGAAGATGCTGTGCGGTCCATCCGATGGATCGAAAATCCCTCGGGTCGGATGGCACAGTCGGGGGTGGCAGGGGAGAGCCAGGTCTCTGTGAGACAGAATACGCAGTAGTTCTGCATCTCCCTGCAGTAGGTGAGTCTCCCTTTAAGATCATTCACCTTGTTCTCTATGGCTTGCACATTAGCTAGTAGGATGGTGGGCAGAGGGATCCTAAAGCCCCTCCGCTTCAATCTGACCAGCAGCCCAGCTCTTTTCCCACACTTCCTCGGTAAATAGTGCATCTTTCCAGATTTCCATCGATGCAGTGTGTTGGTGGCAGGTCTTTGAGGTTGGTGGACGTGTCCTGCGGGGATCGATCAGCGGGTCGCGTCGTCGGGCGCTCCAGGTCAGGCCGAGTGACGGGGGAGGCTCTGCTGCCACTTCCATCAGCGGGGGGCCCAGGCTGTCGATCGGGTTGGGTCCCAAAGCCGACACTTAATCCCAGAGGGCCAGGCTGCCGGCTGAGACAAGTCCGTGAATTGAGTCACAGTTGCGGAGGCCTCTGCTCCAGTCGAGCTCCGGGCTCAAAATCTTTAGATCAAACAATTTATTTGATGGTCTTGTAATGTTTATGCACTTCCAGCTTTTCATTATCAACTCCGTTAGATGGGCCATTGTGAGCCAGCAGAATACACCAACTCAGACAGAAATCAAAGCTCTTCAAAGTCTGATCATAAGGCTAGCAAGTACTGGCCTTGAGGAGATGTGAGTCACTTTCCAGGTTGACTGTGGAAATGTGGCAGATGGGGAACAAGCATGAAAACAAGGTTTTCATCTGTTTAGGTTTCTTTTATCTGAATTGTTAATAAAATATGATAATCAAAATAAATTCTATGAAACAGACCTAAGTGAGCCACTCTCAGGGCAGAGGAACAATATTCCACCTACGATGGCTTGAACACCTTCTGATAATTTTCCCCTCCCCCTTCTCTCTTCTATTCCTATTCCTCACTCTGTTTCTTACCTTTTCTTCTTACCTGCCTGTCACCTCCCCCTGTGCCCCTCCTTCTTCCCTTTCTCCCATGGTCCTCACTCCTCTCCTATCAGATTCCTTCCTCTCCAGCCCTTTACCTTTCCCATCTACCTTGCTTCACCTATCACCTTCTAGCTACCCTCCTTCCCCTTTTTATTCTGGCATCTTTCCCCTTTCTTTCCAATCCCAAAGAAGGGTCTCTGCCCGAAACGTCAACTGTTTTATTCCTTTGCATCGATGCTGCCTGATCTGCCACGTTCCTCCAGCATTTTGTATGTGTGTTGCTCAGGATTGTAACTGTAGCAAGATTTGTGTCTGACTGAGTCGATTTCTGAGTTACATAAGGCTGATATTATTACTTTGAGGCATTGCCTATCACAACAATAAAACATGGCAAGAGTAAGCCACAGGACCACCCACTCAAATGACCTTAGAGCAGGGGTTACCGATCCGTTTCTATGCCGTGGACCCTTATCATTAACCAAGGGGTCTGTGGACCCCAGGTTAGAGAATGGCTTAGGCAGCCATATCTGAAGCTGAATGACTTATTCCCCTGCTGACTCCAGTCCCGATGGACATAATTCCATCAGTGGCAGCACTCTGTGATTCCCTGCCTCGGCTTCTCAGTTTGTGTTCACTTTTATATAGATATTCCTTCAGACTACAGAACGAGCATTAGTCATCTGCTTAATATTTCCTTACATGATTAATTTAAAAGGCACTATACAAATTGAAATTGTCATATTTAAATATGCTGGAAACCCAGAGTAACACACACAAAATGCGGGAGGAACTCAGCAGGTCAGGCAGCATCTACAAAAAGTAGTCAATGTTTCAGGCTGAGACCTGATGAAGGATCTTGGCCCAAAACATTGACTGCTTAATCCTTTCCACAGATTCTGAAAGCCCTCCTGAGTTCCTCCAGCATTTTGTGTGTGTTACTCTGGATTTACAGCACAGGCAAAATCTCTTGTGTTTAATAGTCTGAAGGAAACTAGATTGCTGAAGTGCAAGGTCAGGTTATTCTGCAACTGTTATATTTTGTCTGTGTTAAGCGCTCCCTTGTTACCTTCCAACCAGATATTCTGAATGTTGACCAGAGTAATGACCATGACCCATCAATAGACGTAAAACAAAATTTTGGATACAAAGCATAAGAGATGAGGACTTCAAATCAAAACTGAAACAATTTTTAGTACATTTAGTAACAGGCTTTGCCACTTATCAATGAAAAAAAGATATCGTATGCTACACCAGTCTGAAAACTGAACAATTTCTAAAGCAAACTTGGATGGAAGAAAGACAGTCAGTGTCAAAGAGATCAATTTGTCATTTTCCAACAGGATACCCAGAATGGCATAAAGAGCCATTCAGACACCAGGATTGAGTGGGGGCAGAGAGCTGAGCATTTCAAGTCATATTTGACAATGAATTCTCCATTTGGATGTGGAGTAGGTGGAAACATTTGCTTGAAATGTTTTAACCATTTTACAAGGTTTAATAATGTATACGCCTACAACAGACAAGAATGATGGTAAGGATGAATTATACTTGTGGCATTTTGCAGATAAATATGAATATATACCTTAGATTCCAGTTAATTGGGTCATTGGTTAATCAGGGCAGGTGATTATTTGGGACACAATGCCACTTAATTGGGGCAGGAGACTGCTGCAAACAGTTTCTAACTAGCGGCAGACGCGTGCACTTGTGTAGCTGTTAGAGACTACACTGTGCTTAGAGAAAATAGTTTTTACATAGCATCAGTTATGCGTGCTTTTATTTAAATAGCAGTAACCTTTGTCACTAATAGTTGTCAAGCAATAAACAGTAAGACAATTCAGAACCGTTTTGCTCACTGTGGTTTCAAGCATTCAGGATGGGAGATACCAGGAAGGGCCAGGAGTGAACTACTTCAACAAGTTAGGAACTACAATGAGTTTGAAGGTATTGACCATCATCTTGAATGTTACAATGAAAATGAAGATTTGGAGAATGTAATCGTTGAAAATTGTATGAAGGCAGTCCATTATTTATACTGGATGTCTGTGCTAATTTTGTTCATTTACAGTCAATCATAATTCACAAGAATGATTCCAGGAATGAAAGGGTTACCATATGAGGAATGTCTGGTAGCTCTTGGACTGTACTCCCTGGAGTTCAGGAGAATGAGGGGGGATCTCATAGAAACATTCAGAATGTTAAAAGGTCTGAACAGATTAGATATGGCAAAGTTATTTCCCATGGCAGGGGATTCTGGGACAAGAGGGCACGACTTCAGGATTGAAAGACGTCCATTTAGAACTGAGATGCAGAGAAATTACTCTAGTCAGAGGGTGATAAATCTGTGGAATTTGTTGCCACAAGTGGCTATGGAGGCTAAATCATTGGGTTAATTTAAGGCAGAGATAGATAGGTTCTTGATTAGCCAGGACATCAAAGGGTATAGGGTGAAAGCAGGGGAGTGGGGATGACTGGAAGAATAGGATCAGTCTATGATTGAATGGCAGAGCAGACTCGATGGACTGAATGGCCTACTTCTGCTCCTATATCTTATGGTCTTAATAAAAAGGGCAGTGTATACTTAGCTCTCACCTGTGGCTCTAAGCAGCTGTTGCAGGTGACAGCGGGCACACCGGCTACATTGCTTTGACAGACAGACAAAACCAGGTGAGGGGAGCTGGGAAGCCGTTTCTTTTCTTTTTCAATCTTCTTATTGAATTTCATATATATAAAGAGAAACATAACGTAATATAAATAGGTTATAAATGCATTAGATTTAAAGTTAAATTTATAATAGGATAACAATATCTTATTAAGTATCAACCAAAGAAAAAACTTATAATAAACAATCAAACCTATTTTGATTGAACGTGAAAAAGAATAAAAATAGTCATCAAAAGAAAAAAAAAGTAAAAATGCACAAAGAAATGTATATTAAAAAAAAATAAACCCAAACTAACATGGGCAATAATACCAGTTTATATGAGTATGATAGTATCAAAAACTCCGGAACTCCATACCAGAACAAGAATAAAAAGAGAAAAGGTCTGGAAGAGGCCAAATTAATTCATATGAAAGTGTCGAATGAACGGTCCCCAAGTTTCTTCAAATTTAATTGATGAATCGAAAATAGTACTTCTAATTTTTTCTAAACTCAGACAAGAGATAGTTTGAGAAAACCACTGAAATGTGGTAGGAGGGTTTACTTCTTTCCATTTTTGTAATATAGACCTTCTGGCCATTAATGTTACAAAGGCGATCATTCGTCTGATTGAAGGGGAAAACCAATTACCATCCTCATTTGATATACCAAAAATTGCAGTAATAAAATGAGGTTGTAAATCAATATTCCAAATTGAGGAAATGGTAGCAAATATGTCCTTCCAATAGTTATATAAAGTGGGACATGACCAAAACATGTGGGTCAATGAGGCCACATCTGAATGACATCTGTCACATTGAGGGTTAATATGAGAATAGAATTGAGAAAGCTTAACTTTAGACATATGAGCTCTATGTATGACCTTAAATTGTATTAAAGTATGTTTAGCACATATAGAAGAAGAATTAACCATTTGTAAAATTTTTTCCCATTTTTCTGTTGATATATTATATTGAAGTTCTTTTTCCCACTCTTGTTTAATTCTACCTGATATTTCTGGTTGTATCTTCATAATCCTATTATAAATAAAAGCCACTAATCCTTTCTGACAAGGATTCAGGGTAAAAATCATGTCTGAAAAATCTATCAAAGTTGAATTGGGAAAGGATGGTAAAACTTTATATAAAAAATTTCTAATTTGTAAATATCTAAAAAAATAAGATTTAGGTAAATTAAATTTGTTGGAAAGTTGGTCAAAAGACATCAAACTACCTTCAAAAAAGAGATCACAAAAACATATTATACCTTTCCTTTTCCATATGCTAAAAGCTTGATCTGTTAAAGAAGGTTTAAAAAAGAAGTTAAGTAAGATAGGGCTATCAAGAACAAAGTTTTTCAGAGTAAAAAACTTATGAAACTGAAACCAAATTCGTATTGTGTGTTTGACAGTAGGATTGGATATCTGTTTATTGAGTTTAACTAAATCAACCGGAAGAGAAGAACCAAGAATGGAGAATAAAGAATATCCTTGTGCAACATTACATTCTAAATTTACCCACTGTGGGCACAATGGTGAATCCAACTCTAGTTTCCAATATATTAAGTTTCGAATATTATTCACCCAATAATAAAATCTAAAGTTAGGTAAAGCTAAACCACCATCTTTTTTAGATTTCTGTAACTGTTTTTTACTTAACCTGGGATTTTTATTTTACCACACAAATGAGGAAATTTTTGAATCAATGTTATCGAAGAAAGATTTAGGAATAAAAGTTGGTAAGGCTTGAAATAAATATAAAAATTTTGGTAAAATCATCATTTTAATAGCATTAATCCGACCAACTAATGATAAGGATAAAGGAGACCATCTAGTAGTAAGTTGTTGAATTTGATGAAGCATGGGTAAAAAATTCAATCTGAATAAATCTTTATACTTCTTAGTAATTTTTATACCTAAATAAATAAAGTTATCAGTAACAACTTTAAATGGTGTCCTGTCATTCAATAAAGTTTGCTCATTTAAAGGAAATATTTCACTCTTATCCAAATTTAATTTATAACCAGAAAAACTACCAAATTGAACCAACAAAGATAGGATAGCGGGAATAGACCTATCAGGATCAGAAATATATAACAACAAGTCATCAGCATAAAGTGATAACTTGTATAACTTTTCATTACGAGTAATACCAAAAATATTAGGAGATTCACGAATAGCAATGGCTAAAGGTTCTAATGCGATATTAAATAATAAAGGACTTAAAGGACAACCTTGTCTCGTACCACGAGATAATTGAAAAAAAGAGGATCTATAATTATTTGTAAGAACAGAAGCAACAGGTTTATGATATATTAGTTTGATCCATGATATAAAATTAGGACTAAAATTAAAATTTTTCAAGGCATTAAATAAGTATGTCCATTCAACTCTATCAAAAGCTTTTTCAGCATCTAATGAGATAACACATTCTGAGATTGTGGGTGAAGAAGTATAAATTATATTAATCAATTTTCTAACATTAAAAAAGGAATACCGATTCCTAATAAAACCAGTTTGGTCTTCTGAAATAATCTGTGATAATACTTTTTCTAACCTAATAGCTAAAATTTTTGTAAGAATCTTAGATTTACATTTAATAGCGATATAGGGCGATAAGATGCACATAAAGTAGGATCCTTATCTTTTTTAAGAATTAGAGAGATAGTAGCTTCATAAAAAGACTGAGGTAATCTTAGTAAATGCATCATTAAAGATTTCACATAACCAAGGGGAAAGCAAAGAAGAAAAAGTTTTAAAAAATTCTATAATATAACCATCAGGACCAGGAGCTTTCCCTGAATTCATTGATGAGATATCCTCTCCTACTTCGGCCATAGAAATAGGAGCATCAAACACACTTCGATCTTCATCTGTCAGTTTGGGAATATTTAAATTGTTAAAAAAATTATCCATCATGGACAGATCGCCATCAAATTCTGATTGATATAAAGATTTATAAAAATCTTGAAAAGTATTATTAATTTCTTTATGATCAGTAGTCAGATTACCGTCTTGTTTACGAATTTTAATAATTTGTCACCTAGTCGAAATAGCTTTTAATTGGTTAGCTAACAATTTACCAGTTCAATCACTATGAATATAAAATTGAGCCCTGGTCTTGATTAATTGATTCTCAATTGAAGAAGATAATAATATGCTATGTTCCATTTGAAGCTCAACTCTCTTCTTATAAAGTTCTTTGGTAGGAGTAACGGAATAAATCTTATCAATTTCTTTAATTTTATCCACCAATAAAGCTATATCTAAATATCTTTGTTATCTTTTACCAATGGAATATGAGATAATTTGTCCACGGATAAAAGCCTTGAAAGAGTCCCAAAATATTCCTCTGTCAATCTCTTCGGTATAGTTTGTTGAAAAAAATAAGTCAATTTGTTGTTTTATGAAGGTAATAAATTCTGGATCTTGAAGAAAAGTAGCGTTGAGTCTCCAAGATCTAGTATTAATGGAAGAGTCTGAAATCTTGATAGATAACTTCAAAGGTGCATGATCCGAAATGGCAATAGAATCATATTTACAATCAGTAACATTCTGGGAAGCCTTACACCCCAGTGAGACTGGGACATGCCTGTCCTAGGATGTGGTCAGCTCTGCTGGGCTGGGCAGATAAGATTCAACAACCAGGAATGCATTCTGTGGAGAGTGAAAGGCATGACAAGGCACAAAAGAAGTCATGGTTAACCACTCCAACCAAGGAACTCTAGTTGTGATGACCTGGATTTCCAAGGTCGAGAGAGTGGAACTGCCCCAGTGCAATGGCATTTCCACTTTAAAAACTCTCCCACACAGGTTTCCTGTCAGTGTCAGATACAACCAACAACCTCCAAACCAACCATTAGCAACTAATATGTAGCTTTATTGTACTGTAATAGTGAAAGTGCTCTAATTTGTTCTATATTTCATTTAATACACAATTTGTTGCTTAGTTAAATAGTAGTTTGTCTTTTTAATATCTTTTTAACTATTTCCATGAAACTTCAACTAAATGGGGCAGTTGCTTAATTGGACCAAAATGCCCTGGTCCCAATGTGTCCCAATTAACAGGAATCCACAGTATTTAAAATGTTTAGTTTTGTCTCCTTCAAATATACAGAAAATAAATTTTCACGTAAGTAGATAGATTTCAAAGAATCTTCCATTAATAAAAGGGTACACAAGTTTTTATTCTTTGGACTAGTGTAGTAAATAAATACCCACATCTGGAAGTGCATTGATGACGTTGTCCCCCAGAAGTTGGTCAGGGTCTTCCCAAACCAGAAACCCTGGATCAATAGTTCCGTGCAAGCTGCACTTACAGTACAACTCAAACTTACATTGCTGGAGATCAGCTAGAGCTCTAGAAAAGCAGCTACGATCTGCGCAAAGCTATCAAGGCTGGGAAACAACAATATAGGGAGAAGATTGGGTCAAGGTTCACAATGAATAGCGCACGTGACTTGTGGTGAGGGTTGCATACCATCACAGACTGCAAAGCCAAACGTTGTGGTGTCGCCAACATCGCAGCCTCTCTCCCAGATGAGCTCAATCACATTTACGCTCGGTTCAATGTCGTTAACTCTGCCTCTAAGGAAAGCCACTGTTACAGCCTGCAACCTGGTCATCTTTGAGGCTGAGGTATGCAGATGTTTCCGAGTGGACAGTCACAAGGCTGCGGGACCAGACGGCATCCCAGGGTGAGTACTCAGGATGTGCACAGCACAACTGGCAGGTGTGTTTACAGACATTTTTAATCTCTCCATCTCCTAGTGTTGTGCCCTCCTGCTTCAAATTATCCACCATTGTCCCTGCACCAAAAAAGACCAAGGTGCCATGCCTGAACAACTGACGTCCTGTCACACTCACCTCAATAATAAGCAAATGCTTTGAGAGGGTGGTGAAGGATTACATCTGCAGCTTGCTACCAGCCACACTGGACCCCCTACAATTTACCTACCGACACAATTGATCGACAGACGACGCACTAGCCACTGCTCTACATACCATCCTTACACATCTGGAGAAGAAAGATGCTTATGTGAGAATGCTGTTCTTTGGACTACAACTCAGCATTCAGCACCATAGTTCCATCCAGGCTCAACAAGGAGCCCAGAGACCTTGGCCTTGACCCTGCCTTGTGCAGCTGGATCCTGCACTTCCTGTCAGATTGCCAGCAGGTTGTAAGAGTGGGCTCCCTCACCTCCACCCCTCTGACTCTCAATACTGGAGCTCCTCAGGGCTGTATACTGAGTCCCCTCCTTTACTCCCTGTATACCCATGACTGTATCGCCACCCACAGCTCCAATCTGCTAATTAAATTCGCTGACGACACTACATTGATTGGTCTTAGCCCAAACAATAACAAGGTGGCCTACAGGGAAGAAGTCATCTCTCTGACACAGTGGTGTCAAGAAAACAACCTCTCCCTCAATGTCGCAAAAACAGAGGAGCTGGTTGAGGACTACAGGAGGAATGGAGATGGGCTAACCCCTATAGACATCAATGGATCTGGGGTTGAGAGGGAGAACAGCTTCAAGTTCCTGGTGTCCACATCACCGAGGACCTCACGTGGTCTGTACACACCAGCTGTGTGGTGAAAAAGGCACCACGGCGCCTCTTTTACCTCAGATGGTTGAGGAGGTTTGGTATGGGCCCCCAAACCTTAAGAACTTGAGAGCATCCTGACTCACTGCATCACTGCCTGGTATGGGAACTGTACCTCCATTAATCACCCGACTCTGCAGAAAGTGGTGCGGACAGCCCAGTGCATCTGTAGTTGTGAACTTCCCATGATTCAGGACATTTACAAGGACAGGTGTGTAAAAAGGGCCTGAAGGATCACTGGGGACCCAAGTCATCCCAACCACAAACTGTTCCAGCTACTACCATCCGGGAAGCAAAATAAAAGCCAGGGCCAACAGACTCCGGGACAGCTTCTTCCGCCAGGCCATCAGATTGGTGAATTCGCGTTGATATGAATGGACTCTATATTACACTGACTGTTCTATTAATTATAAATTACTATGATTACACATTGCACATTTAGATGGAGACATAACGTTAAGATTTTTACTCCTCATGTATGTGAGGGATGTAAGAAAGAAAGAAAGAAATGTAAGAAATGGAAAGCGGCCAGTGAGTGAGTGGGCCAGTGAAGGAGTGGAGATTTGAGGCTTTGACTCGAGAGATTCTGGCAGTTTTGGCAGTAGGACTGTGCAATCAAGTCAATCAAGATTTGAATAGCTCAGCAGAAAGCCGTTGATTAGACAATCAAGATCTGAATAGCTCAGACTCAGCAGAAAGCAGCTGATTGGGCAATTGAGGTCAGGTGACCAAGCAGTTTGAAAGCTCAAACAAATGAATAGAGGGTTATCTCAAGCGGAGCGGCCTGTGGAAAGCGGCCAGTGAGTGAGTGGGCCAGTGAAGGAGTGGAGATTTGAGGCTTTGACAAGAAGACAAGCTTGTTCCCAGTTAGTCTTTACAATGCCTGATGAGACGGTGATGTGCATCTCCTGTGAGATGTGGCAGTCTTGGGGGAACTCCCCTCTCCCGCAGAGTCACATCTGCCAGAAGTGCTTGCGGCTGAGCGATCTGGAAGACTGTGTGAGGAATCTGGAGCAGCAACTGGATGACCATCGACTCATAAGGGAGAATGAGGCAGTCATAGATGAGAGCTACAGGGAGGTAGTCACACCTAGGCTGCCAGAAGCAGGTTGTTGGGTTACAGCCCGAGGGGGAAAGTGAAGGAGAGTAGACAGGTAGTGCAGAGCACCCCTGTAGCCATTCCCCTGAATAATAGGTTTACCGTCCTGGATGCTGTTGCTGAGGACGACCGACCAGGTGTGAGCCACGGTGGCAGGGCCTCTGGCACTGAGTCTGACCCTGTGGTGCAGAAGGGTGGGACGGAGAAGAGGAGAGCTGTTGTCATTGGAGACTCTGTAGTCAGGGGAGCAGACAGGAGATTTTGTGGACGTGAGAAGGAAACCCGTATGGTTTGTTGCCTCCTGGGTGCCAGGCTCTGGGATATCTCTGACCAGGTGCATGACATCCTGGTACGAGAGGGAAAGCAACCAGAAGTCAAGTTGGGACCAACGACATAGGCAGGAAGAGGGATGAGGTCCTGAAGTGTGAGTTTTGGGAACTAGGCAGAAGGCTGAAGAACAGGACCTCAAGGGTGGCGTTCTCAGGATTGCTGCCTGATAGTGATAGTGATGGTAAGAATTGGAGGAGATGGCAGTTGAATGTGTGGCTGAGGAGTTGGTGCAGGGGGCAGGGTTTTAGATTTTTAGACCATTGGGATCTCTTCTGGGGAAAGTGGGACCTGTACAGATTGAATGGGTTGCACCTGAACTCGAGGGGGAGCAATATCCTTGCTGGTAGGTTTGCTAGCATGGTTCGGGAGGGTTTAAACTAATTTGCAAGGGGGATGGGACCCGGAGTGATAGAGCAGTGAAAGAAGTGCATGAAGTAAAGCCAGATCTAACATATAGAGAGGCTTTGAGGAAAGAGCAGCAGAATAAAGGGTATTTGGTAGTAAGGTAGAAGGGCTAAAGTGTGTGTACTTCAATGCAAGAAGCATCAGGAACAAAGGTGATGAACTGAGAGCTTGGATACATACATGGAATTATAATGTAGTGGTCTTTACGGAGACTTGGCTGGCACCAAGGCAGGAATGGATTCTCAATATTCCTGGATTTCAGTGCTTTAAAAGGGATGGGGGGGGGGAAGTGGAGGAGGGGTGGTATTACTGGTCAGGGATACTATTACAGCTGCAGAAAGTGTGGGTATTGTAGCCTGATCCTCCTTTGAGTCAGTAAGGGTGGAAGTCAGGAACAGGAAGGGAGCAGTTACTCTACTGGGGGTATTCTATAGGCCCCCTGGTAGCAGCAGAGATACCGAGGAGCAGATTGGGAGGCGGATTTTGGAAAGGTGCAAAAATAACAGGGTTGTAATCATGGGTGACTTTAACTTCCCTAATATTGATTGGCACTTGTTTAGTTCCAAGGGTTTAGATGGGGCAGAGTTTGTTAAGTGTGTCCAGGATGGATTCCTGTCACAGTATGTTGACAGGCCAACTAGAGGGAATGCCATACTAGATCTAGTATTAGGTAATGAACCGGGTCAGGTCACAGATCTGTCAGTGGGTGAGCTTCTGGGGGACAGTGATCACTGCTCCCTGACCTTTAGCATTATCATGGAAAAGGATAGAATCAGAGAGGACAGGAAAATTTTTAATTGGGGAAAGGCAAATTATGAGGCTATAAGGCTAGAACTTGCAGGTGTGAATTGGGATGATGTTTTTGCAGGGAAATGTACTATGGACATGTGGTCAGTGTTTAAGGATCTCTTGCAGGATGTTAGGGATAAATTTGTCCCAGTGAGGAAGATAAAGAATGGTAGGGTGAAGGAACCATAGGTGACAAGTGAGGTGGAAAATCTAGTCAGGTGGAAGAAGGCAGCATACATGAGGTTTAGGAAGCAAGGATCAGATGGGCCTATTGAGGAATATAGGGTAGCAAGAAAGGAGCTTAAGAAGGGGCTGAGAAGAGCAAGAAGGGGTCATGTGAAGGCCTTGGCGAGTAGGGTAACAGAAAACCCCAAGGCATTCTTCAATTATGTGAAGAACAAAAGGATGACAGGAGTGAAGGTAGGACCGATTAGAGGTAAAAGTGGGAAGATATGCCTGGAGGCTGTGGAAGTGAGCGAGATCTTTAATGAATACTTCTCTTCGGTATTCACCAATGAGAGGGAACTTGATGACGGTGAGGACAATATGAGTGTGATTGATGTTTTGGAGCATGTTGATATTAAGGGAGAGGAGGAGTTGGAGTTGTTAAAATACATTAGGACAGATAAGTCCCCGGGGCCTGACAGAGTATTCCCCAGGCTGCTCCATGAGGTGAGGAAAGAGATTGCTGAGCCTCTGGCTAGGATCTTTATGTCCTCGTTGTCCACAGGAATGGCACCATTGGAGGGAAGTGAATGTTGTCCCCTTGTTCAAAAAGGGTAATTATAGACCAGTGAGCCTTACGTCTGTGGTGGGAAAGCTGTTGGAAAAGATTCTTAGAGATAGGATCTATAGGCATTTAGAGAATCATGGTCTGATCAGGGACAGTCAGAAGGGCAGATCATGCCTAACAAGCCTGATAGAGTTCTTTGAGGAGGTGACCAGGCATATAGATGAGGGTAGTGCAGTGGATGTCATCTACATGGATTTAGTAAGGCATTTGACAAGGTTCCACACGGTAGGCTTATTCAGAAAGTCAGAAGGCATGGGATCCAGGGAAGTTTGGCCAGGTGGATTCAGAATTGGCTTGCCTGCAGAAAGCAGAGGGTTGTGGTGGAGGGAGTGCATTCAGATTGGAGGGTTGCGACTAGTGGTGTCCCACAAGGATCTGTTCTGGGACCTCTACTTTTCATGATTTTTATTAATGACCTGGATATGGGGGTAGAAGGGTGGGTTGGCAAGTTTGCAGATGACACAAAGGTTGGTGGTGTTGTAGATAGTTTAGAGGATTGTTGAAGACCGCAGAGAGACATTGATAGGATGCTGAAGTGGGCTGAGCAGTGGCAGGTGGAGTTCAACTCAGAGAAGTGTGAGGTGGTACACTTTGGAAGAACAAATTCCAAGGTAGAGTACAAAGTAAATGGTAGGATACTTGGTACCGTGGAGGGGCAGAGGGATCTGGGGGTACATGCCCACAGATCCCTGAAAGTTGCCTCACAGGTATATAGGGTAGTTAAGAAAGCTTATGGGGTGTTAGCTTTCATAAGTCGAGGGATAGAGTTTAAGAGACGCAATGTAATGATGCAGCTCTATAAAACTCTAGTTAGGCCACACTTGGAGTACTGTGTCCAGTTCTGGTCGCCTCACTATAGGAAGGAAAGGATGTGGAAGCATTGGAAAGGGTACAGAGGAGATTTACCAGGATGCTGCCTGGTTTAGAGAGTATGGATTATGATCAGAGATTAAGGGAGCTAAGGCTTTACTCTTTGGAGAGAAGGAGGATGAGAGGAGACATGATAGAGGTGTACAAGATATTAAGAGGAATAGACAGAGTGGACAGCCAGCGCCTCTTCCCCAGTGCACTACTGCTCAGTACAAGAGGACATGGCTTTAAGGTAAGGGGAGGGAAGTTCAAGGGGGATATTAGAAGAAGGTTTTTCACTCAGAAAGTGGTTGGTGTGTGGAATGCACTGCCTGAGTCAGTGGTGGAGGCAGATACACTAGTGAAGTTTAAGAGACTACTAGACTGGTATTTGGAGGAATTTAAGGTGGGGGCGGGGTTATATGGGAGGCAGGGTTTGAGGGTCGGCACAACATTGTGGAAGTCAATTCAATTCAAATATGGCGGGATTTTAGTATTTTAGATGGAGCTAACTGATCAAGAACTGACTAAGTAACAGATCTAGTCACCATTGCAAGACAAGGTTAACACTTTGTTTCCTGAAACTGATTTGAATTGATTTCATGAGAAGCCTTTCACATTCACAGTATTAAACAAGGCTTTTACATAGTTTGTTATGGAGTCAGGACTCGCAAGAACTATTATGATGGATTGGTGAAGTTTCCCCTTTCAATGCACAACTCTTTCTCATTCAGTTCATAGGCTGCACTTTCGGCATCTCTACAATCTTCATATCTTTGGAACAGAAGAACTGATTGCAAATTGCATTCCCAACCAATGTACAGAGTGTGATTCTTGTATGCATGCCAGTGACTCATCATGTCTCTGGCTAAAAATACTTTGCACTTACCACAAAGCCAAAGTCATTTTTAAGTTGATTTTTTAAATGTGTTCATATGTCTTAAAACACCTCTCCACATCCCTTTCTTGAATGCAGAAGCTCAAATGACTGATGAATACTTGGAAATTCATTTCAGTGAAGATGTAGTAGGACCTGCTTCTAAACATATTAATCTCACACCAGAATACTGCATTTTCTAAGGAACCAAAGTCATGGTTTGAATTTATATGCCTGTAAAGTATACTGCTAAATATTTCTGACTGAAAAAGGGATTCTTGCCAACTTATCTGTTGGATTTAGACACATTCCAACAAGGAAAATTGAATAGACCCAACCTTAAAAGGAATCCTATTCACATTCAAACTTAGCTTTATTCATGATAATCAGAAACTATTTTTCTGTAAATAGAAACTGTTATAACATCAAAAGTGAAGATTTGAATGTGCTGCACTAAGTCTTTGCTGAGTCATTCCAAGTGATGAAAACAAACTACTAAAACAATTAAAAAACAAACTTAATGATGCATCCATGCTGGAGTGTGTAACACAATAACCCAAGAAAAAGGAGTGTACGATTTTTTGTTACTGTAGAAAAAATTATTGGGTGATTTGAGTTTGAACGTACTGGACTGCAAATAAATTGGTCTCTAAAAAGTGACCTCTACTGGTAAAGAATAGTGACTGCAACAACAGGAAACTAAACAATTGAGCATTCTACACAAAAGAAATACGTCATTGACATTACAGAGGAATAGTAAATCAAACTGCCACAGAACAGATATATTAAAATTTTACTTGGCAGATGATTCAGGAACACTTGTCCTGAGCATTCAAAGCATGAATTAGTCCATCCAAGTCAGATGCCTTTCCTGTAATACAGTTCCATGTTTACTGCTCTCATTCTAAAGCAGTTTAAGACATTGGCTATAACTGTGACAAATTTTAAGGACATTATGAACTTCCATTGTGCAAATTTTGATTTATTAATTATTATTTGAAATACGCCTTCCAAAGGACCACGACCTGGTGATGATTTGGAGGTTTACGTGCCTCAATGACTGCTGCCGGGAGTAAGGACCTCATGCTTTAGGCTCGAGGTAGGGTCACCCACGCCAAACAGGTCAAAGGGTGGTGGCTGTCCATCGTGTCTGACGATGACAGGAAATCTGTGGGGAAGAGATTTAAAGTGGAAAAACTGTTGCCCTGGGGCGGATCCACTCACTCGACCTCAGAGGTCTGGGTCCAGAGGTACCAACAGACATCACCTGCTGGGGTCTTACTTGGTTGCAGCGAATGACCACGACATCTTCTGTGCCTTGCCATGCCCTTCGTTCTTGATGGAACGTTGCAGTACCACCTTCCTGGCCGTTGGATCTCACTGTAGATCTCATCCAGCCAGTCCGTCAGAGTTGACTTCACGTAATAGGACAGGCATGTCCCAATCTCACCAGGATATGAGACCGCTGGCTATCCCCACCTGGTTTAGCCCACC
Organism: Hypanus sabinus; assembly: GCF_030144855.1. Classification (NCBI taxonomy): domain Eukaryota; kingdom Metazoa; phylum Chordata; class Chondrichthyes; order Myliobatiformes; family Dasyatidae; genus Hypanus; species Hypanus sabinus. The sequence goes on from NC_082707.1 coordinate 129,557,270, forward strand.
TGTTGAAGCAGTGTGGACACTGTTGAATGCAAGGTGAGAGCTGAGTGTCCAGTGGGGACCAAAGGTGAATGAGCTGCCCTAGAACAGACACGGCAAGGTCCTTCACCAGAGGGGCTACCTCTCCCTGGACACTCCGTGCACCCCAGTCAAAGGGTAGAGGCCAGACTAAGAATGGTCACGGATCCTCCAGGTTTGGGTGTTCAGCTCAGGGCTAACAACCTTAACTGGTTAAACAAATCTGTTAGGGAAACAGCAATGAAAGATCCTTCCTCGTCTTTGTGTGCCAGTATTTCTGAGTCTCTGCTCAGGACTTGCATGGTGGGAAGTAATGAAAACCAACAGGAAGCTAGTGGTTTGATGAAGGAAGGCCTGAACACTGCCAAGATGAAGACCAAAACTGGCCAAGAATAGATAGAGATGGAGAACCTTCATTGCTGCCCTAAACTCCAGCAAGCATAATGGACAGTAAGTAAGTAATCAGGAATATGACCCCACTAACAGAGGAAATCATCTGCAAACTTGTAGATGGAGTTGGAGAAGAATTTGGTCACACAGTTGGCAGTGTACAGGGTGTGGGGTAGGGGCATCGTGGGACACCAGTGTTATGGACAACTGTGGCAGAAATGTTACTGCCTATCCTTACTGATAGTAGTCTGTGGGTCAGGAAGTCAAGGATGCAAAGGGAAGTGTTGATTCCCAGGTCCATCATATAAACATAATTGCAAAGAGAGAACGACAGCTCCTCTGGAGTCTTCCTCAGGAGTCTGTGGAGATTCGGCGTGTCATCAAAAACCTTGGCAAACCTCTGTAGATCTGTGGTGGAAAGTGTGCTGACTGGCTGCATTACGGCCTGGAATGGGAACACCAATGCCTTTGAGCGGAAAGTCCCACAAAATGTAGTGGAATTGGCCCAGTGCATCATGTGTAAAACCCTCCCAATCATTGAGCACATCTACATGAAACGTTGCCGTAGAAAAGCAACATCCATCATCAAAGATCCTCACCACCCAGGCCGTGCTCCTTTCTCGCTGCTGCCATCAGGTGGAAGGTACAATTACCTCAGGACTTGCACCACCAGGATCAAGAGCAGTTACTACCCCTCAGTATCAGGCTCTTGAACGAAAGGGGAAAACTACACTCATTCTGCTTCTGGTGTTCTAAGGCATGGGCATAGCTGAGTGCACTCATTTCTCAATTGCTAGGAACTTTTGGACTATTCTAGTGGTGTTTTGTATTTGGTTTTTGTGGTGAACTATGTGCCTGTCGGGACACGCCCCTGCTGACTGCTCCTGTGGCTCCTCCCACAGGCCCCTGTATAAAGGAGACCTGCGGCCTGACGCTCGGCCTCAGTCTCCAAGACCTTGTATGATAGACACTCACTCCTGGTTCCTTCTTCCAGTCAATAAAAGCCGATATCTCGCCTACGTCTCAGTGTGAGTTATTGATGGTGCATCAGTTTTCTGGAGATTTACATAAATATTTCTGTGTAGGCCTAATTGTTTAATGCTATTTTGAAGTAACTTTGCAGCAACCATCTTCAGGGACCCCCCCCCGCCACTCAGAACATGCTCTTTTCTCACTGCTCCCATCAGGAAGAAGATAGAGGAGCCTCAGGACCCACACCACTAGGTTCACTCAACTTAACTTGTTGCTTATTGTTTACTATTATTGCATTGTTATTTTTTCTAATCTCAAACAGGTCTAGATAACTGTCTACCTTCAGACTTTTCAGCTTCCGAAGCACCTTGTCCTCAATAATAGCAACAATGCTCACTTTTGCCCCTGATATTGTCTCATTTCTGCATTCTCTAAGTGAAATACTTATTAAGTTCCTCCACCATTTCTTTGTCCTCCATTGCTACCTCTCCAGCATTATTTTCCAGCAGTCTGATATTTACACATCCCTTTTTTACTCCTTATATATCTGAAAATATTTTTCGCCTCCTCTTTTATATTGTTGGCTAGCTTACCTTCATATTTCATCTTTGCTCTATGGCTTTTTTAGTTGCTATCTGTTGGTTTTTAAAAGCTTCCTAATACTCTGCCTTCCCACTACCTTTTGCTATATTATCTGCCCTCTCTTTGGCTTTTATGCATCTCCTTTGTTGACCACGGTTGTGTCATGCTGCCATTATAACTCTTAATCTTTGGGATGCATTTTTCTTACGCTTTCTGAATTTCCCCCAGAAACACCAGCCAATGCTGCTCTGCTGTCATCCCTGCTAGTGTTCCCTTCCGATCAACTTTAGCCAGCTCCTCTCTTATGTCTCTGTAGTTTCCTTTACTCCAATGTAATATTGATACATCCAATCTTAGCTTCTCCTTCTCAAAATGCAGGGTGAATTCTGTCATATTATGATTGCTGATGGTTCCTTTGCTTAAAGCAAATCTGGGTCATTACATAATGTCCGATCCAAAATTGCTGTTCCCTTAATGGGCTTGACCAAAAGCTGCTCTAAAAAGCCATTTTATAAGCATTCAATAAATTCTGTCTCTAGGGATCCAACACCAACCGGATTTTCCCAATCTACCTGCATATTGAAATCTCCCATGATTATTGCAACATTGCCCTTTTTACATGCCTTTTCTATCTCCCATTGTAATTTGTAGCCCACATCCTGGCTACTGTACAGCAGACAGTAGCCTGGATATGGGCTTTAAATTACAATGGTAATTGTAGGTGTCAACAGCAGAAGTGACCTCAATGGCTCTCCACGCAGTCTTGGATCACCTGGACAATGCAAGTACCTATGTCAGGAAGCTGCTTATTGACCATAGCTCAGTATTTAAGACCATCATTCCTATAGTCCTGATTGAAAAGCTAGAGAACCTTGGCCTCTGTACCTCCCTCTGCAACTGGATCCTTGACTTCCTAACTGGAGAACCACAATCTGTGCGGATTGGAAATAACACCTTCACATCACTGGCAATTAACACTGGCGCTTCACAAGGATGTATGCTTAGCCCCTGCTTTACTCTCTCTACACCCCTGACTGTGTGGCTAGGCATAGCTCAAATGCCATCTATAACTTTGCTGATGATACAAACATTGTTGGCAGATTTTCAGATGGTGACGAAAGGGCGTACAGGAGCAAGATACTGTATTCCAGTTAGTTGAGTGGTGTCACAGCAAAAACTTTGCACTCAACATTAACAAGACCAAACAGCTGATTGTGGATTTCAGGAAGGATGAGACAAGGGGTCACACACCAGTCCTCTTAGAGGGATCAGAAGTGGAGAGAGTGATCAGTTTCAAGTTCCTGTGTGTCAATATCTCTGAGGTCCTAACCTGGCTGCAGCTATAAAGAGGCAAGAGAGCGGCTTATTTCATTAGGAGTTTGAGGAGGTTAGTTTGTTAACCAAAACACTGAATAACTTCAACAAGTTGACTGTGGAGAGCATTCTGACAGGCTGCATTGCTGTTTGGTATGGGGGGGGGGGGTCAGGGTGTGGCTGCTGCACAAGATCGAAGTAAGTTGCAGAAACTTGTAAAATTAGTCAGCTCCATCGTGGGTACCAGCCTCCAGTATCCAAGACATCTTCACCGAGTGGAGCCTTAGGAAGGTGTCATTCATCATTAAATATCCCGACCACCCAGGACATGTTCTCTTCACTCTGGTACCATCAGGTAGGAGGTACAGAAGCCCGATGGCACACACTCCGCGATTCAGGAACAGCTTCTTCCCCTCTGCCGTCTGATTTCTAAATGGACACTGAACCCTTGAACACTGCCTCACTACTTATTTATTTCCGTTATTTTGCACTTCCTATTGTAACTTAACTATTTAATAACATTTACTGTATATACTTAAAGTAACTCTGTTTTTTTCTCTAGCCAAAGAGTGGTGAATCTGTGGAATGCTCTGCCACAGACTGAGGTGGAGGCCAAGTCTGCAGGTATATTCAAAGCAGAATTTGACAGATTCCGGGGCATCAGGAGATATGGTGAGAGGACAGGTGTATGGGGTTGAATGGGATCTGAGATCAACCATGAGGAAATGGTGGAGTGATAGGCTGAATGGCCTAATTCTGCTCCTAAATCTTATGGTCTTATATTTATTTATCATGTATTCCATTATTGTGTGGCTTAGCCTCTAAGGCCAGCGGAACTGTTTCTACTGACAGGAGAAGGGGTGAAGGTGGGTCCTGGCGCCTTAAAACCAGAGGTTCAGGTTGATGGAGCTCGTCAGCCTGGGAAGGCAGTCCATCTAAGAGAGGGAAAACTCTGATTTCAAACCTCCGCTGCCTTGCGGCCATAACCACTCATGGGAAAGGCTTCGGGAGTAAACCCTGAGGACAAATCCAGAGCTGGAGTCCCTAAGGCAGTCCGACGTTGCCTTCACATTTGTTCTGGCAACTCCTGCGACGGCACTGGTGCCAAGCTGTATCAGCCCTTGGACAACATCGGTAGCGTAGAGAGGGGAGACTTGCTGCTTGGGCAACTGCCAGTCTTCCGTACAACCTTGCCCAGGCCTGCGCCCTGGAGAGGACACTCGCAAGACTTTCCAGGCGCGGATACATGGTCTCGCGAGACTAACGGATGCCATACATTTCATTGTACTGTTGCCGTAAAGTTAACAAATTTCATGACATGCCAGTGATATTGAATTTGATTCTGATTCTTTTTGGAGGCTTGTATATAATTCCCATCAGGGTCATTTTACCTTTGCAGTTTCTCAACTCTACCCACAAGAATTCTGCATGTTCTGATCCTATATCACTTCTTTCTAAGGATTTTATTTAATTTTTTTTACCAATAGAGCCACCCAACGAAGGACTTATGAATATTGGACAACTTAATCTTTTAAAGATGATGTATTAAAAACAGTGTAACATACATTTTGAAATACGCACTTTGAAATGCCCTTGGTCAATATTCTTGGAGAGTCAAAAAGCCCTACCAATTGGGATCATTCAGGCATGTGCTAAAGAGAAGATGTCAATTGCTCTCTGATGCCACAAGAGAAACATATTGACTATTAAAAGTTAAAAGAAATATACACTTAAAAGACAACTATCTAAGTCTGTAGACAAAACCAATTGAAGAAAGGGACAAAAGATTATGAAATGATAATTAGGCTGGGGCAGAAATATTCCCCAAAACATGAATTCTGAATCATTTGAAATCAGTCCTCCCTATCATAAAGTTTGGATTTAACATTTCATGTTAACTCACTAGTGTTTGCAATCTGGATATTCCTAACACTGAGCTTGAGATCGAGGTACCACTACACTGATCTCATGTCACTTCAAATGTCTATCATGGCTCACCACTACAAATACTCTGCAAATATTACTTCTACAATTGAAGGAGGAACAGAGTTTTGAGTCTTCTAAACCAAATAAGAAAATAAGTGGCTGGAATTTGGAAACCATGAGAAACCACGATGAGTTTGTCGTAATGCACCATGTTTTCCCAGGTTTTTTTTCAAAAAAATTATTCAATTTATTTCGGCTGGGACAGATGTTAAAGCACAGCAAAACAACACAGTTTTTCTTTTCTGTTAAAGGACTGACAAACGAAATAAACATAAATTGGCATCTTCCTTCTGTTCACTCTCAAATGGTTTAAGGCAAAATACATATTTGTGCCGACGATAATGGGGGCAGGTTGCTGTTCTGCAACAGTGGACTTGGAGGATGAACAATGATGTTTGCTGCCTGGCCCATTGATGGTCACTACCCGGCTCATTAATGAAGATGACTAACCTGTCATGATGTACATGGATGGGGATGATGAGAAAGGATTTCACCCTTATTTGATTGAATAGACCCGTTGTGCAAGGGGAGGTCACCAAAAGAGAACTGGAAAATTACGACAACCTCTTTTTAAGAAATTGTTATTGTGGGTCTCTTCTGTTTAGAAGTGGCAGATTGTGAGCTGTGTGTTTGCAGGATGATGCACCATCAATAACTCTCAGAGATGGGAGGCGAACGATAGGCTTTTATTAGCTGCAAGAGACCACCACACAACATCCTGGAGACTGAGGGAGGAGCCGTGCCTCCAATCGCCTTTATACAGGGGTCTGTGGGAGGAGCCACAGGAGCAGTCAGCAGAGGGGAGTGTCCAGACAGGTATACACCACACAGGACAAATTCATGGCCACGCCAATGAGTAGCAGGCCGTCTCAGTTACACTGCTTTTTCAGTGGGAGTCACGTGAGCTGTCATGGAAACAAGGGAAAACAGAGGGCTGTAGGAAACTCAGGAGGGGGAATGTGTGTGTGTGTGTGTCTGTGAGAACTGCTTCAGCCTTGTGCAGATTTGGCTCAAGCTGCTGCAAGTGATAGGGTTATTAAGGGCATTGATGTTGCAGCATCCCGATCTGCGCACCGTGCAGTATTGTTGGGATCAGAGTAAACACAAACTGTGGTGATTAGAGCAGCAAATGAAAGTCAGTGTGGGGGAGTTAGAACTTATAAAACAACGTCCTCACAGGGATCGACTAATTCACCTGCAGATCCTGACCTGCTGCACAGTTTGTTGCGAGGATAGAAACAAAATGAAGGTCAGAGATTGCAACATTTTGCTCTTACGTTTACTGGAAAAAGAAGTATTGAACACCACGCACATTGATGACATCATTAAGTACGCAAATAAGAACTAAGATGCGTTGTCAGAAAATGCTGGAGGAGTTCAGCAAGACAGGCAGCATCTGTGGAAAAGAGTAAACAGGTTACATTTCAGGCTGAGACCCTTCATCTGGACTGCAGAGTTCCTCCAATCAATTTGTGTGTATTCCTTGGAGTACCAGCATCTGCAGATTTTCTCTTGTTTCTAAGATGAATTGTACCCAGTCCAATACCCAGCTACAATGCATATCGAAATTAGAGGCACTTTATACCCTGCATGAAATATATTCATTTTGAATACAAAATAGTTAAGCAGGACTGAAAAAAAGCAATATTGAAACCATTTCAATTCCAGTTTTGGTCTTAATAACAAATGTATCTAACTGACACGATGCCCAGACTAAATGAGATTTCCTGGTGTCTAACCATTTCTCTGCTCAGCTGGCTGTCTTCCACATTATTCTACGTGCCATCAGAAATTCTTTTTCAAGTGATTGATATTAACTGGGGGAGAAGAAAAAATTGATAAAGAAAGTAAATCATTCTTGCCTAGATAAAAGTCAGGTTTTGGAATTGAATACTTCCTCTGACTTTGTGGAGTAACCTGAGACTCTTAAATTATAAAAATGATGAAAAACGTACTGTATGACGAGCCCAGTCCTGTACTTGAATAACATCATAAATCACAGTAAGAAAAAGATAGTTGTTAGCTTGCGACTCAGTTACTTACAATTGTTTCAGTGTGATTGTTCCTATAGAGCTCAACATGAAGTTTAGTCACCCGAGTCAAGATTAAATTGGGATGAGGAAGAGGTTCAATGTTAGAGGTTCTGATTCCAAACAGACCTGCAAGAGGCCAAGCGGGGGAGAAGCAGTCGGCACACATTTCCCCCTGCTGGCTGGAATGCTGACTTCGCATGGACCAGTCAGAATCACTCTGAAGTCAGTGATAAAGGGAGCGACCACATCTGTGCATTGATGGTCCGAATATGAGTTGAAGTTAAATTGTAAACAGGTCATTTCTTGAAAACTGGGTCTCATTTTACTTAATATCTGCTTCCATAATAATCGCTAACGGGCCCATCACATCCAGGCTGACCTTTCTGCCTATCTACACATTTTCTATTTGTGCACATTAGTACTGTTTTAGATCATAAGACATAGGAGCAGAATTAGGCCATTTTTTAAAGTCTTGTCTACTTAAATATCAAATTTAATAAACAAATATTCTTGCTTAGGACTACTGCAGCTGAAATCCACAGCCACAGCCATGGGTACTTTAGTAAGAAGTATCATTTTAAGATGTTTAAAAATTCTATCGATGGGCCCTGGACAGTAGGGCTGAGATGCAATTGCAATTACTTTTGAGAAGATGAAAGAGGAGACACTGCAGCAGTCAACAAGTTTGATTGAAAAGCAGTGGCTAGACTTCCACTCCCGATTATCCTGCCGGCGAATGTACGGTCTTTGGGACATAAGATCGAAGACCTCAGAGCAAGATTGCAGTACCAGAGAGACATCAGGGACTGCTGTGCACTTCACTTCACGGAAACACGGTTATCCCCCATCATTTTCAATGCAGTGCTGCAGTTGACAGCTTCACCATTCTCTGCAAAGACAGGACTGCTGAGTCCTTTAAAAGCAGAAGAGGAGTATGCTTTATGATTAACTCATCATGGTGCAGAAACATGGCGGTCCTGTCTCTGACCTGCTCACCCGACCTGGGACATCTAGTGGTCAAATGTTGTCCATGTTGTCTGCTCAGCCATCATCCTGGTAGTGGTGTACATTCCACTGCAGGCCAATAGCAGGCAGGCACTGGAGGAGCTTAGCACTATGATAAACAGTCATGAACTGCACACTCCTATCATTGTGGAGGATTTCAACCCAGCCAGCTTGAAGAAGTCTCCGAACAACTACCACCAACGTGCCACCTGTGGAACCAGAGGAGCCAGCACACGTGACCACTGTTATACCACCATCAAGGATGCTTACCGTGCCATCCACGGCCACACTTTGGAAAGGAAGCCCGATCACCTGGCTGTACCTCAACTCCCAGCATATAGGCAGAGCCTAACAGCTGCAGCAGCAGTGCCAAGAGCCAAGAAGGTATGGTCCAGGGAGGCGAAGGAGCACTTTCAGGACTGCTTTGGGTTGGTGGACTGGACTATATTCAGGGATTCAGCTTTGAGTCTGAATGAATATGCTACAGTTTTCATCAACTTTATCAACTCCTGTATAGATGAATGTGTGCCTTCAAGAACATACCAGACATACCCAACCAGGAAATTCATAGTCCAGAGGGCTATATCTGTGGTATTGAAGACCAAAGCTATACAATAAGTCCAGGTGCAATGTACAAAGCCCAATTTAAGGGCAAAATCCAATTCCAATTGAGGTTAGAGATGGAATCGGATGCACATCAGCTCTGGCGGGGCTTGCAGGCCATTACTTAACATCATGAATGGCTGTGATGCTTCACTCTGAGATGAGTTTGTAGGTTTCCGCAAATATAATGAAGCAAGGCATTTTAAGTTTAATGAAACTTATAACACATTTTATTGAACTCCCAAAACCTGCACAACAAAAGCGAGCTAAAAACCTTTTACGTAATAACGTCATCACGTCAGACCAGCCTCTTAAAGTGGAACTCCAACTCAATGTCGGTGGTAGTGAAGTACCTACATTCCTCACAATTAAGTTACCCACTCCCCCCGCCCCCCACGGCCTGCAGAATTCACCTAAACCAGCATTGTGAACCTGTCTGGAGTTTGGACAAGCAGCCCAGCTTGAGCCCCATGTTGCATGGGTGGAGGAACTGCAGGAGCCTCTGGCTTGTCCATAGATGCGATGACACACTCGTGGTCATGTTATGATGTCAGGGGCACGGCAGCTGAATACACCAAATCTTAGTGGGCCAGTTTAAGGCGATATACTGAAATATGTTCAAGTTTACACCCCCCCATCTATAGTAAAAGTCCTTTCTCCCTGTTCCAAAATGCGGAACAGGCCATTGTGAGGGGACCTAATGGGATGCTGGTGTGCATCATGGTGGACAAAACCCAAGAGTGCTGTATGCTATGACGGGAGGTAGGAATCGGTGAAAAGGAATTGAATTTACAGAGGAGGGTAGGACACAACCAGGCAGTTGTGGCATCAAGAATGAAATCGTTTGGCATTTGTAGTGGCTGCCTGTATACCAACTCAGCCGTGGACAACTGCAGGTCCTCCTTTTGAGCCATTCTGAACCGCTGCAGGACCCACAGGAGATGATCCTGCCGATGCTCAGCAGTCAGGGAAGCCCTCAGAGCGGCCGTTAAGGAGCAGTGAATCTTTTCACATTGGGCAGTGGGTGATGTAGCCTAATGCCGAGGATCTGGGCCATCGCAGCCCAGAGATCTGAAATGAATTGGAGACCACGGTAAGAGGAAGTATCAGATGGGGTGCCAAACCAAGAACCCAGGTGCTGATGCGCCATTTCTGTGGCCATCATTGATGCTAGAGAGATGACCTCTAGGTGTGTGAAACAGTTGGGGGGGGGGGGGAGAGGTCTCAGGGACCTCAAAAGGTGCAATGGCACTTGAACATGACGGTTAATTTTTTCCCGCTGGCACTCTGCACAGGATGCAGTCCAATCACACACATCCTTTCTGAGGCCTTGCCAAACAAACTTTAGTGCAACCATTTTCTGTGAGGCCTTCCAGCCTGGATGTGAGAGGCCATATATGCAGCCTGTCTCCAGTTGGCAGGCACAATGGCTGAGGGCGGCCAATTGAGACATCGCACAGGAGAGAAACCCCAGCTTCCCTAAGTCAACCGCAGGCCCATGACTGCCGTTCGATAGGCCGGGACTTCTGGGTCAGCTGCCCCGTCAACATAATCAACCTCTCCCTATGTGTACGGCCGCAATGACTGGCCGTGAGAGGCAGCCACGACATTATTTTCCGCTTGATGTGTTGTGAACTCAGATATGTAGGCTGTGTGGCGTTGCTGCCGTGCAGACCAATGGTCTGATATTTTGGGGTTTGTGGTTTATGATCGCAGTGGAATGGTGACTTTCTAGAAGAAAATTAAAATGGCAACAGCCAGGTAGAGACCGAGAAACTCATGGTCATACATGCTGTATTTCCTTTCTGAGGGGAAGGAGCTGCCACATGCCCCTGACCAACTGTTCACACACAGCACCCACAGTGTATTCTGAAGTGTCAGTAGGAATGGCTATGGGTGCATTGGGGAGTGGGTGCACTAGTTGGGTAGCGTTGGAAAGAGCTGGTTTGGTAACATCAAATGCCCTGGTCATGTCCGCTGACCGGTCAAGCACGTGATGAGGGGAATTGCATTTAAGCACACTATACAAGGGGAGCACTAGTTCAGCAGCTCGAGGAATGTAGCTGTGACAACCCACACTGGCTGACATTTAGCGGGGTTAAAAATCAACCTGTGTTGGCTTCAGTGCGCAAGAAGTGTGTGGAGATGAGATACGTGTTTGGATTTGGAGACACTGGTGACATCCAGGTAAACAAAAAGAAAATCTAAGTCTTTTAATACACTGGAAAGTCTGTGCTGCATTTTTCAGTTGGAATGGAATGTGCAGAAGCTCAAAAAGGCCAAATGGGGTTATCACAGCCATTTTGGTAGTGTCCTCCAAGCACACAGGCACCTGATGGTAGCCAGTAACTGGAGTGACTTCAGAAAAAATTAACTTTCTGGCTAAACATGCAAAAAAGTCTTGAATGTGTGGGACCAGTAACAACCCGAGTTTGGTGGCCTTATTAAAACATTGGTAACCGTCACATGGGTGGCAACCACCATCGGGCTTAGGGACCATATGGAGGGGTGAGGCCCGGGGGCTATTCGACTGGCTTAGAGTGCTGAGCCTTTCCATGTTGGCAAACTCAGCCTTCACAGTTGCCAGCTTTCCTGGGTCCAGCCTACGCCCACGGTCATGGACTGGCGGGTCAGTTGTGGGAATGTGGTGTTGGACCCCAGGTTTTGTGACTGTAGTGGAGGATGTGGGCTTGGTGAGGTCTAGGAAGTCACCCAGCAGTTGAGAAAACTCTAATGTGGTGGTGCATGCGCTTGATAGCGTCGTTGTGGGGAACTTACTGGGGGAGCAGGTAATGACCCAAAGTCCTTGACAACCACAACCTGGCAGTTCTTAAGATCGACAACAGCCATTGGGCAAGCAGGAAACCTGCAATGAGCAGAGGATTAGCCATGTCAGCCAGGACAAAGTCCCATGTGTAGTGTCACCCACTGAAGCAGAACGTCACCAGTGGATCCTGCTGCCATTGGCAGCCTCCAGAGAGGTTTTGTTACTCTTTGTCTTCTCATCAATAGGCGACGCTGGCAGCACACTCACTTGAGCATCCACGTCACACATGAAGTGTCGCCCTGAAAGGGTGTCCGTAATGAACAGTAGACAACCTTGGCAGCTAGAACACAGGGTGTTCACAGACCCCTGATGTCCCGAGACGTCCTGGCATTGTTTAAGCTGCAAGGCGGTCAGCACGTCCTAGTGTTCCTATCACAGTGAGCTTGGTAAAAGCACAGGCCTGGCATCATCTGTTTTGCAGCTGTGGAGGTCCCTGTGTTGGGGGCTGTGCTGACTGGGCTTACTGAGGAGGTCCCTGTGTTGGGGGCTGTGCTGACTGGGCTTACTGAGGAGGTCCCTGTGTTGGGGGCTGTGCTGACTGGGCTTACTGAGGAGGTCCCTGTGTTGGGGGCTGTGCTGACTGGGCTTACTGAGGAGGTCCCTGTGTTGGGGGCTGTGCTGACTGGGCTTACTGAGGAGGTCCCTGTGTTGGGGGCTGTGCTGACTGGGCTTACTGAGGAGGTCCCTGTGTTGGGGGCTGTGCTGACTGGGCTTACTGAGGAGGTCCCTGTGTTGGGGGCTGTGCTGACTGGGCTTACTGAGGAGGTCCCTGTGTTGGGGGCTGTGCTGACTGGGCTTACTGAGGTGCAGAAAGGAGGAGGAATGACGTACTGCTGTCCCGCTGAGTGTAGACTATCACCCATTTTATCAAGCTCCCCTAAGTTCTTCACGAGGGCATTAGCAAGGGCTACGTGCACTGGATCAGGCATTTGCTGCATGAAGAGTTCTTTAAAAATAAAACAAGGATGGTGATTTCCCAGGAGAGACAGCATCTGGTCCATCAGCTGAAATGGCTCAGCATCGCTGTGTCTGGACAAGGAGGGCAACTGTGTGACACACTCAGAACCTGACAGTCCAAAAGTCTGTAAGGGTGAGGCTGTTCAAGCAGACTCACCACTCTCGCAGCTGCGGAATTCCTGTGCGACGCCACCACGTAGAAATATTTGGTTTTGTCGGTGAAGGTTTCTTGCAGAGCAAATTGGGCCTCAGCTTATACGAACCAAGTGACAGAATTCTGCTCCCAAAACTCCGGCAGTTCCAAAGTGACTGTGTTGACTGATATATTCAATAACTCTGGAAATGTCCTAGAACACCTGGGTCACCAATGTAGGTTTCTGCAAATAAAGCAAGTGAGGCATTTTATGTTTAATGAAACCCGTAACACGTTTTATTGAACTCCCAAGACCTACACCACAAAAGCGCACTAAAAACATTTCACATAATTATGCCATCATGTCAGATCAGCCTCGTAAAGTAAAACCCCAACTCAATGTCAGTGGTTGTGAATTATGTACATTTCTCTTCATGCAGCAAGTTACGTTACCCTCCAAGTTCAGCACCTCTTATGCACACTTTGAAAGGGAGAATAAGACGACGCCTGTGCAAATCCCTGCAGCATCTGGTGACCCTGTAACCTCTGTCTTGGAGGCCAATGTCGGACCGCCTTTCAAGAAGGTGAATCCTGGCAAGGCATCAGACCTATTGGTGTATGTGGCAGAGCGCTGAAAACCTGTGTCAACCAACTGGCTCAACAACATCTTCACTACTGCAGTCAGAGGTTCCCACCCATTTTAAAAGGACAACAGTCATACCAATGCCCTAGAAGAGTAGGGCGAACTGCCTCAGCAACTATCACCCAGTGGCACTCACATCTCCGGTGATGCAGTGCTTTGAGAGGTTGGTCATGGCGAGGATCAACTCCTGCTTAAGTAAGGACCTGGGCCCACTGCAACTTGCCTATCAGCACTATAGATCTACAGGGGATGCAATCTCACTGGCTCTTCACTCAGTCTTGTGTTCAAGTTCAAGTTCAATTGTTACTCAACCATATATGAATACCCATGAAAACATCCAAATGAAGCAGTGTTCTTCCGGGGCCAAGATAAAAAACACAACACCAGCCATCACACGCAGCACAAAGCACACATAGCACAAATAAGAAAGCATTAAAATACAGTCACACAAAAAATATATATACTCCAAGATCCCGAGCCTGCAGCAGTCTACAATCGAACACCACATGACTTGTCTTCTGCCGAGTGAACCCTTGCAGCTGCACAAACTCCAGCGTGGGTGCTGCGTCACACCGTCTCCGGTGGAACGCACTGACTCCGACACCTCCCTCCTGGGCGGCTGTAAACAGGCCTAGACCTCGCCATGACCAAGGCCGTGCAGATTCCCCCGCTGTCCGCCAGTGAATCAGTGAATCAGACTTGCCACATCCCCCATTAACAAAGTCCAATGGGACATTGCGATGACAAGGAAAGTGGCTAAGATGATCGCTCGTTGTTAGGCTGCACACCACCTTCGCGCACCAACTCCTCCGCCGCCTCTCTGGCGCAGGCATCAACACGATCCACAACAAGTCCAGCTCCTTCAGTCTGTCCGCCAACAAGCAATTCACTGCCGGGGTAAACCTGCAGTGCTTTCAGTTCTTAATGTCCAGCAGGGTCTTCCAATTGTAACAAACACATTAAAAAAAACTATTTACCTTTGGTTGCCCCATAGAAGCCATTGCAATCGAATACACCGCCTTCTTAACAATTGGATACCTGGACAATAGCGATACCTACATCAGGCGGTGTTTATTGATTACAGCTCAGCGTTCAACACAATCATATCAGTTCTAATCAATAAGTTCCAAAACCTGGGCCTCTGTATCTCTCACTGCAACTGGATCTTTGACTTCCGCACTGAGAGATCACAGTCTCTGCAGGTCGGAAATAACATCTCCTCCTCACTGACAGTCAACACTGGCATACCTCAAGGATGCAAACTTAGCCCATTGCTCTACTCTCTCTACACCCATGATTGTGTGGCTGGGCACAGTTCAAACACCATCTATAAGTTTGCTGACAACGCAATTATTGTTGGCAGAACTTCAGATGGTGATGAGGAGATGTACAGGAGCAAGACAGATCAGCTGGTTGAGTGGTGACGCAGCATTAACCCTGCACTTATCATCAGTAAAACCAAGGGATTGAATGTGGACTTCAGTAAAGGGATGTCGAGGGAACATACACCAGTTCTCATCGAGGGATCAGAAGTGGGAAGGCTGAGCAGTTTCAAGTCCCTGGGTTTCAACATCTCTGAGGATCTATCCTGGGCCCAACATACTGATGCAACTACAAGGAAGGCACAACAGCAGCTATACTTCAATAGGAGTTTGAGGAGATTTGACATGTCACCAAAGACACTGGCAAATTTCTACAGATGTACCGTGGTGAGCACTCTAACTGGTAATATCACTGTCTGGTATGGAGGGGCCAAACTCAGAAACTTGCAAACTCAATCAGTTCCATCATGGACACTAGTCCCTGTAGCATCAAAGGCACTTCCAATAAATGATGCGTCAAAAAAGCAGTATCCATCATTAAGAACCCCATCACTCAGGACACGTCCTCTTCTCATTGCTACCACCAGGGAGGAGGTACAGGAGCCTGAAGACACACTCAGTGCTTCAGGAACAACTTCTTCCTCTCCGCCATCAGATTTTGGAACTGACAATGAACCCGTGAACACTATCGCAGTATTTTTTTCCTTTTCTTTTTGCTTATTTAATATATTTTTATATACACTTATTATTGTTATATATTACAATGTACTCCTGCTGTAAACCAACAAATTTTACAACATATTGCCAGTGATATTAAACCTGATTCTGATTAAGTGTCTGTCCAAATGCCTTGTAAACATCCTCATTGTATCCTCTCCCACCACTACCTGTGGAAGCACATTCAAAACTTCACCTCTCCCTGCCTAGAGGAAAACTTACCCCTCAGATCCCATTTAAAGCTTCTTCATCTTATCTTACTCTTATTCCCTTTTGTTTTTGATGCCTCTCCTATAGGTAAAATATTTTGATTATTTAGCCTATCTTTACTTCCAATAATCTTTTATACCTCAAACAGGTCTTCCTTCTGCCTCTGTTCTTCCAGGGGAAAACAAATCAAGACTATCCAATCTCTCCCTACAACTGAAGTTCTTCAGTCCATGAACATCTAAGCAATATTTATCCCTTGATGTATCCTTAACTGTTTGACATCCATCCCTTCAGCTTCTGCAGTAACTTCTGATTGAATTCTTATGGCAGATGATCCCTTGCCCATAATTTGAGTTATTCCTGTGCTACACGCCTCCAAGAACGTTCATGACATGTCTTCATGCAGCAGCTCCTCAAACAACAGAGGATCCAGTTTCCTCTTTATACTGCACATTGTAAAATCTAATAAGATCAACAGATACTACTTTTGTAATAATAATTCAGAAGTTTCATCAGTTTGCAACAGGTGTTGACATCTTATCAGGATCTCATTGACATAGACGTCAGTTCTGTAATCAAAAGGGGGTTTGTTCTGACTTCAGCTTGGCCGACAAAGTTTCCCACTCGTTGTCCAGCCTTGCCACTTCCTCACGACCCTCAGATCACTGAAGCCCAGGTCCACTCTCCTCCATCACTGCCAAGGTGCTGATTGATGTTCACCTCTGGGAATCTTTCTGAAAACTGATTCTATTTTTATCCCACACCTTTGAGACCATCAGCTGAAAGAACCATGGTTTGGGTAAATAGGCATGAGAAAAAGCCTGTATAAAGACAGTAAATCCAAAATTTTATATAACTACAGTGTTGATTTGCTTCCGATAACATAGAAAAGGAATCAAAAACCCATAAAGTCAAAATGCTGAAGAAACATAGGCAGCACCTATGGAAATGTCGATGTTTCGAGCCAGGATCCACATGTGACATGGTCCAGCTTATTATACTCGCCGTGAACTATTATGTAAAGAACTCATCAGAGTATTAAATAATCCTATCACTGTTGCTGCAGATGCCTCCTAAGGTATCTAAACTGCTCACTTGGGCACTCATATGGCATTGCTTATTTTTCTGAATGCTTTTCTTGTTTTATCAGAAGCCTTGATTCAGAGGGCTAGCCTCTAATTAACAGGATTACAGAACAGGAATCTTTGGTCCCGAGGGCATGTCCCTTTTAAAAGCTCCTACGTTTCTGAAGGAGAGAGCATACAAAGACAGAACACTTTGTACCCCCCTTACCCACCCACACTCACTTCCCCCACCTTACCTATCACCTACCAGCTTGCACTCCTTCCCCCTTCCTTTCCAGTCCTGCTGGAGGGTCTCGGCCTGAAATTCCTTTCCATTGGTGCTGCCTGACTTGCTGGTGTTCCTCCAGCATCTTGAGTGTGTTGCTCTGGATTTCCAGCATCTGCAGAATCTCTTGTGTTGGTGACTTGCTAGAGGCATATACATAAGATGATAAGAGGCATAGATATAGTGAACAGCCAGCACCTTTTATCCCCCAGGGTGGCAATAGCTAATATGAGAGGGCATAATTTTAATATGGTGTTGTCAGAGATAGTTTTTTACATGGAAAATGTGAAGTGCATGGAATGCACTGTCAGAGGTGGTGATAGAGGCAGATACATTAGGGACATACAAGAGAATCTTAGGCACACAGATGAAAGAAAAATGGACGGATACGCGGGAGGGAAGGGTTAGATTAACCTTGGAGTAGGTTAAAAGATCAGCACAACTTTGTGGCCCGAAGGGCCGGTACTGTTCTATGTTTCATAGGGATGACATACAAAATGAATGATTTTTTTTGACCACTTAACGAATGAAGAACATCTCATAATATCAGAATAAATGGAATGTGACTTTTCTGATTAGGTCATCAAAGTTTTTCTGGCATCGTCTCTCCAGGTCCTGTAGACTCTAGAAGAATGAGAGATGCTCATCATATTTATATTTCTAATTAATTTGTAATAAAGGAAACTATTCCCCAAATCCCTGGTTTATATTTACCCTTTAGTCGCCATGCCTGTAAAATAGATCATCTAGCTATTGCCATGTTGTCAATTGTGGAAAATTGCTTCGCTCCACTAAGCTATTGGTCTTTATGTATCAAAACAAAGGCTACACTTTGAAACTACATCAGGGACTGTGGAATCGGAGTCACAGAATGGTGAAGCAAGGAAACAGGCTCACTGGCCCAACTTGACCATGTTGAGCACATTGTCCACCTGCGTTCATCCCATTTGCCTAGTTTTGACCCTTGATGGCAGAGGTTTTTATAGACCCATGTGACTTCTTCTAGAGCATCTGTGAAACAGCTTATTCTTCTTTTCTTTTCAAAGTGGCTGGAGTCTGTGATTTACAGCTACAGAAACTACAGTTCTCTGTGAGCAATGGTTCTTGGACTCGCCGTGCTGCCTGGCATTTTGTTATCTCCAGGTGCAGCCTGTGGACGATCGGTTCCTCATTGACTGAAGCCTCGTGGGAGACTGAAACTTCGAGGTAGCAGGCGGTGTGCGCCGCTATCGGAAGAGGACCCTGTACTCAAGCAATCCCTCGCTCTCTCTTTTCAATGGCGAGTGACAGCCTGTTGGTCCTCAAGTCGGGGGACTCAGAGAAGAGAGGGAGACGATAGTAACATCGAAACAGCGAGTTGCCTGTCTCCCATTCTCTCTTTCTTCCTCGCTCGTGAGTGAGAGCCTGTCTGAGATACCAAGGTGGTAGGATGGCCTATAGTTTGGTTGGACTCTAAGTCAAAGTTTCTTTGAGGGCTTTTGCTATTGCTTGCATGTTGGGGTAAGGGGGGACTCAGCACTTCTGCTGGTACAAGTGGGGGAGGGTCAATGACTCTGCGGCTGCTTGGAGGGGGGAGGGGTGGGCTTTGGGGTCCCGTTGTTTATATCATTCATTCTCTGGGTTTTTTCTGTTTTGTGGATATCTGCAAAGACTCAAAATTTCAGTTTGTATACTGTATACATTTTCTGATATTAAATTGAACCATTATCCCTCTAATCCTTTCCCATTTATATAGCAGTTATAACTATTATAACTATTAACTATTATAATTGTACTTGCCTCCATCACTTTCTCTGGCAGTTTGTTCCATGTACCGACCACCCTCTATGTGAGAAAGTTGCTTCTCTGGGCCCCTTTAAACCCTCTCATCTTAAGTCTATGCTCTCTAATTGTAGACTCCCTTATAAAAGGGAAAAGTCTCCTGATTTCTTAGACCTCTCTAAGGTCACTGCTGTTGTCACTTTGAGAGAGCTGTGAAATTGCTCCCCAGCTTCCTTCTGTACATCAATGCTCCTCAAGGTCCTGGTTACTGTATACTTGCCCCTTTCACTTGACCCATCCAAAGTGCAATATGTACCTCTGTCCATATCTCCAACTGATCAGTATCCTGCCATGTCGTTTGACAACTTTCTTCACTGTTCATAACTCCAGAAAATTTTGTCTCATCTGCAAACTTACTAATCAGCTCATCTACATTTTCTTCCAGACTGCTTATATATGTCATAAGCAAGAGTTTCCAACATTGATCCCTATAGAACACCACTGATGGCAGACCTTCTGTCAGAGAAAGGCTGCTCCACCATTGCCACCTTCAATAGTCAAAGCAATTTAAATCCAGTCTATCATGTCACCATTTATCCCATATGTCCTAATCTTCTGAACCAGCCTACTATCAAATGTTTTACTGAAATACAACACATGCTGCCAACCCCCAATAGTCATCTTCATCACCTCCTTAAAAATCTGCATCATATTCATAAGACAGGGCCTGCCCTCCACAAAGCCCAAAAGAACAAAAGCTTTTTCCAAATGTGAGTAAATCCTATTCCTAAGAACCCTCTCCTTTAACTTCCCTACTACTGATCTAAGCCTTGTCAGCCTAGAATTTGTGGGATTACACAGAAGAAGAACATTCTCTGAGACTTTGGCTGTGGCTGGAGTGGATTGTGTCAAGGCCCCAGCAGGCTCTTCCCTTGCCTCTCTTAATAAACTGGAGCAAAGCCCATCAGGCCCTAGGTGCATACCCACCTTAATGTTCTTCAACAGCCCCAACACCACTTCTTGATCTCAACATGTCCCAGAATATTATCCTGATCCACACAGATCATCTATGCCCTTCTTCTGGGTGAACACTAATGCAAGTGATGCTGGTCAGGGATTTGAGAGGAAATGCAAGAATGTTTAGGTGAGGGAAATAGTCTAGGTCAGTATTACGGCAAGAATTCCCAGCACTGGGCGAGGTACTATTGAGACAGGGGTGCCCCATTTAAATAGTGCACTACTAAAATGTGACTGGTTGAAGAGCTGCCAATGACAAATACACTTCAAAATCATCAAATTTCTCAGAGCAGGGAGTATGAAAAAGCGAATGGGATCATTACTTGAAAGTCCAACTTGGAAAAAACAGAATCTGCACAAATGCAACTGCAAGACTGAACTCCCGGAGGGCTGTGTTTCTACTCAGAGCAATTGCACTTGTGTTCCACTCTGCAGCACAAATCATCGATTTTCTTATGTGCAGTGCAAACTGTTACATCATTTAATTTCTCAGCAGTTTAGCTAACATGACTGAATGATTTTATTGCTGCAGCATGTTAGCATGAAAAAGAATCTGAAAAGCTTTCATCTTAACCTCACTCAAACAACTGTGCAACAACCAGTTGATATAAAATTTGGCCCAAAACATCAACTGTACTCTTTTCCATAGATGCTGCCTGGCCTGCTGAGTTCCTCCAGCATTTTGTGTGTGTTGCTTGGATTTCCAGCATCTTCAGATTTGTTATTGTTTGTGATATAACATTCATACACACTTGTCTCTTTTTTGTATAGGAACTGACCTCTAAAGGTACTATATTTATTGTGCATTTTATTGGGAGAGGAATATTTCACATACATCTTTATATATATATATATATATATATATATATATCTCTTAAAATTGTCTCATATCAGGCACAGAGAGGAGGTGGAAGAGTTGAAGACAGTGCGAGACAAGTAACCTCTTCCTCAATGTCAACCAGACAATGGAGATGGTTATCGTTACAGGACAACCCAAACCACTTACATCAGTGGCACAGCACTGGAAAATGCAAGCAGTTTCAGACTCCTGGGAGTGCAGGCCTAGTACAACCTCTCGTAGTCCCAGGAACACATCCAACACAATCAGAAAAGCTCACCAATTTCTGAGGAAGCTGAAGGGAGCTGCATTACGCACATCAATACCCATG
The DNA here is from genome assembly GCF_030144855.1 of Hypanus sabinus. Lineage (NCBI taxonomy): Eukaryota > Metazoa > Chordata > Chondrichthyes > Myliobatiformes > Dasyatidae > Hypanus > Hypanus sabinus. The sequence continues at coordinate 129,578,276 of NC_082707.1, forward strand.
ACCTTTTACAGGTGTGTAGCAGAGGGCATCCTGCACGGTACAGAGACTGCACCATAGCAGGCAGAAAGGCTCTACAAAACATTGTCAAACCTGCCCAACGCATCACCAGCACCAGTCTGTCTGCCATCGAGGACATGTACATAGAAAGGTGCTGATAAAAGGCCAACAGTACCATGAAGGATCCCTCACACCCTGCTCATGGACTGTCTGTCTCACTCCCATGAGGGAGGAGGCTACGCAGTATCCATGCCAGGACCACCAGATTCAAATGCAGTTACTTTCCTCAAATAATAAGGCTGATCAACTCCTCCACCTACTAATCCACCCCACTACCTCTATCATTTCCTGTCAGAGTTACCTTATGTATGGACACTCCTGTACCTAGTGTCACTTTATCCATATACAATCTATCTTAGTCATCTGCACTTTATTTGTTTTATTATTGTTGTGTTCTTTACCTTAGTGTTTTTTTTTGCTGCATTGGATCTGGAGTAACAATTATTTCATTCTCCTTTATACTTATGTACTGGAACTGACCTTAAACAACACTGAAAGTATAAGAACAAAGTTTTGTTGTCAGAACAAAACTCATCACCACAAAATTTCCATAGGTTAATTTATTATTAAGATTTTTTCTATAGCTACATATTAATTTGAAAGATAATCAGTAATAACAGATTCCATGTGTTTGTGGAGGAGGTGGGTACTGAAGCTCGGATCCTCGTGCTAGGAGAGCATGGTCAGGGAGTCTGGAAGTGTGCCAATAATATTGGTTATGAGCCTAGTCTTTGTGTGGAGGTGGTATTAGTAGATGGACGTCAGGGTGTGGGCCAGTAAGATTGTGCCGGTAATCACAAAGGATTGGTGACCTGCATATCACTTCAGTCGCTCTGGATTTCCAGCATCTAGAGTATCCCTTGTGTTTGCAAACCACTATATTTGTGCAGTAGAACAATTGATAATGTGCATGCAGCCCTGCATTTTCATAAAGCTACTATTTAACATACTATACACAGATGATTTGCAAATACAATATCTTTATTTGTAAGTTTTAAGAACCAGTTACCAATACAAATAGGTATTTTATGCATAAAAGCCACAGTGAAAAATTTCCACATTCTCTTTCAAGGTGAAAATAAATGCAATTTGACAGTAATTTTTAACTTATTTGACCCTCTAAAATATAAAATGTACTTTAGATTAAAATTTAAAGCTACTTTTTAAAATTTGCCAGGAAAAGGGTTTACTTGTGACCGGCGAGTTAACAGTATCTGGCATAAAATGGTCATGAGTATATCTGCACTTAGCTGTAAACGTGTTTGAATCAGACATCCATTTTGGTTGCTGACATCATTTGCTACTTGAAGGCAAGTGAAACACCAAATTTGAGTGGAGCCCATTCAAGCTTATTGCTGAGTGGATTACTCTCCCAGGCTGAAACCATGCCATTTTAGATGATTGTCCAGTTGTTTTACAGTGATTCTTCGACTTGCAAACAATTGACTTACAAATTTTTACTGAAACACTGTTGACTCATTGAGGTGTGTTTTCGATTACAAATAATTTTCATTGTATGAGTAATCTGCTACTTTGTACATTGGAACACACTATACCTTAAAGCATTTTTGAAATTCCTATTTAACAAAACATTTTCCAGGAATGCATCTTTTTCATGAATCAAAGAATAGTCATATTAATAATTGCTTTAAAATTTTCATAATTGTGACACAGCACAGGTGAATTTTGCTGGTTCTGCTAAACATTTCCCCCTTCTACTTTACTGTGGTTCTGGTAATCTAGATGGAAACTCATGTTAAAATTCGTTTATCCTCAATGAATTTTAAAACATTTTGTTACAGATTTTTTCATTTCCAGAATAGAAATCATTTCTAAAGCAACATCCATTTTGGACATGTTTTTAATTAAAATACCCTTGTTTAAATATCAGAAGTCTGAATTAAATAAATAACTGGGAATAAACAGACTAGTGCTTTAGGTGAGAAGATGTTTCGAGAGATAGGGAAGAAAAAGAATGCAGAGCCTGTCTTCTTATCAGAATGAACACTTGCAAATTTGGGAACGTTTGTTCTTTGAATACAATGCCAACAGGCATGTAAAAAGTAATGAATGTATTTGTGCTTCATATTCAAATAAAACATTAATTTCCTCTTCTCCTCACTCATCAACACCACTGAACTCCTCAATCACTTTATGCTTGAGTTTCTGAGACCACACACAGGAAAGCCATGTAAATTTAGGGGATGGAGTAATGGGGGAGGTAGCATATGTCTACTTAAAATATATTAAGATGAATTGACGTGGGTTAATAAAGAAAATGAAATATTTCCACTACTTGAGTCTCAAAGGGCATTGAGATACAGTAAGAAATGTTTCTGAATGCAGCAGCTTGAAATTTTCTTCAGCAATGGACATTTGAGGTACAGCCAATTGTTGATCTTGGATCTGAATTCAAGAAAGTTTTGATTTATAGAATAAGAGGATTTTTGATTTTTTTTTGGCTAATTTTTCATTTAAGGGGAAAGATGGGGTTAAGATTTATTACAGGTCAGCCACTGCATGGTTGGCCTCTTCCTAATCCCCTGTAAACCTGTATTCCTTTAATTGATTAATTGAGTTTGTATCCCTATTTTTTATTAATACACCTTCATGCCTTAATTTAAAATCTATTCATCAAGGGAGTCACAGCTGTAAAGTAGATGTTAAGGGCATGCAAAGGTCAAAGACGACCATAAGGCAAATAAAACTGGGTTAATTCCTCCCTCCCCACTTCTCTATTCCTATTCACCTCCCTATTTACACATTCTCTGTATAAATCATTTGCAATTAAAAAATCCTCCCCACGCTCTCTCAGTCAGCACAAATTCTGTCTGAATCATTCAGTTTCTCCTCACCTCACCCTATCACTGGAATTCCCTTGTTCTCTCCATTCTTCTCCTTTGCAACCTAAAATCTCAATTTCCTAACTGTTCCCTGTTATGATGAAACATCATCAACCTGAAAAAATATATTCCTCTCCTCATGGTTGCCACCCGAACTGCTGAGTATTTTCAGCAGTTTCTAATTTTATTTGTTTAATTTTCTGCATCTGTGGGTTTTGGCCCTTCAGGAAGTGTGGATAGCTGTGATGCTGTTAGAGCATGTGGGCTGCCAACCAGATATCCCTGACATTCTGAAAAACTCTTCAAACTACAGTGGGAAGAAATGGTTTGAAAGCCACTACTGCAATCTTATTGCTGCCATTTTTGATGTGAGTACTTGAACCATATTTGGAAGGACACATCCAATGTGCATATTGTAACTGTGGCAGCTTATCAGCTTATTTTAAATTAAATATCAAAGCAATGGCACCCATCACATTGAAGGCAGGATGTCCTTTTTTTAAAAAAAAGTCTGAAAATACTTAACATATTTATAAAATAAATCCTTTATTATATGGTGTTATGAGTGAACTTGCTCAATTTTGTGCAACAGTGAGTTACAATGTGACCAGCTTTCATATACATAAAATGTGTACATTAGTAGAAAATCAAGAAATGCAACATTGTGCTTAACTACAGATATCACAACAAAAGTAAATGGTGCATTTTGATTTTTTTTGGAACGTTTTGAGAAAAATACCTATTTCTATAATAAAATATGTTTTGAAGTTGCCTGAAGAAAAAAATATTTCTTCTGTAAACTGCACTTGCCAGTTCAAGCAGACACTCCGCAATTTCTTTAGTTTAAAGCCAAATAGAGGTGAGCAGAAACGGGGTTTGCATACAAAAGATGCAGAGTTACAGGTCACTTTCACCGTACAGGGCTGTGGAGAAGGACATGTAGTCCAGCGATCCTGGGACTGCATCCGGTCCCATGTATGGTGCCATCCTCGCGATGCAATATTCTGCTTGGTCGGGGGGTAACTCTCGCCGCAGCTCCTCAGCCGTGATGTAGTTCTGAAAGATGAGAAGGAAAGACCTGCCTTTAATCGCAATTCCACTTAAAACATGCTGGAGTCTCCCCCATTTGTGACTAATCTTAGTAAAATAATTGCAAAGCTCCACCGTCAAAATTGTGCAGAAAAGGAATAAGATTGGTCCTCAGGATAAGGTCATTAACTTGGGGTAGGCTGATTTCAGTCGTGCAAGATTGGACTTGGTGAAAATGCTTGTGGGTAAAATGGCAGCTGATAAGCCGGAGGCTTTTAAAAGATTTACTTTTGAAAGTAAGGATTTGGGACCACCTTGGCACTGAGTCTGGCTTTGTGGTTCAGAAGAGAAGGGGGGAGAAGAGGTAAGCTGTGGTAATAGGGGATTCATTGGATAGGGGAACAGAAAAGAGGTTCTGTGGATGAGAACAAGATTCCAGGTTGGTATGTTGCCTCCCGGGTGCCAGAGTACAGAACATCTCGGCTCGACTCCTCAGCATTCCTAAGTGAGCAGCCAGTGGGTCGTGGTCCATACAGGTACTAATGACATAAATAGGAAGAGGGACAAGTTTCTGCAAAGTGATTTCAGGGAGTTAGGTGCTAAGTTAAAGGACAGGATCTCCAGGGCTATAATCACAGAATTGTGCCACGTGCTAGTGAGGCCAGAAATAGAAAGATCATACAGTTTATTACATGGCTAAGGAGTCAGTGTAGGGGGGAGAGCTTCAGATGTTTGGATCATTGGGCTCTCCTCCGAGGAAGGTGCGACCTGTACAGAAGAGACAGTTTGCACCTAAAGGGGGACTAATATCCCAGTGGGAAAGTTTGCTATAACTGTCCAGAGGCATTTAAGCTAGCGTTGCAGGGAGATGGGAACCAGAGTGCCAGAACTGATCGTGGAGAGATTGTGGAGACAGAAGTTGTGAAGACGTCAGACAAAGTCAGGAATCCAGAGGTTGAGCATGGTGGGGCTAATGTTCTGAGTTGTGTATCTTTCAATGCAAAAGGTATTATAGGAAAGACAGATGAGCTCAGGGCATGAATCAACACATGGAATTATGATATTGTAGCCATTAGTGAGACTTTGTTGCAGGAGGGGCAGGACTGGCAGCTCAATATTTACGAATTAGAGATGATAGACCAGGAGGAGTGGCCTTACTAGTCGGGGAAAATGTCTCTCTTAGTTCTGACTGGAGAACTCATCTGCTGAGGCTTTATGGGTGGAACTGAGGAATAAGAAAGGAATATTATAGACCATCCAACAGTCCATGGGATTTAGAGGAACAAATTTGTAAAGAGATTGCAAACTGTTGCAAGAAACCAAGGATTGTGATAGGAGATGATTTTAACTTTCTACCTGTTGACTGTGACTCCCATACTGCAAAAGGACTGGATGGGATAGAGTTTATTAAATGTGTTCAGGAAAGTTTCCTTTATCATTACGTAGGAGTCCCAATGAGAGAGTGTGGGATACTTGATCTCCTATTGGGAATGAGACAAGGCAGATGACAGAAGTTTGTGTAGGGGAACACTTTGCATCTAGTGATCATAATGCCACTAGTTTCAAGGTAATTATGGAAAAGGATAGGGCTGGTCCTTGGGTTGAGAATCTAAATCGGAGAAAGGCCAATATATATGGTATCGGAAAGGATCTGGCAAGGTTGGATTAGGACAAAGTATTTTCTGGCAAAGTTGTACTTGGTAAGTGGGAGGCCTTCAAAAGTGAGATTTTGAGAGTACAAAGCTTGTATGTGCCTGCCAGAGTAAAAGGCAAAGATAGCAGGTTCAGGGAACCTTGGTTTTCGAGAGATATTGAGGGGAAAAAAAGGAGGTGCACAGCAGGTTCAGACAGGAAGGAGCAAATGAGGTACTTGAGGAGTATAAGGAATGCAGGAGGACACTTAAGAAAGAAAACAGTTAAACTAAAAGGCATGAGGTTGCTCTAGCAGACAAGATGAATGAGAACCCTAAGGGCTAGCTACTACACACGGATTGAAAGGGACAAAATTGGTCCTCTGGAAGATCAGAATGGTAATCCATGTGTGGCGCCAAAAGAGATGGGGAAGATTTGAGGTGGATTCTTTTGTATCTGCATTTACTTGGGAGATGGATACAGAGTCTATAGAAGAGAGATAAAGCAACAGTGAGGTCATGGACTCTACAGATTACAAAAGAGGAGGTGTTTACTATCTTGAAGCTAGTTAGGGAGGATAAATCCCCAGGGCCTGACAAGGAGCTCCCTTGGACCCCGTAGGAGGCAAGTGCAGAAATTGCTGGGGCCCTAGCAGAGATAGTTAAATCATCCTTAGTGGCAGGTGAAGTTCCAGAGGATTGGAGGAGAGCTAATGTTGTTTTGCTACTTAAGAAAGGCTCTAAGAATAAACCAGGAAGTTATAGGCCAGTGAACCTGACATCAGTTGTGGGAAAGTTATTGGAAGGTATTCTAAGGAACCAGATATGTAAGTACTTAGATAGACAAGGACTGACTAAGGATAGTCAACATGCCTTTGTGTGCGGTAGGTCATGTCTAACTAATCGTATAGAGTCTTTCAAGGAAGTCACAAAGAGAGTTGATGATGGCAAGGCACTGGATGTTGTCTTCATGGACTTTAGCAAGGCATTTTACAAGGTCCCAAATGGGAGATCAGTCAAAAAGGTTCAGTCATTTGGCATTCAAGATGAGGTAGTACTACTACCAATGAGGCATTTAACAAGGTCCCACAGAGCAGATTGCTCCAGAAAGTAAGAGCATGTGGGATACATGGTGAGCAAGCTAACTGCATCCAAAAGTAGCCTGGTGATAGGAGGCAAAGTGGAAATATTTTTATAAGTCTGTGACTAGTGGTTCACCATAAGAATTGGTGCTGGGAGCTTTACAGTTTGATAGATATTATTAACAACTTAACTATGAATGTAGGAGATATGTTTAGAAAGATGCAGAGGACATAAAAATTGTCAGTATTGAGGATGTCAAGGCTTCAGCAGGATATATATTCAGTGTACATTTGTGGTCTTCTACTGCTGTAGGCCATCCACTTCAAGACTCAACATGTTGTGCATTTAGAGATGATAGAAACATAGAAAATAGGTGCAGGAGTACGCCATTCAGCCCTTTGAGCCTGCACCACCATTCAGTATGATCATGGCTGATCATCCAACTCAGAACCCTGTACCTGCTTTCTCTCCATACCCCCCGATCCCTTTAGCCACAAGGGGCATATCTAACTCCCTCTTAAATATAGCCAATGAACTGGCCTCAACTGTTTCCTGTGGCAGAGAATTCCACAGATTCACCACTCTCTGTGTGAAGAAGTTTTTCCTCATCTCGGTCCTAAAAGCCTTCCCCTTTATCCTTAAACTGTGACCCCTCGTTCTGGACTTCCCCAACATCGGGAACAATCTTCCTGCATCTAGCCTATCCAATCCCTTTAGAATTTTATATGTTTCAATAAAATCCCCCCTTAATCTTCTAAATTCCAGCGAGTATAAGCCCAGTCAATTCAGTCTTTCTTCATATGAAAGTCCTGCCATCCCAGGAATCAATCTGGTGAACCTTCTCTGTACTCGCTCTATCACAAGAATGTCTTTCCTCAGATTAGGGGACCAAAACTGCACACAGTACTCTAGGTGTGGTCTCACCAAGGCCTTGTACAACTGCAGTAGAACCTCCCTGCTCCTGTACTCAAATCCTTTTGCTATGAATGCCAACATACCATTTGTCTTTTTCACCACTTGCTGTAGCTGCATGCCCACCTTCAATGACTGGTGTACAATGACACCCAGGTCTCGTTGCACCTCCCCTTTTCCTAATCGGCCAGCGTTCAGATAATAATCTGTTTTCCTGTTCTTGCCACCAAGTGGATAACCTCACATTTATCCACATTAAATTGCATCTGCCATGAATTTGCCCATGATCTTCTGCACACCACTGTTGTAACGTGTGGTTATTTGAGCTAAAGTTGCTTTCCTGTCCGTTTGAATCAATCTGACCATTCTCCTCTGACCTCTCTCATCAATAAGGTATTTTCACCCACAGCCACCGCTCCATGGATGTTTCTTTGTCATTTGCACCACTCTCTATAAACTCTATAGACTGCCGTGCATGAAAAATTACAGGAGATCAGCAGTTTCTCTAGTGCTCAAACCATCCCTTCTGCCACCAACAATCACTTCACAGTCGAAGTCATTTAAATCACATTTCTTCCCCTTTCTGATATTTGGTCTGAACAACTGAACCTCTTGACCATGTCTGCACGCTTTTATGCATTGAGTTGCTGCCACATGTTTGGCTGATTAGATGTTTACATTAATGAGGTGTTCCGGTATACCTAATAAAGTTGTTGCTGAGCGTAGATCAGTTGGAAGGAATGTTGGTCAGGATTAAATTCTAACTACTAGTGTAAGGTAAAGCAATTTGAAAAGTCAAACAGGAGTGGGACATATGCAGTAAATAGCAAAGCACTAAGAAACGTTGATGAACAGAGAGACCAAGGGAGTCCAAGTCTTCAGCTCCCAGAAATGGTAGGGCAGGTGAAGAAGGCATACGGTATGCTCGCCTTCCTAGGTTCAGGGTTAGGAATAAGATGTTACTATTAAGTAGTAAGGCCACATTTGAAATGCAGTTCTGGTCACCCACACTATGAGACGGATGTGATTGTGCTGGAAAGAGAGCGAAGAACTGGTGAAGATCTTGTCTGGATCGGAAGACTTTAGTGATCGGGAGAGATTGGATCAGTTTTCTCTTGGAGTGAAGGAGGCTGACTGGCAACTGATAAAGTATTCAAGATTATGAGAGGCTTAGATTGATTAGATTGTCAAAATCTTTGTCCTGTAGTGAGCAAGGGAACAGAGAGTAAGGTGAAAGAAAGGAATATTTTAGGGGACTTTAGGAGTAAGCTTTTTTAATGCAGAGCTGGCTGATAGTTGGAGAGGCTGTTGGCATCAGATATGTTAAGTATCTGTCTAAATGTATCTTAAATATAGATAGGTAATGTATTGAAGTAATGTGGGCAAATAGGCTTGATGGTGATGCGAGAGAAGGTTGGCATGTACAGGGTGCACTGAGGAGCATGGTTCTGTGCTACTCAACTCGAAATTTTCTTTCAACATTAATCACACATTTTACTGCCTGAAAAAGGGATTATTTCAGACTATAAATTACATAAACAGTAAATGGGCTTCAGTTCTGAATATCAAGTGAGAAGCTTGATAAGGGATTTGAAAGGTGAAAAGAAACACACGGCACAAGGAATCCCACTTAGACCATGAAACATAGGAGCAGAATTAAGCCATTTGGTTCATCGAGTCTACTCCAACAATTCATCATGGCTGATCAATTTCCCTCTCAATCCCATTCTCCTGCTTTCTCCCCAGAGCCCTTCATGCCCTGACTAATAAGAACCATCAACCTCTGCCTTAAATGCACCCAGTAACCTGGCCTCCACAGTCACCTGTGGCAATGAATTCTACCGATTCACTACTCTCTGGCTAAAGAAATTCCTCATCTCTGTTTTAAAATTAGTCCCTCTGTTCTGAGGCTGTGTCCTCTGGTTCTAGACGCTCCCACCGAAAGAAACACTTCACACCTAGCACTTTCACCATTCGACAGGTTTCAATGAGATCACCCTCATTTTCTAAATTCCTGCGAGTACAGGCCCAGAACCTCCAATTGCTGGCCGTATGATAACCCTTTCATTCTAAGAATCATTCTCGTGAACCTCCTCTGAACAGTCTCTAATATCAGCACATCCTTTCTTAAATAAGGGGCCCAAAACTGCTCACAATACTCCAAATGAGGTCATTGCCTTATACAGCCTTAGCATTACATCCTTGCTTTTATATACTAGTTCACTTGAAATGAATGTTGACATTGCATTCGCCTTCCTCACTGCTGATTCGACCTGCAAATTGACTTTTAGGAAATCTTGCACCATGACTCCCAAATCGCTTTGCCATCTCGAATATTTGAATCTTCTATCCGTTGAGAAAATATCTATGCTTTTATTTGTTCTACCAAACTGCACGACCATACTACTTTATCCATGTGTCATCTCTTTGCCCATTCTCCTAATCTGTCTAAGACCTCAGCAGCCTCTCTGCGTCCTCAACACCTCCTGTCCCTCCGCCTATCTTTGTGTCATCCACAAACCCATCAGTTTCATCATCCAAATCATTGGGAAACAACATAAAAAGAAAATGTCCCAACACAGACCCTTGCAAGACACCACCAGTCACTGCCAGCCAATCCAAAAAGGATCCTTTTATACCCACTCTTTGACAAGCATCACTAGCGATGCTTTTACATATCAGCTAGATATACTGACTGGCTGGAAAAACTCTAGCTTTTGTATGCTGTCGTATTCAACCCAAGTCACAGTATGGAAACAGTCTCTTCAGCCCAATGAATCCATGTTGATCATGAACCACTCATTTACACTGATCCTTATCCACATCTTTTCAAATCTTCCCCCACAATTCTACCACTCACACACATGCTATGGGCAACACACTCTGGACAATCAACTACCAAACTTAAAGTCCTTGCAGCACAAGGGAAGAATGTGCAAACCCACTCCCACCCCCTCCAAGTGCAACTTTGATGAGAATTGAACTCAGGTCTCTGGTGCTGTAAGAGGCAGTTCTACTAGCTGTGCTACTTTACTACCCATCATGCCCTGTCCACGTATTGATGGTGAAGATGGTATAATTAAACAATTTTCATGAGTAGAATGGCTCCAAAGCCAAGTGCAAAAACTTTACCAACCTCTTCTGAAATCTCACTCTTTGTGTCACAGGCCAGCAGCACAAATATTGCTTGTGTGGGGATGGACCATAGCAAATGAACAAATAGAATTTAGATTGTATGTGTATTTAGTAGAAGAGCTCACCTTATCGCCAGCCAGAACTTTAAATGAGGCCATGACCTGGTCAGCAGTGTCTGTGTCTGTGGTCTCCCGAGACATGAAGTCCAGGAAGGCCTGGAATGTAACGACGCCCATGTTGTTGGGGTCAACGATGTTCATGATGCGTCCAAACTCTGCTTCGCTCTGAAATCATCAACCACAGCAATTGTACCAAAGCCTCTTACGAGTCTAAGAGCATGCACGTACCCACATTCTGACAGCTGAAGATCAATGTGTGAAATTTTACAGCTATAGTTTACACTGGCTGAACCTTATTTTCAGCTGAAGATTAGTAAGTGGCAGGTAATAACTTGGACAAATCAAATCTCTCTAGGCATGCTTCCTGTATGGAGTGAAGGCACATCTCTACAAGAATGTGACTGAAACCCATTTGAGGACTTGGTCATATAACCTTTGTTCTTTAATGAGGGAGAACTGCATTCCTGCACACACTAAATTTTTAAACTGGATGTAAAAACAATTATTCACCTGGTATACAAATAGACATTAAAAAATCCTCAGGGACATTATCTTCCCACAAGGTAACCTAGAATTTCTTAACTATTCCACAATGAAAAATCGTAAATAATTAACTGCCTATTTAGCTCAATTCATCTGCCAACTTCTTTGAGAAGAAGCAAATTATCTGGCTATATGTTTAGACATTCTTACACTACCTTATTAATCATGTTGTTATGGAGGTCATGATATTCCTGCAGAATTAAACCTTTTTGGAATAAATAGCATTCCCTAATTATTTAGGTTTGACATTCAGGGGTTTAAGGGGATTATTAAAGAAAGTGAGGGGGTGGAGCGGGAATAAGGTTTTCTGGAGAGAATTCCACCCTATGGTTTTGGCAGATGAAAGCACAGCTGGCAAGTATTAAACAAATGCAGGTATTCACAAAGTCAGAGGAATGAGAGTTGTTCAGCTTTCAAGGCTGCAGGAGATTACAGACAGGGAAGGGCAAAGGGGCAGTTAAATCTTACAAAGGTAACACTGGTAGAGCTGGAGTATTGGGGAGGTTTTATGCTGAACAGTATAGAGAATAAGAAGCTCAGAGCCAGATTGAATACGACATTGAGGGTGCAATAAAAACAAATCCTGGATAATTAGCATGCCAGGCAGCATCTGTGGAGAGAGAAACAGAGTGCAATGTTCATGTGAATGATTACACAGGAACCGGAAAAGCAATAAAACAAATATATTTTAAATTGCAGAGGGAGGGATGGGGAAGAGTAAATATCCTCTTCCACTTTGCCCCACTTTAATTTCCAATTCTCATATGGGATCATTGACGTGTAACAGTAACTCTGATTCTTTCATCCCTATGTGCTGCCTGACTTGCTGAACATTTCCAGCGCCACCAATTTACTTCTTTTCAAACACAGCAGTTGCAGCCTGCTCCTGAGTGAGCTTATGCTGGCAGTGAGTTCCTGACGTAACTCTTGAATGACTTTCCTTGCATCGAACTGCCAAAAGTTGCAATCCTTCCCAGGACCGACGTGAGGCAAACCACCAAGTAACCGTGGTAGAGCAGAGAGGCTTCAGAAAATTAACTTAACATCACTGGCATTTGTGTATAAACTGTCTTTGTGAGAATCATGTTACCATGAGGCAACATTAAGAGGAAGAGGATATGGAAAAGGAAATCACATTAAATGAACGTGGGAAGTTCCCCCAAAGTTGGTCAATGGAGTTGAGGCTTTGGGGAATGATGATGAGTGTCTGCTGTTCAAACTTTTATTTACAGAGTTATTGGACTCTGGTATATACTGTTGGAGAGATGGGCAATGTGGTTCCTTAAGTTAGAAGAGCTTGGGGAGGGGTTGTGGAGAAAAGCTCCCACTACCTGCTCCCAATGGAGTGCATTTCAGATAGCTTCCGAAAACAAGTCCAGCTCCTGGCCTTCACGTATGGCTTAGCTACTAAGTTCAACAGAACTGTTTCTACTTGACAGGAGAAGGGGCAAAGGTGCATTACTGGCACCAGAAAATCAGTCGCTCATGGGCAATGGGGCTCCAGCTGTGTTTGGCAGCTTATCTAGAGGAACAAAAACTGATTTGAAACCTCGGCTGCCTTGAGGCTATACCCATTCAAGGGGTAAACCGTGAGGAAAAATCCAGAGCTGGAGAACCCTAAGACAGTCCTATGTTGAGTACAACACTGACTGGCAACTCCTGTGACACTGCTAGTACCAGACTATATTTGTCTCTGCCGTTCCTTTGGATTCATCAGCTGCATGGAGAGGGGTTGCTTGCTCTTATTATACTGCCCTGGCTTGCGTATTGACTTCAAGCCGGGATGCAACATCTGTGGTCGACCCCAACCAATGAAGACTAAGAAGATTGGGTTAGGTATAGGGAATCAAGAATTTCTTCTGGAATCCCATCCCAATACCTAATTGCTCAAACTGCGTACACTAAGGCCAACATTCTTTTTCTGTTAAGAACAGTCTAACCGTAACATAGAAGCATGCATACAAGGGTTTGGATGGAATTGCTGAGTAAAAGTCCTCAATCCCACTAAGGTTTAACTAGGACTATAACTGGGAAGTTGTGTATTTTGCCTCCAAAAGTCTTGTTCTGCCCTTGAGGTGGATTGAGAATTTGACTCTGTTTTCACCCTTTCTGTCCTCCCAATCAGGAAGATAATACAATGACACACCCAAAAGGGGTTGAGACAGGCATTACCCAATCCCCAGAATGCTGACAATTATTCTGATAATAAGCAGGCATGTCTGCTTCATTGAAGGTATAACTGCAGACAAGTTGGAGTTCAGATCAAAGAACAAAGCACAGTTCCCCTTCCTTGAAGGGATGTTGGGGTTGACTTAGCCTCCCTCATTTGGCCTGGTTGAGATCTACAGAGACTGGTCAATGAATGTGACCTTCTGAATCTCTGGAGATCAGCTAGGAGTAACCTTGGTCTGCTGTGCCAAGATATCTGTTATTGATGATTAGTCTCTGCCATACAAGGGCTGACTGGTTGGGCTGAAGTAGAATTAAGGGGGATGCAGAAAGTCATGTGTCAACATTACTTTTATTTGAGCTTGTCTAATTGTGTTTTTAGCATTTTTTGGAGGGGAAAGCAGATAGTACATCAACAACACTAGAGGTGGTACAAGTTAAAGAGCTGAAGAAAGTTGCATGTAAACTCTGCTTCTGTAGATATAACTTTTATCTATGTGGGGGGCTATGAAGTAATATATCCAATATACAACCTTATGTGAAACAGTAGGATAAATCTGGGCAGCTTTAGAGGAACTAAAAATGAAGATCCATTTGAGTTTGAGATAAATTCGGTGCCCAGAGAGGAAGGACAACGTTTACCAACAAATTACACCATTCAACCCTTATCTGTATTAGTTTAGCAATTGATAAACCAAATAAACTAATATCTTAAGGAGTCTCTAGATAACGTAACAACTTTTCTCACTTCCCCTCCAAATTTGCAATATAGTTTGGCTCCTAGTATAAGCACAGGGAAATTCACTTTGCCAGGACTATTTTACACCCCCACTCAAGAGCAGGGAAGAAGTTTTGCCTACTTTAGGAATACCTCAGTATTAGGTTGCTGATACATCCATTATACCCTGCACCATTTATCTCAGATGGAACACCAACATTATAAAGAAATATTTTTCAAATGAGTGCTTAATGCAATCTCATATCCAACCTTCCATCCCCTGTGAAAGAGAGGATGTTGCCAAATTAAGTGCTAATTTATTTACCTTATTCTTTTTAAGGATCTAAATTGCTTTCTTATTCCCAGCCCCAATTATTATCTTAAAGAAAAGCAAACTCTACTGAATATTTACACTCTTCAATCTGTACAATTTGTCTGGGTTGCTTTATCCGAAGTTGCTGTTCCCTATGGTTGTCCTTTTGTTGTGTGTTAATGGTAGAAACAGCTGAAGCCATTTGGCTTCAAAAGCCTGCTTAGATCAGTTCTGTTTTGCTGTCATTGCTCAACATCCATTAATGCCTTTTGCAAATGTAAATCAATACACTTCCATCATCAGTAACCTTACCAATTTATGTTCTTCCCCACTTGCCAACGTCCCATTTAAGTTTCAATGATAAGGAGCTTTCCCCTGGGATTCTCTAACCCAGAAATTACATGACATATTGGGATGGCCAGGAAGAGAGTGGAAGGAAAGGCATAGCAACACTGTAGGCTCAGAGTCCCATATTTTGAAGGAGTATAGGAACAAGTGGTAACCATGCATCCCACTGACCCATTTCTAGGTTGAATTGAATTGCATCTCAACTTTTATTTCCTTTCCTTTGTACCATTACCCCTCAACATTTTTCCCAGTGTAAATTTATCTCATTTGTGAAAACAGGAATCAGGATGGTAGCTTTGAAATACGTCATAAAAAAATGGAAGCAGTCAAGGAATCCATTATCTCTTGTCAGCAGAAGTTCCAAAATGATGCTAACTTTGCTGACGTTGTTGTAGATGACCCAAAAATTAGACTGGAGAAACTGGGTTTATCCTCTCACAGGAAAACAGGAGGCTGATCTTATTGGAGGTTTATAAGATTACCAGAGGCATGGTTAGGACAGATAGTCACATGGGAGCCTCCAACTAGAGGGCACAGGTTTGAAGTATGAGGGGAGAAATTTAAAGGAGATCGAGGGGTAAGATATTCCGCATCAGGGGAGATGGTTATCTGCAATGAGCTGCCAGAGAAGCTGGCAAAGGCAGATACAATTACAATGTTTAAAAGGTATTTGAAAGGTGTAGAGGGATGTGGAATTAGTGTAGATAATCATCATGATCAGCACGAATGCAGTGGACCAATAGGGTCTGTTTCTGTGCAGTAGGATTCTAGGATTTTATGGTAAAAAGCTCTGCAAGGTACCGACAAGATTACCTACAGTGGAGGAGAGGAATTCTCGTACTGCGGACATTTTTTGCAATAATGACTTGGCACTTTACAGTAATCTACAGGAAACCTACTGTATCAGTGTGAGCATATTAACTAGTCACTCTTGCAAAATGGAAATCCTCTGGGACAAGGCTGAATATTCCACCATAGAATGAAGAGGCAAACTATCGTTAACGTTTAAAAAAACAACCCCAAGCAAGGAAACCAACAAACTCTGTTTCTGGATAAAGCAAGTCACTAATCCAAACACTTGTACAATGACAAACACCAGTTAACATGAATTAATCAGCCAGCTTCAGAACCAAGTGCTAATAAATTGAAAATAGAAGGAATGGGAAGTCACCATACCAGATTGTAACCCATGGAGATAAGGCAAGCTTTGAAATCATCACTGTCCATCATTCCAGTCCTCTTCTACAGAGAGAGGAGGAAGGAGACACCAACAAGACACAGACACAGTGAAAGATCATTAGGCAACGAGGGAGAGGGAAAGTCAAGTGGAAAAACACGTCAACGATGAATCAAAGCAAAAAACACAAGCAGAAACCAAAGGAGAAAAGCATACAGAATGTTTCAATTAAGACAGGTTCAAAGTTGTAAGCAGTTGGAGAAAACAGTCAATTGAAAAGGAAGACAAATTACAAAAGACAATTCATCACAGACACAGAGAAACAGTAAGATCAACACAGATAAAAAAAAAAGAGAAAAAAAAAACACAAGTTTAGTTAATTCAGCACACGGGAGTGCAGTACTTCACATCATATACTAGCAATCAATACCTGTGCGTCATTTCCAATATCGTACCCCAAGCTGATGAGGCAGGCTTTGAATTCCTCTGCTCCAAGGGTGCCAGAATGATCCTGGGTTAGGCAATGCCACGTGGGACGCCATGCATGGTGGTGGAGGCAGCAGTTGTTGGGTGAGGGCAGGGGGCGGGGATAGAGTGAATAGTTGTGCGTGCAAGGGGTAAATGGGGAAGGGAAGAGATCATGCAAGTGGAAAGAGGAAACAAAGTGCATAATATTAGATATTGCAACAGTTTAAACATCACGGTTCCAAATGATAAAGCTTCATATCCAGACTACTAGAAAGCTGCGCTCCCCAGTAGGTTTGTCTGACAGGGACCAAAACTAACAATTGACTTCCTTTTAATTAAAAGAAATGAATTGGGGAGTTTTCCAAATCAGTTCTATTTTAAGAGTTAGAATACACCAATTGCATAGCAATGGTTATGTTTTCTAATTTTGAGCAAGCTAAAAATTATTATTATCCATACAAGCCAACAGCACTGGAGGCATCTCCAGATATTCCCTCATTTTTGACCTCTCACCATGGACTGGTGCAGCGTACCAGTAGTAGAATGGCCATCACAGTTACGGGCAGATTGGAAATCTTTAAGATGCTTCACCCCTGCTTACAAACCCCACAGAGAGACTGGACGGTGTCTTGGTATTGCACCTTCTGAAGTGGTCACAATCCAGGTGTTTCAAGCTTCAGTTCAGAGCTGGAAGGGCAGGGAATGAAGGAGTGGGAAGGACATAAAACCCTAACGGAGTTGAACTTTGGAACAATTTAAAGATTGAATATTAGTTTTATTTGTCAGATGTACTTTGAAACATACAGTGAAATGCGTTGTTTTGCGTCAAAGATTGTGCTGGGGGCAGCCTGCAAATCTCACCAGATTGATTCCTGGGATGGCAGGACTTTCATATGAAGAATGACCGGATCGACTAGGCTTATACTCACTGGAATTAAGAAGATTGAGGGGGGATCTTATTGAAACGTATAGAATTCTAAAGGGATTGGACAGGCTAGATGCAGGAAGATTGTTTCCGATGTTGGGGAAGTCCAGAATGAGGGGTCACAGTTTAAGGATAAAGGGGAGGTCTTTTAGGACCGAGATGAGGGAAAACTTCTTCACTCAGAGTGTCGTGAATCTGTGGAATTCTCTGCTACAGGAAACAGTTGAGGCCAGTTCATTGGCTATATTTAAGAGGAAGTTAGATATGGCCCTTGTGGCTAAAGGGATCAGGGGTATGGAGAGAAAGCAGGTACAGGGTTCTGAGTTGGATGATCAGCCATGATCATACTGAATGACGGTGCAGGCTCGAAGGGATGAATGGCCTTCTCCTGCACCTATTTTCTATGTTTCTATGTCACTACACTTCTGGTGCCAACGTAGCATGCTCAGAATTCATTAACCCTAACCGTACATCTTTGGAATGTGGGAGGACACCGGGAGAGCCAGGGAAACCCTGCTATCACAGGGAGAACACACAGACTCCTTACAGACAGTGGCAGGAGATGAACCCTGATCGGTGTTCGCTGATGCTGCAGAGTGCTGTGCTACCGTGCCGCCCTTTTGTAATTTGGGATGTTAACATGGTATAAGCCGCATGAAAACAGGCTATTTGGCCCAATTAGTCCATGCTGGCATGCTTGCTCAACTTGAGCTGCTTCAGGGTTCTGAGCAAAAAGAACATGAATTATAAACTGTGATAGTCTCCCCTTCATCCCATGTTACTTCATTATGAAGTAATCCCATATTACTTCAATTATTAAATGATTGTTAATATTGATCCCTGTCATTTTCCTGTCAAATCTGCGTCATTAGATGGAAGAGTTCTTTTTCAAATTCAGAAGTACCTTAAAACAAACAAGTATGAATACAATTTAACAAAGCTGCACATCCAAGAGTGGATGTGTCCCTTGATGCAGTGACACACGGTGCTCAGGATAAGGATATGCAGTGAGAGCAGTTGCATGTGATAGACAGGTGAGTTGAGCCAGAGGTACGAGGTCAAACATTCAACTCCTTTAAAGCACGTCTACAGTCAACATGTAAGAAAAACATTCAATATTTATTTTTCAATACACCATTCTCATCTTCTTTAACAGATCTTTTATTGGACAATTACAATGCAGTGTTAAAATTCAGAATATTAAGCACCTCAACATGGAAACCTGATGTTAATAATCCAGGTAATTTAAAGAGCAGATATAATGATTAGCTAAAAATTAATGTGTTGTTACGTAATATCAAAGATGACTGCACCTTTAAGAACCAATCTTACTTTAGCATATATTATCTAATTTTTATAAGGAATAGTATGTTACTCATTGTGCAATTTGCTTTTATTTTCTTCGCAGCCCAAGTACCACCTGTGAATTTTCACCTCCTGGTGCCTGGCAACCTCCCTCTATCCAGTTGCTATGGAGGGAAGCCATCAGTGACATTCCTGCCCTAGCAGACTAGCTTTTTTCCTTCTTCGCAGCACCAGCACTGAAACACCGCTGAGACCCCTAACCCTGGCGTATGCTATCCAATTCTCTGAGGCATGGACATGTTCAAGCTACTAGCTGCTACAGAAGAAATCGCCCCAAATCTCTTGATAACTGGTGACTGTGTTCCCAAGTGCTACTAGAATGGACATGGAAGATGCAGCTCTGCCCGGCTGGGTAAAGACTGCCACACAGGGGGAATGCTCCTCGGTGATCTCACTGAAGAGAAAATAATGTGTCCCAGCCTCTGCCTTCAGCTCAGAAGGGAGGAAGGGAGAGAATTAGCTTAGGCAAAAGCATGCTGAAGGAACATCCTTTAGCACTGATTAGTTTGTTGTATCTTATGTCATAACTGTTAACAGCTCTCCCCACTGCACATAATTTCTTCTGCTTATTAACTGGGTCTCAGGAGCAGCTAGTGACTCCAATTTTGGTTTCCATGGCAAACATTCCACTCTTAAAACCCATCACCCATTTCTTAGATGAATCCTTTGCTGTAGTCGAGTAATCTCGGCCAGAAAAAAAATCGAACAAGTATCACAGATAGACACACAAATCAAATTGCTGGCTTACCCTATCGAAGTGATTGAAGGAGGCCCGGAACTCATTCATCTGATCCTGGCTGATGCCCTTGGCATCCCTGGTCAGGACCTGGTTCTCAATTTCATTGATTGTCCTGGCAATGGTAGTGAGCAGCTGTTCCCAACCCACCCGGATGTGCTGAAACAAAGACAAGGAAGTCAGTGCACTTGTTTAATGCATCCTCCATTGTATCTCCCACACTTGGGTATTCTCTCGGAGTGCTATTCTCTATGCATCTTTGTAAGACCTGCACCAAAATAAGGAGTTTAATACCATGCAAGCTAGAACAGCTAGCTTATCTTTAGTAACAGTTGCTAACAGGGTGGGAGGAAAATGATGCAGTGGGAGTTCTACTGTGCTCAAAACCACAAATAACGTTACACCCTGAATACTGCCAAGTACAACCATTTCCACTTCAATTGCAATAAATGCTCAGGTCAGGTAGAGAAACAGTGAACACTTCAAGTCAGAATCAGATTTATTCGCATGAACCACTCCGGGCTTTCACCTCTTCTTACCTGCCTATCACCTCTGCCAGGTCCTTTCTCCTATGGTCCACTCTCCTCTCCCATCAGATCCTCCTATCCTTCCTCCCCAACCCTTTACCTTTTCCACCCACTTGGCTTCACCTATCACCTTCTAGCTAGCCTCTTTCCTTCCCCCCCCCCCCATCTTTTTATTCTGGCATCTTCCCCCTTCTTTCTCATTCCTGAAGAAAGGCCTCAGCCTGAAACATCGACTGTTTATTCATTTCCATAAATGCTGCCTAACCTACTGAGTTCCTCCAGCATTTAGTGTGTGTTGTGAAATTTGATGTTTTAACAAACAAAATACTGATATCTAAGACATATCACAAAACGTCTGCTCCTGAAAATGCACTCTCAACATTTTAGGAACAGCTTCTTCCCTTCAAGAACACTACCTCATTATTCTGCAAATCATAAACACACGAGATTCAGCAAATGCTGGAAATCTCGAACAACATGCACTAAATGCTGGAGGAATTCAGCAGGTCAGGCGGCATCTATGGAAATGAATAAACAGTTGACTTTTCAGGCCAAGACTTTTCTCCATGACTGGAAAGGAAGGGGGAAGATGCCAGAATAAGCAGGTGAAGGAAAGGAAGCAAGGTGATAGGTGAAACCAAGTGGGTAAGGGAGAGGTGGGAGGGGGAGAATGAAGTAAGAAGCTGGGAGGCAATAGATGTAAAAGGCAAAGGGCTGGAGAAGAAGGAATCTGATAGGAGAGGAGAGTAGACCATGGGAGAAAGGGAAGGTGGGGTAGTACCAGGAGGAGGTGATAGACATTGACAACTTTGTCAAATAACTCCGCTCCGTCTGCAGAAAGCGGAATTGGTGACCAACCATTTAAATTCCTATCCCCATTCCCGTTCCAACACGTCTGTCCTCTTCTTCTGCCATGATGAGGTCACTTTGAGATTGCAGGAGCAATACCTTAAATTCACTTCTAGGTAGCCTCCAACCTGATGACATGAACATCTATTTCAACTTCCCTCCCACCCCATTCCCTCTTCTTCAATTCCCTACACTGGCCCCCTCTCTCACTTCTTTTCTCCACCTGCCTATCACCTCCCCTGGTGCCTTTTGTTTCAGAAAGAGAATGCATCCATCTGTTTTGACATTCCAAACTAAGATCGCACTGTTTATCTCAAATAAACAGCTTTGAATCTTCCTGCGTATCTGACAACTGTACCGGAATAGTCATCTGCTTAAAAAATGCATCGCCTTTAAGAAATGACACTGATCCATTTTAAAAGGGCATAGGTCATGTGTGGGTGGCCACCGGCTAGAAGTAAAAGAGTGACTGCCTTGAAGCTAAAGTATTCACCAGAGCTTGCACTGTGTGGCTGCCTTGTCGCGTGACTGGTTTCATTTCCATAAACGCGACTCCTGACGTGGACATTGTCTACAGCATATGTGCTGATACTTGAGTCAAATGATTGAGGTTTTGTACTTATGAAGTTCTGCATTGCAGGGACGAGGGACAGCTGACCCCTGGATGTGTTAGAACTCCAGTCAATGCTGGAGCGAAGGGTGAGGGGAGCAAACTCCATGCTCAGTGCCTCTACTATTTGTACCCACGACCTGAATCAAGGAAAAAGAAGAACACGAACCATTTCAACTGTAGGCCACCAACACAATATAAGACCAAAGTTATGAGCCAGCAGCGGAAGTTCAGAGTGCAAGGAGATGGTTATCTCCAGACATTTAAACAGAAACTACAGCCATCAGCATTAAGAAGAGGGCAGCGGTTAAGCAGAAATCACCGCCTCCATGGATGCATGGAATGCTCTCACCTCCATTGTGTAGTTGGTGTGTTTGTTGTCGAAGATCAGTGCCTCTTGGATGAGCTGATGGTCTCCCTCGAGCTGATCAATCTTTGGTTTGTAGTTGACAATGCTCCTCTCGTACTGCCGCAAGTGGTTCAGCTGATCCTCCAGCGTGCCGTGCATCTCAATGGAAATGCGCCCAATCTCCTGTAACAGTTGGCAGAAGGCTGGCCGGTCAGTG
Organism: Hypanus sabinus; assembly: GCF_030144855.1. NCBI lineage: Eukaryota > Metazoa > Chordata > Chondrichthyes > Myliobatiformes > Dasyatidae > Hypanus > Hypanus sabinus. The sequence continues at coordinate 129,600,399 of NC_082707.1, forward strand.
TCAGGGGGTGAACTGCCCCACCGCAGGGGCGAGGGTGACAAAATGATGCAGCCTGAAGAGCCGGAGTCTCATGGCGACAGAGAACTGGGTTCAGTCCTGATCTCTGGAGCATGTTCTCCATAGCCACACCCCAGGGATGTGCAAGCGGCCATAGTAAATTACCCCTAATATGTAGGTGACTAGTGGTATCTGGGAAGTGGGGAAGGGTGGAGGGGTGGGGAGGTGAGTTGCTATGAATACGGGAGGAATTAAAAACGGTATTATTGCAGGATTAATTTAAGTAGGTGATTGATAATTGGTGTGTACGTAATTTGCTGAAGGTCCTGTTTCTGTGCTGTCTTTATTTCTGCGACTTCTCATCAGAATGACGCCCAGAGCTTAAACACGATTGTAAAACAGAGGTGCTAAAACTCCATACATAGGAGCAGACATTTTCTACAGCTACTAGTCTCGTCCAGCCAGGCAATGCAAGATATTTGTATTTGACCCAGCTGCTGCACGAGACCAACGTTTCTTAGCAGCTTATGATCAACACCACATCTAGGGGCTGGGGTCAGGGAGAAGATGGCTGGTGGTCCACAGGATGAGCACTGGGATTGTGGTTTGGTTAAGGAATGAAAATAACCAGAGTGTCTCCAGAAGGGGGTTGGTGGCAAGAGGCTAAGAGGGAGGTTTTCCATGGTTATGGCCCAGAGACAGCAGCAAGATGTGATGGCGTGGTGGTGGTGGTGGGGGGGCGGGGGCGGGGAAGAAGAGTTGGAGTGCAAGGAATTGAAAACAGAAGTAACATGGGGATCCAAGGAAGAATTTGGGTGAGTTGTTGGATTGGGAAGAAGAACTATTGATGGAAGTTGGTGTGAACCCAAAGACAGTATGAGTGTCAGGAGCCTGGACCTTGAAGGGATAGGAGAAAGATTAGAAGCCAGTGTGGGCTTGGAACTGAATGGGTTCATAGGTAAGAGAGGAACTTACCTTGCAATGTCCCAATCAAGTGATATTAGTGAAACATTACTGGCCCTGGCCAACTTAGCCTAATTTCTCCCTCAACCCTCTATAATAAGACTGGCATGGGAAATTATGTCACCCCTGAATTTCTGGAACAATATGACTTAGAAGTGATTATTATCAGTGACTTGTCAATGGCTTTACACTTAAAAGGCAAGGTAATGGCATTGAATTTCTAAACTTGCATTTTCATGTAGACAGATGGAAGAGTATATTTCAGAAAAAAGGGGAGACCATTGCATAATTCTGAAGGGTGAATTGTACAAAATTTCCATGCTTATTTCCTATCCTCTTCAGAGATACAAAACGTTCAGATGTAATACAGGCAAACACTGCATGGGAAAACTGAGGGGATGCTGCAAATGTCAGAATTGCATCTTTTGGACGAGATCGTAAACTGAAGCACTCCTCTCTCAACGGGTAGAAAAGATTCCTTGGCACTACATGAAAAGGAGCAATGAAAGATACCATGGTCAATAATTGGCTGTTTAGAATGTGCAGCAGTACAGCACACGAACAGCCCTTTGGCCCATCCATTAATGCCTCTGCTGAACACAAGACTAAATTAAACCACATGGCGCATTTTCCCTGTGATCATGTGGATTTTCCCCAGTTACAGTGAGAACACAAAGACCTTTGCAGTTGTCAATATCCATCTAGTAATACATGTTTCTTAATGGCACTGCCACTAAAAATGCAGCTGTAGTTTAGAGAAATTACCTCCATTTTTGTCTGAATCCAAGGACCAATGACATTGGCCTGAGTAGCAAATTGCTTCCGCAACCTCTCATTGGACTGTTGGCGAGCGTTCTCCTCTATCAGAGCATGGTCTCTTTGTGGCACCAGATGTCGAACCTGAAAGCGAAACACAGGCAAAACTCGACCTTTCAAAGCTCCTTCAGCAGAAAATCCCAAACACGGCTGAGGATAAACCCCTACGTATTTTGCATTAGCTGGGATTCTGGTTGTGGGAGAGGGCGTAACATTTGTAGCTGAATGGAAGTTACCCCACTTTGACTATAATAAACCTATCTTGTATCCTATGCACTGGACCACGTACAGTTCTCCAGAGTGAAGTAAGGCATTACTATCATCGGTATTGCAACTTTGGGGAGGAGGGTGGGTAGTGAATATCTTCCAGTGCCTTTTATTGTGCGCAGCTCAAGTTCAGACACTCGAAGCTTCAGCAGGTATGTTCCACGCAACTGAGCAATCAATTAGCATGCATCATTTAGAGTTGATCTACGTGACAGACACTTGCAAGGTACGGGAATGGCATTCTGAGAAGCTGCCGGCCTGGAGTCAGAGATGAGAAGGTCTGGGGACCTTGCTTGACTGGGGTAGAGGCTGTATTATGTAGAAGGCACAGAGTAATCACAGGATTGCACTGCTCTGGAACAATTTTGAGGATGGCCATGCACAATGATGCAGCTGAGAAAACAACACTGTACAGCTCCAGTGACTATGCGTGTGGAATTTACTTGTTTTCCCCGGGTGCTCTGCTCTCCTCCCGAAACCTAATGACATGCAGGCTGGTAAATTCACTGGCTGATGTAAATTCTCCCTCCTGCATTGTGAGTGATAGGATCCGGAGCTGTTGTTGACAATGCGGGGAGAGTAAATGGGATTAGTGCAGGATCAGTGGAGAAAGGTGCTTGACAGTCAGCAGGTAGACTGTTTCTGAGCCGCATGGCTCTTTGTCATGTGTTTCAAAAACATGATGAGTTTGCTTCGGGAACATTGTACTTTAAATTGGTTGCATCTTAAAAGTGGCCACCTTCCTGATAAGTGAACTATCGTTGTCCACATCTGTAGGCTTTTAGCAGTACTTTAAGAACTAACAGAATAATCTGCTGTTCACAATGGAATTGGACATTTAAAAGATTCTGTAGTTTTGAAAAATATATCGACAATTGTCCCCAACATAATCAGGAGTCTGGTTTGTCTCATAACAAAATTTTCAGTGACTTAAAATGGAATTGAAAATTGGAACTAAGTCCTATACTTTCCCATTAAAATTTGCTCATATCTTAATGTATTTGAAGTTTGGGATTGCTGAGCACAGGCCGAAACTCAGCCTTCCACTCCATTTATGTTCTGGTGCCCACGGTACCTGCCCCGTGCTTGCAGGTGTTCACAGATTATGAGCTCTTAGGCTATGGCCCATTCAGGCACGAGCCAGTGATCCCACAAATATCAATGAATCAGAATTGTTATCAGATGTATCATCACTGTCACGGCATGAAATTTGTGGCTTTGGAACAACGGGAACAAACAATACCAGTGGGCTGGAACACTGTGAGATAAGTCCCTCAGTTACTTTGTATCTTTTTATTTGACTGTCACAATTTAGTTGATTCAATTATGTGAACATAGCGTTTAAAAAAAAGTTATTTTATAATAGTTCATGGACATTCACGATCATTTATCGTCATGGACTGCTCTGACAGCTGGGACACGGCCTCAGTGACAGTCTAGGCCATACAGGGAGTGGCCACTTCCAACTGAAGAGGCCCTGTGCTACAGCAGCTAGTGCCAGGCTGCACAGATGTGCTGTGAACTGGCCCTCCACCTGGGATCTTGCTGAACAATACCACACAGTCCAAAGAGAGGCACCCAGCATTGGTAGCTAATTATTCCAATGATTTCTTCCTGGTGATAAACCCTTCAACAGTGTTAATCAATACTTTTGCCATAAATCTGTAAAGGACCTCCTGACCAGGACAGCATGAAGGCACCATCATCCTGAGTGTCCCCTGACTCACACCAATGTCAAATGAATATCAAACAATTATCCTTTCTATGCAGTCCTTCACGATGGAGAATGAATCCTTTCCAGCTCCAGTTCTACGGGCTCTGAGGTGGCCTTTGAGGATGTTGTGGGATCCTCAGATCCTGCCCCCTTATGGGGCAGGGGCTGCTTGATGGAGTGGGTGGGTGGATTGTTTAGGATGTGGTATTCCCCTGCCATGTGTGTTCCTGATGAGCGGACTCTTGACCAGGGATAAGCAGGGAAAAGGGTGGAGTTGCATTACATTTCCCCCCAGGGAGACTTCCAAATAATCTTCAATCTTTTTCTCCGGTCACCTGATAATACCTCTCCTTGACAAACCTTCCAGTGCCTGTACGGTGTCTGTTTCAGTAGTCTGGTGAAAACCCTATCATGTAGTTCAAATCACAAGTGAATTGTGACCAAATTATTCAAAGATGGAATGTGCGTAAGAAAGTTTAGCATGGTTTATTAGGGAGTTGTCAATGGGTTCTCTCTTTTGATGGCTATCTATGCAACAATCCGATCTCTTAAGATTACAAAAAAATAAAAGAACACATACTCAGCTGGTAGCAATCTCTCTTACATCTTGTTTAAGTGGAGAGACTAAATTCCAAAGTTCCAAAGTAGAGTTTGACATTGAATCAGAATGTGAATTAAATGTACTGAGGTGCACATAGAGTCAATTCGAACTGCTGCTTGCACCTGGATTTCTCTCCCTCACCTCACCACCCCACAGCCATGCAGAGCCCTTGGGGCATCAGTTCTAGAACTGCCCTGCAATCAGTTGCCCTGCTCTCAGCACCACCTTGACAGCTCACACTGTTAAAGGCTTGTTTTAATCAAAGGTGTTTAAAAAGATTTTGACATCATTTAAATCAACAAATTTAGAATATTAGTAAATTAATTTAAAACATATTAAGAAGCTTCTTTCTTAAAACTAATCAAAAAGAGTAGATCAACATTAAGGCCAATGATTGGTGCTGCACAGGCTGCAGCAACTACAACAGGTATAAAGCTGAGGGGCCAGATATGAAGTGCAACATAACATTATGGAAAGATGCCGGATCGTACTGACAATTAATTTCCAAAATCCCTCCAGTACAGGTACCTTCTGGATTGTATTGAGCTGGAAGGCCAGACACAAAGGGCACCAATAAGCTACAGAGTGCTGGTCCGGCTCATAGTGATGGTGAGCCTCCTGAGGAGCCATGTATGTGTGAAGCTGTTTGCAAGTTGCCTCTGCCTCACAGAATGATAAAGGCCACCAAACATCAATACAGCCACTGGGCTGCTGTTTTGCCAACCAGCAGAGTGTTTCATTCTGTATACTGTGGCATGAAGACGATTGCAGCCTTCTGAACTAACTTCAGACTGACAGCATATGTATATCTTATAAGATTGTGTTAGACTTAAATATTTTATAATTGGATTGCAACACTTGGATGAAATAAGTTCTGCTGGTGGATCAACAGTTAAAGTTGAAAAGCAATTTAATTTTTATAGACTATTTAGAGTTAAGCAACGTATTTGTCTTTTAACATATGGCTGTAATCATGCAAAACAAACCTTAATTATGAGTAATTTTGATCTGTACAATTGATAAATTCAGCACAAATTCTCCCCTTTTTCATTTTTTTTCCTAGGTTTCTGCTCACATTTGTGTAGCAGACTGCAAAATTTGCTAAGACCTTTGCAAATCATGAGATAAATGTTTAGCAAATACATTTTGTTTTAAATGCATAGCTGATAAATTCTGGAAATGTTCTTTACTCACCTTTTCCCACTTGCCATTGATATCTTGTGGAGTGATGGTTGTGTAAGGGTTGCTACCTGCCATGTTGACGTGGTAGGTTTGGACAATCTTTGACACCTCATTATGAATCCCTAGGATAGCTTGGCGTTCACGATCTGCCTCAGGGAGAGTTGCTTTAAACTGTTCATGAGCTGTGATCAATCCCTACAGTGGAGAAGAGAGGTGTGCAAGGTTAGGATACCACAGGCAAGATTATCTGTTTTCCTTAAAACCTAATCTGAACACGAATGAACAGAATGTCGGAACCTCAAGGAGGATTTTTTTTGGAATTGCCTAGGTTTCTTCCTGCTAATTAAGTGGACATGCACACTTCCACCACATATCACTGGATTTCTGGTGAGGCTCCCGATTGATGCTTCCATTCACTTTTCCAGTGACTGTGTGGCAGATAGATTAGCACAAACTACACCTGAACCTGGAGTCTGCTGAACTGATTGTTGAAAGTTGCTAATTATAATTCTGAGTCGCAGTTTACTATGGAACTAATTTACATTTAATAAGAAACTTAGCCACTGTAAGGTATCACTGTGATGTAATTATAAACTTCGAGCTGACTGCCACATTCTCCCAGCTTTGGCATGCTAAAAATTCACTGGAACTACTAAATGGAGGAAACAATTCACAAGACTTTTCCTAATATAGTAATATATTTCACTAACCTCTGCATGGTGCACTCTGCATTCCTTAGGAAATATTTAATAGATCATTGAAGCATTTCAGGTTTAAATAATGTTCATTCCTTTCTTTTTAAAATAAAGACTATTTGGAAAAAATGAAGGCAACGTACACATCATGGCGTATGCAATGATTTGTGATCAGACTGCCTATCCTGAGGAATTCAGGTCACACCCTTCGGCTTAGGAATTTGAATTCAGTTTTACAAGGAACACAAATAAAATGCTGCCATTCCTGGTGCCCCTACATGTGACACAGGTTCCACCTCAACTCTCAACCCCCTGGTGAAGTTTCCTAACATGTTAGATACTTGTACCAAGCAAGCAGGAGTAAGTGGAAGGGCGGCGGGGAGAGAATCCCGGAGTTGTGGAGTAACACTCACATACTGCAAACAATCTTTATGTAGAAATGCAATACGTGTGATTTAAAAAAAATAGTTATTGGCAACATCCATCCCTGGTTGCCCTTTGAGAAAGTGGTAGCAAGCCACTCGATCAATTGCAGTTGTGATGGTCTGCCCCCCACTTCCATTTGAGAGAGTGGTCTAGGATTTTCATCCACTGATAAAATACATTTCCAGCTATATGTTTCCAAGTTAGTTGGTACGTGGCTAGGAAATGGTGCTTCTATAGTCTGCTTCTCTTTCTGCTATGGGTAGGAAGGGTTTAAGAGTTTAGGAATTAAAAAGAATCTTCAGATGCTAGAAATCTGAAATAAAAATAGTAAATGCTGGAAATACCCAGCAGGTTAGGCTGCATCTTTGGGAAGGGAAGCAGAGTTAATGTTTCAGACTGAAGATCCTTTGTCAAAGCTGAGGGACTAGAAGAAGACTGTAAAGGCGCAGGGAGGATAAGGGAGGAGGGATTTCTCTGATAAGGTGAAACCGGGCTGACCCTGAGGCCAAGCTCTTCCACTCAGAGGTAAAAAAGTAAAAAAAAGTGGGTGATAAATAATCAGAGGCAATATTACAGATGGACAACTGATAGAGAAAGAGAAAATCAAGTTACCTGAATAGTTCAAAGTACAATTTACTATCAGAGTACATATGTGTTACTACATACAGCACTGAGATTCTTCTTCCTGCAGGTAGATTTATAGATTGACTCAGGAAATCTAGAGATAATAACTGTAAATGGTTACTGATGGAGATTGTGGAGGAGATGTTTTTGCCATTCTGAGGAAATCCAGGATTCAGTTGCAAGGGGGTATTGAGGCCCAGGTCTTGATGCTTACTGACTAGTTTTGAGGGGATGATGGTATTAAATGCTGAGCAATAACCAATAAAGAGCATCCTAATGTATGCACCTTTGCTGTCCAGCTGTTCCAGGGTTGTGTGAAGAGCCAGTGAGAAAGTATCTGCTGTAGACATGCTGTTTCGGTAATGAATTGGAACAGATCCAAGTCGCCATTCAGGCAGGTCGCTTCAACACCAGCCTCACAAAACACTTCGTCACTGTGGATGTAAGTGCCACTGGGCGACAGACATTGAGACAGGTTACAAACTCTTCTTCAACACCAGTACAGTTGTGTTGGCGCGTGGCCAAGTGGTTAAGGCGTTCATCTAGTTATCTGAAGGTCGCTCGTTCGAGCCTTGACTGAGGCTTGCGTGTGTGTCCTTGAGCAAGGCACTTAACCACACATTGCTCTGCGACGACACCAGTGCCAAGCTGTATGGGTCTTAATGCCCTTCCCTTGGACAACATTGGTGGTGTGGAGAGGGATGACTTGCAGCTTGGGCAACTGCCAGTCATCCATAAAAATAATCTTGCCCAGGTGCAAATCCATGGTCTATCGAGACTAGCAGAGGCCTACACACAATTGAAGCCTGTTCAAAGCAGATGGGTAGCGCACGGTGCTGGAGCAAGAGGCTGAAGACATTTGTCAATACACCAGCCAGTTGATCAGCACAGGTCTTCAGTAGTCAGCTTTCCTTGGACTCACTCTCCTGAAGGCAGCCCACACTTCATTTTCAGATACTGAGACCAAAGGATCACTGGAAGACATGGGGGTGCGCAATGGTTTCTCCCTGTTCTGGTGGTCAAAGATAGCATAGAAGGTATTGAGCTCATCTGGGAGCAAAGCTCTGCTGTCCTCTATGTTGCAAGATTTAGTTTTATAGGAGGTTATGTCAAGCATCCTTCATTGATTCCAGTTTAGTCCAGAATCTCCACTTTACCTGAGAGATGGTTTTCCCATTGATCATACCTGCACCTCTTGAAGTAATCCTGATCTCCAGAATTGAATGCCTCCGATCTGGTTGTCAGCAGGCTCTGAATTTCATTGTTTATCCAGGGCTTCCGATTGGGGAAAACCCTGAACAATTTCATGGGAGCACATTCATCCACAGCTGTCTTAATAAAGTTTGTAACAACTCTGATGTTGTCATTCAGGTCCTCAGATGGGCTCTTGAACTTGGCCCAGTACACTGACTCAAGGTAATCCTGTAACCGTTCCTCAGCCTCCCACAACCACCTCTTGTTTGTCTTGATTTCTGGAGTCTTGCTCTTTAGGTTCTGACTGTAAGCAGGTAGCAGGAGCACAGCCAAACTGGATTGGGTGTTGCATGCCATCTTGGACAATGTCTCCCATCCACTCCATAATGTACTGGTTAGGCACAGGAGTACATTCAGCCAGGGACTCAAGCCAAGATGCAACACTGAGCATCATAGGAAGTCATTCCTGCCTGTGGCCATCAAACTTTACAACTCCTCCCTCAGAGTGTCAGACACCCTGAGCCAATAGGCTCATTTCCACTTATTTCCACTTGGAATAATTTACTTATTATTATTTAATTATTTATGGTTTTATATTGCTATATTTCTACACTATTCTTGGTTGGTGCGATTGTAACAAAACCCAATTTCCCTCGGGATCAATAAAGTATGTCTGTCTGTATCTAATGAACTGAAGGCAATTAGGGAGCTTAAGTTAAAAGAACTCTTAGGAGACAGTGATCACAATACACTTGTGTTCAACTTTAAATTTGATAGGGAGAACGTAAAGTCTGACGTAGTATAGTCTCATCAACCATTGTCCTCTGTCTTCTAAAGGGAAGCGAGTTCTGAATCCAAACAGACAAGTCACTGTGACTCCCATACTTCTTAGTATTCTGGATGAGTCCACCATGAGGGACCTCATCAAATGCCTAACTAAGATCTATGTAGACAACATTCACTGCTTTACCTTCTTCAATCACTTTTAATGACAGTTTGACCAAAGGAGGAGAATCCACATGAAGTGGCAGATGTTGGAGGAATAAGAGAGTCAGAAAATCCAGAAATGACGTTGATTTCTTTTGAAGGTCAGTCTTGGAGAAGCTCTGTAACTGGGATATTAAAATACACCATGGGGAACATCTCAATCTCACAGAGATTTAGCAGATTCTGACAGCATTATTTCAATCCTCAATACTAAAAAGTCTGTGGCGAGTGACCTAGTCTTTCTTGTTAACGTACGGATATCTGTGGGGAAGGAAATACAAAGTGTTGAGTTTCTAATCTGCTTTTCTGAGCCTGTGGTGGCTCATGTGCTGCAACACCAAACCTACCATGTTCCTGAACGCAAGATTTCAATCAGATCAGGAATGTGAAATTCAAATTAAAAAACAAACTAAATATACCTTCTGTCTTACTCAAACACAGAGTCATCTACCTTACAATTTTGTCTTTGAGAGACTAATTTCCTGAATCTGGAGTCCTAAAGAGGGGTCTCAGCCCGAAATGTATTTCTGTTTATCTATTTCCACAGATGCTGCCTGACCTGCTGAGTTCCTCCAACATTTTGTATGTGTTGCTTTGGATTTCCAGCATCTACAGACAGAATTACATTTGACAGATATAATTCCAATTAATTACATTCCAATTAATAAAGAATGTGGTTTTATTGTTCTCCCTTCACCTTGGAAAAAACTGTTTAGCATTCAAAACCATTTGTGAAAATCTGAAGGCTGACAAAAAGGTGAAGTGCAGGCAGACATGAGAACATTCATCGGGCAATGAAAAGGTTTGGCAAACATTACAGATCATTGGAAAGTGAGGTGAAAGATAACCATGACAGCCTTGCTCCTGATAGGTCATTTCAAAAAGAGACAACCCCAATATGTAGATGTCACTACAAAGACGGCATATTATCATGAAAACAATTACTTTTATCCCAACAGTACAAGAATATTGAGCTGATGATGCTTTGGACAAATATTTAGCAGTTTTAATTTTTGTTTTAGTTTAAAGTAAGTTAACATCCAAGCTCTGTAAATTTGTATTGCTTGGGGAAGTGGGAGTGCTTTTTGCCATGGCTCCATTAGACTTCTCATGTTTATTATAAGAGAACTGGCCACGGACACAATAAAACAGATCTGGTACGTTGTGTCTGGCACAGAAACACAGAGTTTGTCTTACAGAACTGCTCAATGCTGGTTTGGAAAAGCGCAAGAAATTAACTCAGCAGGCGACCATAATGGGCAGCTAATGTTTTGGTTAATACACACCTGGATTTCCTCGATAGTGTGAACAATGAATGTGTCCTGTAGGTCTTCCATCGCCCCCTCCATCCAGTTATTAAAGGGAGCAGCCCTCTTTGCATATTCTAGATACAATTGGTCGATGGTTTCTAGGAGCTTCTCTGTCCTCTGAAACAAAATCCAAAACATATTCAATGGAACCATGAATTCTGGATTATTTAAGAGAGTGCTCTGCTGTTCAGAGTGAGCTTCATTGGTAATTTATCTCCATGGCAACACAATCAAAGGAATCTATATAGATATTTCGGTTTCAATATACAGCACTTGTTAATTTTCAGGTTATCCATCTCTCAGAGTTCTAGCTTAAAACATTTATTTCCTGTAAAGATTTTTTGGACTGCCTTACCAGCAATATTAAACGTGCATAACTCTGATATATGGACAGTAGTGTTTAATTGATCTTGGACATACTATACCTTTGACAGGCTCTGTGTTTGAGCTCTCAAACAACTTACCCTTTTATTGCAACTAATATAAAATGACTCATTTAAGATTCCCTATGGATTTCCAAAGTGTTTCAGTCCGTAAGATCATAAGAAATAGGAGAAGAAGCAGACCATTCGGACCATCAAGTCTGCTCCGCCATTCAATTATGAGCTGATCCAATTTTTCCAGTCATCCCCACTCCCCTACCTTCACCCCATACCCTTTGATACCCTGACTAATCAAGAACCTATCTATCTCTGTCTTAAATACACCCAATGACTTGGCCTCCACAGCTGCTTGTGGCAATGAATTCCACAGATTTACCACCCTCTGACTAAAGTAATTTCTCATTATCTCTGTCCTAGATGGATGTTCTTCAATCCTGAAGTCGTGCCCTCTTGTCCTAGACTCTCCTACCATGGGAAATAACTTTACCATATCTAATCTGTGCAGGCCTTCTAACATTCAGAATATTTCTATGAGATTCCCCCCTCATTTTCCTGAAATCCAGGGAATACAGCCCAAGAGCTGCCAGATGTTCCTCATACAGTAACCCTTTCACTCCTGGAATCTTCTCTGAACCTTCTCCAATGTCAGTACAGTCGGCCCTCCTTATCCGCGGGGGATTGGTTCCAGGACCCCCCGCGGATAACAAAATTTGTGGATGCTCAAGTCCCTTATTTAACATGTATCAGTGCGGTGGACATTAGGACCAGGCAGCGCAACTCTGAATCTGCAGTGTTTCTGTTCACGAAAATAAACACGATTGCGATTGAAAATAAGGTGGAATAAAGCGATCAGAAAGAGGTGAAACACCATCGTTTATTAGAAAAGCGTTAGGCTATAGTTGGTCAACAATCGGAACAATTTTAATAGAGCATGTGAAAGGCCCTGCCCCGATGAAAGCTACAATTATTACTAAGCAACGCAGTAGTTTAATTATTGAAATACGTATGTTTCTTAAGTGTCTTACGTGCATAGAAAGGTAAAATATGTACTATATACTAAGAAAGACATTTGACTAACTGACTCTAAATAATACCGGATGTACCTGTCCGACTTCAAATCTGATTTAAAGACGGACTCAGGAATGGAAATCATTTCATAACCCGGGGGCTCCCTGTACTTTTAAGTCATTTCTAGATTACTTAAAATACCTAATACAATGTAAATGCTATGTAAATAGTTGTTATGCTGTATTGTTTAGGGAATAATGACAAGAAAAAATAGTCAGTACACGTTCAAACAACGAGTGCTGGAGAGAGAACTTCCGGGTTTTCCCGATCCGCGGTTGGTAGACTCCGTGGATAAGGAGGGCCGACTGTATATCCTTGCTAAAATAAGGAGCCCAAAACTGCACACAATACTCCAAGTGTGGTCTCACGAGTGCCTTATAGAGCCTTAACGTTTCCAACATCTGCAGATTTGAGATTAGATTTCATCTCTTTTTTTCTTCAAATCAAAATATATCTTCACACAGAGTGTTCTTATTGAGAGCATAGATCTACTGCTACCTTCCTTAGATGGTAAAAGTTTGCGGGTGTTATTCAAGGGCATTGTTGGCATTAGAACTTCCTTCAGTATTTCAAGTTCAAAATAGCCGCATCTGAGTTATTACCAAAACAATAGGAACGTTGCAGGTCAGGAAGAGAGCCCTTCACTTAAAATTCAATAAAAACATTCAGCAATTAGATGGGCGTGGTTGTACTGTTGCTACAGGACAGAGAGATGCAGACACAGTTTCTCTTGTAATCGGCTGAGCAATCTCGCCTTTCATCTGCAAGATTCTGGTGGTTTTCACCTGATCTTACCCTTGAATTCTGTGTTTTAGCTGCAAACACAAGTTGAGAGCAGCCACAGAAGCCTAGTAACATTCAACAGGTGATGACTACCAGTAGGAAACTCTATTGCTGTGGCGACCCACTTCCCAGTGCACTCGAACCGGCTCACAAAGTGGCTCGCGCCGGCATTGAGGCAGGTCCCAAAGAGGGCGCCAAGCCTGCTTCACCAGCAAGGGGAAAAGCCTGCGCACAGGACGGGACTGTGAATACACGCCCTCTACAGCATTCCCGTCCGGGGAGGGCGGGATCAGGAAGGCTTTAAAGTGAGGCCGCGAAGTTTGAATAAACCTCTTTTGTAACTACAGCTCACCAACTTCATGTCGTTATTGCAGTACTGCGTGTAGCACACCGCTACATTGCCTCATTTATCTCTGTGGCACAAGCAGTCGTTCACTAAAGCAAACAAGTCACTCTAGTCCTTAAAGAATGTAATTACAGGTTTCCCCCATGTAACTAATGGGTTCAGTTTTAACAGATAACCATAAGTGAAAAAGTGCACTAAAGTTACTCTATACCTTTGCTGCACTGTAATGAATGGCATCAAATTCACATAAAGTACCATAAACATACGGCACAAATGCTTTACAACACCAGCGACCTGGGTTCAATTCTCATCACTGTATGTAAATACTTTGGATGTTCTCCCCTTGACCGTGTGGGTTTCCTCCGGGTGCTCAGGTTTCCTCCCACAGTCCAAAGATGTACCCATTGGTAGGTTAATTGGTCATTGTAAATTGTCCCATCATTAGGCTAGAGCTGCTGGGCAGCTGGAAGGGCCTATTGCATGCTGTATCTCAATAAATAAACAAACAAATAGAATAAAGACTCAGAAGAAAGAACAAAAACTTAAAGTGGAGAGAGAAGATAATGGTTCTGCTGTTCATAAGACTTTTGAACGTTCTGAATGCGTTATGGGAGCTCGTTATGATGTAGGAGTGTCCATAAATAAAGTTTTCTTCCAATTAGGAAAATTCAAAATGGAAACACTATATCCAGTAGGTTATTGTATACACAAGTCCAAACAATTCAAAGAAGTCTGTGAAATTCTCTGTCATCTTTGACTCCAACCACTCATGCACATGATTCACCAACGGAGGGCAGTACACAGGAACCCCATGCTCCAGCCAGTCCTCAGACTCCTCACACAATATTCATACACACTTTAAGCACGTTCCTTTTTACATTTAGCAGTGCAAATAATGTAATTAAGCTGAAACTGTAATTGACTAAAGCCAGTCATGTCAGTGTAGACAGGATAACAGAGATTCATAACAATTCCTTAATCTGTCCCTATTTTTAGCTCTGACTAGTTTCTCACACACTTCATAACGCAGTTCTGCTTCTCACTTCTAACCAGTAACACCATTGCTCCATTTTCATTTGCTCTCTATTTATGCATTTCAAAGAACAAAATTAGAATTCAGCTTTTAAAATTGTCCAGTAATGTCCCAGAGAATCATATCATCAAACGTCCAACTAATCTCGTCATCAAATGCACTTTGCTACCTGCCCCCCAAAACCATCATGTCACATTTTAAATGACTGCACTTCTATGCAACCTCCAAAGGAAAACAGAATGGCACGGAATGATGTGCGAGAACAAAACATCACTGAATTAATTCTAATCGTTGGGCAGCAAATGCCTCAGGCAAGGGTTTCTTAGCTTTCCTGAAGTTACACAATTGGTAAAACTAACGAGCAGAAGTGGGTCCTGACACTCCATCTTCATTCCACTTTCCAAATGGATCATAGCTGACGGCTGTTGCTGATAAGAATACAGGTTTTCCCAACTGAGCCAAGAGTGTTTTCCAGGGCATTTCAGAGGTAACGATCTTGCTCCGAGGGATGAAGGCACAGGTAGAATGCAGGAATCCCTCCCCAAGAAATGATAGGCATCCCTTGTGGATTTTTAAACAACCCAGTAGATTCATCATCGCCTTTACTGATAGTGGCCTTTTTAAATACAGATTTATTTAATTCTTTTATTTAAATCCTCCATTCTATATTTGTAGCATCTTCCATAAAAACCCATCCTAACAACCATCTATGAATGTCAGGTTTGACATTTTCAGTCAACTTGCATCATCAACAGAATGTCCTTGAAGAGACTGACAGGTTCATGCCAACCTTTGTGTTCAGACATCGCTCCTGTCATAATCCATTGGTGACTTCACTCTAAGTTTACACTCTCTCGCTTTAGACTTCTCACCCCAATTTGTTATTCAAATCCTATCAAACCTGTTAATCTTCCTAAGCACTTTAATGATATCATGGCTTAATCTTCTACATTTAAGGGAATAGAAGCAGTGCTATCATATTTCAGTTTTCTAAGTCCTGCTGTTGCACTGATCCATCTACTCCCTTTTGGGGTAGAGAGGCACAAACAGAATGAAGCAATTTTGATGTGGTCTCAGTTAGATCCTTACGTTTCTACTCACTGACAACATAAAGTCTGGCCTGTGCCTCTTGGTATACTCTGTATTTCGGTCACAAACCAGTTTCGTGCATATTTTCTGAGCAAACTAAAATCACATCCAAAGGAGCTGAGAAGAAGATGGAAATACCTCCAAGGCGTCTCTCCTCTTCTGGGTCAGCGCTCCTAGGTTGTCCCACTGATCACAGATTTTCTGGCACCGCTCATTCACACTTGGAGAATCCCAGTAATCCAGCTCACTGTAAAAGTCAGAGAAAACCTGCCTTATCAATAAGACGTGCATGGTCAACAGAAGCTCTCAACAACCTGCTGGAGGAACGCTGGGCATCAACCCAACTTTCAATTCCTTCCCCCCTCACCCCACTGTGGCTGCTCAACCTGCTGTGTTCCTTTAGGAAATTGTTCATTGCTCCAGATTCCAGTCTTTTGTCCCTCTCACTGTTAGCAACCACCCACACCTCACCTTCCTTACACCCCAGCTCTGAATGCGAAGGAATACTGTATCAGGAATGCACCACATCATGGCTCCTGTTGGGGAGTTTCTTCCTGAAATTGCAAAGGGGAAGGAACCCTATTTACATTGTACTTTTTACAATGCAAGAATATCACAAAGGGCGATGCCATTTTTGAAATGTCATCATTGTTTGAAAACTGGCAAATACAACAGTCACTTTCCACCCAGCAGTGTCTCACCAAAAAAAAACTTGACAAATTCAGGATAAAATTTGATAGCTGAAAGATAAGCAAAGGTTAAGATATAAAGAATAATTTGATCGTCTTCAAACATTCCCAAGGAGAACAGGGCCTCATTTAACTGCTCTGGCAGTGTAGTGCTCCCTCTGGACATACTGACATAGTAGTATAGATCACACCAAGTCTTCTAAGTAGGGCCTGAATCCATGGATTTCTCGTTCAGAGAGTGTTATCTGGTGAGTCAATGGCTTACTTCAACGCTGGGCAAACTGCCTTCTTAGTTGAACCTTTGCCAGTGAGCTTGATGCAGATGCTGTGCATATTGCGGCAGAGGCTTGTGCAATCCAAGGAATGCTTGGCTTGAAAACTGGTGCCAAGTACAATATTGAGAAGCCAGACAGACCGGTCTCAGGCCAGGAAAACCAATCAAGATTCCTGCCCTGAATACTGTCTTGTAACTCAAGTCACAGAACATGAAGGCCTTGGATCAGGACCAGAATCAAATCAATCCTCTGCTGATGACAGGACAGAACAGATATTTGCTAAAAAAAAAAGAGCTCGGAGAATATTCAGCAGATAAAGAATTGACTGAGAGAGGACAAAAGGAAGAAGCATCACCCTCCAAAACAATACATTCTCATCACTAGGAAGTTGAATGGTTGCTAAAGAAATCGAGAAGACACTACACATGGATTCCAAGACTTTTACCCCTAAATCTATACAAATTTGGGGCTGTTAATTAGTTAGTTTCTCAGGTTATAGATTACAAAGTGCTAAGAAATAATACAAATAGGCCCCACTCTTACTCCTTCAACTTCCTAGTGGCCAGTATGAACAACTGTAGATATGCAATAATCCTGCCCTAATTCTGACATTTGCTTATACATCTCATTGCCAAATGGGTCACAATAAATGCTCAATAGATAAAACAAGTCACTTTTTGTCAGAGGGCAAAAATCAGGAATGACTTGTTGTCGATGAACTCCAAACCTCCCCATATCTAGAATCTTATCTGGAGCATTAACCGAGCCTCAAGTAGTTCAGGTAAATATATCAGCTCTGCTGCACGGCTGTAAAGATTCCAATAAAAAGGCATCTAAGCCCCCACGTCTGATTAACCCATAAAATGCACATCATGAACAGAATGAGGCAATGCTAGATACAGGGCTCCCCGCTATCCGAAGGTAGAGTGTTCCTGTGAAACCGTTTGTAAGCCGAAATGTCGTAAGGCGAAGAAGCAATTACCATTAACTTATATGGGAAAAATTTTTGAGAGTTCCCAGACCCAAAAAAAATAACCTACCAAAGCAAACCAAATAACACATAAAACCTAAGATAACACTAACATATAGTAAAAGCAGAAATGATATGATATATAAAGTAGAAATATTGTATTATGGTGTAGCTTCACTTATCAAAATTGGGAAGGTAGCAAGCCAAAATTGATGTGGAAAAAAAAAAGGCACGTACATGCATGTGCACATACATGCCTACGCAAGTATACACATACGCACATACACGCATAAGTACATACATGCATACGCACTTACACGCATACGCACACAACTTCCTGCACAAGGCTTCACGGTCATGGTAGTCTTTCTCGGGGTAAACACACGTATAAAGCGGGCGTCTTTTTTTCATAAAAGCAAAAATCCTCCTTGGTTAGCGAAAACAGGTACTAACGTAGGTCTTTCATAACAGCGAGCTGTCGTAAAGCGAATGTTCGAAAAATGGGGGCCACCTGTACTGCGATCTTGTTTTGGACTTGTATGATAGGGGAGAGGAGGGGAACAGCCAACATCTAGCTGGTGATCCCCTTTCCTGAGTTCTTGGCTCCATTCTTCCAGCTGTGAAGTTTGCACAGATGGATTTGCAAACTTCGCCTTTCAATTTTCTGATGTGGAACAATAAGGATTTTACTCCCATCAGTGATGGGTCCTTCTCCTCAGAAACATCCTTCTGTTCTGTCACCCTACAGACGATCCCCCTTAGCTGGCCACTGAGAGGTTTTCAGACTGAGGGCTCTCTCCAACTATGATGGAGTTAAAATGGTCTTCAGTACTCACCTTTCACAAACATCATTTACGCAAAGGACAGCATTACTATCACAAAAGATGCAGTAACGTGTCTGAGAAAAAAGCCATCAGTCAAACTGAGTTCAAAGCAGCTTGCTGGGACTTAGGGTTTGTGTGCTGTCTCCCTCTGGGCAGATTCAAATCCATTTCGTTCTCTAATTTCTCCTGCAGATATTGGTGTGCGTGACGGTTGTGGAAGCTTTGGGAACAACACAGAAGAGGTTTACTAGGATCCTGCCTGGATTAGAAGGTCTGAGTAATAAGGAGAGGCTGGACAGACCTCTTTCCCTGGAGCTCTGCAGGCTGAGGGGAAATGGAATATATCTTATAAAATTATGACAGGCACAGAGAGAATAGACAGTCTGAATTGTTTTCCCAGGGTAGAAATATCAAATAGTGGTAAAATGCATTTGAGGTGAAAGGTGGAAAGTTGAAAGAAGATGTGCAAGGCATTTTTTTTAAAAACACAGACTGGCAGGTGCCTGGAATGCATTGTAAGAGCACAGGCATTTAAGCAGCATTTAAGAGGCTTTTAAACAGACACGGACATGCAGTGAATGGACTGATATGGATCGTGTGCAGGCAGAAGAGACTGAGTGTAAATTAGCATTGTAATCAGCACGGGGAGCGTGGGCTGAAGGGCGTGGTCCTGTTCTATGTCCTAAAATGAGAGTTTTGTGGAAACACGTACTTCAGCTCTTGGGCAATTGCAGCAATTTGTTCAACGCGGTCCTGATGAGCTGCCAGGTCACTCTCGAAGGCCTCGTGCTTTTTCAGTATTGCCTTGACTTCTGACAGGGTGGCTGTCTCAAAATCCTTGGCCATCAGCATTTCCTCCTTCCCTGAAACAGCGAGGTGGACACAGAAAAGAGTGATCAGAAAAGGTCATCCTCCCTCTTAGGAAAGTTGGATCGGCATTGTGGATTGGGTGTTAACAATAACGACAATCAGCTGCACTTCTCTACTCCTCTATTGATGCCCAAAAGGGGTCTGTCTAACAGCCAGATTTCATCGAGCTTGAATCTTGCTATGTTAGCTGGAGAACCTTCATCAAAACACTTATCCCTCCAAACCTAGGTAAGGAGGCCAACTCTTCTCTTAAGAGACCTAGCTAGAATTGCGTTCATCTCTGTTTGTTAGGTGTCAGCATAAATTCTTATCCCCCAGTTCAGTTTCATGTTCCAAGGAGCACAGTGTGGTGGGAGGTTCACGTCTATCATTCAGGAACAAGATGTTCGAAGCTTGAGGTGTGCGCCTCACTGGTGGAGTGACTTTGTTCTGATTATAAAACCAGGCAGGTCCTGTGAGCAAGGAATGGAGACAGAATAATAGCACAAAAACGAAACTGTTAGGGTCAATCACCTCAGGCTCTCTTCAAACACTTCAGCGTAACCAAAGCAAGAGGGGCTTGTAGGAAGCCCTGGGAAACTAAATGAGCCTGTTCTCTTATCCAATCACCCCACATTTCCGTCACGAGATTCTGCAGATGCTGGAAATCTTGAGCAACACACACAAAATGCTGGAGGAATTTAACAGGTCAGGCAGCATCAGCTGTGGAGGGAAATAAAGTCTATGTTACAGGCCGAGACCCTTCATCAGGACTTATGTAAAGAATGGCCAGCTTTAAAATTAAAACCTAGCTTTTGTTTTGTTCTGGACTGTCCAATTAGAGGAAAGAATTATTGGAACCCAGCAATCGAACCAAGTAGCCCGATTTTGTAATTTTAAACACCCAAAGTAGATTACACCTTGACTTCCTAAAAAGGTGCTCCATTGTCGTAAACTGGTTTCATGATTGTCCTCTTCACCCTGAAAGTACTTTGAACTATACCTCCTCCAAAGTTAATAGCTCCTCCCAGAGGTAAAAGGACCAGAATATGAACACATTTCTGCAAACAGGAACTGATCAATCAGCTACTCTTTCTAGCAGCCTCCCACAAGGTAGAGCAGTGACTAACAAATCAAAAAGCAAGGGTCGTGAACTTTTCAGCTAATAATTTGCAGAGATATATCTCAGTTGTGCTGATTGCACTCGGACGCGATGCTGGACACTCCAAGAGTCATTTGGCAACAAATTGAAATAGTGCCTGTGAAGAGTATTACAATTAAAATGCAAATATGAACAGTGATTTCCTTCCTTTTAATAACCTTGACATGTGGTAAACAGGTCAGGGAGGGGACATAATGAGGGAAGACTATATTGAAGATTTATATCCCACCCTCTGCCCCCAAGCACCACATCAATCCAATATCAAGGGCAGATTAGTTAAGAAACGTTAACCGAGAACTTGGGACCTATTTGTGTTAATTATACATACAATTTGTTTTGTGCAAATGAGATTGTGTCATTATCGTTCCCGATCAATTAATGCCTCTTTATGATGTCAATCATGCAGCTAATAAGGTCATAGGTCACACTTCCTTGTTAACCCTCAATGAAACCGGGAGGATGTTGCTGTGTGTTTGGGAATGAGATGCCAATCGAAGGCTCTACACCATTACAGGCATATCATATGCCACACACTGCTTACTTTAGCTCCTGAAACTCTCTGCTAACACAGTCACCTCAATGTTAATGAAGCTTTGCCCATATACTCAATATTTTTTTCTTATTGTAAAGTTATAATAGATGAGACTAACTGCTGTGCTTTAGTGCACCAAAGGAACATGAACACCCACGACCATTCAATTAAATTAACAGATCCACGCATTTGGACTTGATGCCTCTTTGCACCTCTCAATATTGAAATAATTACCGTTGCTCCAGGCCTCATGGATCGCAGCTTTCTGCCTGAATTTTTCAGCCAGGTGGTCCAGTCGCTCCAGCCTCCTGATCTCATTCAGCAGCCATTCCTCGTATCCTTTCTCAGCTTGCTCCAATGAGCCCCAGGCATTATTTATATCCTGCAATCACCAAGACTCACAGTTAGCCTGCGCACATATCCATCCTATTTCATCTACAGCAACCCACTTCCAGAAGGACAAAATTGTAAGGGGCTCAGAGAAGTTGGATGGTCGCAGCCTGTTGCTCGGAATCCAAAACCAGAGAGCACAAACCTAAGGTGAGATAGGGAAGATTTAAAGCCACCATGAGGGGCAGTTTTCCTTCATAGAGGGTGGTGGGTATATGGAGAGAACTGCCGAGGAGGTGGAAGAGAGGATTACAATTATGACATTTAGAAGATGCTTTGACAGCTTCATGGATAGGAAAGGTTAAAAGGGACAGGGGCCAAACTCAGGCAAATGAGATGAGCTCAGTTAGGTCGGCATGGACGGAACACCAATTGTTTCCTTTAATATCAACGGCTCAATACCTGAGTTTGATAGATTTATAATAATCAGAATGGATACAGGGAGATGGGTCACAGGCTACACGTGACCTTAACGAATGAAAGAACATGTTAAACAGCCTACTGTTATGCTTTGTTCTTATTTCCAGATTTTGAATGGATTACAAAAAACACAAAGTCATCTGGACAACACGCACAAGATGCTGGAGGAACTCAGCTGACCAGGCAGCATCTATGGAAAAAAAGAGTACAGTTGATATTTCGGGCCGAGACCCTTCTGCAGGACCTGACAGTCTGACAGTGTCTGTGTTGCTTGTAAGCAGGTTATATAGAAAGAGCTTGAACGCAAGGGTGTACACAACTAGAGACTGTTATATTAGTTAATTGATGCTAGTCTGTAAACACCTAGTCTACTCTGTTCACAGGTCCTCCCCAGCTTACAAACACCTGACTTACTTTATGTGCAACCTGTGCACATGAATGAGCTTTTGGGAGCTACAATCAATTCACAGAAAGAGAACCTCGCCATAATGTGGGGAGGACCTGTACTGAGGTCTGAAGATGAAGTATAGCCAAACATTCGCTGGCCACCAGAACTTAGCTTTGCTGGGCTCAATGCAGAAAATGCAGACAATGGCAATTACAATGAAGTATTACTCCATTTAAACTAAGCTAACAAGAGCAACCAAAATTATTTCTCACTTTATGTTTGAAGAATGTTAATCTGGAAAATCAATGTTGAATTTAAACTTTCTCTCCCGTTTCTTGTCCTACACAAAGCTCTTTCAAAAGAACCTCTTGCTCAGAGACCAGGTCAATGTCAGTCTGAAGCAGACTAATTCATCATGGGTCGAGGTAAGAGAAGGGAAGTGAAGAACACACAGGGAAACTCTTCCATTTTGTATTTCCTCCTCCTTTTGTTGTGGTTTGATGCCTGGTCTCCCCTTCCTCATGAGGGTTCTAGATTGGGCAAGGGAGCTTGGTGCAGCTACTTGCTTATGGAGATTGATGTGTCACATGTTACCTGAACTGTAGAAGGTCAGGAAAGGATTGGGGGGGGGCATGGTTGGTGAAGCTTTTTAGCCTGGACAGTCTATCATCCTTACCAGCACCAAGGGTGGCATTTCTGTGCCGTAGGGCTTGGTGTCCTATTGACTGATGTTCAAATGTTAAATCCTTATTTGTTAAGACTAATGATATGAAGGTGGCACTGGATCACACCATGAAATATACCATTAGGGTAGCTGGAGATCTTTTCCAAGCCCCACTCCCTATCTGTATCCTTCTCTGTCCCCTGTTAAACTTTCCCCCTTTTCCCAGAGCAAGGCTCCACCAACACCAGGTATCGTCTATAACTTTCATTCACGAAACAATCTCAACAATGTAAGTTGAATGATTATTTAGATTCTTAAGTCGGCTCCATCAGGTGATGGCTGCCCAGTGACATAACCGCATACCAGCATCAGCA
This sequence comes from Hypanus sabinus, assembly GCF_030144855.1. NCBI lineage: Eukaryota > Metazoa > Chordata > Chondrichthyes > Myliobatiformes > Dasyatidae > Hypanus > Hypanus sabinus. The sequence goes on from NC_082707.1 coordinate 129,623,414, forward strand.
TCACATCCATCAATTCTTTTGATACAAAAATATATCAAATGCATTTAAAATTAATAATTGGCCAGTCTTCAGTTTTGGAAGTGAGTTCCAAGTTCCTAAGGCTCTGTTTGGACATGTTTCCCAACATCACTACTAAAGGCTTGGTTATAACTTATATACCACACACACCCACTAATCCTAGAGTCAAACAACAGTTTCAGTCTACCCTAACAGTTCTTTCACTGAGCTGAAAACTTTAATCAAATCAATGCTTAAGTTTCTAAATACCAAGGAATACAACACCAGCTTGTGCTGTCCCTGACCTTGCCCATACTTACAGCTGCACAATCTCTCAACAGGATGGGAACCAACACTCACTTGACCCTGTGCAAGGCAGATTGTAGCACATCAAAGTGCAGTTATTGCAGACAGGCCACACCTGACTTAAAACTCCGAGATACTCACCAAGTAAACACCTAGGAAGAAAGCTTAAAAAGAAATACATTGTAAATAACCGCAGCAGCGCATTTTAGCACTTAAAGCCTAAGTATTACAACCAAAAATCAAATAGCTGTAACAATGGATTATGTTTTTCTGCCCTCCAGTCTGGATGTTTATTCACATTTCACGTCGCTACAATTCTCACAGTAGAACACACCATGGAAAAATATAGGGTCCTCAGCCCATGATGTTGTGCCAACATTTTAACCTACTCCAGGATCAATCTAACCCTTCTCTCCCATAGAGTCCTCCATTTTTCATTCATCTATGTGCTTGTCTAAGAGTCTCTTAAATGTTCTTAATGTATTTGCCTCTACCATCACCCCCGGCAATGCATTCCACACAGTTACTATTTGCTGTGTAAAATAACTAGCTCTGACATCCCTCGTACACTTTCTTCCAATCATCCTCTCACGATAGCCAGTGCTGCCCTGGGGAGAAAGGTACTGGCTTTCCACCCCATCTATGACCCATCATCTTGTACATCTCTCTTGTCACCTCTTATTCTCCTTCCCCCCGAAGAGAAAAGCACTGGCTCGCTCAACCTTTCCTTGTAAAACGTGCTCTCTAATCCAGGCAGCATTCTGTAAGTCTCCTGTGCATTCTCTCTAAAGTTTCCACATCCATCTTATAAAGAGGTGACCAGAACTGAACACAATACTCCAAGTGTGGTCTGACTAGGGTTTTATCGAGGTGCAACATTACCTCAATCCCCTGACTAATGAAGGCCAGAATACACTTTCTTAACCACTCTGTCAATTTATGTCTTGACTTTGAGGTATCTTTGGAAGAGAACCCCAGAATCTCCTCCACACTGTTGAGAATCCTGCCATCAACATTATAGCTTGCCTTCAAGTTCAACCTTCCAAAGTGTATCATTTCACACTTCCCTTGACCGAACTCCATCTGCCTCCTCTCAGCCCAGTCTTGTCAATGTCCTCTTGTAACCTATGGCAACCTTCTACACTATCAACACCACCACCAAACTTCGTGTCATCTGTAAACTTACTAACCCACCCTTCCACTTCCTAATGCAAGTCATTTATAACAATCACAAAGGGCAGGGGTCCCAGGACATATTCCAGCACTAGTCACGAACCTCCAAGCAGACCGTGCTCTATCCATTATCACCTCAACTTCTGTGGGTTAGCCAGTTCTGAATCCACACAGCCAATCTTCCCAGGATCCCATGATTTCTGACTTTCTGAATGAGCCTACTATGTGGAGCCTTGTCGAGTACCTACCCAAAATCTGTATACACTACATCCACCACTCTACCTTCTTCAAAGTTATTTTGTCACTTCCCTGAAAAAGTCAATCAGATTTGTGAGGCCTGACCTGCCCCTCACAGAGTCACACTGACTAAACTTCATCAGATCCTGCTTCTCCAAGTGCTCATAAATCCTGTCTCCAAGAATCCTCTCCAATATCTTGTCAATCACTGATGTAAGACTCACTGGGCTAATTCCTATTACCTTTCGACTGCACATTTCAGTTTAAAATCTACAGCAATAACACAACATCTGCAGCTACTTCCAATTATTAAGTGAAAGAAATGGCTTTTGAAATGCATTGGGAAGGAAAATCATATAGGGTACAATCGTACTGGGTGCCTTTAGCCATCAGAAAGATCTGAGACAAAATCAGAAATGGAATTCAGGTTATGATTGAAAGTCATAAAAACACTGATGACAAATATTATAAAGAAAACTAGATTATATATTGATCTAAGACTTCTAAAGGAGTACAGTATTCACAATGTACACTGGTTCATCCACAGATTCTTTCATGCAAAATGAGAGTTATTGTGGTGTGAAAACAAACTTTACATCCATGGAATAAGTCCAGTAAGCCTTCATACACCTTCCTCACTGCCAACAACCCACTGCCAGGCTACCCTCACTGCCTACAGCATCTGGGCTCTTAAGATCTAACAACAGCTGACATCAGGCTTCAAGGCCCATCCAGTGCAAGGACCCACTGGGGTCAGGACCTTATCCGGAAACAGGATATCCAGGAACCAGAAACATTGACACCGCATCAGGTGCAGTTAAATCTTTTGGACCCATATCCAGATCCAGCTGTTGACCCAGGTGTTCTGTCAATGGGCACAGATCCGGCAAGGCATGGTGAATGGGACGGTGAGGTTGTGGCGATGAACAGGGTATCCAGAGAGGCAACAAAGTGAGCAGTGTAGGGATGGGTGATGGAACAGTGAGAACAAAGGACTTTGTATCTTTAAATGAGGTTACAAAGGCCAGTATTGTGTTGTATGGGGTTGAACCTGTTGCTTGTGAGTGATTCTCAGAGGTGACTTGATCTGTGAATCAAGATTCATAACTTGCAGCTGTACAATTAATAGCACAATTACGATAAAATCTGGACCAAATACAGACCGAGTAGAGTCTGCGTTTAAAAAAAAACAGTAAATAAGTGAGAAACTGATGGGGAATGAGAATGCAAAAGCTCAGGGCCTGTGTGAAGTAGTTACATTGGAACTGCTCTCTCAGGAAAGGACTTAAAGAAGGGACACGTACCGACACCATCTTCCCTTCAGATGGCATGAAGGCCGGCCTGTTGCTGAGTCTTAGCTTGGTCTGCAGTGTGTTGAAGTTGATCTCCAGCTGGCACTTCTCCTGCACCTTGGGTGGCTTGTGGAGCCGGCGGTAATCCCGGAAATCCTCCAGCTTCTGCTGCATGGCCTGCATGGTGTTCTCCGGGGAGCGGTTTTCCAGCCAGGGGATAGTGCGCCGGATCCACTCGAGGAGCTGCAATGCACCAACTACGTCAGCACCTCAGGCAAGCGAGGCTTCCCTTCACCTGCCCCCACATCCCCTCTCCCCTTTACCATCCCGTCACCCCTCTCCTTTACCACCTCATCCCCCTCCCCTTTAGATTGTGGTAAGGCCATTGTCAAAGACTCTCCCCATATTCTTGTTGACCTCCTGCTGTCAGGCAGAGGGTACCACAGCATAAGGACCAGAACTGTCAGGCGGGTAACAGCTCCTTCCCAGTTAGACTACACACATTCATCCTGCACTGTTCGCTTGTCATCTCTCATTGCTGCTGTTTCACATATTTATACGTCTGCTTGCACTATTATAATAGTGCCAGTAGCGTTATACTATCTTACATAAGCATGCACCTCACACTTTATGCACCTGTCAATCTTCAGACGATGTCACTCAGGGACTTGTGCAATATTATTTTGTGACGACGTGGGCTGGATTGTAACTGTATGTTCTGTGTGTGACTATATGTATTGTGCTTTGCACCCTGGCTCCAGAGGAACGACATTTTGTTTAGCTGTACAGCGGTGTATGGTTGAATGACCATAAAACTGAACTTGAACTTGAACTCACAACAGCATGAACCTGCCCTTAACTTTAGTAAATCCAACAGGAATTGGTGCTTCATTCCAGAGTGGTGCAATTGTGTGGACAGTCAGATATAAAGGAACAAAATTAGATGTGACAAAATTTACAGGACCTCACGCTGGGCTCATATTTTCTGCACTATAGGTAACTCTACCTGATTGCTATTTAACTTTAAATGCCCTATCCACCACCCCTCTCCCAACACACATGTACACATACACATATGTTGATCAAACGCCTCTGGCAATCAGCAAGAAAGTTTGGCCCACTCTAGACATTGGCACACTGTGACTAGGTCCTAACTTCATTAACAGTATCCCCCTTTGTGAAAACCCAGAGCTCAAGAAGCACTGAGACTCAGGAAAGTCGATCTGTCCAATACAAATAGACTGAGGCCTAGGTATTTATAATGCCTATTCATTTCTATGTCTTCCACTAACTACCACCTTGTGACTTCAGCCTACAACATATCAGTAGTAAAACTTGGGGAAAGCCCTGGCAGCTCTTGGGAGTGGCTGCTGGGATTTGCTACAATGTGAGAATTAAACTGGACCCCCAGGGGAACTCGTTACCAGGGAGACAGGAAAGGGACTGACAAAAGTTGTAAGTCATAACCTCTCCTCTCGACGAAGGGTCTCGACCTGAAACGTCCACAGTATTTCTTCCTATAGATGCTGCCTGGCCTGTTGCGTTGCACCAGTATTTTGTGTGTGTTATCTCTCCCTCCTTCACCTTTTCACATACGTTTCTCCTCTCACCACCCACCTAAATGTGCAACTTAAAATTAGCTCATCCCAAACTTTTCTCAAGGTTAAAACCTAGACCGTATTTCCACATGTTCTGCCTGACTGCCTAAGCAATTAGTGTCCTATTTCTGAAAGTAAGCCAGCTGGGTAATGGGAAGGGTGAAGCAGAAGTCTCATGGGAGAGGGTGTTGGGATCTGGTGAGGCAAGACCTTGCTTGATTGTTACCTAGAATCAGTGAGCAATGTCCCTTTGGCTACCATGGTGGAAAAATGGGGTACTAAATCTGGATAAGGGGTGCTTGAATGGACAGACTTGATTTCAACACTCATTTGCATTTCCAGAATGCAATGTAGATGCCTTCTGGACTTAAGTAGTTCTGATTTGATGTGCTCAGCCTTGTTCTTAATGCTAGAAAGAGTTTTGTGTAATGCTTGGAATGGTTTTGTATTCATTCATGTTTCTTTATGACCTAACAGGCCATTTGGTCCATTGTGCAATTCCATTCTCCCATTAATATTTCCCTGTAATCTGCTCTCCCCATGTTTCTGTAAACCTCAGTTTCTGCTTCTCACCTACATTCTTGAGGCAATTTACAGTGACCAATGAACAGGCCTTCAGGGTGGGTGGGTGCGTGTGCGTGTGGTAACCAGAAGTCACAAGAGGAATGTACAAACTTCACACAAACAGCACCACAGAACAGGACCAAAGCTGGTTACTGGAACTGTGAGGCAGCAGTTCTACAACCCGAACTGCTGTGTTGCTTTTCCTGTGTCCTGACACAGCTCCTCTCTATAGTTCAGCGCTACAATACTGAAGATTCATCTTAAACCGCAGCCAGTCTCTGTGGGGCCACCTACGATAGTTCAGCTTTTGTAGGGAAGTGGAGTTGCTAACCCCTTCTGAGAGAAAATCTTCGGCAAATAACTTTTCCAGCAATCCTTTACAGCTGCTTTTTAAGAGAAATTCAATTCAAGTATTCCCATTATTAAAAATAAAATTAAGTAGCCCCTGGGCAAGAAAGGGTCATCAAAACTGAACAGGCAGATGAGTAAAAAGTGGTCTACTAAGATGCCATTAAAATCTATCATGTCTGAAGGCTACAAACACAGTTTCTGTAATCCAGGTGGACAAGATGGACTTTCCAAGGTAAAGGCCCCAACCTGGAAAGACATCAGTAGAAAAACCTGAAAATTAAGAATTAATTTCTATGCTTTTGCTGACAGATCAATTACTGTATGTTAGAAGTGATTATTTACAGTTTAATTATACTGGCTCACACTAGAAGGGGTTGTGTTATTTGAACATTCAGTAAGGAAGAACTCAATACTAGTGCCTGTCCGTGGAGGGAACATGGCCCACTTGTGGATTAATTTCAGGCCCCATTTCAGTTTCAGGGAGACAAACATTTCTACAACTTTAAAAGTACTGGTCAGACAACCGCAGAAACATCTTTTGTGCATACATCACTAGCCAGCTTCTCATAATCCTCCATCAGTTGCTCGTTCTCCTGGTTAACAGCCAGAACTTTGCAGATCCGATTGGCCGCCGTTTCCGCCTGCGGAGAGGAAAACAAAAATCAATCTTGGTTTGCAGAAGGACATAATATTCACATTTCTATCAAATCTCATCAAAAATACATACCATTACACATCTCTCCTCATACCTGGCTTGGTTCTCATGCACAGGACACCATTAAATGAGGATGAGCACCATAATGGTATATATATTTTTTTAAATTGTTAAGCAGTGTAATGAGTTGGTTGAGCTTGTTGAAACTGATTCTAATCTGGTATCACCCTTGTGCTCTCATCCAACCAGAAAGTAAATTAGTTTGAACTTCAACTGCGAAGTTCAATCCATACATAACTGTCTAGTTTGTTTTAAATACAGTACTAAATGTAGCTGAAATTTCAACTCCAACTTCCCCTAAAATAACCAAACCAGCACCAAGGCTGCACAAGTCAAGTCAAATTCCATTATGGCCTGACTCAGTTCGTCTGCATCTAAAACTCTCCTCCATGTCCTTCAGCCTTGAGTTTTCTAATATACTTCTGGCTGGCCTCTTCCCTTCCATTTTCCATCAAAGAAAAACCACTCCGCCAAACTGTTTCCCTCCCTGACCCAATTCAAAGCACAATGTGCCTCTTCCACGTCCCCCTGTGCACTTCTGTTTTAGTCCACTGCTGGTGGCTGTTCTCTCAGTTGAAGTTCCAAATTATGCAGCTTAACCATACGCACAGCACCCCTCTCTCTCCCACCAGCCTCTCACTTTCTCAGTAAAAACCTCCATAAAACATCTTTGGCCATATGCCCAAGCATCTTATGTAACTCACTGTCAAATTTTATTTATCATTGCATCTTTTACATATCTTGGGACATTTTATGATATTAAACCTCTGCTTTAAATATACTCAATAATTTGGCCAATGCAACTGTTTTGTAGAAATGAATTCCACAGATTCACCACCCGCTAGCTACAGAAATTCCTCGTTATCGCTCTTCTAAATGGACGTCCCTCTATTCTAAGGCTGTGCCCTCTAGTCCTAGACTCACCCACGACAGGAAACATCCTCTCAACACCCACTCTACCTAAGCCTTTCAATATTTGACAGGTTTTAATAAGATCTCCCTTCATTGTTCTAAATTCCAATGAGTACAGGCCCAAAGCCATCAAACACTCCCTATACATTATCCCTTTCATTTCTGGATACGTTCTCTTGAATCTCCTCTGGACCCTCTCCAATGTCAGCACAACTTTTCGTAGATAAGGAGCCCAAAACTGCTCACAGTATTCTGTGCAGTGTGATTAATGCCTTATAAAGCCTCAGCATTACATCCTTGATCTTATATTTTGGTCCTCTTAAAATGAATGCTAACACTGCATTTGACTTTCTTACTATCAACTCAGCTTGCAAGTTAACCTTTAGTGAATCCTGCAAATGTCTTCAAGGTTCCTTTGCACCTGGGATTTTTGAATTTTCTCCCTGTTTAGAAAAGTTTTTGCCTTCATTCCTTCTGCCAAAATGCATGACCATACACTTCCCAACACTGTATTCCATCTGCCACTCCTTTGCCTATTCTCCCAATCTAAGTCCTTCTGCAGACTCCCTGCTTCCTCAACACTACTTGCCCCTCCACCTATCTTCATATCATATGCAAACTTGGCCAAAACACCATCAATTCCATCATCAAATCATTGACAGACCAAGAAATGACCCCAACACCGACCCTTGCAGAACACCACTAGCCAACCAGAAAAGGCTCCTTTTCTACCCACTCTCTGCCTCCTGCCGCTCAGCCGTCCTTCCTGTAATACCATGGGCTCTGACAATGTTTAGCAGCCTCATGTGTGGCACCTTGACAAAGATCTAGGTAACCAATATCCACTGACTCTCCTTTGTCTATCCTGCCTGTTATTTCCTCAAAGAATTGCAACAGATTTGGCAGGCAAGTTTTTCCCTGAAGGAAACAATGTCTGTTTATCATGTGCTTCCAAATGTCCCGAAACCCCAACCTCAATAATGGACTCCAACATCTTCCCAACCACTGAAGTCAGACTAAATATTCTATAATTTCCTTCCATCTGCTTCCCTCCCTTCTTAAAGAGTGGAGATCCTTGTTAATTTCATTGGATTGCATTATCATTGGTGATAAAACCCACCATGGAAAATGATTATTGTGCCAGATGAATGGTTTTCACTGACTCACTTCCTGTATGAGGTGGTGTCACTAGTAAGGTTATCATTTATTGCTGAATTGAAGAGGTCATGGTGAAGCTATTCCACAGTGCTGTAAAGGAGGGAGTTCCCAAACTTAAATCCAGCAAAGATGAAGTAATGGTGATACAGTTCCACGTTGGGAATGACGTGGCATTGGGGTGTTCGGATCTACTCCTAACTTTGTCCTCCACAGTGATGGAGACACAGGCTTGGGAAATACTGTCAGAGCAGCTTAGTTGAGTAACTGCAGTGCATCTTCCAGACCACACACAGTTCAGCCACTTAATGCTGATGGTAGAAGGAACAAGTGCTTAGGATGGTTGAAATCAATCAAGCAAGAGGCTTTGTCCTGCATGGTGATGACCTTCTCAAGTACCATCGGAGCTCCACACATCCAGGCAAGAGGAGAGCATTTGTTCATTACAGGCCTGTGGCTGGTAAATAGTGGAAAGAGCTTGTGGTGAGAGGAGGTGCATCACTTACTGTCGAAGATCCTGCTACCGTAGCCACAGTATTTGTGTAGTTGAAGTGTTACTTGTCAATGTTAAGTGTTACACTGTTATGGGCAGTGTAGATCTCATCATTGATAATGCTATTGAATAGCAAGGGTATACTTGTGTTGGAGATAGTCATAGCCTGGCAATTATTAAGTGCCACAATTCTTTTAGCAATGAAATGTAATAATTGAAATAATACTTCAAAGGGGGGGGGGTTAGTATTTGTCTTCAGTTAATTATTTTTCTGCTTGATAAAGACGCCCTGGAACTGTAATGCAAAAATATCTCTAGAATTTAACATTGTTTGTCTACATTTTTGTACATTTAAATGCTTTGGGGAAGAAAAGGGAAAAATTGTGTCTCCTGCAGAGAATTGTGCAATTCTCTCACATGGTGGTTCCTTTTATGTTCTCCTTCAATCAGATACAGTCAATTAACATAACCACAGAATGGCAAGAGATGGAACTTCCACTCAATAGTAAAATAGCCTCCTTTATATTATATTCTTGGCTGCCAATTCAAGATCTGGACTCTTCATTTAGAATGGTCACTATGCAGATTTACAAATGACCATTTAAAAGATTCACATCTACAGTCAATTCAAAACAAAAAATAAGCTGATTCTGTCTGTAGAAACTAGAATTTGCCAGAGTACTCTGTGCTGACCAGACCCTGGGCCCAATTCAAACAGCACTGAAGCAGGCCTAAACTGAAAACCCACAACTTTGTGATGAAATTTAACCTCTTGGCTCTCACCACGCAATCTTTCTCATTCTCAACCTCCAACACACAATGACTTTCACCTTCTATTCAGTTGCCCAGCAACCAAACAGTAATCACCAGCTGATTCCGGGAGATGCTAATATTAGTTTCAGAATGTTTTCGCAATATTGTTTCCAGATACATTAGCCAAAACTCAGATATTGCTGCTGTCACTATTCCACCCTTATAAATCACTGATTTGATTTTTTGCAATTAAAATACCCTCAATTTTGAAGTGTGGATGAAGAAGCAGGAATTGAATGCTTGGTCACCCCAGGTAGCTCTGAAAGGGACCAAATTCAGCATTGTGGATCCTAGTAAAGGAATGTTTCTCACCTATCTGGTGATATCAGCCAATCTCATGGTGGAAGCTCTTCTCATTTCTAATGTCAGCTCCAGGCCAGTTAGCAAGGCCCTCAAAGATGCCGCTCCAATCTTAAACCCAACTTTTTGCCTTAACTACTGAGTGGTAATTTGATCATTTCCACATTGCACGAGCCATTCGTCAATAAGGCATTCACAGTTGTGGGCTGCAGGACTGGGCACAGCAGGTAGATATGCTGGAATTCTCTTCTTCAAAAACAGACCTAACCCAACCTAAAAAAAACTTTTTGTGAAAGGTTCCCATCTTTATCACCAGTTATCTGTGACCACCACTCAAAGACTACTAAATTTGGGGTGAATTGTTTTCAAAGCAGTTAGAGCCCTTCCCCTCCACCTCTTTTCTGGGGGAAAGGGGAAGGGGGAGTGATAATAGCACTCAACCCCATTTCACATCCAGAAGAAACAAGGCTTTAAACTTACCGGAGAGGGATGAAATGTAGCCCAACTCTCAGCCAAAGGAATCTCTTTGTAAAGTCACCTACTTCGCTACCAATTTGGAACAGTGGTGGGGCAGAGGAGTCAATGAGGCCCCTTAGAATCTCCATATTAAGGTATATTTAGTAATAATTTTGTTTGCATCAGCACTGGAAGAGGTTTGCCCAGTGTTGCTTCATTAAGTCAATACTTGTTGGCTTTTCAAATGGGCCATTAGTGAACTGTCAAACTGAGGGGGGGGGGGGGAAATACAAACTAGTGGGGTATGGGGATGGTGGAATGAGAGGCTGCGCAAGTATTGCCAGCTAAATATAGTGATTCAGATTAATGTGGTCTGATCTGGAGTCTGGATCTCAAACAAACAAGTCAGTCATGTCCACATGAACCAGAAGCAGGATCTGGAGATTAGCATCACTAACACACTTGGATGATTCGAGAAGCAGCTCCAGAGAGATAATTCTAGACAAAACAAAGCCTGGATGTATAAACTCAGGGAATATACTGTGTGATCGGCAATCGTTTGGCAAGCAAGAAACATTAATCCTCCTTAATCACATTTTATTTGAACTGGGAGATTACCAAGCATATGAATTAACTGCACTAACATCTAGGTTTAGCTAGGGGGCACCAACACATAGTGGTGAGGGTCAGCATCACCAAGAGAAGCCACCGTGTGGTGCTTGAAAAGCATACCTTTGAGGTGAAGATGTGCTAAATGATGTCAGATTGCTAGGGTACGTCAGAATGGTGGGGATAACATTAACAAATACAAATAATGGCAGCCAGAATTGACACAAAGGATTGCTTATTCAATTTCCAAAGGCACCAATAATTTTTGGCTGCATTTTTTTTTGAACAGGAAAGCAATGCTTAGGGAAATGTATGTTTGGAACTATTTAATGTGATGTTAAGCATCGCTGAGATTTCCCTAGCTTTTGAAGACAAATGGTATATCTCGTCATCTTCCACACAATTTATAAACCATTCGGAGTTCAACCAAGAGAATGAAAATTTGAAAAAGCCCATTGAGGTTGCCTGTGGAGTGACACACAGTGCATTGACGCTGACGGCTCCTGTTGACTGTTTACCAATGGCATTTCTCACACAGGTCAGAGGAGCTCTCATGACAGCTTGTCAACAAAACAAAATGTTCCATTGAAACTTGCCAATGTGTGTTTGTGCAGAAAATCATTCTGCAAACATCACCGCAATTCAGAACCCATTTACAGCACAGGCGCAAATGAAAACTGGCCCATTGTGTGCTTGTGGCTATTGACATCCAAAATTCACTCAGCAATTTTCTCTTAAAGCTTCAGGCGTACATCGAGTAGTTATGATGAATTAGCACATGTGCACAGAATACGACTGTGGAAAAGTAAAACTCCAACAACCTGGCATGCTCAGGACTTTAATGGTGCCGTACTAGCAGATTCTCTAGACCGGAGGTTATTTCTATTAGTGCCCCTGCACTCTGTTAGGGATCACAGAGAATGGTAATAATTCTTCCAGAGCAAATTGAAAGAGACAGCAGGAACCCATACACTGGTAAGTGTATAAGAAGGTTGAGAAATGGGGCAATGTTCTATTCAAGAGAGCAGGGTCCCAGTGTGTTTGTAGAAGTATGGGAACTGGGGCCTCAGAGGGTGGAAGGTAAGTGTAGGGACCAGGGCCTGGATGAGTGGAAAAAGTGCAGGGACTAGGACTGGGGTGAATGGGAATGAAGTACATTAACTAATACCTGATGAGCCAGGTGCCGATTGGTTGGAATTTCCGAAGAGTCATATGGTAGGTTATTGGAGTTTTACTGCATTCATATACTTCACAGGGTAGCAACATTCTTTAAATGTACGCAATGCTTGAGATTAATATGCTGGTAACCTCTCAGCTTGCTCAGTCGAGGGCCAGCAGTGCAAATACTAACAAGCTGAACTGTGAAAATAACTTTACCTTAGGAAAGCAAGTGTCACACAGTATGTTATGGACAAAGAATACTTGGCACTGCGATGATTAGTCTTGCCGATGAAAGGTTAGTTTGAAGGACCATTCAAAGTATTAGCTCACTCTCTACTTGAGAGTGAGAAACTCTTACATGGAGTTAGAACAGATAGATGCACTTCCGCCACAGAGGTGCAGGGTGGTAAATGTAGGGGATGTGCAAGACAAGTGGAAAATCACATGCACTGTCTAAAGGATGAATCACTGCATCAACTTCCAAACACAAGTCATTAAGTGCAAAAGGAAAAGCTCGAACCAAATCAGGGTCTGTACCTGCAGAGCATAAGGGACAGGATTGGAGAAGAAAGCTGATCATGAGGCCTGCAATGCTATTATCTGAACAGAAAAAGAGGGTTCAGAGGAACGGAACACAAATGTTTACATTTGCACAAATTCTGTAAACTGTAGGAAAACTGTTAGCTTAGCAGCATCTGCTTCTTTTTGGTACAATGTGCAGATGCAGGAAAATCACATTTGTGGACGTTGGAGAAAGTGACCTTGGGAACATGCCATTCAAAAGGTACACAGAAATCAAGTTTTATGAACTATCTTGCATGTTACCTAATCGTACATTTAGAATTTCGGATAAACCTCTCACTTAATGTGAACAAATGAAACTCTTTCTTGCTCTCCCATCATTTCCTCAGTTACCTGCTCCCAAACTCAACTATGTAATCATACACACGGTGAGATTTTTCCATTTGCCTGGGAAATCAGAGAGAAATAAATATGACTGATTCTGTTGATTGCTGACCTTTTTCCCCATAAATTAGTTATATATGTTTGCTTCCCATCTTTCTGATCAAGAAATAAAGGGGAAAATATAGTGGAGAGGTCAACTTAAATAAAATCTGGAAATTAAGAAGTCGTTAGAAATGTGTGAGAAGTATAGTTATATTCATGTAACCTTAGTCATCCTGATCGTTTTAATAGGTTTTTTCAATGTTTGCCCTCAAGCATGAAGAATCTACACTAAAAAAATCATAAAAATTACAATGTACAGTGGCTTAACACAAGCACATGTGACTCACAAGCTGGACACGATTCACGGTAAGTATTTGTAAAATAATGTTATACATCCATCTATAAACTGGGTATTTTAAACCTTCGTTACGTGATTCCACTGCTCCCATTAGAATTGTGTACTTTTTCAAGCAAAATTAGTTATATAACAATAAACTGCTGTGCTTTGGAATAGAATTATCAAGGTGAAGAAGCCAAAAAGTGGATAGAACACTGCCACAATTAACATTATTAAGAATCTGTAATAAATTAATCCAAATATGAATCAATGAATCATATTCTCCACAACAATTAATTGCAGATTATATTGTTCTGAGGATCAGCCAAGCCAGGGAAAGTGAAACAAAAGGTATTAACACAAAGAAGGAAGACAGATAATAGTCTACAAAAGTGAAGAACACACTTAAAGGAATGATTTAGGGAGACGTTAAATTCAGATTTCAACATGGGAGAGTGACTGAGGTTGGAACTCAAATTATTGCTGGCTTATAGTGGACCCCTGAATGATGAAGTCCAGGTTTAAAGGTAGCAGGTAATGGAGATGGTGAAAAGGAACAGCCACAAAAGCAATTAAAAGAGAAAAGAAGGAGAGCTGTTGGCCTAGAGGTTTGAATTTCCTCTTGATAAGTATTTTACTTGGCATTCAGAAAGATGTCAAATGAGAAATGCCTTAAACATGCTAAACCATCACAATTTCAACAAACTGCAGTTCAATTTGTTCAGCAACATGAGTTGGGTTTCCCAATGTGCCAAGACTGAGGGTTTTGCAGACTCAAATGGAAAAATGATATACTTCATAGAATGCAAGGGAAGGTGGAGGCTGGGGAGGTCTATTATGTATTCAACAATCACCTGTGGCACTAAAGCCTGGTGATCTTATTGCATTAAGGTTCTGAGAAGCTCCCACTGGGTAGGGGTGCCAAAAGAATATTTCCCTCATGGGGGACTCTAGACTTGGACACTATCACTTCACAGTAATATGTTCTTCACTTAAAGGATGAAGTTGTCTTTGCAGACATTTATTGTACCTTTGGAAATCTATCTCAGAGTCTGTAGAGGTCACATTATTGTATATAATTCAAGGGGTGTCAGATAGACTTCTGGTCTATATGGAAGTCAAGAGCTATGACAGAGCAGGAAAGTGGAGCTGAGGTCAAGATTAGATCATCTATCATCTTATTAAATGGCAGAGCAGGCAGAAGGGCCACCTAGCCCACACTAATACCAATAGAGACTATCTTCACCTGGCAATCTTGTGGTATAACAGTAAAGGAGGACAACTCCGAAATGGGAAGATGTCCAATCATGGATCAGAATATGTTCTAATCTGCATAGTCTCAATTCAGCAAAACTAATTGTTCTGTGAAACTCCTTGGGAAGAATAAAATCTTTGAGTCAAGCCATCTTTGAGAAGGAAACTGCCCAGTGACTTACTGTCTTAATTACGGAGAATTTCCCATGGATATCAAACCAATGCATTGCTAATAAAGACTACGGGGGTCTCTTAATTGAATAAAGCAGTGGCAGGACCAAATAGCTGCTGTAATCTTCAGGAATAAAGAACTCATAGATAACCAAATTCATCAGGTTTACTTTCTTCTTTAAGTATTCCAGCAGATGAGTGACAATGCTCTCCATTGCGCACAGTACACAATGTGCACATTAACCCTACCAAATTAAGCTCAATGTGACAATGAGGATTGGCGAATGGAGACAAAATGCAACTCGGGCAAAGTGAATAATTTCCGGTACTCTATAATATGGAAGAGCAGTGTGGAGAATTTGACTGCCCAATTGATCAGACTAAGCAACTGCTTTCTCAAATGACACTGGAGATGAAAGTGCTGTATATGAACCATTAGGGTAAATTTTCAAACAATGTCACTTAAAAGATTTTCAGTAGCTGGACCACCATAAGCCAGACTCAAAAAAAAAGATGGCGATATTGTATATGTTGAAAGAGGAATAAGAAAATCTAAATCAAAGGGGAACTCTACAGGGGTGAGGTAGATTTCTCACCTTCTGCGCACCTGAGAACGCATGGTAGTAACATGAAACATAGGTCATAATGGCCTTTTCATCCGGCCTAAGCGTGTTTATTAAATCTGTACAAGGAAGACAAGAAAAGATTAAGGAAGTAAAGGTAAGCCAAGATACAGTCAGCGAAGAACCACACTCTTCCCATCATGCAACACAGGAGATCATATCAAGAGTGGAAAGTTCACAAATAGCAGCTGCAGAACAGGGAAGAAAAATATATAATTAGCCAGAGAAGCAATTTCTGCTGGAAAATATGGATTCCTGGGATACCTTTTGGGCTCCTGAAAATGCATGGTAGAAGCTAGAGACATAAGTCATGATTGCCTTCTCATCCGGTCGAGCTGTACCCACAATGTCTGTCAGGAAACACAGGAAAGGATTTAATGCTTTTTTAAACAACGTAATGCATTCATCCACTGAAAAACCATTTTTTTGGGGGGAAGGGAACATGCGGATTTAGAGACATTAGACAAAAATGGGAACCATGGCAATGTAGGAACATTACTGTTTCAGAGAGTGGACGATGAACCACAGTGAGATTTACTTAGATCTGACATGCCTGAAGACTTGTTTAATCTTCAAATAGAGTACAACGGCAGGCTAGACTGGAGATCAAAAGTGCTGACAGCCAATTAATTCTGTTTTAGGGTACTCTACTGTATAATCCACTAATGTTGATGCTTGGTGAATAGAATTAGGAGCCATATTATAACAGACTTCTAAAGAGAGGAATACGATAATGTTAATGCATTGGTTACATGATCAACTTACACAAAGGCCAGGCTACATTGACAGAAGGTCAAATTGTGGAAATTACACTAAAAGAATAGATCAGTTAATAACATTGGGACCAAGGTTATCAAGGAATACCCAAACTAGAAAAGAAAGACAAAATGGTAAAACATACTGTTTGAGGCAGTAAGATGTTTATCTTGACATAACTTGTATTAAGAAATGGAAAAAAATTAAACTCCTTGCTACTGAATTTTAACTGGATAATGGAAATACCATCCAAGCACACAATCCAATTTCACTGCCTTCTGTAAAAGACAAGAGTTAGGTGCTTTTTATTTCTTCAAATGGACTCCTGAAAGCCACTTCCCATTGCAAGTCCATCCCTGCTTCTGAATGTCCAACTTAGAGGCATATGAGAGTTTGGGAGACCAGGGGGTTGGATAACATTGGCAGTTGTGGGGTATCTTCTGCTGTGTGGGAACTTTGTTCACAGCCACATTTCTGACTTGCAAACTGTTTGAGTTATGAACAATTCACAGGAACAGAACCCTACTGTAACTTTGGTAGATGTATCCAATAAATGATAGTGTCTAGGAATCGGCTCCTATAAACTGTGCCAAAAAATTGGCATGGATCAGTGAAACGTTCTGCTAATATTTTAGGTAATTGATAATCCTATCACTGATTTATGGTAGAAAGTGGTTTTTCTAACAATTATAAGTTTAAAAAATAGATTGAACACGACTTTACCATCATGAAGGGTAATTGATAGCACTATTGCAGTGAAATGTACGTGTGCAAAATCAGGAACTTATTAAAGGTGATCTAATTTGCACTTAATTACTTACTGTGCTTCAAAAGAGCTCTGAAGGAGAAGTGGTGTTATACTGATGAATTATACTGGAGCAACAACAGAAAGTTTGATTAATGATCTGGGTCTCCAGCTGTTCATAATCTATACCAAAGTTTTTGATGAGGGGAACAAGTGTAATGCATCTAAGTTTGCTAATGATACTATGCTAGGTGTCAGTGTGAGCTACATGGAGGGTGCAGAGAGGGGGATAGAGGCGGGTTACGTGAATGGGCAAGGAAATACAGTTGGAACATAATGTGAAAAATGAGAGATCATCCACTTCAGCAAAAAAAATGTAGAAAGGCTGACTTTTAACAAAAATAATGAGAGATCTAAAAGTGCTGGTGTTCAGAGAAATCCAAGTGTTCTTACATACAAATCACTAACCATTAATATGCACAACCAGCAACCATTTTAAAGGAGGATTTGAGTACAAATGTCTTGGTGCAAAACCTCGTGTGTGGGTTCTAGATAGGACGTGGTACTGCAGCACCTGGAGGAGGAGAGCTGGTGTGCAACTCCAAAAAGAACAAGAATCAGATGAATGCTCTCAGCAGTATAGACGTGGTTGATGGTCACATTGTTCAGCTCATGCAGCGGTCAAAGGGGTGTGAAATGACATGGTTTCCCCATCTCTAAGGCACAGAAACAGTCATACACGGTAAATTTGAACTTAGATGGCCCAGTTCTGAATTATCAAGGTTTAGGATTTGACAGATGCAAACCTGACCAACCTTACCAGGATCAAAAACATCCAAGATTCAAAAAAAAAGCATTACATGTATTTGGTTTACTGGCCAATCCTATCTTACAGCAAAACCCAGTTATTTAGCCTTAGGCTTGTGGCTTCTAATCTCATTGAGAAAGTTTTCAGCAGGCTAGCTTCTGTTCCATCTCACTCGCTCAGATTTGAAGCAGCATTTCCAAATTTGGAAGTGGTCTGTGCTGGTCTAACTCAGAAGGAATTTTTCTGAATTAGAGATTGTAGAGCAAGTCTAGAAGATGAATTATTTGTTTTACTTTCTCCTCCACCCCACCTCCACCTCAGCCTCCTTCAGCACCATATTAAACCTTTTTGTGACAACTGGCAAAGATTCATCCTGATTGGTTAGCAAATATACATGGGGTGAGATTTAGCCATATTAACTAGGGAATTCCGTGTTATGCTGAATTCATTGATTCCAGGGCCACAATGAGGAAGGAGGTAGTAAGAAGGAAATAAAAGTATCGATGTTTCTGCCCTTGGTCACAATCACATCAACGTTGGGAATGGGTGGAGGTTACTACAGTTAATATTTAGCTTGGCCATTGAAAATTCACTGGCCACTTTTCCTAGCCCATCATCACTATCACTTAGGCAAGCACTTGGAGGATCTGCTGATTGTGACTCTGCATCACAGCAAGAATGGCAGCGTGAGGGGAAATGGGAAGCACAGGAAACCCAGCAAGACAACTGGTGGAAGAATTGAAAGCGTAAATCTCAAATAACTCTTCTTTCACTGTTATACAATTAGGGATCAATTTTTCCAGGAGTGGAGTACGATAATGGCCATTTCCAGATTGCATTGGGTTGTTCCTGTCCCTCTGGACATTAGGCTGGGCATCTCCTGGTACACATCACCTTTGCAGCTTCCGTGGGGTTTTCTGTGTCGGGCCTGGTGCAAGGGTGTCACTCTTTGTGGAATGCTGCTTTTTAACAACAGGGATTAGATCTGTAGTCGCAGGGTAGTCTGTCCTTGGACACTCCCAGGACAACAAGTTGTTTTTAACTCTACAAATGGACTGGGACACATGCCAAGTTAAATTATTAATTTTTACCCTTGGCACCAATTGACTTGAACTACATGGATACCCCCAAATCATACCCTGTTCTTCAGAACATGCCCCAGTTGCACGATCTGCTTTCCACAAATCCTCAAATCCCCATCATTAAAGATATTAGCCCCTAATGGCACCCATGATCCCCACTATACAGTCACAGGGATACTGTACCAACTCCCTGCAGGTGGCATCCAAGGGCAGCAATGAACCCAAGTCCTCGTAGCAGTGCCAACAACTGCGTCACTGTGCAGGTCCGTCATAAATTTGAATTTATTCAAATTGAAACCCAGAACATGTAATTTCAATATAGCTGTTTTCATGAGTAGTTTGCTCTTTGGGGAAAAATGGGTAAATTATTTTTTAACACCACAAGATGCAGCAAAATCCAGACTCGGTCCTCAGTATGGTGCACACTATGATTTAGATTGTAGCCTTTAATGACAGGTGGTGTCTATGGGAATGCATGCTGAGTGCAATGGCTCAGATCTAAAATTTCAACCTCTATATTCAGATCAGCTGCAAAGTAAATTTTATTATGCCTGCTAAAATGACTTTCAATTAGATCTTAAATTATACAATGGGGCTTGCCGATTTTAAATTAATGGAGCATGAAATGAGTTGAAGTACTGAAACAGCAGAAATTCTAAAATAATCAAACCAAAGGCAAAGCTTCAAACAGCCAACTGGTTAATGCTGGAACATTTGGCTACTTGCAGAGTAGAATGGCCTTAGCTCAAAGAATTTGTACTAGTTTTAAGTCAGTGCCACAAAAATCCTTTGCTGATATGAATTATGCTAAAGCCACATCTCACCTTCAGCATCCAACATTTTGGGGATGTCTAGGTACTTTTCCGCCACATCAAAGGCTGTGTTGAGGTTGGTGTAAGGGTCATCCTAGCAAAAAGACAGACAGAGGTCAACAGGAGATTTCAGTGCTGATGTGCAAATCACACTTTTAACATTGATATCAGACATGAAGTCCACTGCAGCAAGGAGAGCCGTAATCTATTTGTCCATTAAATCCCCTGATGAATTCCACATGACTGAATACTGCTCCTTAGTTCCCAATTGGAATTGTTAGAAAGTACAGTTTCCAATGCTATCATTGTGATGAATTTGTCCAATTCAGTAAACAGAGACATCTAAACTACATTATTGTAACACAGTCTTGGGCACCCGAGATTTTTTATATGGTTTCAGACGGTGGGGCATCCACAGAGCCCTGATCTCAATATCATTGAGGCTGTCTGGGATTATTTGGAGAGACAGAAGCAAGCAAGACAGCCAAAGTCTGCAGAAGAACTGTGGCAGGTTCTCCAAGTTGCTTGGAACAACCTACAGCTGATTTTCTTATAAAATGGCACGGCAGAATATCCAAGAGAAATGATGTCATTTTAAATGCAAAGGGTGGTCACACCAAATATTGATTTGATTTGTTTACTGCCCTTTAAAGTGAATTTTCTGATATTTTGAAACTTAATTTCATTATTTTTGAAAGCATCTTTGCTTTACAGAATATTTTTACATTACTCTGTGCAGTAATGTATATATAACCATTTTATTCACATTTCCTGGGATGGGAAAAGTGATCACAACTGGGTTAAAGTGAAAGAAAGACAACTGATCAGGAAAAGATGTTACAGAGTTACAGGAAATGGGACTGATTAGAATGGGCAAGAACGGATGTGACATATGAAACAGTCTCTCATTTTGAATCATTCTCAGACCAGAAATTCAAATACACGATTAATACACAGGAAATCAGTTGAATGCACACTTCATATATAAACTTTTAACACCGCTTCCAAACTGGTTTTGACTTGTATAGTGCTCTGATTCTTTGATCTTCTTTCATACTTGACAGTTACTCTGAAGACAGTTCTTCAGAGTAACTGTCAAGTATGAAAGAAGATCAAAGAATCAGAGCACACAGTGGAATTCAAATTTTGAAAGTACTGGAGCAAAGTCTATAGAGTCACCCCAAATTCTGCCTGTCTGGGGCAGGAGGAGGTATGCTAAAATTTCTATTGCTGTACACTCTCTCAGGCAATCTCATGTCAGGACAACATTAGCTGAAGAACCGATGAGTAAATCATAGGACCGCCAAAAGAGAACTTTAATGGGGGTGTTCTAAATTATGAGACAAGTCAGTGCAACAATTAAGGACAAAGATCATTCACAATGGAAGCAGCAGCCCAAGGTAAGAAGTGACCTTTTTGCTTTCAATACATTGAGTATTGAAGAGTCCACTGTCTGAAATGGATTGTTTCCTTCTTTTTTCCCTTTTTACAGGTCCATTATTTACTGCCCTTGAAATGATTGGCTTGTTGCGACAACTAAATCAACTACAATGATCTGCACCTGAGCACACCAGGAGGTCACTGAAATCAATGGGTTTATCAGCAGAATCTTGTAGCCAGTAGAAATAATTATTTATTTTGAATATAATTATTAAACCTAATTTAAATTCCTCGGGGGCTGTCAATGTTTTGAACTCAATAGCATTAGTACAACATCCATATTAATGAGTTAATTGCCCAATAATATAAGGTTCTGAAACCTTACTGATACAGTTATCCATAGTGGTGATTCAGTTACTGCACTCGCTGCATTCAAAATTTGCATGTACGCTTCACTTGGAGAAGGTCCTGGGACAAGGGCAAGGATGTGAGATTGGCCTGCACTTTCAATAAACTGAGGAAGACACTGTGCTTAGTGACCTCTACAGCGACCTACATGCTGTTTAAATCTGATATAGTTTTACGCTCCAATGAAGAGCTGTGGGTTCTGTCTATCTCAGTGATGATGGAGAATAACCAGTATCTGGAGAAATCAGCTTAAGAACATTAGAACTTGCATTGGTTTTTAAATTGCTTTTAGTACTTGGAAGCAATCAGAATTTCTATTCATGCACCAAAGTAACTCAGTGACCCATCTTATATCTGTTTCTTTTCAGCGCAGAAACTAATTTCTGGTAGCCAATGTGTTAAGGTGAGTCTGACAATAGCTTCTTTTCTATTTCAAAGTAATAAATAGTTAGGACAATCCACAATGATGCAAGGATTCATTATCTGATAAACAGGCACACTTTGCTAGATACCATGGGTCTTAAGGTCAGTTTTGTCTGATAAGGCGCATGTGTTTGACAGCTTAAATGAAGCATGATGAAAACAAAACTTTTAAGCAGAAGTTTCAAATCATCTCTCTCCAACACATTCTGACTCAAGAACTGACTAATTCAATTCAGTAAAATGGTCCCAGATGAAACATGTGCCAGCCACCGGTCATTATTTGCACTGGTTCAATTCACATTTCCAGGTGAATCCCAATTTCTTGTCAAAAGATCACCAATCTGATTGATGCTCTCTATGACCAATAACTTTTTGAAAGAAATTAGAGGTTATAATCAGTGGAGAAGTGAGCCAGATTAAGTGTAAATCCCGTATTGATAGATGTGAAGGTATTGCTTTTGGTGTTCTTCTGAAGATATGAACTAGTTAATAAGTCTTCAAAGTAGAGCAGCTTCTTGGCAAGAGTTGAACAATACATCTGGCCACCCTTTTTGGATTTATTAGAAAAGTGGATAAAATCAGACCGAAAATGGATCACTCCATTTTCCAAACCAGAGACCTGGCAGCACAGTTCCCATTGGACTTTCAGTGTTTCACCTCTGACTGTATTCGAAGTTGCTAGATACTGAAATGTGATCAGTTGTCCCAACTGTGGACACATTCCTAAGTATTACAGGAGTTTTCTTGCACTGCCATTAGTTATTCACCTTCTTCTTATCAGGCTGCCTAATTTTAAATGTCTGGTTGCTGATGGTTCTGGGTCCCATCAAATTATGGCTCTCTATATTTAGGGCAGTTGGTTTAGTAGGTGCAGCTCAGAACTTTAAGAGCTTGGATCTGGTAACTGATAGTGGAGAATTTGTTGTGAAGGAGAGAGTCCAAGTTGATTCAACTCAGTGCTCCTAGCTGTTCGGGGTCATGACCACTAGATTGTACATTTACTTCTAAATATCACGATCCTGTTGGAACTATACTACGATAATTTTTATAATGGACTGGTTACATCATGGCCTGATATGGAACCTCCAATGCCCAGGAACGCAAGAGACTACAAATGGACTCAGCTATTTCCATCACTGGTCCAGCTCTCTCCAGCAATGAGGACATCTACATGAAGCGATGTTACAGACATCATCATGGATTCCTACTATCCTCGTCACATGACTGCTATCAGGCAGGAGGTACAGGAGACTGAAGATCCACACCTAAGGATTCAGCAACAGCTTTTCCCCACTGCCATCAGGTTTGTGAATTTAATTCAGCCTCATATGTACTTCTTTCAAATGACACAAATAACTTTGTTTTTTTTTTGTTTGTTGTGTCATATAAATTATATATAATTTATATAAAGTTTATGTAATATATTTTCATCATGTTTGGAGGGTACTGAGCTGCTGCAGTCAGAAGTTAATTTTCATGGCATTTATCCCTGGGTTTACATGGCCACGATAATAAACTTGAGCTTAACCAGGTGCAATTCATTGATTCTGCTCATTTTAATGAAGAGATGTGGCTCAAGGGAAATCATTGGGTTTCAGGTAATTTATCTGTAGTTCAATGTTGATTTCTTCATTGTTTAATATTTATGATTGCTTTAAATGTATTGCTGTTTTCATTCACTTTGCCATGTTCAATAGCTGATCTGCTTATCAGTGCTATTGATCTTTTTAGTGTTTTTTTAATGCTCTCCTATATTTGCCCATTTTTGAAAGCCAGCAAACCTGAGCGAAGGGCCTGAATGCCTGCCTGAGCATCTCTGGGGCAGGGCCTGTGGTTCCGGAGAAGGCCCTGTGCTCCGCAAGGTAAGCGTGGGCAGTGGAGTGAAACAGGTTGTCAAGGAGCTGTGGAACACCAACCACTGGCGGGAAGTGTCAAGTGTTGTCGAGAGAACAGAGGAGCAGAGAGTGCAGGTGAGGGAGCAGGGGGTTTTGAAAGTATGGGCAGGGGAATGGTGAGTGAGTGTGAGTGTGTGTGTGTAGTGAGTAACTCTCAAAGTACACAATAGAGAGCCAAGTGTGGGCAAGAGTGTCACCAACACAGGTTGGTCTGAACCATCTGCTGGAGCAAACCATGTGGAGAAATTTCTTTAGCCCATGGGTGGTGAATTTGTGATATTTGTTGCCACATGCAGCTGTGGAGGCCAGGTTGTTGGATGTATTTAAGGCAGAGATAGATAGGTTCTTCATTGGACGTGGCATCAAAGGTTATGGAGAGAAGGCCAGGAACTGGGGTTGAGGAGGAGAATAAAAAGGATCAGCCATGATTGAATAGCAGAGCAGATTTGACGGGCCAGATGGCTTAATTCTGCTTCTGTCTTATGGTCTAAATGTAGCATTATATCCTGTGCACTGTTGTTTAAGACCTGCATAAAACTATGCCTCAAGATTGCCAGAAAGGAAACCAAATGTAAAGCCTTATTATCAAAGCACCACTTCATGAAGAGGCAGGAATTCTTATATATTTTACGCATTTTGTAAGGTGAAAGCTAAACAGAATGAACTGAAGGTCACACGAGTTGTACATCGTGTGCAACAGCACCAACAAAATTAGCTCTACGCCTCCATCTACATCCTCTTCAGTGAAATAATTTAAAAGTTTACAGGGCGCTACACTTGCTTCGTGCAATACTTTTACAATCCACGCTAAAACATGTTGGCAGCTCCAGTTCCAAAATTTGCGTCGGTTCAATTGGGCCAAGCCATATTTTTACTTGCTGCAGGTTCTTGCCTGATGCGAAGCTATTAAAAATATGCTTTTATTTAAATTTGTCTACTGCAGCCTTCAGTTTATCTAAACAGGAGAGTTTAGTGCAGCAGGGAAATGAGTCAGTAATGGTAAAAATGGAAGTGTTCCTCGGCAATGCTCCTGCCTTCTCTTCAGCAAGCTGCAATGTGAGACTGCACAGCCAACAGGCCAACTGGAAAGAAAATATTTTGGACTGAGAGTAGACCTATTGTGCTCAAGACGGTGAAACGTGATCTAGAGTCAGCATATGGCATTGTCAAACTGATTATACTTTGATGAACTCCAACTGCCCACACCTAGGTCAGTGTAGGATGGGCTTTTAAATGTCTCCTCATTGATATTGCTGCCCACGTCTGGTGAACAAATAAATTAAAAACATCACACCGGTCCTGAACCACCAGCTGCCTTTATCTAACAGCGCACCTTGTGTTCTAAAGTAAATAATGGATCCGTCGTTCTTTTATTTGCTGTTCAGGTGTCACATGATAAGCCTGATCTCTTATTTATCATCCGAAGCACCTGGAAATGGTTTTCTGTGGAGAGGTAAAGGGGCAGGCTAGCAGCCAAAATGTTTACTGCCACATATTCCCCAGATCTGGAGGTAGGCAAGGGTTGGTAGAGCGGGGAACGAGAGTGATAATGAGTGGGTTGAGGTGGTTATGAATGCAGTAATCATTTGGTGGTGGTGCATCACCTTTTATGTTCAGGAACACGAGCATTTTTACTGGTGAATTCGCAATAACTGGCTTGTTATGAAAAGACGGACTTACGGAAAGCTAATAAATAACTGCCGGATCAGAAGCTTCACTGAAGTTGCCCAGTGAACAAATAATATGATCCAGGAAGAAAGGATTTCTTTCTGTAATGGTTCGTCTCATTTGTCAGATCAATCTTATCATTCCAGATATTCACTGAGAATTATTTCTCTTATCGAGGTACAAATTTACTGTATGGACTTTAGTCAATTGCTCAAACACATAAATATAAATGTAATATTCTACAGTATTAACTTGAATTTAAAAACCTATGACAGAAACAGGGGTCCTGACCTTTCGCAGTTTTGCATAATCAATGAGTTCCGGCCGATGTCTATGGATAAGGGCACAGAATCCGAGGCCATCCTTCCAACTGAAAGCAAGATAGACAAGAATATTACACTTTGATACATCAATTCACCAACCCTCTTCGATAAACTTCTCTTCACCTCCTGGGGTAACCCTTACATTGATTTAATTCTTTAGCTTTACATCAGCTTGTCAGCTCTGCAGAGGAGTGTTCAACCAAAGTATTAGATGATGTTATGCAGAACCTGCAGCACGAATATAATTTATTCAATAAACAGTTTATTTGAGGCGCTATGTATAAAAAGCTGAAAGACCAAATGAGTCATCTTTCAAGAAGTTCAGGCTGTCATAGAAATCCACACTGAAATATTATACAATAATATGGTTCAAAATACATTAATACATCACTTTCATTAATATTAATGGGAGGAGCCAACTGATGTCAGCCACAGAAAGTGTTAATTTAAGTTATTCTCAGTCTGGTAGAGGTGTGGTAGATTTGAAGCTGAACACCTCAGCATGTAGGATGGTATCAGATCAGGGAATGTTCATCTAGATTGGTAGACAGAAGTCAGTCATCACTTAAAACAAAACCAGCCCCTTGTTTGAAGCTGATGATAAATAATTTATTGGACTGGGAGTTGGTCGACCAGGTGTTCAAGGCAGGGAGATGTGATCTATATAAAGGCATATGAAACGGATGGAAAACAAGCTCTGTCTCTCCACACTGAAACAATGTTGTGGTATTACAGTCATGGCTGTGAGTACCATTGTCGGCCTTCAAAAAGGGATTCCTAATATCCTGCTTGAAAGTTAGAGCATATAAATAGATTGAAACTGCACATACATGGTTCTGCCGCACAACGAACTCATTTGCAGGGATATTACATGAGTCACTGGATTTTACATCAGAAAACAGAAAATTCATACAGAGAAATCTGCCAACATTTTCTCCAATGAAAGGACTGTCTGCCTGCATTTCAAAAGATGCCCAATTAAATCTGATCAGAATGATGGATTGTCAGAAATATTAATCCCACAGTGTTTTCAAACCAATTATGATACGAACCAGAAAGAGATTTTTGGAACGTAGGAGCAGCTGAGAGACACCAAAAAAACCCAGAATTGCACATATTAACGGAATGAGGCCACTCGGCATGACAAGACCATACTTGCTGCATGGAAGAATAATCCAGCTACCTCCATTCCCACCCATTCCCCATAACCCTACAAATGTTATCCTTTTAGATACTTATCCTACGCCATTTAGAACACTATAGTTGAATCTCTTCCACTATTGTCCAGTAATGCATTCCAAACCCCATCCCCTCTTGTCCCTCTTGGATTTACTCTCGCCCCTCTTACATTTTCTGTCAATGACTTTCATTTTATGTCCCTTAGTCGTGACTCTGCCAATGGGGACATCTTCTTTCTACCTTTTCTCTCTGTGTTCTTAATGGTTTTAAATGCGTCCATCAGATTTGTGCACATCCTTCTCTGTTCTGAGAAGAACTACCCCATATTCACCAGTCTATCTGCATAACACAGCCTCTCAGTCTGGGGATTTACTTATTTATTGAGATACAGCTT
This sequence comes from Hypanus sabinus, assembly GCF_030144855.1. NCBI lineage: Eukaryota > Metazoa > Chordata > Chondrichthyes > Myliobatiformes > Dasyatidae > Hypanus > Hypanus sabinus. The sequence continues at coordinate 129,650,752 of NC_082707.1, forward strand.
GGAATCGGCTCTGTTGGTCTTTTCAGCCGCAAAGCTCTGTAACCTCCAATTTAACCCTGGCCTAATCACGAGACAATTTACAATGACTAATTAACCAACCAACCGGTATGTCTTTGGACTGTGGGAGGAAACCGTAGCCCCCACAGAAAACCCACTCATTCCATGGGGCTGATGTACAGGCTCCTTACAGATGACATTGGAATTGAACTCCAAAATCTCTGATGCCCTGGGCTCTAATAACACTGCACTATCAAACCTCTCCAAAGCCTTTTACGTCCTTCCTAAAGGGTGGTGGAAATAGACCACAATACTCCACGTGTGGATGAAACAGTTTTATAATAGATGCTGGTCAAGTTTCTGTATCTTGCTCTCTTATGCCTATGTTTCTGAAGTCTAGTAACCCATATAACTTTTGCTACTTTCTTCACTTCCTCTGCCACTTAGCCTTTGCCTCCATATTTCCGTTCTTGTACCCCTTTCAGATTTATATTCCTTCATTTATTTTATTTGCTCTTCACACTCTTTCTACTAAAGCATCGTATTTTACATTTCTCGATATTCAACTTTATCTCCTAGACATTCCGCAAACCCGTCAGCATCACCCTAATACCATCCTCCTCATAGCTTACCACTCACTCTTCTTTGTGTTATCTGCAGATTTGGAAATGCTGCCTGAACACACAACTCCAGAAAACAATAGTGTTCCTAATACTGAACCCCAGGGTACTCTGCTGTACACCTCCCTCCGGTTGGAAAAACAAATTTCTTTCCTATTCTCCATTTCCTGTGGCTCAACCTATTTTCTATCAATGCAATAGTCCCTATTATTCCAAACTCTATAATTTGATAATGAATCTGTTAACAGCACATTTAAACATTTTGAATTTGGTATAAAGCACATCCACAACATCTGTGTCATATCATCTAAATCTCTACCAAGTTAGTTAGCCATGATTTGTCATCAACAAATCCATACTTGCTTTCCTTATTCAATGCACTCTAGTCCAAGATGAAAACAGGAAACGCTGGAAACACTCAGCAGGTCAGGCAGCATCTGTGGAAAGAGAAACAGAGTGAACGTTTCAGGTCAAAGACCCCGACATCCGGTCTACAGCCTGAAACGTTAACTCCATTTCACTTTCTTCAGATGCTGCCTGGCTTGTGTATGTCAGCAATTTTCCTATTTTTATCTCATATTTCCGACATTTTATTTTCATATTGGTCCAAGTGAGTGATAATTCTGTCTCTGATTATTGTGCCTAGAACTTTCCCACCGCAGAGGTCAAACTGAACTATATTTGTTGGATCTATCCATATCCCATTTTATTTGGATAATATTATATTTGCAACTTTTCTTTACTTGATTCTAAAGTTGCTTGCAAGATTATGGCCAGGGCCTTTGTAATTCTCCCTTTTAGTTCTGCAGCAACCTAGGACCAGTTCACATGAAGTGCAGCAATCGTCTGTGGAAAGATCCTTTCCAGCCCAGCCAGTCTCTACTATATCTTTCTTTGGTGAGATTCCAGCTCCATCTTTCAGATGAGGATGTAATTAAGTTCTCAGTTAATATCTTTGTCATGTCTTCACAAAGAGGTTCCTCTTTTGGTTTCAGATGAACTCAACCCCACCAGCTCCCCTTGCCTTGCCCTGGTCATGTTTATTTTTCTATTTATTTATGCTTGCTTTATGCCATGTTTCATTTATTTTTGCCTCTGAACTTTCAGCGATTAGCATGGTTTTAAAAATTTTAAATAATGACTAATTAACTCTTTGGTTAATTAGTAATTCTTCAACAAAAGGAAGAACCATGCCCATCACAGTAATTTGTCTTTGGTTGTAAAATTTAATTACCATCTTAACCTCATAGTCTTAAAATTTCCTCCAGAGTTATTTTAACAAAGGACTATCATTTGGACTGCAGTACCTGATGTGAAAGTTCTGAATATTGACATTCTTGTAAGGAGCAGTCTTGCGTTGACACCAGAGCAGCAGCCCTTCCTTTGCAGATGTCTCTGCGAAAACCAGAGGCAACATTTTAGAACCGCATCACTCTGCAAGGATACAGCACAACATTTTCAATAGTACACTGGGAGCAGGGGAGGAAACAAGTTGACAGAGTATTGAAGACAAAATAAAGCCATTGAAAGTTACAGTACAACATGCAAACAAGACCTTCGGCTCATCGAGTGCTTTCCATCAATTGCCCATTTGAACTAATCTCACATTAATCACATTTTTTTAATTTTAACCACAGTCCTTTCAACTCCCCCCAGATTTTACCACTCACCTGTACTATTTATAGCAGCCAATTAACCTTCCCACCCACATGCTATTGGAATTGTGGAGAGAATGCAGAACACCCAGAGAAAACCCACACAGGTAAAGGGGAGAAATGCAAACTTCACACACAGTAAGCAAGGCCAGAATTGAAGATGGATCTTTGGCACTGAGAGTTGGTAGCTCTACTAGCTGCCTCACAGTGGCATTCGATAGGTGCAGCATAAAAGACTTATGAATAACATAAGGATACATGGAGTTAGGAATAATGTATTTATACAGGCAGAGAATTACTTAACCAATGGGGGGCAGAGAGTTGGGATAAATGTGTGTTTCTCTGTGTGTCACTGGTGAGCGGAATGCAGCAGGGGTTGGTGCGGAATCTGCCACTGTTCACGATATACATTAATGATTTAGACCAGGGGACCGTGTGTGGCGTCTCCAAGTCTGCTGATGACACTAAATTGAATGCAAAAGCAAATTGTGGAGAGTCTGCAGTGGGCAAGGGCCTAGTAGACAGAGTGCATGGGAATAAAAGGTTATGGGGGGAAAGGCAGGTAGGTGGCAATGAGTCCATGGACAGATCAGCCATGATCTTATTGAATGGTGGAACAGGTTCAACAGACCAGATGGCCAACTCCTGCTCCCATTTCCAATGTTGTTATGTAAAATCAAATGGAATTTTGGTGCTTTATCACAAGGCATAATTTGCATAATCCAAACTATGTCAAGGGAAAACATTGAAATAATAATTTTAAAGGGTACACAAAGTTTGCATTTGTGATAACATTTGCAGTGTTTTAAAATGGCTGGAAGTGCTTTATAGCCATTGAAATAATTCTGATGCGCAGTCCCAGTGGTAAAGTAGGGGATAGCAATGCGAGCTTGTGTAGTCCTAGACTTCAGACCACAAGGACGATGTTGAGACTTTAGACATTTAAATGCAAAAGTTCAAAAGCATAGAAAGTTTTGAAAAATGAAAGCCTTTAGTATTGGTACACAGAGTGCAGCAAGGTAGGACACATATAATCAAAACAATGAAAGAATGGAACAGGCTAGGAGTGAACAGACCGCTTACAATCACTGAGAGTTCTAGTACGAAGAACAATTGAGGTGCTAAATGCCATGGCAGGTGAAAATACATCACATCAAAATTTGAGAGTTTTCTAGGGTTAAAGGTCGAGACAAGAACCATTTCAGCTTTTTCGTCCATGTGAATTGAATAAACAGCACAGAAGTAGGATTAAGGTGGGCATGTACAGTTACAACTAGTTGTCTGTGTGGAAGAAACAGAAACTCGTGAGGGAAAAGGCCTGTTTCAGTGGCTCACTAGGAAGCTCTTCTCCACTGGCCATACAGGTGGATATTTCAGCCTCAAATGGACCAGGTTTTTAACTAAAGAACTGCTGGAGATTCACACCAGAAATGATTTATTTCCCAAAACCGAACTCAGGAGAGGAAAGGATTGAGACATACTGAATATCAGTATCACAAGGGTTACTCCACGTATAAACAGAGAATTGGTTGCCCTTTACAAATTTCATATGTGATGCTCTCTATCTCAAGTTTGTCTTGACAATATTTTCCCAGAGGCTCAGTGACCTAGGTTTCACAGTCAGGGGCAAGTGCCCATCAGATAACAGCCAATCACCAAAACAAATTCAAGTATGTTTCCAGGGCCTTCTGGGCACCAAGGGCAAGAAACCTTTTAGGTAAGGCAAAGCAAGCCCCTCCCACCACAAGCAACATTTTGATGAGTACATTCTGGGCTGAATGTAGTGTCAGGATTTTAATACTGCATTGTAGAATTTTTTTTTGCCTCTCCCAAGCAGCAACAACCAGATCAATAAACTGTGCAGAGGACCCACATGGTTCTTCAATCATTCCCTTCTGAAATTACCAATTAAGATGGAGATTGTCAAGTAAAGTAGAAATAGCAAGGAAATGTGTTTAAGCAATCAGGGGAAGTAATTGTACTCATAATTATTATTATTAGTTAATATTATTATTATATTTATTATTATATCTAAATGCTTTTAAATGTTGCTGCTGTAACAAAATAATTTCCCACTCAGGATCAATAATTATTATTAATAACAGACCAGTAATAAACTGAATAAAAGGAAGCGTCCATACACATCTCCAATATGGATTGTATGATCATTGTCCTATAAAAATACAAAGGTAGCATTTTTTCTGGAAATTCTGCTCCAGTTAAAATTGCATTTCCTTCAGAATCAAAACCAGATTCATTATCATTGAATTATATGATGTGAAATTTGTTATTTAGTAAAAGGAATCCAAATTTCAAGAAGTTTAAAAAAAAATCTTCTTTCCATTTCACATTAACACTGCTAAAAGGCTCTTCAAATTGTTGAAGATGGAATTCAACTCACTGGAAACTGGGCCCATTGAGTCCATATTGACTAATGATGGTGTGGCTCTGATTTCCAATTGTATGGCATCACTCAGAAGAACCCTAGCCAATTCAGGCCAAAATTGCTGCTGCAATAAATTTTTCATTGCATCCGTGCATACCTGTACTTGTGGGGTTGGTTATCCATCGCATCCGACAATGACAGGAGACCTGTGTGAGAAAGTTTCTGAAGTGGGAAAGCTGTTGCACAGGGGCAGTTCCACTCTCTTGACCTTGGAAGTCCAGTCCCAGTGATATGAGTAGTGACATGTGGCTGTTGTTTTTTACTATTTATTGTTATGTTTATTATTTAGTGTTGCATTTGTTATGTTATGATTGCACTGCTCCTGGGAAACGCTGTCTCATTCTGCCCTGCAGAACTGTTGTAGGGTTAGAATGACAATAAAGTTTTTGAATCTTGAATCACAACTGGGGTCAACTTCGATTGCAGTGGGTGACCATGACGTCTCCTGTGCCTCATTGTGCACTCCACTCCTTACGGAGCTTTGCAGAACTGCCTTCTTGGCCGATGGATCTCACTGTAGATCTCTTCCACCCAGCCCGTCAGAGCATGTCCCTATCCTCACCTGGTTTAGCCCACCTATCGAAGCAGTGTATTTGGAGTCACAGCCGAGAGCTGAGTGTCCTGGTGGGGTCCAAAGATGAGTGAGCTGACCCAGACTGGACATGACAAGCCCCTTCACCAGAGGTGCTACCCCTCCCTGGGTACACACACACACACACACACACACACACACACACACACACACACACACACACACACACACACACACACACACACACACACACACACACACACACACACACGTGTACATATGACAACAAACTAGTAAACTAGACTTTGACAGACTCATGGGACATACTGCCAATTTATTTACTACCGTTCTTTGTAGCTCCTCATGGGAAGGAAAGAAAGAATCGAACCTTCATTCTCCCATGGTTAATTGTTTACAACATCATACCCACATTCCTTGCTTTGGGGAATAATAAGCATGGCACAGGTTAGTTACCAACTTCCTTATGAAATACATAATCCACATTTTAAATACTCATGTGACATGGGAAGTTCCTTGCCACAGAAGAGCTTTCAGCAGGAATATATCATTGGTCCCAAAATGTCATAACTTAGAATTCTGCAATTAGCGATCATTGTATTTTTTTTTGAAAACTTTACAAAAATCCTTAAGTTTAAAAACATTAAAAGCTTCTACAAAACACTCAGGTGCTATTCTCTTTAGCAGCATTTGTTTAATTGGGAGGATTTTCTCCTGTATCCTTCTTTGCTACTCATTGTATTCTACAGACTGTGTTTTAATCAGCGGTAAAATAGCAAAGCTATTTATTCTCTTGGTGAAGAGAGGATAGAAATAATTTCTGTTATAATTCATACACCTCTGCTGAATGCCATGCAATTCTAATTAGCACTTGCAAAAAATCACTGTACAAACAGAATACTGAAATTCATGAGCATTGTGTAACAGGAGATGAAAAGTGGAATGAAATTTTCTGTCAACAATGGATAGAAACTGATTAGGTCTGCTAGCAGGTAGCTTCAACGGTTACCAGGAGTTTTATGGCCAACTGCATTTAATTGTATTTGCTCTTCTCCAATTCAGTTAATTGATAGGAAATGGCCACAACTAAGATGTTTTCCAATGAAAAAAGCACAAAACATCAACTGCAGCAAGGAGCTGCTGAGTCTCCTTTGTTTTTGGCTACAAAAGGATTTCAAGGTAATTCTTTCTTACCTTCCACTGAGATATCCTGAATGGCAAATCGAAGAATGATTGTCCAGATCATACCAAGTGTCATCTTTGCATTACCGTCCACAATTTCTGCAGAAACAAAGAAAGAGAAACAAATCTTCAAATCATTGTTTCCATCATACACCAGATACAAGCACTAGAACAGAAGGAATATTGCAAAAAGTCACTTGCCAATATTCCAAGGAAGGGCAGGGTGGAGTAATTGATGCCGGTCAATATTTATCACTTGACGATCAAAAAATAAATGAACGTGCCATTATCTCGATGTACAAATTGGCTGCTGTGCTTCTAACACCAGAGCACTTCAAAAGCCCAGCAGCAAAATGCCTCAGGATACCCTGAAGTCATGAAAACACTACACATCTTTAAAAATTCTAACTTATTACAGAAAAGTCAGTCTAGGCCTGCCACCAAGGCATACTATGTGCACCCATCCACAAGGATTGACTATGACTAACAGACTCAAGATGCATCGAGTGAGGACATTTTGTTCAGCCAGTCAACTCAGGTTACAGTTCTCCAGTTACTTTATTGTCACCAAACAATTGATACTAGAGCGTACAATCATCACAGTGATATTCAATTCTGGGCTTCGCGCTCCTTGAAGTACAAATCAAAGTAAATATAATAAAAATTTAAATTATAAATCATAATTAGAAAATAGAAAAGGGAAAGTAAGGTAGTGCAAGTCAGGTCCGGATATTTGGAAGGAATGGCCCAGATCCAGGTCAGGATCTGTTCAGCAGACTTATCGCAGTTGGAAAGAAGCTGTTCCCAAATCTGGCCGTACAAATCTTCATGCTCCTGAACCTTCTCCCGGAGGGAAGAGGGACAAAGAGTGTGTTGGCTGGGTGGGTCTTGTCCTTGATTATCCTGGCAGCACTGCTCCGACAGCGTGCAGTGTAAAGTGAGTCCATGGATGGAAGATTGGTTTGTGTGATGTGCTGGGCTATGTTCACTATCTTCTGCAGCTTCTTCCGGTCTTGGACAGGACAACTTCCATACCAGGTTGTGATACACCCTAGAAGAATGCTTTCTACAGTGCATCTATAAAAATTAGTGAGGGTTTTAGGGGACAGGCCAAATTTCTTCAGCTTTCTCAGGAAGTAAAGGCGCTGGTGGGCCTTCTTGGCAGTGGACTCTGCTTGGTTAGACCAAGTCAGGTTATTTGTGATATTCACCCCGAGGAACTTAAAGCTTTTGACCTGTTCCACCCGCGCACCACCGATGTAGATGGGGTTGCGCGGTCGCTACTCCTTCTGAAGTCAACAACCAATTCCTTCGTCTTGCTGACGTTGAGGGATAGGTTATTGTCTTCACACCATGCCACCAAGTTCTTAATTTCCTCTCTGTACTCAGACTCGTCATTACCCAAGATACGGCCTACAATTGTGGTGTCATCAGCAAACTTATATATCGAGTTTGATGGAAACTTGGCTACACAATCATGGGTGTACAGTGAGTACAGCAGGGGGCTGAGTACACAGCCTTGTGGGGCACCGGTGCTCAGACTGATTGTAGAGGAGAGCTTGTCCCCTATTTTTACAGCCTGGGTCCAGTCTGTGAGGAAGTTGAAGATCCAGCTGCGGATCTGAGTGCTAAGTTGCATCCAAACCAGAAACTGGAGCACATAGAATATTCAGACAGCGACCCTCTCTTTCAGGCCAAAGTCCACAGACCTTTGATCTATTTATCAAAAGTGAAAATCTACATCCTCCAACACCTCAACTTCATCACAGCATCCAACAACATCATGAACATCTCAAACAGTGATTTCCAAGTCCATCAGTTTAGAGGTTTCATACAATCTAACTGCTCCCTTTGTTGAACAGAATTACACTCTTGCATGCTCTCTCTAGTTTTCGTCCTTAACTGTCCATTTCTTCACAGGTCCAACCTTTTGGCTTCATACACATTCACAGACAGCAAATCCAATCCAAAGAGAGGACAACATTATTGCTGACTGCACAGTTTGGCACTGAAGAGCATGTGGGAAAGTCCCCTCATACTCAGTGGGGAGGGAGGGAGGGAGGGGGAGATGGAACAGTCAAAGGAGAACTTCTGCCAACAGTTCCCAGTACAAAAGAGCATTTGGAGAGAAACAGTTTCAGTTAAAGTAATATGTTTTAAAAAGAACTGGGAAAACATACCCAACCCAAAATCTTCATAAGCCTTACATTATGTATCGGACATTAAGTGCTGAAACAGCTCCTGCTTTGGAGTTAGAGATATTGGTAACATTGATGCTGGGGGAACTCCATGTTATTGCTTTGTATTGCCTATCAGTTGGGGCCTGTTAAATCCATGACAATGGGCAGCCATGGCAACAGTGGAATGACCTTTAACCCTGCAAGATGTCAACAGCAGAGGAAGCACTCAAGCATCCATTTCTCTTGGAGATGGTGTGTGTTTGTGTTTGGTTTTATTGGCAATGCTGACGCTGAAATGCTAAAATGATCTGTGTCCTTTCTCTGCTATTCTTAGCGGAAATCACAAGTATAGTTGCCAAGGAATCATGCAGTTAACTAGGAGGTATTTTTCTTTCTAAAGCTACATGCAGCTTTAGTTCAGCATTGGCACTATAAACCCTTTTAAATTATCAAATATCTACGCTGCAATAGATAGAGTGGTAAACCATCTTTCTGCCTCTTTTTCAGCTGTGTGTAAGACCATAAGATACAGGAGTAGAACTGTGTTGATACACTGTGATTTTGTCAGGATTCTTTTCCATTGCATTGTGAATCACATTAATAATGAAATTACTTTTATTATTGATGCATGACCCTAATAACAGCTGGCTCCCAGGTCGCACATTTGAACAGTAAGATCCCCATTTAGAAATTCTCACACACAGCATTTTATTTTGAAGTGCTACACATGTGAAAGGCAATTAGGTTGAAAATGATGCTGCCATTCCTGAAATTCATAACCAAGCACTTCCGGCTGTGGATTGAGCCCATTCCCAAGACGTAATTTCCGTGCAGGATACACACAGCGAGACATCATTCTCCGCACAATGCTCCTTTTGGGTATCGCTCAGGAAGTCGGGCCATGTAGACTGAGGTGTGCCTGTCACGGGGCTTTCTCAGAACTAAGACGTTTCAAAAGCACTGTGCCACAAGGAGGGGCCAACCACCTCCCCAAACTCGCACTCAATGCCCGTAAGATCAAGAACCTGACTGCGGACCTCAGGAAGGGGAAGTTGAGAGAATGTGCACCCAGTCCCCATTGAAGGGTCAGCAGTGGAAAGGGTGAACAGATTCAAGTTCATGTTCCTGGATGTCAACACCTCAGAAAATCTACCCAGAGCTCAGCACATCAATGGTATCATGAAGACTTCATGCTGCACGTTCCACATAGAACATAAAGCAGCATAGGAAGAGACCGTCCAACTGACAATCACACTAAATTTATTAAACCTGTCTGTTTCCACATGATCCATATGCCTCCATTCCCAATGTGTTCATGTACCCATCTAAATGGGTCTTAAATGCCACCATCGTGTCTGCTTCCACCATCATACCTGGTAGCCTAATACAGGCACTTACAACACACTAAGAAGAAGACTTAACCTGCACAGCTCTTTAAAACTTTCAAGTTCAACTTCAAGTTTATAGTTATCTGACTGTACATATATACAACCAAACAAAACAAGACCACATTGCACCCACAATACGTACATCACACACAGCACATAAAACAAGATATTACCACAAATAAGTTAATAGAATATAATTCAAAATGCATGCGTGTGTAGCACAGATAAACAGTAATCAATAGACAGCTCACTCTCCTAGAGATGATACCTCAGTGCAGGCAGGGTATCATTATTCTCACAGCCTGGAGGAAGAAGCTGTTACCCAGTCCGGCAGTCTTGATCCTGATGCTCCTGTACCTCCTTCCTGATTATACTGGCTCAGCGAGATTGTGGGATGGGTGGTGTGGGCCCTTTTTATATGGTGTTTCCGGTAAATATCACAAATGGGTGGGGGGGGATGGGATGAGACCCCGGTGATCCTGTCAGCAGTTTTACCATCCTCTGTAGGGTCTCAGACATCTGATGCCTCGTCTTCACAACAGAGTTGTGTCATCTCGTACCTGACATTTCTAACCTGAGAAAAAAATTCTGAATACCCTCCCTAAATATCTCTCAGGTTTCTTCTCAGCCTCTAACGCTGAGAGGGGTCCTGGAAAACAATCCAAGCTTCTCAAACCTCTCCTAATAGCTAATACTCTCTAAACCAGGCAGCATCCTGGTGAACAACCTCTATAACTTTTTCAAATCGTCCACATCCTTCCCAAAACATGGTGACCAGAGCTGCAGACAATACTCCAAATGTAGACCAATCAGAATCTTACACAGCTGCAACATGACTTCCTGACTCAGAGCCCCAAATGATGAAAGCAAGCAGGCCATTTATGTTTTTTACAATTCTGTGTACTTGTGTAGCCACTTCGAGGTAGCTGTTAGCTTGGACCCCAATCTTCAACTACTCTGCCCTAGCCAGTGAAAGGCATGCCTCTTCAACCAGTGGGAATGTGGAATGGTTGTTGGGTACAGGTCAAAATCAGGAGATGTGTATCAGAGAATTCACTAAACAAAGAGCAAAAGAAATTAAAGAAAATAGAAACTGGAACTGAGGGAGAATAAGAGATAATGAAGGAAAATAAAATAAGAATTTAGTTTTCATATAATCACCACCAAAACAATTAAACAAATGATATTCTACACCAAGTAAAGCTAATTGAATTGCCATTGCAAAAAGTTGATTGGCAATTAAGACATTCACAGACCACAGGAATGGTGAAGCCCTGAGATTTTTTGGGCCAGCTCCACAGTTTCACATCCTTCATGTGCTTCAGTGCAATCCCTCACTGAGAGTGAGACGGACAGCTCTGAGAACAAGGTGCCATTTTCAGAACTGGGTTCATTGTGATCGGCACAGTGCAATGAAAATCTTCCTTACAGCAACATCACAAGTACATAGCATCAGATACACAATATTCACAAGAAAATAAACATAAATCACACAATTTTTAGATGAAGGGACATAATGAAAACTATTTTTGAAAAGTACAGTTGGCCCTCCTTATCCGCGGGGGACTGGTTCCGGGGACTCCTGCAGATACCAAAAAACGTGGATGCTCAAGTCTCTTTTATAAAATGGCATAGTATTTGCAGATAACCTACACACATCCTCCCGTATACTTTAAATTATCTCTAGATTACTTATAATACCTAATACAATGTAAATGCTATGTAAATAGTTGTTATACAGTATTGTTTAGGGAATTATGACAAGGAAAAAAGTCTGTACCTGTCTGTCCATAGCATCAGATACACAATATTCACAAGAAAATAAAAGTAAATTACACAATTTTTAAATGAAGGGGCACAATGAGAACTATTTTTGAAAAGTACATATATTGTCATGCAAAATGGTCATTATATTGCTATACAGATAATAATTAGTGTTGTGCGAGTTGGTTCCAGAACCAAATGGTTGAAGGGAAGAAGCTGTTCTTGAATCTGATAGTGTGGCGCTCCTGGATTCTGCACCTTCTGCTTGATGCAAGAAGGTGGCATAGCCTGGATAATGGTATGTCTTTTCTTCTTGAAGCTGGGTCTCATGTAGGTATTGCTGATGGTGGGGAGGGACGAGTCTGTGATTTATGGGGCTGAGTCCACCACTCTCTGAGTTTAACTGAGTTCTTGCTGCGAAATCCAGCCCAGCATCTAACCAAAAATGAAAGTCGACAACAATTGATCCGGTCCACAAAACTCACAGTCTCTCCCTTTGCCGGAAAAGGACTGGTTCCAGATCGCCACTTCTCACTGTTCAGGAGGGTAAGTGAATTTCTGTGCTCAAACTCATCGCTAAGGCAGCTTAAGATGTTTGCAATCCCATATTCAAATCCCACATTTTACCAAAACAATTCTTGCCTCAGTAAACTCACTGCCCAGTCTGTGCTAATCTGAATGCAAACTCATAATGAGCTAGTTCCTGCGTACGCACATTCTGACCATATAGATTTACATATGGAAGTGCGATAGAAACAAGTGTCCATCAAGTAAAAGTAGATATTTATAGGCCCTGAAAGTTAAATAATTAAGGACTACAGGGGAAAAGTAAGGGAATAAAACCCAAGTACCAGCATTCTCTCAAAGGACTGAGTGAGCTTTTTTTGGGCTGTAAAGATTTTCTGACGTGAACTGTCTCAGAATTAAAACAAATTAATAAAACTTCAACCAAAAACTGCATTGCCCACATTTAGTTCAAAATTCAGCAGCACGAGAGACTGTTGAGGTTGGATTTCACTGCCATTGAAAATGGAAGCAAACAGGTTGCTTTATCTTCACAAACCCATGCTACTCATAATTTAAAACAGCTACTACATTCACTTGGTTCTTCACATTTAGTGAACACCAATCAAGAATTTTTAAAAATTATTCAGCCAAAAGTTTTAAGTAAGTTTTCAGAAAAATCTCAGGGAGATAATGACAAAAAGAAACTACCACTCCCACAAATAACCTTCGATGTCCATCTCTCAGATGGCCAAGACTGGAGGACACACACTGATGTGCCTCGGTGGTGGGATGGATAAGCGACTGCAACGTGTTGGAGACAAGCCACTTGCCTTAATTCTGCTCTGGAGCACACGAGGGAGGAGGCGGGGGGAAAGAGGAAATTAAAAAAGAAGCAAAAGAATTTCCTCGTGCCATGAGGCAGAATGGCTGTGTGCTGCAGGTGATTTGAATTATGTAACATTCTTTGAAGGGGTGCTCGGCACTGTGGGAAATGTCTTGTGAACAATCATTCTGGAATATCGTCTCATAACAGGTGTACGTTACATTCATCTCCCAGGCCCTAGCAGCTTGGCTGAAGGGAAAGAAAACTCAGAAATGGTGTAAGGTCAGCATCAAATGTCTGGGAAAGTTCAGGTAACGCATTGCCACATTCACTAAGTGTGTCTTTTCTTGTTTCAGGGAAGAGAGGACAAACACTGCAAGAGGAAAGCAAGTGTTTAAATAAAGTTCAAGGCAAAAGAAAAGGTCCTCCAGTACAGCAGGTCCACCCCACCATGTCAAACCTGACATAGTGGTGCTACACTCGGAGCTCATAGCTCCAAGATCCAATCAATCCTGTCCTCCATAGGTTCTGTGTGGAGTTTCATCGTTTTCTCTGCAACCGTGTGGGAATTCCCTCGTGATCCTTCCAGGTTCCTCATCCCAAAGATGTATGGGTTGGTGGGTTAATTGTCTGCTTTAAGTTGCCCCTACTGTGTAACTGGGGTGACAGGAGAATAAGTGGACACGAGAGAAAGAAGATGAGAAGGAATTGTGGGGTATAGGGCAAAGGAGAATGCTTGATGAGCCAGATGGACTGGATGGGCTGAATAGCCTGCCTCTCTGTCATAAGAAATCATGAAATATGGAAATACAAAATGAAACCATTTCATGGAATCATGGGGTGAAAACGACCTGAGCAACAGGAAATGGATGCCAGGCCATTTCATAGAAATGCCTTTTGGGAATGCTCACTTACCCCACACCCTGCAGCTGTACATCAGGATGTTCTCTCCTCTGCAATGTCTCTTGTTCCCCTATCTACTCCATGTCATTCAGATTGAAAGAGAGTTGTATACTGCTTTTCTCTTCCCTTCCACCACATTAACTCTATGGAGCATTCACGATACTCATCTGACTCCAAGATGCGTTATACAAGGAAAGTGGGCTGGTATCTCTACAACCCCCCCGCCCCCCCGCCCCACCCAAAACACTAGAGCCCATGACAAACCCAGAGCACATTATAGCTGCTAGTTAGGCTTATTGCAACAATCCTGAATTAAACCACTGTTAATTAGGACTTTAGTCTCTTTTTCTCCCCCAGAGATTACTGTAGCCTTAACTAAAAGCTACCAATGAATAACTCTTTCCTCCTCTGCCACCCAATAAAGTTTTACAGCTGAACGAAAATCCGCTCAAAATCGTACTTTTCATCTGGTCACTGTGGAGCGCTCGCCCAGCTTCCCCCTACCATTCACCTCCAGCTTTTGACAGGTTAACTGAGCCTTGCTATACTGCCACGACCACCACCCAGCCCTGCCAGCAGCTGCTCTATTTGCTTTTACACTGGCCTTGGGAGGGTGTTTGAACTACCAGACACCTTCGACCTGCAGCTCTCATGAACCCAGTGCAAATCTGATGGATCTGGCCTCTTTCATCTCGGCGCCAGGAATTAATGAAGCCCAGCCAGTTTACATTAGGGTTGCTGCCAAGCACATCAGAACTGCAGGTTGTGGAGCTGCTAGGGCGGAAACCCTCTGAAAAGGAACATGATGGAAGGTCGTTATCCCATTAAGCTTGCTTCACCATTTTGGTCGGCAGTAGCTTCTTCTACATTCAATCCCATACTCTTTTTCTATTTATCTCCAGGAAATTTTGGGCCTCATACAACAGAGAAATTGTAAGGATACAGAGGTAGAATTACACCATTTGGTCCTTTGAGTCTGCATGCCATTCAATCATGGCTGATTAAACCCCTGTTCCTGCCTTCTCCTCATTACTCTTAACCCTTTTACCAATGAAGAACCCATCAGCCTCTGCCTTAAATGCACAAGGACTCCGCTTCCAGCACCCTCTGTTGAAACAAATTCCACATAATTGCAAACTCCTGGTTAAACAACTCCTTCCTCAACTTAATTTTAAAGGGATGTCCCTTTATTCTGAGATTGTAGCGTCAGATCCTAAATGCTCCCATTTAAAGGAAACATCCTCTGCAGATGCATTTTATCCCGGTATTGCAGTAAGCAAGTTAATGAATCTCCCTTTCCAAGTAGGTTTATTAGTTGACATCTCCCACTATATCACCACTAATTCTTTCCTTATCCTTTCATTGTTAACTTGATTAAAGCCAAATTGTGGTTACAGAGCCCAGTGATTCTTCTCTCCCTTTCCATGTGACGGGTACTTTAGTAATGAGGAAGCGAAAGACTCCAGAGAACCGTGATTATGAATATCTCCAGCTTCCTGGCAGAGTGCAGCTGTGAAGTTTTTCCAATGGAAACATGTCTCTTCCCTGGGGAAAGGGTGTAGGCAGAAATATCAGATTCTAGGAATAAGAGAGATCTTGCAGTGCTTGTTCAGTGATCCCTGAAGACAGCTGCAGAGATAAGGTGTTTAAGAAAGGACCTTCGTTGGCTGAGGCATGGAACAGAAGGGCAAGGAAGTCATGTTGGATTGAAACAGTGATGGGCCCACAAGTAGAAAACTGGTGTACGGTTCAGAATGTCATACTACAGGAAGACTATGATAACACCAGCAAGAATGCTGGGGAGATTTAGGAGGATGATGCTAAGGCTAGAAAATAATAGAATAGAGGAGAAACTTTCTAAGATGGGCTTGTTTGTGGAAATCTATGAAATTATGAGTGGTCTTATCAGGGTAAATAGAAAGGACTTATTTCTATTTCTCTAAGGAAAAAGGTCAGTAAAGGATCATAGATTTAGTCTCAATGATAGAGGGACTATTAGAGTGGAGTTGTGAAAAATATTCCCATATAATATTGTTTTTCTCCTGACAGATGCTGCCTAACCTACGGAGTACTATGATGCTCCAAAAATCAGGCACACTGGCAGATTTTCCAGACCATTAATACCCAAACACACCCTTCAACATCAAAATTCAATGTCAAGTTCATTGCCATCTGCAGAAGTACACGTACACACAGATGCAAAGAGAAAACTTCCTTGCAGCAGCATCATCGGTGTAAGTGCAGGCACATAGCATTTTATTTTTTACACAGTAATATAATTTTTTTCCCAGTCAACCTGCCGAGTTTAAAGGGAGCTGTGAATAGAATTCCGGTGAGTTTCGGCTTGCTTGTTTCAAATTTCTCTCACCCCCGCCAACCCCCACTCCCTATGACCCGGCTCCAGATGCATGCTGGAGCTAGACACTGAAATGTCAGGACATCCGAATGATCAAATGCCTTTTTAAAATCAGAGTTTTGTTGTATTTCAGCACTTTGTTATTGCTTCAGGTTTCCAGTATCGGAAATATACTATCTCAATCAACATAAAGTGAAGGTCTGTAAATCATTGGATTAAATGATGGGTGGGCTAACTTACAGATTGAGTTGCTAGTAAGGAAGGCAAATGTGATTTTAGCATTCATTTGGGGAGGACTAGATTATAAGAGCAAGGATGCAAAGCTGAGGCTTTATAAGGAATTGGTCAGACCGCACTTGGAGTATTGTGAGTGGTTTTGGGCCCCTTATCTCAGAAAGGATGCGCTGGCATTGGAAAAGTTCCAGAGGAGGTTAATGACAATGACTCTGGGAATGAAAGGGTTAGCGTATGAGGACTCTTTGATGGCTCTGGGCTTATACTTGCTGGAGTTTAGAAGAATGAGGAGAGGATCTAATTGAAATCTAAAGAATAGTACAAGGTTTCGATAGAGTGGATGTAGGGATGATGTTTCCTATAGTGGGTGAGTCTAGGACCAGAGGGCACAGACTCAGAATAGGGGAACGTCCATTTCGAACAGAGATGAAGAGGAATTTCTTCAGCCAGACGGTAGTGAATCTGTGGAATTCATTGCCAAGGGTGGCCGTGGAGGCCAAGTCCTTGTGTCTATTTAAAATGGTTGATAGGTTCTTGATTATTAAGAGTGTCAAACGCTATGGGGAGAAGGCAGAAGAATGGGGTTGAGAGGGATGATAGATCGGCCACGATGGAATGGCAGAGTGGATATGATGGACCTAATGGCCTAAATCTGCTCCTATGTCTTATGATTTAAAGTAATCAGGAAGGCTAATGGAACACTTACAATTTTTTTCCCAGATACTGCAAATCTGAAGCTATAACAAAGTGTTGAAATACAAAACTGATTATAAAGGCATCTGATCATTTGGAAACCCTAATGTTTCAGCACCTAGATCCAGTATGTATCTGGAGCTGGGGTCAGAGGGAAGGTGTGGGGGAAATCTGAAACAGACAAGCTAAAACTCACTGGAGTTCTATTTACAGCCCCTTTTAAACCCAGCAGGTTGACTGGAAATAAAATTATATTACCACATAAAAAATAAAGATGCCATGTGCCCACACCCATGCCTGTGAAGCTGCTGCAAGTAAGTTTTTCATTGCACCTGTGCATGCACGTACTGTGCAGATGGTAATAAACTTGACTTTGACTTCCATACTAAAGTATGGAAGCTTTGTAATGAATTTAGTGTCCATCTCAGATTTCACATCGGATGTTATAGCTTTGGTCTCCAGATACTGGAAGCAAAGTCAGCAAGGGGCATTATTGATCCTTGGGGCAAACTGTTGCCATAGGACAGGGGTGGGCAAACGTTTTGACCTGTGGGCCACAAAGGGTTCTAAAATTTGACAGGGGGGGCCGGACCAGGAGCAGATGGATGGAGTGTTTTGGTAATACACCTCATAAGAGTAAATAAAATATCATGGGATATGTAGAAAACATGTGCTTTAATTTCAATTGAAAATGAACAAATGCATTACAACAAAATATCTGTCTTTGAAGTCCCATCTATTTAGCTATTTATTGAAATGACTTTTAAAACACTGAACATTAAATGAATAAAATACAGCTTTTTTTTAATAGTAACAGTTATTATTTTAAAGCACTGAAAATTCTGTTATCCTTCAAGATATTATCATCATCACTCTCCTCCTGCCTGTCTTTATTTCAAAAACGGTAGGAGATGCAGGTCTACTTGTCCTGCTCCTTCTTATTCAATTGTCCCGTGCCAAAACTCAACAACGACCAGCACAAGGACAGAACAGGGACAGCGCGCCAGTATGCGGAGCGCGTTATTTGATCTGGAGCGCATTTTTTAATTTGAGAACGTACGTGCACCTGCGCACTACTCATGTCCATCACTTAACAGAAATGACATGTAACATGTAAGGCTTATTGAAAAAAATATTTTCAAATGCATTTTTTACATAACACAACGAAGAAACTTATTTTTAATTTCAGTGGGAACAGTGTTGTTGGTCTCCCTTTTTAGCCAGCACATCAAAGTCTGGATTTAGTTTTGTTGTGGCGATTCTCAGGATGGATCTGAGGTGTTGGTCAGTTAACTTGGATCTGTGGCTGGCTTTGTTGATGTTCATGACGCTGAACGCCTGTTCACACAAATAGGTCGAGCCGAACAAAGAGTAAAGCGCAAATGTGGAGTAATACGCTGCACCTCAACAAAAGTCAATGTATATAGAGTGCGTCATCTATTGGGAAAACGCCAGAATTGCGGGGAAAAACGTTAACAAGGTTTATTAATATAATTTCATCAAGTTCTGCGGGCCGGATTAAAAAGCTTAACGGGCCGCATATAGCCCGCGGGCCGTAGTTTGCCCATGCCTGCCATAGGAAGAGAGACTGAGCAGGTTGTGCTACACCAGAATATAAGATACTGAGGGGCATTGAGGCCCTCTGTTGGTCAGGGCTGACCATGTACGTTGCATCCCAGCTGTTATACACAAGCCAGGATCGTACGATATGGACAGCAAGCTATTGCCCATGCAGCCGATGAATCCAAAGGAAAGGCAGAAGCTGATAGAGCTTGGCACCAGTGGCATCATAGGAGTTGACAGACAGTGTTGAACTCAACAAAGGACTGCTTTTGGGACTCCTGCTCCAGATTTTCCCCTCGGGGTTTACTACCAAAGTCCTCCCCACAAGTGGGCATAGCCGCAAGGCAGTGGAGTTTTGAGATCAGAATTTTCCTTGTCCTAGGCAAGCTGCCAACCATGTCTGATGAGCCCCGTCTGCCCAAAGTGACTGGTTTTAAGGTGCCAGCAACCTGCCTCTGACCCTTCTCCTGTCAGAAGAGACGGTTCTGCCAAGCTCAGCAACTGAGCCACACATGAAGGTGGACTTGGTTGTCAGACGCTATTTGAGATGCATGCCACTGGAAGCATTTAATAGACAGTGGGAGCTTATCCCCACTACGACAGCCTTAAGGATCTATACTGGGATGATATTTCTCCTAGTGGGGATACCTAGGACTCAGGTACACAGTTATACAATAATGAATCACCCATTTCAGACAGAGATGGGGAACAATTCCTCAGAAAGCACTGAATCGTTGTAATTCCCTTCTCTAGAGATTTATGCTACAAGAGATGTGAGTGAGAGCATCTAAGTGGTGTTAGGGCTTTGCCACGTTCTTATTGAAGGTTGGAGCAGACTCAAGTGGCTGACTGGCCTACTTCAGCTCACGTGTTCATTGTTGGCCAGCGTGTACACGGTTTGTTGAATGGCCTCTGTGTATACCACGCCTCTCTCCTTCAGCCGCTGCAGAATCAGCTTTTGGATCAAGTTGTAGTTCAATCATTAACACTTGTTACAGCGAGGCTCAGAGTTCAAAATAGAACAGGTGCTTTGCTTAAACCAGAACACTTCAAACCTGGTCCATAATCTATTAACTTGCCTCTTGGGATGAATTTACATAACAAAGTGCCCCACAAGTGATTCCAATTTCCCATCTGTTCAGAATTTTCTATCGCAATTGAAGCTGTGTCCACAGCAGAGTGATGATTCACACGGAATTGCAGAAGAAGCCGCGGAATGCCCATCACTGCAGGTGGTTTGAGAATGGGGGAAGCATTAAGCAGGTGGTGCAGCTGAGCAGGACGCTCCACCTCCACCTCGCCTACAGATAGAGCCCTGCATCCAGAGATGCCTCTGGAATTCAAACACAGCTGGCCACGAGGTCAGAGGTGCAGGATCACAGTAACAGGCCCCAGGAGGGCCTCTCTTGCAGTATGCCTCCAAATATACACATCTGTCATTTGGGAAGAAAAGTAATTGCTACCTGTCTCTGGGGAAGGAGCTCAGCCTTGATCCTGCTGAAGGCTGCAGGTGGGCAATGGAATTTGGTGAAGGCTGCAGCCAGCTGTATGTCCAACTCAGAGATAACTGCTAAGCATTTCCTTGTAATTTGACGAGTGCCTGCCTATTCAATGTAGATTGTTGTCCCTCTTCACAGTTCTGGAACATCGGGCAGCATTTGTGCTGTTTCCGTAGCATTTTGACTTTGTTTTTATGAGGCCGAGTTGCTAGCTCAACGCTCAGCCCAGCACACCTGGGAGCCGGCTGGATTCAAACTCGGGACCATTTGTCTCAGTCTGGTGATGCCGCCACTATACCATTGGCCGGGATTCATCAGCAGAGCACGCTTAGTATCTCCAGATCTTTTGTAGGCCACTCAGCCCATCAGGCTATGCTAGCTCCCAGAGCAATCCCATTTCCCCATTAGTTTTCTCTATAAATCTACTCTCTCACATTGTGATCAACTCCCCCAAATGCTGCCACCCACCTACACACAAGGAGCAATTTACAGTGGTTATTGCCCTCCAAGGCAGAAGGTCCTTGGGGTGCAAAAGGAAACTGGAGCTCACAAGGTCACGGAGAATGTGCAAACTCCACACAGACAGTCCCAGAGACCTGGAATGAACCTGCTCCCTGGTGCTGTGAGGCAACAGCTCCACTAGCTGTGTCAGTTCTTTATTTCCTTGAAGCTGCTGGATATTTTATTTACATGGAACCCTCAGAGATATGCACACCATGTAGCTCACAACACCACAATTGTGTATATATTGGTGTAGTGCATCCAGCCTGGAAAGAGGACAAAGCATCCTGCAGCGCCTGGCTTGTTTTACTGTCATAAAGTTATACAGTCCAGAAACAGGTCCTTCGGCCCATCTCATCCATACTGACCAAGATACCAATTTGTTGTCTCATTTGCCTGTGCTTGGCCCATATTCTTCAAAACCTTTCCTCTCCATGTACCTGCCTCTCTGGCTTCCTCTGGCAGCTTGGTCCATGCTGCCTATGTGGAAAAAATTTCCCCATGGGTCTCTTTTAAATTCATCCCCATCCCCTTATATCTACACTCAGTAGCTACTTTATTAGGTATACCTGTACCCTGCTCATTAACGCAGATATCTAATCAGCCAATCACCTGGCAGCAATTCAATGCATAAAATCATGCAGACATGGTCAGGCTGTTCAGTTGTCCAGACCGAACATCAGAATGGGGTTAGAAAAGTTATCTTAGTGCCTGAACATTGAATGATTGTTGATGGCAGAAGGGATGCATGCTGATTTCCTGGGATTTTCATGCACAACAATCTTTAGAATTTACAGAGAATGGTCTAAAAACCCATTCATGAACATCCAGTGAGCACCAGATCTGAGAGTGAAATTGTCTTGTTAATGACAGAGCTCAGAGGAGAATGGCCAGGCAGGTTCAAGATGACAGGAAGGCAACAGTAACTCAAATAACCATGTGTTACAACACTGGTGTGCAAAAAGAGCATCTCTGAATGCACAAACTGTTGAACCTTGAAGTGGTGGGCTACAGTAGCAGAAGATCATGAACATACATGCAATGGCCACTTTGTTAGATACAGAAGGTATCTAGTGAAGTAGTCACAGAGTGTATGTCCACTAGTTTTAGGCTCCTCTACTCTAGGGAAAAATCTGCGACCATCTACCTTATACTTCCCTCAGCTTTCTAGATCCAGGGAAAAATGGCCCAGACTGTCCCTGTAACTCAGGTCCTCCAGTACTGGTAACATTGCCTTGAATCTTTTCTGCACCCGTTCCAGTTTAACAACATCATTCCTATATCTAGGCAACCAGAAATGCACAAGGTACTCCCAAGCGCGGTCTCACCAATGACATGTACAGTTGCATCCTGACGTCCCAACTTTTATATTCAAAGCCTTCACCAATGAAGACAAACCTGATAAACGCCTTCTTCATCACCCTGTCTACCTGCGTTGCTACTTTCAGGAAGCCATGTACCTGTGACCCTAGATCTCTGTGTCCTACAACATTTCCATTTACTGTGTAAGCCCTGCTCTAGCTCAACTTACCAAAATGCAACATAATGCACTTACCAGAGTTAAATTCTACCTGCTATTCCTTGACCCTGTTATACTCTTCCATAACCTTCTTCCTTCAACATCACACCATCAATTTGTTATCATTCTTTAGCTTACTAGCTACACATGTTAACAACATTGTTGTCAAAGTCGTTAATAAGAAGAACAAACAGCAGCAATCCCTCTGGCACTCCACTAGACACAGGCCTTCAACCTACTGAAAATAATGGATCTACTTTACCCCCCCACCAAACCCTGTCTACACCCACCAAGCTAATGTTGAATCTAGTTGACTAATTCATACCTGAACCCAGAGCATGCAGGACCTTGACAAAGGTCTTGATGAAGTCCATTTAATCTCACATCATCTACGCTATCTACATAAAATTCAGTCAAATTCGTGACACATGATACCCATGCACAAAGCCACGGTGACTATCACTAATTGGCCTTTACCTTTCACTTTGGGTCTGCTCTTGATCCTCTAATACGATCAGAAATTTTATGCAGCATTAATCTCCAAGCATTAACTGTTGCAGAGTTCCTTCTGCTTTCTAACATAATTGTACACAATTTTGCTTAATCAGCAGAACAGGAGTTTGGAATCCTTCCTTTCAGCCTCAGGGGTGTGGGAAAATACCGTTCATCTCCCTGAGCTGTTTTACTATTCAGTTGTATATTAAGCGTATTCGCCAAGTCTACGTGACTCTCCATACACTCAAAGAACTCAGTTTGAAGCTTTCCTAGAGAAGAAGAAGAAAGCCCTTAGGTCCCAGTGGAGTCATCGGGACGCTGTTGTGACAGCATTTTTTTTTTAAGCAGGCTTTCTTGTTTCTACGAGGCCGAGTTGCCTGCTCGACGCTCAACCGAGCACTTGATGGAAAGTGTGCAAGGGAGCCGGCTGGATTCGAACTCGGGAGCCTTCACTCTGAAGTCCGGCACTGATGCCATTACACCACCAGCCGGCCTTTCCTAGAGACCCAACATCAATTTCCACCTCCCTTATTGTAAAGGGGTGCTGCTGATGTTCCAAATTAGGGAGGCACAGTAATATGGTGGTTATCATAATACAAATACACTGCCAGCAATTCCCATCTGTAATGAGTTTAGAAATTCTCCCTGTGACTGCATAGCTTTACTCCTGGTGCTCTGGTTTCCTCCCATATGCCAAGATGTACCATCTATGGTAGTGAGTTGTGGGCACCGGAAGCAGGGTGATACTTGCTTGCTGCCCAACATAACCACATTGATTTGATTTGATACAAATTAGAGCTGTAGCTGGAAGACTTTTGGTTTATATGGGAGAAGGAGGAGGCGATAGACAGGAGCCACAGAGAGGTCGTCACAACTAAGTTGCAGGAGGTGCACAGCTGGGTGACTGCCAGGAGAGGGAAAGAGATTAGGAAGGTTGTGCAGAGTACCCATGGCCATTCCCTTTAAAAATATACTGCTTTGGATACTGTTGTGGGGGAAGACCCACCAGGGACAAGCTGCAGCACCAGGTCTTTGGCACAGTCTGTCTCTGTGGCTCAGAACGAAAGACAATAGACAATAGGTGCAGAAGTAGACCATTCGGCCCCTCGAGTCTGCACCGCCATTCTGAGATCATGGCTGATCATTCACTATCAATACCCAGTCCCTGCCTTGTCCCCATATCCCTTGATTCCCCTATCCATCAGATATCTATCTAGCTCCTTGAAAGCATCCAGAGAATTGGCCTCCACCGTCTTCCAAGGCAGTGCATTCCACACCTCCACAACTCTCTGGGAGAAGAAGTTTTTCCTCAACTCTGTTTTAAAAAACTGACCTCTTATTCTCAATCCATGCCCTCTGGTACTGGACTCTCCCAACAACTGGAACATATTTCCTGCCTCAATCCTATCAAATCCTTTAATTATCTTAAACGTTTCAATCAGATCCCCTCTCAATCTCCTCAGTTCCAGTGTGTACAAGCCCAATCTCTCTGCGTAAGACAGCCCTGCCATCCCAGGAATCAACCTAGTGAATCTACACTGCACTTCCTCAATTGCCAGAATGTCCTTCCTCAAACCTGGAGACCAAAACTGTACACAATATTCCAGGTGTGGTCTCACCAGGGCCCTGTACAAATGCAAAAGAACATCCTTGCTCTTGTACTCAATTCCCCTTGTAATAAAGGCCAACATTCCATTTGCCCTCTTCACTGCCTGTTGCACTTGCTCATGCACCTTCATTGACTGATGAACTAGGTCTCCTAGGTCTCTTTGCATTTCTCCCTTACCTAACTCTACACCGTTCAGACAATACTCTGCCCTCTTGTTCCTGCTTCCAAAGTGGATAACTTCACATTTATTCACATTGAATGACATCTGCCAAGTATCTGCCCACTTACCCAGCCTATCCAAGTCTCCCTGTATTCTCCCCTAACGTCCTCTTCGCACGTCACACTGCCACCCAGTTTAGTATCATCAGCAAACTTGCTGATATAGTTTTCAATGCCCTCATCTAAATCGTTGACATAAATCGTAAAGAGCTGTGGTCCCAATACCGAGCCCTGTGGTACCCCACTAGTCACCTCCAGCCAGTCCGAGAAACACCCATTCACTGCTACCCTTTGCTTTCTATCTGCCAACCAGTTTTCTGTCCATGTTGAAACCCTGCCCCTAATGCCATGAGCTCTGATTTTACTCACCAATCTCCTATGTGGCACCTTATCAAATGCCTTCTGAAAATCTAGGTACACTACATCCACTGGCTTACCCTCGTCTAACATCCTTGTTACACCCTCAAAAAACTTCAACAGATTAGTCAAGCATGATTTGCCCTTGGTAAATCCATGCTGGCTCGGCCTAATCCTATTACTGCCATCAAGATATGCCACTATTTCGTCCTTAATAATGGACTCAAGCATCTTCCCCACAACTGACGTTAGGCTAACAGGGCAATAGTTCTCCATTTTCTCCTTCCCTCCCTTCTTGAAAAGTGGGATAACATTAGCCACTCTCCAATCTTCAGGAACTGATCCTGAATCTAAGGAACATTGGAAAATGATTACCAATACATCCGCAATTTCCTGAGCCACCTCTTTTAGAACCCTCAGATGCAGACCATCTGGACCCAGGGATTTATTAACCTTCAGTCCTATCAGTCTACTCATCACAGTTTCTTTCCTAATGTCAATCTGTTTCAATTCCTCTGATATCTTATGACCCTGGCCCATCCATACATCTGGGAGATTGCTTGTGTTCTCCCTGGTGAAGACAGATCTAAAGTACGCATTAAATTCTGTTGCCATTTCCCTGTTTCCCATAACAATTTCTCCCAATTCATTCTTAAAGGGGCCAACATTGTTCTTAACCATCTTCTTTCTCTTCACATAGCTAAAAAAGCTTTTGCCTTTTATATTCCTGGCTAGACTGAGCTCATACCTGACTTTTTCTCTCCGTATTGCTTTTTTAGTTAAGATCTGCTGTTCCTTAAAACTTTCCCAATCATCTGTATTCCCACTCATCTTAGCCCTGTCATACTTCCTTTTCTTTAATGCTATACAATCTCTGACTTCCTTTTCTTTAATGCTATACAATCTCTGACTTCCTTTGTCAACCACTGTGGCCCCTTCCCCCTCTTTGAATCCTTCCTTCTCATTGGAATGAACTGCTTTTGCATCTTTTGTATTATCCCCAAGAATATCTGCCACTGCTGATCCACTGTCTTTCCTGCCAGGGCATCCGCCCATTTAACTTTGGCCAGCTCTTCCCTCATGGCTCCGTAGTCTCCTTTATTTAATTGCAACACTGACACCTCTGATCTGCCCTTATCCCTCTCAAATTGTAGATAAAAACTTATCATGTTATGATCACTACTTCCTAATGGCTCCTTTACTTTAAGATCACTTATCAATTCCTGTTCATTACACATCACCAAGTCCAAAATAGCCTCGTTCCTGGTTGGCTCAAGCACAGGCTGTTCCAAAAGCAGGACCCCCTCACTCACCTTACCTACATCGTTGGTCCCTACATGGACCACTACATCTGGGTTCATGCCCTCGTTCTCAAGAATAGCCTGCACCCGATCTGAGAAGTCCCGGACCCTGGCACCAGGGAGGCAACATACCATCCGAGACTCCCGATCTGCCCCACAAAATCTCCTATCTGCCCCCCTGACTACAGAATCCCCTAAAACTATCGCTCTCTTCTCTTCCCTCCTCCCCTTCCTAGTTGAGGGTTCAACCTCTGTGCCAGAGGCAGGACCACTACAACTCATTCCTGGTAGGTCATCCCCATCAACAGTATCCAGTACGGTATACTTATTGTTAATGGGAATGGCCGCAGGGGTGCTCTGCTCTCTCTGCCTGCTCCCCCTGCCTCTCTGGACCGTCACCCATCTGCCTACTTCTTGGTTTTTTGGTGTGACTACCTCCTGATAACTCCTATCTATCTCTGCCTCTGCCTCCCGAATGATCCGTAGTTCATCCAGCTCCCGCTCCAACTCCCTAACTCGGGCTGATAGGAGAGAGAAGAGGAGTGAATAGCAATAGGGGAAGACAAGAGATTCCATGGACGTGAAAGAGAACCCAGACAGTATATTGCCTCTCGGCTGCCAGGGAAAGGGAAGTCTCAGATCAGGTCTGTAGTATTCTAAAGGTTGAGAGGTGGGTGTGAACAGCCAGAAGTCATGGTACATTTTGGTACCAATAACATAGTTGAGAAAAGGGATGAGATCCTGAAGAGAGAATAGGGTGTTAGGTAGAAAGCTGAAAATCAGGGCCTCAAGGTTAGTAATCTCTGGATTACTGCCTGTGTCACGTGCTTGTGAGGGTAAGAATAGGATGATATGACAGAGGAATATGTCTGGCTGAGGAATTGGTGCAGGCGGCAGGGTTTCAGATTTTTGGATCATTAGGATTCCTTCTGAGAAAGGTATGACCTGTACAAAAAGGGCAGGTTACATCTGAACTCAAGAGGAACCAATATCCTTGCGGGCAGGTTTGCTAGAGCTGTTGGGAAGGTTTTAAACCAGTGGTTCCCAAACCTTTTTGGGTTACCGCTACCTTGGTTCCCAGACCACATCTGCAGCAGCCCTTCTTCCTTTCTGGCATTTACATAAAAACTTATAAAGAATTTTGATTTTCAATGCAGAGTGAAAGAAAATATGAACTGCAAATTCAAAGCAGTTGCAAGTAATTGTAAAAACTATTCAAATCTATTTAAAGCTAGAAATACAGCTATTTCTTTATTTAATTACAGTAAAAACAATTTTCATCATCAATCTTGGAGTGCACTATAGTGACCAACTATTCACTACTTCATTGCATTTTCACCTTTCAATGAGACAGATGGGCTTGGTGCAGTGTTATCAGCTTCTCAACATCAGGCTGAATGTCACTCAGAATGAGTCTCATATCCCATGTTCAGTAATTTGCAGTCTGTTTCATTGCTTTCAAAGACGATGGGTGACTGCACTGAAACCGTGCTCCACTAAATATGATGTTAGAAAAGCAATAAAGAATATCTTGACCTTTTTCCACTGTGCAGCATAGCATTCAGAGATTTCTTCCTGCAGCCAATGTCAATTGGTTTTTCCTCCATCCTTCCTGTTAATATCACCACCACAAGTGTTCAGGAATGGATTTATTACCCGATCTGGAATTTGAAACTAGAGAAGATCCTGAAATCTCTCTGTCAAGTCTTTATGCAACGCACCCAGATGACCACAGTAAACACTGGTATTCTTTCTTTCTCTTCCAACTAACTGGAAATTGGAAAAGGGCGTGACAGCTGAAGTTGCACATAAATAGGGTTACTTCGGCCAAAAATATGGAAATGCTAATTTGACTTCAATAAGATTCACATCATTTCCTTGCAATCCAAGAGCGATTTCATTAAACTTTGTGAATAATTCTGACAAATAATCAATGTAATTCCTGATGTTCTTCAGTTGATTACTGAATGGAGTATTCAAGCCTTCAAAGAATTTGTTCATAGTTTTAAAAAGAGCATAAGAGCATCACAGGCAATTTTCTTTTAAGGATCATCTGACTTCTGTACGCAACATTAAGCGTTCAAACTGCTCATTACTCTCAATGCAAGAAGAAGTTCATCCTGGTGTTGTCCTCTTGAACTCGATCTTTTCTCAAGAAACAGGGTCCATCTCTGCATTCATACTGCTACAGTTAGTGGAACACCCTTCCGTGGATTGAAAATCGACATCAGTGACTGATGATCAGTAACGAGGTAAACTCTTTCCCATACAAGCACTGGTGGAAACATTTTACACATCAAACCAAACTCAAATCTTCCCTGTCAATTTGTGTGTAATTTTTCTCTGCAGCGACAAGTGAACATGATACAAAGGCTCTGGGGTGTTCATTTCCATCACTCATAGTATGACATGACTGCACTGGTACCATAAGGTGAGGCATCACATGTAAATTTCACTGGACAATGTGGATCATAATGTGTGGATACAGTGTCTGATGTCCTTTGCCGCTTGGAAAGGCTCCTCACACTGCTTTGTCAATTGCCGGTCTGTAGTAATGAGTTCAGGGTGGAGCACAGAAGCCAGGTTTGGCAGGAACCTGTTATAGTGATTGATAAATCGTAAAAAGGACCACAACTGTGAAACAACTTTTGGCCTTGAGGCATCCATCACTGCTTGAATTTTCTCAGTACACGTGTGTTAATCTTGTGCATCAATGGTGTTACCACAGTAAGTGATACTTGGTTTAAAAAATTCACACTTGTTCTGTTGTGGTCTGAGCCCATAATCTTCTGATCTTTTTAACACTGTCTTGAGATGTTTGGAGATGTTCCTTGTCATCCTTACCGGTAACAATGATGTCATCCAGGTAACACTGAGTATTTGGGCTTCCTTGCAGCTCCTGGTCCATGGCTTACTGCCAGACTGCAGCTAATGCTACTCAAAAAAAAAGCCTGTTACAGCAATAAAGCCTTTTGTAAGTGTTTCTGGTGAGAAACTCTTTGGACTCTTCTTCCATTTCCATCTTTAGGTAGGCCTCAGCTAAGAATGTTTGGCTAATGTGTTTCCTTCCAGAAGGGTTTTAAAGTTACCCTCTTCCCTGGGCAGAGAGTATTGATGTATGTTTAATACTGGGCTGATGGTGACCTTAAATTCAACACAGATCCTGACAAACCCATCCCACTTGGCTATGGACATTACAAGTGTTGCCAATGGGCTTCACTCAACCTTGGAAAGAATTCCTTCAGCCTTCATGTGATCTAGTTTATCACTGGCTACTTTATCACAGAAAGACTAAGGAATCGGACAGGCTTTGCAAAACTTGGGTGTGGCATTTTCATTTAACACTTTTACTAATGATACGTTTGAGTTTTCCAGTGCCATCCTTGAACACTCTTGTGGCATCATCCAGTCACTTTCTCAATTTGCTTTCAGTTGACTCTATTGCAAAGGATGTGGCAAGCAAATGGTGGATGGATCTCCAATCAAGTTGTAGTTGTCTCAGCCAATCACAGCCCCACAATGCTTGCCCTTCTGTTTTTACCACATGTAAGCCCAACATGGCTTGTTGGTTGTTGTATTTCACTGTTATAAGTGTCTTTCCCATGGGGGTTACCTTTTCTCCAGATAAGGTTCTTAGTTGGATATCTGCAGGCTTCTGTGGGAAGCTTTGAAACACTGTTCAAACTAATTTTGTGGAATGACTGAAATAGCCAAGCTAGTGTCTAATTCCATTTTAATTAATTTGCCGTTTACTTCTGGTATAAGCTATATTGCTCGTCTCCAGTAAGTTTTCACATTGTAAACCTTCCAGTTTAAGATGGTGCTGGTGAATCTCAGTGACTTCTGGCTAGTGGCTAATTGCGCTCGCCGTAAAACAACAACTAAATGCTTTGTTAGTCACCCTTTATCTGGTACATGGTAATCGGAAACAATAGTCTGTTACTTTCCTCTGGACTCAGAGGCAATGCGATGTGGCAGAACCAAGGAAAGACGAAGAGCCTGTCACTGAGAGTGAAGGAGACTCAAGGTTCAATCGATTTAAGCACCATGCTGAATCAGAAAGGCTGGGAACAGCCAAATCAAGGTGGCAGGGTCCAAGCCCCAGAGCAGATCGAGTCGACTGAACCTAATGTTTAATCTTTAAACTTGCATTGGTCTGGTGTAGGTGAGCCCCTACCACGATGGTAACACAATTCGTTCAGCCAGACAAGCCTCTGTCTAGATGCTGCAGTTTTGTTCACTTTCATTCCTTACCGCAACTCAATTGTGTCTCTGTCTACTGTTTCCATTGACAGAGCATTTCAACTGCTCTTTTAAATGATCTCTCAGTACATCATTAAATCCATCACTGAACTGACATTTCTTCAATTCAGCCACATAAGCTGAAATAGACTTCCCTTCCTTCAGAAACCTAAATTATTCCACTTATGAAACTTAAAGTGTTCTACAATCAACAATGGTCTCGGTTCTAAATGTACCTGCCTTATTCACAATTTCAGCAAAACTCATTTCAGCTGGTTTATTTGGAGTAGTTAAACTTCAAAGGAAACTGTATGCTTTTTCTCCTATTACACTCAGCAATACTGGCTCTTGCTTTTCATTGGCTATTTCAATTGCAATTGAATATGTCTGCTATATCTTTCCAATGTACGTCATTTCTGCTTTTTTAAAAGTTAATAATTATTTTCATCCAGTACTCACTGTTTATGAACATGTGGCCATACCTAATGCTTGTTAACTGCATCCGTTTTTCTGACTTTATTTAAAATAACTTGAACGTCTCTCTCCCTTAACTTTAATGTGACTTTCTCCAAAGAAAAGACTCGCTGTACTTCAAAGGGTAGGTAGCCACCTTGGGTTCATTTTACAACTTCTTCGTTGCCACTGTTACATTTTGTAATTCCAGAAACTAACTGAAAGAAAAACACAGGTGCCTGGAATACTTGTGCATTTCATTTTTCTTTAGTGAGATGCTGTTACATATATGTGTTATGACCAAAGGAATAATGACAGGAGTCACTTAGCTTTTTAATGAAAGGGAATTTATTAGCAGCCTCAAACTTACAAAGATAGTGAAACGATATAGCAAAAAGATATCTACCAGGAAACACAATAATAGCTCAGTACTTTTTATAGACCAGAGTGAATTCCTGGCAGCCCCTATCTCTCTCCCTTACTCAAGGCAAAGAACTCCTTTTGTTAGGCACCACAACATACCATCTTTAATTACCAACGTAGTTAACTTAAAACTACACATAAATTAGAATATGATGCACTCCACAATGTAGTTACAATCATATTACATAATAAATAGAAGTAACTATTTTAAGTACACTATACAAACATTTACACATCCCCATTACTAAAGAAATGAAATATCCCACTGTGTATGGTAGGAAAGGCACCATAAAGCCAACTCAAGCACATCAGCTCGGTTCAGGACCCATCAGAGAATATACCAGGGAAGACACTGAAGCGTGCAATGACAGTAGAATGACAAGGCAGTGTTTGTGTGCGTAAGGAGTGCCTTTGGTCACAGATGCTCACGTATGCCATTCACATACTTTTAACATATAACCCACAACGAATGAGATAAACAAAGAATGCTTAATCAAGCAATATATTTACAATATTATTCAAATATTGCTGAAATATTAAATACACTAATGCTGATAAATGGGTGATTCTTTGAGATTGTTTAAAGTCATTTCCTGTACAAGCGTTAAAGAGAATGAAATAACTGTTATTCCAGATCTGACGCAGCACCAAAACACACAATAATAACAACAACAACAACAACAGAGAAGATGATAGATGAGAGCTTAACATCCAAGAAACATTGTATTGAAAGGAGAGACAGAAGGGGTGGGTGGCTCTCTTGGTTAAAAATTGAAATAAAATCCTTAGAAAGCGATGACATAGGACTGGAAGATGTGGAATCCTTGTGTGTAGAGTTATGAAACTGCCAGGGTAAGAAGACCCTGGTGGGAGTTTCATATAGACTTCCACACAGTAGCCAGGATGTGGGCTACAAAATGCAATGGGAGATAGAAAAATCCTGTAAAAAGGACAATCTTCCAACAGTCTCAGGGGATTTCAGAATGGAGATAGACTGCGAAGATCAGGTTGGTGCTGGATCCCAAGAGAAGGAATTTGTAGAATGCCTACGAGATGGCTTTTTAGAACAACTCGTGGCTCAGCCCATTTTTGGAAAAGGGAATTCTAGAGTGGGCATTGTGTAATAAGCCAAATTTGATCAGGAAGCTCAAGGTAAAGGAGCCCTTAGGAGTCAATGATCATAATATGATTGAATTCACCCTGCAGTTTGAGAGGGCAAAGCTAAAGTCAGATGCATCAGTAGTACAAAGGAGTAAAGGGACTTAGAGAGGCATGAGAGAAGAATTGGCTAAAGTTGATTGGAAGGGGACATTAGCAGGGCTGATGGCAGAACATCTGGAAGGTGCAGGATAAATGAAGGAGTTTTGAAGAATGAGGAAGGGGATCTTATTGAAACCTATCAAATATTTGAAGGCCAAGAGAATGGCTGTGGAGGGATTGTTCCTATAGTGGGGGATTCACCAAATAGAAGGATGTTCTGTTAGAACAGAGATGACGAAGAGTTTCCTTATCCAGAGAGTGGTGAATTAGTGGAATTCATTGTCATAGATGGCTGTGGGGGCCAAGACACTGTGTTTATTTAAAGCAGAGTTTGACAGGTTCTTCATTAGTAAAGGTATCAAAGATTATGGGCTGAAGGCAGGAAAATGAGGCCGAGAGGGTTAATAAATCATCCATGATGGAATGGCAGAGAAGACTCGATGGGCAAACGGCTATATTCTGCTCTTCTGTCTTATGGTCTATGGCCAAGCAATGCATTTCACTGTATGCATTGATGTTTTGATGGGCATGTCACAAACATAAAGCTGGTCTTTAATCTTTACAAAATAAATGCTCAGGTCTAATTTCAAGATTTGTTTTGAACTAGAAAAAAACATCTGGACTATCAAATCCTTTTAGTTAATTCCCTTAAGAGAGATACGAGAGGGGTAAAAATCTAAACAAATCAAAGCTCCTATGTGTTAGTATCTGCTCCTCCATTGTCCAGACAATCTTAACATTCTTTCAGGTCTGTGCATCTGGAAATATTTCACATTCCTTCAACTGCAGCATCCTCCTGCACAGACCTGCCACTCACCACCCTGTGTACCCAGATAGCGTGTGAAGCCGCCACCATTCGGGTTATGAGTTTTAATCTGCAAATGCAATTCTATGGACAATGATAATAACACAATAGTCTCTGAAAAGTGTATTCATGTACTGTATCTCGTGCTTCCGATGTGCCCTCCTCTACATTGAGACCCAATGAAAATTGTGGAAAGCTTTGTCGAGCACCTTCACTCCAGCTGCAAAATGCAGCATTTACCAGTGCTGATGAAGGGCTGCAGTCAAAATTATCGACTGTTTATTCTGGTAAATTTCAAGAATCTTTTCAATCCCAATCCTCATTCCCATTCCAACGTTGGTTCATGGCCAGGATGAGGCCACTCTCAGGTTGGAGGAATAATTCCATACAGTTAGCTTCCAATCTGATGGCATGAATGTTTATTTCCATAGCTTCCAGTAATTTTCCTCTCCCTCTCCCTTCTTCACTGCTCCGCTTACCTCTTCTCTTCTACTCACCTGCCTAAGAACTCCCCCTGGCACCCCCTCCTTCCCTTTATTCCACGGTCCACTCTCCTCTCCGAATAGATACCTTCTTCTCCAGCCCCTTACCTTTTCTACCTATTACCTCCCAGCTTCCTACTTCACCCCTGCCCCTCCACATCCACTGGGTTTCATCTGTAATCTTTTAGCCTGTCCTCCTTCCTCTCCCCGATCTTCTTATTCTGGCTTCTTCCCCCTTCCTTTCCTGCCCTGATGAAGGGTCTCAGCCAAAAACACTGACTGTTTATTCTTTTCCATAGATACCACCTGACCTGCTGTGTTCCTCCAGCATCTTGTGTGTTGAGTCTCACATAATGCTGTCTTTTACGTAGTTCGAACAGGGAATCCCAGGAGCAAAGATAAATGGCCGCACTGTCTGAAAGGGACACAGGACTTTGCCAGTCAAGGTACTGCAGTCCCCTCAGTTCCTGGCAAAGCAGCAGTCCCAGAGAGAGGATAGGCTGCTCACAAAGCAGCCACAGCATTATTCAAAAGACTGAGATTTTCATTGTATTTTTCACTTATTCACTGCACTGTAGTTTATATGAAGGTCACTGTGGCTTTTCTAACAGAGTAAATCATTTCTTAGCTGCTGGCCTTATTAAATGTTAATCCAGCATTTATTATTGACAAAATGCATAGTGAACCATTCACTTTATTATGTCCAAGAGCTAAAGAGGGGGAAATGGGTTAAGAATGGATGTAGGCACAGGGATCCTGAGCTAATGTGGAATTGAACAGTACATGTCCCCATCAGCTCAGTTTTACAAGGTCAACCAACAGCACAGAATGGGAGATATGTACAAAGTCATGTTTTCACTCTTATAGCCCTGTGTCCATAAGAGAAATTAAAAAAAACCATCAACCAAAATTGTAAATGATCATTTGATTTCATTTTCTAAGTTGGCACAGTTTTAAACATGAGCTTAGATCAATGTATATAGATTTTTAAATAAGAGCCACATCCAACAAATATATTTATTTAAATATATGGTTTAATTTAAGGGGCAGATTTTAAAGATTCCATACCCTCAATTCCTATTACACCTGAAGAGAATGAGTGGGTGCATTGTGACGGAAAGATGTCAAGAGGAGGGTCATTACTTAACAGAGCACTGCCGCTAGAATTAATCGCTTTTCAAAGACCCCAGCTGAGCCAACTTCAAGAATGACAGGTCAGTTGGATAAGTCTTTCTATGGGGCAAAAATCCGGTCCAAAACATTAGTTGTACTATCAACACTTGGCACATCACCAAACAATGCTTGGACCATGATCAGATGAAAGCGCTAAGGCACATCATCATTCCCCTGTGCTATACTGTTCTAAAACAACTGCCATTTTGGACCCATCTACCATCCTAAACATTGTCTCCACTGCTTTGGGTGACAGGGTAGGGATACAACTCTACCAAAGGAGGTATAAGGTGCTCCTTCCCTCCGCTGGCCTGCAGGTCACCCTTGAGTAAGTAGTAGCATCCCCTCCCCCCCCCACCCCAATCAGGGTCATGTAATGCCATGGGAGCAGGTGGTGATGAATGGTCTTCTGAGCAGCTGGTACGCAAGTCCTGATTACGTGAAAACTGAAAAGTATCGATGATGGCTGGGGTCACCCGTCTTGTAAAGAAGAGAGCAATGGCAAACCACTTCTGTAGAAAAATCTGCCAAGGACAATCACGGTCATAGAAAGACCATGATCACCCACGTCATAGGACATGGCACATAATGAACGACCAAACCACCTCCAGGTCCAGTGTCTGTCATGCGTACCACTGACAAAATGCACTGCTGTTGCTCACCTTGGCTACCTTCTCTCAAACCTGTGACCTTACCAAGGAGTTCAAGGATGACAGACACATAGCAACACCACTTGTTACGGGTTGCCCTCCAAAGTCATACACCATGCTGATTCAGACATGTGCTGGCTCTTCATTGTCCTAAGATTCTTTCCTCAACAACACTGTGGTGTACCTTCCCCAGAAGGACCAGAACAGTTCAAGAGAGCTGACCACCATCTAGAGGGTAATAAGGGGTGGGTGATAAATACTTGATTTACCAGCAACGAGAGAAGAAAAAACAATGGAACTTGCAGGGCGCCTCAGAGATGGACTCTTACTCTACATAACCCTCTTCTGTCTTGCACCCCACCCCCTCAGCAGTGAATGCTTGCAATAGTGACAGTTGCAGTGAGTTTTCAAGTGGATAAGGAGTTGATCAGACAGCATCTTCCAACTGTTTGGTTCAATATCAGCAGTCCTTCATAGGAGAGGGGAAATCACAATATTACTTCAAATTCTAGAATTTAATGGTAAACCCACCAATACAACAGACCAACTCATTATAGAAGCTCCATTAGTGGCTATATTCTGACCATGTTACACAAACAATTACAATGAATTTTGTTTCCACTATAATTGTGCTATCTTACCGCACAGTATTGAACATCCACTATTCATATACCTCCTTTCCTAATCATTCATCAATGGTGTATCAAATAAGCTGTGGAAATTATATCATTTTATCTGATACTTGCTTATTACTGTTTCAACAATGTTTGCAGGTAGGATTTTAATTCTTGGAGGATCATAGCTAAGGTTTGGTAACATTGATAGAATGAACTCACAGGGGTTCAAGTATAAAAGAACCACATGAAAGTTGTCACCTTCATCTAAGCAATTTGAGAATCAGAAGACATCTTAATATCCAGTTCTTCAAATGGCCACTCTATCCAACATACAACTGCAAGATACTCCTAAGCATACAGTGACTTGCTGAGAACTGTCAAAATACTGGAGCTGAGGTCGAGGCAAGAGTGAATTTTGTATGTTATTTGATGCCTACCACATGGGGCAACACAGCCACCAGGTGACACACTGCTTCCTTTGCCCTGATCTACCCAAATGCACAATCACACTGCCCGACCTGGTTGAGAAGCCATAATGTAGTAGATATCCATATCCAGGAAACCACAGGGATTACCTCTGAAGCATTGAGCCCAATACAGCTCAAGTGGTTTTCTGTGTCAGTCCAGACTAGACCTCGTACCATTAGCAGAGAAGACACCTTCCTTAAAGAACACCACTAACTGACAACTAGCAAAGCACTCCTACCAACAAAAAGGCTTGAAACTCCCTCCACATACCCATTGTAACCCCAGTGCCTCCTCTAGACCACACTTTAAATTCAACAAACTCCGCTCCTCTTCTCAAAGGCTCACCTCCCGGTTGATGCCAAGCACCAACCATCAACTGGTCTGAGTGTTGAAGTCTAGGATTTCATCTTGCAAGGAAAATCCACATAAGTACTAGAGGACAGCCCTGGAATGTGTTCCCCAAGCAGCACTGATAGCGAAACAGTCAATCCGAATTGAGGCTGTGGCCACCCAAATCAGAGCATCAACTAAACTGCTGCTCTGGGAGATGAATCATTGGTGCCAATTTTTAAGAATAATTGAAAACATACAAGAAATAGAAAAACAGTGCAAGTTTATTAATATTCATAGTGTTCTCAGGTTTAGGGTTTTATTCCTTTTCAAAAACTCTAGATATTTGTGCTCAACATCTTTTTCTCGGCACGAAATTTGAAATAAATCAACATTGCTACAGGCTATCACTCCTATTGTTATCATATTTATACTTTCTTTTATATATCAAAAATACATTTCTTTCATAATAGGAGTTTGTACATTTTCCCCATGACCGCGTGGGTTTTCTCCAGGGGCTCCAGTTTCCTCCCACAGTTGCTAGGTTAATTGGTCATTGTAAATTGTCCTATGATTAGCTAGGATTAAATCGGGGACTTGCTGGGTGGCACATCTCAACGGGCTGGAAGGGCCTATTCCACACTCTACGTCAATAAATGAATGAATAATTAAAATATATATACAAAGGAAGAATCATGCCAAAAAGACTTTTTACATTCATGGTCAATGCATTCAGTAGTACAAACTTTTAAAAATAAAAACTAACAAGTGTAGCACCATGCCACTGGTGTGGCCCTCTGCAGTGATACATGCTTCTCGTTGTT
The DNA here is from genome assembly GCF_030144855.1 of Hypanus sabinus. Taxonomy (NCBI): domain Eukaryota; kingdom Metazoa; phylum Chordata; class Chondrichthyes; order Myliobatiformes; family Dasyatidae; genus Hypanus; species Hypanus sabinus. The sequence goes on from NC_082707.1 coordinate 129,688,840, forward strand.
TGTAGGGCTTTCCCACCCATCTCTGCCTCTCCATGTGTGGTAGTGGAAGGAGCCTGAATTCTGGTCCTTCCCCACAGAGACTTAGCATTGGCAGCACCAAGTTTCAGTGCATCCCTCAACACTTGCTCCTGCTGCCTGGACTTTACTGATCTGTAGCGTTCCTCGCAGATTTCTTGCTGTGCTGGAAGACCAACAGGTTTTGTGCAGACCAAAAGACATCCTTCAAATGATGTCTGTCTCTGTGTCCCTGGGAACAGCCATAGATCAAAGAGTCCACTGTTATGTAGCTGCTGGGGGTGAAGCGAGACATGGACCTCTGCATCTGTCTCCACATTCTCTTGGCAAAAATAAACATGGTCTCTTCCCCACCACCGGCAACATATATTGAGGGTGATACGTTGTCTGTACAGGAGAGCTCCCTCCTCACCAACCAAGCAAGGTCTTGTTGCTGTTGATGAGATCTGGTGAAGAGGTGTTCTGCCAGCTGGTTTGGAAGATGGCTTAGGGAACCATGTCATAGTACTGGAAGATATAGCGCCAGGCCTATTTTCTGCAACAGCAGGGACAGGTAGAACCTTAGCACATACTGACACTTGGTGCCAAGGTACTTCTGGTCCACACACTGCCCGATACAGCCACACAGGAAGATCATCATCAGGATAAGGGCCACATTGGATATGGTTTTGTCCCTTATTTTCTGGGGTCTTGTGCAATGTGACCCAACTGACTTGCTTCATCTTGGACCTTCTAGATAAACGGGAAAACCCTTGGGTGATTACTGAGGAAGAAGAGCGGGGAACAGGCTACACCTGTACAAACAAGCTGGATCCCGCTGTGGGGATCCATTGACCGCTCCTTTCAATGGATGCTGCCCGACCTGCTGAGTTCATCCAACTTGTTTGTATGTGTTGATTTGATCACAGCATCTGCAGTGTACTTTGTGTAGGCTACACCTGTACCAAGTATAGCTGTCCTGAAAGCAGATCACACCTGATGACCAAGTTCTTCCCAGTTATTCACAGAGAGTGCTGTTCCTACCAACTCAGTTTTTGTTTTTCCCTTCCAAATCCACCCCAATCAGTTCTTGTCACACACTTCAACCCCTCTGAACAGATCCCCAACACCTTTGGGTGTTCAGAAGCTTCATGCAACTTTGTGAAGATTCGTGCTTTCGTGCAAACTCAAAATGGTCACAGAAGCCAACTAATCTGCAAACTGACCATGGGTCCTTGTAAAGAAGCGGCAGGAACATTGTACAGTGATTTGCGTGCCTCCACAGCCTGTTAATGTCCCTCCTCTTACACCCTCGTCCTTCGTGATGGATTCAGCAAAGGGTTCTAAGTAGCATGGAAACAAGACGGGGAGAGTGCACTACCCTGCCTGACCCCAGGCTGGATGGGTAAACTGGTCAGGCGATCTCCCACCCACTATTTTGGACTGTACTATGGATAGCTGTGTAGAACAGCTGAATCCAATTTCCGATTCCCTCCCCAAAACTCATTTTGGAGAACATGCCCATCATGTACATGTCTGATATGTTACCGAAGCACTTCTCCTGGACCATACTGACCATCGCTCTAGCTTGCACATAGCTGACTCTATCCCTGAGCAGTGCAAGGCTGCCTGGAACAGTACAGATTTGGTCTGGGTGGGTCACCTGCCTTAGGGCAGACTTGACCCAGTTGGCATTGGCCTTCAACAGAATCGTGCATTCCACATTCAACAGCAGAATGGCTCTCCGGTCCCTGATGACTTCTTTTCCTCCTTCGGTTTGTAACGCTGCCGTTCCTCATGAAGTCTGACATGCCGCCAGCCAGAGGCCTAATGCTGTACATTTCCAGCAGATACAGCCCATCTAGTCCCACAGAGCCTAGCACAATGGGTAGGATCATAGGGCAGCACAGTGGCGCAATGGTTAGCAGGCGACCCGGGTTCAATTCCTGTCACTACCTGTAAGGAGTTGTATTTTCTCCGCGTGATTGCTTGAGTTTCCTTCAGGTGCTCCAATTTCCTCCAACAGCACAAAGACCTACCACTTGGTAGGTTAATCGGTCTTTGTAAATTGTCCTTTCCTGTCAGATTAAATCAGAGGATTGCTGGGCAGTTTGGCTCGAAGGGCCAGAAGGGCCTATTCTGCACCCTATCTCAATAAATTAATAAATGAAACAAAATAAAGTAAACTCTGCCAGAACGGCTTCACTCAACTAATTCCCTGTAGTGTGTTGAACTTTGATCACCCTGCTATAGCAATTAAGTTATTAAACTGGAAAAGTGCAGAAAGGATTTACTAGAGGTGATCTTATAGAGGAGTGCAAAATCATGAGGGACATATGAATGTACTCAGACTTTCTCCCAGTGTTGGGGAATCAAGAGGGCATAGGTTTTTGGCTGAGAATTGTTGGGAAAATGAGGGGTAACTTTTGTTTTTACACATGAGATACACAGAGGACAGTATGTATGCTAGAACAAGTTGCCAGAGGAAGTGGATGAAGCAGTAGCAGTAACAACTTTTGAAAGACGATTGGACTGGAAAGGTTCAGAAGATTATGAGCCAGATGCTGGAAAATGGGACTAGCTTGATGGGACAACTTAGCCAGCATGGGCCATTTGAGCCAGAAGACCTATTTCTACGCTGTATGACTCTATGACCTTACAGCATGAACCCTGATGTTCTCCTTGGTGGTGTTGGAGCATCAAATAGGGGCATCTCAGTTCTCCACCCTGTATAATCTGTAGGTGACAGGAAGCTCAAAGGTGGCAGCGGCCAGATAAGAACATTAGCATGACATCTGTGGATCTGACCACGACAGCCTTAGATATGATGAGGAAGTCCATCCGGTACCGTACTGAGCCGCCCATTCTGGTTCAAGTGTGTTGTAGCTGTGCTCTGCCTGCAGGGGTGCGGAATGCAACTTTGCATCTTTACCATTTTCCATCAGGAGCCCAGAGCTGCTGTACAGTCTCCTGTCGGCGCTGCCGGGAGTGCAGCCGCACAAATGAAGCGGTTGAAGTCACCGGTGAGACAACTTGCAGGGGTGTAGCCAGCAGCAGTGGGAGCTGCTGGAGGACAACCAGCCGTTCGCTCAGCACAGGAAAGGCATACACATTGACTAGCTGAAACAGAGTGTTACGGTACTTCAGATCAGCTGCAAACAGTTGCCCACCCGCCACCTCTTTGATTTCAGCATTTGAGAATTTAGCTCCCCAAAGCAGCATACTTGGAATGGATGTTCATTCCCCACCCCCAACCATATGGAACACCAATGGATGCAGAGGTGTGGCATTCCACATTTCCTGCAAACAAACAAGTTACACCTTGGCGAAGTATTATAAGGTGCTTACACATTTCCTGGTGCTCACATCCTCACACTGAGCACATTTAGAGATGCCAGTTTTATCTCCATCCATAAGAATGAAAAGGCTTATTATTGTAATTAATTTCTAAAATTATGAATAAAGTTTATTTTGATTTATATAAACATTATTTTGGAATTCAGGGTTCACAAGTACGTTGTCAATCAGCCTGAGCCCTCTTACTCACACCCTTGATGAACTGCCTATTTTTGGGCTCAGGTACTGGGAATGGTCTCCCTAGAATGCTAGAGCATGGCAAAGCTAGTGGAGATCCTGTAGGGGGGTGGGGGGTGAGATCAGTCCATGTCCCTGTTCCGATCTGTCTCTGATTGTTTTGTACTCTCCCTGTCTAGGGGCTAGGACGCGTCAGATATTGTGCTGAGGGGCAACAGAAGGTCCTGCGACATCTGCCATCCCACCAGGTACTTGAAAGTCAAAATATCCCTTACCTGGAAAATCCCAGTAGTACATGCCCTTATCCTCAAACTTGTAGCACTCCCAGCAGCAACTTCTTGATGAAGCGGTCCCCGGTGAAGGGGTTTCCCTCACTGAGGTCCTTCACTGCCATCTTGACAGTGTTTTGAGTTTCCTGTCATCCCGAAGTGCTTGTCTCTGAAGCTATTGAGATGGATCTGGTTGTCTGCAGCTGTTTTAGTTGCTGGAAAGAGGGGCTACATCAGTTTCCTAATCAGCATTACGATCTACCCTGATGTCAGCAGGTTAAACTCTCATCAGCTGATTGTCAAGAATCACCATTGTCTTTCTTTTTCCTCAGCATTTGAGTTCTCCTTGAATCTGCTTCGGAGATCAGCCTTCCCTCATTACTGTCCTGAGAGACTGGTCCTGGTGATTACTGATTGTCCCCAGTAATTACAAATTGTTCCCAGTATATATACTTGTAATGCTAATCAAGCTAGTACATGCTCATATGGCCGCTTCGGATGACACATACTTCATGTTCACAGAGGCATAATGCCTCATCCAAAGACAATGAATGGACTATTAATCTCAACATAAAACTATAGTTCTTCCCCACCCACATGAATAGTTTTACATAGACACAGTAGTGAAAGGTTCCTAAGGTTGTCATAGCCAGGGGTGGTACTGAGGATAAGCTCCCACTTCTATAAAGTGCTCCAAATGGTGTGCGACTCTAACAGCCTCTGACAACCAAGTCCAAATCTTGGCCTTCATGTGTGGCTTAGCTGCTAGGGCCGGCAGAACTGTTTCTACTGACAAAAGAAGGGGCAAAGGTGGACCACGGTGCCTCAAAACCAGTTGCTTTGGGCAGTTGGGGGTCGTCAGCCTTGGGCGGCAGCCTGCCTAAAACAAGGAAAACTCTGATTTTAAACCTCTGCTGCCTTGCGGCCATACCCACCCATGGGAAAGGCTTCAGGAGTAAAACCCGAGGAAGAAATGCGGAGCCGGGGTCCCTAAGGCGGTTTGATGTTGTTTATAACTTCACTCCGGCAACTTCCGCGACGACACTGCTGCCAAGCTGTATCGGTGCTTGCCCTTCCCTTGGACTACATCAGTGATGTGCGAGGGGGAGCAGCTGGTTCTTCAAACCCTCCCGCCCAGGCTTGCGCCCTGGAGAGGACACAGTCCACCAGAGGGGCAAACCCACGATTGCCGGCTGCCTGGTAATGAGCAGTGAAATACAAAAACACTGATTTGCATGATGTATAGAATGGAGATGGAAGCTGTACTATATCCCTACAGTAGAAAACGGAGGCAATGTGTATGTGAAAAAGACGTCTAATAGAATTGCAAATAATGTACTTCCTTAAACAGTCAGCAGAACATGCAATATTTCATTTTTGGCCTCACTGGGAAGAAGAGTATGTTTTCCAATATTTCATACCCCTTCTCAAAGGGCTACGGCTGGAACCATACAATGACAGGCCTGAAGGGTTGAGGAAGGTGATGAGGTTAGGAACTTCAGATACCACAGGTAGGGAAACCCAAAGGGAATAGCTTGTAAACTAATTTTTAAAGCCAGATGGGAGGCAGGGTGGAGATATGTCTCTACCAAAGGAGGTGTGAGGTGCTCTTTCCCTCTGCTAGCCTGCAGGTCACCCTTGGGTAGTGGAGGGTGCACCAACTTAGCCACTTGATCAGGTCAAGTGAAACCATGGGAGCAGGTGGTAGATGGTTGTACGAGCAGCTGGTGCATATCACAAGTCCTGGTTATGCTACCACTGATGCCAGGCACAGAGTCTCTGAAGGTTATTGATAACACCTGGAGTCATCCATCTTGTAAAGACACTGCCCAGAAGGCAACACAAATCACTTCTGTAGAAAACCTTGCCAAGAACAATCATGGTCATGGTAAGACCATAATCGCCTATATCATATGACCCATCACATAACGGATGAACACTCAACCGAATTAATATAAAAATGCAGTATGATCATGGCTAAACCGATATCTGCATTCATGACATGAGTGGCAAGTGTAACTGTATTTCTGATATATGGGACACTTGCTCCCAAGATACTGGCACTTGTTACGCTGGGTGTTTGCTGGTGCTGTATTATCATTATTTTGAAGAAGTTGAAGTCTCATTGATAGAGCAGAGTTAAGAGGGAGGCAGAATTCTGTAGGGAGCTGGAGAGGGAGACCAGGGATCCAGTTGCAAAGTGTCATGGAGATGGCACAGGACTGGGTGGTTAGCCAAAGATGAGGAATAGGAATTTGGGACAAGTTGGAAGAAACTGGAGCCAGCATAACTCAGCAAAACCAAGTGTGATGAGTGAGTAGGGTGGACTGCAACACAGGATGCACATGGCAGCTTTGCACAATTTAGAATTTATGGGAGTGGGAAGCTGCCAAGGAGGTAAAACAGAGAACTCAAGCAAAGAGGCCTGAAAAAGGGTGAAGCAGGCTGAATTGCACGTAAATGGTCTCAGGAAAGGAGAGAATAATGCATCATGCTTTCTCCTCAGCAAAACAGAGAGCTATGTTTGCAAACAGTACAAGAGGCCAGCAGCAGTCAGAACAAGGGCAATAAGCCAAAAATCTTTGGAGTTCAGACTATCCAAATTTTAATGTCAGAAGGAAAATGGGGAGAGGTCCTCTGAGGCTTCAGAGACAACCAAACAGTTGTGCAGAGAAGCAGCCACAGCTCAAACGGCTACTGCTGGAACCTGAAGGATTGAGGAAGGTGATGAGGCCAAGAACTTCAAATACCACAGCCAGAGAAACCAAAAGGGAAGAATTATTTATTATTATTATCAAGAAGAATGCCCCTTTGGTTTGAGCAGGTGTCTCTCAGGGACAAAATTGGATTGCAATGATTTTAACTAGAAATAGTCAGATGAACATAAATTTGGGGAATAAACTATATATTCAAGGCCTGAGAGAGAGAATGGTTACTAACTATAACAGTACTGAGAACAAAACAGATGAGTTTGAAATTGGCTTAGAAAGAAGTTAGGTATTTGCAAGATCGCACAGATATGAAAATACCTATGTTCATCATTTTCTATTGGAGTCAATTAAAGAGAATGCAGGGAGCCCTCTATTCATTTTTGAAAAGTGGAATTGTTTGCATCCTCCTTTAATGACAGACAGGACTTAAATTCTTGTATTTTATCAAAGCGTGATACCCCTGGTCTCTGAACACATGGCCTTCTGAACACAAGAAATTCTGCAGATACTAAAAATCCAAAGCCACATACACAAAGTACTGGACGAACTCAGGAGGTCAGGCAGCACCTATGGAAATAAAGGGCCAAGATCCTTCTTCAGGACTGGAAAGGAAGGGGGAAGACGCCAGAATAAAAAGCCGAGGGTTGGGTGGAAGGAGGATAGCTTGAAGATGATAGGTGGAGCTAGGTGGGTAGGAAAGGTAAATGGCAGGACAGGAAAGAATCAGTTTGGAGAGGAGAGTGGACCATAGGAGGAGGGGCACCATGAGGAGGTGATAGGCAGGTGAGAAGAGGTAAGAGGCCAGAGTGGGGAAAGAAGAAGAGGGGAGGGGGAGGGAAACATTTTTTTATCCTGGAAGGGAGTAACTGATATTCACACTATCAGGTTGGAGGCTAGCCAGATCGAATACAAGGTGTTCCTCCTTTACCCTGATGGTGGCCTCATTGTTGCACATGGACCAACATGTCGGAACAGGAATGGGAATCAGAATTAAAATATTGAGCCAATGGGAAGTTCCACTTTTGGGGAATGGAGCAGAGGAGTTTTACGACATGACCTGCTGAGTTTTTTATTGCTTTCATGATGGTTTTCCTTAGGTCATACCTGGACTTCGTGCAGAGCAATAGACAGCTGGTTTTAAATACAACAAATTTAGCCCTCAGCTCACTGTGAATCTCCTGATTCATCCATGGCTTCTGGTTTTCATTAATAATTTCATTTATAATGCCATTACTAAATTATTTACAGTTACTCTTTACCCAGGTGTTAGTGTAATCTTGAACTTGTTTGGCACAGGATTTCTTTTAAATCAAAAGCTTTAAAGGAAGAAATTAACTTTTATACTCTTTGCTGGCTTGCACCTTGCTTGGCAAATCTGTCAGGAAAGCAGCTCGTGGCTAATGACAGTGAATACCACTAAAGCTCTGTTCCTTCTGCAGTCCTCTGTGGTGTTACTTCTGCACAGAAGCAGGTCCACAATAATAAACTCTTTACTTTAGCAGAACAAGTTACAAACCAAATAGCAATTATTCCACCTGATAACCAAGCATATAACGGGCAGCTTCAGTTGAGAATAGCGACTTTGCATTTTAATTCCACTGGTCAATGTCAGTTTCCCTAATGTCATGGTTGGATATATTCTTGTACCTTATCAGAACGTAGAGGATAAAACCTCACTGCACATGTTACTGAAGAAGCCACAGTGCAGCTACTATGAACATCACTTCTGTCTACACAAATGCAGTCCTTTCAAGGATGTTGGATCAAGTCAGGCCATTTCCTGTATAGGAGACATACATCCGCAGCTATAGCTATACTTGCCAAATCTTAAATTCCAAATAAATGTGTTGCTCTTAATTAAGATTAACAAAGAGATATGTTTTGTTCCTTTTCATCCTTACTCTGGGATTGCCTTGCTTCCTAGAGCAGAAGGGTTAATATGTTCTTTCCTCATGCCCTGGAACATCCTGCCCAGCGACACCATGAGGACTGCAGCAAATCAAGAAGGTGCCTCCCGAATACCTTCTTGAGGGCGCTTCAGGGCCAGCAATAAATGCTAGCTGTGCCTCCATTCGAAAAGAAATGACAGTGCCGCAAAAAAGCATTGGAAACTCCTTGTGAAAGAAATGGTGGCTCTGAATGTTACAGACATTGTCCAACCAGTATCCCTTTCATTGAGGCCTCCAAGACTAATAGTGCACATGTTGTTTCCACTTATTAAATGTCTGGTAACACAACAAGCAAATAAAAACAAGCAACCCTAAATTGGTCTCCTTCATTTTCACAGCATCACTTGCTTGGCAGTACAGACATTTTAGATTAGCCAGGTCAAGGAAATCGTATATACCTCACCTTTGCCTTAACTCAAATAATTCATATAGTGCTGTAGGAACTTAGCAGGCCAGGCAGCATCTAGGAAAATTTATAGTCAATATTTCGGAGTCCTGCCAAAGGGTTTTGGCCCGAAATGTCGACTATGCTCTTTTCCCAGATGCTGCCTGGCCTGCTGAGTTCCTCCAGCATTTTGTTTGTGTTGCTTGGATTTCCAGCATCTGCAGATTTTCTCTTGACTGTGCCCAAATAATTCATGTTTTCTGTATTCTCTGGGGTCAGCATCAATCAACTCCTTTCATATTAACTTGAAATTTTAGAAAGTAAAATCTTTTAACACCTCATTTAAAAAAAAATTCTCTCCTTAACTCTTAAACCTCTCTATGACTTCACTCCTTCTCACTTGAATATCATCTACCCCTACCGTCCTTGGAGTCCAGTCACACTGAAAGCTAGTGAGGAATTAGATTGCTCAGAGCTGCCGCAGACTTGATGGGCCAAACAACTCCCATTCCCTATTGTAGTGCAGAATATATACAGTAGCTAGTGGTTAGCACAACACTTTACAGTATTGGCGACACGGGTTCATTTCCCACCACTGTCTATCAAGAGCTTGCATGTTCTCCCTGTGACCACGCAGCTTTCCTCCAGGTGCTCCGGTTTCCTCCCACAATCCAAAGACATACTGGTTGGTAGGTTAATTGTAAACTGCCTAGAGATTAGTTTGGGTTAAATTGGGGGTTGCTGGGCACTGTGGGTCAAATGGACAGAAAGGTGTATTCCGTGCTGAATCTCAGTCAATCAATAGATTAAATGCATCTGCAGATTTTCCCTTGTTTGTCATGCAGGTATCCCTGTACCTTTCTGGTTGTTGTTTGTGGATCCATTGCCTTGATCATTTCATGACTAGAAACTGCCTTCATCTGTACAGACACCAAGCTTTTAATTCTCCCCAATTCTCTATCGCTCAAACTTCCTTCTCTAGTCACGAAGAGAAACAGAGAGAGTTCATATAGTGCGCCAATATTAAATAATACTTTAAAATAGTTCTCATTTCAGGACAAGATTGTGAGAGAATTTCTAGCTGTCAACATGGAAAGCAATCAGATTGCCCCCATTACTTATCAGCCTTCATGACTGTAAGAACCTGTAACTTAATTCAACACTCAAGCCAATCCTTTCACAGAAGACAGAAAAGGATCGTGCTCATCCACACCAGACCACCTCATGATTTTGTTAAGAAAGAAACATCCTGTGCATCCTCTGTTTCACTTAATTTTTTTGTACAGCTATACCCCGTACATGGGTTAGGGTACCATACATGGTACCACACATGGGGCAGCAAGAAATGCACAGGATTTAACAGAATACATATAGGATATGCTGCTTAACAGTTTATACCAATATAGAGGGCAGTTTATACTCACTCAACAAGCAGTAGCAGATACAACAATGCACTTCAACAAGTTATGTTGGCGTTGAACCTAAAATGTTAATTTGCAGGTTGAGTCTGCGGTGAGGAAGCATTCATTTCAAGAGGACTAGACTATTAAAGCAAGAATGTAATGTTGAGACTTTACAAATCGCCAGTGATGCCGCACTTAGAATACCGTGAGCAGTTTTGGGCCCTTATCTGAGAACGGATGTGCTGAAACTGGAGAGGGTTCACAAAAATGATTCCAGGATTGAATAGCTTGTCATATGAAAAGTATTTGATGGCTCTGGGCCTGTAGTCACTAGAATTCAGAAGAATGAGGGGTGTCCTCATTGAAACCTATCAAATGGTGAAAGGCCTTGATAAGAGTTGATTGTGGAGAGGATGTTTCCTGTGGGGGGTGGGGGGGAGAGTCTAAGACCAGAGGACACAGCCTCAGAATAGAATGGAAATGAGGAGGAATTTCTTTAGCCAGAGAAAGGTGAATCTGTGGAATTCATTGTCACAGGCAGCTGTGGAGGACAAGCCTTTATGTATATAGAGGTTAATAGATTCTTGATTGGTCAGGGCATGAAAGGATACAGGGAGAAGGTAAGAGATTGGGGCTGAGAGAAAAACTGGATCAGCCATGATGAAATGACAGAGCAGGCTCGATGGTAATTCTGCTCCTATATCTAATGGTCTCTTCAGAGTGACCCTGAGAGCAGTTACCACTACCAGCTGTGGCTGATTCAACATGTTGTACTGATGCTCCTGCTCAACAGTATCTTCTCTCACTCATCCCATTTACACATCCTGCCAGTACTTTCTCTCACTTTTATACACGCAAATCCCATTTTCTCCTTGTTAACACTGGTGCTCTACGCTGGGAGAAACGTTCTTCCTGAATTCCTTACTGAATTCGTGACTCTGACACTTAGAAGTTAAATCGCTGAGTATCTTCGTTAAGAGCCACAGCAGACAAATACACTCTGTGGCCACTTTATTACGCACACCTGTACGCCAGTCTGCTAATGCAAATTTCTAATCAGCCTATCATGCGGCACCAGCTCCCTGCATAAAAGCACACAGACATGGTCAAGAGGTTCAGTTATTGTTCAGACCAAACATCAGTACAGGTAAGAAACGTGATCTAAGTGACTTAGACGGCAGACAGGGTGGTTTGAGTATCTCAGAATCTGCCGGTCTTTCATGCACAGCAGTTTCTAGAGTTTAGAGAGAAAAAGCAACAAGAAAAAATACATCCAGTGAGTGATAGTTCTGTGGGAGTATAATTGGATCATCCAATTTCATATAAATGATTGTTGCCATTGACTGAGAGGTTGTTGTTCTTGTGCCATTCAGCAAGATTCTGAATTTCCCTTCTGAATGGTGGAGGAAACCAAAGCACAGAGGGAAACCCACACAGTCACGGGCAGAACATACAAATGCCCCACATAGATTTACTATGAATAAGGTTTATTTTTGAAATAGACACAATTTTTGCCTTCCACAGCCAAGACTCCACACTCCCGTGTTTTGTTTCTGTGTTCCATTAAGCTTTCCATTGCCAAATTCATCATGAAGGACGTAGAAGGGTTGATGATGCCAAGCAGCAGAGGGACTCAGGTCAGGCCCTCCCCGTACATGGATTACGTTGCTGGTTTCTGCTTGGGTCCTGACTCAGTCCACAGTCTGAACAGAAGTCAGAATCACTTGGAATTAAAATGAGGCCATGTCCTTTGGTTCAACCAATCCCTTTGCTTTCTTCACTGTCAGGTCCAATTACCTGAAGTTGTGGGGAGTATGGTTCAGAGGAGCTGGAGCACAGAGTCAAAGTGAAACGGAACTGGGTCATCAGGGCAATGTGACCCTGGGGTTGCAGAACACCTGGTGAAGCCGTAGCTTCTGCCTCAACCCTGTTCAGCAGTAGTCGCCCGAGTAGAGTTCCAATCTGTGTGTTGATCAAAGAGGGATGTGCTGTACAGTGTGGTAAAACAGACAGGACGGTAGAGAAGGTGTATGGTGTGCTTGTCTTCATCAGTCGGTCATTGCGTGTTTCAGTTAGGAAGTCTTGTTGCAATGTATAAACTTTGGTTCGGATGCATTTGGAGAATTGCGTGCAGGAAGGATGTGGAGGTAATACTGGAGGACCTGGTTTTAAGTTAGGAGTTACAGAGGAAGATGTAAAGGAAACATGCAAGCTAAATTTATTTTAAACAAAGAGTTATGTACTTCTAGAGCGTGCAACAAGGAGTGGCGGTGGAAGTAGTCACAGCAGTTGAGTTTAAGGTGCACTTAGAAAGGCAATGAACATGTAATAATTGTGATATTAATCATGTGCTGGCAGTTTAGTTTAGTTTGGTATCGTGGTTGGCAAATACACCACGGTCTATAGGGCCTGTTCCTGTGCTGTACTTTTCTATGTTCCATGTATAGGTCTACAGCAAAGGGGGAGGAGCTAAAAATATATGTGGATGAAGGTAAGGCAGTGGATGTTGTCTACATGGACTTCAGCAGCAAGGCATTTGACAGGTGTCCCACAGGAGAGGTTGGTCAAAGAGGTTCAGTCGTTCGGCATTCAAGATAAGGCACTCAAGCCCAGCAGTGTCTCTACTTTCTGCGAAGGCTGAGAAAAGTTCACCTCCCACCCCCCTCCGCCCCCATCCTCACCACATTCTACAGAGGACTTATCAAGAGCATGCTGAGCAGCTGTATCACTGCCTGGTTCGGGAATTGCACTGTCTCGGATCGCAGCAAATAGTGAGGTCAGCTGAGATCATCAGGGTCTCTCGTCCCGCCATTACAGACATTTACATCACTCGCTGCATTTGCAAAGCTAACAGGATTGTGAAGGACCCCAGGCACCCCTCATACAAACTCTTCTCTCTACCGCCATCTGGCAAAAGGTACCAAAGCATTCAGGCTCTTACAACCAGACTATGTAATAGTTTCTTCCCCCAAGCCATCAGACTCCTCAATACCCAGAGTCTAGTCTGACATCTACAACATTTATCATTACATTGAAAATTGTCCTCTACTGTGTCTATTGTCTTGTTTGTTATTAATTAATTAATTAATTATTGTCCTGCCCTGCACTGTTTTGTGCATTTTATGTAGTCCAGTGTAGGTCTGTAATCTAGTGTAGCTTTTAATGTTGTTTTACATAGTCTAGTGTAGCCTTGTGCTGTCTCACATAGTCTAGTGTAGTTTTGTGTTGTTTCATGTAGCACTAGGGTCCTGGAGGAATGTTGTTTCATTTTTACTGTGTACTGTAGTTTATGGTCAAAATAACAATAAAAAGCGACTTTACTTGACTTGATAAGGTAGTTAATTGGATTAGACTTTGGCTTAGTGGGAGAAGTCAGAATCTGGTAGTAAATGGTTTGCCTCTCTGACTGGAGGCCTGTGACTAGTGCTGTACCGCAGTGCTGGGTCCTTTGTTGTTTGTCATCTATATCAATGATCTGGAAGATGAAGTGGTCAAATGAAATCTGTGGATAACAGCAAGATTGGGAATGTAGTGGACAGCGAGGAAGGTCATCATGGCTTGCAGAGGGATCTGCATCAGATGGAGAAATGGACTGAAAAATGGCAAGTGGAATTTAATGCAGACAATTGTAGGGTTTTGTAGCTCGGTCGGGCCAAACAACACAGTGAAGGGCAGGGCACTGAAAAGTGTGGTAGGTCAAAGAGATCTGGGATACAGGTCCATAATTCATTGAAAGAGGCATCACAAGCAGATAGGTCGTAATGAAAACACTTGACACATTGGCCTTCATAAATCAAAGTATTGAATTCAGGAGATGGGATGTTATGTTGAAGTTGTATAAGATGTTGGTGAGGCCTAATTTAGAGTAGATTTGGTCACCTATCTACAGGAAAGATGTAAACAAGGTTGAAAGAGTACAGAGAAAATTTACAAGGATGTTGCCAGGTCTGGAGGACTTGAATTATAAGGAAAGATTGAATATTCCTTAGAATGTAGAAGATTGAAAGGAGAACTGATAGAGGTATACAAAAATGAGGGGTATGGATAATGCAAGCAGGCTTATTCCACTGAAGTTGGGTGGGACTATAACCAGAGGTCATGGGTTAAGGGTGAGAGGTGAAAAGTTTAAGGAGAACATGAAAGGAAACTTATTCATTCAGAGGGTCATGAGAGTGTGGAATGAGCTGCCAGCACAAGTGGTGCATGCAAGCTCCATTTCAACATTTAACAGAAGTTTAGATCGGTTTATGGATGGAGGGTTAATGTGGAGGGTTATGGTCCTGGTGCAAGTTGTTCGGAGTAGACAGTTTAAACGGACCAGATGGGCTGAAGGGCCTGTTTCTGTCCTGTACTTCTCTATGACTCTACTGTATGTGTACCCTTTTCCTTTTGGACATCTTTACGTGCTGCTGCATCAACCTGTGCAAATGTAACCAAAGTCACCACCTGCTGGGATTCTCCCTGCTTTTGGTGTTGCAAAGGATGAGCTTGGTCAAACTGCCATAGAATTTTCCACTCACTTCGACCACACCATGTTGCTTGACCCTGACAGAAAACTACGTGCATGAGAACATCTTGGAATCACAAGTTGGTTTGCATAGAACAACCTCAGTGCCAGGAAAAGGAAAGATGAGTGGTTTGCAAACAGATCGCCAAAAGCACCTGGCAGAGTGCCTTATAAAGCAAGCACTGAGACCTTAGGTGGATAGTGATGGGAAGAAATTGGCATGTCAGTTCCTTCACGCACAGCCTGAATCTTGATCCTCCTACATTCCGTGCATGACGGTGCAGGTATCAATGATATCATTGCCCATCTCCTTTGAGAATGTGTCTGCCAAGAAGGCCTGGAAATGGATGCATCTATATATTTGCCAAACTCATTAACGAGGAGGTACTAGAGTCTGAAGACCCACATTGAACATTTTAAGGACAGTTTCTTCCCCTCTGCCATCAGATTTCTGAATAGTCCATGAACAATACCTCGCTTTTCCTCTTTTGCATGTTTTGCTTACTTATTGATTGAATGCAACTTAAATTTTTTGTGTCTTTCATTGTACTGCTGCCACAAAGCAGCAGATTTCACAGCATATACTGTATGTCAATCAATCATAATAAACCTGATTCTGGTTTAATGGCCTTTATGAAGGTTTACCCAAGCAGTTGCAGAATACTTGACTGTGCTCTACCTACTGTTCACACACACACACACGCACACACACACATGCACATGCACACGCACACACGCACCATCAATAACTCTCGGAGACGTGAGGCGAGAGATAGGCTTTTATTAGCTGGAAGAAAGCACAAGCAGCAAGAGACCATCATGCAACATCCTGGAGACTGAGGAAGGAGCAGTGCCTCCAATCGCCTTTATACAGGGGTCTGTGGGAGGAGCCACAGGAGCAGTCAGCAGAGGGGCATGTCCAGACAGGTATATGTAGTTCACCACGCACACACACAGTCAAACATCAAATTGCTACTGGAAGGTCATCATCTCAGCAAAAGGCTTTGATCCACCTGATGCCTGCTGGTCTTCTGTGGCAAGGATTTCCTCGATGAGGAACTGCAGGTCAACGTATTCTAAGATGCAGCACCACACGTTGCTACTCAGTACAGCCACTGTACTGGGTGTACAGCCAACTCCCATCACTGTATACAGAGGGCTGGGCCCTCTATAAATAAACTATAAAACCCATCACTGATGTCATGGTTGGGAATGAAAAATTGATGCACTGTTGACATTATGTAAATATTGTAGTTATTGTAATTATATGCTTGGTGCTGTGAAAACAATGCAATGTCCCTCATTGTTTAATCATACATGTTATGATCAAAATATATTTAGAAGGAGGAAACCAGAATTTGTAAGTCTTATGCATCTATGATCGACTGTTTGTGTGCCCTCCAGGCAGATCAAACCACACATACTGAGGTAGCAGAAAGGAAACAGAAGGCAGAATGTAGCGTTTCTTTCACATGTTAACACAGTGACTTCCCCTGGGTGTGAGTCAGTGCATCTAGGGATCTCCTCTCTTTAAGATTAAGATTAAGAATCACTGACTTCAAAATGAAGCAGGATGGAAAAAATGCTTGCTTAAAAATGGGTTTCTGCAGTAGCAGGTGCTGCAGCTTTGCTACGTCTCTTTAAACTACGTACAACATGTCACCTATCTTGGTTTTCACTTTCCCCTCGTTTGTGAACCACCTAAAACCCTTGACTTTTAGAATCAAAGTCATACACCACAGAAATAGGCCCTTTGGCCTACTGAGTCAATGCTAACCATCAAGTATCTATTCTGTTGAGCTACAAACACTTTGGTGTGTGTCCCAAGGCGAGAGTGAAAAATAAAACTGTTGTGATAACAAAGGGTGTATGAAAATACACTGCAGTAGGCTCCACTTTTTTTTGCATCCCACTGGAACTGCAGGATCAAGAAAAGAGTAAAACCAGGAAGGATTTTGCATACACACTGACTGGGTAGAGTACTCTTAAACAGTGCCTAGGCAAAGATGAGCTAATGGGACACAGATGGGGGTCAGATATGGATTGCAGTACATCAAGTTCTCTCAAGAGTGGTTGTTGGCCGCCTTCCTGAAGAACAGAGTGCAAGTTTGCACCTGAAAAACAGGCCAGTTGAATCAAGTTATCTGGAGGCAGTCAGTGACTGGGGATCAGCAGTTTTAACACGGAGCAGTGCCTTTGGAAAGGCAGGAGTTGGGAAGGTCTGGCAGAGAAGCGTAGATGGTTCTCTCAAGGCAATGCTTTATTTCAATCTGTGCTCTATTGCAGGGTAATAGATAACAAGGCATCTGCAGCCCAGGAACAAATTCCAGCAAATTGCAAAATAACAATGAACAAATTCACACTTTTCACACTTTGCTCAAGGCAAAACAAAAGCACATTTTCGCAGTCCTCACCCACTAAGAAATATTAATTAAAATATGTGGCAATAAAATGACCCACCTTCCAGTTCCTGGGAATAACCAAGCACATCTGTCTGCAAAGATTGAACCATTGCCACTAAACCTGCAATGATTGGATTCCCTTTCATCTGAGAGTACAAAACACTTTGCAAAGCAACAAGGGATCAGCAGCTACTGTAATTCGGAGACCGGCATGTTGAAAACAAATTAGACCCACACGGCAAAGACTTCAATCATTTATAATCCAGCTGCTAAAAAGGAAGAGGGAAAAGGAAGGAACAATTTCATACCAACCATTCTGATGTTTCCTTCTTTGAAATTTGTGTACAGACTGTGCTTCTGCTCATTACACCAAAGCACCAAATGCCACAACATGTCAAAGAGAGAGAGACAATTTGTAAATAATTGATTCAAGGCACTCTGTTATATATTTCTGGGGATGTATCTGCAAGCTTTAATCTGCATTTTAAGAGGAGTTAGTTAAGTAGGATTCTGATAGAGTGGATTCAGTAAGATATCAGCTAGAGTCAACAACTTCCTTCCGTTTGTGAGATCTGAAACGGTGATACTTGCTCTTTCCACAGATGCTAACAGACGTGCTGGTTCCAAACTTTTCTGTTTTTATCTCAGATTTCCAGCATCTGCCATTTTACGAAAAAAGTTCATTCAAGTCTTCATCCAGCCTTTCTACAAGTGCATCCAAGTTCAAGTTCAAGTTGGACTTTAATTATCATTCGATCATACGTGAACACCAATGAATACAGCCAAACAAAACAGCGTTTCTCCAGGGCCAGGGACCAAAGTGCAGTACCAGCGGTCATACACAGCACAAGGCACAATAACACATATAAGATATCAGTAAAACGCACAGTCACACAAAAAATATATAGTCCAAGACCTTGAGTCTCTGAATGTTGCAGAAAGCTGCAGTCAAACACAATCCTTCTGCTGAGTGAGATTATGAATTGTGCATCACCAAACTGGTTTGGCTTTTCATATTACACACAAGCAAATTCCAACAGCAGTGTATTCCAACCCAGTGTAATGAATACTGTTACACTAACATGAACAAAGTCAGGTTACGGTCCACCACCCCACTTCATTATCAATACAAACAGCACTTGGAATACACACATATTCTGTTACAATGCCCCAGTGACTCAAAGCCTTCTTTACAAGTACCAGCTTTCAACAATACAAGCTACAAGTACCTTTCAATGTAGGCAGCACTAATGAAGACCATATAGTATAATTTTCCAGCCCTTCAACCAATCCCCCCGTCTCTTTCAAGACCTCCTGCACTATATCTTCCACTTTATATTTAGTTAGTCAGCATGCTTCCCACCATTCTGGGGACAATTATTCTTCCAGGGAAGATGCATGAAAGGACATCTCACCTTACCCTAGGGTCAGAACTTATCTAGTATCTGCCTGACAACAGCATCACACCAAACTCATGTCTAAGTACACAATCAGAACCTTCTCATCATCTCCAATAGAGAATACACCCCTCCCCGTACAAACCTGCTTTGCTCCTCAGAAGAGCCACTCATCCATCACCCCCGCCCCCACCAGTTCTTCAAACAAACATCGCCTATCACACCATTGCTTTGTGATACATCCTGACCCCCAGCAATATTTCAACCGTCTTTGCTGCATTGGTTAGTGAACTTTGTGTCTATACTCCTTGGAAACATGTCCAAGGTGTCAAAAAAAAAAACAACTACTGGAGGAACTCTGCACATCAACTATCATCTGTGAAGGTCAATGTTTCAAGTTGAGCCCCACAGTCCTGAAACATAGACCATTCCTTTGCCTCCACAAATGCAGTTGGACTTGCTGAGTTCTTCCAGCTGTTTGATTTTGTTTTGCTCCAGAACTCAGCATCTGCAGTCTAGAGTCTCCAAGGTGCCCCCCTTACTTCAATGTAGCAAGCATATGTTTCTGATTCACAATTTAACACAAAAGATCACCCGCCCCACCGTACCAAGAGACCACTGTACTGTCAGAGATGGCATCTTCCACAGACGATGTTTAGCCAACATCCTGCCTCCCATCCTTGATAAAAGTGAATGATCCCAGAGCACAGCTGAGCCAAAAGCAAGAAGTCTCCAATGACATTCACCACCAAAAATTATCACTAGGTCAAGCAATTAGTGGCTGCTTTTCCCCTGCTTTAACGGGTCAAAATTATTTGTTTTTACAGAGACTACAGCTCAGGAATTTTGGAACAAGAAAAAAAAGTGTATCTTACATTACATTATCATTACATGTTCATTCTCTATCATGAGAGAAAGTGGAGGCAAGAAAGAGAAAGGGATAAAAGTGAATAAAGAGAGGCTATTTTTCACAATCTCATCTGTATTGTGAAGGACCCATCACTGGAGAGTGTCAATGCCTAAGGCAAGCTAGAAAAATTAGAGTAACACTAACGAAGCAAAGGGGCAGGAGTTTACAAGAGATAGAGCCAGTTAAATGTGACATATTGCAAACAGAAACAGTCGTTCCAATTGAACATCCCTCAATGGCCTCTATTTGGAACAAGAGGAAATGGGGGGGGGGGGGGGAAATAGAACACAAGGGGTCGACCTACTTTACTGCTTGTTCAGATGGCCAGGTAACAGACCTAGCACAGGAAAAATTAAAATGATCTGTCATGGAGAAAACAAACTCAAATGTTTTACACCATGTGAAACTTTCAAAATACGTCTCAGCATACAAAGGCAATGTTTGTAATCACAGCACGCCCTAATTCAAACAATTGCTGAACAGTACTACATTTTTCATTCATTTTCACATTGAAATGCCTACTGCATATTGGGTAATTATATATGTTTTTCTAATAGCTCGCTGTCAAATGATCCTAGCTGACCTACTGCCTCACAAAACAACTTGGGTTCATTCCTGACCTCCACTGCCAACTACGTGGAATTGTGCTGTTTCGCTAACACAATGCAGGTTTCCTCCTACCTCCCAAAGATGAGGAAGTTAACTAGTCACTCTAAATTATCCCTTGCGTGTACAGTCAGGGGCTTATTGATGAGAACAAGGGGAGCGGGAAAAAAGGGATTATTGTACGATTAATATAATTGGCTGGATAATAGCTTGTGTGGACTTGTTGGGCCAAAATTCCTGCTTCCATGTTCTCTCTTCATGACTCAATGAAAGACTACTGTTAAATAGTTAAAAGCATAAATGTAAATTATTGACACTTGGTCTAGGGACATGGACGATTGACACTAAACTTGTGATCTCTTCCCTTTATACCATATATGGCTTCCACCAAGACACACTGAAACCCAATACAGAACATCCAGATGTGTGTGCGAAGACTACATTTCAGGTTTTCCATTTGACTTGGCTAGTACGCTTATGAGAGGTGATTATGGTCAATGTTTTCTCTGTGCATGAGTGCCCCACTTCTGTTGGTTGGTCATGGGTTGATCCCATACCACGGGTCTCATAATCATTGCCGAAACAAACTCTTTATACATATCTGTGGGAGTAAATACCATCAGAATGATAGTCTGTTAAAACAATGGTCCTTCTACATTTTAAGATAGATACTAATAAGTATCACAAATTTAGAGGGGTTATTGGATATGGGATTAGGAGAAGAAATGGAGAAAGGTCAGGTGCAGTGATGTTGAACGGCAGAGCAGCCTAGAGGAACTAAAGGCCGACCCCTGCTTCTCCTTCTCATCTTGCTCATTGAAACAAGTCCAAGGGAGATATCTCTTTGCGCTTTAAACTTCAACTAATATGACCAAAATTAGTCACTTTGCTACACCAAGGCCTTGTTTGAACAAACCAACGGTCTTTGGCTATCCTTTTTCTCTTAATATAGCTACAGAAGCCCTTGTGATTCTCTTTCACCTTTCTGCTAAAGCAACCTCATGTTCTCTCTTAGCCTTCCTGATCTCTTTGTTTAGTGTTATCTTGCATTTTTATACTCCTCAAGGACCTCCTTTGATCTTAACTGCCTATACCTGATATGCACCTTTCTTCTTCTTAACCATGGTTTCAATATCCCTTGAAAAGCAAGGTTCCCTTAACCTGTTAGCCCTGTCTTTTATTCTAACAAAGATACAAATTCAGTACTCTCAATAATTCACTTTGGAAAGCCTTCCACTTAACAAGCGTCCCTTTGCCGGGAAACAACCTATTCCAATTTATACCTTCCAGAGCCTTCTGATGCCATCAAAATTGGTTTTTTCTCCAATTTAGAATCTCAACCAGTCTCTATAATTATCCTGAAACCAATGGAATTATGATCACAAGATCCAAAGCATTCCCCTCCACACACTTCTGTCACGTGACCTGTTTAGATGGGACCTTTACATATTGATTAAATAAACATTCTTGAACGTGTTTGACAAACTCTATCTGGTCCAGTCCTTGTAATTGCAATTGACAGTCCCAGTCAATATGAGAAAAGTTTAAAATCATCTGCTATCACAGCCTTGTATTTCTTGCCAATTGTCTACCATCTCTCATCAAGTTTGCCCTAAATCATGCTGACTTTTGGGAAGTCTGTAATATACACTCATTAACATGGTCTTCCCCTTCTTATTCCTCAGCTCCATCTATATTTCTTCAGTTTTGCCTCTCTTTGATAGCTAGTTCCAAATGTTTGTGGCATGATTGGGAGGAGTACAGCAGCAATCAAAGGCACTCAATGCTGTGCACTTGTCACAGTCATGCACTGTTCTCCATCGTACTACCACCTAATGGTTTGCAATTCCTAATCAGCAGGAAATAGCACCAAATGGACATGCCTGACCCATCCCCAGAGCTGCAGCCACCATGGAAATACCAACAGCAAGCAAAAAGCATCCACATACAGCAGTGGAAATGCAATAACATGCCTGCCTTCTTCTTGTCAAGTAAGACGATCATCACAATAACTGTGCTTAAGGTACTAGAACAAGGTGGCAAAGGTCAGGCAGATTAATGTAATATTGTGACACGGTATATAGAAAATAGTCACTGTGATTCACTTAATCCATTTAAAATTGGATACAAGCATGGTATGCTATCAAAGGAGAGACAGGCATCAGAAACAGAATGAACCACACATGATCACAATAACTGGAAATACAAAATACAGTCGTAAGCAGACTCTGTTGCTCACCACGCTATGGGTTCTCAGAGAGTCTAAATTACAGTGGGGTCAGGTCAGCTTGGGAAACATGACTAAAGCAAATTGGTACAACGTTTCAGGCAATAACATGCAGATTACACAACTACAAATACCACCGCTACCACTTTTTCTGGCCAAATCTACCCCAAAGATGAGTTACTGTACAACTGTGCTGAGGTATTGAAAATATCTTCTCTCGAGATTTAGTGCCAAGTTGGAATGACAAGGACCGTACTTGAGCACCCGTAACAATTGCCTGTCGATACTTTTACCTGAAATATGAGGCATTCAAGGTGACATCAGAAATCTGGAAAGTGTTCGTTTCACATTCCTACCTTCTGCTCCAATGGAAACAAGTTTCACTCCCTTGCTGGCAATAAAATCCAGTGCTTTGTTGACATTGGATATCTTATGTACACGCATCTTTCCTCTTTCTGGTTTGGCCAACCGTTCGCCTGTTAATGATATGCAAATAACCATGTTACAATATTCTCCTTAGCTCACTGAAATGTTTGAACTCTCCCCAATCTCATTACCCTTCTTCACCAAGGACAACCAATCCAGTGCACACTGCTATGAAACGTGGTTGACAAACACCACTAGGTCAAGGGTGTCAGGATGGTAAATTTCACGTACCTGTACATCAGGTTACAGTACCCTTTTCCCAACCACTCTCTCTTAATCCTTCCTCCCCATTAGCCCACACCTCAAACAAATAAAGGGACAGTGCAATTTTGCATCCAACAGCTCAATTGGTAAATTGGTTTACTATTGTCACATGTACCGAGAGGCAGTGAAAAACTTGCATCTATTAATGCAGATAAATTCATTACAATACTGCAATGAGGCAGTACCAGGCAAAACAATAACAGACTGAAAAAATAAAGTGTTACCATTGCAGGGAAAGTACTCTGCAGGTAGAGAATAAGATGAAAGATCATATGAGGTAGATAGTGTAATCAAGCGCCCATCATATCTTACTAGGGGACCATTCAACGTGCTAGCCGGTGGTTTAGTGGTATCCACACAGGACTTTGAGGGGACTGGTTCCAGGTTCGAATCCGCCCAGGTCCTTGCACACGTTCCACCCGTGCTAGGTTGAGCACTAAGCTAACAATTCAGCCTCGTAAAAAACAAACGAATGCTGAAGAAACGGCAAGGTTGCCCCCCCCCCCCCCCCCGATGCATCACAAAGCACAGAGAGGAATGACAACTGTTCAATAGTCATACATCAGTGAAACAGAAGGTGTCCTTGGGCCTGGTGGCATGTTTTTAGGACTTTATATCTTCTGCTTGATGGGAGTGGGGAGAAGAGAGAATGCCCAGGATGGATGGGTTTTGGATTATGTGTTGGCTGCTTTACTGAGGCAGCATATAGTATAGACAGAGACCAAGGAGGGCAGGTTGGCTTCCATGATGACACAGCCTCCAGGCTGACTCTGGCGTTGCTACATGCTCAAGGTGGCACCAAGCTGAATTGTACATCGAGGGTAAGGCTCAGACTTGTTTTTTCAGGTTTGTAGGAATGCTTTTGGGGACAGCGTGGGGAGTTAGGGGTCAGGTTAAGATTTGGGGACAGGGATGAGTGGGAGCAGTTAATGAAAAGACATAGGAAGGAGTCAGTGGTCTGAATCCAGGACATAATGTTCCTCTGGGTGATCTCCAGGCATCAGGTCAGCAAAAAGTTCAAAGTCTTGAGTAAATTTTATGTCAATATATATATATATATATATATAAAATCACATATTACCTTGAGATTCAGTTTCTTGTGGGTATTCACAAAGAAATGAATCTCAGGGTGTTGAGGATGAAGACCAGCGATCCCCATAATCAACAACTGTGGTTGGTGGGCCCTGAGAAGAAGGCTGGGTAACCCACCGCCATGTTGCCGAGTCTCAGGGTCAAAGGTCCATGTGAGTAGGAAGCATGAAGGCCAGTGACCCGCCAAGTCAGCAAGTCCCAGAACTGGAAGTCCATGTGAATCTGGTGGTCGAGGCCCCAAGTTCAGACTCGCATGATCAGTGAGTCCTGGGGCTGGCATGAGAGGGTGAAGCCCAAAGGTTGATGACTGAAGGCTGTGAGTCCAGATGTTGAGGCCCAAAAGTCGGCATGTCTGGAAGTTGGGGACCTGACATCTGCAAATGTGGTCCAGGAACTAGACATTGGAAGCCCGATGTGGCAGGAATCCAAAGTCCAGGGCCAAGGACTGGAGGTCAGAGTCCTGGAGGCAACCTGCCCTGGAGTCTGGAGGCCTGTCTATATGTGTGAGTGGGTGGAAAAGGGACTTGTTTTGCTGTTGTTGTTGCCTGTGTCATTCTGCTGAACATTGTGGGGCATACTACGTTGGTGCTGGAACACGTGGTTGCACCTGTGGGCTGCCCCCAGCACAACAGGCTTTCTATCTGAATAGCATCATCTACAAACTTGTAGATGGAGTCAGAGCAGATTACTTGGAAATTCACAAGCTTGCACCCAGACCTTCAAACCTCTTATTGGTTCCCTTGTTAAAAATGCCTATCTATCCAAATTAGGAATTAAATAATGTGAATTTGTTCAATATGATGCACAAGTGTTACTCTTCCACTGTCCTCTCGGTGCACCTCTATATAGCACGTCAGCTGAAATTCCACTCACATTCAGATCTCAGTGTTACTCATGTAGCAACTGATGCCCATCTTCAAAGAAGCTCATCATACTTGAAATATGAACAAAAAGCACCAAAAAGCCTCGACTGTATGAACTTTAACTAACTCCACGTCAACTGCATGAAGGAGACTAGCTACTGAACAAAGACTTCTGAACGGCACTGAGGATAACTGAGAGCCATTGTGATGTGCATATGCCGGTATCCAGGATTCACACATGTGGAAGTGTGTGTTTCAAGACAGGCAACTCGTTAAAAGATTAAGCTAATTGTTAAAACAATATTTCTTCTCCATAGCTTTGTCAAGCTTTCGGCAGGTATCATTCCAATTAATTAAGATCGAAGTAAGTTGCAGAAAGTTCTGAAATTAGTCAGCTCTATCATGGGTACTAGCCTCCAAGATATCTAGACCTTCTTAAAGGAGTGGTGCCTCAGGAAGACAGCATCCATCATTAAGGGCCCCCACCACCCAGGACATGCCCTCTTCTCATTGTTACCATCAGGAAGGAGGTACAGAAGCCTGACGGCACACACTCAGCGATTCAGGAACAGCTTCTTCCCCTCTGCCATCCTATTTCTAAACGGACAGTGAACACATGAAATCTACCTACTTTTATTATTTCTGTTTCTGCACTGCTTATTTTAACTTAACTATTTAGTATACATATATAAGTATTGTAATTCAGGTTTTTTTCCCTATATTTATCATGTACTGCATTGTACTGTTGCTGCAAAGTAAACAAATTTCACATGTGCCAGTGATGTAAAACCTGATTCTGATTCTGCATTTGACACCAGCCTGCAATTTCTTGAGTCAAACCCTCTAAAAAGTCAGATATAATTTCACTAAGTGATGCAAGGATGTGCTAGTTGAGCAGATGGTCATTCAATCCCAGTGCAATTAAGTCAGTACCTGGATGAGCTCAGTCGGTATGATTTGAGTGATATTCATGTAGCACAGGCAAGGACACTGATAAAGGCCAAACATGAAACAGAAACAAACCTACCTGATATAACTTCCAGGAGAAGCATGAGTTTAAGGCCATCTCGAAAATCTTCCTCAATGTTCTCAATCTGTGTGCCTGCTTTGCGGAGATGGGAGTTACACCAGGCTGTGAAGGTCTGTAAACACAAACGACACCTCGGAATTAGCAAAGCATTCAATAGAAAACACCATACATGCACAAGGAGAGCGAGTCTGTAATGTGGGTGAGCGAGAAGACCATGCGATTTCTTTCATGTGGAAGTACTGTGAACTCTCTTTGGCCTTTCCCCTTCCTTAATCTCCAAGATTATCTTCTCCAACCCAACAAATCTCCAAGATATCTACATTCTCCACCTGTGGCCTCTTGATTATTCTCAAATTCAATTGCTTCGCTTCTGATATTCCTGCCTCCAGATGCTAAGCTCCAGAATTTCCTCAGCACAAACAATTCTACAGATGATTAAACAAAACCATTTTTTAAGATACAACTATTTATTAAGATAGGCTCTTCTGGCCATTCAAGCCGTTCCGCCAAGCAACCCCCAATTCAACACTAGCCTAATCACGGGGCAATTTACAACGACCAATTAACCAACCAACCGGTATCTCTTTGGAGTGTGGGAAGAAATCAGAGAACCTGGAGGAAACCCACGCCATCATAGAGAGAGCGTACAAACTCCTTACAGGCAGTGGTGGGAATCCAGGAGAACAAACACAAAATGCTGGAGGAACACAGCAGGTCAGTCAACATCTATGCAGCAGAATGAAGAGTCTGCATTTTGGGCCTCTCCTTAACTCTTTAAGGTGCTCTAAAATCTATCACTATTTTGTATGATAAAGCTCTTATGAATTACATTGGAGCATTTAGTTATGTTAAAGGTGTTGTGGAAAAACAAGATAGGGCAAGATCTGCACTCTGCATCACATTAAATTGTTACTAATTAAAAAAAACATACTTACCTAGTTTCTGTTTGGGAATTAATTATTGTTTATGTTCAGGGCTGCAGGGAGGAAATTTAAAGCAAGAACCAATAACTTACTTTTGCATCCATAGTATGTTCAGAGCCTCAGAAGTGAAATTATCTGATGATTTTCATTTTAATAACTGAGCTACCACTTCATCAAGTATGAGGCATTGCTTAATTTGAAATACTGGATAGCTTGGGTCTTTTATGGGAGAACAAAATGGGAATTAAATATCAAGATTAGAAAACTGACAACAGGCCAAAGTTTGTTCAGCTGTGTTTTTGCAAAGTTCCTTGGAACGTTTTCCTGTACTGGGCAATTCCAAGTTGTTGGAGAATACATTTTATTGCCCGGAGCAATTTAGCAGCCTTGCAGTTCCGAATGAATTGCGTTGTGTACTGGGCAAGGCTCACAGGGCAGCAACTGGCATATGCACGGAATTGAGTTCAGTTAAGGATGCGCTCGCTGTATTAACTCAGAGGCATTTAGGATAAGGGAAGTAAAACCCATTGTGAAGATGGAAATGTGTGGTTCTGGTGACAGTTATGTTGTACTGGCTGAAGCTAAACTCTGCAGCAATTAAGGCACCTGGCTCATTGACACAAACCGTCAGAGAGACATCCCCGGAGAAAAAGTTTCAGCTCTCACACATCAATTTAATCAGGCTATGTTCATATCACTTCCAAGCAGAGTCTAGTTCATGCAGACTTAAGACTTGCTGTGGGCTAGTCACATGGAAGGGAGTGTTTGCTTAAAGAGTTAGTATGACGTGAGGCGGGTGGAGTAGGGTGTCATAGGCATACATAAAAAAGCTGATTACATGTTCCACAAGCTCATTTTTCAAGTGAGGAGGAAGGACTGAAGGATGGAAGGCAGAGCAGGACCAAAGAAACTTCTGGTCCACTCCTTGTGCTGCTTGACATCCTTTGCATTTGGATTGGTTCAAAGTTTAAAGAAATTTGTAATCAAGTACCTATATGTTACCCTATACCACCGCAAGATTCTTTCACTTGTTGGCATTTACAGGGAAAAAGAAATACAACAGAACTTCACAAAATAACTATACATAAACAGACAAAGACTGGCAAAAAAAGGACCAATGTGCAAAAGAAGACAAACTGTGCAAATAAAAATAATCCTGAGAGCAGAGTTGTAAAGTAAGTGCTTAGGTTGCAGAATCAGTTCAGAATAGTGGTAAATGAAATTATCTGCACCCAGGTTCAGGGACCTGATGATTGTTGGGTGATAACTGTTCCTGAACCCAGTGGTGCGTGGGACCTAAGGCTTCTGCACCTCCTGCCTGATGATAGTAGCAAGAAGAGGGCATGGCCTGGATGATGGGGGTCTCTGATAATGGATGCTGCTTTCTTGTGGCAGTGCTCCAAGTAAATATATTCAATGGTGGGGAGCGCTTCACCTGTGATCTGTCTCACTTTAAGGCTCAATGACATTGGTCTCTGGTGACTGCATTCCAATTGTATTGCATGGCATTCCCTTCAATCTGGTAAATTAGTTGAGAGGTTTCCATCATGCAAAAAAAAGTTGGGAATGCCCTGCAAGAGTCACGACGGAATTGTAAGGACTGGATAAGTCCATTCTGCTTTTCATTCCGGCGAATGGCAGGACGTCTTGGATCATGTTGCATGTTTCCTCCCCTATTTCTGAAAAAAGAAAACTCCCTCGTCCTCAATTACATTTCAAAACAGCGGCCAATTCAGTGCGAGGTTGCAGGCTGCTGGTGATTCCTTGCTAATGAACATCTTGCCTTTCCTCAGGAGAAAGCTTGCCCCATTGTTCATTTAAATATTCTGTTTCACTGCTCCTGAACACTAGGCCCTTCCACAATCTCTCTGCCTTTGGGTACAAAAAAAAACAATGGGATGAAATTACAAGAGAAACCTGTCAACCACTTCTGAACCACTTAGAGATAGCGGTATCATATTTTCTCAGCATTATTCATTTCCTTGATAAATAAATAAATATTCATCTAGTAACGCAAAGTCAGACCCTGCATGGTCACCATAAATTTTCTAGAGAGACAGCTATAGGCTTTATCTTTCAGAGCAAAGCAACCACATTATCTGTGTGCCTCAGCTACAACAGCTTCTTAATGCATGCCACTTTCTCTTATCTGTTTCAAGCAACGCTAGACATCAACTTCCTCTTCATATTTATATGACAAATAATATGGTACCAAATTAAGGACTGATACACCAAATGAGCGGCAGGCTCATTGTCTTAACTCCTTGATCCCTCAACCCATGTTCTTCTCACATTGCTGACTTTATATATACAACAAAATAGTAGGCCATTGGAGTTTGCTCCAACATTCAACATGATCATGGCTCTTCACAACCCTATTTCCCAGGTCCCTCTAGTCCTTCTAAATAAGCATCTATGTTCTCTTCAAATATATTGAATGATTTACTTTCAACTGCCTTCAGTGCTAGAGAATCCATATGTTTGCCACTCTTGATGAGAAGAATTTCTCTTCATCTTGGTCTTATACCTTATCCTTAGACGTCTAAATCCCCCAGCTTTTAGGGAGATACTTTCAGGATCTAATCTGTCCAGTCATGTTAGAATCTTGTAGAAAACAGACTGGATTTTGGGCAGTACCAAGAATCCCCTCTGCACACCATAACACTGAATCCAGTTACTGAGGTCAGCCAGGTATGGTTCCTAACTGCTTGCGTGGATTTTAGCTACATGTCAGCGGTGCCGATAAACAATCTGGTGCTTTGCTGTCTCTGAGAGAGTTTGGAGAGCGATCGAGCTGAGCGTGTAACCTAAAGGCCTGGATGCCTGGAAGAGGGGTGAAATCCCGTGATTGACTCCATTGCTTCCCTGCAATTGAGGCTTAGAGCAAGGATGAAATTGATGAGGATGAGAGCAGAGGACAGCACTGCTTGCCCACATTTGACTGGTCTTCCTCTCCCTCTCCTTAGCTGCGATCAAAGGCAAGTGCAAGACTCTTGGGATCCACGTTGCAAAGATTGACCAGCTAGTCAGTGGACTCATTTTGGGGGCCTTTGAGGTTCGTGTTGCATGTGTCTCTGGATTCTGGTTTCTTTTTTTTGCTGTTTTTGGGCAGTGCGATCAGCACAACCAATGCGGACCAGGGTGCTTTGGTGAAGAATGGCCCTGTGGCACGCAGTGAGCTGACAATGTGCCGCTGAACTAAACTAAACTAAACACTACTGAACTCCTGGCTTGATGTTTGATATTCCACGTGTTGCTTGTTCACTTTTTTACCATTTGCACAATTTGTTTTTTTCTCGTGCATTGGCTATTTGATGTTTTCTGGAACAGGCTCCATGGTGTTGCTTTGTTTAGTGGCTGCCTGCGGGAGGGTAAATCTCAAGAGTTGCATTCTGTACACATACTTCGATAATAAATGTATTTTGGATGTTTGAATGGGTAAAATCAAAGCAGGACCCACAAATTTTGATAGAACTCTGTTGTGGAAGTAAAACCAGTGTTCAGAACAGAACACATTTATTTTCCCTGTGACAATGTCTTTGTAAAACAAGGCTTGTACACAAATTTTTGGAGGAGTAAAGGGCAGTGTGCAACTCAGCTCTTACTCTAGAAGGGATCTAAGAAATCCAGGGCTTTATAATTGGGGATAGAGTCTATGTGCATAAGACAACTTCAGCTAGAGTTCTACACTAAGGGAAGGACCTGAAGTCTTTGGGAAAGACCAGAGCAGTTACATGGGAAGACTTACTTGGACTACATCTGAAGATAAAATGAAGCTGTTCAAGTTACTCACTAGATCAGAGAAGTACTGGAGATTTAAACAAGGTGTTTCAAATCATGAAGTGTTTAGACAGTTAAAGAGGAACAGCAGCTGAAGGTTTGATGATAAGAATGTGCAAATTAAAGCCATAAGAAAAGAACTGTGAGAATCAGAAGATAAACAGATCTACTTTAAATGGAAAATGGGGATTAGGATTTGGAATGATGAGGTCATTCTGAAAAACAGTTTGTATAAATGAAAAACACAAGAGATTCTGCAGATGCTGGAATTCCAGAAGGCGTTTTGTGTGTGGTACATAAGTGAATTGGAGGATTATTTAGAGAAAAGTGAAAATGAAGGGGAAAGAGTTGGAGTGTGAAACCAGCTGGGTTACACTTCAAAAGGAGCACGCACATTTTGATGGGCTGAACTGCTTCCTTCTGGGTTGTAGAAAGCTGTGCAAGGTTTAGTCGACTGGAGCAGCATTTTCATATTTTGGTTATAAGCCAATAAACACCATAACAAGAACTTTGCTGATGTTCAGATGCAAAAATACCGAAGTGGTTTGTTACCATAGGAATAGAAAAAAAGATGATTTAAATGCTAACCTTCAACATAATTGAAGAATAAAGCAGCTTTCGGGGGATTAAATTTCTGAAATGAAGTACCTTCAATCTGTGGCAAACTAGTCCAAATCAGGTTTTCAATTAGGCACCTTAACGCAAGACTCCATTTGCTGAATCAGTGTAATTCACAGCACATGGTAAATGAGCCAGTAGCAAAGACAGCTAACCTTACAGTGTTCAAGTATAGCACTTGTCAGGAAATGGGGAATGGCACAGAAAAACTGTTCAGACCTGGGGCAGATCAGCCATGATCATATGGAATGGCATGGTAGGCTTTAGGTGGCCTCTTCCTCTTATTTTCACATTCTTGAGACAGTGGGAATAAAGATACAACATTGAAGGACAATTATGAATATGAGTTACGGATTTATACAGGTGGAGAAGATTAGGACATGGGTCAGTGAAATAAAAGTAAGAATAAATATTTAAGGTAAAGATTGAAATTACTGAGGTCAGGAAGTCACTCAGTCGAGAGGAAGAAAAGAGGAGGATATCCTGGTTACAAATTCTGCCTCAATAATTTTCACTTATTCAGACACTAAGAAACTGGAAGAGGGTAGGCAAGTTAAACATCTGTGTCTAGTGCTTTATTACACAGCATCTATACTGCTTGCTAAGTCCCATACACTTCAGGAAATCATTTACCAATAAAAGAGCCCTCCTGTATCATTTTCAATGGCTGAAAGTTCAAAGTATGTTTATTAACAAAGTATATACTGTATATGTCACCATTAACTACACCGAGATTCATTTTCTTGTGAGCATACTCAATAAATCCAATAACCAATACAGAATCAATGAAAGACAGCACCAACTGGGCAGACAACCAGTGCAGAAAAGACATCAAACTGTGCAAATACAAAATGAAAGAAATAATAAAAATAAATAAATAAGCAATGAATATTGAGGACTTGATATGATGTGAGTCTATAGGCTGTGGGAACATTTCAATGATGGGGCAAGGGAAGTTATCCCCTTTGGTTCAAGAGCCATATGAATGAGAGGTAATAACTGTTCCTGAACCTGGTGGTGTGAGTCCTGAAGTTCCTGTATCTTATTCCTGATGGCAGCAACGAGAAGAGAGCATGACCTGGGTGGTGGGGGTCCTTGATGATGGATGCTGCTTTCCTGTGATAACACTCCATGCAGATGTGCTCAACAGCAATGAGTGTTTTACCCATGATGGACTAGGCTGCATCCACTACAGGATTTTGTAGGATTTGCCATTCAAGAGCATTGGTGTTTCTATACCAGGTTATGATACAGAGAGTTGATATACTCCACTACACATCTTAAAGGTGGTCAAAGTTTTAGATGTCATGTGGAATCTTTGCCATCTCCTGAGGAAAGAGGCACTGCCATGCTTTCTTTGTAATTGTAAATGTGTGCTGGGCCCAGACAGGTCCTCTGAAATTATAACACAAAGGAATTTAAAGTTGCTGACCCTTTCCACCTCTGGTCCTCCTGATGAGGACTGGCTCATGAACCTCTGGTTTCTTCCTCCTGAAGTCAATAATCAGGTCCTTGGTCTTGTTGACATTGAGTGAGAGGTTGTGTTATTGCACCACTCAGCCAGATTTTCAGTCTCCCTCCTACATGCTGATTCATCACCACTTTAGATTCAACCTACGACAGTTGTGTCATCAGCAAACTTAAAACTGGCACTGGAGTTATGCTTAGCCACACAGTTGTAGCTGTAAAGCGAGCAGATCGGGGGGCTAAGCACACAGCCTTGTGGTGGACCTGTGCTGATGGAGATTGTGGAGATGTTGTTGCCAATCCAAACTCACAGATGTCTACAAGTGAGGAAACTGAGGATCCAATTGCACAAGGAGATATTGTGGCCAAGGCCTTTAAAGCTTATTGGTTAGTTTTGAGGGTGATGATAGTGTTGAATGTCAAGCCATTGTCAAAAAAAAACACCTTGATGCATGCATCTTTGCTGTCCAGATGTTCCATGGCTGGGTGAAGAGCACCTGCTGTGAACCTGTTGTGTTGGTAGGCAAATTGAAATTCAAGTTACTTCTCATGTAGGAGTTGATATGTTTCATCACAAGTCTCTCAAAACACTTCATCACTGCAGATGTAAGTGCTACTGGACAATAGCAATTGAGGCAGGTTAGCACGTTCTTCTTGGGCATTGGTGTAACATAAGTCTGCTTGAAGCAGGTGAGTACCTCAGACTGTCAAAGTGAAAGGTTAAAGATTTCAGTGAACACACCAGCCAGTCTATCAGCACAAGTCTGTAGTACTCGGCCAGGTAGCCCACCTGGGTCATAGGCTATCTGTGGGTTCATCCTCCCGGAGGGTGCTCCCACATTGGCCTCAGAGACTGAAAACAGAGGATCATCGTAGGCTGTGCGAGTTCATGATTTACCTTCATTAGAGGTGATAGTATTCAAGCCCTGTTGAATAACCTTCACTGATTCAAGTTTAATCTGGGATTGCCACTTCACCCGTGAAATGGCTTTCTGAAGACTGTACCTGGACCTCTTCCAACTTTCTCGGTTGCCAGACTTGAATGCCTCTGATCTGGCCCTCAGTAGATTGCATTTCTCATGATTCATCCAGGGCTTCTGGTTGAGGAAGACTCAAAAGACTTTGCGTAATTTATAAAGTCTTTGACCACCACAGTGTAATCCTTGCCTTGCTTTACCTTGCGCCCTCAATTCCTGGTGGAGTCGTCAGGGCTCTGTCATGACAAGCTTTGCATCAGTCTGTACCATCTGTCGTGGTTGTGTGCCAGAGCTTGAGTCACCTCAAGTGTTTTCCCTGTCCATTCTTTAATGTTGTCCGTCCATCTTTTCCTCTCTCTGCCTCACCTTCTTTTCCCTCCACAGTTCCTTGTAGAATGGTCATTGCAAGGCCACTGGATCTTGTTACGTGGCCATACCATCCCAGCTTTCTTTTCTTCACCATTGTGAGAAGGACTTCATGAGGACCAATGTGGAGCTGGATGGTCTTGCAGACCTGCTCGTTTGTGATGTGGCCCAAGTATGAGATGCCCAAGATATTGCGATAGCATCTCATTTCCAATGCCTGTATCTTCCTCTGTAGCTCTGCTGTGAGGGTCCATGTCTCACATGCGTACAGGAAGATGGAGTATACCAATGCACGCAGGAGTCTGATCTTGTACTTCATGGTGATGTTGTTGTCCCTCCATATTGTCTTGAGTTGGGATCGTGCAGTCATTGTCCATGTGGTTCTTGCCAGGACCTCTGGTTTTGATCCTTCATCACTGATGATTGTCCCCAGGTATTTGAAATGCTGCACTGTCTCAAGTTTCTGACCATGGGGGACTTCCGGTAAGATGGCGATTGCTTAGCTGCTCCGAACTTTTGTTCCATTACTGTCGCTATCTTTGCACTAAATGTCTCCATTTTTTAAACCTTAGTCGGGAACATTTTCAGTACCTCTTACTTGCCTGTGAACACCTCTAAGTTACAATGTCTAGCAAGAGCTCTAAATCTGGGAGAAAGGAAGCTCCGGCTCTCTCAGACGAGACCCTGGCTGTGCTCGGTCAGATCCGAGATGAAATTTTAAAGGAATTCAAAACCGCTTTCAAACAGTTGGAGGTCAAGATTGATCAAATCAACGACAAGGTGGGCAAACGTGCCCAAAACTTATCTTGCATCGATTCGACTTCTGAAGATTTAGAAAGTCGTGTTCGATACTTGGAGACTCTCTGTTCCAGCTTGGAGGAAAAGTGTAACAAACTCCTTTTCAAAACGGTGGATCTCGAAAATCGCAGCAGACGCTGCAATCTTAGAATACTTGGATTGCCAGAGGCCACCGAACAGGGATCAACAGTGAAGTTTTTCGTCGAGTTTCTCTGTGAGATATTCGGGAAATATTTGCTCCCGAACCCGCCTGAGCTCGAATGGGCACACCGGGTCTACGTTCCCCCCGGAATTCTGGGCAACCGCCCGCGACCAGTAATCTTGTGCTTCCATCAATACCAGGTAAAACACCATCTGATCGTAGAGGCACGTCGCAGAGGTTCTTTTATTTTCCAGGATACAACCATTCGCTTTGTGGAAGATTTTGCACCCCAGACCTTAAAGATGCGCGCAGAGTTTAAAGGTGCAATGAAAATGCTTTTTGATCGTGGTTTTAAACCTTCGCTTCGGTCCCCTGCTGATCTACGAATCAAACTTAACACTGGGAAATACAAATGGTTTAAGTCAGCCAAGGAAGCTGAAGCATTTGTGGCAAGTCTTCCGGCTATCCAGCCATCTTCGGAACCCGATCAGACCTCCAAAAATGGTGGATAAGTACTTCTCGTAGTAAAATTACTTTTTCTGGACTCAGACTTTACTTGAATCATTCAGACATTATTCATCGAAACTCTAAGGGCTGTTGACAATCTCTCCCTGGATTTGGTGTGTGTGTGATCTATCTTTTATTGTTGTACAATTTTATCTACAGAGTTCTACAACTGACTTTAACTTGTTTTGGAGGTTTGAAGTCTTCAGTGAAGGCCTTCCTGTTTGTTGGTTTACAGTTTAATTGCCGATCTATTTTCCCTTCTTTTTATATTTATTTATTTTATTATACTTTTTTCTTTTCTTCACCCCCTTTTTTCTAATTTCTGAATATTTTTCTCTCTTCTCTGTAAGTGGTTGATAAATACTCGTCTTGAATTTATAATTTTCCCCTTCCTCTCCTTTTTTTTATCCTTTTTTTTCCTTTCTCTTACTTTATTCTTCTATAATTTTTTCGCTGGCAGGTTAGGTTTGGTCCTCTTTCAATTTTCGCTGTATTAAGTTTTATATTCCTGCAGAAGGTGTTCTAATCTGTAGTTATGTTTTTTTAGTGCATAAACTAGTTACTATTTATTATAGTATTTACACGGAACTGCTGTTAATGACACAGATCTGGAAGTTGTATTTGGGTTAATTTTTTTGGTAGAGCTAGCTACTTGTTTTGGTAGCTGTCTAGTTTTGGGTTGTTTGGGTGGGGTGGGTTTTCTAGTTCCAACATCACTCACTGTATATATTATTATCTCTTTATTGCTCAGGACATGTATATGTTTTGATTTTACGAATCTATGTTTACATCTCTGCTCCCAGACTGCTATTGTACTGCTTGACTTTTTATATGCCTTCTGCCTTTTATGCATTAGTAATCGATAATGGCTAGTGCACTTGAATTCGTGAGCTGGAACGTAAAGGGATTGAATCACCCTGTTAAAAGGAGGAAGGTATTCTCACATATCAAACAATTCAAAGCTGACATTGCTTTCCTTCAAGAAACTCATATTCGTTGTTCTGATAACTCTCGGCTTTTGTCAAGGTGGGCGGGTCAGCATTTTCATTCATCCTTTACCGCTAAAGCTAGGGGTGTTTCCATTCTTATTAACTCAAATATTCCTTTTGAACTCCATAATAATAATAATCTAAACTATCTCGATTCTACCCTAGTGTTAGTCCGCTCTGTGATAAATGCAAGAGGGGCGTGGCCTCTCTCATCCATATGTACTGGTTCTGTCCTAGCTTGGAGAAATTCTGGAAAGATGTCTTCACTACGTTATCGTGTATTCTGAATCAGCACCTAGAACCAAACCCCTTAATTGCTCTGTTCGGTTTTTGGGGCGAGACAGATTTATGTCTGGGTCCGACCAAATGCCGAATATTATCCTTTGCCTCTCTTCTGGCTAGACACTTGATCCTCCTCAGATGGAGAGATGCTGCCCCGCCCACTCATGCTCAATGGCTTAATGACATCGTGGCCTGTTTGGACCTCGAAAAAATTCATTATTCAGTTCTCAATTCGGATCTAAAGTTCCATAAGGTCTGGGGACCTTTTATCGAGTACTTTCATAACCTTCCTCTTGACAAGGGTTTTTTTTTCTCTTCGGTCCCTTGCTTTCAGCTCCTTTTTTTTCTCTGGTAGAAGGCATTATTACCCTCTGTTGCTAAGTGTATTCACAGTCTGGGAGCTTGGCTGTCCTGACTTATACTCTCTATATTGTGTTGTGGTTGGTCTGGAGTTGCTGTTGTTTTTTCTTTTGTTGTGGGGCTTGGGGAGGACACTAAGCTTACTTGTCTTTAATTTAGGTGCTTTTTTTTTGCTAAATTCTCTTCCTTTGTAACATATTGTTATTGTATGCTTAATTTTGCACTGTTTTAATGTTCCTCATTGGGATTTGGGGTTTTTAATTTGTAAAATGTTTTGAAAAACTAATAAAAAAAAATTTTTTAAAAAAGTTTCTGACCATGGACTGAGATGTCTTGTGATGGCACCATTGGCATTTGCCATGAGTTTGGCTTTCTCGGCACTTAATTCTATTCCAAACTTTGTGGAGGCTCTGTCAAGATGGCTGACCAGGTTGGCCAGTTCGTCCTCTTCCTGCAAGTCCATCAATGTTGTCAGCAAATCTTAGGTTTGTGATGTTCCTCCCTCCGAAGCTGACCATGCCCACATGATCTTCAAGGGCATCACTCATAATCTGTTCCAGGAAGACGTTGAAGAGAGTGGGGGAAGAGGAGG
This sequence comes from Hypanus sabinus, assembly GCF_030144855.1. Classification (NCBI taxonomy): domain Eukaryota; kingdom Metazoa; phylum Chordata; class Chondrichthyes; order Myliobatiformes; family Dasyatidae; genus Hypanus; species Hypanus sabinus. The sequence goes on from NC_082707.1 coordinate 129,726,610, forward strand.
CAGCCCTGACGGACTCCTACACAGGTTTGGAACCACTCCCCAATGGTGCCCTGAGCAAGTACTGCACTAGTTGCCTTGGTGTAAAGCTGATGGATTGTATAAATCAGCTTGTGCCCCATGTTGAATTTCTTCATGATGACCCATAAGGCATCGTGCCAGACTTTGTCAAACGTCTTCATGAAGTCTATGAAGACGTAGTGTAATCATTCAGCTCCAAAGATGAATCATTGAACTCGGCCCAATCCTGTAGCCACTCCTCTGCCTCCCATGACCACCACTTTGTTGTCCTAATCTCTGGAGCCTTGCTCTTTAGCCTCTGCTTGCATTCAGATAGGAGAACAGCCAAGTTCCGTCAGAGTGGTCTGGGTATTGAACAGTAGACATTCCTTATCTTAGCATAAGAGTGGTCTTGTGTGTTGGTACCTCTGGTGCTATAGGTTATCTGCTAATGGTAATTCAAACAAGCCTGGTTGAAGTCCCTGACTATGATTTGAAATGCATCAGGATGGACTGTTTCTTGTTTGGAGTATCGCAAATACTTAATTATTATCGGCTGCTGGTGGTATACAAACTGTAGTCGGGCTGATGAAGGAGATGCCCCATGGTGAAGAGAACAGACAGCATTTGATTATTAGGTGTTTAATGTTGGGGGAACATGAAATTGACAAAACTGCCACAACAGAGCACCATAGACAGTTTGTCATGAAACACACAAACTTGCCTTTTCTGACTCAGGTCCCTTGTGTGTATTGTGCAGTCGTTGTGCCAGATCGCTGTGTCTGGCGTACTCTAAGTAAGCCATATCTCAGTAATACACAGAACACCACAATTACAATTACACAAATCCTGCCCTCAGGTGTTCAATTTTGTTCTCCAGCAACTGTACATTTGCTAACTAAATGCTGGGTGGAGGGGGGGGGGGGGTCTCATTCCTCTGTGTTTCAGCCTGGCTTAGAGATCCCCCCTCTTGCCTCACTTCTGGCCAAGGTGATATACCCTTGTCAAATTGCTTAAAGAAAAATCACAAGCTGCAGACTGCAGTGAGAATAATCCGTATCTCTGGAAGGATTGTACGTCAGCCACAGGATGTTGCCATGGTTCGCCAGTGCCATCTTGCAACAAATCAACATTTACACAAATCAAGGACAATTAGATTTGGCTAATCAGACTAATAAAAATCTCAGAATTCAAACTCTCAAAAGTAAATAGAAACTTTGATTCAAGCACACATTTCCTACAGAACTGGAGGAGGAAGCTTCAGTTGCTCAGTTGGCTTGGGATTAATGAGAAATTCTTATCTCTGGCTTAGACAGACAGGCTAAGACAGTCCAAGAAAAGCTTTAGAAATGTCAGCTAGTGACCAAAGCTTTCTCCTTCCTTTTATTTTTGAAATTCATCCCCAGGTGACTATTACATGTTTCTTGTCTGTTTGTTTTAAAATAACTTCTTTGGAACATTGACTAGACCTAAATAGAAATGTTATCCCCCTTGTCTAGGATGCAGTCCAGCCATTGTGGTCCCCAGTGGTCTTGGAAACCATCCAGCAAGACAGCAGACATAGCAAGTTTCTTTACCAGGAACACCCTAGCATGAAACGAGCCTTAGAAGTGGGACAGTCAACCAGCTTGGAGTGAACCTCTGAGGACCCAGTGTTTGCATATTCTTGTCCAGGCACAAAACCAAACTGTAGAGGTGGTCCAAAGAGAGGGAAAACAAAACTGAAGTGCAACTGCAAATAGAACCTAAGGAATGGCCCCTGCAGTTAATCAAAGACAGGCTACAGACTTGCTTGCTCCATATGGACACGGGACACATACTCATTTCAGGAAGTGGGATGCCTGGGAGAGCACAAGCAAACTTAAAAACCCTGCATGAGGCTGTTCCGTGCAAAACCACAGGCTCCCAATGTAAAGAGGAAAGACTCCCTTGACGTCAGATGCAAAGTAGACCACAATGACATGTCCAGATAGCAGACAAAGGTGCAGAGCATGGTGGGAGATGCCTTGATGTGGGTGGTGGACTGGAAAGGAAAGCATTGCTGAGAGACAGAACGACATGCAAAGGGCTTGCGACTTACTAATAATTACAGCCCAGTGCAGTTAGACACACATCCCACACCATTCACTTTGATAGGATCCCTGAAGTCTCCAGATACAAGCCCCAGTGGTGAGTAGTCCTCTCTTTTCCACCTTGGTCTGTCCCCTGGTCCAGCCACAATAGCCAGCATGCCCTCTTCTGCAGTTGGGGACCAACTGGATCCCAGTAGAAGACAGTTAACTCCCCGTGAGAACTGTGGAACTCAGGACGTCCTGACGGTGGTCCCTCTTGCTGAAAGGTCGTGGGCACATGCCGTCAGGGAGTCTGTGTACATGGATAAGCAGCTGAAGAATCAGGAACAGCTTATGGATGTACCGTCGACAGGCAATCCTCCTCTGTCAGAAAGCTCAGCAGAAATCTGGCACTTCCACTTGCTCTAGAACTTATAGAAGCTTCTTTTGGATCTTGGCAACAAGAGTAGGGAGCAGGTTTGAAGTGAATAACACGTAGCAAAGCTTCTTGTACTGTTGTGCATAGTTGTATGATTTAGGCTGCTTCCTGTGGACCTAGCAACCCTGCCAGCAGCTAAGATGCACCCAAGGAACATACAACCAGATCTCCTGACAGTAAGAAGTATCAGGGGCACTAAAGTGAAATCTCTGACGTCGAGTACAGTTCTAAATTCATCCCATTTCTTTGATATGTTCTTCGATTTAAGATAGTCTGAACTAACCAAATTTTTTACATTAATATTTGGAAATGGAATCTCAAGGTTATATATGGTGGCATATCTGTACTTTAATAATAAGTTTACTTTGAACTTTGAAATTATACTGCTTAGCTCTTTAAGGATCATATAATTTTTCAATTTTTCCTTAAAAGAAAATTCCAAAAAAATCTCTGCCACTCCACAATGCAAGCAATCATTTGTGTTTTGAAATGCCAGCATACGTAGGAAGCACAAATCTGGAACCAAACAAGCAAAGCCATTTAGGTTATGATGATGTGGAATTGCAAACAAGAGTTTAAATTTGCAGCCACCTTCAGACACCCAATTCCAAACACACACTTCATAAATGTAACTCCTTCAATTTCAGAACTAGATCAGGAGAAGATAGCAGATGGAAAAAAAAATGTAGATAAAGAAATATTTGCTATCTTGTTTATACGTAATACTTTGCTAAATTGCTTCCATAACAATTAATTATTTGTCCTAGACTACAGTGGTTTAATGCAAACATTGGACAGACACCATTTGTTAAAAAGATACCAGTCAACATTTTGCAGCACCACCCTCTTTGCTGCTTCAGAACCAAACCTGAATAGCCGTCAATCTCTCACTGACTCCTCAGGTTTGGGCCAAAACCTACAAACAGAATGCACTCACACAGAGTTGTACAGAAACTTGGCTTCACACCAACCCTGCAGGTACAAAGGTAGGTTTTTCATGTCCTTGCTCACAACTTGTGGGCTGTCCGTGATTGTTTCCAACTTCAACACAGGCAGAGATTCATAAAGTTTAGCCTGGAATGCAAATGCAGCCCAAATTCAGAAGCCGATTCCCTGGGGGAGGGAGTTTCATAACAGTTAGCTTTGCAGTCAGCTCGGACTCAAGAATCAATTTTCCACTCAGCACAGAGGATCATTACAACATCGGAAATGCACATTTGCAAAATTAACTCTAATTTGGCTCTCTCCGAGCAGTCAATTCAGCTACCATCTTTGTGTTGCCTTACAAATCAATTGCTCCGTTAACTGGCCAAATGGCCTCCTTCTATGTCACAAAGAAATATGGAAAATATTGCCGTTTAGCCACATCAACAGGTAGTTGGGGTATCATGCTGTGGCTGAAGTTCACAGTCATGCTGAATTTCTGCTGCAACTGTTTGGTGAAGTCACTTATAATTGCATCTATTTCCACCCAGTTAAATCGATTATCATGAGGGCAATCTCATTGGTGTTGTACAAAATTCCAGTTTGCAACCATTTGTTGCATTTTTTTCTTTATATCACTCTGTTGTGTCTGTACACAACTACATATCAATTAAATAAAAGCACAGATACAGAAGATGTCTTTAACTGGTGTAGTCACATTGCAACGAGAAAGAGAGAGTAATGCGCATGTGTAGACAACAGGTCAATGCACATACGCAGACATCCGATCAATACGTAGTTATAAGGTGGGGAGGGTCATTGCTCTAAAAGAAATAGATTCACACATTACACTCTCTATTTTTTACTCTTTACTTTAACTTTCTGTTCCTTGGCACTGGAACTCTCTCTGAAGCAGGACAGCTTCTCTGTGTTTACGAAGTTCATGTCATGAATTTTCAACCCTCTATTAAATCTCCTCTTAACCTTCCTTGTTCCAAGCCGCTCTATTTTAACCTTGTAGCTGAAATCCATCAGAGCAGCTGATTCACAGCTTCAGCGACCCCGGTTCAGTCCCAACTTCTGCGCTGCATCTGTGGAGTTTGCACGTTCTCCACAATGACTACACAGGTTTCTCCTGGGTGCACCCAGCCTAAAGTTGTCCAAGCGCCACTGCAGTGGAGTAGTTAGCGCGATGCTATTACAGGTCAGGGCCTTCCAGAGATCAGAGTTCAATTCTGCTGTTTGAACCGTGTGGGTTTCCTTCAGTGTTCTGCTCTCCTCCACAGTCCAAAGGCGTACCGGTTAGTAGGTCAATTAGTCATTGTAAATTGTCCTGTGATTAGGCCAATATTAAATGGGTGGGCTGCTGGGCATCGGGGCTCATTGGGCTGTAAGAGCCTGTTCGACACTATATGTCTAAATAAAATGAATTAAATAACGTTGTTTGGCCACTATAATTGTCCCTAGTAGATAGGCTAATGGTAGAATCAGGTGAGGGTTCATAGGGACAACAGTATAATAAAATGGGATTAGTATAAATGAGTACTTCATGGTCAGCAGTGTCTGTTTCTGTGTTGTATGACTAACTTCCTGGAACTATTCTTCTAAATCCTTTTTGCAGTTTCTCTGGGGCCTTCACATCCTTCCCAAATTGTGGTGATTATAACCGGGCACAATTCTTCACTTGTGGCCTGACCACAGCTTTACAGGTTCAACAGAACCTCATTGTTTCTTACATTCCAAGTGTAAGATCCAGCATGCTCACAATATGTCCTACCACTTCCGGAGATCTACATACATACGCATCATGCTTCCTGAAGTTAAGAAGTGACCCAATAGGGATCATAAACTTTAAAAGGTTAGCAACGAAAAAGAGAAACATTTCTCTTCAACCCTTCCTGCTGCTGTCCCTCTATCCCCATTAATGCACTGTCAATTACTCCAAAAAACTGGAAGTAGAGTAACTACTGAAAGGCTTTTATTAACAGTAAAATGGACACGTCCATGCTGTATGTCTGCCCTGGACAGTGGGAGTAGTGCCCCAATCGCCTTTATTCAGGGGTCTGTGGGAGGAGCCACAGGAGCAGTCAAGCAGGGGGCGTGTCCAGGCATGTCCAGACAGATAACCCAGTTACAACCGATATACATGGTTTACTGCACCCACATCTGTTGCGGAGATCTGGAATGTTCCTTAAATTAAAGGAAGGTGGAAGCCAGTCACATTGATTACCTTGTAAGGAAGGTAGGTGACTTAAGACTAGTTTAAATGGCCTCCCTCTGAGCTTCAGGTTTCTGCGAGTTTCTACAGTGTTTTAACAGGCTAAAGAATTTAACAAGTCATGGCAATTACCTTCACCACACAGGGAAATCAAGTGTGTCATGAAGTACTCAGCAAGTTTGTTGGATAAACAGTTTTACAGTCAGAAAAAAACCCCACAGATTATTAATCTTTGGGCTAAGTGTGCATTTGAGCCATAGATGTGTTCGAAAGACACAATAAGATTGCACACCCTCTGCCCTACACAACTGGAAGGAAATAGATGCACTTTTAAAGCAACCTTCTCAAGTAGTTTTGCACTAAATTTCTAATTCCTGCAGTAGAGAGTATCCTGACTGGTTGCATCATGGCCTGGTATGGAAAGACCAATGTCCAAGAATGGAAAAGCCTACAAAAAGTAGTGGGTATGGCCCAGTCCATCTCCTAAAATTGAACACATATCAGAGCACTGCCACAAGATCCATCAAAGACCCCCAACGTGCAGACTATGTTCTATTCTTGCTGTTCCCATCGGGAGGGAGGTACCACAGCCTTAGGTCTCACACTACCAGGTTGAAGACTAGTGTGAATAACTTCACTCACCTCAACACTGACCTGTTTCCACAACCTATGGACTCACTTTAAAGGACTCTACAACTCACAGTATTACAGTTCACAGTATTATTATTATTGTTGTTTGTATTTCCACAGTCTGTCTTTTGCATACTATTTGTTTGTCAGTCTTTGTATGAGGTTGTTCATTAATTCTACTGTATTTCTGTGTTCTATTGCGAATGGCTGCAAGGAGACTAATGGCAGGGTGGTATATGGTGACATACACACTTCGATAATAAATTCACTTTGAACCTTCTTGGGAGCTCCAGCCACAACGCAGGAAGAAGCAGTGGGAAATCCTCACTGAAGGTCACATCATATCCACAGGAAAAGCATGTGCAGAAAGGAACCCTTCAATGTTGTTTCCCTGAAGCATTAATGTTTGCTTCTCTTTCCACAAATGCTGCCTGGCCAGCTGGCATTTTCCAACATTCTCTGTTTCCATTTCAAATCACTGGTATCTACAGTATTTGATTTTCATCAATGGATCTGGGGTTGAGAGGGTAAACAGCTTCAAGTTCCTCAGCACCCTCATCTCCGAGGACCTCACATGGTCTGTACACACCAGCTGTGTGATGAGAAAGGCACAACAGCGCCTCTTTCACCTCAGACGGTTGAGGAAGTTTGGTATGGGCCCCAGATCCTAAGAATTTTCTACAGGGGCACAACTGAGAGCATCCTGACTGGCTGCATCACTGCCTGGTATGGGAACTGTACCTTCCTTAATGACAGGACTCTGCAGAGAGTGGTCCAGATAGCCTAGTGCATCTGTACAATCACTGGGGACCCAAACCATCCCAACCAGCTGCTACCATCTGGGAAGCTGTACCGCAGCATAAAAACAGGACCAATAGGCTCTGCTTCTCCCACCAGGCCAACAGACTGATGAACTCGCGCTGATTTGAGTGTACTCTATATCACACTGACTGTTCTATTTATTATAAAGTACTATAATTTACTATGATTGCACATTTAGATGGAAAAGTAACAAAGATTTTATTCCTCTTGTTTGTGAAGGATGTAAGAAATAAAGTCAATTCTATTCATTCATTCATAACACTTGATTTGACTCTGGATGGGGGGGAGTGGGGAGGTGCAGTTCTGCAGGCCAGAAACCTGCAGAAGGCTTCAGCTGGACAGAGCCTCTAGGTGTGTCGACCAATGAGGATGCCTGCTGACCAAAAGCAGCAACAAAATCAAAACAACAAGAGTGCATCGGAGTCTGGTTTCTGCAGCAGCCTACTCTCACGTACTTGTCCATGAAGATTAGACTGCAGAAGAGGTTATGTCAAGACTTTGGAAAGTTCCAAGTGAGTGGGGAATCAACTTTTTCTTCTGCCATGTGGAATTATTTGCCTCATCTGTGCGCCAGGCCTGACAAATTTGATAAAACAATATTAAATTATTGTTAGCAGGTTGGAATCTTTGAAATGTTGTCAAACCTTTTCATAATTCCTTTCAAAAACTGCCCAGTTTGGCTTCCCTGTCTACTCCACTTGTTTTCACAACGCCAACTGAGCATTTATATTTTATGTTCAGAGCTTTATAACAAAAAGCACAGATTAACAGTATATTCTGCTTCATTCAAATTCTCACTCAGAGAATCTTTTAACACCTCAAAAGACAGATAATGTTGCTTCATTCTAACTCTGCAGCTCAATGTACTGAATAACAGAGGTTTTGAAGGACAAGAGATAAGTAGATTGTTACACTGTTCAAAACCAAAATTTTTGGTTGCCTTAGGTAACAAACTGGATTCACGCAGAATTTAAAAGGAGCATATGCAGAGATGAAAGAAAACCATGCTTATAAAATATCCAGAAATCATTTTTCAATTCCTAATAGAAAGAAAACAGAGCTTAGTAACAAATACAGCCTAGGAGCTATAGATTATTTCTAAAACAACCATGTAGCAACAGCAATTTCACTCAGCAACATGCAAATGCAATGTTTCCACTGTGACTTTAAATACACAGAGGTAACGTGGAGACTCACTTTTAAGAACTCGTCATCTCATGTCCTTGATACTGTATTTGTTACTTATTCTTACTATGATTAATTATATAATTTGTTTTTTTTTGTATTTGCAGCTTGTGGCCTTTTGCACATTAGTTGTTTGCCAGTCTTGCGTGAATCTATTGTGTTTCTTTGTACTTCCTGTAAATGTCCACAAGAAAATGAAGCTCAGGGAAGTATATGGTGACATACAATGTATATAAAAAGTATTCACCCCCTTGGAAGTTTTCACATTTTGTTTTAGAACATTGACACACAGTGGATTTAATTTGGCTTTTTTGACACAGATCAACAGCAAAAAGATACTATCATGTCAAAGTGAAACAAAAATCTCTACAATGCGATCTAAATTAATTATAAATATAAAACACAAAATAATTGATTGCACAAGTACTCACCCCCTTCAAGTCAGTATTTAGTAGATGTGCCTTTGGTAGCAATTACAGCCTTGAGTCTGTGTGGATAGGTCTCAATCAGCTTTGCACATCTGGATACTGCAATTTTTCCCATTCTTCATTACAAAACTGCTCAAGCTCTGTCAGATTGCATGAGGATCGTGAATGAACAGCCCTTTTCAAGTCCAGCCCGAAAATATCAATTGGATTGAGGTCTAGACTCTGACTTGGCCACTCCAGGGCATTAACTTTCCTGTTTTTAAGCCGTTTCTGAGCAGCTTTGGCTTTATGCTTGCGGTCATTGTTTTGGTGGAAAAGAAATCTTCTCCCAAGTCACAGTTCTCTTGCAGACTGCATTAGGTTTTCCCTTCAGGGCCTGCAGCCCCACAGCGTGATGCAGCCACCACCATGCTTCATGGTAGGGATGGTATGTTTTTGATGATGTGCAGTGTTTGGTTTATGCCAAAATAGCATTCAGACTGATGGCCAAGGAGCTCAATTTTGGTTTCATCAGATGATAGAACCTTCTTCCAGCTGACCTCAGAGCCTTCTGCATAACTTCAGACAAACTCTACCCGAAATTTCATGCGAGTTTTTCTCAACAGTGGCTTTCTCTTTGCCACTCTCCCATAAAAATGCGACCAGTGAAGCACCTGGGCAACAGTTGTCGTATGTGCAGTCTCTCCCATCTCAGCCACTGAACCTTGTAACTCCTCCAGAGGAGTCATAAGTCCCCTGGTGGCCTCCCTCACTAGACCTCTTCTTGCTCAGTCAGTCAGTTTTTGAGGATGGCCTGCTCCAGACAGATTTAAAGCTGTACCAAATTCTTTCCACTTCTTGATGATTGACTTAAGTATCTTCCAAGGGATATTCACTGACTTGGAAATTTAATTGTATCCATCTCCTGACTTGTGCTTTTCAATAACCTTTTCATAGTGTTGCTTGGAGTGTTCTTTTGTCTTCATGGTGTAGTTTTTGCCAGGATACTGACTCACCAGCAGTTGGACCTTCCAGATACAGGTGTATATTTACTAGTCAATTGAAACACCTTGACTTCACGCAGGTGTCCAATAAACAGAACTCCATTTAACTAATTATGTGACTTCTAAAACCAGTTGGCTGCACCAGTGATGATTTGGTGTGTCATATTAAAGGGGATGAATACTTATGTAATCCATTACTTTCTGTTTTCTATTTGTAATTAATTTAGATCACTTTGTAGAAATTGGTTTCTACTTTGACATGAAAGAGGTTCTTTCTGTTGTTCAGTGTCAAAAAAGCCAAATTAAATCCACTGTGATTCAATGTTGTAACACAATAAAACATGAAAACTTTTTATAGGCACTGTGTATGTATTTTGATATAAAATTACTTTTTAACTCACTGACCAGAATGAACAGCTTTCAGCTCCCGCTTTGGAACTGTGGAACTAATTTCATCCATTTTCATAAAATGTCTCTTTCAGCTTAAATATTCTTTTAGGTGGCATGATATTCATACCTTGAAAGAACACACCCATGACAAGTTGAAGCAGAATAATCATCAGTCATGGTGAAAGCTAGATGTGTAATGCTTGTAATAACATTTTCCAAATTTCGTACGAGATCTTTTCTTCTATCTGGAACTGTACTGTATCTGCAGTTTAAGGGTGTGGTATAATATGCCAGTTAGCTTACAATGTCCACACACCACAGCCATGGATACAACATTATTCAGCCAGGCATAAAAGTGGTTTATTTTTTAATTTGAGAAAGGCTGGGCAAAGCTAATCAAGATTATGGTAGATCAAGCAAGCATTTTTATTCCTGATGCTCTTAAAAGTGTTTTGAGCCACTGTTATGCCGCTCCCCCAATACTGTGGCTCCTCTGCAAACCAAGTGGGCTGCCTGGGAGTGCAGCAATTTCCACTACAATTAAAATATCCATTCATCTATGGAGATATCTGGACCGGCTTCAGAAGCAGCAGCAGCAACAACCATTGATATAAACACTGGATAGATGTCAAAGTCAGTTGTTTATGTTTGGTTGAGTTCAGGTTCATCAGGGATCCTTATATGGTTGAGTAAATATAGCTTTCCTCTTACTTCCCCATCCTTCGATCCCTGGCTTCTTAATAGAACTCGATCCTGAGCTAAAACTGGTCAGAGGAAAGAGGGTTACAACTCAAGAGCATTAAATCGGGATGTGTTCCCCTTTTGCACTCTCAATTGAAGGAAAACGTTCTCAGGTTATATTGTTCCTGTTTTGTGTTCACTGTGGCGACCCACTTTCTACGCAGGCGAACTGGCTCACAAAATGGTGCGCGCGTTGGCAGAGAGGCCAGCCCCAAAATGGTGCTGGGCCTTCTTCACCAGCAAGGGGAGAAAGCCTGCGCACGGGAAGAGACTTTTGTAATGCACCTCTGATGTCATTTCTGCCCGGAGAGGGCGGGAATGGAATTGCATAAAAGCCAGTGCCGTGAAGTTTGAATAAATTAGTCTGGATTGCAACTTACAGACTGCATGTCGTTATTTCTAGCTTGGTGTGTAGCACATCGCTACATCACTATTTTTTTATTCTGGCTTTCTAAGTAGTTCTGATCTTGAAATATAAAAATAATTCTAGCCTCTGAATAACAGTTGATAAGTTACAGCCTGGCTACAACAGGTTACAGTAGAGAGAATGGAAAAAAAATCACCATTGTTTTACAAGACAAATTCAGATGCACCTTTCAGGAAAAAAATGAATATGAATAGTAAAGGAAATTGTAAAGAGTTTTATGGATATACTGTATTTCCATGTCCTTTACTTATCTACAGTAAATCTCTCCCACACGCACACCACTCCAATAAAGGTCTATGTAAATATAATTTTGACTACCAACATACAAAGGAAAGTAACTCAAGTACACAGCCTGGGCATGATATGAGAGTATTAAAGATGCTTGATATCACCACCACCATAACAATGTCAAATGAACTGCAGGAATACCTGGTGAGTCACAAAACAAGATTTTAAAAAAACTTTTGGAGCTTCAGATATTAGCATCTTGCTCAAGACTTTAAATGGAATTAACTGGTACTCTCAGCAGTTTCTGTTATCATTAAACATCCTAACCCCTCAAATCTTGCACTGCAGGTGCAGAACAATTGAGAGCTAGCCAATGCAGCAGCCAATTCTCTTCTGCAATGTCAACATTTGACTTCAAAAAAATTTTCAGCAGTGACCATTGACTCCTCGACTATACCCTCATCCTGTGTGCTATCAAACATTAATCAAATACTCAGAAACTCACAGTAAAGTTGTTTCAAAAGAGTTAAGCAAAGTAAAACACTGCAGATGCTGAAAATCTGAAATTAAACAGAAAAATGTCAAAAACATTCAAAAGGACAGGCGTCCCCAGAGGAGAGATAAATAGAATCAGCATCTTAGCTTGGGGACCTTTCTTCTGAACTGCTAAGCACTTCTACCATTTTTTTTAAAAAGGAAAGTTATGAACCCGTTACTGGCTGAAGTCTAATGAAGCTTTTCAGTAAAGTACTGAAAATAAAAATTTCACCTGTGGAATTGGCATTCAAATTTGGTTCAGGACAGCAAGGGCAATGAACTCGTCTCACTGGGTTTTTGCCTCATGCTAACCCGTATGAGGATTCTTTAATCTGATTGGCTGCTCATCTTCCAAATGGCATTACAGCTCCTGAGTGCCAGGGAGACCCTTTGAACTAAACCTGACAGAGGCAGGCGATGAAAAAGGGGCAATATTGTGACAGGGATTGCTGATTTTTGTAGTGGGCTTTCTCTGAGGTCAAAGAAATACAGTCAATCTGCTGAAGTTAATGCTGGGCCATTAACCAGCATGTTTGGTGAGGGAGGAGAAAGTTTAATTTCCCTCTGGAACACAATTCATCCTTTGAAGCCAATATAAAGAGCAGATGCTGGAAGTCTGTGATAATAAACACTCAGCAGGTCTAACAGCTTCTGTGGAAAGAAAAACAGTTAATGCTTCAGGTGTGAAACCCTTTGTCAGCATGATCCATTCTCGAATTATGTCAAATGAAGACGGGACAATCTCAATCATTACAAGTTTCTCAAGATTTACTGTACAGATTCAGAAACACTTCTTTTGCCAGTATGGGAAACACACCAGAATTGACTGTGGTTCTGTGCCAAGCATAAAACACAGGATAGGACAGTATCATAACAGACAACACAATAGCAACCAGCAACTTACAGGACAACAATGCAAACAGCCACGGGCAATCAACAATTAGCAGAAGAGTCACATGCACAAACGTCAGTAATCAGATTTAAATAAATGTGAGCACATAAACAGATTAAAGAACTATCAACAGAACAAGGAGAGCAGGAAAGGCTAAAGCATGTTGTGCATAGACAGTCAGGGTATTACATCTGAGTGAGTTTTGTTGAGAAGCAGGATAGCTACAGGAAGCTTCAGGGATGGCGGGTAGTCCCGGTGGTGATGGACTTGTAGCGTCTCCCTGATGACAATTTGGTGAATAGGTGGCTGTTAGGTTGGGTGAAGTTACTAGTAACTTTTCCAGCTCTTTTCTTCACTCTGGCAATGAACAGGGCTTTTAATGTCAGTAACTAACAGCCAATGATCTTCTCTGCTGAGTGGCCCACTCACTGCAACACGGAGAGGGAGGAGGCGGCAGAAAACCAAATGGTGGCCACAACACTCTCAACGACGGCTGAGTGAAATTCATCAGGATACACCCTGAGATGTTTCCTAAGCTGGCGCAGGAAGAACAGTGTGTCCTGGGTTTTTCTAGTGATCAATGTAATGTGCTTGTTCCACTTCTAAGTGTTGGAAATGGTAGTTCCTGGAAACCTGAATGATTTAGTGCCACAGGGACAACAGGCACTTTACAAAGATCCTTTGATGGCAGCAATTTCCAATGAAAGTTGAGTCAATAAGCTGCTGAGCTCATGCCAATCCACCAGGCAAACTGTAAATGGTTCTTGCTCTCTGTATAACACTGAAAGCATCTCATTTATTTATTGAGCATTGTCCTTCAACAACTAAAAGGATAGAAGATTTTCCACAGACATAATTTAGTCATTGAATGAAGGTAGAACCATAAAACTAAGAGCAAATCAAAAACAAATGAAGTGAAAAACGAGAGGGAATGAGTTTGCACCTGGTGAAATATAGAACACAAAATGCAGGACAGAACTACTTGGGAGCACGGTAGGTACAGATTCATGTTACAATAAGCAGCAGAAGGTAGCATATTGCACGTAATTCTATGTATAAATTGTTGGCTTTGGGTTCATTTCAGTTCCCTGTTTCTGATACAAATGGAGACATTTCTGTCCTTCTGATGTGGATTGAAATGCAGAAGTCCCAGCTGTAGGATCCAATGGTGCCACAAATACGTGTGTGTGTGTGTGTGTGTGTGTGTGTGTGTGTGTGTGTGTGTGTGTGTGTGTGTGTGTGTGTGTGTGTGTGTGTGTGTGTGTGTGTTTCTCACGCTTTGTCTGAAGCTCATTCTATCTTTTTATCACCATGTCTGTGCAACCAGGTTCTGGGGCAGCACAGCAAGTACTGCTCTTGCCTCTCAGCTCAGTCATGTGGGATAAATTCTGACCTCCAGCGTCTGTGTGGAGTTTGCATGCTCCCCCTGTGGGTTCCTCCCAGGTATTTGGGTTCTTTACATGTTGTTTAGTAGGATGCTGGCTACTTTGAAGTATGTAGAAGCGTAGGAAGAGAATCGGGGTGGAGATGTGGGAGAGAACATGTTACAAGGAACTGTGAGGGAATGGGACTGATGACGGCAGTCACAGGCTTCAGGGGTCAAATGGCCTATACTACTATAAAGGGAATACTCAGAGAAAGGTGTCATTCCTAAAGTTAACGTTTGCTAGTGTAAAGGGGGTTTCTTTTTTCTCTTTGTTATTGTTGGGAAAGGGTTTCTTCTTTTTGTTAACTAGCAGGAATGCTAATTTACTGATAACGAGAATGGTATTCCTTTGTAAACCAAATGGGGATTAATGTTCTTTCTTCTGAGTCTGTAAGCTTTTGTTGACAGGCTTTTGGGCAGATCGGCGCGAGGGGGTCGAGAGAGAGGACGCAATGCTATAAGCTGGGCGAGGATCGGACCCCAAAGGGGGGTCCGAAGCCGGGAGGTACTCCGAGGAGGGGGGCTGAAGCTAGATGTGCTTGGTTGACCACTTGGAGGGTCCTGAGCTGCGAGTCGAGGAGTTCGGAGGGGATCGAATGGTGGCCAGAAGACTTCAGAAATTGAGCTCCAACTGTTGTGCACGAAGTGGTTTGGACTTTGATAAGTTTGGCGCCTTTTCTTTATTTTTTTCTCTTCATATATACTGTATCGTTATTAATCACTTAGTTATAGTAACCTTTATAAACTGTACTCATTTAATCGCTTATGGTGTACTGTCTGTTTTTGGGTGAGGCGGGGACATCACACAGCATCCACACCAGCTGATTACCCAGTTTGGCGGGACTGAAGGCTGCTCCCCCTAGACGAAACGAGCTGAGCGAGCCTGAGGCGACCCAGGGGGTTACACTAGTTTCTCCAGGAGAGCCGCTCTGTGGCATTGATCACCATTTAATTATTGTAATAAATCCAACTGTAAGGGAACCTCTAAGAATGTCACATTTCCATGCTGTGAAGTTCAACCATCTTTCCTCCCACTTTGTGCACCCATTCTCTGGCTCTTCCTTATGCCAACAATGGTGGTTGAAACCACCCGCAATTTCCAGGCATCAGACAGATCAATGATCCATTGCTGAGAGATTGCTAGGCTACCCACAGTAATGTGAAACATTAGAGGCCTGAAGAGGTGAGGGAAATGATAGCTTCCAAGATGTACGTGTACCCAAAAGAAAAACCACAGGACCTGGAGCTAACTTTATCTTATCAAAACATTGAGCAGAACATGCTTCTTGCCTAAGTAAACCACTCAACATAATCAAAGGCCACATCCACCCCAGACATTCTCTCTCCTCCGCTCTGACAGAGATACAAAAGCATGAAAGCTCGTACCACAGCTCAAGCACAGCTTCCATTCCACGGTTACAAGACTCTTGAATGGTTCCCTAGTACAACTGACCTCACAACTTACCTCATTAAGATCTTGCACATTACTGTCTACCTGCACTGCACTTTATTTGTAGCTGTTACACTTTATGCTGCATTCTGTTATTGTTTTACCTTATTCTACCTCATTGCACTTGTGTATGATTTGGTCTGAATGAACAGTATGCAATACAAGCTTTTTGCTGTATCTCAGTACTAATTCCATTCACCCCTGGGAGTTCACTCTGTGGAGAAATAGTTTCCTATCTACATGGTGATAAATCAGATCTATCAGACCACACCAAATCAAATCTATGAAACAGCAGGGATTAAATATATTTGTTGTTAATCACCCGCAGTGCAGTATAACACTTCGATTGCCTCTCCACCCCACCCACTGAACATTAACTTCTACATGACTTACCACACACACTCCCATGTACTTGTGGACAGGAATTTGCCAATAAGGGGGAAAAAAGGACCAAGAATGTTATCTTCCAGTTGAAACTTTCAGGTCAAAATCCAGTTCAGCAAATCATGATGGAGAACAGACAGAGCTTCAGAAGAAATGAATACAGTGGATGCTGGTTAATTGGGACATCTGCTTATCTGGGGCAACTCTTAAAGAACACAAACTAATCAAAAAATAGCCATCAGGATTCCCTTCACATAGTTGGGACACTTTGCCACTTAACTGGGACAGGAGCTTGTTGCCAAACAGTTTCTAACTAGTATGAGTTGCGTGCAGTTGCATGGCTGTTAGACACTACACTGTGATAGAGCAAAGCTCTAAAATGACATCAGTTGCATGTGTTTGTATACAGAAAGCAATGACTTTTGTCACTGATAGATGGAAAGTAAGAAGCAGTTTGACAATTCCAAACTGCTTTGCTCACTGCAGTTCCAGCATTCAGGCTTGGAGATGCCAGAAACAGCTGGGAGTGAAAATGAAACAATTTCACTACTTCAACAAGTTAGGAATCAACAAAGACTTTGAAGGTATTGATAATCATCTTGGATGTTACAAACAAAATTAAAATTTGGAAGATGCAATCATCAAAAGCATTGTATGAAGGCAGTCCATTATCTGCACTGGGTGTCTGTAGTGATTTTGTTCATTTACAGTCAATCAAAACAATATGGCAGCATACACTGGATGGATTCCTCCATCGATGACTATTAGGAACCAATACAATTTTATAGTAATTGTATTCATATCAGTAATTTTAGAAACATAGAAATTTAGAAAGCCTACAGCACAATACAGGCCCTTTGGCCCACAAAGCTGTGCTGAACATGTCCTTACCTTAGAACTACCTAAGGTTACCCATAGCTCTCTACGTTTCTAAGCTCCATGTACCTATCCAGGAGTCTCTTAAAAGACCCTATCGCATCCACCTCCACCACCGTCGCTAGCAGCCCATTCCATGCACTCACCACTCTCTGCATAAAAAACTTACCCCTGACATCTCCTCTGTACCTACTTCCAAGCACCTTAAAACTGTGCCCTCTCATGTTAGCCATTTCAGACCTGGCAAAAAGCCTCTGACTATCCACACAATCAATGCCTCCTATACACCTCTATCAGGTCACCTCTCATCCTCCATCACTCCAAGGCAAGGTTCACTCAACCTATTCTCATAAGGCATGCTCTCCAGTCCAGGCAACATTCTTGTAAACCTCCTCTGCACTCTCTCTATAGTTTCCACATCCTTCCTGTAGTGAGGTGACCAGAACTGAGCACAGTACTTCAAGTGGGGTCTGACCAGGGTCCTATCTAGCTGCAACATTACCTCTCGGCTTTTGAACTCAATCCCACAGTTGATGAAGGCCAATACACTGTATGCCTTCTTAACCACAGGGTCAACCTTTGAATGTCCTATGGACTCGTACCCCAAGATCCCTCTGATCCTCCACACTGCCAAGAGTCTTACCATTAATACTATATTCTGCCATCATATTTGACCTACCAAAATGAACCATCTCACACTTATCTGGGTGGAACTCCATCTGTCACTTCTGAGCCCATTTTTGTATCCTATCAATGTCCCACTGTAACCTTTGACAGCCCTCCACACTATCCACAACACTCCCAACCTATGTGTCATCAGCAAATTTAATAACCCATCCCTCCACTTCCTCATTCAGGTCATTTATAAAAGTCACAAAGAGTAGGGGTCCCAGAACAGATCCCTGAGGCACACCACTGGTCACCGACCTCCATGCAGAATATGACCCATCTACAACCACTCTTTGCCTTCTGTGGGCAAGCCAGTTCTGGATCCACAAAGCAATGTCTCCTTGGATCCCATGCCTCCTTACTTTCTCAATAAGTCTTGCTGAAATCCATATATACTACATCTACTGTTCTACCTTCATCAATGTGTTTAGTCACATCCTCAAAAAATTCAGTTAGGCTCGTAAGGCACAACCGACCTTTGCCAAAGCCATGCGGACTATTCCTAATCATATTATGCCTCTCCAAATGTTCATAAATCTTGTCACTCAGGATCTTCTCCATCAACTTACCAACCACTGAAGTAAGACTCATTGCTCTATAATTTCCTGGGCTATCTCTACTCCCTTTCTTGAATAAGGGAGCAACATCTGCAACCCTCCAATCCTCTGGAACCTCTCCTGTCCCCATTAATGATGCAAAGATCATTGCCAGAGGCTCAGCCATCTCCTTTGCTCCCCACAGAAGCCTGGGGTTTTGTTTTTTTTAAAATTTGTTCTGTATTTCATTTAAATACATAATTGTTACTCAGATAAATGGTAGTTTGTCTTTTTTATTCCTTTTTATCTATTTCCATAAAACTTTGGCTAATTGGGGAAGCCACTAAAATGTACTAGTCCTGAAGGGTCCCAATTAACCAGAATCCACTGTATATTGTTTACATCTGTGCATTCATGAGAAAGGAGGAAGGGACAGTGGGATTCAATTAATCTACACATTTGACATCAGTATTGTTACTTCACTGAATAACTGGGTGCCTCAAGCATTATTTATTTCTGTACATATTTCAAGATTATTTAGCATAAAAAGCCAAATAGTTCAGAGTAAGCAGATGCAAACATTTCCAGCAACACTACAATTCATCTTGCAGTCTGAGTAAGGATCCTGTTAAGATAATTCAAGCAACATTCCAAACCCATAAATAAGGGTCTAGAATAGAGACTTCGTACAAAACAAATGTATATCTTCAGTCATTACCTTAATTCACTTCCTCCCATGGCACCATTCACTCAATAAGAGAGCTGGAAGGTAACTTACGAGTAGTCATGGTTTCCCTATTTAATTATGCCATTTGTCTCACGCTCTCACAATGCATTGCACGCACATGCCTTTACAAGTTCAGCTTATGATGAACTGCCTTATTTTGGAAATAAGTTACCCCAATTCTGTTTTTGTACAAGAGTCTGAAGCAACAAACATAGTTTGGAACATGTATCTGATATTCCAAATCAATAAAAAGCAGCATATGTTGTCTTTAAAAAATGGAAAGGATTCCCTTGTATAGAAAAAACCCAACCCGCTATCCTTCATACGAACAAGTGACAGAATAAAAATAAATTCCTCCCGAAGTGTGGTTTAGCTGGCATTTGCAGAACGCTCATTGGTTCATCAGTGTGCAAGCGCGATTCCCTCGTCCATTCATCACCGGTCCCTCAGTGATTCCCTTGTCCATTCGTCCCTCCCCACTGACATCCCTCCTGGCACTTATCCCTGAAAGCAGCCTAATTGCTACACCTGCTCATACACCTCCTCCCTCGCCTCCACTCAGGGCCCCAGGCAGTCCTTCCAGGTGAGGCAACGCTTCACCTGCAAATCTGCTGGGTCATCTATTGTGTCCGGTACCCACAACGTGGCCTCCTCTACATTGGTGAGATCTGTTATAAATTGGGGGATCGCTTCATCGAGCTCCTCCACACCATCCACCACAAGCATGATTTCCTAGTGGCCAAATATCTTAATTCAGATTCCCACTCTCGATCTGACATGTCAGTCCATGGCTTTCTCTTGTGCTCAAGATGAGGCCACCATCAGGGTGGAGGAGCAACACTGTATATTCCGTCTGTGTAGCCTCCAACCTGATGGCATGAATTCCGATTTCTCCTTCTGGTAAATAATTTCACCTCCCCACTTCCTCTGTTCCCCACTCTGACCTTTTACCTCTTCTCACCTGCCTATTACTTCCCGGGGTTGCTTTCCCCTCCCCTTCTGCCTATTGCCCACTTTTCTCTTCTATCCAATTCCTTCCTCTCCAGCCCTTGAACTTTCCCACCCACATAACTTCACTTACCACCTTCCAGCTCGCCTCCTTCCCCACCCCTATCCTTCTTATTCTGGCATCTTCCCCCTTCCTTCTCAGTCCTAAAGAAGGATCTCAGCCCAAAACATTGATTTCCATAAATGTTGCCTGACCTGCTGAGTTCCTCTGGTGTTTTGTGTGTGTTGCATCATCTTAAAATGCCATGCCATATAGAAGTCTATTTGAAATAAATCCTATAGAGCTAAGATTATGAGCAAGAAACTGACTGAGTCCTCAACCTATTCACAGCAGTGATTAATATAAGAGTAGGTACATGGCAAAATAGGATTAGATTATGCTCTTCACCAATGCCTTGGCATGCAGCATAGCTGAGAATTTCTGGTCCAGAAATATGACTTTGTGATTGCCTGTCACAGCTTTACTGGAAATGCCTCCACATGTCAGATAATCTGCAATCAATTAGCATTACAACAGATTTCAAAACAATCTACATATTGTTTTATCTGTTCAGTGCAGAGACAAAAACTTCATTGATAAATGCATCCAGATATCTTATTGCAACATTGATCTCTACTGTGGCCAAGGGTAAAATTAAAAGAGGGTCACCGATCAAGCCAATGGACAATTCAGCAGAAATGGAGAATATCTTGGATGCAGCCGAGGGGAATCTAGGTAAGCACAGAAGGAAATGATAGGAGGGAGATTCAGAGTGGGTTTTTGCAATGTAATTCCTTGTTTTTATGAAGTTCACAAAGTAAGCAGAATGTACGGTAGTAAATAATACAATAAACACAGCGGCAAGTGCAAAACAACTGAATGGTGCAACATTGTGAAGAGTACAGGGCAGGCTGGATGCCCTGTGTCAGCCCAATGGATTCGATGGACTTCCTGGAGTCCAGATAAAGGGTATAATCTGCAAAATTTATATCCGTTTCTCCTTTCAGTAAAAACATTTTCCTCTCCCCGCTCCCCTTTTCTTCTATTCTCTACTCTGGCCCCTTACCTCTTCTCACCTGCCTATCACCACCTCCCCCCGCCCCCCAGGTTCCCTCCTCCTTCCCTTTCTCCTTTTGTACTCTCTCCTCTCCTGTCAGATTCCTTCCTTTCCAGCCCTTTACCTTTTCTACCCACCTGGTTTCACCTGTCACCTTCTAGCTATCCTTCTTCCCCAACCACCCCACCCCCCCACTTTTTTGTTCTAGCATCTTCCCCTTCCTTTCCAGTCTGTGTGTGTTGCTTTGGGTTTCCTACATCCGAAGTATTTCTCATGTCAGTGTTGTCCATTGATTTGGTTTGCATGCTTATGGTCAAGTGAGTGCAACCAAACACTGACCATAAATTCTTTACTCATTAAGCATTGAAGCAACATCTAACTGTGTCTACAGTTCTTCTATTGCTATTGCATGAACTGCAGATAAATATCTTGACCCTTCATCCCAAAAACGCTCCCGCCTTCAATGACAGTTGTTAATTATTAATGTTAGAATAAGACAGATTACATTCAACTAAAATACAAGTCAGGCACTCGGGCTTGCTGAATCGAACCACAATGCCTCAGTCAAACAGGCATGGAAATACAGCTGAACTCCAACGTATTAAAAGAAAACAAAGGACTTATTGACAGAGCAGCAAAAGTCTGAAAGCTACAGCAAGGGTTCAGTTGAGGAATGATCGTTGAAGTTATAAATTATCTGCAGAATTCTGCAGGTTCCATCAGGTCTGGTGCTTAGTCAAGGATTCAACTAGCCCACTGCTAAGCAGGCAGCTCTTTCAGAGAAAGATTTTTTAAAAAGCCCTGGTATGCACAAGATGCTTGTAAGCAAACTCTGCATAGTTTGTTAACCACAAAAATCATGATTGAAAATTTGAGAGGTTTAAACCTCAAAATCTCTGCCACACTCACTTCATCTTAAGTCTCACAGAGAAATGTGGGAAGTCACATGCGAGCTCCACAACATTGCTGCCAGCTTGCTGAAGCAGTTCGTGTCCCCAACCATCCTCTGTGCAATGGCCAGATCCCATCAAAGCCAGGCGTCAAAGACTAATTGGGGTCAAGCATCAACACAAGGCCTGCAGGTAGATTGCACCTCCCAGATGGGAGGCTAGGCACAATCGCGCACCATAGAGTCCCAGGCAAAGGAGGGGGCTGGCTTCATTCTGGATAGCAAAGTCTTTAAGTTAGAAGTAATATTTCAACAACTGTGGTTTTATAAAATATGCCAAACAAACACTGGCAACTATTCAGCTAGCAGATCTCAGTTCTAATCAATACCAAATACTGAGGGTTAGAAGAGGACTGTGACTCATGCTATTGGGGGGAAGGAGTAACAAACTCCACCATGTTTCTCATTCTTATTTCACATTTAACATTCTAGCAAAAGCACACAAGTCAGTCAAAGAGCAGTGTCACATTTGGGCTCAGCTGCAACATTAAACTGGAACAAACAACCTCACACCCAGCACAGATGGCAATACATGAATATTGACCACTTGGGAGATGTGCTCATGGGATTTGTCAACAGATCCTATTGGGTGCCTGTCACAGCCACCTGCAAAGTGACCAAAGGAGGATCTATCCTGAGAACAGCACTAAGTGTGATCACAAAGAAGTCATGACAGTGCCTCTTAAAAGTCTGCGTAGATTCAGAAACAGTAACTATAACAACAACCAGAAGAATTCTCATCCTGTGACTGGGTTACCTGCCACTGACAAGGAAAATGTGCAGCCAATACACTGAACTGAAATGAAGTTAGCAAACAGTGATTCAAAGGCTCCAGTGTTACCTGTTTGTTGGAAGTATGGCAGATTCAGCATGTCACCCAAAACTTTGACAAACTTCTATTGATGTACAGTGGGGAGGATCCTGACTGGTTGTGTCATGGCCTGCTATGGGGAGAACAATGCCCAAGAACAGAAGAGTCTACTGAAGGTGGTGGACACTGCCCAGTCCATCACGAGCAAAACCCTCCATTTCACTGAGCTTATTTACATGGAGTGCTGCCTCAAGAAGGCAGCATCCATCATCAAGGACCCCCACCATCCAGGCCATGTTCTCTTTTCGCTACCACCGTCAGGCATAAGGCCTTAGGTTCCACACTCCAGGTTCAGGGGCAGCTGTTACCCTATAACCATCAAGCTCCTGAACTAGCATGGATAACTTCATCCACTGCTACTCTGAACTGGTTCCAGTACCAACAGACTCGTTTTCATGGACTATTTACGACTCACGTTCTCAGTAATTTTTTTTTAAATTTGCACCGTTTCTCTTCTTTTATGCTTTGTCTGTTTAAGTATACTTTTGTGGCAGTTGTAGTAAGACAAGATTTAAAGAAAACATCCAGACGAGCTTCTCTGTACAGTGGGGGATGCCGGAGATGGACAAGATAGGAATAATGGAAAGATGTGAAACAACCCTAACTACTAAAAGACAATTGCTTTACAAACTTCAGAATATCATCGGTTGTCAGCTTGAGGTTTCTATTGACTCTGAAAACCTCCATTGTGAGCGGCGATTGATCACACCAGTAAGGAACTCAAACATACACAATTTGCCAAATGGTCAAAATCTGTAACAGATATGCTAATTCCATATAAAAATAGCAGTTTTCTGTCCTGGTTCAAAACAGGGACCATGCTGTTCTCCCTGTGCACAAGTAAAATAAAGTATGTTTGAGTCAAATGAATGTATGTGTTCTGGGCACAGTCATTTTATTTTATTATTGACGACAACAGTTTTCATAAATTATGCTATATTTCTTCTTTCCCTTAAAAAAATTAAACATAAAGTAGTATATGGTAACATATGCATACTTTGATAATAAATTTACTTTGAACTTTGAGATGAATTCAAAATCACCTGTTTGATACCTTGAATGTACCTCGAAGGTTAACGAATGGCCTTTTAATTTCACATCAATGCAAGAATTGTTTTTTCCCCCTTTATTTTCATCATCAAGTACTGGACCTCCACTTATATTTTCTACAACAAAGTAAGACTTTATTAGGGTTTTCTTAAATAAACAAAAGATTTGCTGTTGAGCATCATAAGGAGATATTAGACACAAATTTAGTCAAAGAGTTGTACAAATATAGAGCAGCGATTTAGGACCTTAGCAGCCACAGTGGAGTGCCTAAATACAGAGAATTAAAGGACTGCAGAAACGTTGATCAAGGCACTCTGTCAAAAATGGCATCAGGTTTGCCAAATGGTACATTTGTCTATTATTGGCACATGCACCAAGGTACAGCGGAAAACGTTTCCTCAACACAGATCATTTAATCCTATCATTACAGTGAGATACTGCAAGGGGAAATCAATAAGTGTGCAGAATAAATGGACATGGTTACAGACAGAGTGGAGTGCAGGCGATCAATAAGGGTGCAAGGGCATGGCGTGGCAGATTGTGAGATCAAGAGTTCTTGGTATCACTCTAGGGGACTGTTCATTAGTCTTATAACAGCAGGACAGAAGCAGTCTTTGAGAATGGTGGTAGGTGGAAACAGTCAATGTCCAGGGTAGGTGGGGTCATTGCTAATGTTGGCTGTTTCTCTGAGGCAGTGAGAAGTGCAGGCAGAGTCCATGGATGGGGAGGCTGGTTTTCCTCGTGTGCTGAGATGTGTCCACAACACTCTGCAGTTTCCTGCTGTCTCGGGTACAGCAGCCGCCAAACCAAGCCGTGGTGGCAGAAATGTGTAGTTTAGCTTTAGATACTTGTCAGGAACAACAATGCGGAAGGTAGCCAAGGAATCAGGATTCTTAAGGGGAGTGATGATACCAGACTGTGCCCAACAATACTTAACAGTAGCGAGTTTCTCCTCCTTTGTCATACACACAGACTAACAATAAAGAGGCTGCATCGAAGTCAAGACAGGTTCTGGATATAAAGCTGGGCGAGTCAGTTATTCCTAAGGTAGTCATAGTTCAAGGGGGTTTGGTGATGGATTTAAGTTCCCTTGACCTAATGCTCCTAATGATGATCTAGTCCAGCTCATGACTTTCACGTCTGGCATAGCTTGAAGCCCAGCAAACCTGTTTCTACTGAGAGGAAAATGGGCAAAGGCAGGTTACTGGCCCCGTAAAAGCAGTTGCTTCAGGCAGATAGGGCTTGGTAGCCATGGTTGGCACCTCATCTAGGAGAAGGAAAACTCTAAGCCTAAACCTCTACCACTTTCGAAGGCTTTGGGAGTACACTCTGAGGAAAAATCTGGCGCTGGAGTCTCTAAGGCGGTTTTATATTGAGTCCACGGATGCCAAACTGTATCAGTCTCTGCTGTTTCTTTGGATTCATCAGTTGCTTAGAGAGGGATAGCCTGTTGCACGGGCAACTGCCCTGGCATGCGTAACACAGGTAGCTAGGATGCAACATCCACGGCCAACTTTGACCAACGGAGGCCTCACAGGGCACAAAGGGAAACAGATGCTGTATTATTACTTCACGTCAATACGAGAGAGCAAGCTGATTAGAATTCCAAGGGGAGAGTTAAGGATCCTTAAGGTAAAAGGGATAAACCAGTAGCGTGTTGGATATGTACCCAATGACCTTGACTTCAACTGGGGGATTAACTAAACAAACAAATGCAGTGCTACCAACTGACTGATAGTGGAAAAGCACTAGAGGAGAATGGCCTACCGATGACTGCAGGGCAAGTAAGGGGGACAACTAGGATAAATTACCTTTGTGATAATCAGACAGTTTCATTAGTGATTTTGAAAATGCAATGGCCATTATGGAAATTAGATTGCAGAGATCCATCTGAAGGGAACAGACAGAATTGTTGGTCATTGTACATTGCTGAGGGAAAGGGAGATGGAATCACGACAGAAGTGCGCCAAGGAAAAATGGCTACAGATTGTTATGCTGAGGTAGGTAATAATGGTACGCTATAAGGGGAGGGTGAAAGGCTATAGTTACCGAGGAGAGGAAACCATTAGCAATTTAGTTTATATGGGGGCCAGGAATTGAAGTAGGTGGTTAACAATTTAGTGGAAATAAATGTTTCGGAGCCAGTGGTGGGACTCATAGACACAAGTTCATAAAAGCTAGGAAGAGAGGTAAGCAAGAGTGCAGTTCTAGGTCTGTGGAGATCTTGGAAAATGTGCTCAAGGTTCAGGTAAGAGAAGGGAATTGGTAGAGGACGGTTAGCTGGATAGACTCAAACAGAATGGCAAAGGTTATGTGCTGCTCACCCAGGGTGGAGAAAACTGTTTAAGAAAGCAGCCTTCAGGAAAGAAAATAAGCTAGTTTAATTTATATATCTCAACATGATTGAAAAACAAAGAATCATTTAGGTAATTGACAGCTGATCGTGTTATCATTTCCAATGGCCTTGAAACACTTGAGAGTAAACATCTCACTCACTCTCCCAAAGCCTGGATCCCCAGAAAGAATGGCAGTGGCATGGTGGTACCATGGAGGAGCAACAGGTTTAAGCAAGAATTGTGATTTTAATGGGAAACTCAGATCCACGGAGATGGGAAATACAGAACTGCTCGCTTCATATCTGGGCAAAACAGAGTTTGCTGAAGTTCAGTGGCAGAAAAGAAACCAAAGATTCGAAGTAAGGAACTTAAACAGACCCTTGGATTTCATTTCACTGGGAAACATTTCACTTTAGAGGTCGCAATGACAGCCAAAGATGTCTCATTAATCGATAGCTATAGACAAATATTTGCAATAAATTGGAAACGCATATTTCTTCAGGCTTACACAGTCAAATTCCATGACTGAAATTTTTTGCTTTGATCAGATAAAAATAGTTCTGCAGCATCCAGAAAACAGAATGTACTTGTTTATATTCATTTGCTGGAACCAACAATTGCAGAAACTGCCATTCACTAGCTGAACAAAGCCTGCATCACATTACTGGTACAGCTCTGCAATAACCAAATAATTACCAGGACACATTTCTTCTGTAAGGACTGCAGAGAGCTGAAGGGAACCCAGAGGACCATAGAAAGTCTGAAACAATGTAGGTTTTAATCTGAAATACATACACCAGATGGGATAGTGCCAGAACCATCAAACAACTAAAATCACTGAAGATTTGGTGATTCAGAATTAAGGAAGTAGTCTAGACAGTACTGATCTAGTAGAATGCAAGAAAAAGCTGAGAAATAATTATTTGAACAAGTTACTGGATCTGTCAACTAATTAGGTTAGATGACAAGAAACACTGAGTCATTTTCTGTCACCCAGCAACAGTAATATTAGACCAGACCTAGGCACAGTAGGGATCTCTGCAGGCTACCTCACCATCAACAGAACTTCAAAATTAAAACAAATATCAAGCCAACGCACTAATAGGAAATAATAGTTTTGATTTTTCACCCCCTGTAGGGTACTTGGGCATTGAAGTCAAGTTCACTTGCACATCTCTCCCTTTGGGTCACATTCGGCCACTAGAAGTACTGTACTTCAGTAACACACTAGGCCTCATTGTCTGCACCGTTCAGCAGTGCCTCAGCTGTGTAATGTCAGAAGCTGGCTTCCTGATAGGCAATGGTGCATTTACTTAAACCAGACATACTCTGGGAGCTGGACTGGAGCCAGCAATGACATATTTTAATGCATACCTTCATCTCAGCCAATCACGGCAAGATAAATCAGCCCACTAAGGCAAAAATCCATTCATTAATGTTTATTTTCTGATAGGCAGACAGCCTGGCGAAATGCAATACCAAAGCTATTCTTATTGTCTTAAGTCTAAATTCCTCCTTTTTTTTTATCCATTTTCCAGCCTGATATTTAAAAAGTCTTTCTGATCACACTATTTTCCACATCCCGACACAAAGAAACCTCTGACATTGCTCCAGACTGGAACAGTGAGACCAGCTGGTACACACGCACGAAGGTGGTGATCAACTATGATTCAATGGCCCACTTGTGCTTGAAGCCTGCAGGTGAGACCCTGCAACCCCAGCCCAGTCTAACTGTAGTTATGCTCAATGTGCTGAAGGTCCCTAGCAACTGAAGTTAACCCTTACAATTCCACATGTGCAACAACAGCAGCTTGAGCTAGCAGCTAACCATCACCAATCAAGAACAAGATATGGAAGCAGGAGTAGGAGTAAGCTAATCAGACTCTAGCCTGTGCTCCACTCATTAATTATGTACATCACTACATATCTTTCATTCAATTGGCCAAATTGAATTGGCCAATTGGCTACTTTTGGATCGTCAGCAGGTTTTGCTGCATTACACTTGGTCCCTTCATATAAATCAAGACCATGGATTGTAAATGGATGAGGTTCCAGCACTGATCCAGGCAGCATACTGGTAGTTACTGATTGCCAATGAGAAAGCAACCTACTTAACCTGACAATTTTTCTGTAAATTAGCCACTCCCCTATCCATTCTAATACATCACCTCCAACAGCATGCACTCCTATCTTGTGCAAGGACCCTTCCCCTGACATCTTATTAGAAATCAAAATACAGTACATCTTTTTTTAAAACCACATTGTTACATCCTCGAAGAATTCTGGCAATTGGTCTCCACGATTTCTTTTTCATAAAAGCACATTGATGCCAATTGAGCAACTTCATGGTTTTTCTAACTGTTCTGCTATAACCTGCTTAATAATGGATTCCAACATTCTCCCCAATGGCTAGGTTAACTGGCCTTGAATCTCCTACTTTTAAGCTCCCTTCTTCTTAGAACAGTAATGCTACATTTATGGTCCTCTGGGATCTCTCCTTAATCTAGATAATTTTGGCACATTACAAATAATACATCCATTATCTCATCAATTACTTCCATGAAGACCAGAGTTGAGACCATCAGGTCCAGGGGATGTGTCAGTCTTTAGCCCAGTTTGTTTGCCTGGTACTTTTTCCTCAAGGTGATAGAGCTTCAAGTTTCCCTTTCTCTTAATTCCTCAGTTACCATTATTAATGCAATTTTCTCCCAATAACACCAATCCCAAACAGTCATAGTCAATCTCTGCCATTTTACTCTACCCAATTATTGATTACCCTCTGCAGTCCTCTGAGGAACTAACATTTGCTTAGCTACCCTCTTAAGGTTTACTCCCATATTTCAACTTCTCTGTAAAGTGGCAAATACTCTGCTCTACCACTAACCTTTGCAACACTGTACACCTTTTCTTTCAATTCGACACTATCCAAGACAGTGTTAAGTTGAAAAAGTCACCGATAGAGTATCTTTCAAGTCAGGTTAGAGATTAACAATAAATGCTGGGCTTGCAGGCAATGTCCACTTAGTCAAAAAGAAACTCAGCAGAAAATGCTGACTGTCCCACTCAGCACATTAACACATAGCACCCAAATCAACACAACACTGCAGGACTGCTGCTATTAACAAAAAATTGTACAGCAGAGTTAATTTGCCAACGTTTAAAGGTGGGAGTGGCCCTGATGTCACATTTTCCTAGGATTCTGCTGCCTAGCTGGAGATCATCTGTTCAGAAAAGTGCACAGATCATCAATGGGTGTGTTAAAATAACTTTATCTCTGTTTCTTGAAATTGTTGTAAGATAAATTCAGCCAAAAAGGCACAATTTTCTAACATTGGAAGTCATATTAGTAAATTAAAGAGGCATTAAGAGCAAGTAAATGGAAACTTTAAAAAAAATTGTGGCAATTGGTCCCTTCCTGCATAAGGACAGGATACTCCATATGGATTTTAACACACGGGTGCAACCTTCCCTTTTCAACCATACATTTTTATATGTTATGGAAGATTCTGTGGGCAGTGCAATGAAAATCATGTGAAAATTCTTGTATACTAACTTGCCACTTCCACCATCGTTACTTCGTGGCTCCGAACACATAACTGATTCTTTTTTTAAAAAATTTGTTCTTTAATTATTGTGAATTTTGGAAGTTTTGCCCTGCTTCCCAATTGCTTTCAGGTCATTTGATTTATCATTCTCTTCCAACTGGACCAAAGGTTTTCAACTGACATTTTCCAGTCCCCGTGGCAATTTGCATTGATAAAAAGAGTGAAGATTTAGTGATCTTTTAGCCCTTTGATCTAGTTCCTCTAATGATGACTCTACATTTTTTTATCCATACAAGAGATTGTTATTATCAGTGAAAAATGCTACAAAATACCATGTCTTCATCCTCCCTAACCAGATTTTTCATTCATTCCCAAGATGTGATGCTCAAATTACATTTTATTTCATTATAATCCATATAGTTTATTTCTGAAAGTGACCTTTTTATAGGCTTATATCTTTATGATTGTAATGAGGAGGTGATAGATAGGAGCTACACGGAGGCAATCATCCTCAAGTTGCAGGACTCAAGTACCTGGGTGACTGTCAGAAGAGGGAAAGGGAATAGGCAGTCAGTGCAGCATACCCATGGCCATTCCCTTCAGTAGTAAGTATACTGCTTTGGGTACTGTTAGGGTGATAACCTGCCTGGGAGAAGTCACAGTGAGCAGGACTCTAGCATTGAGTCCAGCTCTGTGGCTCAGAAAAGAAGGGGGAGAAGAGGAGTGACAGGGTAGCAGAGAGGAGATTCTCTGGATGTGATAAAGACACCCAGATGGTATATTGCCTCCCGGGTGCCAGGTTCAGGGATGTCTCAGAGCATTCTAAAAGGGGAGGGTGAACAGCCAGAGATAATGGTACATATTAGTACCAACAATATAGGTAGGAAATGGTAGGAGCTCCTGAAGAGTGAATATTGTGAGTTAGGTAGAAAGCTGAAAAGTAGGGCCTCTAGAGTAGTAAACTCTGGATTGCTGCCTGTGTTACTTACCAGTTAGGGTAAGAATAGAATCTTTTGACAGATGAACTGGCGCAAGGGGCAAGGTTTCAGATTTCAGATGGTTGGGATCACGGGGAAGGTATGACCTGTACTAAAACGACAGGTTGCACCTGAATCCGAGAGGAAACAATGTCCTTCCAAGCAGGTTTGCTACAGCGGTTGGGGAGGGTTTCAACTAAATTGGGCAGGGTAGGGCTAAGGTTGGGACAGCTGGTGTACAAGTAGATGCAACGTGTAGTGAGACTGTGAGGAAGGACAGGCAGATGATAGAGTAAAATTTCAGTCAGTGGGATGAGTTGAAGTGTAACGTTGGAGGTAAAATTGATAAAGTTGATGAATACAAGACTGGAATGCACGCAAGAATTGAAATTAAGATAAATGACCTTATAGTGCAGTTAAAGATTGACAGGTATGGCTTTTTGGCTGATTCTTATACTGAGCCAAGCTATTTTATAGTCACTATTCTCAAACCATTTTCCTCTTTTTCCATCGGTGATCTTTTATTGTTTCGTTTTCTGAACTACAAACAAATCTTGTATTTCTAGACAAGCACAGAAATGTTGGAAAATGGCAGAGGCTAATTTAAAAAAAGTTGTGTATGAAAATCCAAAAAAAAGTTCAAAACTGGACACTAAAAAGCTTTCCTCATTTCGGAAGGACATTGATATTAAAGCCACCTGTAACTCCTGAGCTTCCCCCGGCCCTGCAATTGCAGCAGTAGTTCATTGGAGCTTACTATAGAATAGTTGCAGTCAAATGTCACTGGGTTCTTGTTCTCATGAATCTTTAAAACTTGTTTGCACAATGGGACACATTTGCACACCTTAGATGTGTTACATAGACTTCACCCACAGAACCTCCACTGTATCCACTTAAAATACGTTTTGTATCTATAATGGTAGCAATACAAATGTATACTTTGCAACTACCCTGTGCTGTTGAATATCTACGAAGCACATATAAAATGAGCAAGCCAAGCACAAGTACAAGCACGTTATTGTTTAAATAAATTTGCTGCAACAGGGAGGTGCTGAGGCTGTGTTTGTCTCCTATCCCACAACTTAGAAGCATAACCCTGTATAGTCAGCAGATTCACCCTCCATCATGAATGCTTCAAAGCCTATCAATGGTCACAGTGAACTGTACCATTGCTCTTCCTCTACCCCTATCTTATCAAAGGAGTTTGATCATGGCTTGTGGGGTGGGGGGGGGGGAGAGAAGATGGGAGTGTATTAACAACATTTCTATTCCATGATCCTATTGCTGTTGAAAAAGTTATAACCAAAAATACTTGGTTCCACAGGTGGCAATGTTTTCAAATTTGCAATTTGGCTCCTAACATCTTTTTTTTCCCTGGGCACACTATTAAATTGTGACATCAATGGGCTTGGCAATCTTACTATTGTTCTTAAATTGAAAAAAAATTACCACATTTCAAAGTTATTTTACTGGCAGCGAAGTACTTTGCAAAAGGCAAGTACTTGGCATATCTCCTCCTCCCAAATTTCCTTTCCACCTCAAAGTGAACTTCATCTCTGTCGCATACTGTTAAATTTATTTTCCCCTACAGGATCTTTCTTCAACCCTGAGAAAATGAGCCAGATATATTTTTACAGTTCTCAATTTTTAATAAAAGACCCCGATATCCTGTAGAGTACAGCCTTTCCTGCAATGTATTTGATGAGATCATACACCTTCTCATTCTTTTAAACAGGAATGCAGTAATGCCAATGTAATCAGGCTTTGTTTAGTTCTCTAATAGGCCAAATTATGAAGCTCTATTTGGTAGAGCTCCATTTGGACCTTTCTACCTCTTTGGTTCTGACAAGAAGCAAATTTCTGTACATTTCTCCTTTGTCTCTCCCTGCCCTTGCTAAATAGGAAGCAACTAACTGCTCAGATCTAGTTTCTTTACTTCCAGATTTACAAAATCCCATAAACCATAATTTCTGCAATTAAGTTCCTCATCTCAGTCTTCACAGTACCTCTTTGTGGTTGTCCACTTTGGAGCTGGAGTTGTCAAAAACACTGATTCCTCCTGCATTGCCTAGTCTCCTTTTCCCAACACTGAGGACAGTCCCTCCTTCCATTCCTCCTGTCTGAGGGATGGTGAATTCATACAAACAGATGAACTAGGAGCAGGTGGCGGCCATCTGGACCCCTTGAACCTGTACTGCAACTCAATAAGATCATGGCTGAGGCGATTGTTACGGTAACTCCACATCTTTGCCTCCTTCTGGGAACAATTTTAACCCTGAATAACAAAGCATCCATTACCACTGCCTTAAAACTATTCAAAGGCTCTGCTTCCACCAAATTTAGAAGAATTCCAAAGACTCATGATAATCTGAAAGAAAAACCATCCATCTTAAATGGACACGTTCTAGAACGTGCCAGAAGAATCAGAATCCAGATTACTATCTCTGTCCCATGTGACATGAAATACATTGTTTTGTGGTAGCAGTACGTGCAAGGACATAAAATTACTATAAATTACAATAGTACAGAAAAAAAATAGGAATAATGAGGTAGCATCATGGCTTCCTGGACTCTTAAGAGTCCAATGGCAAAGGAAGAAAGCTGCTCCTGAATCTTTGCCTGGGTCTTTGGGCTCCTGAAGCTCCTCCATGATGGTAGTAACACAAAGTGGGCATGTCCCAGATGATGAGGGTCCTTACTGATGAATGCTGCCTTCAAGGCTCTGCTTCTCGAAGATGTTCTCGTCAGTGAAGTGGGTTGTGCACATGATAGGGGTGGCCGAGTCTACAATCCTCTGCAGCTTCTTGCAGTTCTGTGCATTGGAGCCTCCATGCCAAGCAATGATGCCACCAGTCAGAATGATCATCACTATACATCTATAGAAATATGCAGGGCAGCAGTCTATGGTGACATACCAAATTTCCAAAATCTCCTAAAAAACAAGAGCTGCTGGTATGCCTTCTTCATGATTTCATCTATGTGCTAGGCACAGGACAGATCTTCCAAGGGGTAAACATCCAGGAACTGAAAATTGTTCAACCTTTCCACCATCGACTGCTCAATGAGGACTGGTGTGTGTTCTCCTTAATTCCCCTTCAAGAGATTCACAAATAATTCTTTGGTCTTGCTGCTGCTGAGTGGGAGGTTGTTGTTGTGACCCCACTCAACCAGCCGATCTATCTCCATCCTGTACACTTCCTCCTCAGTACCTGAGATTTTACCAACTCAGTGTTGTCATCCGCAAAGTTGTAGAGAGTGTATGAGCTATGCTTACCAACTAAATAAGAAGCATCCTCTTCATAGCAAGCTGCCAAGATGCCTCACGACTTTCTATGTTTCAACCAAGAAGGACTCAACCAGGAGCCTTTCATTCCCAATCAGAAGAGAAGAAAGCAAGGGCTAGTGACCCATTCTGCATATCAGTTACATGAAACAGCCATACATCATGTTCACAGATATCAACAAACATAACTTGAGGCATCATCTGTGAATATGATGTTCTCCTCTGCCTAATTACAGATAATTAAATGCACAAAATGAATTAAAACTCACTCAGAGATTCTCCATAGTCACTGCTCTCACTTGGTTGCCAGCACTATTGCCTCACTTTCTACTTACTGTCATGTTTCAACATAGAACTTTATGCTGATGTGCCAGTGCTGTACCCTAAATCGATTCCCTGAAATAAATTGTTAAACCAAGAGCCTGCCTGCTCAGCCAGGGTCATGCCCGTTTCCTTGGATGGCTATAAAAATCCTACTTTGAAAAGAGTTATTGCCCATGATTTGGCCAATTATTTACCATATGTGCAAATTGTCTCTGTGTTTCCAAAAGACCATCTTATCAAATGGTTGAAAAGCAGCTAGAATGTCCTGAAAGAAACAAAAAGGATGAAAGCAATGGTTTATTCCATGATGAATTTAGAAATTCTGGTGAGCTTGCACCATAATTGCGTATTTAAGAGATGACAGGGATGGCATAACAGGTGGTGGGTCAATCTATAGTTGATTTCTGAGTCTCTTGTTGGGAAAGGACAAAGGAGCAGGACTTCCTAAGCTTAAGTATTCCAGCAAATCCTCTTCATCTTGACACATTTTCATCAACCTTGCCATTGGTCTCTAAAGTTAGTAAGTGATTACATGTCAAAGTTGTTTGGTTAGTTGTATATCAATTTAGTGCAGTGGATTCCAGTTAGTTGGACCATCAGTTAATCGGGGCAGCCACTTATTTGGGACAATGCTGAAAAAACAAAAACAAGTCAAGAAAATAGTCAAGATTCCCTTTGTTTATTTGGGACAATGTGCCACTTAATTGAGCGAGGAGACTGTTGATAAAAAATTTCTTACAAGCATCAGTCACATGCACTGATTTGGAGGATGCAATCATTGTAAGCATTGTATACAGTTTGTTCACTTACAGTCAATCAAAACAGCAAGTCAGCACACTGCTGGATGAATTCCTCCATTGACAACTATTAGGAACTATACAGTACAGTTTTATAGTACAGCAGTAGCATTGGTAATGTTCTCGTCTGTTCTGTATTTCATTTAAATATATAATGTGTTACTCAGTTATACAGAAGCTTGTCTTTTTGATATCTTTTAAACTATTTCCATGAAACTTTGGCTAACTGGGACAGCCACTTAACTGGACCAAAATGTACTTGTCTCAATGTGTCCCAATTAACAGGAATCCACTGTACTTTACATTGAATTCCCTTTCTACCTCACAACTGAACCGTATCGTCATCACATTAGTAGAAACCTTTCCTGCTGCGACACTTACTTTCCTATTGAGGACCCTGACCCCCACCCCACGCAAATAAAATCCCACCCATACTCTGCAACTTATGGTCATCTGATTAAAAACTCTCAATATCCTGCAAGTTACAGCCTGTCCTTATATGTGCTCCCAACAAACATATATTACTTCCTTTGTCTCATAAATAAAAATGTAGTAATGCCAATGTTATTTGACTTCAGGTTGAGTTCCTTAATAGACTACCACAGTACAAAGTTTTTTTTTGGTAGACCTCAGTTCTGCCTCTTTCTGCTGCTTCGGTATACTTCTGCACTGTCTCTTCTTAACCTTGGCAACAGGGAAGCTCAGTACACTGGGTGCCCTGACACAAACAAAAAGCAAAACAAAACCCCAAATGAAGACTGGCTCTTCATGAGTAGCAACACGTGCAAAGGAAGGCAACTCCCACCCACGTAACAGTCCCCGAGAACAAACCAGCAATTTCAGGAGGACGGAGAGTAAACATGAGGGGGTGATATAATTACCGCTATGCCTTGACAGCAGACTGAGTGATAGCAAATCTAATGCTCCTATTCAACTGATTTTTCTATTTTAAACATACAGCAATTCAAAAAATAGGACCAAAATATGATGTGCAGCATTAAAAGTGGATACTGCTTAAGCATTGCTTGACTGAAATTTCCAGGGGGAGCACTTACAAATAGCAGATGGGTTTAGGAAAACTTTATCCTATAACCCAACCAGCGCCTACTGCATTCATTTTATCAAGTGAAGTCAGAGTCTTGAGGGCAACCATAAAAATAATTGCTGCCTCCTGAGTGGAATAGTAATTAGCTTACATTAGCACTTTATGAACAGGCTATCAGTTGAACAGCCTTCAAGTAGCCTTACGAATTAGACACTGCATCCACCAGGTACATATTAACATAACCAGAGCCCAAGATACTTCAGCCACAATGCATTGACTCGACACTCAGGGCTTTAGACCATCACTGAAATGAACACTGCTCATCATTGCACAGAACTAGATGTGGATAGTTCATTTAAAAAAAACATACTGCTAAGATCCAAATCCAAGTCTAATTCAATCCCTTGTGTTTACAATAGAATAAACACAGATTTCTTGGCTGATGTTCATCTGGGGCCACTTAGACTGGACAGAGTGTTGCCAACTATTCAGGGAAACACGTGATTTACTAGTGATGGTCTTTAATTGATCAAGTGGGATTTCTATCTACAACTATGATTAAATTCCTACAATTATCGAATTGGAACAATTTGCATTTCAATGCTACTTCTCTATAGAGGTAGCTAGAAGGAATGCTGGCAACTAAGCACACATGGCAGCGAGTTAGGGCAAGGAATCCCTTCCCTTCAGCACAATGTCCCTCTCAAACTCACAGCCATGAACTCCTCCCTAAAGCTGCCCTCCCACCTCCTGACCCAGTAAACTGCCATTCCTTTTCTAGGTCTCTCTTTTTTTCACCAATGTGCTGTCTTCCACCAAATCTTTCCCATCTCCACATGCAAATCCTTCCAGTTGGATTTCTAGCTCTGCCTCAGCACAGAAATGAGGAAGGACAGAGTTTTAACAAGCTGAAAATGACAAATGTGAGTAATCAGGTGCAGCAACTGTGTGCTTTTATTCTCCAGGACTTCTTCACAGACCATGGTACAACTCCTTGCATGATCCTCTATCATTAATCAGCTCAATGAGATCACTCACAGTGGCCAGAATATCCATAGAGGGCAAAGAAGGAAAGAGAGTGAGGTGGAAAGAAAGAAAAAGCAAAAAAAAAATTGATGCTATGGGACTTGGGGAAGATCACTGGCTGTTATGTTACTTCAGATGAATGCTGCTCCAGTTGTTGAAGGCAAATTGCCACAGGCAAAGTAGCTGACATCAGACTGAGCTCCCAGCTATAACCGCAGATTACAAGCAAGGTGTGTAGCTCGGTCACTGTCTGCCAAACGTGACATGGCAAAACTGGAAAGAGATAAAAGTGCAAACATTAACTAAAAAGGCCACAGGGAGTGTGTAAGAAACAAAGAAGAATCACCTATTCAGCCTCTTGAGCCTGCTCTGGCATTCAATAGTATTATGAGTAATCTTTTACCTCAACAACACTTTCTAGCATCCCTTGATTACCCTCATGTTTTAAAAAACTATCACTCGCTTTCTTGAGTAGACATTGCACTTGGGAATTCCACAGATCTACAAATCTCTGAAAGAGGATAATTTAAGATTACAGCTGAGACTGACAGATATTTATTAAGCAAAAGGTATTAATCAGAGAATGGAACATTCTTATTGTTCACAAATTAACCATTCTGTGAGATCCTGATCTGTGCAAGTTTACATTGTCCATTCCTATGGAGAAGTTCATAAACAGGATAAAATCAGCAGATGCTAGAAACCCAAAGCAAACACGCACAAAAGCTGAATGAACTTAGCAGGTCAGGCTGCATTTATGGAAATGAATAAAACAGTCAACATTTTGGGCTGATAGCCCTGATTTCCAGTTTAAGATGGTTTTTAGTGAAGCACAGCAACATCTTGCTGGAACCAAACACAACCATTAACTACTTTTATTTTTTTCTCGAAAATGATTACTACAATCAAAAGCCTGTAACTTCTCTTTTGGAATTGAGCTGTTGAGCCATCTATATGAACTGGCATTTTTGTGGTTGTGAACTGAAGTTGCGAAGGTGTAGTACACTTGTGGTGTGCCGTTTACGGGCCGAATCAAGACGGCAGGACTTGGTTTGGGGCCAAGAACGGGGAATGAGCCAATGTTCGTCCATTGCTGGAGCAGACTTGCGGGCAATTTGAAGGCCTGAGAGCAAGGGAAGACCAACTATTTGGCTGATTTAAGAGCCAAGTCAGATTGAAAAAGTCAGGTACGGGCTGAATCGAGCCAATAGGTCTGAGAGTGCATCAAAGTGGCAGGGTCTGGGTCGAAGAATGAGGAACGGCATAAGGTTTGACTGATTTAAATGCCAGGCCAGATTGAAAAGGTTGGGTACAGGCCGAACCGAGGTGGCAGGGCCCAGGCCCAAAGACATGTAAAATGGCTGGGCCCAGGTCCGAGAGGGAGGAACGACCTGAGGTTCGGCCAGTTTGAGCACCGGGCCAGATTAAAATGGTCAGGGTGTTGGGCCAGAGGTGAGGGATGGTATGGTGTCCAGCTCACTGTTGTCAAGATTTACTGGTCTTTGCGCTGAACTGGGGCCGTGGCTTGGAACTAGCACAGCCTGGATCGGCTATGACTGGCTTCATGGCTGTGGGCTCATATTCATGGACTTCTGTTCTGAATGTTATTTGCTTATTTTTATTGTTTGCACTATTTTTTTCCTGTACATTGGGTGTATGACGGTCTTTTTTTAAGAATGGGTTCTATTGGGTTTCTTTGCTTTGTGGCTGCCTGTAAGGAGGCAAATCTCAAGGTTGTATATACTATACACACTTCAATAATAAATGTATAGTGTAGGCCTCCGTTAGTCTCGATAGACCATGGATTTGCATTTCCAGGGCACAGGCCTGGACAAGGTTGTGTGGAAGACTGGCAGTTGCCCAAGCTGCGAGTCTCCCCTCTCCATGCCACCGATGTTGTCCAAGGGAAGGGCATTAGGACACATACAGCTTGGCACCAGTGTCGTCGCAGAGCAATGTGTGGTTAAGTGCTTGCTCAAGGACACACACGCAGCCTCAGCCAAGGCTCGAACTAGCGACCTTCAGACCAATAGACGAATGCCTTAACCACTTGGTCACGCGTCACATTTATAGCAATAAATGTACTTTGAACTTTGAAGAAATTGCTTCACAGAAATGTGGTAATTCTAAAATTAAAGATTTGTTAGGCATCTGTTTAGGAGGAATTACAAAGAGAAGAAATGGCGAGTTCATGCAAAAGATTTCTTTAATGCATAACAGTCTCTCGATTTATGATATTTATAACAGAATGTAGACAGCTTGTGGAGCAGTAAGATAAAGAGTATCTTCTAAACTCAGTGAACTTTCTTGATGCCAGCCATGAATGGGGTTGGAAAGGAAGCATTTATTTACTTTATTCTTACACACACAGACATAGCAGCTAATTAACACACTTCACTTCCCTTCCTTCCAGTTTAAGAGAAGTAAAGCTGTGCAGGGAAAAAAAATACATCTTGCTCAAAATTTTGTGCATAGCACTGTAAGCTATTCCATTGAAGAGAATATGTTTGTGAAGGGTAGCAAATGAATCAAATACATTGATTTAACAAATAGACAATAGATGAATAAATAATGCCACTGAGCTTTGATCCTCAAAAAAATTTCTATTAGAGTCTTCAAACATCTTCCAAACAGACGCTGCATGAAAGAACTGCTGTAACAGCAGTCATACTGTATGAACTTAATAGACGTGTTATTCTAACAGTTCAGGTGCTGGCTGCACCGAAGCAAAAAGTAGTTGAATTACACAAAGCTAATTTATTTATTTTATCAAATACATGAAAATTCTAGCACTTGCAGCTCCACTTTGTTCATGGGAGTCTTCTCAGATGAAAGATTTAAGGATTTTTGACAGCTCTGCCCACACAGTTTGAGGTTTTACTGTATTTATATAGGCTTGGGTAGTGTCTTCACACATTTAGTCCCTTAATACGCAAGGAAGGGCTGCACCAATTGTGAAGAATAAGATGGGGGATTTACGTGCACGCACAACACGAATGCAATCAAGTGGCTGGACCTTTCAGCGAGTGCACAAGAAGCAAGCAAGGGAATCCAAACTGTGGTGTACATTGCACTCATTTTAAATAGCGAGCTCACTACAAATACTTCTTTGTGCAGGAGACAGAGGTAGTGACAGAGAATAGACTGCAAACAATATGCTGCGTAATTATTTTTATTCCTCAATGGAGGAAGGAGTTGCATTGAGCAAGGTGACAGGATAAGAAAGAAAGACCAAGATTTGCCAAGATTGAATAAACCTATTTCTGATTTATGAACAAAGCTGTCAATTGGCTGGCACCACACACTGATTTCAAGCATTACTGGGAGGTAACAATCAACCACAGTTTTTTTAAAAAATGAGGCTCTTCATAATTATGACAAGCAAATCGGAAAGTTGTGCAGATCGGAAATAACATCACCTCCTCGCTGACTATCAACACTGGTACACCTCAAGGATACATGCTTAGCCCATGGCCCGACTCTCTCTGCACCTACAACTCTGGCTCGGCACAGCACAATGCTATCCACAAATTTGCCAATGACACAACTATTGTTGGCAGAATTTCAGATGGTGACAAGAAGACATACAGGAGTGAGACAGCTCAACTGGTTGAATGGTGTCGCAACAACAACCTTGCACTCAACATCAGTAAGGCCAAGGAACTGAGTGTAGATTTCAGGAAAGAGAAGCCAAGGGAACACACACCGGTACTCATTAAGGGATCATCAGTGGAAAGGAAAAGCAGTTTCAGGTTCCTGGGTGTCAACATCTGTGAAGATCTATCCTGGGCCCAATATATTGATGCATTTACAAAGAAGGTATGATGGCAGCTCTATTTCATTAGAAGTTTGAGGAGACTAGATGAGTCACCTTCTACAAAACTACCACAGAGGGCATACTACCTGGTAGCATCACCATCTCACACGATTGGAAAAAGCTGCAGCAAGTTATAAACTTGGCCAGCTCCATTGTGGGCACTAGACTCACCACAATTGAGGACACCTTTGAAAGGCAGCAGATACAATGCAATGTTTAAGAGGCATTTAGACAAACACGTGAACAGGTAGGGGAAGTGGGATGTGGACCAAGTGTAGGTCAAGGGGATTAGTTCGATTGGCGTCACAGTCCACACGGACGGTGTGGCCAAGGGCCTGTACATGTGTTGAGGTAACCATCAATGACAGTTCGTAGGTGCTAAAGTAATTAACTTTCAACTATACCAAACCTAAAACAGCAATCGTAAGTTTAAAAGCAGATGGAAAGTTATAATTCTGCATTAGAGTATTTACTGATCCAGTCTCGATCCCAACAATGGAGCAGCAAGCTATGTTGAAGTATAAAGCAACG
Source organism: Hypanus sabinus (assembly GCF_030144855.1). Lineage (NCBI taxonomy): Eukaryota > Metazoa > Chordata > Chondrichthyes > Myliobatiformes > Dasyatidae > Hypanus > Hypanus sabinus. The sequence goes on from NC_082707.1 coordinate 129,768,166, forward strand.
AAACAAATCACATTTCCAGAATGCCAACAATCAAAAACAAATGAGCACCATCATTTGCTTGTATTAAAGTGAACAGAACACAAAACTGATAACCCAAACTTCCTTCTGACAATCATATGTAATTACTTCAGCTACATATGTGGCCCAAAAAACTGTTAGTTGACCCAGATGAATTTGGTTCCAAATCTCACAAAATCAAATTGGAAGCACCTATGCAGAAAAATGCCCTCAAAATCTGCAGTAAATACAACCTAAATCAAAAATCTGAATCTTACGTCTTTGCTTCCTTGCGTCAAAAATAACAACAAGCTCTGTGTCCTAACCGTGTTAAAGTAAGGAGTTGGAATACTTTGGATGAAGCAGGAGAGGTAAGGGACTATGGGACACAGTGAACAAAGACTATCACTGTACTGCCTAGGCCCTCTGATTAGTCCCCAAAGCTATTTTGCTTTCCCCACTTGAGTCCCTGCAGCTCACTCACCCTCCCTGGCCACTACCTGAAGAAAGATGCCTTGTTCAAGCATTGCATCAGCACATTTTCCAAAGCTATTTGTTGCTTCTTCACTTTCCACCAGAGAATTTTCCCCAGTGACCTCCTCCCAATATTACTTCACCACCTCTGAAAGAGAGGACAGTTTCTACATTTCGTTCCCGTCACAAAGAGCCTTCTCAGCTTGGCTCAGTCCTGCCAGCACACACTTGTGGCCGCAGGCTCCAATGACTTCTCCCCTCAAAACCCAGGACCTAACCCAAGTCCCTGTTACTGATACCAACTGGGGTATAGTGGGCGGCACAATGGTGCTGCTAATAGAGTTATAGTTCCTGCAAACATGGGCTCAATTCTCATCTCTGGAGCCATCTCTGTGGGCAGTATGATATCCCTGTAATCTGAATGGTAGATGAAATGGCCACCATAAAATTGTATGTGGGTGAGGGATAGAATCTGGGGCAATATGTGGGGAGAATAGGTTGCAGGGAAAGACATTAGTGGTAGTGGGTGAAATGAAACTGCTCCATGAGGCAGCAGGGAATCAGTGGGCTGATAGAAACTTCTCTCTCAAAGAAATATGGAACCCAGAATGTCCACTGAATGCAGCAGACAACGGAGAATGGATTTGAAAATCACCTCGGTAGGAAAAAAACACCAACGTGCATTTGAAATACAGGTCATCATTCACACACACATAAAACACATGCACTTCCTAACCATAGTCGAGATCAGTCCTAATCTTGGCCTCTGAAAATAAGCAGATGGCTGTTCATGGCATTTCCTACTTGAAAAGGAAAGGGGAGCATGAGCCCAATTACCTTAAAAGGTAAAGCTTCCCTATCATATGGATTTTACAGAAAAATCAAACAAATGAAGGAAGATTTAGAGTAGGTTGACACTGATTTAAGATTTTGTATATAGTATGAAGCCTAAGGCAAGTACATAGATAAATAAAGCCAATCCTAGGCAGTTAAGTGCCTTCTTGGATATATCAGGGAAGTACGGGATATGATGAAATCAAACTATTGCCTTCCAGTTGGGTCTTTGTTCTTCAAAAAGAAGCAGCTGCGGGTTAGCATCTGCCTCATTGTGTGCTCATTGTTCATCCAACTCTTTAGTTTTTCTTCTGGATGGAAGGTGGATCAGTGCAGAGAAAGAAAGAACATACCCTGCAGAATTCTCAGAGCCATGCAGTCCTGTTGCAGAGTTTCCACTTTAATGTTGTCCAATCCCAATCTTGTACTGTCCTCTAGATCACTACTAAAGTCCTTTCATCACATGCAAGTCCTATCACTAAGTAATACCATTAACCACATGAAGCATCGCCACTTCACCTGCCATTCTTTCGTTTACATCACTGAATATGCCCAGAACTGGCAGCGGCAGGATATTACACATTTCTTATTGTCACTGAAATGAAGCTGGTAAGCCAACTGTTGGCCAAACAGGGCAATGACGACATACTTGCTTCCCTGAAGAACATTAACTTGTTCAATATTCAAAGTAAATTAATTTTCAAAGCTCTGTACATATATGTAGCCCTGAGATTCATTTACTTGCGGGCACACTCAGTAAATTCAAGAACCATAATCGAATCAATGAAAGACTGCACCCAACAGGGCTGACATACAACCAATGTGCAAAAGACAACAAGCTGCACAAATACAGCTCGAGGTGTTCCAGAATGCCGTAGTGTAAGCAGTTCCATAAGTCCCCCCCGTGGAATGTGTGGGGTTTCTCTGGCTTCTCCGTTTTCCTCCCACAGTCTAACAACGTACCAGGTAAGTTACCTGTCCCTTGAATAGGTTAGGGTTCATTGGGTTTGTAGGGGGTTGCTGAGGCGGTGTGGCTCAGAGGGCTGGAGGGGCCTACTCAAGACTGTATTGCTAAATTATTAAATTTAATTAATGAAAAACAATAAATATTGAGAATGTGAGATAAAGAGTCCTAAAAAGTCAGTCCATAGATTGTAGAACAGTTCAGTAATGGTGCAAGTGAAGTTGAATGAAGTTATTCCCACTGGTTTAAGAGTTTGATTGTTGAGGGGTAATAACTTTTCCTGAATTTGGTGGTGTGAGTCCTGAGGCTCCTGTACCTTCTTTCTAATGGCAGCAGAGAGAAGAGAGGTTGATTCTCCAAATGACTCCAGAAACCAATGCAAAGCTCATTTTCCTTGCCATAACCAAGAGCCCATTGATCCAAAGGAACACAATGCCCACTTCTTAGAATAGGTCAAACCAGAACCTGCCAAGGACTGGACACAAAACCTACTGACCCTCACAATCTATCAAATCAGTCACTCAACAATGACTCACACTGCTAGAAATTGCAATGAAGAAAGTCACTCTGAAGATGACATTAAGACCTCTATTACATTTTCAGGAGTGGGATGCATTTCTGCGACGGCTTTTCAGCCAGTCTAGATAATGACAGCAGTGTCAGCATTCCACCTGAACAAAATCCAAGCTGGAAAGAACTTAAAAAGTTTCCTTCTGCTAAAGGCGCTTTGCCACAAGTCTTATCCCAAATATCTGTCTTCCTGGATGGGTTTCTCATATACTGGCCTCATCTAACTAAAACCAGTCAACATAGAATAGTACAGCACAGTACAGGCCCTTCGACCCACAATGTTGTGCCGACCCTTAAACCCTGCCTCCCATATAACCCCACCACCACCTTAAATTCCTCCATATACCTGTCTAGTAGTCTCTTAAACTTCACTAGTGTATCTGCCTCCACCACTGACTCAGGCAATGCATTCCACGCACCAACCAGTCTCTGAGTAAAAAACCTTCCTCTCATATCCCCCTTGAACTTCCCACCCCTTACCTTCAAGCCATATCTTCTTGTATTGAGCAATGGTGCCCTGGGGAAGAGGTGCTGGCTGTCCACTCTATCTATGCCTCTTAATATCTTGTACACCTCTATCATATCTCCTCTCATCCTCCTTCTCTCCAAAGAGTAAAGCCCTAGCTCCCTTAATCTCTGATCATAATGCATACAGGCAGCATCCTGGTAAATCTCCTCTGTACCCTTTCCAATGCTTCCACATCCTTCCAATAGTGAGGTGACCAGAACTGGACACAGTACCCCAAATGTGGCCTAACCAGAGTTTTATAGAGCTGCATCGTTACCTCGCGACTAACTCTATCCCTTGACTTACGAAAGCTAATACCCCATAAGCTTTCTTAACTACCCTACCTACCTGTGAGGCAACTTTCAGGGATCTATGGACATGTACCCCCAGATCCCTCTGCTCCTCCACACTACACATGCTGAAAAATTGTGGGAGAGCATAGCTAGAACATTCTGCACCACAACATTGACTCAATGCCACTGAGTATTGCTCCACCAAAGTGCAAGGCTTTTCATGGCATTCCTGTTTTCTTACAGAGCATCTCTTCTGCTGCTCCAATCTGATTTTTCATACTAACAGTGGCACTGGTGCTTCATAGCTTCAGTGAGCTGGGTTAAATCCTGAACTATGATCTTGCAGTTTCCTCCCACACTTCAGAGACATACTGGTGGTTGGTTAATTGTTTGGTGTCAATTCCCCAGATGTGGTGGCAGGACAGAGTGGAATTGATTGGTGGTGGAGTTGAAGTGTGCATGGAATGAGGACAGAATCCAGGGATATGTGGAGAAACAGAATTGATCTATAGCTAGCACAGTCTTGATGGAGCAAGTGGCCTCTATGAAATAGCTTTGCGATCAGAATGCAGCTTTTACTATTTATGGAATACACTTCAAATTCACACCCCAAAATGCTTATATTTACAATAAAAAATAGTTCTGGAAATAGGCAAAGAAGTTTCTGTAAATATTCAAGCAGTTTTCTTTTTTTAAGTATATGATCCCAATTTTGATCTGTTCTAATCTCATTACAACATATGGTCAGACAGTAGACTCAAGTTCCATAATAGGGAATAAACAGCTCCTGCATTTCTATAAGTATGTAGCAATTGTTAACATTCCAAATATTAATTACACCATGAATGCTTCCAGTGTACGGAAAATCACTTCCAACACTAACATATGCAATGGTTAAGCCCACTGCTCATTATAAAGAAAAATAATTGATATTTAATACTCTGTAACTAAAAGATTGCAAGCCTGATGTATTCTAAACAGGGCATTCACAAGAGAAATATAGGCTGAAAGAAATCATTAACGATAATCAGGATAAAATAAATGAGGCTCTCTGGCAACGTTTCACCGGTCTGATTGTTTCCTGTTTAAACAAAGACAGTCAAGCAAGAGAGCACGCAACCAACTGATCAATAATCAGATCAAAATATGTATAAACGTCACCGATTATACCATCGGGACATTAAACGTATAAATGTCACCGATTATACTATCCAGTCATTACACGTATAAATGTCACCAATTATACCAGGGGGTCATTATACGTATAAATGTCACCGATTATACCATCGGGTCATTATACATATAAATGTCACCGATTATACCATGGGGTCATTATACGTATAAATGTCACCAAATATACCATTGGGTCATGCCATCGGGTCATTATACATATAAATGTCACCAATTATACCATCTGGTCATTATACGTATAAATGTCACCGATTATATCATGGGGTCATTATACGTATAAATGTCACCGATTATACCATCGGGTCATTATACGTATAAATGTCACCGATTATACCATCGGGTCATTATACGTATAAATGTTACCGATTATACCATCGGGTCATGCCAAACCTATTCTGAGCAGTTCACAGAATGAATTACTTCTGGAGTGCTGGAACTTTTTTTTTACACTGGCAATTAAGCCAATGTTGCACAAACAATACAAGGTCTGAAACTGTGGAGAGTTACCATCTTGTGTTCTACACAATGATTCGATACATTTCTTCAAATGTCACCATGGGATCTAGTATAAACCACATTTATAGGCAATAACACAAAATGAATATTCCATACTCTCAGGATTCATTCCTGAGAGGAAGCATAGTCTCCAAGACAGTGGGTTGAGCCTTACAGTTAAAAGGCAACAATACCAAGGGGAAATCCACAAGTTCAAGGATGACTTGTTTCTTCTACAGTTCTGTGTGTGTTGAGATGATTGAGGAGGCCAGTGGACAGCCCCAGAGATCCTGTTTCAGGAGGTACTCGACGGGATGGTGTGAGGTGATGTGCTTGATTCGCTGTCGGTGTTGAGTTTGTATTTGCTAGCATTTAGCCCTATAAATAAAAGGAATTTTCAGACTCCAAGCAACAAGTCACAAACTTCCTATCTGAATCCAGTCTGCAAACACCATCTGTCACTGTACAGAAAACAAATTTACTGTGATCTCCTGGTACTTGATGCAGGAGAGTTTCTTCATAGATCCGGCACCAGGATGTACATGGCAAGAAGTTCATCAGCCCTTTTGTTCAATGGATATTCCACAGCCACAAGGAAGACTAAAGCAAGTCACCTCTTTTTTTAAACCTGTTTTTAATTGCATGTGTTTGCAATAAGTATTGAATTAGTGAAATTGGGTATTTTCAGTTTTCAAAATCAATCTTGTATTGCACACACAATGGTGATCAAATGTTTTTCATAGTAATCGAGATACAGTGAATTTAATATTTCAGTATTATTTGAATAATATTGTAAATATATTCTTTGATGAATTCTGTTTGTTTACATAACTCATTAAGGTTATATGTAAGAAGTACATGAATGGCATATGTCATTATGCCACCACATCATATGTGAGCACCTCACTTAAAAAAAGGAAAGAAAAATTAAGTAGGCAAATAACCCCATTCCTGTGTTTTTATTCAATTAATTTCTGGAGTTACAAAATGTAACAGTATTAATGAGGAATTTTTGAAACGAACCAGAGATGACTACCTATTTGTTGAAGCACAGTACATTTTTCTTTGGAAGGGAAGAGGAACATTCAAGTTTTTTTAAAAAAAGGAAGGGAAGTAAAAATTAGTAAGCAACAAGTATGGCCACTGGTTCATAAACAGTGTGTACAGGGTGATAATAATAATAAATATTAGTAAAGCAGAAATGGCTGAATACATTGGAAAGATCGACACAATGAATTGCACCAATAGGTTACTGGATGATGTATACTGAACAAATAGAGCAGTATTTTGAAACAAATGAAATAGCCGATGAAAAGTGAATGCCAGTGTTGCTAAGTACAATTGAGTGGAAAAGCATATAGTTTTCTTGGAAATTTAACTGTTCTAACCAAGCCAGCTGAAATGAGCTGTGCTGATTCTGTGAATGTAATGTAGGAACATTTAGAACCAAAACCATTGTTTTGGTATAATACTTTAGGTTTCATACACAGAATCAAAAGGAGTCCATTTCAGCTTACAAGTCTAAATTACAGAAATTGTCTGAAAATTGCCAGTTCAGTGATGGGCTTCACAATGCACTGAGAGATCATTTATTTCATGGAACATTACAAGAAAGTATTCAAAAAGTGCTCCTAACTGAAGGACAACTCACATTTCGAAGAGCAGTTGAAATAACTATATCAATGAAAACAGCAGCTAGTGATACATTCGAGCTACAACGAAAATGAGCATGAACAAAATTGGAATGTCTAAACAGAAACCTGCCTGGCTGAACAAACTGCGTCACCATGGTAGCAAGGGATCACATACAACAGACTGATGCAGGTTTAAAGGTGAAACTTGCAGAAAATATAGCAAAGTAGGACACATACAAAGCTTGCCGGGCAGACAAAGATAAATGGACTGCACAGGGAAGAGAAAAAGCTAAAACGTCATGTTGCAATTTCAAACCTAGCACTAACTGGCATGCTGTTGATGAAAAATCTGATAATGAGAAGAATGACACAGGACTGAGTAGTCTTGAGGTTTACAATGTGAAAACTAAAAGGAGATAAGCAATATGGCTTACACCAAAATCTTAAGACAGTGTTAAAAAGATTAGAATATTAGGAGTTCAGAGCATGATGCGACAAGTGTGCATTCTTTAAACTAGACATCATTAACGCACAAGGGTGCTGAGAAAATTCAAGCAGCAGTAGATGCCTCAAGGCCAAAGGACGTGGCACAGTTATGGTGCTTTTTAGGATTTGTCAATGACTATAACAGGCCCCTGCCAAACCTGGCTACTGTGCTCCACTCTTTGAACTCATTACTGATCAGAAGGAAATGGCAATGGACAAAGCAGTGTGAGGTGACTTTCTAAAAGGTAAAGGAAGTGGAGACATCAGACACTGTACTCACACATTTTGACCCACACTGTCCAGTGAAGCTTGCCTGTGATGCCCCACCTTGTGCTATAGATGCAGTCATATCACACGTTATGAGTGACAGAAGTGAACACACCAAAGCATTTGCATCACATTCCCCTACCACTGCAGAGAAAAATTATGCACAGATTGACAGATGGGCCTTAAGTCGGATTTGGGTGTAAAAGATTTCAACCAATACTTGAATGGGAGCAGGTTTACCCTCATTACTGATTATCAACCACTAATGTCCATTTTCAAACACAGAAGGGTGTTCCAGTAACAGCAGCAGTATGAACGTAGAGATGAGCTCTGTTTTTTTTGGAGGACACAATTACAAGATCGAATTCAAGAGGACAACTAATCCTGGAAGTGCTGATGGATGGTCCCAGTTACACTTGGTAAAAGAATTGCCTGAAAAATTTACAAAAGAGGACACTCCCCTTGATGTTTTCCCCTAATGCAAATCAAAAGTCTTCCTATTACAGCAGAGGTGATCCAAAGGGAACCAGATGAGATCTGACACTGTCTCACACCCATATATCAGCCCAAAATGGGTGGAATATGCACCAGAAATTCCAGTTCCTTCATTTTCACCAGTTCTAGGATGAACATGCCCTTATGACTTATGTGATGATTGAAAGTTGTTGTACTACCCAAGCTGAGAACTAAAGGGTTAGACGAGCTACATGCCGGTCATCTAGGTGTGGTCAAAATGCAAGACTGGCTTGCAGCTTTGACTGGTGGCCTGGGGAAACTTCAGCAGACTGAGAACCTGTTTGGGATGCCAACACATCCAGAAGATTCCTAGAGCAGCAGCTCTCCATCCCTGGGAATGGCCTGCATTGCCCTGGCAGATGATTCAGGTGGATTTTGCCAGACCATTCATGGGCACAAAATTCTTGCTAGTGGTGGAGGCAGCTACGAAGTGATCAGAAGTTTTCCCAACAGCCCCCACTACAGCCTTGCACACTGTTGATGTGTTGAGAAGCCTCTTCTCAAGGAATGGTGTTCCAGAACACTTAGTCAATAACAATGGACCACAGCTTGTTGTGGAACAGTTTTAGTTATTCCTGTAAATGAAAGGAATGAGACATATTACATCTATACTGTACCACCCAGCTACAAATGGCTTTGTGGCAAAGTTTTCCTGCGCCTAAAGAACGCACTGCGAGCAACGTCAGCAGAACACTGACACTGAACCAGAAACTCACCAATTTTCTCTTTGCAATGCAAGACACTCCGCAACTAACAACTCACCAGCTATGCTGTTCCCTGGTTGTCCCCTGAGTTCACACTTCATACCCATTTTCAGAAGGAGTATGCAATTCAAACAACCGAGACAAACGGACGGCTCCTCAAAGAAGGAGCTTCAATGTATCACTGCCCATCAAGCAGTCCTGGTGAGGGACTACAGAGATAATCAAAAGTGGGTACTTGGAACGATTAAGGACAGAACTAGACCACTCTCCTACATAGTACAGATTGCGTCTCATGTTGTCTGGAGATGACATATTGATTAGTTGAATAGAGCAGAGTCATTTGTCAGAGAAGAAGGATGTCCAGAGCTGTCAGAAACACTTCCTGCAGTCAGAATCAATTCCTACAGTCACCACAGAGGGGGCCCCAGAACCCGAGATTGCTTCACAGCCACAAGTCTCACCTGTCTAGCAGATTAACCCCTCCCCACTTGTCAAGAAAGAGCCCACATGAGTAAGAAATCCTCCACAAGCGATTCAATCATTAGGCCTGAATGGGACAAATAAAAATGTATAATGCTGTGGATGTCTATATTGTAGCTGTATACTTAATGTATATATACAGTGCCTATAAAAAGTATCACTGCCCCCACTTGTAAGTTTTCATGTTTTATTGTCTGATAACGTTGAATCTCAATGGATTTAATTTGACTTTTTTGACAGAAAAGACTTTATCGTGTCAAAGTGAAAACAAATTTCTACAAATTGGTCTAAATTCATCACAATTATTAAACACAAAAAAAATTGATTGGATAATTACTCACCCACTTCAGGTCAGTATTTAGTAGACTCACCTTTGGCAGCAATTAGAGTCTTGAGTCTGTGTGGATATATGGATACTGCAATCTTTCCCCATTCTTTACAAAACTGCTCAGACTCTGTCAGATTGCATGAGGATCGTGAGTAAACAGCCCTTTTCAAGTCCAGCCACAAATTCTCAATTGATTTCAGGTCTGGACTCTGACTTCTCTACTCCAGGACATTAACTTTGTTATTTTTAAGCCATTCCTGTGTAGCTTTGGCTTTATGCTTGCAGTTATTCTCCTGCTGGAAAACAAATCTTCTCCCAAGTTGCAGTTCTCTCACAGACTGCATCGGGTTTTCCTCCAGGATTTCCCTGTATTTTGCTGCACTAATTTTACCTTCTACCTTCACAAGCCTTCCAGGACCTGCTGCAGTGAAGCATCCCCACAGCATGATGCAGCCACCACCATGCTTCATGGTAGGGATGGTGTGTTTTTGATTATGTACTGTATCAGCTTAAGTGTTTAGTCTGAAGGCCAAAAAGCTCAATTTTGGTTTCATCAGATCATAGAACCTTTTTCTAGCTGACCTCAGTCTCCTGCATGCCTTCTAGCAAACTCTAACTGAGATTTCATGTGAGTTTTCTCTTTGCCCTTCTCCTATAAAGCTGCAATTGGTGAAACACCTGGGCTTGTCTGCACAGTCTCTCCCATCTCAGTCACTGAAGCTTGTAACTCCTCCAGACTTGTCATAGGTCTCTTGGTGGCCTCCCTCACTAGTCCCCTTCTTGCATGGTCACTCAGTTTTTGAGGACAGTCTGCTCTGGGCAGATTTACAGCTGTGCCATATTCTTTCCACTTCTTGATGATTGACTTAACTGTACTCCAAGGGATATTCAGTGACTTGGGAACTTAATTGCATCCATCTCCTGACGTTCTTTTCAATAACTTTTTCACAGTTGCTTGGAGTGTTCTTTTGTCTTCATGGTGTAGTTTTTGCCAGGATACTGACTCACCAGCAGTTGGACCTTCCAGATACAGGTGTGTTTTTACTACAGTCAAATTAAACACCTTGACTGCACACAGGTCTCCAAAAACAGATCTCCAATTAACTAATGATGTGACTTCTAAAACCAGTGATGATTTGGTGTGGCATATAAAGGGGGGGGGGGGATGACTTAAGCAATCAATTATTTTGTGTTTTACATTTGTAGTTAATTTAGATCACTTTGTAGAGATGTGTTTTCACTTCAACACAGAAGAGGCTTTATATATAACCAGAGAGCAATTAGTTATATATTTGAGTTGAGATGCATTCTATTTTCAGCTGGAGTTTATAGCTAAGGGAAAAGTGTGTATTTAATGTTTCAGTAATATTGTAAATATATTGTTTGATTAAGCATCCTTTGATACCTCATTCATTGTGGGTTATATGTCAAAAGTATGTAAATGGCATACATCATTATGCCACCCCATCATATGTGAGCATCTCAGTAAAAACAAAGGAAAGAAAAATTAATTAGGTAAATATCCCAGTTCCTATGTTTTTCTTTCTATTATTTTCTGGTGTTACAAAACATAATAAAACGAGGGTGATATTCCAACAGCTGGACAGCATTAACACACAGTAGAGCCGGAGTTGTGATAACCTTTCAAAGATTTTTTTGGGTTTGCCTAATGACGTCAACAAGGAAGTGAAAGAGAAGTTTTGGTTTTGTGCCTGCCCAATGAGATGAAGGCAACTGTTTCCTGCCACAATATTGCAATAATATAAAGGATAAAATATTGGCATTCCGTCGATGATCTCAACTCCATGGCCTGTAATGTCACTAAAGCACTTCAGGGTGGCATAATTAGCAGAGTCACTGGCTCACAGCTGCAGCGCCCTAGGTTTTTGATGTCTGTGTGGAACTTGCATGTCCTCCCTGTGACTGTGTGGGTCTTCTCCGGGCATTTCTGTTTCCTCCCATGTGCTAAAGTCGTGCAGATCGACGAGTTAACTAAGCACTGTAAATTGCCTGTAATGTGTAGATGTGTGGTAGAATTTAGTGGAATGAAATGCAAGTAAGATAAAAAGGAATTACTGCGGCTTGTATGAAAGGGTCCAAGCAGGTTAAAGGGCCTAATTTCCATAACATATTTATCTATGGCAAAGCAAGAATTTTTACCACAATTACAGACTGGAGCCAATCTTGTTCTATAGGAGTAACTGCTTTCCACTGCTTATATTGGGACAAGACACTCCTACTATATCTATGTTTATTCAGGATTATTAACCAGGCTGGAGCTTGACAGGTAATCTGTCCTTCATCCAATTGTTAGATTCATCATGGATTGTTATTCACTATTCACAGCCTTTCCAAGTGGTTAATTGCTGCATTTTATCAATATGCAGTGTATCTAAAATGAGTCAGACGTACAGAAAATGAACATGGCTTCTGTGGAAGGGATTTTATCAAACTCTGGTCTTAAGAAAGGCAATGGAACATTCTTTTCATTCAACAGAGGGCATTAGCAAATGCTTCCTTTTGCAAATACTCCACACCCATGTCCCTTACTATCAGAACTGTACAAGATTTTTTTTTAAAAACGTGACACAGAACAGGGCATAATTCATTATGCTAATAAAATTCAGGCAGAACAAAGCTGTCATAGAGCTGTGTTCACTATTCCTTATAAATCCACTGACTGTCAGCCCAAAAACTCATTATACACATCTTGGTTCAATGTACCAAAAACCCATTAGCGCTCATTCTGAGCAAAAACAGTTAAATTGGAAAATGTGGTTTTAAAATGATCATCTATCATGCACTGTGCATGTAGATTAAAAGTAACAGTAATTGTGAAGTGAAGTGGGATTAGTAACCAGCGGATAACCAAACCACAATGACCATACAGAATCTAAGTATTCGGCAACACTTGGATTCTATATTACTTTTTGGCATTGCAATTTAGGAAGCAGAAGTACTAAAGTGGAGTACAAGTTTTTCTACAAACACAGGCGGAGGATGAGAATAAAACTATTCTGACACTACAGCACCCTCGGTGGTGGGAGGGTGCAATTATAATGCAATAAACGCGTACAACAGTCCCCGTTGTAAACAGTGTCACAGAATCACACTACCACAACCATGTCATTGAAGCAGTTCACTGCTGCTCTTATCCCTTGATCTCACAATTTACTCCTTTATAAATTATGTATCAAATACTATCTTGCAAATTAATTTTCCTTCCACCAACCTTTCCTTTAATCCTTTCCGAATTGCAACAACTTTGTGTATAGAAGAAATTCTAATCATCCCTTACTGTCATAACTGTCAAAAACGGTGACCTCAGCTTTAAAAATGGAAGAATTTCTCTCCATTAACTCTTTCAAAGTGCTTCTTAATTCTTATTCAATAGACACTCAATGTTCTCAGCACAAATTTCCTCAAGTCCCATAGAACCAAGGACTCTCAACCAGAGTACCATTCCCGGAAACCTCCTCTACTCCCTCTTCCATGCGACTCCCAGTACTTAATGCAATTTTCCTGTTGAGGTCTAACCCTGTTTTACAATGGTTTGCCATATCAGGCCTGCTTTTGTATTCTGTAACCAAAATGATGCTACATGCTCTTTGGTTTAAAAAATCAGAAGCAGCTCGATCAAGCTTTCATCAATGGATTTTTGCACACAAACCTCAGCCTGCTCTGCCTCTACACCCCATTAAAATAGTATGGTGACTTATATTGCCTCTCCCCATTTAGCCTTTCATTATACATACTTCAGTAAATCTTACCTTCCATGTGTCTGCACACTTCACATGTTCTTGAGCCTTTCATGTCTGTTACTAATCACATTGGGTATTATATTTAAAAGCTTTTGAAATTGTATCTACTGTATCCAATATATTATTACAAGGAGATCTACTATGGGAAATAATTGAGAGAAGCAGTTGCAAGTAAGTATGTTAGCATCAATCACCCATGTGGAAGTGAAAACACAAAGGTCAGAATATAGTCTTTTATATTATAAGGAAATATGGAAATAAAGGCAGGATAGGATTTGGATATTTAATTCTGATCTCAAAATAGGGCAATTTTCGATTACAAATTCCTCCATCTGTTTTATCTATGCAGGCTATCGGCATCATGATTCCATGTCTGACTAGAGGAGTAATTGCATTAAGAATGTTATTAAAAACTGACCAGGTAATGGTGTTGCCATTATAAATTTAGACATTTGAATTTATAATGGAAAAAGAGGAAAAGTAAGGTTTGTATGCCATGCCTATTATACACACATTTCATACAATAGAGAGCACCAAATGTAAATTTAAATTTTTGCACAGCAAAGCAATTCATGCCTCAATCCAAAATGCTTCCAGTGTGTTAAATCAGAAGCTTTCTTCAAACTGGAATTTAAATTGGTTGCTTATTGGATGCAATATCGTAGGGAAACAGTACTCATTAGGGAGGATTTAATAGAGATCACAAGTTACCATATCCATGAGCAATTATCAGACTGCCCACGTAAGACAAGGCTGTTTCCATTACATAGTTTGCCAATTGCTTCATATGCTTTGAAAGCAGCAGCACATGAAACAATCTTTTAAAGTCAATTTTATGTGGATATTTACTGTTGAAGTCATAGCAACAACTAGTCAAGCAATGCTGGCCTATTCTAAATTGTAATCAATAAAAACTCTAACCAGTGCAGAAGATGAGACATCCAAAGCAGAATGCTTTCAACAGTGCAGGACATTTTTGTCCAGAATAATATCTGAGAATTGGATAATTCATCCAAGTGGAGACGGGAAGATAACAGTGGGCAAATTACTGAGCACAATTAACAGAGAAGCACATTGGATATTAGTTTCTACAAGTTTTCGGACTGCTGTGTTAAATGCGGAGTAACTTCACTGAGGTGAAAGTGTTTCATGAGACAGAGACAGGAAGATTTCTTACGGAGGGAGTCGGTAGCCGACATAATGTATGTTCAATGAGCACTTCAGATTGTGGTTTGGAAAAGACGTCAAAAACTTGGACAGGAGAAGGCCATTTGGCAACTTCATTCCAACCATATTGCTCTGAGACCTGTTGAAATAGGGGAAGCCAAAGTCCCATACAAAATCAGCTTTGTAACTGTGCCACATTCCTCAACACTAGGCTGCCAGGAAAAGGGGCCTACGTTCCGAACTTCCAACCCTTGCTCTTCTCTCCACACTCTTGTGATGACAATGCTGCCTGTTTAATAAATTAAACTCATGGTGAATTTGAATAAAGCATACTAGATTTTAAAAAATCAGGTGAATATATTGCAGATAATCATATTCAAACCTCTGAACCTGAAAAGCTGCAACAGCCTTGCAGCCCTGAAGCCTGATAACCTGAGGTAGGTCACCCTGCCCAGTGACATAAAGAAAACAATCAAAGGAAAAATAGTTTTGCCAGAGCTCAAATTAATTCCATAAAATGAAAGACACAATCTCAAGATACGCTGATTTGAACAGGTGGCGTGGTAACATAGTGGTTAGAGCAATCACTTTACAGTGCCAGCGATCACCTATATGGGTTCAATTCCCGCTGCTGTCTGTAAGAAGCTTTGACCAATTTTTGGGGTGGCACAGTTGGGTAGCGATTAGCGTGGGTTCAACTCCACCACTCTCCGTAAGGAGTTTGTAGGTGGATTTTCTCCAAGTGCTCTGGTTTTCTTCCGCATACTGAATACGGACAGGTTAACAGCTCAGTTGGTTACATGGGTGTGATTGGGCAGCACGGGGTTGTGGGCCAGAAAGACCTGGTACTGTGCTGCATCTCCAAATAAATAAAATATCGGCCCATTAAAGTGTCATGCTGACACAGCAATTAACCATTGATACCTTATGGGCCCAGGGACTATAGTTCAATTATAGTTCAATCCTGCCACCACCCCCCTCCCCCAGTGCTGCCTGTGTGGAATTTGCAGGTTATGCCCTTAACTGCAGAGGTACCCAAATGCACTTGTTTCGTCCCACATATCAAAGATGTGCTAGTTAGTTGATTAATTAAGACTAGATGGATAGTAGAACTGCAAAGGATAGGCATGTGATAGAGAACATGCTACAGGTAATATGTGGGAGACTAGGATTGTTCCATGTGAGAGAACTGCCATTGACAATTAGTTGAAGGGCTTTCTTCAGTGTTCTGAGAAGTATGCACTACAAGTTGCTGTGGGATTGCAGAATCACTAGCCACTGTGGGATGGTTAAGGCTGGTTGTGTCAAGGACAGTCATGGTTAAAGAATTCCTCAAGATGCTCCTTTCAGTTGTCACTGATGGCCTCTCTGTCGTTATCATCTTTTCTGCCTCCTGGGTTGGGAGGGCCACAGATGGTCTTGACTCCATTGAAGAAGAATCCACACATGTCATAATTACCCTGTACTGCTTCTACTACTATCAGTTACAAACCACAGCCTTCAGGGGCCTGTAGAATTGCTGGTTTTGCCTTGAGATGTGGTGGAGTTTCTAATCAAAAAGTATATTGTGCCTGCGGTTAATTATCTCCTGAATTGTCTTATCATCAAACCAGGTGCTTTCTAGAGTCACTTCCCAGGTAGTCCCAGGATAGTTCAGATGTTGTGGATAGAATCATGGCCAAAGATTGTCAAGTTGCCCAGAGGGGTGCATCTCACAAGCTTTCTGCAGCTAATCCGCAGGGCAGATGGGCAACCAGATGCGAGGCCATTCCAACCTCCAGCCACAGTATGCAGAAGATGTTTGTGGACCGCAGCTCAAAAGACAGAGGCTCAGTACTAAGACTACACTGACATGTTCAATGAAGCATAATCCACTGTAAATCCACAGAACTAAGATCCTCTGTCAATCATCCCCTGATGAGAACTGTGTTAGCCTGCCCAATTCCAATTATCTGAAACAGATACTCTATTTTGAGCTCTGCCATCACAAGAGATAACCAGGTGGACAGGTTTTAAGCATGGTTTCAAAGCTTCCTGAGAACTATAACATTCTTGCCAAGTCATTGATTATAAGTGACCATGGGAATCAACAAGGGACACAAGGTATAGCATTGAGACTTCGTAACTTTTGTTGCATAAATTGTAGAAGGTATGCATTGCATCCCAAACCAACCACCTGCCCATTCCATTAAACATCTCCATCTTCGTCCTTGGGAGAATCAGTATGTCCCTCAAACAGCCTCATTTCAGGTTACCAGAAGCCAGTCATTCTCAAACTCAAGGGATTGTCTATGGCAGACAGTGTGATTCTGATTTCTGTTAACCGACACAACACTATTTCTGTGTTGCACAGCATCTTCATCATGGTTGTGCAGTAAGCCAGCCACTCTTCTTCCATACGTTATTTTTGCAGAGCTGTCAAGAAACAAGTAGCCATAATTGTCAGAGACAATGATAAATGCCTCCACTGGAGCTCAGATGACTCTGTGCCTTGGGCTGTACTCTAGCTAGCTCACTACTCGTCTAATCTTTCACATTTTGTATTAGCTCCTTGTAACTTAGCAGCTTTTCGATGTCCCTTGATCTAACATGTAGTAAGTTATTAATGACAACTGGATATACAACATAATGAATGAGCTTATACCCATTGGGAAAGGAGTAGGATTCAACAGTTCTTAAACTTAAAATTGTGAGTACATGCAAAACACATCTATCACCTTATCTTCAACCAAATAAAGTTATTTCCTCCAAGTGGATCACAACCTTGTCGTGGTTTGGAGGCTTGCATGCCTCAATGATCCAGAGAGCTATGCTGACTGGAGTCAGAGCTTTATGCTTTCGCTCTAGTTAGAGTCAACCCAAACAGTTGCAAGGGTAGAGGCCAGACTAAGAGTGATCCACCGGTCTTCCAGGTTCAGGCTAACCACCCTGACTGGGAAAACAAAATTGTTACGGAAACAGCCATGAAGAGTCCTTCTACATCTGTTTGTGAGGGTATTCCTGAGTCTCCACCTGGGATTTGCATGACTGACAGTAGTGAAATCCAAGAGGAAGCTACTGACATGATGAAGGAAGCTCTGACCACCGCCAGAGATGGAGGAATCTTCATTGCTGCCCTAAATGCCAGTGGTGTAATGAGCCGTAAGTAACTAAATACATTTATACAGAAAGACAACCAACACCACTTCAGAACATCTGCAGGAGAATGCCGCAAAGTCATTCGCAATTCCCCCTACAGTCTGAATACATATAATTTATATATTGAGATACAATGCAGAATAGGCCCTTCATGAGCAGTACGTGAACACATGGGGCATAAGAATGTCTCACAATAGGCACCAAAAGCATGATCTCTATTTCAAAAGAAGAACACCCAATATGTTTGGCCTACCACAAAGATTGACTTAACCATCATCCAGGTGAGCTTTTTTTAAAAAAATACAGTTTCTCTACTGAAAATCGTTCCAGCAGCATGTCTCACTTTCACACTTACCAAATGCCGATGGATTTCTTGCACACACCAAGTCGGCATTGTTAATCTGATGTCAGTGTTATTAACGCAAGCAAGCTTCATCTTAGCACAAACCCTTCATGAAATACCAGAAGACACTATAGCCAGTCTTTGAGAACAAGATGTTATAATGGCAAAATGGAGGAAGGAGGGTGGAGCTGGTTATAAAAGGTGGCTCTTCGGAAAATACAGTAATTATTATATCAGAGGTGATAATGCTCTAACATATATAATGTTGGAGTTAATAAACCCCTGCAAATACAGAACCCAAAAAATAGAACTTAATATACAAGAGTTTCAGAAACTACAATATTTCCACAATGAAAACTTCATTAGAATTCAGAGCATGTCAAATATTAACCTGTCTGCTCTTCAAATGCTTTTCTTAAATATGCAAATATATTCCCTTTATATTTTCAAAGCAACTGTCTTGAAGCTAGTTTGGGGGGGGAGGGTTCAGGTGTTCATTGGCCATGCCTTCAACATGGCTCCATTAACACTGTTATTTGTCTCAGGAGACCGACACCCAGACCCTCCGTTCAGTTGAAATGAAGCGAGCTCCACTTCCACACCTCAACAGTTAACTAATAAATAAATTCCACCCACTGCAGGAGACATCTCATTTGAATAGTTCTCCCTGACAACAGGACACATCTTGACAATATTTCAGGAAACATAACTGAGCAGAAGTGACAAAGATGGAATTACTTGGGAACACATGTGCAGGAAGCCATTCAGCTCCACAATCCTGTTCTGCAATTTAATGAGACCATGGCCAACTCCATGCACCATTTCCTGATATTCCTTAATACCTTCGGTTATTAAAAAAAATTCCAGTTTAACCAACGGCCATTTCCAAATTGCAGCCACCTGTGTTTGTAAATGTTTCCAAATTACAGCTGAGAGGCTTGGCTCTGATATTTAGACACAACCCTCCATTACTAGATTCTCAGACCTCGCTTCTACATATTTACCCTATCAGTCCACTTGGCAGATTTCAATTTAATCATCCCATAGCCTTCTGAATTACAGGGCATACAAACCTTGTTCATGCAATCTCCAGAAGCTATTTGACCTAAAAATTCAATATCCGTTTGCACTCTCTTCAATGCCAATACATTCAAGTACAGAATCATACGCAGGTATGGTTGAATTAGGGCTATGGATAAATCTTATATTTTTCCTTCTAATTATAAAAGCTGGCATGCTATTGTCCATTTTGATTATTTTTCTGTATGATTTGCGATCATAGGCTTCCAAGTCTGACTGGATAACTAAACGTCCTCGTTTATCACTCTGTAACAGCACTAATGTCAAACGTTACATTTACCCACAAGGAGCTGTAGCTTAACCATCACAGGAAATATCTCACACTGGCTTGATGCCAGCAAAACGGTTGCAAGAACATGTGACTTTGGATGATACATTTTGACATCAGTATTTGGATTGTAAACAGTTGGGCCAGTTGGCATTATCTTTGCTCTGCAAATGCTTTTTCTTCTGTTGTTTGTGAGGGAACACTGGATATTCAGTGATATTAATGGTTAATACTGTATGTAGCTTAGCATCTCCATGAAAATTCCACGATGAACCTGGTCAAGTCTTATTATAGGAGAAGACTTATTGAGGAACCTAGCGCTACATGCATAGCCTTTAAAACAATCATATACAAGCCAGATATTAAATATTTGTCATGCAGCAACAACAGATGTATTAAGACTAAAGCATGTTTATTGACCGTTCCTTGATCTTTTATGAATATGCATCGAAGCTTATAATTTGATGTTCATGTTTCTTATTATATTATGTTATATGGGGACAATAAAAATAATATTTAGAAATGGTGTTATTTTTCAATTGTCTTTTTAAAAGATAATTATGATTGTTTGAACAATTTCTTTAAGATGCTTCATTTATTTCTATCTGTTTCTGGTAAACTTTTATTAATAATAAAACAATGAGTACACATAAATAAGCAACAGGACTCATCCCTTTTCCTTAAACTCCATAATTATTGTTACTAATACATTCATCAATGATCATCTTTGCTCAAAATGACCATGACATACAAGAGAATTTGTTTAAAGAAGATTATTGCCACTTTGGACACAAACCCTCAAAAAGGTTCATCACCCCAATCTAGATACTTCTGAAACATTGACAGAGTACCTGCTTCCACCTTCACCTCAGCAAGTGTGTTCAAAATTGCTACACCCCCTGGGTGAAGAAATTCATCTTCATATCCCCTCTAAATCTCCCTCTCCTTATCCTAAACCTCTGCTCATTGCCTGTTGTCCAGTACAATCATGACCTTCAAATGCTGTGGCCAGAAACACACAGTGCTCCAGCCGTGGTCTAACCAAGTTGTACTGTAATCTCCTTTCAATATAATGCTGTTACCTAGCTAATGAAGGCAAGTATTCTGCAGGACCGTTCTATTACTAACAGGGTTGACCATGGAATGTTGCATCCTAGCTGTCTACATGACAATACGCAATCTAGGACAGTACGATATGGACAGCAAACTTTTGTTTGTACAGCAGGCTCCCCCCTCCATTCTGCTGATGAATCCAAAACAAAGACAGAGACCGATACAGTTTGGCACCATTGGTGTTGTAGGAGTTGCCAGTTAGTGTTGAACTCAATATAGGACAGCCCTAGGGACTCCAGCTCCAGATTTTTCTTCAGGGTTTACTTCTGAAGACTTCCCCTTGAGTGGATACAGCCACAAGGCAGCAGAGGGTTGAGATCAGAGCTTTCCTTCCCCTAGATGCACTGCCAATCACGGCTGATGAGCCCCATCTCCTCGAAGCAACTGGCTTTAAGGTGCCAGTAACCTGCCTTTGCCCCTTCTCCTCTCAGTAGAAACTATTCCACTGGACTTGGTAGCTAAACCACACTTGGAGACCACAAGCTGGGCTAGGTTGTCTTGGAAGTGTTTAAAAGGTAGTGAGAGCTTATCCTCTACAGCTCTGTCACCCCCCCCCCCCCCCCACCACCCCGGTTATGACAACCTTAAGCAAAGGGTAACAGGGTGTCAGCAAAGGGAAATCTAAGTGAGAGATAGATTTTTGAAACATTATGCAGTTGCCATGGAACTCTAGCCAGGCCGAGATGAACTATAAATAAGCTTCAGAGTGCGTGGATAAAGCTAAATACCAGAAGGTCATTAAAATATGAAGAGAAAATTTTCAGCAAACTCTCACACTTTGTCTTTAAAGCAGAATCAGAATCAGGTTTATTATCACTGGCATGTGTCGTGAAACTTGTTAACTTAGCAGCAGCAGTTCAATGCAATACATAATCCGGCAGAGAGAAAATAAATAAATAAAAATGATGATAATAAACAAACAAGTACTGTAAATCAATTACAGTATACATATATCGAATAGGTTTTTAAAATATGCAAAAATAGAAATACCATATATTAAAAAAAAAGTGAGGTAGTGTCCAAAGATTCAAAGTCCGTTTAGGAATCGGATGGCAGAGGGGAAGAAGCTATTCCTGAATTGCTGAGTGTGTGCCTTCAGGCTTCTGTACCTCCTACTTGATGGTAACAGTAAAAAAAGAGCATGCCCGGGTGCTGGAGGTCCTTAATAATGGACACTGCCTTTCTGCATATTATCTACCAGAAAACTCCCTCTACAAGGTAGACATTTTATAGTCTTAAATAAGCATTTGTATTCTCCAGTTTTTAGCTGGGAGATTAATTTGAATGGAGGGAGCTAGCAGGGCCCTCTCATTGCTACAACAAACTACCAGTCTTGGTGCAATTATTCTAAGTGGTGCTTAGCATATTCATTAAATGGAATCCATATGGAGATCACACATACACAGTGACTTAAACCTGAAATTTTCGCTGTTTCTCTTTGCACAGATGCAACCTAATCTGCTGAGTATTTCCAGTATTTTCTGTGCTTTTTAAATATTTTAGATATCCAACATCTGCTGTTGCTTGCTTGGATCTTCATGGGAACTACACCGTTGCGAAGTACGCCCCAGCCAGGGGCTTCAAGGAAGATACTGGAATGGTTGGGGTGCAGGGCAAGAGCCTGAGAAGGAATGTCTGGAGAAAGCAAAGAAGTGGGAGATGGGCAGTTGGGCCATCTCCCACGAGCTTGTTCTTCATGCTTTACGACTCCATGAAGGAAAGGCAGAGAGCACAGAAGCTGCAATGGAATGCTAAGAGTTTTTGGTAGGAAAGATTTAAGATGGAGGATAAAACAAAATACTAATTTCTGAGGAAGATATGTCCCAAAGCTTTGCTATTGGCAAGGCATAATGTAGACAATAAAGTAGAATGCTTCCAAAGCATTTGGTCTCATCCTACCAGACCATGTGTCCACCCAACTCTCTCCCACCTTTTCTGCTATTGAAAACCAACTTGTTTTCTTTCTCCTCAGTAACGCGGAAGGCTCTGAGACCTGAAATATTAACTGTTTCAGTTTCCACAAATGCTGCCTGATCTGCTAAGCATTTCTAGTATTTTCTGTTTTTAACACTCATTTCCAAGAATTTTTATACTGGCTTCGATTTTTAAACTTTCAATGCACAAAACAAAGCCAGGTGTCAGCATTTATGCAGAGTCACTGCATTATCTCACAAATTTGCAGAGAGAAGTCTAGCTAAGGTTCAAAGTATTCTTGCATTCAACTAAAACCACTGCACTAGCTTCATCTGTTGTATCAGTGACAGACCGCTCTACCTTCAATGTCTCTCTGCTGTCAGACTACTCCTCTAACATTCTGCCCTAAATAATCAATACCACTCAGCATCTGCGGGTTCGTTTAGTGTCACTGCTTGCAAAGGCAAATTACAGAGGTAGAACCATGAACAGGACATCCTTTACTGAAGGCAGGAATTCAAAACTAAACAGCCAAGGCTTGTACAACAATCCGTTAATGCAGATCAGCTGACTCACTCAGTTCTTAAAAGGTCATTTAAATACATTACACATACTTCAAAACAGTATGTTAAATATTACTTCTGTGCCCATATGACCAGCTCCTTCTCAGGCTAACATTACAATATTTTCAATTTACTAAAAAGTCTTCTGACCCAAAGTCTTCACCACGAAACCTGTCTAATTATTTAACTGCATCATCCCACTTCTTTTTCGACATCAACCCGTCTATGATGAAAAACTCATTCAAACCATAGTAACCACCAGACATTATTACTCCAGTACTCTTCCAATCTATCTCACACCTTAAGCTGTTCTCATTATACCTAAAATTCTGTTGCCCATGATTGACTTCCAATGCTTTATCTTCTCTAATACATCAAGACTAATTCAAGATTGTTCAATGTCATTTCCAGTAAACCAGTGGAAAGGAGAACAAGGAATTCTTTGCTCTGGATCCGATGCAGCACAAAAAAAGGTAAAGAAAATATTAATAACAAAGCACAGTAAGTATGCAGCAATCTGTAAAAGTCTTGAGCACATATGTATAGCTAGAGTGCCTAAGATTTTTGCACAGTACTGAATTGTCAACATGGAGCAGAGAATAAGTTTGTAAATCTGGAAGGAGCGAAAGATGTTGGGAATGGCAAGGGTGGAGCACTGTGGGAGGGGTGTGGGACAGGTGGCACAGTGCTGGGTGGTGGGGGGGGGGGGGGTGGGTAGCACAGGTGCAGACACACTCAGCCCTGAGACACCAGGAAAGGTCAACTGATTCCAAACAATTGGTTTATTGATCATTACAGAATGTCTCTCTGGTGCTTCCCATTCTCTTCCCTCTCCCTTCCCCTTATCCCAATCATGATCCCCCCTCTACCTGCCCCCCTTCCCACTCTATCATGAGTCGACAATAGAGACCCATATCAGAATCAGGTTTATCATCACTCACAAATGTCATAAAATACTTCTTGCGGCATCAGTACAATGCAATACATAAAATTACTACAGTTTTGTGCACCCTGGCTATTTATATTCCTGACACTTTTGTACAATATTGTAAATACGTAAGATTTCTTATTATATACATACTGTAAATTGATTGCATATACATAAACAATAAATTACAAGTATAATATTCATATATTTCTTAATCTTATACATTTCCTTGTGAGGTGCCTCTCGATGATTCAAAAAGCTCTTTTTGCTTTACACTATGCTAAATTCAATTACGCAACCCCACGTTGGTAAAGTAAGAAAAAAAAGCAGAGGCAACTTTAATCATTAGATTAAATGTAAGGGATCATTTAAAAAAGCGCATGTGAAGCAGAGTTTTTAAAAAGCAGTGTTCAGCCTTACTAGGTTATGTGGGATTATCTAAATTATTGATGTGCTGATATACTAAGAAAATCAGCAAGAACTTGTGAGTTCAGTCTATTTAAAGATGTTCAAATGTAATAAGCAAGGGTGTTTATTATAGAACGTAGATTACATTTGGTATATTTGATTATATTTTATTCTATATGTTTGCATTTACTTATGATTTTTAATTTTGTCCCATATTTTATGACTGCATTGACTTATCTTTACAACCTATGTAACGCACTTTAAGCCTGCATTTTAATGTATGAAGGGTGCTATATAAATAAAGTTATTATTATTGCTACTGAACATCCTACAGCTCTTCCAATACCTCTCATATGAAGAGTTCAAGCCCACATTAATTATCACAAGCTATATTTGAAACCAAACTCAATCTTTAGTGGTTTGATTTTTCATTTGATACAAGGTTCAAAAGACAAAAGTCCACAGTTCAAAAATGTACCAAAACTACACAATGTGGTAGCAGAGGCACCCTGTAGAATGTTTACTACAGTAAACAGTTTATAGTTCTGCAATAAACTAATCTTTTTACAATAAGATTCCTTTCTGACTCGGAATTGCTTGTTCATATCTGGTATTAAAATATGATTACAATGAGAATCTTGACCCTCCACCTCAGTCATTCCCAGTGGTCTATTATGCTGATTCTCATCCGCACCCAGTTAGTTTCCCATTTCTTTGACAAGTCGGTGTTTCTCCTCCAGCTTTAATACCTTTGCCTGCTCTAACCTAGAACCAGTATATTCACCAGTTCTTTAAATTCCAATAGAAACCATCACCAACTTGTACTTACACATCATTTTTAAAGCAGCAAATTACCTCAAGGCATTTTTCAGTATTATTATCTATTAAAATTAAATACCCAGTTGCCCATGAGATATCAGAGTATTTAATTAAATTTTGATCAAGGAGGTAAGCTTTGAAGAGCAGCTTAAAAGGAGACAGGGTGGTAATGAAATTTGGAAAGGTAATACTACACCTTAGTATTACCAGAGTTGGGCA
Source organism: Hypanus sabinus (assembly GCF_030144855.1). Lineage (NCBI taxonomy): Eukaryota > Metazoa > Chordata > Chondrichthyes > Myliobatiformes > Dasyatidae > Hypanus > Hypanus sabinus. Next base: position 129,793,628 of record NC_082707.1, read on the forward strand.
CCGTCCAAATGACAGATAGTTAAAGACACTGAATGGTGATGGAGTGAATGTATTTGAGAGACCATCAAGATGCAGGAACCTGAAGGTTCACTGGGATGGAGGAAATTATTGGAGATAATGATGGGCAAGGTCATAAAGGTTCCCAAAAACAACTGCGACACTTTTAAAAATAAGATGTTATTTAACTTGATGTTGACTGAGCAATAAACACTGACCAGGATACTATCAAAGCCCTGCTGTGCATTGGGGATTGTTATTGTTGTTGTTTTTCGCTGCAAGTGAGGGGGCCAGGGATTGCTATTGTCTTTTTTTTGCAGGAGGGGTGGGGATTTGATGCTATTGTCACTTTTTTTTTGTTGGAAGGGGGTGGTGGATTTTGGGGTCTGCAAGCTTTCCTCTTTTTCATGTCGGGGGGTGGAGTTAGTGTTTTTTTTTCCATCAACCCCCATGGTCTTTCTGTATTTCATGACTATCTAGAGAAGACAAACATCAGAGTTGTATTGTGCATGTATACTTTGACACTAAATTGAATTTTTGTACCTTTAAAGTCAACATCTTGAAAGACAGGTAGAAAGGGAGCTCAATTTAACACTTTTTCGGAGAAGATACCTCAAATAGCTCTTTATGTGTGTGTATCAGTGTGTTCATGAATGCGTTTGTGTCAAGTCAATGCAGCAAAACCTGATTTACAGTCACCTTGGATGTCCTTGCATTGGACCAAGACCTCTCAACTCCATGTGGCATTTGACATGCAACGGCAGCCCTACATTAAAGGAAATTGTGCACTGGCAACTTTGACTTATCAGAATGAACTGGAAGCATGACCCTGAAAATCTACCCCAAAAAAAGTGGTAGAATAAATATATTTAAAGGACAACCAAGCAGCCAGAAAGAGAAAATGAAAATATCTTGGGTGGTTCGAGGGCCAGCAGAAACTACAGGAGACAGTGAGAGGCAAGGTCACAAGGATATCTGAAAATATAAGTGAGGATTTTAGAGTTGGGCACTGACCAAATGACAGCCGCTATAGGTCAGCAGGGACTGACCAGGAACATGTACTGCACTGACAGTAGGGTTTCCCATGACCTCCTTCCGTCACCCACCCAAGGTTCACACTTACTGCAGTGACACATTGTCAAGGCACAAGCTTTCTGCTGAGATCCTGATCCAAAAGCCCATCTGGTCCTAGAAATGGATGGAAAAGATCCTGTGCCATTTTTTCCAGTCCTCCTCTCAAAGCAATTGTGCTGATGGCCTGGTGACAAATTCACACCCTAACTAAAACTGGTAATTCACCTCAATAGTTGGCAAGCCTCAGCTCTGCACAGGCTGCCTCTGTCTTCAGCAACAGATAAAAGGCAAGTAAATGGCTACATTGTTTTTGGGCCACCCTGAAGATGCGGAAGGCCCTGTATAAAAGCAAGCCCTATGCTGAGCAGAGCATCAAGTTCACAACACCATCTAGAAGCAAACAGCATAATTTTCATATAGTGCCCGCCCAAAAAATAAACATAGTTAAATCAGAAGAACTGTCTAAAAACAAAGTGAGACAATTTTCGAGGGCCAAGTTGCCATTCAGGTACCTTGGCTTTTCTCTATGTATTTGCATCTCTGTGGGCTGGAAGGAGTTATGTAGGTTCCCTGAACATGGACTGGGACAGAACACTAATCAGCAGTCCTCTGAATCTTTGGCTGGGTGAGGAAATGTGCGTTTCTCCCCTCCCTTCCTTAATTGACTCTTCCCAGAACTGTGCCGCATTTATCATCACAAAAGGTCAAACACCCAATGTGTGTAGAATCCAAAGTCGTACTGTGGAAAAAAAGCAAATCTTCCCTCAGTAGGAAGAAAATTAAATGAGCATACTCTGGCTTTAAGATGGCCCAGTCAGTAAATAACAGATTAGGTAGGATAATGAATCTAAATTGCTTCTCGCCAACACCAGCTCAACTGTAAACTTCCACAGAACCCAGGAACTTTTCTAAAAACACAGAGCATTAAAGCACTCAGTTTGAGATAGGCACAAAGTAGTTCATCTACTATGATGATTTGAAGGGCAGCAGAAACTACAAGAGACAATGAGAGGCAAGGTCAGCAGGATATCTTAAAATGGGCCTTCTTCATATTCAAGAATGAGAGAACTGCGCATGTGTTCTTGCCACAAACCCAATAAGAGTAAGTGCCTTCCCTGCAGAATATTGTTAGCTGCTTAACTGTTGCTTTTTCTACCAATTCAACCTGCACATTAATGTTTAGGGAATCCTGCACCTCTGATTCTGAATTTGCTCCCTGTTTAGAAAATAGTCTATACCTTTATTCCTTCTACCAAAGTGCACGAGCAGACACTTGCCCACGTTATCGTCCATCTGCCATTTCTTTGCCCATTCTCCAAATCTGTCCCAAGTCCATCTGCAGACTCCCTGCTTCCTCAACACTCCCCGCCCCTCCACCTATCTTCATATTGTCCGCAAACCTGGCCAACAAAGCCATCAATTCCATCATCCAAATCATTGACTTATAACGTGAAAAGAAGTGGTCCCAACACTGACTTCAGTCTTGCAATTCATCTGGTCTTCAGCCGTCATTGAGTCCTAGTAGACAGCAGTGAAAGTCTAGTTGGTCATGCAGAAAGCAAATGTAATTTTGGGCACTCATCTTGAGAGGACTAGAATATAAAAGCAAGTACATAATTCTGAGGCTTTATAAAGCACTGGTCAGACTACAATTTGAGTATTGAGGTGAATATGATTGCAGAATATAGTATTAATGGTAAGACTCGTGGCAGTGTGGAGGATCAGAGGGATCTTGGGGTCTGAGTCCATAGGACACTCAAAGCTGCTATGCAGGTTGACTCTGTGGTTAAGAAAGCATATGGTGCATTGGCCTTCATCAATCATGAGATTGAATTGAAGAGCCGAGAGGTAATGTTGCAGCTATATAGGACCCTGCTCAGATCCCACTTGGAGTACTGTGCTCAATTCCAGTCGCTTCACTACAGGAAGGATGTGGAAACCATAGAGAGGGTGCAGAGGAGATTTACAAGGATGTTGCCTGGATTGGGGAGCATGCCTTATGAGAATAGGTTGAGTGAACTCGGCCTTTTCTCCTTGGAGTGATGGAGGATGAGAGGTGACCTGATAGAGGTGTACAAGATAATGAGAGGCACTGATCGTGAAAATAGTCAGAGGCTTTTCCCCAGGGCTGAAATGGCTAGCATAAGAGGGCATAGTTTTAAGGTGCTTGGAAGTAGGTACAGAGGAGATGTCGGGGTAAGTTGTTTTTTTTTTAAAACGCAGAGAGTGGTGAGTACATGGAATGGGCTGCTGGCGATGGTGTTGGAGGTGGAAACAATAGGGTCTTTTAAGAGACTCCGAGATAGATACATGGAGCTTAGAAAAATAGAGGGCTATGGGTAAAGACTAGGTAGTTCTAAGGTAGGGACATGTTCAGCACAGCTTTGTTGGTCAAACGGCTTGCATTGTGCTGTATGTTTTCTAGGAGTCTATGTTTCTAAGCAGTTTTAGACTTCTTATCTGAGAAAGGATGTGCTAGCATTGGAGAGCGTCCAGAGGAGGTCTATGAGAATGGTTTCCTCAACTCTAATGTCAATATACTTTAAGTGATTCTAAAATATGAGAAGCAACAGGTTAAGCATCTTTGTTGGTTTCAAACATTCCACAGCCAAAAAGAATCTGCTAGATTTATGCAATAGTACTGTCCTTCTGTCTCAATGCTACCAACGTAAGGCAGGCACTGAAATGCACATCTTCCAGGATCATGCATCTCTACTCACCCCACGATTCCATTCCCTCTCCACGTATCTATGTGTTCCTGCAATTTATTCACTATAACATTATCAATTTTCTTTTGGTTCTTTTTGTCATTAACAAGAGGACATTTTGCAGTAGTTTACTGCAATTAGCCTGCCAACCCACACATCTTTGGTACATGGGAGAATGTCAGGGCACCCATAGGAAACACAGTCACAGAGAAAACAGGCCAACTCTGCAAAGACAGCAACCAAAGGCAAGGGTGAATGCAGCTCGCTGGAGCCATGAGGCAGCAGTATGATCTGATGATTCATCTAGAGCAATAAAAATGGACATCTGATTTTAGAAAAACAAAAATAATGCACCACATTATACCCTCAACAAAAACCATGGATACATTTGCATGAAGCTAATGTGACTGTGGGCATCTACAACAAACAAAGAAAAGAAGGGGAAGCCATTCACTTACTCAATGATTAAATGGCAGCCCCGAATTCATTTGCAATCACTTCAGCATAATTGACAACCACTCAAAAATGGAGCAGATTTTACCTGGAGCTGTGAGAAATATGTACAACTTGGGCTGGAGTGGAAAACAAGGCATAGAACCCACAATAAATATCAAACAGATGACAATCACCAGTGTCTGTTCTTTAAACAAAGTTAGGCAGCATTGTGCAGTGCAGATGAATGCAGCACAGCTTTAAGGGGGATAGGTACAGGCTCAAAGAAGGGGCAGGTGGAATCTACCATTTGAAAAATATGAGATCATCCACTTGAGGGAAAAAAATAATGGAAAAGCAAGGTGCTTTTTTGGGATAAAAAAGGTATGTGTTTAGAGAGCCCTGGGCATTCTTGTTTAATGAGTGCAATTTAATGCACAGATACAGCAATTAAGAGCAAATGGGTGGAAGTACATATGGAATATTCTACTTTTGACACCGAAGGATAGACTTGTGATGGAGGAAACCCAGTGAAGGTTCATCCGATTGATACCAGTGATGATGGGAGACCATTTGTCCAATGAAGAAAAGTTAAGCCAATTGGGCTGAAACTATATAAAATTCAGAAGACTAGAAAGAGACCACATTGAGAAAATGGATAATTCTAACAGAGCCTGACAGGATAGAATCAGAAATTATGCTTTCATTGACTAGGGTGTCCAAAACTAAGGGTCGGAGTTCCAGAATAATGAGTCAATCATCCAGGACAGATTTGAAGAAATTTCCTAACCCAGAGGGTAGTAATCTGGAATTCTCTACCTAAGAGGATAGGTAAGAAAGAGGCGAATGCATCGTTGGATACTATGGGAATAAAGGAATAAATAGTTAGCTCAGGTAGTTGTTGCTGTGGTTAAATGCCCATACTGAATGGCAGACGGTTCTGAAGGGTCACATAAGCTACTCTCACTATTACTAATGTTCCTCCCAAAGTTCTCACATTTAAATCCCTGGAAGGTATATATCCTTAGGACATCAATTCCTGGAATGGTTCTTCGATCATAACATAGTCTACTGCAGCTCAGTCAAACCAGCAAGATTCAAGTTTTGTGATTCAGACTCATACAGCAGCTGCGATTATTGTCCAACAATTGCTTGATAGCTAAAGCGATTCAGACAGTGAATTGTTCATTTCATCAAATATAGGAAAATCATCTCAGCAGTGCCTTGAAAATTCATTATGGAGAGAACTGAGTGTTTTAATTAACTACCTCAGCAACTCCAGAGGTGTTTTAACAACAGCTGTGTAAGCTTACTAGCCATCCAATCCGATCATTACTTTCACTGCAGTGTATGTACTGGCTGGGGCAGCATTGCAACGTTCATCAGTGTTTAGAGGCTGAGAGAGACAACACCGAATCAGGACCTTCAACCCACCAAGTCTATGCTGACAATCAAGCACCATCCAAATTAATCCTACCTAATCCATTTTATTCCTCTAGCATTCCTGTCAATTCCCCTGGATACCACACACTGCAGAACCCTCTGGTTCGGCAACTCCCATGGTCAGAAACACTGTGAATCCAGCACCAGTATTTTGCAGTGTGGAGATTGCTGTGTTCGCACAGCCAAGCCGCTAAGCTTGTCTATATTTGTATCGGAATTTATTTCCTGTTTAAAGCTTTATAATAAATTCAATTATAAATGTAAGTACAGTATAGCTTTTCAGTTATAGTTAAAGTTAGTCCCAAGCCTTTTAGGCTCATCAGACTGGCGCTTATGCCGGTTTCCTCCCCCCGGATAGGACGCCAGTCTATCGCGAGGTTAACCCCAGCATTTTGCTGGTGCCCATTTTCAGCTGGATGGACTGGAGCAATGTGTGGTTAAGTGACAAGTGGTTAAGCTCAAGGACACAACACGTTACCTCGGCTGAGGCTCGAACTCATAACCTTCAAATCGCTAGTCTAACGCCTTAACATCTTGGCCATGCACCACACTTTTTTTAGTTAAAGGTTTCATGTTATATTTCATCAAACAATACAAGGAATTAATTGCCTTATTCTTCAATTTAAAATTTTATTCTACATTTTATGACATAGCAATAAATATAGAGAGTGGCCTACACTTAGGATTAAGGCATTTATTTAAAGAGGGGTGGAGAGTGGGGTTACCAGGACAACTTTTGTGGTCCACCACCAGTCCAGTCCCAGGGGTACTGGGCTACAGAGTCTCAACTGCAGGGACAACTTTCAGCTATCTACCAAGCCTCAGAGAACATAGGATGCCTTTGGGGAAAGGGGATAGGGATAGTACTTTTTGTGAGAAAACCCAGGGACTGCACACAAACACCAGGCCTCATTCTGTTCCACGTTCACAGGCATATACTTGCATGTGTAATTGAATAAACAGAAGATGCCATAACTGGCAAAGCTCAGCATCAATGGGGAGAGGACCAGACTGAAATGTTTAATCTATGTCTAACTTGGCACATTACTAGCGTGTTTGGAGCTTTAAAAGCTCGTGCTAAATCTACACCCTTGAGGCAGGAGAAGGGTTGCGGCCAGTTAAAGGGAAAAGCCACCAAGGGCAAGGATGGTGACTTTTGATCAACTCCGAGACACAAGGCTCAAGACCTGTGATAAACTGAAGCTTGAATGAAGGGCCATTTCAAGAGTCAATGCACTAAGGATGTACACCATCCAGGGACGTGTGCAGGTATTTAAGTGTCCCTTCAAAAGTCCTCAAGACACAAAAATAAGAATGGACCATACCATTGGGCCCCTTCTTTCTGTTCAATAAGGTCATGGCTAATCTTTCAGCTTAGTGCCTTTCATCTCCTTTGCAGGTTTATTATTTGTTTAAAGTGACTAACACTGCACTGTGATGTTTAGCTCCTCGTTTCAGTGTGTGTAAAACACATCATCCTACATTTGCTAGTTCTCTGTATGCTGGCAAAGTGCGCTGCTTTGCACTAACAAGCTTGCATCTTCAGGGAGCGTGATAAAAATATATTCTCCTCCACAAGCTGTTGCTGGAGGGGAAACAACATACTATTAAAATATTTGTGTCTTGAAGCCGAAAAATAAGGATCATAGGGAATGAGCCAAATGGTGTTGGGTTATGTAACATATGGGCAGAAAATACTTGATAAACCCAGTAGTAAGAGAGAACTAAGTGCGAGGGGAGGGGAGGGAACATGATGTGGGTTTTGATGTTTCGTTCAAATAATCCATGGAACATTCATGCCCTATGGGCACCAAACAGATCGGCTGGCAGTGAGGACAGATACATGTGGCCAACATGTGTGCTCTGTTGAACCCTGGAAATGAAAAGACCAATAGAACAATGGAATCAAAAATCTTTCATCCATTATATCTGTGCTGATCAAAAAGATCGAACTAGCTGAGTCCTAACTTCCAGCAGCATGACCGTAGCCTTGCAGGTTAAACACACACCAAAATTCTTCCAAAGAGTGATGAAGGTGTCTGCTTCTACCACCGTTTCAGGCATCATCACACTCTTGCTGAAAAAATTTCTTTGACCAATAACTTCAAAATGATTTTTGTGACCCCACATTGGCAAATAGGTCCTTCCTTTATCATTTAACCGACGCATAATTTAATAGACCCGAGTTAAATTTCTCCTCAGCCTCCTCTGTTCCAAAGAAGGCAACTCCATTTTGTCATGTATAACCTCATTGCTAAAATTTCCCCAGTCTTGGTAACAAGGCTTCTCTGCACTCCTCACAATGTAATCACATCCTTCCTGTAATGTAATGATTAGAACTGTACGAAATACTCTACCAAACCCTAACAAATAAGATATACAAATCTACCACATCCTCTCCATGATCATGTTCATTGGCTTGGCTAAGAAGAACATCCCAGGTACCTTCTGAGCAAACCATACGGACTCTTCCTGCTATTTTGTCGGCTGTGTGGCAAAACCCTAGTCCCTAGCAACACCATGGCCACTTTGCACTAAAATTGTTCTGTGTTTTCTTGTAGAAATTGTATATAATTTATGTTTATCTTGTGAATGCTGCTTATATAATGCTATGTGCCTATGAGGCTGCCACAAGTAGTTTTTCATTGCATCTGTGCACAAGTGTACTGTACATATGACAATAACCTCAGCTTTGACTTTGAACTCCATGGTCCCTGTGTTCCTTCATACTGCTCAATGTTTTCCTCATTACCGTGTATTTTGTTATAGTTTCTGTATTACATTTCTTGACATTAAATTTCATTTTCCACACTTTAAAAAAAAATCAGTTGAAACACATAAGTAAAATCACAGTAATGCTCTACAATCAAGCTCAACATGTCAACTTATTTTCAACAGTAAGCAGAAATACTGCAGCTGCTGGAAACCTGAAATAAATTAAATGCCAGAGACACTCAGCATGTCGGGCAGCAACTGTGGAAAGAGAAACAGTTAACGATCTGAGTCAAAGACCCCAAAAGATCGATTTCAGTTCCCTTTCCTGGTGTAATGGTTATGAACTGGGATACACTACCTGAACATTTAGACCAGTGGTTCTCAACCATTTTCTGCTTGTGACCCACTTGTGACTTTCATTTACATTTGCGGCCCCACCCTCCATAGTCTCCGTTCATTGCTAAAGTTTTCTTTGGTCAACTCTGCTAATTATTCTGATATACAGTCAATATTTATGTTTTAACAAGTTATAGATATTATTATATTTTAAATACAATGTTACAGGTGTATATGAAAAATAAAACTTATTTCAAAGCTCTTTATTAATGTATATATAATATTCTTCTGACCAGCAATGAAAAAGCACTTAATATTATTATTTTGTGTATTTACGAAGATCCTTGCAACTAATGCAAATTGGCACGTTTTTGAATATCTGGCTGCTACTTGGTTAAATAATAATTTATTTATTTGTGTTTGTGATACAGTCTGGATAGGCTCATCCCGTCCCTCGAGCCACCCCAGCGACCCCCGACAAACCCGATTACCCTTAACATCTATTTGTTTCTTTTTGTTTATATATTTTAGTAATATTTCATAAAAACAGTAAACTTATCCTGTGGCCCCTAGTTCCTTGTTTTTCCATTTGTGACCCCTGTGAATTCTGGCGTGACCCCGTGGTATAGCTCATGTTGAGATCCACCGATTTGGAGGTTCAATTGCAGGGTAACTGAATGGACACTCAACATAGTATATGTTGGGGCTTTGGGTGCAGTGGAACCAACTGATGAAGAGCAGCATCAGTACAAAGGGCCACAAGGTCCTCTTGTGTTTTGTAGGATTCCTAAAGCTGATATCTCAGCCCCAAGCTTAGCACCAGGTCTTTTCTAATGAATGACTGACAAGAAAGCCCTGATGCAAGTGGATAATACGCTCCATCCTTTTGTCGAGAGCCTACAGGTGCACATCACAACACTTTCATTGGACAACAGGCCTTAAGAAATTGGAGGCATAACCCAAGAGAATCGCAGTGAGGGAACCTTACTGCTGTCAGAAAAATGAAACCTGAGCAATGATGGCAAGCAGAAATGCGACAGCCTACAACACCTGCTCAAGGAAAACAAAGCTGTGTGCAGCATTTCTACATGATTCAATGAGGTTTCCTTCTCACCGACTATATCAACTGTGTGTTTTACAAGACCTGCCCTTTACAGCAGGTGACTAGCACACATGACAGATAAGAGATACCATCACCACTCATGTCCATTATCTCTCTACCAGTGCTCCCCTTGCACAGCAACTGTTGCATTTAACAGCATGAATTACTGCCCTATTCCTCCTGCTCCATTTTTTCAGACTTCTATGTCTTCACTTGCTTTGGGTTCAGATTTCTGCTTCCATACTGGTATGAATCATACAAATAAGTTATAACTGAACCAAACCCTTTTCTTGTTGGAGGGTGGGGGAGGGGAATGTAACAGGAAAACTATTCTCACACTGTGTTAATAGAGCTTTGGGTGAAGGGAACCGAGATGGATCAGGGATTTTGTTTGTTGCTCGTGCCATTGCAGGAGGGCTGACATTACAGTTCAGAAATCCCACTGAAACATCCCTGCTTTGAGATCCACCTCTGCCTTATGAACTGCTTGCCATGGAACAGATGTAGATTTAATCGCCCATGAAAATAGCAGTTACATAGATAGAACTCTGTAAGAAAGAAATTAAAAACATAGCCCTTTAACCCAAGAATTGCTGCCGCATTATATTAAATTCTGGTGCATTTAAAATTTTCCCACTGGAAATGTTTCTGTTGATATTTGAGAAGGGTTCAATGTTAGCTTTGTGGCATGGTGGGCGGAGCTAAAGATAACGCCCAAGGGCGACTCCTCCCAGCTCATCAGCAAAACAGTTAAATTCCTCCTCTCCTAATGTCCCTATTTTGCTTTTCAGGGTGGCTAGGGTTCTTTTGGGACCTTTGATTGACAGCGGCACTCAAAACTGCGGTTTTGCATGACGGCATTTTCCATTCTTGGAATTCGCCGATCGGACACGTTTTGGTACGTCCAGATCTGGCCTGAAGTTGGGTGACTTCACAGCCTTGCACAGCCCCTGTGGGCATAAATTCCCGCCAGTGTCGTGAGCTGAAGCGTAGCAGGAGCCAGAACATCGAAGACAGCAAGAGTGGTTGTTGGAGGGTTCTGCACTCAATAATTAATCTCTCTCTCGCTCTCTGTCTCACAATGGTGAGGGAGAGTATGCTGCCTGTTCTCGAGTCGGGGAACTCAAAATAGAAAGCAACCTTTCAGACTGACTGTAATATTGAAATAGCGACCGTTGTCTCTCCTCTTGCTGAGGAAGGGGCGATATCTGTCTCTCCCTTGTTAGTGAGTGAGAGTGCCTGTGAGATGTTGAAATGCTGGAGTGAGCAGGTAGTGTTTGATGGACTGTAGACCACGGCCTCTCTTTGGGGGCTTTGCCATTGCTTGCGTGGTGGGTGGTGGGAACAACGATGCTTCTTGCTAGAATTAATGGGGGGGAGGGTTAGATGCTGCTTGTGCATAGCATGGGGTGGGAGGCCTTTGGTGTTCTTACATTGTTTATGTCATACATTCTTTGCGGTTTTTATTCCGTTTCGAGGATGTTTGAGAAAAGTGAGAATTTCAGGTTGCATATTGTATACACTCTCTGATATTAAACAGAACTATTGGTGGGCCTGGGGAGTTGTGGGACACATTGCAAATATCTACAGCCGGAGACTTCTTGTTTCGGAGGGACAAAGTTGGGAGGTAGAAGTGGTTGAGGGAAGCAACGTTTCAGAGTTTCTGTCCGCTATACATCAAGCTACATGTGAAATGGCCTGCGTGAGAAACCTTACTTTATGTATTCTTTATATAAATTATCTCTTAACAAAACCAATCCAATCAGCATCTGCTCAAATTGTGCTGGAATCAGCAAAGGCCCAGACTCTCTGCTAAGTACCCAGTGGCTTAATTTGGGTTATCATCAACCCTTCCCCAACCCACCCACCTTGCCCCTCTTCCCTTTCACCTGCCAACTTGTACTGCGACCTCCTCCATCCTCAACACCTTTTTTATTCTGGCTTCTACCCGCTTCCTTTTCAGTCCTGATGAAGGGTCTCAGCCTGAAACGTCAACTGTTTGTACCCCTCTATAGATGCTAGATGACTTGCTGAGTTCCTCCAGAATTTTGTGTTGTGTTGCATAAGATTTCCAGCATCTGCAGGACCTCGTGTCTATCAACTAATGTATTTCAATCTGGAGTCCCAGTGCATAGAAGAAAATGCTACCTTTATTTTCATGTCACTATTATGCAAGTCCAATTTTCCTACTATAATAACCTGTGACGATCTCTGAAGAAAAACTTCCAAACACTCTTTCTCTACCTGCAGGCCCAGAGTACTATGTACCTTCACAATACTTTGTTCTTTCCTAGTTTCTGTAGGGGGCTTAACCAGCATCAGTCCCAAGTTTGACATTCCCCTCACCTGAAGTTATACACACCTGCACTTTTAACATGGTGAAATTTTTTTTTGTCTCTCCCTTCCCGTCACATCTCCCATTCTCATAAGAGTGCAACTTCAAGTGAAAGTAACGCATACTGTGGCTTAAGGATAGAAACTCTTACTGAAGTTATTTAGTGCTAACCTACAACAGCAGCATATTATAAATTTACACAGGAAAGTTTAAGGTCAGAGAGAGGAGGGTATAAGTAGATTTAAGGGTAAATTTTTCACAGAACCATTGGTATCTGGAAATGAGCTGCAGAAAAGGTGGTGCAAGCAGGAACAGTAACAACATTTGAGGGATACTTGAGTGAGCAAGGCTTAGAGAGATATAGAATTAATGCAGGTAAGTGGAATTAATCTTAAAATAGGCATGATGGTTAGCATAGGTGTGATGGGCCAAATGGGCTATTCCTATGCTATACAATTCTTTAACTATGACAAAGAGTACTTTACACAACGCTTAATACTGTGCAATAGAGAGGAAATTTCATCCAACTTTCTCTGATAATTATCCACCTAGACTCCCACAAGACTTAGCACTCTAAGCAAGCTGTGTACTATATTCAACCTCAAACAACACCATGATTCAACTTCTGGCTTCCATCATGATCACTTTCTTTATCAAGTCTAGAGCAGCAAGAAAAAATATATATATTACCATCCATAATACTTCCAGCAGTGAGCACAACAGAATCAGCTACGCAAATTCAGTCTTGCCCTCTCCACTCCATACCCACAAGCTATCCCACTGTACATCTCCCATTATGAACTGTTCATCTGACGACTGGTCAACGTGTCTAAACTAACTAGCATCCAAATGCCTATGCTCCATAACCAGAGAAAATACAGTCAAATCCAGCCATACCATTTAAAATAAATCAAATGCTGTTTTGTAGAATCTGTCTGTAAAACATCGGCATGTTAATCATGATCATAAGATTGTAAAGTGATGCAGAGGAGAAAAAAAATCAGCATGTCCCCATGATTTTTGATTTCCATTCACCATCCTTCAGGTCAGGAAACCCGTTGCCATGACCTAATCCGCTCTACAAAATACAGAAGAGTACAGAGGCAGCAGGAATTGCTGAAGAAAGTTTCAAGCAGCATCTCCAAAGAAAAAGTCACTGATTCAGCCTGATCTTTTATCAATCTAACCAATGACCAGCTTCAGTGTCAAAACAATGTCTGAACCCTTCACCATTCTTATAAGCTGCCAAGGAGCCCAGTACTTACTTCTCGTTGCAACTACTGATGAACAGTACACTTCAGCCCTGCAATTCAGGACTTTTTTTTTAAAACAAGGAAGAAATTGCACATCAGAATGATGCCACATTAAATATCTGTTTCTACCCCATTGCCAGCATCCTTGATGCCTTAAAAAGAAATTCCAGTGGAGTCTCTTTCAAACTGACGAAGGATATTACAATGAGTCAGTGATTAGACTCACAAAACGGAGCCTCACCGACACTTGCATGCCTCATGTTTGAACTTGACAACCACGTAAGGGGCACATACCACAGTCACAGAGCACATACATTTTAGGAAGGATGTGGTGCAATAGAGAGATTCACCAGGATGTTCTCTGGAATGGATAGCCGCAGTCATAGGAAATTGGATCAGCTGGGTTTATCCTGATGGAAATATCAGAGGCTGAAGGGTGACCTGCTAGAGTTGATATAATTATGATAGGATAGAATCCTTTTCCCAATTACAATGTTTAAAAGGTGTATGGTACAGTTACTTGGAGAGGAAAGGCATTGTGGTACACATGCCAAAGCCAGTAAGTGGGATTAGTGCTGATAGGTTTCATGAGCAATATGGATGAGATAAGCGGGAAGGGTCATTTTCTGATCCATGTGATTCTATGATTCACAACCACTGAGCATTTCAATGTCAAACTCCTGCAGTTAATTATCTTTGAAATCTAAGCAAAGCATGAAAGTACTTCACTAGGACACAAAGAGAAAAGCAACAGTCGTCCAGATGAGCAGATAGTTGGAGCGATGTTCAACAGCATGGAAGAAAAAGCTGGTTCAACAAGGGGCCCCAGTCAGAATCAAAGAAATGTAGAAGTCATGACAGCAGAAGGAGTTGGTTGACAAGGGTGGGATGGAAAGGTTGTCGCAATCCCCCACATCAATTTGTGAACAGCATCCAATGTGAACAATAGCGGACGAGAGCCAGGACAGGGTCAGAGGTGAAGGTTTCAGTCTTCCTAACACTCAACTTCTCTGTGACTAGATATACTCTTAAACCAACACACACAAAATGCTGGTGGAACGCAGCAGGCCAAGCAGCATCTATAGGAAGAAACACTGTCGACATTTCGGTCTGAGACCCTTCATCAGGTCTAGTTCCACCAGCATTTTGTGTGGGTTGCTTGTATTTCCAGCATCTGCAGATTTCCTCGTGTATACTCTTAAACCATTTGTTTTTGTGGAAGCACATTGGGGAAAGAAAAAAAATGAATGAAATGCCCTCATAAGTGAAAAGGAAATTCAGTTCTTGTGTAACAAAAGCCACAAAATGATCAACCACATTTGCCAAGCCACACTGTCATTTACAATTCCATAATGCAATCTTTGGAATTGTGTCAAAGCAGTTCATAGCCCCAGCTGAAGTTCAAAGTTGCTACGATTTTTTAAAGTAGTTCCCTTGAACTTGAAAGACATCTCTTTAGGAAATGCCTCCCACAAGCAAACTGAAAATGCAATTTGCACCATAAAATGAGTGTTTAATTGCCTGGCACAGCTCAATTCTAAAGGTCAGCAATTTTTCAATACGATCACTTCCACATTGGTGAATCTCCCAGTTCAGATGCAGCTCCACCAATTACCCGTGATTATTTTTCCACAGAGTGGTAAACAAATAGAAAGCATCCAATTCTCACTTGGTGAATTGGGAAGCTGCATAGTGAAATGTTAACATGAAAATAATGTTACCATACTTGCTTACTGTGCAAAACCCAATTCAAACTTACACTGACCTTTTAAAAACTAAATTGACAACTAATGAACTAACTTTGGAGGGAGTGCATTGCTGTCGTTTGGACAAAGAGAACAACCAACAATGGCATTTGACAAATGACAATGATCTTGCTGAAGAAATAAGTTGTTCCCATGGCAATGGGAGGACTCTGCCATTTGACGCTTTGCAATGGACATCAGGCAGCTGGGGCTCTGGTCTCACATCTCATCCATAAAAAATATAGCTTTCCCTCAATACTGTCCTTCACCGAGATATCAATACATTCTCACACAGAACATCTTTATAATGGCAGGTTTGGGAATTCTGACACTATCGTCAAGGGACCGGATTGAGAGTGATGTGCCACAAGTGAGTTTTTCGTTGCACCTGTGCAATACATGTACAGTACAGATATAGATATATAAAAAAAGAGGTCCGTAACAGAATTAAGCTTATCATCACTCACGTCATAAAATTTGTGGGTTTTTTGCGGCAGTAGTATTGTGCAATACATAAAATTACTACAGTACTGTGTATATGAAAATAAGCTCGATTTTGACTTTGGTATGGTCAAGGATGCTTCCAGATTTAAGCCTACTCTATTTTGCCAGGTTTTCTTAATCATGGAAACTAGACAGCCACCGTGCACCCAGCTTGGAGAAGAGTAATCTCCTTTCAGTTTCCAATAGGACAATCCTTACTGCTTTCGGTCTACCAAATGAGGACAAGATTAAATTCACCTGTAATACTTGCCACTAACTAATCAACTGTGACACTCACCATTACAGCCTGCCCCTCACTAGCTACTTGAGGAAGTTCCAGGTTACCAACACCTTCTCAACAATAATCACGATTTTTAGGGATAAAGATAGCAGCAAATGCATTATAAACTGCTGATGATCAGCTTGTCTGTGGAAGTCAACATTCTCAATCTTACCTCATTCCAAAAATCACCATTATCCTCTGTAATGCTCAGAATTTTTAGTAACTTGAATATTTATCAATTCAAAGTAGAATTTGCTTGAGAGAATGATAGTTAAAAACACGTTTCATTTTAAGCTCTATGTTTTTGACTGTAGTTACAAGTGTGGTCTGGTTTTGCAGTGTCAACATCTCCAGCACTCTATAATTAACAGTGCCCATCCAGTTAGCAGTTGTTCTCCAAAGTCTACCTGCACCCATCCTTTGCCTGTACAGTGCTTCTGTAAGGTGAGGGATGCACAGAATAAATAAAAATGTAAGTGTAAGATCGCACTGTGTGATTTAACAGGCATATGCGGCACCTTTGAAGCACCATGCAGGTCTGGAAACACCCAGTTTCGATCCCTTACAGGTACTGAATTAATGGGTCTCAGAGGCGATTCTGCAGTCAGCCTCAGCATCATTGGATTGGGGGGTAAAGGGGAAAGGAAAGAAATCAGCAGGAATTCTGGCTCAGCCTTGAATGCAGAAGGGATGCAGCATCTGTATTTTCAACAGTTTGCTGCTTTCACTATTCTAGGGGATATCCCCGATTCGAACCTCTTCAGGGTAGTCCATGGTACCAAGCCAGCAGTTTGAGTGTATGTGCTGAATTAAATGCAGTGGCTCTATCTAACTCCACCATCTCCTCTGGCAGCAAGCTCCAGACATCAAATATGCTCTGTGGAAAAAAGCTTCCCCCTCAATTCCTATTTGAGACTCTCTCCTTGCACCTTAAACCCACACCCTCTTGTTTTTGATATCCCTTCTACGGGGATATTAAGATTTAGCTTTAGACAACGCTACAATTGGTCATTCTGTGTATTCGTTCTGAATTATTACACTGCTGATTATCTTGTGTTTTGTAAAGCAATAAAGCCGTATTTTATAGAATGGCTATAAAGCTGTTAGCATTTGATATCTGGTGTGTGGGAGGAGGAGGGGGAGGGAAGAGAGGTCCATTCTGTGATGGCACACACAATTTCAAAAGAAGCAAAATCAAAACGAGAGAGCTCAAGTATTGCAAAAACATCACAAGTGTGCAAACACAGGTTTAGTTACATGATTCAACACTCCTGCTTTGCACTGAACAGTACTCTTGAAAAATATAAAACACTGGAAGATCCTCTGATTTAACTGCTTCCATAAAACGGACTTCAAGACGACTGAGTGTCAAAAACTTTTGGTCAAGATGGCAAATCAAAGGACAATATTGGGCCGATGATCCATGAAACAAAATACAAAATATAAAATATATATTACTGCTACAATCAATGTAATACTGAACCACTTTAATACTCTAAATTTACCAAACAGCCCTCACCACCCTGGCCATGCAACTAACTTGTATGCTCAAGTTCCCTGTTTTGTATATCTCCTCATAAAATCAACAGAACCTGACTGTGTGAAGCTAGGGAGGAATTTTACATAAAAGGGCAAGAACTAATTTATATTTCAGGCAAGCTTGGCTCCTTTACAAACTAAAAATGTTTTTCATAATTCCAATTGGATTTTCTTCTCCTGTTCCCATCTGAAGACAAATTTGTCTCACCTGTAACTAATGATCTGGGGGGGGGGGGGGGAGAGGAAACAGCATCCCAGCACATGGCTGATAGTCACTGCCTTCATGACACTGACCGTGACCACCGTCTACATGATGCAATGCCCTAGACAGCACGCCAAGAATTCTTCAATGGCATCTCTCAATCCCCATCAGCAAAGGGCACAGCAATATGGGAATGCAGTCACACCTATCTCCCTGTCACACACCCTTCCAGGCTGGGAATAGATTTGCCTGTCCTTCCTCGGCACTGGGTTTCAAAGCTGTAACTTTATAACCAACAGCTCCGAGAGAGTACATTTATCATATGAACCACAGCAATGCTTTAGAGGACTGGCTCTATCATTGACATCAACACCCCTCTATTTACAAAGTCTAATGGCTTACACCTTTTAGTTTTCTGGGGCTCAGTCCTTCTATTAGTATTTCAAATTGGGACATCCACAAACAATTTCCTAAGAAGTTAAGCTCCTTTCTTCAAACATTTCAGTCCATTCCTTAGGCCTGTTAAACAGAGAAGGAGGAGATTAAGAGAAAAGCCTCAGTCACCTTCACTCAGTAACAATGACAAAAGAGTTTACAAGGATTTACAGTCTTATCTGAAGGCAAGCAGTAAAAGAATGCCACTTCTTTGTTAACTCAGAAATACTCAGACATTTAAAATGATGTATACCTAATACAGTGAAATGACCTAATGCAAGAAACCTCTGGCCAAGACAAATCAAACACTTGCATAGAATGAGTGTTACCATTTTTGGACATGACTGTACAGTATTAACCCAACCCTCATACTTCACAATCTCTTAACAGCTCTAAATATTTCTCAGCGTTGTCTGAAAGGTATCAGAATCTTTTATATACCACCTAAATCTATTTTTGTCAGTTTATGGTAAAACAGGAACCATTTGTAAACTCAGATCAAGCAAAAGGGACTGTGATTCCGGGGTTGAGGGGGGAAAAAACTGAGGCAAATAAAACCACAGCATGTTTCATTTTAACAGAATTGGTCTCAGGCAGTAAATCTAACTATTAACCACTTCCTACTAGCTAAAGCACAAGGTGCGAGTCGAAGATTACGCTCTATTTGCTTTCTGCCTCATGTCTGACGTTGAAGCAGCCCGAGGTGGAGTTAGACGACTGTCCGGGACTCCGTAACGCCAGGTGAGAGGGAAGAGCAGAACAGCTTCGGCCTCTGCAAGTGCCCAGAGTTCCAAACAGTATGAACTCTGGAGGTGATTAAAATACAGCGCTCGGCTAAATATTCTTCCAGGAAGAAAGGGAGACCACGCGCGCGTTTTATATCCACCGCTGCCGCCGCCGAAGGTGAAATTAACGAGAGAGGATGTCACCGAAACTTTTATTTGATCCTAGTTTAAAATGAGGAACTGACACTTGGGGAGCCTGTGCTGGGCGGCGTGGTGATCTGAATGTTGCCCAGCCAAGACTGGGTGAGGGTGGAAATCAGATTACAGATATTTCCGCTAGGCAAGGAGATTACCTGTCTATGGCCAGCACTGGACCCAAACCCTGCTCCTGACACTCTCTACCTTACCTTGATCATAGAGACAACCCTCTTTCATTATGACCACCTACTTCTTGTCCCTTCAAGACTATCATCTGCCTCTGCGTTTTTGCAAACCCGGGAAAAATACCGGGCACTTCATTGCCCAATAAACTCGTCTAGCGGCCATCTGTTGCACACTCCCCTCCAGCTTCCCAGGAAGCTCCCGAGTCCCTCTCCCATCCCAGGCCAGATATGAAAGCGAAATGACTCGGCAAAGATTCGGTGAAAAAGAATTACGAATCACAATCTGCGGCTCTCACGGTTACTGTCTGCCCTTTTCCAAACCCCTCCCCCCCCCCCACGAGAGTATTCATTTACGAGGCGCAAAAACTCGCTCGTATACAGAGTTTATATAATACAAAGCATCAGGTGATTAGCAAAGGCTGTCATTTAACCGAATGGATACGTAAGCGAGGGGGATAATGCTTTGATCCTCTCTACGTGAATACAACAGCCGACTGTGCAGAGATAAAAGCACCCAGACAACGCACTGTTACTTGCCTTCCTCTGCTGCTTTTCCCAGGCAGGATCCAGTAAGAGGTCTCTGTCCCAGTCATCCTCCTGCTGCATGTAATCATCGGACTGCGAGTGATTTGATTCATAATGATCCATGGTTCCGCTGGTGTCTTGCCACAGTCCTGGTTGCAAGGTAGCACTGACTGGAGTACAAACAGCGGCACTCCCCTCTCCCTTCTTTTTCTCTCTCTGAATGCAGCTCTCCCGGCTCCAGTCACACAGAAACCCAGCGCCAACCCCTCGGCCGCGGAAATCCCGCCCC
Organism: Hypanus sabinus; assembly: GCF_030144855.1. Classification (NCBI taxonomy): domain Eukaryota; kingdom Metazoa; phylum Chordata; class Chondrichthyes; order Myliobatiformes; family Dasyatidae; genus Hypanus; species Hypanus sabinus. Next base: position 129,813,632 of record NC_082707.1, read on the forward strand.
TCCCGCACCCATTGGCTGCCCCGCGCCGCCCGTGCCCCCTCCCATTGCAGGAGCGGCCCGTCAGTCACCCCCGCCGATTTGCGCCGGAGCCTTGTGATGTAGAGGGTGTTGTGGGGTGGGTGGTAGTCCGATGGAGGGGTGGGGGGGGGGTGTCTCTCTCGTTATCATCAGACCGTGCCGGCCGGAGAAATAGAGATGTTTGTGATTTATTACAATCATCATTCGCAAGCCCTGCACGTTCAGGCAAAGTTAGAAATGCAGCAGGGGCATCTGCTGAAAGTCTGACGCTATTGGAGTTGTTATTTGTTCCATGAAGTGGTACATCCACTCACGCTGTGGATGATGGTGACTGGTCTCAGATGCGTTCCCCGGTGTGAACGCTGCATTTCGCGGAGCAAAAGAGGAAATACGTGGGGCTATTGATTGTCATAATCCTACTAAAGTGAAAATGCATGGCAAATAATCTGCGAACAAAACACGACTGTAAAGGAGGCTGCAAGAGGCCAACTCGGTGGGCAAAAATGCGAATTGTGTATTTTGATGCCAGGGAAGCCTCTTTCACAATAAAGCGAGTGGCAACTGTCTTTCGAGTCTGCTTGTAAACAAGTCCCAGAGTTAACAGCTGTCACTTCAGTAATTTGAAAACATAGGGATAAACGGGGTCTTTGCTTGAATTTAAAATATGATCTTTATGGAAGGGGCCATAAATTACACAAATAGGAAAGATTACGGCGTCTCATAACACCTGGATCCAAAAAGGATCTGCGGCAGTTTATAAAGGTGATACTGTACTGGCGGCATCTTAATGAAGACACGAGAAAGATTACAGAGGCACAACAGAGGTTGGAGTAACGTACAAAACCGTTTGGAGGCAGCATCAATGGATGGAACTGAATAATCGAAGTTTTTGGCCAAGACCCTTCATCAGGATTGAAAGTAACGAGGGCGAAGGAGAATAAAAGGGAAGGAGCACGAGATGCCGGGTGACAGATGAATCCTTTTTCTTCCGAGGAGAGATGGTTCGCCTTCTTAAGTCATTCCCATTTTCCTCATCCAAACCCCCTACTTTCCCCTTCACCTCTCACCCACCAGCCTGTGCTTCCCCCCTTCGCCATCCACTATGTATTTTTGACTATTGCCCCATTTCTTTCTAGCCCCGTTGAACGGCCTCGGCCAGACATCTACCAGCATAGATGCCGCCTGACCTGTTGAGGTTCTTCCTGCATTTTTCCATCTTTACTCAAGAAGAAACTCCTTGGCCTAGAGGAAGTCATTGAAGATTCCTTGGATTGATTCCTTCGAGGGAGGATTCCAGGCCCGGAAATTAAACGGACTGGGACTACATTCGTGGGATGAACTCAATGAAACGCTGAATTGTTCATCGCTTGATAACCACGCGCAGGTGAAATGGTTTCTCTGTTTGGAGAACAACCGTTTCCGGCTGGGATTAAGAAAACTCTCTTTACTCGGAAGGCCATAAATTTTATTAGCATATTCAAGGCTGGGGCCCATAGCTTTTTGAATGGCCAGGTGATGCAAAAATTGTGCGGGAAATTGGTGCTCAGGGCAGATTAACCACAATAACGGCACAAGAGTGCAGGGATCTGGAGCAACAGACGATCTGATGGAGGAACTCTGCGGGTCAAGCTACATCTGTGGGGGTGTGTGTAGTGGAGGGTGTTGACGTTTCAGGTCAAATCCCTGCATGAGTCCCCGCTGCAGATTATTGAGCCATGATGGCATTGAAAACCCAATGGTCCATGCCTGCTTCTATATTTTATGTTTTCTAATATAAACTACAATTATTATTATTCATAGACTGAAACCATAATAACTACATGTTCGTTCCATGAAGGGATTAACGGTTACAGCATTGATCTAAAACCCGTAAATTATCTATGCACTGAAGCAGGCAGCATCTTTCCCTGCGGAGAAGGTAGCTGTGACAGCAAACTCTAACTCACTGAATATGGTGTCAGACTTCTAACATCAACTGGGGTCGACGCGGAGGGCTGTAATAAACCTCTAGCTTGTTGTTCGGCCCGTGTCCCCCTGCCCTCTCCCGAGCTGGAGGTTGGTAATAAAGTTCCAAAACCTCACAATTTTATTTTCTTTCAGCACACTGGAGAGACTGACCAGCGACATTCGGGACCAGGTGACTTGGGGTGACTGCAGTGCAATGGGTGATACTGCGCTCGGGTCTCAACTGTGTAGAATCTGTGCTTTGTGCTTCAACGTATGAAATGGACCGGATACTAATTGCCTTGCCGGATCAATCCAACGTATTCTTTAAATATGTATACTATCGTTCCTCTGTAAATACAGTGAACACGAAAACATGAGCTATAAACGTCGCTCAGAGCGTAGTGTTCATGATCGTTTACTGCAGATAAATTGTTTCCGAGGTGACTGGGGGAAATGACAAAACTTCCTCGCAGCTTTTGCGCCCGATTCAGCTCGTTTGAAAAGTCATTCACATCATCATGAAATACCTTAGTGGGATTCTCCCACCCAGTTTCTTATTGCATCTAGGAGCTTGTCCGTATTTGAGGGAGGTCAGGCCTTTTGCATTTAAACAAAATCACTTTCTCCTCCGAAAGTCATAAATTCTTTTCTCATGCAGTAAATATCACGGATTAGGCAAACACTTCTCCCCTTTGCTACTCTCCCTCTCGCTCGCCGAGTTAACGCAGTGACCAAACACACGCATACCACAGATTAATGGCAAACTTCTGTCTGCCGGTGGCACAGAAAAAAATGCGAAGCAAGGCGAGTGCGGGGATCACTGTTGCCTCACCCGGGGTTTATTTTGCCATCTAAGGTAGTCTATCATCTCTCAATATAGGCACAGATTGAGCTGAACCCGCCCCCACAGAACGAGGAGATATAGCCCAGAAAACTCACTACCATATAAGGGAAAAGTTAAAAGAGGCTGGAGGTGACGTTAAGATTGAGACGAGACACATTGCGAGGGTTGGGGGAGCCTTCGCCCGGCCCTGGGCGACACAATGCAGCGAAGACTGGTGGGAAGCCCCACTTGTGGTCAGCTATTCAAATACAGGGCCCCTAGAAGCCTGTTAGCACTTGCGATCACTGAGCGCAGTTTTATTTACAATGGTCGTTGAGATCGTAGAGTGCAATAACCCGTAAGTCTTAACAGGATCGTGGAAAAACTCCCCCTTTTATAGTTAGCCGTAGCTCCCTCTCTGGGCTCAATGGGTGAAGTACACCGGGGGCTTCTGGCTTCACGGGGAATGGAAACGGTAAAGTGATGTCAAAAGAGTCTATAGCGGAAGCTCTTCAAAGAAACTGCAGCAGCTGGGAGTCTGAAATATAAAAAAGAAAGAAAATCCTAGGTCAGGCAGTATCCGTGCGAAGAGAAACAGAAGTATAACGGCAGCGTCAAAAGAGAGGCTTCTCGTTTCAGGTGGATGACCAGCGAGCCGAAATAAAATCAGAGAGCTTTGGAAATGCTCAGCAGTTCAGACAGCGACAACGGAGAGGAGGTGTTTATCTAATTATCAATTTTAAGCAAGTGGAAATATTGAGCAATGTGGGTACCAAATCTGTTTCATCACTTATCTCAGGTTGACCCAACCTGTTAGCAACCAAGATATCCCATTTGGGGGATCCTCTAACCATGCATCTTTTCCAGTATAGAGAAAGCGTACTTCCATCACAATGACCAAAACTCCTAGTGACGCCAATTTCACCAGTGTCAGGAGATCAGAGGTTCAAGCCCTGTATTAAGGTGATGTAAATTATTGGAAGTGCATTTCTTTATTAACTTTAGACCTTTATGGACACAAAGGAGTATATGGAAATATCTAAAAGAGGTATTTCTATGAGAGCCAACACTGAGTTAAACAATATCTACAAGGTGGTGAGCTAATCACAATCTCATTAACGGTTGTATGAATAAGATGCAGCTATTTTTGTTGCTGCATTTGCCTATGTAGCAGCAGAAACTGCATTTCAAACAGGAAGCAGAGAGATCTTTCCAGCAAGTCCTTTCATCTGTAACCAGTTTACCTCAAAACTCAAATAGTTCAATGCTCTTCTGTCTCTCTCCCCTCATCTCCGTCCCATATATTCTTCATGAACTCCAGCTCACTCTTCATTTATACCCAGACTAAAGCTGATTTTTTAAAACCAGGTTCCACCATTGACTCAAATTTAAAATGTTTATCCTCTCAGTATTTTTCATTTTCCTCATTGCCCTATTATTAAAAATTACCACCTTTCTTTGAGAAGTGCATTCTACCATCTCCAAACATTTGCAGCATCCCTTCTCCCTTCAGCAAGTCCCCTATTCTAAGCCCATTAAGCTCTCAACCCCCTCTTACTCTACAGACTCAATTTAGATTTGACTTTTGACACCCCTCCAGACTTTTCCTTCTCTGGTATAGCAGCCTTTCTTCATCCTTACACCTCTGCGGAACATTTTGGACTGAGTTTCCATGTTTAGGAAAATTGCCACGGTCAACTTTTACCTCCCACGTACATAAAAATGGCATAGTTACTTCAACGAGAAATATGGCACTTACACATCATACCACAGCGGGAGACTCACTGCTTATTACCAAGTAAATGCCAAAATAAGAAGTTTGCCATCATTTTAAAAACCTCTTCAGAAACATAGCTATTTTCTAAATTGTAGTGGCCAGTAGTTTCAATGAAACAACTAGTCTTGAGCATTGATTGCTGCAGAAAGGTAACATTCAGCTTTTGATCCAGTCTCCATTATTGAACACACTTTTGAAATAGTTCAGATAAAAATAAAGAAGAATTGTTGCTCAGAACATACTAGTCAGTGCAAGGAAGCATCTATTTGGTGCAGGACACAAAGAGCAGAGTTACAGATTTATTAATGGATTCCTTTGTAAGTAATTTGACAAGTGGCCTCTGCTGGGAATAGGAGAGTTCACATTTCATCCAAGGTTTGGCTTTGAACTGAAACTATCTGGGGAATTAAATACATTGCCACAAGATTGATACTCCGAATATTCTCTTTTGTTTTAAAAAGGGCTAAAAAAAACACAACTTTGTATGCTTCCTGAAATGATTTTTCAGTCTGGCATTTTGCACTTAATGTCAGTCTTGACTTGGTAGTGCTCTCAACTGAGACAGAAGGTTATGAATTCAGATCCCACTCCCATGCAGCAAAGCTTGTATTTCAAACGGCACTTAAGGGAATGCTGGGATGAGATGAAATGTCTTCAGAGTAGTGTAAACCTTTGAAATGTTCTCGCCCAGGAGAACGTGGATGCTCAATCAATCAGTGAGCGCGTAGCTGAGATCAACACTGGGGCAATCAAAGGATACAGGAATTGAGCAGGAATATACTGTATGCGAAGATCAGGATCAGTTTATGGAAAGGTGAGTGGTTATGACACCCACTCCTGCCTTTAGTGTTCTCATATTCCACTACAAGAGTGGCTACCTTTCAGCTGAAATATTATAGCTTTCTCTCAGGTGTGGGGGAAAAGGTCACATGGCATTACTTTTCCAGAGTGAAGGAGCTCTCACCAAGCAGACTCATCAACAACTGCAGCTTTTAACTCCACAGGACAGTGCACTGTACATTACTAAGAATAATACAAACAGACAACTACACTTTTGTTCATTCACTCATTTATAAGCATAGAGACATCAGGCTTCATCCCCTTAATGAACAGTGGATGTGTTCACAGATAGAAACTACTTGAGACCAAGCTGTGCGTTGGCACCACAGAGATTATATTACTGGAGTAGTAAACCAGAGGCCTTTTCTAATAAATTAGGGAACCTCACTGTTGCAACTGAGGAATTTAAATTCCATTAATAAAATAGGAAATTTTAAAAAGAGGAAAAACAAGTCAATTGTGTAAATGATAGCAAAACCAAATTATTGTTAAAGGCCAAACACGAGGAAATCTGCAGATGCTGGAAATTCAAACAACAACACACACAAAATGCTGGTGGAACACAGCAGCCCAGGCAGCATCGATAGGGAGAAGCGCTGTCGACGTTTCATCCTGACGAAGGGTCTCGGCCCGAAACGTCGACAGCGTTTCTCCCTATCGATGCTGCCTGGCCTGCTGTGTTCTACCAGCATTTTGTGTGTGCTGTTATTGTTAAAGGCCATATAGTTCATTGAATCCCTTCAAAAAAGGAAATCTGCCATTCCTAACTGGTTTGGCCCATGTGACTCCAAGCACACCAATCGGGTAGGCTTTTGAATACCCCAAAATAATCTAGGCCAAGGGCAATAACTACTGTTTATGCCAGTGACATCCAGATCACTAAAAATGAAATTGATAACTCTCTTCAGAGAATTCTTGCAGTTGCCTCAAAGACCCAGTACTGTACAAGGGATTCTGACCCTCAATATTCATGTAGCAGTCTCAGTGAAAAGTTAATTAGAGACTAGGTTGAGAGGAGATTGAAAACAGGTGAGAACAAGATAATTTTGAAGGAGAAGCAATGATAAAGGTTTTAAGATTTACTATAGAAGTTACAAATCAAAATATTGTGCGTTGTCTCATTTTGAAAAATAAAAGCTGATTTTTAAGCTCTTCAAATGAAGCAGTAGGTATATCCCAAATATATTAGGACTGGGGACTCAGCTATGGAAGCTCAAGGAAAATTGTCAGACTCCCTCTTGTCAGAGATGGTCAATGCTCAGTGGCTTTATAAAAACAGTGTTACTTGCCCCTAATAAGCCCGTGTCTCGTATTACCTCAGTTATGCTATATGCAGCCAGAAGCTGCTTCATTTGCTGAGGATATATAAATAGTATTGACCATTGGGCAATCAGCGATCAGTTAACGGTCCCAATTCTGACTTCATGACAGAAGGTCATCGATGAAGCAAGCGAAGATGAATGGTCCTAATTTGAGGAATTCCTGCAATAATGCCAAAGGCCAGAACAATTGACCTCTAACAACCACAAGACCACCTTCCTTTGTATGACAGCTGATTCCAATCACTAGAGTGCTTTCCTCTAGATGTCAACAGATTCCACTTTAACCAGGAGCTTTGATACTATATTTGATCAATTACCACTTTGACTTCATGAGTAGTCTCTCCTTCATCTCTGAAATTCAGCTAATTAATTCATGTTTGAACCATGGCCTTAGTGAGGTTCAGAGCCAAGTGGTCCTGGTGAAATCCAAACTGGCCATTGGTGAATAAGTACTTCTTGTTTGTAATGCTGATGATTGTTGCTGCCACCGTGCTGATGTTTGCATGGTAACTAGCACTGTTGGATTTGTCCTTTTTATGACCAGGTCATACTTTGGCAGTTTTACACACTGGCAGGCAGATGTCAGAATTGCAACAGTACTGGAATAACTTGGCTGGAGATACAGTGTTATTGGAGTGCAAGTCTTCAGTACAGCTCGGATGTTGCTTGGTTCCATCTCCTTTATGCATCCCTTGATTTCAGGTGATTCTTGGCAATATTTAAGTATAAATCTGATTGGCTGGAGAGTGGCTTGTGTATGCTAGGGATCCAGATGGAAGCAGAACTTGATTACATATTCAACATTTCTGCATTTTCTTTAGAGTCACCATCAGAGAGGATAGGAATGCTTTTCCAGTTACCTCCTCCCATTTCCTAATTAATTGCCCACCAACAATGATGACTGGCTCCTTAAGGTGGGGGGAGGCAGTAGTAGGGAAAAGCTCGTATCACCTATTAAATGCTCCCAATGGCACAGATCTTAAATAGCCTATGGTGACTAAGTCCAGCTTTTGGCTTTCATGTGTATCTTAACAACTAGGTCCGATGGAACAGTTTCATTAGCAGGTGAAAGCACAAAGGTGCCTTAAAACCAGTCATTCAAGGCTGATGGGTCTCATCTGCTGTGGCTGGTGTCTGATTTGGGAGAAGGAAAACTCTTATTTCAAGCCTCCACTGTCTTGTAGCTACACCCATGCATGGGAATGCTTCAACAGTACCCCCCCCCCCTTCCCATCACAGAAAGAGCTGGTCCCTAAGGCAGTCCCATGTTGAGTTCAACACTGACCACCAATTCATGTGACATCAGTGGTGTATCAGTCTCTGTCATTCCTTTGGATTCATCCGCTATGTGGAGAGGGGGAGCTACCGCATGGGCAACAGCTTCCTCTCCATACTGTACTGCCCTGGCTTGCAAATGGCAGCTAAGCTGCAACATCCATGTTTTACAACGACCTATGGAGTGATGACTGGTGACTGGATCAGGTCAGACTGCAGTCTTTAAGCTCACCGGTTGGTTGTGAGATTTCTTAGCTGTCCATTTCATTCTATATGGCTTCAGTTCCACTAGGCTGGCTCATCAGCGTTTCATGTCTGCTGGACAGTACTCTTGGCAAACCTTTCTGCACTTCCTGTCAAGCCAGGACCCATTAGCCTGATAGTACTGATGGAGTGAGGGAGAAGTCACTACATTTACTAAATCTGGTAATGTATATCCCTTCTTTTGTAGTCACAAGTTCCTCACTTTTGCTAGTTCTGAGCTGCCAAATCTGAGCACCAAGTTTATCCCATGCCACCCACATGATAGAAGATGTCCTTGGTGCATGCTAAGTTCAATATGAATTTGCTAGTTTTCAAAAGGCTCATTTCTCCTTTTCACCTCAGAACCGGAGGCAACATCATTCACCTGTAACAGTAATGTAGTTTTTCTCTCTTTACAGAGGTGCAATCCAACTAACTGTATATTTCCAGCTTACTCATTTGTTTCAGATTTCCAACTACTCTGCATTGTACAATTACAGCATTGTTTGCTTGTACTTACCCCCTCTCACCTCAACTTACATATCCTCTTGGCAGATGAGCTGTGATTAAGAAGAATTCACCACCCTGAAACATCAACCACACTTCTAATGGATGTTGCTTGACCTGCTAAGCATCTTCAGAATACAGAGCATTTACTTTTTAATAATTACTGTCCAGCTCACCACAGATTCAGATTAACTTTTTCAGCACTTGTACATTGAAACATACAGTGAGGTGTGTCACTTGCATTAACAGCCAGCACAACCCAAGAATGTGCCGGGGCAGCTTGCAAATGTTGCACACACATATCTGTGCCAACATATCATACCCATAATGTTCAACAAAACAGAGAACTTGGCTAAACAGAAGACAAGAAGCAACCAAACCACCATGTGAAAACAAGCTCATTTCCTCCCTTGCACCCATCCATGCAGACAGTCCTCCATCCCCAGGACAAAACTCTGACTTCCAAACTGGATGTTAGACTCATAGACCCAGGGCTTCAGCTATCAGGCTTCGACTTCCAGACTTCCAATTGACCTTCGTGCTTCGATGTTTGGTATTGACCTCAGCACTAACCAATGACAGGACCCCAAACTCCAGGCCTCAAATTCTGACGACTGGAACCTGAATTCTAGGCCACAAACTCAAGACTTGCCAACTTGGCACATTCTTCTCTCAAAATAACATCAAATGATCTTTTGCTTCAAAGACTGATCAGACAGCATCCAAAGAGCGGAATGAACAGTCAATATTTTGAGCTGAGACTCATCATCAGGACTCTTCTTCACAAATGCTGCCTGACCTGCTGAGTTCCCCCAGCATTTCATGTTGCTCTTGATTTACAGCATCTGCAGAATCTCATGTTTATGGATAGTCAGATGGGCTTTGTGCATAGAATATCATGTCTCAGGAATTTGAAATTTTTAAAGAAATAACTAAGACAGTCGAGAAGGGCAGGGCAGTAGACATGGTCTACATGGACTTAAGAAAGGCTTTTGATGAGGTTCTGCATACTAGGTCTGCTCTGGGAAGTGAGATCACATGGGATCCAAGGAGGGCTAGCTAAAAGGACCAAAATTAGCTTGATGGCAGAAGGTTGCTTTATAACCTGAAGGTCTACAACTCCAGTGGTGTGGCTCATGGGTTGGTGTTGAGTCCATTGATGTCTGTCTCTTATTTATTAGTTTATTGAAATACAGCGTCGAACAGCCCTTCTGGCCCTTTGAGCTCCATCCCCCAATTTAACACTAGCCTAATCACAGGACAATTTATAATGACCAGTTAACCAACCGGTACATCTCTGGACTGTGGGAGGAATCCAGACCAGCCAGAGAAATTCCACATGGTCACGGGAAAATGTAAAAACTCCTTACAGGCAGCAACAAGAATTGAACCTGGGTGCCTGTACTGTAAAGTGTTGTGTTGATTCTACTGTGCCATCCTTCTATATTAAACATCTGAATGAGAATGTACAATCTCTGGTTATTAAGTTTGAAGATGATAATAAAACAGGTAATAAATAGGCAATAAATGAGTATTAAGAACCACAGCGAGATCTTGATAGTTGGGCTCAATGGGCCAAGAAATGGGAAATGGACTTTAACTTAGATGAATGTGAAGTGTTGAGTTTTGGGAGGACAACTCAGGGTGGGACTTTCACCATGATTGGTAAGGCCCTGGGGAATGTTGAAGAACAGAGGGAACTAGGAACACAAGTGCATAGTCCCTGAAAGTGGCTTCAGGTAGACAGGGTGGAGAAGAAGTCTTTTCACACATTGGATCTTACCAGAGGTTGGTGATGCCACACTTGGAATATCATGTTTGATTCTGATCACATTGTTATAGGAAAGATGTTATTAGGCTGGAAAGAAATGTGGGAATCCTGTCAGACCATACGATGTAGGAGCAGAATTAGACCACGGCCCATCAAGTCTGCTCTGCTATCCCATCAAGGCTGATTCATTATCCCTCAGCCCCACTCTCCTGCCTTCTCCCCATAACCTTTGACACCGTCTAATCAAAAACCCATCAATTGTTTAGAACATACTCAAAGACTTGGCCTCCACAGACGCCTGTGGCAATGAATCCTGCAGATGCACCTCCCTCTGACTAAATTCCTTCTCATCTCTGTTCTAAATGACCATCCCTTTATACTGAGACTGTGCCTTCTGGTCATAAACTGACCCACTATAGGAAACATGGACGAGCACTTTCAATATTTGATAGGTTTCAGTGAGATCCCCTCTCATTCTTCGAAACTCCAGTGAAAACCAGTCCAGAGCCATCAAACATTCTGAATACTTTAACCCGTTAATTCCCAGAATAATTCTCGTGAACCTTCTCTGAACCCTCTCCAATGCCAATCTTTTTCTTAAATAAGGGGCCCAAAAATGCTCATGATACTCCAAAGTGTGGTCTGACCAATGTCTTATAAAGCCTTAGGATCACATCCTTACCTCTTATATTCTAGTCCTCTCAAAATGAATGCTATTATTGCATTTGGCTCCCTTACCGCCAACGGAACCTACAAATTAACTTGTACAAGGACTCCCAAGTCCCAATGCACCTCTGATTTCTGAGTTTTCTTGTTTAAAAAAGTCTACACCTTTATTCCTTCTACCAAAGTGCATGTCCATACACTTCCCTACACATATTCCATGTCATTTCTTTGCCCATTCTCCCAATCTGTCCAAGTCTTTCTGCAGACTCCCTGCTTCCTCAATACTACCCGTTTCTCTACCTACTTTTGGCAGCAAAGCCATCAATTGTGTCATCCAAATTGTTGACACATAACATGAAATGAAGCATTTCCCAATACCAACCCCTGTGGAACACCATGAGTCATGGGCAGGGAACCAGAATAGGCCCCCTTTATTGTGACTCTTTGCCTCCTGCCAGTCAGCTAATTCTCTATCCACACTAGTATTTTTTCCTGTAATACCCTCTTATTTTTAAGTATAATAAGAGACTTATTGCATTTTAATTTGTATAAAATGTCAATGACACTGTTTGAGTGTTTTGTTATCAATACCTTTGGAAAAAAGGTTAAATTTTCAGGTTAATTAATAATAGATAGATGGTCTTTGAGACCAAAACATTTCTCCACCTTATAATAAGTCTCTTATTTTTAAGTAGTCTCATGTACAGCAAAGGCCTTCTGAAAATCCAGATTCACATCCACCAACTCTCTTTTGTCTATTCCCGTGTTTTACTTCCTCAAAGAATTCCAAGACTTGTCAGGCAAGATTTCTCTTTAAGGAAACCACGGTAACTTTGGCCCACTTTATCATGTGCCTTCATGTATCCTGAAACCTTATCCTTAATAATGGACTCCACATCTTCCCAACCACTGAAGTCAGACTAGCTGGCCTATAATTTCCTTTCTTCTGCATTCTTCTCCTCTCAAGAAGTGGAGAGATATTTGTAATTTTCCAGTCCTCTGGAACCATTCCAAAATATAGTGATTCTTGAAAGATCACATCTCTTCAGGCACCTCTATCTTCACCTGGGCTGAAGTCCACCTGGTCTAGGTGACTTATCTATCTTCAGATCTTTCAGCTTTTCAAGCACCTTTTCCTTAATAATAGGAACAAGAGGGTGGGGTGGGGGGGGGAGGAGCAGGAAGAGATATATTAATTTACACACATATACATGGACAGGAAAGGTTTAGAAGGATGTGGGTCAAATGAGTGCCAACAGGGCAAACTCAGATGGGCATCCTGGTTGGCACTGGATGAGCTGGGCCCTTTTCCAAGTTGTATGTTATAGCTCTAATTTATGTGTTTTGAAATTACTTGAAACAGCAATCAAACAGATGAGCTGAGCACATAAAATATTGCAAAAACACTTCAGCTTAAATTATCTTTATGATTCAAAAGCAGCAATGAGAGAAAATATTTGTTAACTCTACTACTTAATGACAAATAAAACCAGGTACTGTACATATTATTCAGAAATGTAAATAGTTACTCATTTCCACTTGCATGTTCAAATTGGTTTCTGGAGGTTACAGTATCAGAGTACCGTGAAATCCTACTTTAGGTCAGTATTTAATATCAATTTTTTTTTATAATATTCCAATGATAAAACATCATATTATCCAAGAAAAGCAGGTAAATATTAGACTATAAAAATAAAAGTACATACAAAAATATCTTTGCATGAATTGAAGTTAGAGAAACCTCCCACTCAGATAATCGTATTATTGCTTGCTATGCTAGAAGTTCTTCAAGTCTCATTCAAACCTGTATAAAAATTGACCATATTAAATAGCTTCAAAGTGTTGCTATTGAATTTAAAGGACTTGAATAGGTAAAGGTGATAATGTCTTGTTTTGTAACAGATGCAGTGATTCAGACATCAACACCAGCCACATCTAAAGCTTCTATTACATTTTAGTTTGCACAATGTGTCATTGTCTCTATTTGAATGTGTTGATATCAAAAGTCAACTTTTCTGGTTAATTAATAAAAAAAGAATGGTCTTGATACCAATACATTTCTCCATCTCACACTCTTGTCAAAAAGTTACACTTAAGACTGTATAACCTTTGAATCTTAAAGAACCTATTATACAATAATATTTTCTTTAACATGATCCTCTATTGCTATTGTAAACTTTTTGTGTAGTGTCATTGCTTTGAATCACTGAGGATGTTACTAGGATGTTACCTGGGTTTCAGCAATTAAGTTACAGAAAAAGGTTGAACAAGTTAGGTCTCTATTCATTGGAGCGTAGAAGGTTGAGGGGGGATTTGATCGAGGTATTTAAAATTTTGAGAGGGATAGATAGAGTTGACGTGAACAGGCTGTTTCCATTGAGAGTAGGGGAGATTCAAACTAGAGGACATGATTTGAGAGTTAGGGGGCAGAAGTTTAAGGGAAACACGAGGGTTTATTTCTTTACTCAAAGAGTGATAGCTGTGTGGAAGGAGCTTCCTGTAGAAGTAGTAGAGGCCAGTTCAGTTGTGTCATTTAAGGTAAAATTGGATAGGTATATGGACAGGAAAGGAGTGGAGGGTTATGGGCTGAGTGCGGGTAGGTGGGACTAGGTGAGATTAAGGGTTCGGCACGGACTAGGAGGGCCAAGATGGCCTGTTTCCGTGCTGTGATTGTTATATGGTTAATAGTGATAGAGGATCGTGTTAAAGAAAACATCTCTGCAATTATTAAATATATTTTTTAAGGATTCAAAGGACATACAGTACTTAAGTGCAACTTTTTGACAAGAATGTAACTAAGGTGGAGAAATGTTTTGGTCTCAAAGACCATCTATCTATTATTAATTAACCTGAAAATTTAACCTTTTCTCCAAAGGTATTGATAACAAAACACTCAGTGTCATTGACATTTTATACAAATTAAAATGCAATAAAGGTACTAGTGTCAATGTCTGAAATGCTGCATTCATCAGAAAGATGTCTAGTGAAGTGTATATTTGTAGGTAGGATGTGTCACACAACCATAATTTTATAAAGGAACACAGTAGCACTTTTTTTCTGAATATATTCAGAATTACCATTTATATCAAATGTTTTAGTAATTTTAGCATTCATTTATTCAAACCAGTAATTTATCATTGTTGCTTTAAATTGTACATTATTATGATGAGAGTATTGCTGGGTAGTATGTCCTCATATAATGAAATAGCTTGTCAAATATTCAGAAGCTAAGAATCAACCACAATGCAAAATATCGCTTCAGTCTTCTCACCCAATAACAGGACCATTGCACACATACATCCCTTCTTTGGCAGCCCTCCACCATTGAGGATGTCTTGCTCTCTCGTCTCCAAGGTGGGCAAAGATGCTAGTGTGGCACTTCCAGGCAGAGGAGGGTAGTTTGGGAGGTGGTGTGTTCTTTCTGTTATTCATACTCAGATCTGCTCACTTACTGCAGGTTTGGTCTAGTTAGTTTTACGTGGCCGTAACATCTCTCACTCTGCTTCAGTCCCCTTTCTGGAAAGGCTAAGCTTTTCGGACTTTTATTTCCTGTACTACTACTTGATATTTTAGTGTTGTTTGAACATGGCTACCAAATCTCTTTGGAACTCCAGTTTAGAGCTTTTTAACCATTTACAATATACTCCATGTTATCCTTTTAACTGCACAGTGGAAGCCCTCATATTTACCTCCATTGAATTAGTATGGCCCATTCACTCAATTTACCTTTATTTCCATGTAATTTATTACTGCTTACAATATCACCCACCTTGGTGCTATTACTAAAAGTGGATACATGGCTTTCTATTTCATTATCAAAACAATGTTTTTAGAAATATAGTGGATAGTTTCAGTCCCATTGCATACTAGGAAACCCATACAAACACAGGTTGTTTCCAGGTTAAGAACACCAGGACTTACAGATACCCATACCATCAAATAAGCTCCCACACTTTTAAATTCAGAAGTCTGATGTACATACATGCACTGGTTCCTCTGAATGGACAAAGTAGTTTTCTTCCCTCTCTCTCCTTGCTTTTTTCTTACCAGTTTTCTGTGGTTTTTATGCCCTTCATTACAACAATGTGGAGGTACTGTTATCATATCATTTTGTGTATGTTCCAATTTACGGACAAATTCACTTAAGGACCCCAATAAAATCCAGTGTTCATACAATACTCATAACTTCAAACAGCTTAATCAAATTTGCAATGCTTTACCTTGTCATTACATTTCCCTGCCAAGTCTTCTTTTTCAACTGAAAGATTTCCAAGGTATTTGCTTATTCTAATAAATTTCCTGACATCCAAACTTTGGGACAACTAGAAATTAGCAATAATTTTCATTGATGTTT
Organism: Hypanus sabinus; assembly: GCF_030144855.1. Taxonomy (NCBI): domain Eukaryota; kingdom Metazoa; phylum Chordata; class Chondrichthyes; order Myliobatiformes; family Dasyatidae; genus Hypanus; species Hypanus sabinus. The sequence continues at coordinate 129,829,175 of NC_082707.1, forward strand.
ATTTGCTTATATTTATTTTGGCTTAATTCCCACAGGACGTAATCTTTTTCTATAGTTTATATAGGGATACAAAGTTCTTATCATGCTATGATATTGTAATGCTTTAAAAAAAAAGAGCACATGCACTTCCACGGCCACATTTTTATCTAACATAATTTAAAAACTATGTTGATTTTGACGTTTCATATTGATTGCTTATTATACTCTACTTCCATAGCTCATAGTATTTTGTCACTTTTCTCTATCCAAAACTAGATTCTGGTCTTTAGCATACTTGTCTCAAAAAGGTTTTATACTAATGGTTTCCTCCAAATGAAAAAGAACACTAGTTACAAAAAAGTCTATAAATGGTGTGACACAGCAAATTTTTTATGGAAAATCTCCAACAACACAATATGACTTTACTCTAAAATGCTGCTGCTTCCCGCACTCTTGCTAAACTTGTTTATTTTATCAAATTTGCCTCCAGCTTCCACCCTGTCCTCAAATTTACTTGGCCCATACTTTCTCCATCTTGATCTCTTTCGCTTTCTCCATCTCTGGAGACATACTATCCACTGACATCTTTTTTCAAAACTACTGAATCCTAATTATCTTGACTATAATCTTTTCCTACCTTGTCACCTCTAATTATGCTATTCCCCTCTCTCAGTTTCTGTCGGCCACATCTGTTCTGAGGTTGTGGCTTTGCTTTGAAGGGTACCGAACACTGAGATGCTTCCTCCCCCAAAGAATGGTGCTTCCCTTCCACCACCATTGCTGCTGCCTTCACCCACATCTCCTCCAATTCCCACAATTCAGCCCTTCACCCATCCTCCAACTTCAGCTTTATCTAAGTTATTAAGAGAAAGAAAAATAATAAAAGGGCCTATTACAGTTAGACTTTAAATGTGCACATGACTGTTGAAGCTTATCTCTTCCAAAAGCTGGGTATAACCATTAATTGTGTCGCTGAATTCTTGTCACCAATCACAGGTAGAACCTCCCATCTTGGACTCTTTCACCTCACAAAGCACTCCTTGCAATCACGCCTTCCCATCACATTGAATCTTAAGGGCGTCTGCCTTCTGGATCTCCCCTAAACATCTCTCATCAAAAGATCACGAACCTCATCACTGTCCATCACAAATCCCTCTCTGGCCAGTTCCTCCAGACCCTTCTTCTGATTCCATCGTCCTGGTCGGCTGACACAACATTCCGAAGTTGAACAACATAGTTCCTTATCTTTAGCCGGAATCAAAACATTCTATCCACAAGACACACGACTTTTACAGAAAACTACTAAAATTAAATACCTCACAGCGTAGTAGTAGAAATATTAACCAAGGCATTACTTACACCAACAAACAGAAGGCTAATGGCTGAATGGGGACGTTATGAGAATTTGGATAGAGACATCAGGAAGTTGAATGATCCTGAGTGTATCAAAATCAAAATAATGATCTTGGAATCAAGTCCAGTAGATAATCAAGACTCACAGATAGGGGTTTCAGCAGCAATGCAAACTGAATGAAGCAGTTCCGCAGAATAGACATGGAAGCCTTAGGAATGGTGCAGGTAGGTAATCCAAATCTCAACTGTAAATAAAAATTGTTTAACTTTCATGCCAGAGTATGCACTGATGCACTTTATGCTATTTAAATGAATCAACAAGGGAAACATCATTAAATAGGACTGCCCCAAAAGAATAACAAGCTGTTACATAAAACACAACAAAAAAAAAGAGAGAATCAACCACATGTACAATGTGCAAAACTTGCTATCCTTTATACAGCCAGAACTGTTTAATCTGGTTCTGTAACTAATTACACTTCTGTAATTTAAAATGAATTAGTCTCCTTTACAAACCAATTCTGGGTTAAAAAAAAAGGCATTAAAAAGTTGAGCCCTCCATGCTCCAGCATTTCCCAACAGTAAATGTTATTAATTTAATCAACCTATCTATTTGTAGTAAGGAAGATGCTTGTGAATTTAGAAACTGAACTGTGTAACGATTTTCCATTGCAATAAGGAGTTGATATCAGCTTTGTTTCATTGCACTGTAATATAAATTAAACCCATTATTGAATTTTAGCCTGAAGCTAAACACAAATACCCTTTTACTGGCAAAATACGGATTTTCAGAATACCAGATGATCGGCTGAGCTCTGAGGGGAACAAAAACTTAATTCTCATTCTTGCAGATGGAATGCTCTTAAGGGCACAAAAGTCACCTGGACCAGATGAACTGCACCCTAGGATTCTGAAAGAGGCAGCGGTAGAGATTGTGGAGGCATTAGTAATGATCTTTCAAAAATCATTGGACTTTAGCATGGTGCCAGAGGACTAGAAAATTGCAAATGTCCCTCCACTTTTAGAAAAGGAAGGCAGCAGAAAGGGAACTATAGACCAGATAGATAGCTTGACCTCAGTGGTTGGGAAGATGTTGGAGTCAATTGTTAAGATGAGGTTTCCTTAAGTGAAAATCTTGCCTAATGAACCTGTTGGAATTCTTTGAAGTAATTACACATAGGATAGATAAAGGGGATGCAGTGGATGGTGTATATTTGGACATTTAGAAGGCCTTTGACAAGGTACCACACATGAGGTTGTTTACTAAGTTAAGTGCCTATGGTATTACAGGGAAGTTACTGGCATGGTTAGAGCACTGGTTGATTGGTAGGAGGCAGTGAGTGGGAATAAAAGGATCCTTTTCTGGTTGGCTGCCAGTGACTGGTGGTGTTCTGCAGGGGTCGGTGTTGGGACCACTTATTTTTATACTGTATATCAATGATTTAGATGATGGATAGATGGTTTTGTTGCCTAGTTTGCAGATGTTACAAAGATTGGTGGAGAGGTAGGTAGTGTTGAGGAAACAGGTAGACTGCAGAAGGACTTGACAGATTAGGAGAATGGGCAAGACAGTGGCAAATGAAATACCATGTTGGAAAGTGCACAGTCATGCACTTTGGTGGTAGAAATAAATGTGCAGACGATTTTCTAAACAGGGAGAAAATCCAAAAATCTGAGATGCAAAGGGACTTGGGAGTCCTTGTGCAGATGCCCTAAAAGTTAACGTAGGTAGAGTCAGTGGTGAAGAAGTTAGCATTAATTTCAAGAGGTCTAGAATGCAAGAGCAGGGATGTGATGCTCAGGCATTATACGGCACTGGTGAAGCCTCACCTTGAGTATTGTGAACAGTTTTGGGCCCTTCATTTTAGAAAAGATGTGCCGGCATTGGAGAGGGTCCAGAGGAGGTTGACAAGGTTGATTCCAGGAATGAAAGGGTTATCATATCAGGAACATTTGATGGCTCTGGGTCTGTACTCATTGGAATTCAGAAGGAATCCCATTGAAACCTTTTGAAAGGCCTGGACAGAGTAGATGAGGAAAGGCTGTTTCCCGTGGTTGGGGGGGGGGGGGGGGGTCTAAGACTAGAAGGCACAGCCTCAGGATAGATGGGTGTCCATATAAAACAGAATTGCAAAGAAATTTCTTTAGCTAGAGGGTGGTGAATTTGTGGAATTTATTACCACAAGCATCTTTGGAGGCCAGGTTGTTGGGTGTACTTAAGACAGAGCTTAATAGGTTCTTGATTGGACACGGCATCAAAGTTTACAGGGAGTGGGGCTGAGTAGGGGATAAAGATCAGCCATAATTGAATGGTGGAACAGATTCAATGGGCCAAATTGCCTAATTCTGCTCCTAGGTCTTATTTCAAAAACTTTGTAACAATTATTTGGTTTTTTCCTTTCTCACTCATTCCTTGTTTTTTTTTAATATTTCTCCTAAATAGATTATATGTCACATTGTTTCTATCTCAGACATTACTACTTCTTTCTAAGTCCCTACACTTTATTGGTTAAGATGTGGGAGTATTGGTGCAGTCATCGATAACCATACCAGGTGACTTGTTTCAATCATCAGTTTGACCCATTGATCCTTAAAGTACAAAATTCTGAGTTGAAGGATAACCAGAAAACCTGTACAAATGGGGCATAGCACAAGATCCCCCATTCTGAGATATTATGTTAATATTAATTCACTTAACATTGTAGAGATTTTTAATAGAAACCAACTTTTGCATGGTTAAGCATAACTCAAACCAGGCTTCACGTAAGGAAAATAATTTGAATATTTTTTAGACGGTAAAAAAAATTACCATTTTATACTTGTCTGAGCCAATTTATACTTCTTCCAAAAGTTGAAGGTGGTCATTGCTCCATTAACATAAAGCTATTCAGTACTATGCTAGTCTGTTTTCAAGTACAGCCACACTTTTAAGAGCACAGACACTTGGGAACATCATAAACTGCATAATCCTTTCTATGTTGTATACTATTCCAACTTGGAACTGGACAGTTGCTGGGTTTGAGTGATATAACTTTCTGTGCAATAGCATTCACCAAATACACTGTGAGGAGAAACCACCACCTTCTCAACAGGAGATAGAGATGGACTATATACATTGGTCTCAGTGCCACCAACATCTTGCAAATCTTTTAAAGTATCAACTCGAGAGGCTAATTAATTACAAAAGCAACCCAAAGATGTTTGTTCTCTTCTCACCTGAATGATGCACACATTTCCAATAGGATCATTACACTGAGATCTTTGATTTTTGGAAGCTTTATATATACTTTTTTGTCAGTACAGACCCCAATTTAAGCACAGCTACCACACCTCAAACAAAATTAAGTAATCAGGTATAAATCAGAAACTAAGGCAGAGATAATCAGTCTGTTTTAATGAAATGAATTTATTATCTGGGTCACCGGCAGGGTAGATATAAATTTTTAAACTGATTACTTCCGCAGCGTTTAGTGTAAAGACATAGATCAAACAGGTGAGACAATAGGGATACATTTTTTCACTAATTTTGGTAAAAATGGCAATCAAGTGGATTGCTCTGCAGTACATACTTTCATTTTTTATTTTAACTATCCTCAAAGTGCTGCAAATAAGACTGTTGACTCACCACAACTAAGTACTGAATCAAGTGTTCTATAAATATGCAAACTTGGTTTAGGTTTAAACCTTTCATCACATGTAGTTGGATCCACATTTGCCCAATAATGAAAAGGCATATTTTTCAACTAGCTCACCTACCCCATTGCCTCCTCCACTCAGCTCTTCACAACGTGTTGTCCTTTCTTCCCTTCTGCAACACACAATTCCCTTCCTGACCATCACCCCAAACCTGTCTTCCACACAATGAAAATCTCCAATCTTATCAGCCGTTTACAAAGGGTAATTACAGTATTAATCTACTCTCATTCTACAGTTTAAGTTTTAAGATATCTTAAGAAAACTTCATTAACACATTTTTTGGCTAAATTTACTCACCTGATCACATCCACAAGGACTGTGGTTCAAACTAACAATCCACTACCGTCCTTGGATAGCAAAAGAACTCTTCATCGCCTTAGCTGGAAGAAATGGCACGGAGGCAGCAATACAGCAAGACACAAAGATTGTGAATGGCAATATTTATTTTTCTCAACAGTTAAAGAAAGTGATAGCTAATCAGGTGCCCACTGTGCAGAAGTGTTGTGCTTCAAATAATTGTCCTGAAGAAATTAAAACACAAAACTTTATTCCTGATCACAGCATGTCTAACTTTCCTTCAGCAGATCACTGTGTTCCATGTATATAATCAACATCTAAACATTTTTCTCGAGCCAAACTGTTCACTCCTCTCATGAATAAAAGGCTACCATACAAAAGGTAGTAATTTAAGATAAAAACAAAAAAACCCTCCAACTATAAAGTGTTAGACTTCAAAAACTCATTTGTTCAATTGTTATTCTATGGGCTTCAATATTTTAAATTCAGTATCTGCCCACATGTACCAATTTGCTCATCTTTTCCTAGTGGATATGAGGGAAAGCTTTGTAACAATACAATCCAATACAATTTGATACACCAAATGCACCACTAACCCTTGCTTGGCATAATGAATACTTAACAGAAAAATTACAAACCCTTTGGGCCAAAATGGATATTTGAATCCAAAGTTAGAATCACTCCAAATAATTTGTATTTTATATACCATTATCATACACATTCTAAAAATTTCTGTATTAGCATTTCTTCAAGAAATTGAATTATTTACATAATTGTTAACAAAAATTCTCACTCGTTTACAGACCAATGGTTTGTTGAGTTCGAGATAAATGCTTTCAGTGATATCGCAAAGCACTGGCTGGGACAAGTGCAAATCATGTCTTCTGTTTCTTCTCAGTTGGTGAAAACTCAGGATCTAATTCTTTTCGCAGCCTTTTTAACCCTCCTGAAGACTGGTCAGTCGCTGCTGATGACAAAGCCCCTTGGGGACAATCAAAAATGTTTCGTTTGGCTGCCATGCCATTCTTAGTACATTCTGAATGGTCATTCAGCCCAGACTGGGAACACTCTTCTTTGTGGTGCAATGAGGCTACCTGTACACAGTCACCAGGTTCAGACTTGGATGCATTCACTGAATCTTCCTGCTGGTTTGTGTATTGCTTATCAAATAGCCCATTGTTGTGAACATTGCAGGGTGCCTCTGAACAGGATTCTTCCACATCACAAGTCCTGGCTTTGGATTTATCAACATGGTCTCTGCACCATTCGTCAAAATTACTTTGTGTTCCAGTTATATGAATTTCAGGAAAAGGAGTTGTTTGAGAGGTTGCAGATCTAATGAATTCCTGACCAGATTCATCACTGGGTACCTGCAGTACATGTTGGGCATTTGCACATTCCAGTGCCTCTGCGTGATCACACAGTTCTTGTGTTTGGTTGCCAAATGCTTGACACTGGTTAGTCAGGTTACTGTTATTGCCCACAAGGACAGATTTCCCATTAACCTTTTTGGCCTCATAGTAGTGCTCAGTGTAGCTACTTGGGACATCTTCTACAACATGTTCCTGCTCTCCAGACATCATTTCCTTTGAAGTTGATAAAGTATTGCTTTCATGAATAAGCAGGGCTGGATGCTTACTCTTCGCTTGTAGAGATGTGCTGCTTTCCCCTTTATAGTCATCTAAATATCTTTCTACTCTAAATCTCTGATGACATCCTGTTGTACTTTTCCTTGTAGCATCACTTTCTTGGGGTAACATACCTAATGAGCTGCCTTTCTCATTCGTGTGTGCAACATCACTCACAGACAAAAAGGTCATGGAACCTCCTTTTGATTTCAATTGTGACCTGAATGTACTTTGTATTTTGCTGTAGGCTTTATAAACCTTTCTAACCTCAGACTCACTATCTGAGTAAGGAGATATCCTTCCTCTATTATTTTCAAACTCTGCACTGCTCCTTTCCGGTGAAGATGAAGCTGATGAAGAATGGTCACCCTTATGCAATCGAGAATAATTGGCATTATCATCAGTATTATCTTGTTTTACTTTGAACTGTGGAGTATTCTTCTTTTCTCTGTGGAGTTTTTGCTTAGCCCTTAAAGCATTTCTTTGGCGTGTAGACGCACGCCTCCTGCCATTGCTACTGGAACTACTGGAATCATTTGCCTCTGGACTTGGAGATCGAGGCCTTGTCACAGGATCTGTATCTGAACCTGTAGTTACTTGATTAAAGTTGTTTTCTGAGGAATCAGAGTCATTAGAAAGAGTTAGAAGTCGCTCATCTTGATAGCGTCTGAGTGCAGACAATCTTTGTTGACGAGACTGTAAGTCTTCCCTGGTTGTGGAGGAGTTGGAAGGCTTCTGTCGGTCCAGTGTGTAGGTTGCCTCGTCAGAATCATCACCTTGCTGAGGTGTTAATGGCAAGGAGGCAGAAGATTCAGAATCACTATATCCTGATCGTTCACTGGTCCCTGCATGTAGCTGAAGAATTGTACTCTCACTAAGGTCACTGTCAGAATCTGAACTCCAGCCCTCAATTTCTCGCCGTACAAGAGAATCAAAAAAAGCCATCATTCTTGGATCTTCTTGAACCGACTGGTTGGCATAATCATGAGATAGGCCACTTCCGCTGTTTAAGACCAAGCTGATGTATTCTTCATGAGTATAAAGATTACGGGTATCATCTTCCACCTCTCCTTCTAGGTCGCCAGCACAATCTGGTTGGAGATATGGACTCCACACCTGTATTATCAAAGCACAAAAACATTCAATATTTACACCCCTATCAATCACATTGCTATGACAACCATAAAGCAGATGTAATTACTCAGGTTTTGTCTTTTTAAATATCTGAAGGTAAAAATCCATTAGAATTCAAAAGCTATGTAAAAATAAATGACTAATTGTGGAATGACTGCATTTATATTGAAACTTATTTGTGACTGGAGATTGTGATTTATCCTTTCCTAGCTTTAGTTTCAAATATAACTTCAGTTGAACCCTTTAAATCTCATTCCCCTGTTGTACAGGTGAGTGCACTAAAATCTTTACAAAACCACAACGTAAACTCCAATTAAAAAATGGGAAATTTGGACACAAAGGGGCAACAACCGCCACCTTGACCCCAAGCTCAGTGAAGAATTGAAAATAGTGGATTATCTAGTTATCCAGCAGGAGATACAATGGTACAAAAAATGTTTTGTATGACTAACTGCCTCTGTAAGTGACATTAAACATATGGAGAATCACAGGGTAGCGCAACAAGGAAGGAGATTACTTGCTTCAAGTCTGAATCTTCTCTTTCAGAATTAATTACATTTAATCCCATTGCCTTCACTTTCCCAAATCTCTACAATATTTTCCCCCCTGAATATTTACTTAATTCCCCTCTGAAGGCTGCTATTGCACCTACATTCACCATGTATTTCAACAGTGCATCCCAATGTATGAAAGTTCAAATGCAAAGTTTTACTAGAGCAACTGAAGCTACACAGGAGAATGGATTAATAGAATCATGCAAAGCAGCAGCTTATGTGAAGAACTGTTGAGGAATTAAGATGACATTAAATGGGAATGCCTACTGTGAATTTTGTCCTCTTCTGTAATTATCTCTTATGTACAAAACAGACAATTTCACATATATTATGAAAACACAAGTGAAAAATATTTAAGCTCACACTTTACTCATACAAGACAGTTACTTTGCTAGAATTTCAGCAAATACAAGGTGGAATTAAATTTTAACAAGCGTTGAAACTGAATAAACTAATACATAGCAATAGATCTGGAATTACGAACAACTTTGTGAAAAATAGATTACAAATACATTTATTTATATTAGGAATATGTAGGACATAGAGGATTTTTCTTTTTTTGTTTCTGACAGTAAATTGGGTAATGGATATTTTAAACAAATTATACATTGAACTTTTACAGTAACTGTATTGTTAACAGGAAAATTGACATTGGAATCAGTGTTGAATTCTTGCAGGTGATATAATGTACCTTGATAATCTTTTCCACTCCTGATGAGCAGATCATGTACGAATGGGGGTTGAAGCGTACTTGATTTACAATGGATCGATGACCTTTAAGCACCATGAATGCACCGTTTACAATTCTGGCAGGGCCACCTGCAAATAGTTTATAATCAAGCTATGACTACATATCTTGCTTTTAAATTTATCTTAAAAATAATCATTAACAAATATATCTGATACAAATGGCACATTTTTAATCTATGGTACATTAACTGGATCTACTAATCTCCTTGTGATTTATTGATAACATTACTGAGGTCCAACGCACCTCCAACAACTTTTAAAGGAAATTATGATTGTTCGGTTACTCAGCTCTATCAAATTCACTTTAAGCTTCCTTTGTTCTTTTTCTTGTCCAATTTCTAAAATAATGCTTATCCTCTGCAAGTGTGGTGTGCTAAATTCCTTGCCTTATCTTCAACAAATAATAAACTTCATATGCTTAAATAATTAACAACCAGAAGGAATTCCATGAAACACCCAGATGGATATCCAACACCCCACCCTTCCTACACCTAAACCACAGCTTTCCCTCAATAGCATTGCAGGGATGAAAGCTGGCTGCTTGACTGTGCCACTGGTTATCCTGTCTACTAGGAGCATTGACTAAGACTCAGATGTGAGATCCAGAAGCATGTTTTATTATAACCATATAACCATACAACAATCACAGCACGGAAACAGGCCATCTTGGCCCTCCTAGTCCATGCCGAACCCTTAATCTCACCTAGTCCCACCTACCCGCACTCAGCCCATAACCCTCCACTCCTTTCCTGTCCATATACCTATCCAATTTTACCTTAAATGACACAACTGAACTGGCCTCTACTACTTCTACAGGAAGCTCATTCCATTTAATTGATTATTAAAGTTATTTGGAGTGTGGTCAATGTACATGCATGTTGTTTTCTTGGGAGAGAAAACCATCACAAAATTCAGTGCAGGCTGTATGATAACTCACCTGTCTCTAAACTTGAAGGAATACGCCACATGTAAAGATTGAAGTCATCTGAGCCAGAAAGGACAAACTGAAACAAAATGAAAAGCATCCATTATTCCTGTAAGTTTCAACGGGTTGCATATTTTGTAAAAAGGTTATTAATAAAATCTCAGATGTCAATGAGGCATTAAGAGTGAGACAGTTTGGATGGCTGAGTGGTGTTGCAACACCACCCACCATCAGCAAGACCAGGGAGTTGATTGTGGATTTCAGGAAGGTACAGTAGGGAGAACATAACCAGTCCTCGTTGAGGGGTCAGCAATGGAAAGGACGAACAGCCTGACATCCCTGGGTGTCAACATTTCGGGAAAATAAAACCCGAAGAAAACATGCCAGTGGTTCTGTTGTAACGTGAACAAATTCACCTGAGAGACAATGAAGCTAGTGGATATAGAAGTGTTTTATTCAACAAAATCAAGCAGCAGACATCATATCGAGACACTTTTGGAGAAAGTGGCCTCACGACCCAATATTACCTGACATTTTTATGTGCTAAAGATCAAAGGATTTTAAAAGAAAATTATGCAGGACAATTCTATAGTTATAATGTATCTACAATGCTTCCTTTGAATTACATATACTTTTCACACACCATCTTCTTTGCGCTCACATTCTAGATACCCAAAATGAATGTTAATCAGCATTATCTGGTTTGCAATCAACTCCAGTCCACAGCTCCAGGAAAGCTAATGTTCAGGGCTGCATTTTAAATTCAAACTACAATCCATGTTCATTGTCTGAAGATTGGTTGCCAGTGAAGTTAATATTTATTAAATACCCTAACTCCAGAATACACCCTAACAGCTCTGAGGAGATTTGCTCTGTCACCAAAGACATGTAAATTTCTATAGGTGGGACACTGCGGACCATTCTGACTGGCTGCATCACAGCCTCATATGGAGGCTCCAATACACAGGACTGCAAGAGACTGCAGAGGGTTGTAGACACAACCAGCTCCAATATATGCACAAGGACCCAACCACTGAGGACATCTTTAAGAGGCAGGTGTCTCAGGAAGGTGGCTTCCATCATTCTGCATCTGGGAAATGAAAGATGAAGACCCACACTCCATGATTCATAAACAACTTCTTCCCCTCTGTCATCAAATTTCTAAACACCCATGAACCCAATTTCATTCTTTTTTTGCACTGCTTAATTTATTTTATAGCTATTTATAGGAATTTTTACATCTCTGCACTGTACTGTGGCTAAATAATTAGAAATGTCAGGTCATACCAGTCAGTGATAACAAACTTAATCTGTTATCACTTCAATAGAGATAAATGTGTGTTGATGCATACATAGGTTGAAGAAATGTCCATCTTCTGTGCTTCATACTCTATGTACTTTCCAATAAATTTAGCATTAGAAGAGATATTCCTCCTCTGCATTTGGCTCTTTCCAAATTCTTCTGGCTATGATTTGTTTACAAGGAAACCTTGTACAATAAGTGATTGAAACAACTGAGTTTCATATGTCAGAGAACAACAAATTTTAGTCATTCAGCCCTGCAGTGTTTCCATTACAGAGAATAAAGCTCATCATAAACTGCAACAGTTTGCATCAAAGTATTTCCCCTTATAACCAATAGATATATTGAAATACTGCATTGCACTACATATCATGAATTTTACAAAACTATATTGATCTCACAGAATAATTGTGAAATTATTAGGTTCAAACTTTCTTTATAGAACAAGCCTGCAAGTCAGAAAGGACTGGATGCAATTGCTATTTTTATTTAGCATCACATTATGCAAGTAAAGACTGAAATATCACTAAAAACAGCCTTCTCTAACACATACAAGTACACATAAGAGAAATGAATTAAAGAGGGAGTATGTTAAGTAATTTTAGGGCAAATTTCTGCTTCAGCTTCGAAATATTGCATAGTGATATAGCAATGCCATTCTGATGTTCCATTTGCTACTTTGCAATTTGCAGAATCCATGGGGTTTTGGAAGATCTTCCTTCAGGCTATTCACCATTTCTATAATTTACTGGCTAGACAGTGAGGTAATTTGCAGCCTCTTAGACCCACCCCTTGCCCCCATTGATCTCCTTTGTTTCCTCACAAGTGACATGAATTTAAGATTCCACTCCCCCATTAGAAAACCTTTAGTTTGATAGTCCTGTTAATTTTGCCATTTATTCCATAGAGAAGGCAGTTTAAAAAAGTTTATTTAAACAAAAACATGTTTATCCTTTTATAACTTCATATCTTCATTTCAATGACCTTTGCCCCTCAAAGGCCATACTTTAAATTTTGCTACGTTTTCCCATTTAACATGGTTGCTTATCAGATTTTAGAATTCTTCTCACCTTTCTGTTAATGTATTGTCATTGCCATTACATTCTTGGTCTCCAGCACTGTTTCTTAAAACTCTCCCAATTAGGTTTGCCACTTTTCTTGGCATCTCTACAAATCTTTTAATCTAATACCATCCTTAATCTCCCTAAATTAGTCATGAATTGATCATTTTCCCATGCAATAATTCTCTCAATGTAATGTACATTTGTTGAGACACAATAATTTTGTTTGCCATTGTTTCTCCAAATCTTTGAAACTAATATCCCACCCCACTTTAGTGAAAACGCTGCTCATGCCTAACTGAGCTTTAAACCAACCTGTCACATTGATATCTTTGAGCTTCCTTCACCAGGAATTGCTAATTAACATTCACAAAGTAGGATCCAGTCAATTTTTCTAATGCGGCCTCATTATGAATTACTTTTAGAAACTTTTAGCCAATTTGAATTGAAGATTAAAATCCCCTATGATTATTCAAATATCTTTACCATCTCTTATTTCTTGATTCTCTCTCCGTTTATTTCAAAGGGCATTAAACCAGATATTGTTTGGCCCCAGTTATTTATCACTTATAGCAACAATGATGCAACTTCTTGTTGTTTGAATCAAAGTTAACATTTCCTATTCATTATTGTTGTCAGTGTTAACTTCCTCTCCTATTTCAGTTTGTCTTTGCTTTCTAATCACCAAATTTTAAAGAACACATTAAAGGAGTTTTTACGGGAAAGGAGCTAGTTTAGGACACCAAAATAACATTGGAACTGTGGAATGCCTAAGGTACATTTAGTTTTGATGACGCAGGGAAGATAGGAATGGAGGAGCGAGGGGATTATTGGCATTAAAGGAAATAAAAAGCAAGGGGTAACTGAACCCATGTTCTACTTTCCTACATGACTTACAGATTAATAATAACACAGCTAGTAACCATGTTAATTGTGGCATAGTTAAACTAGATTTATAAAATATACTATAATAGCACCATGATAAAATATATTCTCTTTCTCTTCTTTTTAAATCTTTTTTTAATTTTTAAGCAAACATAAATGAAACATGAATACAAAGTGTTTGAGAGTACATAGTTGATTGTTTAAGTAGACATTCAAATATATAATAATATATATAGCCTCCCAAACTCATAGTATTTATGAACAAAAGAAACAAAAAGAAAAAAAAAACAAAAAAAGAGAAGAAAAAAAAACACTAACCAACATGGGCCATTGCATAATGTTAGATACATACAGTAGTGCCAATAACTCCGAACCTCCATCCAAATAATTAAGGATAATAAAAGTGAGGTTTAGGAAAAGACAATTTAACTCATATGAAAATGTTGAATGAATTGTCTCCAAGTTTCTTCAAATTTAACTGAAGAATCAAAAACAACACTTATAATTTTTTCTAAGCTCAAACAAGAGATAGTTTGAGAAAACCACTGAAATATAGTTGGAGGATTAATTTCTTTCCAATTCAATAAAATAGATCTTCTAGCCATTAATGTAACAAATGCAATCATTCGTCGAGATGAAGAGGATAAACGACTATCATCCACTATTGGTAAACCAAAAATTGCAGTAATAGGATGCGGTTGGAAATTGACATTCAGAACTCTTGAAATAATACTGAAAATATCTTTCCAGTAATTTTGTAAACAAGGGCAAGACCAAAACATATGGGTCAATGAAGCAACATCAGAATGACATCTGTCACAGGTTGGATTAACATGAGAATAAAATCGAGCAAGTTTATCCTTAGACATATGAGCTCTATGTACAACCTTAAATTGTATTAGGGCATGTTTAGCACAAATAGAGGACGAATTGACTAATAGTAAAATTTTCTCCCACTGCTCAGTGGATATAAGACAATGAAGTTCTTCTTCCCATTCCTTCTTAATTTTTTCCTGATACTTCTGGCTGTATTTTGATGATCATATTATAAATGATGGTTACTAAACCGTTTTGACAAGGATTCAGAGCTAAAATTCTTTCCGTAATGTCCAATGGACATAGTTTCGGAAAAGACTGTAACTCATTATACAAAAAATTCCTGACTTGCAAATATCTAAAAAAAAATGGGTTTTAGGTAAATTATATTTATTAGATAGCTGTTCAAAGGACATAATGCTATCATCCAAAAACAAATCACGAAAACATGTTATACCTTTTGTTTTCCATAAAAGAAAAGCATGATCCATAAAAGAGGGCCGAAAAAAATAGTTAGATATTATAGGGCATGATAAAATAAACTTATTCAAACCAAAAAAATTTACGAAATTGGAACCAAATTCGCAATGTATATTTGACTATAGGATTAGTTATTTGCTTATCAATTTAGATAAAGAAAAAGGAAGTGAAAATCCTAAAATTGAAAACAATGAAAAGTCTAGTATAGATTTACATTCCAAATTTACCCATTGTGGGCAAGCAGCTGTAGTCGATTCTTGTGTCCAAAATATTAAATATCGTATATTAACTGCCCAATAGTAAAATCTCAAGTTTGGCAAAGCCAAACCGCCCTCCTTCTTAGGCATCTGTAAATATTTTTTGCCTAGTCTAGGATTTTTATTCTGCCACAGTTAAGAAGATATTTTGGAGTCAATAATACCAAAAAAAGATTTAGGAATAAAAATTCCTAGAATTTTCCAAGAATTGATTACTTTTTCATTGATCGCTGTTTATTTACAGATGTTATCGATAGTAAATATGACTCTATTACCATTTCTGATCATGCACCTTTGAAGTTATCTATTAAGATAATGGATTCATCTATTAATGCTAAATCTTGGAGGTTCAACTCTATTTTATTGCAGGACTTAGTAATGCTCGAAATAAACATAAGAATTTGGGTAATACCATCATCTTAATAGCATTAATTCAACCAACCAATGACAAAGATAGTGGAGACCACCTGGTAGCAAGTTGCTTAATTTGGTCAATTAAGGGTAAAAAATTAGCTTAAAATAAATCTTTATGTTTTTTAGTAATTTTAATACCTAAATAAGTACAATAATCTGTAACAACTTTAAATGGTAAATGTTTATAAATTGGAACTTGCATATTTAATGGAAATAATTCGCTCTTATTAAAATTCAATTTATAACCAGAAAAGTTACTAAACTGAGCAAGCAAGGACAAAGTAGCAGGAATAGATCTCTCAGGGTTAGATATGTATAGTAACAAATCATCAGCATATAATGATAACTTATACATCCCCTCCCCTCGAGTAATACCCAAAATATTAGGTGATTCACAAATGGCTATAACCAAAGGTTCCAAAGCAATGTCAAATAGTAAAGGACTTAAAGGACAACCTTGCCTTGTACCACGGAATAAATGAAAGAAAGGAGATCTTTGATTATTGGTAAAAACCGAAGCCAAGGGTTTATAGTATATTAATTTAATCCATGATAGAAATTTTGAACTAAAATTAAAATGCTGCAACGTATTAAATAAATATGGCCATTCAACTCTATCAAATGCTTTTTCAGCATCTAAAGAAATGACACATTCTGGTATTTTGAGTGAAGGAGTATGAATAATATTAATTAATTTTCTAATGTTAAAAGATGAATAGCGATTTTTAATAAATCCAGTCTGATCTTCAGAAATGATTTGAGGTAATATATTTTCTAATCTAGTAGCCAAAATTTTACTAAAAATCATAAAATCCGTATTCAGCAAGGATATAGGCCGATAGGATGCACATTCAATAGGGTCTTTATCTTTTTTAAGAATTAAAGAAATAGAAGCTTCATAAAAAGATTGTGGCAATTTGCCTATAATTAACGCATCTTTAAAAATTTTACAAAGCCAAGGAGAAAGTATAGAGGAAAAAGATTTTTAAAATTCTGCAGAATAACCATTTGGACCAGAAGCTTTACCGGAATTCATTGAAAAAATAGCCTTTTTTATTTCAGTTTCCCTGATAGGTGTATCTAAGAATACACTATCCTCTACTGTTAATTTTGGAATATTCAATTTCCTTAAAAATTCACCTATTATAAATTAAGAATCCTATTAAGAATCCTCAGCAAATTCTGATTGATATAAGGAATTATAAAAATTTTGAAAGGCTTTATTCATCTCTTTTATGGTCGATCGTCAGAGTGCCATCTTGTTTACGAATCCTAGTAATCTGTCATTTAACCGAAGCAGTTTTCAATTGATTAGCCAATAATTTACCAGACTTATCTCCATATACATAAAACTAGGTTCTAGATTTAATTAACTGATTTTCAATCGAAGAGGATAATAACAAACTATGCTCCATTTGGAGTTCCACTCTTTCTTTATAAAGTTCTTTGCTGGGGGGGGGGGGGGGTCACTGAATAAATCTTATCAATTGCTTTGATTTTATCAACCAATGTTAATATTTTAGAATTAGTTCGTTTCCTAACCCCAGCAGAGTATGAAATAATCTGTCCATGAATAAATGCTTTAAAAGTGTCCCATAAAATTCCACTAGAGATCTCTGCTGTAGAACTTGTTGAGAAAAACAAATCAATTTGTTGTTTGATAAAATTAACAAAGTCTAAGTCCTGCAATAAAATAGAGTTGAACCTCCAAGATTTAGCATTAATAGATGAATCCATTATCTTAACAGATAACTTCAAAGGTGCATGATCAGAAATGGTAATAGAGTCATATTTACTATTGATAACATCTGTAAGTAAATGGCGATCAATGAAAAAGTAATCAATTCTTGAATAATTATGATAAACATGAGAAAAGTATGAAAACTCTTTGCCATTAGGGTGTAAAAAATGCCAAATTTTGGAAATTGCTGAATCAGTCATAAAGGAATTAATAAGAGAGGCCGATTTATTCGGAAGAGCTTGGGTGGGCTTGGATCTATCCATCGAAGGGTTTAAAATATATTAGTAGTAGTAGAGCTCATTTCCTCATCCAAGCATGGCAAATGTCATGTTTTTCTGTATATTGAATAGAAGTCTCATCCAATGTGCAGAAATAAAGGAAATTATTTTTTACAATATCTGATACCAATCAACATAACAATGGAGCATAAAAGAAAAACATTATTCTATCATGGGTTGCTAACAGGCTGCACCATTAATTCCCAAAATGCCTTCAAATTACACTCTGAGAATAATGAAATACTTGATTTGCTAATTAACTGCTACAAGTTCTAACAAATGAAATGCATGTGGAAAGTTTCACCACAATACCTGCAATAATTTGTACTTACATTATACTTTGCACACAAATAAAACATTAAATTGCTTCACAAAAGCATAATCAAAAATGTATGAGTGAGATAAGTAAATGGTTAAACAAAGCCTAGATCCAATAGGTCCAGCTTGACGAGCGTATTAAAGCGGAGAGGAACATCAGAGGTAATCCAGAGCAGAATGCCCGAGCTAGATGAAAGAGAAAAATACAGAGGAGGCTAGCTTTACAGAGAGATGAAGATTCGAGAAAGGTGAGGGGGTGGCGATGCAGAGCTGAGAATAAGAATGAAATGTTTTTGTTTGATCATGTGGGAGCACTGGGACCCCTAAGGAGATGAATGAGGACTTGAGCTAGACATGATGCAGCAGCAAAGTTCTGGAAAAAGCTGACATTTGTGGAGAATAAAGGTCAGAAGGCCAGTGAGAAAAATCACCAAGTTAATTGCTTTTGGAATTGACACATATGGATGTGGTGTTAAGATGGATAGGATGTCAAATTGAGTTCTTAATTTGGAGACATGAAAGACTGCATTATTCAAGGCTGATATAAATGAGATTCAATATTTATAACATTATAAAGCTACTAAAGATGTAATCTACTGGTTACATAATCAGTAAAAAATATACATATTAAAATCAGGCATCATCTACATAATCTTATATATAATAGCATATAGATTCATCATTACATTTTCCACTTCACTAAAATATACACCTAATTATTGTAGAGATAATTACTAATTAATAAGCCACAGAGTTTCTTTGTGATGGGACTAGGAATGCCTCAACACAGTCAACCAAACCAGTATAAAATTCTTCTTTTACAAATGCTAAGTATAGATTAGTTTAAAATAAACATAATATTGTACTCCACTCTCAGGACTACTTGCTCAGGTAATATTCAGAAATAAATTCAGTTTTTCAAATATACAGTATATCAATATTGTAAACAACTTCAAAACTGAAAAGCAAGTAATGAAAATCAATGCAATTTGCAACAGGGAGCATGACATGAAATATTGCTAAGCTCACTGCATAATAATTGGACTTCACAGCCTGCTAGTTTTGCACTGTTACAACTAGTTCAGGATTCAGTATGTGTATTCTATGAAATGTTACAAAACTAGTATTTAATACTAACATAGTAGCTTCCACCAACCATTCTCCACCTAGCAATTACCCAGATTTAATTCACAACCAACCTACATTCAGACTGCCACCATTTAAGAGGACATGTAAGATTCTCTGTACCTAAACCCTAATTTGACACCAAACTCCCCTCCACGTGAACCTAAATTTAAAAACTGAGCCTCAATCTGGACAGAGACTGCAGCTCATCCTGCTTGGACCAAGATTATCCAAAGTTTTTTTATAAGACAATCTGACCAGAAGTGCAGGATGTGACACGGCAACATGGTAGAGTAGTGCTTTACAGTGACAGCTCTACAATCTGGGCTCAATTCCCATTACTATCTGTGAGGAGCTTGCATGTTTTCCCTGTGACTGTGTCTAATGCCGGACAAGCTGTCTCCAACATATCCCTGATACAAACGATGTATCGTTTTGATGTACGTGTGACAAATGACACTAATCATTATCTTTATTTCAGGTATTAATCAAGGAAACCTTCTTGGAAATGTTTTAAATGAATATTGTTTCGTAATGAAAGAGACCAGTACTCCAAAAATAGTCTAATGGTGCCCTCTATAATTGCAGTATAATCTCTACTTCTGCATTTAAGCCCTCTGCAGCTTTCTTCCCTCTTCTCCTGTTCTGACAAAGCATCTTTGCAAGTATTAACTGTTTTGCTTTTTACAGATGCTATCCCACTTCTTCAGTGTCCTGTCTATTCCATTAGATTAGATAAACCAATATGTGAGATGGAAAAGGAATATGAGAGAGAATAAAGGCAAATCAAGCAAGTAAATTCAACACAAGAACGGTTTGCTCACACTTGACAGATTTAAAATTGTGCTTAAGTGCAAGAATATATTTCTTTCCCTCCAGAATTTCACTCCAGTCTGAATACATTTTGGGTAGGAAGCAAACTCAGGAAGATAGAGAACGTTTAAAAAAAAAGCGTTCTTTAATATAAGCAGGCATTAAAAATCAAGCATACAAAATGATTCAACTGCTATTTGTCTACTTAAGTCCTTAAACCTTAAAAAAAAGTTTTGAAAACTGAACAATTCTGTATTCTATTCTCTTAAATGAGGCATGAAGAGCAGAGTTTGTTTTTTAGAGCAGTGAAAGAAGGTACAGTGAAAAAGAAACTAATTTATGAAATTAACTCTGAATTACAACCCATCACCAAATGTTAAATAAATTGTCACCTTTTCTTGGACTGAATTACAACAGACAAATAATTATAAAACACTAAAATTACACACAAGACCTCAGCTCTTTTCATTCTGATCATCAGCTTATCTCACACTTGTTCTGAGCATGTAACAAAACGTCTTTCAGTCAGACCTTTACTTGAACAGTACCAACTTGCAAATTATGGGAAGGAAGCTGGGTGAGGAAATTCCTTCTCAGATTCAGCATAACCAAATGTTCCAGTTGGCTTCTTTCTGAAGTTTTATTATAGGCATTGGCCCAAATCAGGCTTCCAAGTCTTGCCACTCTGGATAAATCTGTGTCATTGATGGTGTCCTCGGCTAAGTTTAGGACCTTTTCCTTCTTAAAAATAACTGGCAAACAAGTCCCCAATATTTCCAATTTTAAATTCTCTGACAATATGTACAGTTTTTCATGGTTTCGTTAATTTTCCAGAGCTACAACACTAGATTAAAATACCCATTCATTTGGACCCCATCAGCAGCGCATCATCACAATATTAAACCAATACAAAATGGAAGTTACTTTCACAAGATTTCATCTTTGTTTTCTAGAACATATAACATTATATAGGTCTTCAATGACCTTTTAAAGTACATTTACTATCAACGTATGTATACCACATACAACCTTGGAGATTCATCTTCTTGAATGCACCCACAAAACAAGGAAACAGTAGAATTCACAAGACACCTCACTCCACAAAGACAGCGATACATCCAATGTGTGAAAAAGAACAAATCAGACAAACAATAATAAAATGCAAACAATCCACAGAACATGAACCCAAAGTAAGTCCACTGACATATAGCCAGCTCAGTGATGCAAGCAGGCAAGGAGCCTGGCGGCTGCGAAGTCAAGTTCAGTACTGAGGCGAATGCCGATGGCTGCAAGCTGCAGCTGCAGAGTCAGTTCAGGGTTGATGCGAGTAAAGCTTTTAGGAGTAGTGAGCTGAACACAGTTTAGTCCTCTGCCCTCAGCCTGGCTTGGTGCTTAAATCAGCTAAACATTGGATCATTATCTGCTCTTGGGACTGGACTCTGCTGCTTCAGTCCAGCCATAAGGTTCAGCTTGACCCAAATTCACTCCAATAATGGCTGCCACGGTTGCACCCTCTTTCCCGATGGTCCAGTTCACCAAATATTTCAGGATACCACAAAAGCACCAGGTCATAGAAAACCTACAGCACAATACAGGCCCCTTGGCCCACAATGCTGTGCCAAACATGTACTTACTTTAGAAATTACCTACTCTAAAATCAACCTAACCCTTCCCTCCCACACATCCCTTCATTTTTCTATCTTTTGTATCTAGCTTTTATGTCAAAACTTTAATACAGCCCCAAAAGATGCAAAGAACTTTGCGTGCATTTGATTCCTATCTCATTTCCAACACAGCTTTGTTTTCAATATTGATTCGAAGAGCAAGGACTTTGGAATGAAAAAGCATGCTTTCAACTTTACTGTAGTGTTTACTTAGAATGGAAAACCAAGGGAACAGACAGCATTTAAACAGGAGTTTGATTGCGGATATACTCAGAGTTGGAGGCTGCTTAAGCTTATTCTTATCAATATTGTTTCCACATTCAAGTGTATTCAGGCTGAAGTTTTGACAACTGGCCAAATGAGATTCAACATTCTGGATAGTCAAAAATAAAGAGAACATTATCTAATTAACACTATTTGTATTTTATAAAGCAGAACAGTACTGCAATATAGCAAAAACAGACCTGCTGAGCATTTCCACCACATTGTTATTTCAAATTCACATCTTTTTGCAGAATAATGCTTCTATTTCAGACTATTGTTTAATTGCAAGTTAAAGGATAAACCTTTAATTTTTGATCTTGCTTAGTATTATCAAATAGTCAAAACATGAGAAAACATTCTAAAAAATTTGTGCTAGAAATTCTTTTGAATAACACTATTTCTGAATGTACTGCAGAAAATAATTACTTTTTAAAATATAAAAGAATCCTGGTACAAATTAGAATTTTCACTTTGGGTTGTCACTGTGTTTGACATGCGTAAACAGAGAGGATGCTGGGCAGGTGTAATAAACTCACATGTTATGCATGCTTGTTCTGATGCCATTTTGTGCAAAATCCTACACTTCATAGGAGGCCAGTAAATAATGGAAATGCCACGATTAAGTTCAAACCCCCCAATATAGACAGAAAATTTTAATACAATGCAAAATAAATGTAATTAAAGTTAATTATTTTCAGTAACAATTGGCATAATTTCCTCAGGCAGTCGGGCATGGAAATTAATGTCAGCATTTCCAGCAACACCTACATCCCAAGGATGGATAAAAAGAAAAGTGAAACAGCCCATGAGGTGGAAACTGACAGCATCACTTCACTCCAGGACTATCCTGATAGCATTCTGAAAGCTCTTGATAGTCAGATAAATTTAGAAACAATGAAAAAAATCATTTAAATAATTATAGCAAACACATTCAAATTTAAATTTAAAGCATTATGAATACCAACTAGAATAATGTTATAAAATCCTATATTCATTTAAGTTTTTAACAATGTCTGTTAGCTTCATTCAAATAAACAGGTCTGCATTGGAGGCATCAACTATAGATGGTGTAAAGCTGAGGAGCCAGTTAAGAAATTCATTTGGCATTTGTTTCAACACGTACTTGAACGTCCCTAAACTCAAGGGCAAAACAAGAGGTCAGATGTACTTTTATTTGTGAAATGCGGAGCAGCTAGGTAGGAATGCACAACAAATCCAGCCTAAAGTAGTGAGAATTATCTCTGAGTTATGGGGAAATATGAGGTCCAATGCATTAAAAAGAAAGTGGTGCTGTTTCGGTTTCCTTACCTCGGAAAGGATGTATTACTAGAGAGGGATTCACCACTCCACGGATGGTGGGAGTGACATTCTAGAAGTTAAGGCACTTGATTTGTAATGGAAGATTAGCCTTGTTTGCCACATGTGCATCATACAGTGAATGCACCTTTCATGTGAGAATGCGCTGCAGCACCATGCTTTCGATGCCAACACAACATGCCCAAAACTGATTAACCCCAACTTGCAAGTCCTTGAAATGTGGAGTGAAACCGGAACACCCTCAGGAAGCTCATTCTGTTACAGACAGCACATACAAGTCAACTTTTATTGTCATTTTGACCATAACTGCTGGTACAGTGCATAGTAAAAATGAGACAACGTTTTTCAGGACCATGGTGTTACATGACACAGTACAAAAAACTAGACTGAGTTACGTAATTAAAAAAACACAGAGAAAGCTACACTAGACTACAGACCTACACTGGACTGCATAAAGTGCACAAAACAGTGCAGGCATTACAATAAATAATAAACAGGACAGTAGGGCAAGGTGTCAGTCCAGGCTTCGGGTATTGAGGAGTCTGATAGCTTGGGGAAAGAAATTGTTACATAGTCTGATCATGAGAGCCCGAATGCTTCGGAGCCTTTTCCCAGACAGCAGGAGGGAGATGAGATTGTATGAGGGGTGCATGGGGTCCTTCATAATGCTGTTTCCTTTGTGGATGCAGCGTGTAGTGTAAATGTCCATGATGGCAGGAAGAGAGACCCTGATACGAACAGCAGCCAGCACTGTAAAGTGTTACATTAACCACTACACTACAGTGTCACCCTTTATTCACCAGAGTTCAGAAGAATAAGAAGGGATTTTCAGGGCTAAAGCCACTGAATGTAATGCAGATGCGTCTCCAGGCTGAGGTACCTAGAAGTAGTCACAGTCATAGATTACATGGCAAGAGATTTAAGACCTGAATAAAGAGAAATGAGAGCAATAAATGTGCGGAATGTGCTTCACAGGGGCTGCAGAGGCTAAGTCACCATAAAATTTTGATGTAGATGTAATATCTATCAAAGATTATAATGAGAGCATGGGTATAGATAACTAACATGATATTTAATATCACAGCAGTCTTAAAGGGCTGAATAGTCTATTCCTGCTCCTAGTTTCCACATCTCTTTGAATCTGACTCTGGCGAATAGACAGATCTGATGTGTGGGTTAAAGAACATGTAAAGCAGTCTACGTTCCCATCAGTCTTATACAGAGAATTTGATCAAGGGAGTTAATGTTGTAACATAATCCTAGCTTACAAAATAGATTCTTGTTCAACACAAATCTAGTAAGTTATCAGAATCCTCAAGCCACAAGCAGTTGCACAGATAGAACATTATGGAAAGTAATTTTAAATTAAGTATCTTTAAATTTTCATTTGGATAAGCAAACATTTGTTACTTTTACTACTCAGGAATTTCATTAAATTCCAGGAATTTAAAATCCAAATCAAGACCATGACAAACATAATATTTGCAAGGTTGTCTGTTAAACTACAAATACTTTGCTTTTGAATAGTCTAGTTTCAAGACATGATTGCAATTGTGGGCTAATGTTAAGTCTTCTACTCAAATATTACACTCATGTGACTAGTGTTATGCCTCAGATATCAGTGTTCGGACTCATGTCTTTAATGATTTATATAACTAGTTTTGATGTGAATGCACGAGACTTGATCAGCAAGCTCCCAGATGACACAAAATTAGGATGTGTTGTTGATAGTGAAGAAGGTTATCGTAGATTACAGGGGGATCTTGATGAGTTAAGGAAGTGGGTTAAGCAGCAGCAAATGGATTGCAATATAGGTAAGTTTGAGGTGATACTGTTCAGAAAGTCCAACCAACACAGCACTTACACTAAGAATGATAGG
Source organism: Hypanus sabinus (assembly GCF_030144855.1). Classification (NCBI taxonomy): domain Eukaryota; kingdom Metazoa; phylum Chordata; class Chondrichthyes; order Myliobatiformes; family Dasyatidae; genus Hypanus; species Hypanus sabinus. The sequence continues at coordinate 129,854,106 of NC_082707.1, forward strand.
GCACATAGAGTCTAATGCAACAGGGAGATCTAGGAGTACATGTGCATAGTTCATCGAAAGCAGTGTTACAGGTGGTTTAGCACGCTGACCATCAGAGCACTGGGTAAAGATTACAGTAAAGATTTACAAGGATGTTGCCAGGACTGGAGGGCCTGAGTGGTAGGGAGAGGTTGGCCAGGCTTGATCATCATCCTTCAAACAGAAAAGAACGAGGGGCAACCTTATAGAAATGTTTACTATTATGAGAGACATAGATATTGTGGATGGTAACAGTTTTTCTTTAGGGTAGGGAAGTCCAAAACTTAGGGTGCATGAGGAAATATTTTATAAAGGGACTGTGTGGTGGGAGGGCAACTTTTTCCATGCAGGGGGAGTTAAGAATATGGAACAAGCTGCTAAGAGGAAATGGTTGAAGCAGGTACGGTAGTATCGTTTAAGCAGCACTTGGACAGGTATGTTAAGGGATGGAGCTGAGAGAGACGTGGGCTGAGCACACGTAATTGGGACCAGCTGGGTGAGGACTATGGTTGACATGGACTCACCGATCAGTGCTCTAATGTTTCATGACTCCAAGTGATGCAGTGAATCAGAGATTAGCACTGATGCTGGATGCTTTCAAAAGAAGCTTTCAGCAAGAACAGGCAGAGGCAAGGCAAGTAGGTAAAGTCATTCCTTATTTCTTATTTAAATCTTGAGAGAATAGTGGGTATGTCAGCAGAGCCAGTGTTCTGTTCTGAGTGTCAGATGTGGAATTTCCAGGAGACTCCCAGCCTCCCCGATGACTACATCTGCGCCAGGTGCATCAAGAAATAGTTCCTTAGAGACCGTGCAAGGGAACCAGAGCTGCAGCTCATTGACTTTCGGCTTGTTAGGGAAAGGGAGGCAGTGACAGACAGGAGTTACAGGGAGGTAGTCACCCCAAGGCCATAGGTGACAGATAGATGGGTGACTGTCAGGAGAGGGAAGGAAGAACATCAGATAATGGAGAGCACCCCTGTGGCCGTCTCTCTCAACACTAAGCACTCCATTTTGAGTACTCTTGGAGTGGGGGGGGGGGGGGGAGGGACAACCTACCTGGGGGAAGCAACAGCAGCCCTGGCTCTGGTACTGAGTCTGACCCTGTGGCTCAGAAGGGTAGGGAATTGTAGAGGATGGCAGCAGTGATAGGGGACTCTATAGTCCGGGGGACAGATAGGCGATTCTAAAGGAAACACAAATGGTAGTTTGCCTCACAGGTGCCAGGGTCTGTGATGTTTCTGAACGAGTCCACAATATCCTGAAAAGGGAGGGTGAGCAGCCAGAAGTCGTGGTACATATTGGTACCAAAGACATAGGTAGAAAAAGGGAGGAGCTTCTGAAAAAATACAGGCAGTTAGGAAGGAAGCTGAGAAACAGGACCTCAAAGGTAGTAATCTTGCGATTACTGCCTGTGCCACATGACAATAAGGAAAGGAATAGAATGAGGTGGCAGATAAATGCATGGCTGAAGAATTGGAGCAGGGGGCAGGGATTCAAATTTCTGAATAATTCAGACCTCTTCTGGGGCAGGTGTGACCTGTACAAAAAGGGACAGGTTGCACTTGAATCCAAAGGGGACCAATATTCTTGTAGGCAGGTTTACTAGAACCATTGGGAGTGGTTTAAACTAATATGGCAGGGGATGGGAACCAATATGATAGAGCTGAAGGTAAGCCAGCAGATTTACTAGTAGATGATGGATGTAACATGAATGTAATGAAGGACAAGCTAATGATTGGGTACGAATGCAGGACTGAAGGTGCTGTATTTAAATACTTGTAGTATTCAGAATAAGGTGGATGACCTCAAGACGCAGTCAGGGAAACCATAGACATTCCGTTTTGGCAGCAACATCTCTACTCCATCACGCTAAGCATCAGCATCTCCCCCCCGCCCCTGGACTGAGTGCTCATCCTGACGCTGTTCACACTGCTGACACACAACTGTATTGCTAGATCCTGCTTTAACAACAACCAATGTGAAAAAGTTCATTGATAACACAACAGTAGCATCATCATTAAAATGATGAGCTGGCATACAGTGAGGAGATAGAGTGGCTTGAGTCATAATGTGGACAAGACTAAAGAGATGATTGTGGACTTCAGGAAGGTACAGGCTGATCACTCCCTACTGCACATCACAGATAATCTCACCTGATCCCTCAACACCACCTTGTTTAGCCAAGAAAGCACAGCAATATAATCAAGATGGCTGCGCGACGCAGCTTGCAGCGGCCACTCCAGAGCTGATATGTTACTTGTTTTATTTGTTAAACAGGGTGCCGTGTGCAATCCTAATCTGATGAAAAACAGACTTGGGAGCACGGAGGAACATCTGGAAATCTCCAGGAAGGCCTTCTTTGTTGCTGCTGCTGCGAGGTCCAGGTCTCTGCTGAAAAGAACAGGCCCCCAGTCCTCGGTGTCGCGTTGCCGATGGCTGTTGGCGGGGGCGTCTTAAAATGCTCGGCAGAGGATGGTGCTTGGAGAAGCTGTGCCGGAGGGGATGGTTGGAGGCTCGGAGGTTTAATGGACTCAGAGTCCGCTGCAGTCGGAGCGCTTTCATTGTGCGCTGCGTCTGCAAGGCTGAGTCCAGCGCGGTGGAAGTCCATAGTGGGGGTACTCCCTTCTGCCGCCTGCGTGGGATGGCGAGCCTGTTCGGGACCCTGGGGACTTGTGGAAACTGAGTGCTGGTTTCTTTCGAACGTATAGTCTTTTAACATCTTTGGACTATTTCTACCGTGCCCATGATCTTTTTTTTTAATCAATTATGCTATTGTTTGCACTGTTGTAACTATGTGGTTTTGTGCAGGTCTTGTAGCTTTAGTTTTTGGTCTTGTTTTGTCTGGTGCATTTGGAGTTCCTTTCCGGGGAACGCACTAAGATGGTGGCGTGATATTAATATGCAGCAGCCTCTCCGGACTCTGGATTGGGGATTGCCAAACGTTACGTGGATTTTCTGGTGTAGCCTGTTTTGTCATGTGCTTTTGTGATATCATTCTAGAGGAATATTGTCTCATTTTTTAACTGCATTGCATTTGTGGTTTCTAAATGACAATAAACTGAATCTGAATCAATGCCTCCACTTCCTAAGGAGATTGAGACGAGTGAGACTCCTCACTCGCAGTCTCACCACTTCCTACCAGTGCACCATCGAGGGTGTCCTGACCAGCTGTATCACGACAGGAATTTCAAGGCACGACTGCCAGACCCTGCCTGTAACAGATTGTGATGACTGCTGAGAGAATCATCGGGATTTCTCTCTCTACCCCTCATCCAGGACATACACCAGAAGCACTGCATTTGCAGAGCCCTTAGCATTGTCGAGGCGCCCTCCCACCAGTCCCATAGACTCTTTGACCTCTTAACATCAGGCAGAAGGTACGGCACAGATGTAGAGAAGCAATTCGAGTACAAAATGCAGAATTGCCGGGGATGAAGCAATTAAATTCACAAATGATCAGAACACCAGAAAAGGAGGAGCGCCGATAGTATATAAGGTTAAAGGCTTAGAGCAGATCATAAAGATGAGGAAGAGCAAAGTACCAGAGTGGTTTGAAAGAAAAAGGCACTGCTTAATGAGGAGTCAAGTTAGCCTCCAAACACCGACAAGGTTGTGACACAAACATTTAACATTCAGTATTCATTTATTACAACTTGAAATTTCAGAGTTCACTGCAAATTTCTCACAAAGTATATCTTTTTAAAAAAATAATTCTGTATTCTTTGCTTAAGTAAATTTCACTTTTGGTTCACAAATTCTACAGCGGAATAAAAAGCAAACATATGCAGCTTTGCAGTGTTTCTAGATTATGTCATTTATATACCAACAGAACTCGTTAATAACAAAATATTGATTACCTCCAGGCATAACTTTTCCAATATTTTTGTGTTGGCATTAACTGCAACTCACCCCAATTTCAATAAAAAGTTTTCCCATATCCTATTATTCCTACCACATCGCTAGTCATCAACATTACTGGCTCTCCATTCCCAGCACGTGGTTTCCTAAATCCCCAGTTCAAATCTCATGCATAAAAGAGCCTCTTATTAAAGTTTTATCTATATGTGGTTACCTATTTCTTCCACATTGATTGCCATCATTAACTTTCACGTAGCCTAACTTTGTCATTTCTTTCCAAAAAAATCAAAACACATGGTAACAGCTTTCCTCAAAACTTCTCCTCAGCAAATCTACCTTTGTGCAAACACAGCTGAAAGCATCTTCACTCCCTAGTGAGAAGGTTGCGAGATTGATCTCGACCACAATTTGTAGCATGAACTGACTGTAAATCCTGTCTAATATTGAATAAATGGTTATCTGTTGCAGTTCAGACATTAAGTTCAACACAAAATACCATGTGGCATTAATTAAACATTCTCCATATTATATGAAGGTCTTGATGAAAGTCAAAGTGATTACTTCAGTCAATGTTCAGCTACTAACAGAAACAGACATTATCAATATGAAGTTCACCACACTGAAATGATACAATCTCCCTTCTGTACTGCACCAAATAACATTAAACATCAGCTGTACGTGTTCAACATCATGTATCATGACAAGGCTAAGCCTCAATTTTATTAGTCATGTACAGTAAAGTTATTTAATGTAAAATCACAATCATTTTGCTCTTAAGCTGTCATGAAGGAACCAGTACACATTGCCTTATTCCCATTGTTGCCATTCCCATTCCCATTGCTGCCTCAACTTTTTGCTGATGAATCTACAAAGCCACAATTGAAACGAAAGGTATAATCTAATTCTGGTTTAACACAGCAGGTTTAGAGTGCAAGATCCAACATAATCAAAGTTCTGGCCCAAGTAGAGCTGAACTCACAGAAATCATATGACAGGTTTGGACAAAGCCAGTCTGATTTCATCCTTGAGAATTTGAAGCTTTTTTCTCAATAAAAGGCAACAATTTCTAACCGAAGTTTCCAACAAGTGTTGCCATTCTCTAGTACAGCTGTACAGTGGGTCATCATTAGTTTAACAGCGGATTGTACACTACAGAGCAGTGAACCCTTTGGAGGGATAGTTGTGGGGTAATGGCAAATGAGAGCAGAATGAATCCATCAACAGATTTCCAAATAAATTGGTAGTTTCACCAGGGATTATTAGAGAGAACAGAATATTGGGTCTTTCATACCTCCTGACAATCTTGGCAACATTGAATGCAGCTATTGCTAGCTTAGTGCAGAATAACAAGAGAACATGGCAACTCCAAGTCTGTGTGGTTGGACAATACACTGGTAAACACGAGCAACAATCACAAAGGACTCAACAGGTCAAGCGGCCTCTCCGGGAGGAGGTATCTGTTGACATTTCAGGTTGGAACTTTGTATCAGGATATAAGTATAATGAGTTTATAGCTTTGATTTCTTGGAAAAAGGGTAATATTGCTTCATGATTGTCAGTGCAGTGACTCATGAAAATTACTATTTTGTATTTTCACATAATGTTTACTTCACCATTGTTAAGATTTTGTACCACAAACAGCAGTTGCTTTATAGGCAAAATTTGGATCAAATCATGTTAACCTGACACCGTTCCCCTCTCAAAGGACTAGACTTGGACCATACTTTGCAGTCACTGTCAGTGTTAGCCCCACAGTTCCCAATAGTGTTACAGTTTTGGCCTTGGTACTGGAACCCAACTATAAGGTGCAGGAGGCCACAAGTACTGACTGGGTTGCAGACTGTGGAAACCAAGCAGGACACACTGATGGCTCCTGGCAAATCCCTAATGATACGAGAAAAGTTGGAAGCAGTAAAAATATTTTCTAATGCAATGTGGAATAGTAAGTAAAAATATTTAAAACATTCACAAAACTGCTATTAATAAAAATATATAGCACAAATTTTAAAAGAAAGACATCTAAAGCTACACAAGGACAAACCTAAGCAGGAAAAAGAGTAGGCCATCTGGTCCCTCAATCCTGCTGCATCATTCAGTAAGATCATGGCTGACCTACCCAGGCCTCAATTCCTTTCAAATGACTAATCTTTCAAAAAAAAATTAAATCTCCTCCTTAAATACCTCCAATGATCTAGTCTCCATAATGTTCTTTGGTCGAGAATTCCAGAGATTCATCATCTTTGAGAGAAGAATTTCCTACACGCCTCAGTTTTAAATGTTTGCTGTCACGTCATCCAAGATTCTCCCACTAATGAAACCTCTTGACATCTACTCTCTCGTGCCTACTTAGCTTATACTTCAATAAGATTATCCTTAATTCTTTTAAACTCCAAAGAATATGAATCCAGTTTCTTTAGCTACATTCATAACAGAAAGCTAACTTATCCCAGGAGTTTGCTTGTGAACCACTCTTGGAGTGCCTTTCAGCTAGTGCATCCTTTCTTTAAAAAGTACTCACAGTACTTCAACATGCTGTACAATTGTAACAATACTTTTCTATTTTCAAACTCTAACTTCTTTCAAATAAATTTCCATGTGCCATTTGGTTTACTAACTACTGCTACACCTGCCTGCTTACTGCTACTGATCCAGTCGTACTCAATCATTTGAAATTTTGCTCCGTGGATACATTTTAAATGAAGGTTGGTTACCCCCCCCCCCCCATTCAAATGAGTGTGACATGCTAGATGTATGGCAAAATAGTGAACCACCAGAAACCAAAATGCAGCACACAAAATTGGAGAAAATGCCGGGGATACGGGGAAGGTCAGATGCTGTGTGTGTGAGAAAATCTAACCACTAGTATTGCTGACTTTTGCACTGCAGTATGCAGAAATAGAAGTCTAAGATGTGTCACAATGCTATCTTGCAGCTTTCTCTGAATCCACTGGCCTCCAGCAGCACAATCCAGCACATCATGAAGTTTTTAGTGCTGCATTCCACAAGGAAACACTCTGGGCACTTACATCACTACACTGCTCTTTTTCCTTAAGAATTCCTTAAAACTATTTGGAAATGATGCTATATCATCATGCTATATCAGAAATGTATTTAATTTTTCAGTGACAAAGTCAAGTTTATCAGCCAAGTGAAAACAATAAATTCAGTTTAAACTGATCCATAAATTTTCAGTTGTGTAATTTTATGTTCAAAACAAAAGATTGTTTTTCAAGGATATATTTTTGAACCCTTTTAGTATTAACAGCATCATTAATATATAGTACTGAAATCTTATGAAAGATGGGAAAGCTTATGCAAACACACAAGATTAAACATTAATGTTATTTGTGTAACTACAAAAGACATCAGATAGTAATTATCATATTGAGAAAATTTAGTCATAAAAACCCAAAAAAATGCATACAAATCATTGCACCCTCTAGTGTCCAGATTGTAGCATTACATATATGAATACCATAAAACCTTAAAAGTCATAGCAGGCAGAATTAGGGCACTCAGCTCAGTCCATCGAGTCTGCTTTGCCTTTCCATCATGACTGATTTATTATCCCTCTCAACCGCATTCTCCTGTCTTCTCCCCATAACCTTTGACACCCTGACTAACCAAAAACATATCAAACCTAGCTTTAAATATACCCAGTGACTTGGCCTCCACAGTGGTCTGTGGCAATGAATTCCACAGATTCACCACACTCTGGCTAAAGAAATTCCATCTCACCTCTATCATGATTGGACATCCCTCAATTCTGAGGCTGTGCCTTCTAGACTCACCCACTATGGGAAACATCCACATCCAGTTTGACTAAGCCTTTCAAAGTTTGATAGGTTTCAATAAGATTCCCTCCCCCCAATTCTACTAAACTCTTTCAAGTACAGGCTCAGAGTCAATAAACGCTCCGCATAAGTTAACCCTTTCATACTCTGGAATTAGTCTCGTGAATTGTCTCTGGACTCTCTCCAATACCTTTTCTTAGATAAGGGATCCAAAACTGCTCTCTTTACTCCAAGTGTAGTTTGATCAATGTCATATAAGGCCTTAGCATTACATACTTGTGTTTATATTCTGGTCCTCTTGAAATGAAAGCTAATATTGCACTTGCTTTCCTTAGCACCAATCCAACCTGCAAGTTAACCTTTAGGGAATCCTGCACAAGGACTCCGAAGTCCCTTTGCACCTCTGATTTTTGGATTATCTCCCCATTTAGAAAATAGTCTATGCCTCTATTCCTTCTACCAAAGTGCATGACCGCACACTTTCCTGCACTAGATTCCATTTGCCACTTCTTGCTCATTCTCCCAGCCCTTTCTGCTGATTCCCTGATTCAACATTATCTGACACCTATATTTGTAATGTCTGCAAACTTGGCCACGATGCCATCAATTCCATCATCCAAATCAATGACATGTAACGTGAAACGAAGTGGTCTCAATACCAAATCCTGCGGAACACCGCTTGTCACCAACAGCCAATCAGAAGAGGGCTTTTTTCTTCTGACTCTTTGCCTCTTGCCAGTCAACCAATCTTCTATCCATGCAAGTATTTTTCCATGGGTTCTCATCTTGTTCAGCAGCCTAACATGAGGCACCTTGTCAAAGGTCTTCTGAAAATTCATGTAAACAACAGCCAATGACTCTCCCTGGTCTATCCTTCCTGTTATTTCCTCAAAGAATTCCAACAGATTTGTTAGGCAAGATTTCCCCTTAAGGAAACCATGCTGGCTTTGGCCTACTTTATCATGCACTTCCAAGTACCCTGATATCTCATCCTTTGGGTGCCATGGTAGCATAGTGGTTAGCACAGCGCTTTACGGTACTGGTGACCTGAGTTTAATTCCTAGCACTGACTGTAATGAGTTTGTACATTCTCCCTATGACTGTGTGGGTTTCCTCCATGTGCTCCAGTTTCCTTCCAGTCCAGACACACACCGTTGGTTGGGTAACTGGTCATTGTAAATTGCACTGTGACTAAGCTAGGGTGGCGTGGTTCGAAGGGCCTAATCAGAGCTGTACCTCTAAATAAATAAATTACTTGATTAATAATGGACTCTAACATGTTCCCAACCACTGAAGTAGGCTAACTGGCCAATAATTTCCTTTCTTCTGCCTCCCTCCCTTCTTAAAGAGTGGAGTGACATTTGCAGTTTTCTAGTCCCCTGGAACTATTCCAGAATCTGGTGATTCTTGAAAGAAGGCTATTAATGCCTCCACAATCTCTGCAGCTACAGATGGCACTGAAAATCTTGAGTCCACTTACTCACTGCATACAGAGTTCTAGTTGAGCAGTGGTGGAGCACGCCATCTCCCAATACACTCATGCACACAGTTTGACATTTCTTGTTTACCTATGCCAGAGTGCATGGACCCTACATCAATCTTATCAGCTGCCTCAAAATCCAGAGAATTGAGTGGAAGTAAGCCATTCTGATCCCAAGGGCTCATCTTGAGAGCACAGTTTTAAATTTTGTAACATTTTGAGCACATAAGAGTAGAATTACAAACTTCGCAGAGTTTCAATATTAGTAATTTCACAGATTCTGCCTACAGATAGCAATTTCAGGTTACACATAATTTTCAATAGCACACTTGCGATTATGAAATCAGACCAGGGTAGATTCACCACAGCATGGTTAATGATGCATGGCATCATTTAAGACCATAAGTCCAAAAGACATAGGATCAGGACTAGGCCATTTGGCTCATCAGTGCCGCTCCACCATTTCATCATGGCTGATTTATTATCCCTCACAACACCATTCTCGCACTTTCTCCCCATAACCTTTGATGCCCTTACTAATCAAGAATCTATCAACTTCCACTTTAAATATACCCAATGACTTGACCTCCTCAGTCGTCCATAGCAACAAATTCCACAGATTCACAACCTTCTGGCTAAAGAGATCCCTCCTAATCTCTGTTCTAAAGGGACAGCCTTGTATTCGGAGGCTGCAAGCTCTGATCCTAAACTCATTGACCATAGGAAACATCCTCTCCACATACACTCTTTCAATATTCAATAGATTTCAATGAGATCCATTCTCATTCTTCTAAACTCCTGTGAGTATAGGCCAAGAGCCATCAAACCCTCCTCACACGATAACCCTTTCATTCCTGGAATCGTTCTCGTGAACCTCCTCTGGATCCTCTCCAATGCCAGCAAATCCTTTATTAAATAAGGGGCCCAAAACTGCTCACAATACTCCAAGTGAGGTGTGGCCAATGCCTTATAAAGCTTCAGCATTATATCTTTGCTTTTATATCCTAGTCCTCTTAAAATTGTATTTGCTTTCCTTCCCATTGACTCTACCTGCAAGTTAACCTTTATTGAATCCTGCCTGACTTCCTCTTCGCACCTGATTTCTGAATTTGTCCTCCATTTAAAAAATAGGCCACACCTTTATTCCTTCTACCAAAGTACATGACCATATACTTTACTACACTATATTCCACCTGCCAATTCTTTGCCCATTCTCCTAACCCAAGTCCTTCAGCAGGCTCCATACTTCCTCAATACAACTTGCCCGTCCACCTTCCTTCACATCATCCACAAAGGTAGTGACAAAGTCATCAATTCCGTCATTCATTTTTGCAGGTGAAAATGACAAATATGACCGACACTCATCTCTGCCCTCAAACAGAAATGCAGCAAGTGCTATCTTTGACCATCATTTTAAGTTTTCAATAAGCTGGAGTAAACTGCACAAGAGACTTGAATAAAAGGACCAAACTGGGACACCAAGCAAGGTATTGCCACCTGCATATGTTCATCTCAGTTTCCAGTGGTGCATCTGTTATGTAACTGGTGGAATTTTCAGTGCCTAGTGAAGATTTCAGAAATAAACCATATCAGAGATGCTGCAATCTTTTCTAGAGTAATGTACCCCTGCTTTGCTTTAAGCCACTTGCTACATGGGACTAGATCTTAGCAGATGTTTAGGGTGGTTGATGCACAGTCCAGCAGAAATATGCCCATCCAACCCTTTCCTCCACATTGTCCCGCTTCTTCACAACTGCCACTCTATTTGGTTCTGGCTACCATAGAAACTGTTGCAGCTGTGACACGATTTCTAGGAACTCAAGTGGTAGTCAAGATTTCTGTGGTCATCTACCAATGGGAACCATAAAAATTAATGCTATAAATGGGGTAACCCAGCCTTACAATCCCTTTTACAAAACAGCATACTTTCTGAATTTCACTGTTTTAGGGGGTTTCTAAATGACTGACAGACAACACCCGTTTTGTACATGAGCAAAGGGAGAAATCTAATTTCCAGGTCTCATTTATCATTTCCCAACAAATGTGTGCAAATTCTGCATTGAAACAAAAATGGCCCCATTACGCAGTGCACAGCACTGTCATGAACAAACTCAGAGCAAACTTTTTTTTCCCCCAACAGCAGATCATATTCCACAAGTAATATTGGCAAAATAGAAGATGGTACACAAAGAAAAAGGAACTATCACCAGCACATCGCATCAGCAGTCAACAGAGCCCCCTACACTTGCTGAGGTTTACGTACTGTGATTTTTCAATCAGCAGTATAACTCCTTTATAGGCTCTTAACAGACATATTGTTTTATCGACATTTTAATCATTTTTTGCAAAAGTCTAGTTCACTGCTCAAATTTATTAAAGAGCTCATTAAAAATTATACCATTAAATTTAGTTAAATCAATCGAGCTTTTTAGCTCATCCATATATACAAAACTCTCACTAGAGGAAGATAAAAATGTAACAAGTTAACCAGACATACTGCCTCACTGAGTATCAACAGCATAGATTATTCTTGGAATACTCAAGTATGTCTGACATGTACATAAAGGAAACAATCATCTTCACCTCCCTCGAGTGTATCTGAACTTCCACCCCACTTAAAGGTAACATTGAAAAGAAAATTAAACACACACATACAATAAGTATGCACACACCTCAAACTATTCAACAGATTTTGAAGATAGCAAAATTTTTTTCATAATGTCATGCATTTATACAAGAACATAATAGCCAATGTAGTTTATTAAGCAACTTAACAAATAACTTCATGCAATGTTGAGCTAACCACAATTTACTCCAGTTCACCAACAGAAGAGAAAATCGTTCACTAAACGAAAATTGTTCACTTATCATTTCTTTTAAATAGTTTTCACTTACTTGATCGCGGTCTCCTGCAAAGCAACAGCTCTTCATGGTGCAAGAATTAAAATAGCCTTGGTTATCGAACTCAAATACGGACTGTGGTGAGTGAATGTCATATAACACTGGAGGCAGGCGACGCCGCAGCGCTAGTAGCTGGGTCCCACTGCTGTTGAAGCGGACACTCATGGCACTTTGCATGGGAAGTTTCCCACCATAACGAAGCAATGAACTGCAAGAAAAAAAAACAAGAGTTACATAACTACCACAAGCTATCAACATGAAACGGACTACTTGGGGATGTATCTGTCATTTCAATGAAATAATGTCGATACACAAATCCATCTGCTTTACACAACCACAGAAAAATCAGTCCCATTTCTTGATCAGCACTATTTTACAGTACACAAATTGCACAAATTCTAAATCAAAGTTCCCTTCTGATAGGACATGTAGAAATATTGCCTCAGATTCAGGAACATAGCATGCTGGTTAACTAATGAACCCTAATTAGAACTAACTTCCAATACCAAATAAGTCCATACTTCACACTTGATCGCATACCAAAGGAATCCAGAATTTCATGTAGGAGTATCTGAGATACCAGACCTTATTATTCCTTTGTCAAAAGGATAGTGTTTTACCTTTAGTGTCCAAAATCATCGCAGTAACTTTGGTATGATCCAAAAACTATTTACAGGATAGGAATTTACTTTCAAGGGAATTGGGGATAAAAATTTGATGATAAGCTCTGTCGTTAAAACTATTTAAAAGTTACATAAGAATGAAAATTGCTGAACAATAATGTTTTTCCCATTGATACATTTCTTAAGTTGTATTCAGGTTTCCTAATTTTTACTAATTACTGTACCTACTACTTGCTCAGGAAATTTAATATTTGAAAATTATCTTGACCCAAGGTTATCTGCTAATAAATGCTAAAGATTGTGGAGTATACTAAGAAGCATTTAAAACACAAGACACAGCCTACATAAACCACTCTACAAAAACTGCCTACTTCCAGTGTCAACTGATTTTCATCAACAGCAACTTACAATGAGAAAAACAGAAAACTAGACATCTTTATTTCACCTGTTTAATGCTGAGAGTAGAAAACCTTTCCACCAGCAATACAAAAGCCAAATGCTCAATTTCTTCGATGACCTGAAATTTTTGAGGAAAATCTATGGGAGAGAATTTAGCTGAAGTGGTCATATTTTCACTGCCCAATCAACTTCCTTTCCTTGACAGGATGTTCTACAAAAACTTGTGTAATTGGTTCATTCATGCAACTAATCGGTTACGTATTTAGATTTTCCAACAATTATAAATGTTGCTCAAGGAAACACAAGAACATGGAGAAATGAGTAATTTAGAAACAAGAACATTTGCTCTAATACAATTCAGAAATGCAGGTAAAAGAAATCAAACTATCGTCGATTCTGAATTAGTTCAGAGTTACATTTCTGTTTTCTCCACATCCCAGGCAGTGATCAGCCCATTAGGAAAGGGTCTAAATATATCAGCCCATTAAGAAAGTTTCACTGAATATTAATGCTCCGTCAAGCTTCCAACTGCCCTAATAGCTATTTTAAAATTGGTCATATTTTCAAAGATCAAAGTGAGCTCAAAGTACACTTATTATTGAAGTACATAATTGTCACTATATACAACCCTGGGATGGATTTTCTTGTGGGCATTCACAGTAAATACAAAGAAATTTTTAGAAAGCAATAAATATCAAAGATGATGAGTCCTTGAAAGTGAGTCCATAGGTAGTGAATGATAGGTAGTTGGGATGAGTGAAGTGGAGGTGAAGTTATCCCTTCTGCTCAAGAGGCTGATGGCTGAGGGGTAATAACTGTTCCTGAACCTGGTGATGTGGGTTCTGAGGCTTCTGTACTTCCTTCCTGATAGCAGCAGCAAGAAGAGGGCATGGCCTGGTCCTTGATGATGTACAATGCTTTTGTAAGACAACATCCCATGTAGATGTGCTCTGTTGTGTGGAGGGCTTTAATCATGATGGACTGGGCTGTATCCACTACTTTTTGTAGGCTTTTCCATTCAAGGTCATTGTGTTTTCATACCATGCTGTGACACAGCCAGTCAGTATGTTCACCACTGTACATCTATAGAAGTTTATCAAAGTTTTAGATGTCACACCGAATCTTCGTAAACTTCTGTGAAAGTTGAGGCACTGCTCTGCTTTCTTTCTAATGGCACTTATGTGCTGGACAGGTCCTCAGAAATGATAACATCAAGGAATTTAAAGTCACTAACCCTCTTCACCTCTGATCCCCTGATAAAGACTGGCTAATGAACCTCTGATTTCCTGCTCCTGCAGTCAATCATCAGCTTCTTGGTCTTGTTGCCATTGAGTGAGAGGTTGTTGTTGTGGCACCACTCAGCCAGACTTTCAATCTCCCTCCTATATGCTGACATGTCACCACCTTTGATCAGCTAACAATAGTGGTGTCGTCAGCAAACTTAAATATGGCATTGGAACTGTGCTTAGCCTCGCAGTCTTACAAAGTTAGTAGAGGCAGGGGTTAAACACCGAGCCTTGTGGTGCACATGTACTGATGATGATTGTGATCATGTCAATCTAAACTGACTGGTGTCTGCAGGTGTGGAAATTAAGTTGCACAAGGACATACTGAGGCTTATATCTTCTGTGACGAAAGCAAAAACATAGTTAAAAATACTATGAGGAAGACTGATTTTAAAATCATTAGGCAGGATCTGGAAAATAGACTGGTGCAGCCACTTGCAAGTAACTATCTTTCAAGTGGGAATCTTTTAAAAAAAATGAAACAGTAAGAGTTCAGCGCGCAAGTATTCTCACAATGGTGATAGGTAAGGGGAGCAAGTCTAAGTTTATTAAGAGTTTGAAAAGAAATTAAAAGCAAGCATGTGGTAGGTGTAGAGCATTGAAAATGTCAGAAGCTCTTCAGGAATAGAAAGGGTCTAGGGGTATTTTGAAAAGAAATAGGAGGACAAAGAAGGGACACACATACACTATCACTGACAGATAAGGATAAACCCCAAGATAATTTTGAAGCATATTAAGTGCAAGAGGGATCCCAGGAAAAGGTGGAGCCCATGAGACACCAAAGGTAAAACCCATATAGATATGGGCTAACTCTTAAATGAACACTTTTTATCTGAATTCATGAAGTAGAAAACACTGTGGGTGGAGATTTCAATGGGGATAGTGAAATTGTGAAGTACTTTACAACATTGTTTCTCTTAGTAAGCATAAAAGTGGATAAATCCCAAGGGCCTGATGAAATGCATCCTGGACAGCTATGGTAGACTAGGGAGGAGAATGATGACTGAGATATTTAAATTTTCACTTGCTACGGTGAGACTGGAAGACAGCAAAAAGGTAATTTTCTTCAAGAAGGACAGCAGGGATAAGACAGGTGATTGTAGGCCAATCAATCTAATATGAGTGGTAGGGAATTTATTAGAAAAGACCTGTAGAGGCAGATTAACATATGCTTGAGATCTGTGGATTAAACTGGGATATCCAACATGGATTTGTTGGTTGCTCCCTTGTTTTTATTGTTCCCTTTACAAGGACAGACGTGTGCCCAGTTTTCAGGCATTTTTAAGATGAGTTCATTTTTCAATTAAGTTTTGACCAAACTTGGAGCCTTATTTTTATGTTTTTCTAATGAATACTATTTTGGAAATACAGGTAGACAAGGTGGAATGGAAGTAAACAAAAGGAGGAAGTGATGAAAGGTGTTGATGTTGGTTTGAGTGTTGATGTGCTGTTTCCAACACAGCCCTGCAAGATTGAGATGAGCAAATAATAACCATACTTCACTCAGCATGGTAGTGAACATGGTGATTAATATCTGACCTTTCAATAATAATGCAAGTTAAATAATTAACTCTTTTAAGACTCACTCACAGCAGTTCTCTTTGCCTCTGGACTCTCTCCAATCCTATCTGAGATATGAGGCCCAAAACTTTTGACAGTACTCCAAGTGCGACCTGACTAGTGCCTTATAAAGCTTCACATTATCTCCTTGCTTTTATATTCTGATCCCCTTGAAATAAATGCCAACACTGCATTTGCCACCTTTATCACAGACCCAATCCCTGCATGGCCGAACTTGGACCTACTGAAGATGGAGGACTAGTAAAATAAATAAAAATAAGGATTTTATGCAAATTGACAGGGAACCTGCAGGTGGTGAAGTCCCATGTACCTGCTATCATTGTCTGAACAGATAATTGATGTCACATGCCTGAGGGGTGCTGTTAGGGTAGCACTGATGCAGTAAATTTTGTAGACGGTACAGACTCTGGTCACTATATGTTATTGGAAGAGGATATTAATATTTAGGATGGTTGCTGGTCTGCCAGTCAAGCAGACACTGTATCAAATGGCAGTGTACTTGTGAAAGTTGTTGTAGCTATACACTTCCAGACCAGTTAAAATTATTTTATCATTTGACATGTGGGAGATACAGCTAGAGTAGTGACATTGAACATGAAGGACAAGTGTCAATGGTAAAAATACTTTCATAGGGCTCACAGATGTTCCTTTTCTAAAAGCTGGGGTCTTATGACAATCTAACTGTTTTATGCTCACCATTCCTATGAGGCAGTACATTTCAAAGTAAAGGTAAGAATATATGGGTGCTCTTGTTATGATGAATCTGTAGCAAATATTTGTTGGATTAATTTCTGGGATGGCAGAACTACTCTCTGAAAGCTTTATAAAGCCTGCATTAAGAGTTTAGAAGAATGAGAGGGGATCTTATACATACCTACAAAAAGTTTATACATGATTAGACAGAATAGATGCAGGAAGGGTGTTACTAATGGCAGTGCTGTCCAAAAACAGTGGTTAATGTACAAGGCTAAGGGGTTATATCAAACAGAAATGAGGTGTGGATAAATTTCTTCAACCAGAGTGGCAAACCTGTGGAATTCTCTACTACAACAGGCAACTTGAAGCAACATTGTTAAGTATATTCAAGAGGGAATTAAGATATGGGTCTTGGAGCTAGGGGAATCAACATTTATGGAAAGAAAGGGAATACTTAATTTGAATATGAACCACAACCATATTGAAAAGCAGAACAGGCTTGAAGGGCTAAATGGCCCACTTCTATTATATACTCAGTTGACAAAAAGGTCAGATAGTTTAAAAAGACAATACAGGGGTAGAAGCTTTGTTGCAGTTGAGTACCTTTTTAACCCTTGGGGTTAAAAGCAGCATAGATTCCACAGAATGATACTTAGGCCAATGGGTCATAGTATGTTAACAGATTACATGACTTAGCCTTTCATTTACTCTGGCAAGGAGGTATTAAAATAAGTTTTGATCAGGTCAGTAAGGAGACCCATTTTCTCTGGAGGTGCCTTAAAATTACAGATGCATCTTTTTCATCCTTTTGAAATAGTCTGTTCAAAGGTAACACTAGGTACTAGTTATTAAAAGAAGGAGCTGAGGAAACTTAGAACTATTTTCAAAAAAAGCTTTGAGGCAAATGAAAAATTCAGAGCTGAGGCTGATTTATATTGCACACGGATATTGCAGAATTTTGCAAATGGGACTGGCTTACGTATTAATTATGATTTGACTAGATGACCTGATCCTATGCTTACTTGAAGTGACATACAAATTTATCTGAAAAGATGAGTTATTAATTATTATTATTTTTTTAAACACAGTGAAATGGAGTGATTTAAATTGTTGTGCATTTGAACGTGGAAGAAAAAATCTTTAATCTTCCTTTCCAGACTATGCTCTTAGGATATTAATGCAGACAGGTCAATTATATAAAATTACAGAAACTCCAACCAAAAATTATACAATAAATAAATAAGCTTAGTTTCAATATTGAAAAATCATGCAGAATATATGAAAACTACTATTAATCATCACCAATTTCAATTCACCAGCATAAAAATTCAGTTGAATCTTATACAAAGTTCAAATTAAATTTATTAACAAAATACATATATTACCCTGAGATTCATTTCATTAATTTCAATTTGCCTTTCAAAATACAACAATTTCTTATTGTTCCTTGAAATCAAATCCTCATTTTACAAATATAAAAAAAATGGATGGACAGTTTCATAACTTTCTTCCACTTTTGCTTCTGATTTGCAGAACTTGTCAAGGCGTTTACCATCATTTGATCTTTCCCCATTACATTCCATGTGCTGTATTCTTCTATGGGAATTCATGAATACAGCTGCCACTAGCTGCAAGCTGCAATCCACCCAAATAATACGACCAAGGTTGAAAGAAAGCTGGAGTTACACACGCACAAAATGCCGGAGGAACTCAGCAGAACAGGTTAGCATCTATTGAAAGGAATAAACAGTTGACATTTCAGGCCCATGTCATTCATCGGTACTGGAAAAGGGGGAAGAAGCCAGAACAAGAAGGTGGGGGAGGGGAAGAAGGTCAAGCTGGATAGTGATAGGTGGAAAAGGTAAAGCACTGAAGAAGGGAAAATCTGAAAGGAGAGGAGAATGGACCATGGGAGAAAGGGAAGGATAGGTACTGGGGGAGGTGATAGGCAGGTGAGGAGAAGGGAATAGGTAAGAGGGGAGCCAAAGTGGGTAACTGAAGAGGGAAGGAGGAGGGGGAAAAATTACCAGAAGTTAAAGAAATCGATGTCATCATGCCATCGGCATGAGATGAGCGTCGGCATTAGAGGCTACCCAGACAGAATATGAGGTGTTGCTCCTTCAGCATAAGAGTGGCCCAATCTTGGCAACAGAGGAGGCCGTGGATTGACATACTGGAATGGGGATGGGGATTGGAACTGAAATAGTTAGACACTGGGAAGTCCTGCGTTTTGTAGATGAAGCAAAGGTGCCTGACAAAGTGGATTCCCATTCTACGACGATTGCATCAATGTAATAATTCACCTAGGAAGGCAATAAATGGCATGATTGCTGCTGGTTTATTTCCACTGTAAAGAGTAGAAGAGAGAAGTGCAAGGGAAGCAGTTTTTGGTCATCTCTGTACTTGAAAGAATCTCAGGTTTTCAGTATTTGCAGTTCGTTTTAATTTTTCAATCTTGTTTTACTTAGAATTACTTAAATGATTCCATAAGACCACGGCAAAAGTGCAATGTTTTATATTTGGTGTCGCTGTATTTTTCTACATTTAATATTCTTTAAAATTGTAATAAAATTTACAACTATTGCCTTCCTAAATTCAATTTGATTATAGTGCAATGAATTTAGGTCTTAAGACAATCCTACAGTTACATACTGTCCATGTCTACACACAAACTAATGGGACATTTTAATTATTACACAGTACCTCCCATGAGGTAGTTTCATCATTATTTAATTAGCAATACGGTACAGAGTAGGCCCTCTGGGCCCTCCGAGCCATGCTGTGCAACCACCAACAACCCTGATTAAACCTAACCTAATCACGGGATAAATTACACTGACCAATTAACTACACGGTACGTCTTTGGACTGCAGGATGAAACCGGAGCAGCTGCGGAAAACCCACACATTCTTTGGGGAGCAAGTACAAACATCTTACAGAAGGGTGACAGGATTGAACTTCAGAACACCACGAGCTGTAATAGCATTGTGCTAACCTCTATACCACTGTGGCATCTATCCAAAGCATTAATTATATCATAGGCAAAGGTTTCTTTTTTCACTTCCAAAGGGAATCAGAAATGATTTCACAACACTAAAATTACTCACTTATTTAAACATTGAAGATTAATTCACAGTTTATTCTTAATAATACAATATTGCGCTGAAATAAGTGAAATAATCTGAATTAAGCAACAATCAAAAAGTGGGAACTTAATTCTTCAAAATAAAGATAAATTAAGCAGCTGCGACTTACAGTTCAAAATAATCTTATTCTGTTTTGAATATTCATGATTTATTATGTTTATGCAGTCTAAGAAAGTCTAAGATCAAAATCAAATAGAAACGATGAAAAATCAATCTCATATTTAAAACAAAAAATTAATTACAACACCATCAACATTATTGAAGAGTATACACCATTGTCTCGTTTTTACTGTGTACTGTACCAGCAGTTATGGTCGAAACGATAATAAAAAGCAACTTGACTTGACTTGAAAAGTTCATTTATGAGCTACCCAATGTTTAAAAATGTGATCAAGAACCTATGAATATTACTTGATGGCTTGATAATTAGTATAATAGTGTATCCACAATTTATTAGGTAAGCATTTGATGAAGAGCCCTGAAATATTGCCATGCAACCTGATTAATTGCTGACAATTCTTAATCAGTATTTTTACTATTATGAATTAAATCAGTTCCACAATTTCCATGACATTCACTTCTCCCAAAGTCATGGCAAAGCAAAACCATGAAAAAAATAAAGGTCAAATCTGAGAATCAGCTCACCTTCGCGGCTTACGGATGTCCCAAAGACCCACTCCTTCTTTGGAATTTGCAGTGGCCAAGAGTCTGGGTTCCACAGGATTAAACATCACACTGTGAAAGGCTGAAGGGTAATTTGCCAAACAAAAAGGTTCTGAAACAAATAAGATACAATTGAAGGTTAAAAATTTTAGCTAATGAAAATAAAGATACAACTGAGGTTTTAATTATAATATTAATTTTAACACACTGACTTATCATTTATGAAAGTCAAGTGCCACAAGTTACATTTGTGAAAGTGCCAACTGATAATGTAACATTGAGAAAAATCAATACACTCATCCATCACAATATCCAATTAAACTGAGGGATTAAGTTTGTTACTAAAGCTCTAAAGTGGCTACTTTAATGTTGAAAATGGCTTACAACTATGTTAAACAACTTACAAAATGGAGGAAAAAAAATTTACTTTGTACTAAATATCCCTGCTAGCTTATGAATTCCTGACCTATGGATAGCTATACATAATAAATGAGTGTTTGGGAGTCTGGCAGGTTGGATGCGTTGCCTGCTGCGAGATTGCAGGCATTTTCTGATACATGGGAACTTGAGTTGTGGTGGCATTTCCAACTTGTGAACTGTTTTGGTTACCAACAATTCACAGGACTGGAATCCCTTCATAATCTGAGGAGGGATTGCAAATGTACAAATAAGGCTAGCTATTAACCAGGATTCAGACAAATTCTGTGCTTTAACTCATAAAATTCAAGAATTGATCATTCATACATTTGTGTGAATGCTCTATAATTGTATAGCAATTTAAAACATGTGTTAGCTGTATAACTGGGGGGGGGGGGTTTAAAAATTGCATGCTCCATATTTTGACAAGCTGGAATAAATTTAGTACTGATGTTATTTCCAGACAGCATCTAATGAAAATCGATTTAATAGATCTGTTTTGTCAGTTAACAGATGAAATGAAAAAGTCAGCAAAATTGAATTAATGTGTTATCTAGATCCATGACTCATGCAGGACAATGATTTAATTGTCATGTGGTTTTTTTTAATAAAAACATTATACCAGTTGATCATTTATACAGCAGATTTAACTTGTATTCTAAGGGAGTGTAGTAATGCTTCGATATAAATTGGGAGGTTTTTGATAAATTCTTAGTTTTGCAAGCTTAGTGACAAAGTGGCACAAATAAACCAACAATTTTTTTCCAATCCATAATTCACTTTGAACATCCTTCCCAGTATAATTAAATCAATCATCCCACACTAATAATATTGTGCTTTGATTTGCTAATATATTTTGCCTACATATTCTGGCTGAATGATAATACCTGTAGATGCAATTTGAAATGCCATTTGATCTTTCTCTGGCAGTATTATATATAGTACCGGATAATTCAATGTCAGGTACACTAACAGAGCAAAGTAAAAACAGCTAATGGCAAAAAGTATTAAAATTGTTGTATTCATGTTTAAATGCAGATTATTTACACTCAGCACATCAGGTTTCATAGAGATTTCAAGAATCCAGGCATGTCAGATCTATAGCGCAGGCAATTAAATTAATTGATAATCAATTCACTGTACATGCTCCAAGATACAGTAAGCTTTGTTTTGCATGCCATTCATAGAGAACATTTCAAATCACAAGCACAAAGTGAACAGTATGAACATAATGCAGTAGTGTTAGTTACAGAGAAAGTGGAAATGTAGTGCAGCTAGACAAATAAGGTGTAAAGGCCATGATGAGGTAGATTGAGAGATCAAGTTCATCTTTACTGTACAAAAGTCTTGTAACACAACAGAACTTGCCCTTGAGCTTGATGGTGTGTGTTTTAAGCTTTTAAAAAAAAAATTCTGCCTGATGGAAGGGCTGGCAGGAATAAGAGCGAATGACCAGAACAAGAAGGCTCCTGAAATATTATGTTGCATTCACAGTTCAAACATAGGAGTAATGTTATATTTCATCTTCAAACTATAGCTCTTCAGCATAATTACCTAAAGTGGATGTACCTTTAATTTTATTTCTATTGTAGTTACTGCATTGTGTAGCAACAAGCAAGAAGCAAAGCCCAAGTTGTAATAAATTATTGATTCAAAATACAGGTATCAGTAATCTAATTGGCCTTTAAAGTAATACAAGTGTGAAAAGTTTATCCATCCAGCTTTAATCCAGGAAACCATATTTCCATAACTTTGTTAATGAGATGAGGATACCAATTGAACCGACTGAAGCAATCGACTTTAGGTCAGCTTTCCTCAGTCAATGGAATAAATTTAGAGTGGGGGAAGGTCATAAGTCCTTAAGACATTGGAGCAGAATTAAGCCACTTGGCCCATTGAGTAAGCTCTACCACTCCATCATGGCTGATTTACAGTATTATCCATCTCAACCATTCTACTGCCTTCTCCCTGTAACCCTTGCTGCCTATCAACCTGTTTTAAATATACTCAACGACTTGGTCCCCATAGCCATTCATGGCAATGATAACCACAGATTCACCTCTTTCTGGCTAACAAAATTCCTTCTCATCTTTGTTCTAAATGAACATCCCTCTATTCTGAGGCTGTGCCTTCTGGTCCTAGACTCATTTACTATAGGAAACGTACTCACCACATTCACTCTACCTTGGCTTTTCAATATGCAAAAAATGTCAATGAAATCCCCCCTCATTCTTCTAAACTCCAGCAATTACAGGCCCAGAGCCATCAAACGTTCCTCACACATTAACCTATCATTTTTTGTGAACCTCCTTGGACCCTCTCCAATGACAGCACATCTTTTCCTCAATAGGGGGCCCAAACCTACTGGTGCTGTCTGACCAATGCCTTATAAAGTCTCAGCATCACATTCTTGCTCTTATATTCCAGTCCTCTTGAAATGAATGCTAACACTGCATTTGCTTTCTCCAAAACCAATGCAACCAGCAAGTCAACCTTTAGGGAATCCTGCACAAAGACTCCCAAGTCCCTTTGCCCCCCTGATTTTTGAATTTTCTCCCCATCTTGAAAACAGTCTATGCCTTTATTCCTTCTACCAAAGTGCATGGTCATACACAGACATACAGTCAGCACTCTTTATCCGCAAGTTCCGCATGCGCAAATTCAACCAACCGCAAATCGAGAAAACCCGGAAGTGCTCTTCCAGCACTTGCTGTTTGAGCATTGTTCACCTCGTGTCTCATTCATTACTTTGTTCCTGTGAAAAAATGGCTCCTAAAAAGCAATTAGGTGGCCAAAGCAATTCCTCAAAGACTAAGAGGGAGCGTAAAGTGCTATCTTTCACCAAGAAAGTAGAAATATTAGATCTTTTGAAAAGTGGCATGTCGCATTCCGAAGTGGGCATAAGATCAAATGGAGCATTCACACAATAAAGCAGATGGGGTTGATGAGAGCGAGAGAAAAATGTTTAAAGCTAGTAGGGGAGCTTGCTGGCTATGTAAAGCATTACAGCCTCAAAAACGTAAAGATCACAGGAGAACAGGCATCGGCTAATGCCAAGGCTGCAGCAGCGTTCCCAGAGAAAGTGCAATTCTGCAATTCTGAAGTCTCGACATTCAATGCTTGAAGATCCACAGTCCCCAACCTTCACAGTTCCTGACTTTAGTTATTGAGCCTCCTCCAAAGCATCTTTATTCCCCAATCAAAACAATGTAACAACTACTGTACAGGTATTATAAATTTTACTCGTCGTTTGATCACTGTTCGCCTCGCGTTTCGTTCGTTTGCTGCTTGTCTTGTGAGCGAGAGGAACATGTGCGTTTTTTTTTGCTTGTCAATATTCCCTAAACATTACAGTATAACAACTATTTACATAGCACTTACATTGTATTAGGTATTATAAGTAATCTAGAGATGATTTAAAATATACGGGAGGATGTGCATAGGTTATATGCAAATACTACGCCAATTTATATAAGGGTCTTGAGCATCCGCGTTTTTTGGTATCCTCAGGAGGTCTTAGAACAAATCCCTTGTGGATAAGGAGGGCCGACTGTATTCCATCTGCCGCTTCTCCGCCTATTCTCCCAATCTCTCAAAGACCTTCTGCAGACTCCCTGCTTCCTCAACACTATCTGCCCCTCCAACTGTCTTTGTATTTTCTACAACTTGGCCAGAAAGCTATGAATTCCATTATCCAAATTGTTGACATATAACATTAAAAGAAGTGGTCCCAATACCGATCCCTGTGGAATATCATCTAGTGATTCTTGAAAGATCATTACTAACGCCTCCACAATCTCTTCAGCTACCTCTTTCACAACTCTGGGGAGTAGTCCATCTGGTCCAGGTGACTTTCATACCTTCAGACTTTTCAGCTTCCCAAGCACCTTCTCCTTAGTAATAACAACTATATACTTCTGTCTTTACACTCTCTAATCTCTGGCATACTGCTAGTGTCTTCCACAGTGAAGAGTAATGCAAAATATTTATTATGCACATTCACCATTCCTTTGTCCCATGTAACTACCTCTCTAGTATTATTTTCCAGTGGTCCAATATCCACTCTTATCTCTCATTTATTCTTAATATATATATATATCTTTTGGTATCCTCTGATATTATTGGCTAGCTTACCTTTATATTTCATCTTCCCACACGGTTTTTGACATTTATGACTATGGTTTATGGCACTTATATAACTCTCAAGAGCTTTAAATGCACTTTCTATGTAGGAACATCTCCTAAGATATTTTTCTGGAAAAGCCAGACAAACAACACAATTCTGACCCATCAAGGAGATTACTAGGAGTGGTGATTAAATGTTTAAGAAGAGGTTTAAATGAAAAGGGCTACGTATTGATTTAATGTGAAAATCCCCCCCCCCCCAAACACAAAAAATCATTGAAGGATATGTTGTCTATTACTGACATGGATTTTGATAAGGTAAATTTTTAAAATAAATGCATTCTTCTGCTTCTAGTTTAAATTCTTTCACTGGGATATGTTGTACATTCTTGGACCTATTCACTAAATTGTAAACAGCGTTCAAGCCAGGTTTCTCCCTTCACATATTCTACCACTGGCATAAACTGAACAGTACCTAAGAGTACAAATGAAGCATTAAGCAGAACTTGCACCACAATGCATGCTAGCTCAACAATATTTGCAGCACTGATGAAATGAAGTAAGTCCTACCTATCAAGGTTAATCAATTGCAACTTCGCAATGCAAGTGCAGAGTATGTTTATTTTTCAGTGAGGGAATGGCACAAGTGATGGCAGGAAGAAACGGAAGTTCCTTAAACTGCGTGTCAGCAACACTCTGATGCATGTTTTAAAAAAGTAAACTATAATCAACTTAGAGAAGCATCACAATAGATTTTAGATTAGAGTTCTCTAGTTCAATTTTCTTTCCTCTGGAAGATCACAATCATTGAACCCATGCACGCAGTGAATTAGGTCAAGGCTACATAACAGAAAGGGCTTTATATTTAATAACAGCTGCTGCCAACCGAAGAAAAATTCTTTAACCCTAAAGCATAAAAATATTAAGGAGGGAATGGATATTCATTTATCACCAATGCATATCTTTAAAATGCTTCAAGTTTTCACTCACATTCGGGCTATGATTCTATGAAAACTAATAAAAAAGAAGTGAATAAAAGATTGTAATATTAGAGAGACCTAAGGGCATGTAAGCAATGATATGAATTAATGTGTCCTGTAGCCAATGTCAGCGTAGATGATTGCCATGCAAGGCGGCATCACTGAATCTGCATTTTTACCCCCAGTCTTTCACTGAGAACAGAAATAGGCCCAGCAAGTCTCTGCTATCCATCAAGCACCCTTTCCCTCTCCACATCCCCACCAACGTCCCACATTCTACCAATTAACTACACAGTTGGACAATTTATAATAGCCAATTAACTTACAAAACTGTACATCTTTTGCAATGGTTAGAAAGCCACAGAGTCGTGGAATTTGCAAACTCTGAACATGCAGTGCCAGAGGTAGGACTGAATTCAGATGTGGGCCTGAACATTGCACCTCATCTCCACCTAATTTTGTACTGAAACAGAACAAAGGACTAACAGTAAACTATTCAATCTATGTTGCCTCCTCTCCCCACAGCTGAACTACAGGATATAGATAACATTGAAAATATGCACACTTAAAAGGGTAAATAAATTTCCATAAACGTGTTTATTGAAGTATGTGAGAGGATTGGTTTGCACTCAACATCCTCAAAACAGAAGTCTATTCATGACGTCCCCCTCCCCCAACCTGGTAATAAAGGCTCATGAAATACTTCCCATTCCTCACTCTTAAAGAACCACAAGAACCACCTCTCAGCAAAGGCAGATATTACATTGTTTGTGTCAGTATATCCCTTGGCTGCCTAACATTAAAAACCTCAAGTACTCAAACATGACACAAAATCCTGTGTATACCAGATTTATTAAACATTTTTGAAATTTTGACAACATATAGTAGACACTTCATAACAATGGATACCAAAATCCTCCAAAACCACTCTCAGAGTTAGCGAACTAATGACAGCATTCTCTTTGAGAACAACATTCAGAACTCTGAGGCTCTAATCACACTCAATTGACTCAGTTGGGCAGGACACACCTTTTTCAAGCCTAGCAAGAAGCTCTTGAAACAAGCACACTATACATCCTCTGTTATAGGAAGAGGCTACCAGGAAGACAGATGAGAAGATTCAGGATGTTCTCAAATCCTCCTTCAATAGATGCAACATCCCCAGTGATTCCTGTGAATCCAAGGCATAAGCCTGATCAAACTAGGATAATTGGGGATGGAATTGACAACCTCAAGTTCACAGGTCAGAAGCACACAGACACCAGAAAGCCAACAGAAGGCCTGTGGAACCTCATTACTCACCTCCTGCCCGATCTGCAGCAAAGTACGCAGATCCAAAATTTACCTCAACAGTCACCTCAGAAATGCAATTGAACCAGGCCATCCTTGATCGATATGAACCTAGGACGATCTCATTAGGGACCACTACATATTAGTCAAGCTTTATGACTCTTCATACGTACCTCCGTGGCAGTCCCGTATATCCCAGATAAGAACTCTGCCATCGTCAGATGAACTGGCAAACACATTATCATTCACAGGACTCACAGAAAGGCCATATACAGCATCATCATGTGGGAAAACATTCACAATTTCAGTGCTGAAAAAGATTCAGGTAATGAATGAGTTAAATTTGTGAGATTAATAACTGTAGAAAAGCTACTAACTATGTAACAATGAGAAAAGCAGAATAAAACTAAATTCATCTGACAACCTCAAATTACCCCAAATAACAATGTGTAAAAAAGAAATTTGTTACAGATCATATTGTTAATTGCAATCCTTTCCCCAAGATCCTTTTTCTGTCCAAATTCATTGACTGTGTTACCGCTTTCCAAATTCATGCTCAGATTCCCAAGTCCACTCACGTGAAAATATTAGTTAGGGCAAGAGGATCATCATCTATTGCTTCTCTTCCTGTGCCTGAATTTGTAATATTGGTGTTCCATTATCTAACCAAGCCTCTCATCTATTTCCATCTTCATGCTGCATTACAACAACATCCAAAATATAGCTACTGCAGAGTCATTAATAAGATTCATGTCTACTTCTCCATCTCTCTTGCTCTCACTACAGTATCTGGACTTTCAGGCTGCTTATCTGATATCCATAACAGGTGGCCAGGAATGTCCTCCAACTGAAGTCTACTACCAGCTGTTCTTATTTCTTACCACTTCTCTACCTGGTAACAATCTAAAAATCAGACAGATCATAATCCTGGCATCCTATCTGACATCAAGAGGAGCTTCAGACATTTGTTTCATCATTAAGATTTCTGATTTCCACCCTTGTAATACCACTTGATTCAGTACCTGCACCAGCTATCTGTGGCTAAATCTTTAAGCCATGACCATGCAAACCTCTAGATATAACCAGTAACTATATTGTAATGAATTAGGTATATGGACTGCTGACTTGTTTTCCTCACCCAACTCTCTTATTCAAAACTCTGCTGTCCCAGTGTTAACTCACATCTGATGAAGACTAATTTATGTCTTGATATTTAAAGTTATCAACTTCAAATCCCTCGTGGCCTTTTTAATTTCCCTCAAACTCTGTACACTTTGAAATATCCATGTTCCATTCATAATGGCCTAATATTCTCAAATTTAAATAATTCTATTACCCTACTTTGCTTATCTGGTATACTTTCTTTGTCTCCCTTTCCCCTTTAAGATGCACTATAACTTGCCTTTTTAGGCTAGCTTTCCATCCTCTGTCTTACTATCATCTTGTATCTCAGCATCAAGTTTTGCTTGACAATGTTCTAAGTACACCAAGATGAATTGCCACATCAAAGCATATATATTGTTGCAGTACAATTACCTTTACATCTCCCATCACTCCCACTGTACATATAGACCTTAGCACAACCTTCCTCATTTATACTGAGGAAAGTGCTCCATTGAATGTTAAACGTAATTATGATATTCATAACTGGCTGAACAAAATCTTGATATCTGCTTGATAGCTGCTGAACAGGTTATGCATTATTGCTGTAAATTAACCATCATGCATAATCTGAATTTTCTGAAGAACATTCAGTGTTCACCGGACACTTCAGGTTAGATAACACATTCACTTAAAGTTGTCAGATAATGAGTACACAACTAATACTGTTTGTTATTGCAATCCAAGTTTAGTATTTCAAACTAAGTTTTCCACCATTGCTTTCTCCTGCAAAAAAAAAGCACTACTCAAGCTTTCAAAGAAAACCAAGTACATTTGCCTTCATTCAACCAATCACTGGGGTCAATTGCTCAGACCAAACTGGAAGACACAAACTCCTGTCAGATTTCCAGTTCAATATTTAGTCTCACTTCGTTATTATCATTAGCAGTGCCTACTTAAACCTCCAAAGTGTCATTCAGCTCATTCCTGATACCACTGAAACCTACTTTTAGACATTGGCAGCTTTCCAGGATTAATGCAATAATCTACAAGATCTTCAAAATTAATGTAAAGCAGGTTCTATTTAAGCTTTATACCAGTTCTTAATGTGAATAGCTACATTTTGACTGCAGAGATTTGTGGAGATGTTTTCCCCCATTATTCTGCACTTGCTTCCTTTCATTGATTCCCCACTTTCAAAATCATTGCCCTCAATGACAACTCCATTCAATGACATTGCTTTTCCCTCTAATCTTCCAGACCCCTGCGACACACACACACAGAGTTCCCTCCAGCATAATGTCCCAGTTCCTACATTTACAAGAATGAATATACATGCCTTGCATTAGCTCCCTCTCATGAAGAATAGTTTGATGATTCAAGACCTTGACATCACAGAATGTACAAAATTTGAATGTCATAGAACTAGCCAAAACGAAGACCTTTATTAAATAAATTTCAAACCAGTATATACAAAAATTTATCGAAGGCTTTCATATTCAGATAACATTCCAAATAAGACATGCAAAAATGCCATACCCACTATTGCTGCTGCCAATCTGAAAGACCTTTCTTTAAACAGTGTAATACAAACAGTGAACAACACCTATAGTGCATTCAAAACTGAGCACTGTTCTAATAACTTCTGTCAATTGCATTTCACCTTGCATTCAGCTCTTCAATAAAAACCTCTGCCAAGTTATAAATATTATACCATTAGTTGGCATTTATTTCTCTTTGACTTACCTTTCAACATCATGAACAATCACTTGCTCATCATTTCCTATTAAGGGAAATTGAAAACAATTAGCCTTCAAAACAAACTCTAAAAATTGCTGTTAACAATATTGCACACTGGCATTGTCAATAGAATAGCCCAAATCTCAGGATCAGTTCTGGAGACACTAACATAGGCACAACAGAAAATGACATTTACCTTCACAACAAAATACAATGTTGTAACACAAATGAAATACTGCACACTAATTATCTAAAGTAATTGAAATAATCATATTGCTTTATACAGTTAAATGGTAGCACAGTATTTATGCACCAGTAAGCTACAAATACAATTTCTGGTTTGTGGTTTTAGCTGTATTCCAGATGTTCAACTGCATAACAATTTGCTATTTTTTCCAAAAATGTATCAATATCACTGTGAGAATTTTCTCTTTTTTAAACTCTAGGTTTCTCAGAATCAGGTTTATCACCAGCATGTGACGTAAAATTTGTTAACTTAGCAGCAGCAGTTCAATGCAATACATAATCTAGCAGAAAGAGAAAAAATAATAAATAAAATAAAACATAATGAACAAGTAAATCAATTACATATATTGAATAGATGATTTAAAAAGTGTGCAAAAACAGAAATACTGTATATTAAAAAAGTGAGGTTGTGTCCAAAGCTTTGAAGTCCATTTAGGAATTGGATATCAGAGGGGAAGAAGCTGTTCCTAAGTTGCTGAATGTGTGCCTTCAGGCTTGTGTATCTCCTACCTAATGGTAACAGTGAGAAAAGGGCATGCCCTGGGTGCTGGAGGTCTTTAATAATGCCTTTCTGAGACACTGCTTCCTAAAGATGTCCTGGGTACTTTGTAGGCTAGTGTCCAAGTTGGAGCTGACTAGATTTACAACCTTCTGAAGCTTCTTTTGGTCCTGTGCAGTTGCCCCTCCATACAACAGTTTCTTCATTAAGTTTCATAAACGACAATCAAGTGCCCAAATCTTTCCAAGAAATGAAGATCCAGACGAAGCCATTCAAGTTTTTTAATGTGTAATGTTAAGTAAAGTGTCATGCAGTCACCTGATAACTGACTTTACATATAATCCAATCAGAACATTGGCACAGACAAACTACAGTTTGTCCCAGAGGGGGAGGGGAAGAGAGGTTGAGAAAATGAGAATGGTTTCAGAAATGGTATACCAATATCTTTTACAAACCTACCGACTCTCACTGCTATCTTGAATATACTTTTTCCCACTGTCACCAGTAAAAAATGCCATTCCCTTTTCTCAGTTCCTTCTTCACTGTTACATCTGTTCTCAGGATGAGGCTTTCCTTTCCGGAACATCAGAGATGTCCTTCCTCTTCAAAGAACAGGGTCTCCCTTCCTCCACCACTGACACCGCCCTCACCTGCATCTCCTCCATTTTCCAAACATCCTTGTGCCTCCTCTACTAGTACATCATTCTTCACATTGTCTATCTTCAATGGGATCCTACTACCAAGCAGATCTTTACCTCTCTCCCACTCTCTGCAGTGATTACCTTGTTCATTTGTCCCTCCCCACTAATCTCTATCCTGCCACTTAACCCCACAAGCAAAAGTGCTACATCTGCCTGTTCACCTCCTCCCTCACCTCCATTCAGGGCCTCAAACAGTCCTTCCAGATGAGGAAACACTTCACCTACAAATCTGTTGGGGTCATTTATTGTACGATTGTCATCCTGGTACTTCTGATGTAGCCTCCTCCATGTTGGTGAGACCTGACGTAGATTGGGAGACCACTTTGTCAAGCACGCT
The DNA here is from genome assembly GCF_030144855.1 of Hypanus sabinus. Lineage (NCBI taxonomy): Eukaryota > Metazoa > Chordata > Chondrichthyes > Myliobatiformes > Dasyatidae > Hypanus > Hypanus sabinus. The sequence goes on from NC_082707.1 coordinate 129,885,987, forward strand.
CAATCCATCCACAGCAAGAAATATTTCCCCATGGCCAACCATTTTAGTTCTAACCCTCACTTCCATTTTGACATGCTGGTTCATGGCCTTCTCTGCTGCCATGATGAGCCCACTCTCAGATTGGAGGAGCAACACTTCATATTCCGTCTGGGTAGCCTCCAACCTGATGGCATGAATGGTGATTTCTCTAACCTCTTAAATTTTTCTCCCTCCCCCTTCCCTCTTTGTTTATTCCCCAATCACTTCATCGGTTCTCCTCACCTGCCCATTACCTCCCACGGTGTCCCTCCTCTTTCCCTTTCTCCCATAGTCCACTCTCCTCTCCTATCAAATTTCTTCTTCAGCTCTTTACCTTTTCCACACATCTTCTTTCAGCTTATCATTTCTTCCCCTATCCCTCACCTACCTGGCTTCACCTTGCACCCAGCTTGTCCTCCTTCTCCCCCCCCCCCCCACCACATCTTTTATTCTGGCATTTTGCCCCTTCCTTTCCAGTTCTGATGAAGGGTATTGGCACAAACATTTACTGTTATTCTTTTCCACAGGCACTGCCTCACCCAGCTGAATACCTCCAGCATTTTGTATGTGTTACTATCAAATAATGTGTCACTTTGGAGTCACACAGCATGGGAGGGTAGGTCCTTTGGCCCAACTGGCCCATGCTGACCAGGAAGTCTTATCCAATCTAGTCCCACTTGTCAGTATTTGGCCCATATCATTCTAAATCTTTCCAACTGATGCATCTATCCAATTGACTTTTACTAGTTGTAATTGTACCGGCCTCAAACACTTTCTCTTGCAGCTAATTCCACAGAAATACCACACTTTGTGTAGAGATAGCTCCCGCATTCCTCTTAAATCTTACCCCTCTCACCTTAAACCTATGCCCTTTAGTTCTTGATACCATAACTCTAGGGGGAAAAAAAACAAAATGCATTCGCCCTTTGCAGGAAATAGCTTTGGTAAGTCTTGGAGGAAACAGCTATTGACCAATTCTCTGCCTGGGATGGCAGAATGTAACCAAATGTCAATAAACAAATGTACCTGACTCTAAAAATTCAATACATGATTAATTGATTGCCAAAAATCACTAGTTACGCAGCTGTTATCCATTTAGTTTCAGCTGAAAATCAATATGTGTAATTACATTCCGAAATGTTCTAGATAGGGAGTCCAAATCAGGTTACATTGCTAGAGCGAACTCATTAAGCAGAGTTTCTGCCAATCCACCATTCAAGGAAGGCATTCAAACTGTGCTTGTTAGGTGTGCATTTTTAACTTCTTAAAAATGTAGAAGTATTTTGTTTTAAGAAACCTGATCTAATAAAGCCAATAAATTCAGAGAAAGGAGAGATTGCATTAAAATAATTGCTCGACAAACATTTTCAGTTTCATTGCCAAATTTGCACAAAGTTAACATATCTATCACACATTACACAAATACAGGTTTCCCCTGTAATCTGGAAGTAGAGTGTTCATATAAAACTGTTGGTAATCCAAAATGTCATAAATCGAAGAAGCAATTACCATTAATTTATATGGGAAACATTTTTGAGTGTTCCTAGACCCAAAAAATAACCTACAAAATCATGCCAATTAACACATAAAACTAAAATAACAGTAACTTATAGTAAAAGCAGGAATGATATGATAATTACACAGCCTATATAAAGTAGAAATACTTTTCTGCAATCATTGCAGCACTGTCTAGCATAGCGAAAATCTCACTATGTAACGTATAATCATACTACATAGCAGAAGCAGTCTCTCCAGTAACCTTTAAGCTATGAAGCTGCCAAATCATACCAATTAACACATAAAATGCACAGCCTATATAAAGTAGAAATAATGTATGTACAGCGCAGTTTCACTTACCGGAATCAGGAAGACAGCGAGCACACTGATGATGGTGTGTTAGGCTGAGTCGTCGGAGGTTGGGGTGCTCGGCAATATTTTTCAATAAATTGCAGTTTTGTCACAGTTAAACACTTGCTTATACAAATAACCACCTTCTGTAATTACTTTCTTCAGTTCTGCTGGGAACTTTTCGGCAGCTTCAGTATCAGCTTCTCTCCAGTAAACTTTAAGCTATGAAGCTGCCCTTGCCTCAAAAACCGATCAAACCATCCATGGCTACCTTTAAATTCCACTTTCGCAACACTTTCATCACCATTGTCCCATGCTTTCTGTTTTAGTTTATTAAAAAGACTGACTGATTTCTCAATTATAAGATAATGAACACACGCTTTGTACACCCATCAATCCACTCAAGCAATAGACTTTCCATTTTATCCATTATTGGATGCTGACTAAGAGAGACCACTTTGCTACGAGCAGAACCAACAGTAACATCGGCAGCTTTCAAGATGATTTCTCTCTGCATATAAATAGTGAGAATGGTGGACACAGGCAAGTTCAACGTGCGGATAATGTCCTTACTTCGTTCACCACGATCAAAACACTTAATTATGTCTAGTTTTATGCTATGTGTAACATCCTTATGAGCTCTTTTAGGCTCTTCTTAGAACTCATCTTGCTTATGGATGCACAAAATAAATCGACATAAAGCACAGATGCTCACAGGCACGTGTTTAAGCAATGGTGGCTAAAATGCAGTTCCGGGGGAGGAACTTGGCTGCTCGGGGCATGCACTGCCTTTCTTCGTAACAGTGAAAACACCTTCTGTTAGCAAAAACAGGTAACTAATGTAGGTCTTTCATAACAGTGAGGTGTCGTAAAGCAAAAGTTCGAAAAACGGGGGCCACTTGTACTGTATTTGTCAATGTATAAGAGTGAGTTTGTAAATCTGGCAGGACCAAAGGGTGTTGGGAATGGCGGGGGTGGAGTGCTGCGGGAGAGGTATGGGGCAGGTGACAGGGTGATGCGGTTTGGCACAGTTAAGGCACACCCATCCCCGAGATACCAGGGAAGATGATTTGATTCTAAACAATTAGTCTGTTGCTCATAACGAAATGTCTCTCTGCTGCTTCTCATTCCCTCCCCTTTTCCCAACCATGATTCACCTCTCCCTGACCCCTTCCCACTCTCAGTCCACAATACAAAGCCATAACAGAATCAGGATTATCATCATTCACATACATAATGAAATTATTTTTTTGCAGCTGCAATACAGTACAATAAATAAAATTACTACAGTTGTGCAAAAGTCTTAGACACCCTAGCGATATATATGATTCTAAGACTTTTGCACAGTACTGCAAACCAGAGGAATCCAGTTCCTGTAGAAATGTGCTTCAAGTCTGGAATTTGTCTTGAGTTCTCAATTAAATATATGTGATCAAATGCCAGCTCTGCAGTGGAACACTAGTGAGTTAAGAATTAGGTCCAATATTTCTACTCAGTAGTCGTTCAAAACTTACTCAAAACTACAGTTTGCTCACGTTGCTGTCTGGTCAGCATATTATTTTGTACACAAGGCAATCAGATGGTTTGCTCAACAAGTTAGCTTCCCTCATTGATAAGAATTAAACAAATTATTTCATTAAACTGCATCTAGAAGAAAAATGCAGGTCAGCTTATATAAGTCCACGAATTATTTTAAACATATTAAGCAGAACATTTAGAAGTAATCAAAAATGAACACTAAATATTCACAACTTTAATTTCTTAACATGCAATCCAAGCTCCTATTTAAAGTGCACATAAATTGTAATATTTTAGAAACCCAAGTGATTTTGCTTGATGTTCAAATAAATCATTGTTTAAGTGATAGATTGTTATGTTGCTCACATGGTTTCTTACCTCCAGAAAACAGATGGGTATTTGTGCTGTCAAATGCCAAGCAGAAAATGTTGGATAGATGTTCACCTTTCAATTGGGTAGGCTTAGCTTTAGAATGAATAGCTTTATCAACGTGCCACAACAATACGCGGCGATCATCTCCACCTGTTAAAAACAATATTGCAAATTACTGTTCAGTCACACAACTTAAATAGTTAAGGCTGTTTATACAAAGTAAACAGAAAGGAAGGTTGGAATGAAATCTGTATATCATGACCAAAAGAGTTTTCAAAACTAATGAAATAACTTAAGCAAAGTCAAAGGTTTATGAATAAATATCAGAACTCAACATTAGCATTTTTGCAATTACCAAGTGAGTCCAGGCCTCTGCCAGGGAATGGCACAGCCTGCTCCATGTGCTGTCAAATTGCACAGGTCCTACAATCCCTCTCACTACTATGTTGGATTTGTTATAAATTGTTGCATCTCCTGTCTTTGGCTACACATTTCTTCTCAGGCCAGAGGTCTGCCATGTTAGCGACCTTAAATGCCAGTGATCAATGTTGAGTTTATTGCCAAAGAGAAATCCACAGCCTGGGAAGAACTGTGCAGCAAAATAAAGAAGGGGAGACAGCAGCTTCCATGATATCACATAGGAGATAAAGAGATCACAGCATCTAATCATATGAAGCAGCTGCTGCCAACCCCCAGCAATGGTCTGCACTTAATGGCCATTAATAAGGTACATTACAGGATCATGGAATAAAGGACACAGCAATCTGTTCATTACAACTATTCTACAGACCCATTCCAATGCCACAGAAAATTTAATTACTGACAATTTGGTCAAGTTGAAGATTTTTTTAATAGCTGGTATTAGTTGCAAGACTGGATTTGGTTATTATAATTTTCTTTAGTCAAGCAAGTTAGTGTATGAGTTTAGAATGAGTTGCTCGTCATTTTGCAATACGTAATGAAGGATTTATTGGATGAATTTGCAGGGTTTGGTTGCATTTCTTCCTCTGCTTGTACTAAATAAATCAGCACTACTATATCATACCCTGGCCTATCCCATACCCTTACTCTATCAAGTGTAACTGAAATGCTTCAAAGCAAAATATTTGGAGAGACAAATGGAAACAAGGGTATGAATACCTAATTCATGTCACTGTAAGGTATTGAAGCTACAACCTTTTGTCATTATGCTATATAAGCTCATACTAGGTAATGCAAGCCCAGTCCAGAATGTACTTAGCTTGGAAAACAATTACTGTAGCAACTAACAGCACTGAATCAAACAAATCGCCCCTATACAAAAAACATTTTTCACTGAAATCAAAAGGAGGAGTTAGTAGAAATTCTTAACTGGGGCTGGATATGGGAGTTTTGCCATAAAATGATAACATTACAAATGGTAAATCTTCATTCAGAAATGTACTAGTTGATCCTAACAAAGCTATCCCCAGCTTATGAACATGCAAACTGTTGACATCTATAAGTAAAAGTGAGCTCTAACATTATATTCAAATGTCTGATGTACATAAAACCTTCATTCCTATGAATGGCAAAACTAAATTCTTTCTTATTAGTTAAGTGTCATTAATGCTATTCATTATAACACTATGGAGGAATGGTTTCTACAGTGATTTTTATGTATTTTCTGACACAGACAAAATTTACTTAAGGACGTTTGTAAAACAGAAACTATTCAATACCTGTGGAAGCCTGCATTTGCAGAACTATGTCCAAGGAGCAGAAAATAAATAGAAAAAAAGTAGCACTTAGGAAACCCTGAGATTAAGACATAATTTATTAAAGGCAAACATTGCCTAACAAAAATCAGGGAGCTCTATTATAAAACAACAAAACATGGAAGATGGTGGCATTTGTAAAATATGAACGTTCTAAGTGTTCATAACTGATAACTATAAACAATTGCAGCACATACATACACTTGATAAAAAGATTATAAAGCATGCAGCTTTATAAAATGTAACGTTCCCAGATCCGAAGGAAGTGCACCAGAGGTTAGAGCTTGTACTTCTTCATTTAAAAAAATACAACATACAAATCAAGTTTTAAGTTTCAAAGTTTATAGATGGCACAAAACCTAGAAAAGCAGTCACTTTAGGGAAGATATTAATTATTGGTGGAGTGAAATCAGAGACATTGTGTACAATTATAAAAAAAACAATACTTCTTTACTAGTTAGGCCTTATCTGGTGCATGTCATAAAATGATAGGCTGCAGAATAAACTGACAAGAACAATATCGGATACAAATGCCTATTCTGATAAATGCTCAATGCTCTCAGCTCTTAAGTTTAATAGAGAAAATTAAAATTGAGAGATTTTTTAAGGTTACAAACAGGAGAATGCATTTCCAATATTACTTGAATTCACAGAAGGCATTTGACAAGGTGCCTTATATGAGGCTGCTAAACAAGATTCCGTGGTATTACAGGAAAGATACTAAAACGAATAGAAGTTTGGCTAACTGACAGGAGGCAACCAGTGGAATAAAGGGGGCCTTTTATGGTTGGCTGCCAGTGACAACTGGTGTTTTGCAGGGATTGGTGTTGGGTCTGCTTCTTTTCAAATTATATGTCAATGATTTGGATGATGGAATTGATGGCTTTGTGGCCAACTTTGCGGATGATATGAAAATAGGTGGAGGGACAGGTAGTGTTGAGGAAGCAGGGAGTCTGTAGATGGACTTGGACAGATTGGGAGAATAGGCAAAGAAATGGCAGATAGAATACGGTGTTGGAAAGTGCATAGTCATGCACTTCAGTAGAAGAAATAAAGGCAGACTATTTTCAAAACAGAGAGAAAATTCAGAAATCAAGGGTCAAAGGGATTTGGGAGTTCTCATGCTGGAGTCACTATCCTAAAGGTTAACTTGCTGGTTGAGTTGGGTTTAACGAAAGCATGGTCTGCTCTTTATTAGATTACAGTATTGCTCTGCATTGTTAGAACTATTGTTAAATTATGTGGTTTTTGTTAGTTAGTCTTTTATCAATTATGGTATTGTCTGCACTGCTGTAACTAAATGTTATAATTATGTGATTTTTGTCTTTTATCAATTATGGTATTGTCTGCACTGTTGTAACTAAATGTTATAATTATGTGATTTTTGTCAGTCTTTAATCAATTATGGTATTGTCTGCACTGTTGCAACTAAATATTACCTATAACTATGTGGTTTTGTGTAGGTTTTTGGTTTGTTGGGTGGTAGTGCTGGTCTCTTGACTTGGTGTGTCTGGGTAGTCTTGTTTTGTCTGATGGGTTTGGAGTTCCTTTCCGGGGAACGTGCTAAGATGGTAGCGCGATATTGATACGCAGCAGCCTTTCTAGACTCTGGATTGGAGATTACCAAATGTTATGTGGTTTTTCTTGTGTAATCTGTTTTGTCGTGTGCTTTTTTTTTGTGAAATCATTCCGGAGAACGTTGTCTCATTTTTTAACAGCATTGCATTTGTGGTTTCCAAATAACAACGAACTGAATCTGAATCTGAAATGCAATGTTTGCATTCATTTTGAGATGACTAGAATATAAAAGCAAGGATGTAATTCTGAGGCTTTATAAAGCAGTTTTACTAGCATCGGTGAGGGTCCAGAGGAGGGTCACGAGAATGATTCCGACTATGGAAGGGTTAATGTATGAGGATTGTTTAATGGCTCTGAGCCTGTACTCGCTGGAGTTTAGCAGAATTGGGGGTGGGGGGGGGGGCATCTCTTTGAAGCCTATCGAATATTGAAAGGTCTAGATAGAGTGGATGTGGAGAGGATGTTTCCTATGGTCAGGGAGTTCAGCACCAGAGGGCACAACCTTAGAATAGAGGAATTCATTGCCACAGACAGCTGTGGAGATTGATAGGTTCTCGATTAGTAAAGATTACGGGGAGAAGGCAGGAGTATGGAATTGAGAAGGATAATAAATCAGCCATGATGGAATGGCAGAGCAGACTCACTGGTATGAATGGTCTAATTCTGCTCCTATATCTTATGGTCTAACATTAGGAGAGTTGGGAGCAGATAAAAAAAAAAGAAAATATTCTCACACACAAGTACTGAAACAGTCATTAGACACCAAAAATGATCTTGCAATGAATTAGACATATGGGCATTATTATATACAGTACATCTCCAAACAAAATTGCTATCCAAATGTTTGGAAATTTTGAAACTTCCTGCGCTCCCATTAATGTCAGAGGTCCTAGTTCCTGGACTGGTCACTGGAGAATTTATTATACCACTGTGTAACAAAAGTCTGCTGTACATTAATTGCAATATTATCTAACAGTCCAGAAAATCCACCATTCCAGCACCAAAGTGCTCAGCATGTCAGAGTAATGGAGTTTCAATGTAGGTAATCTACAATGTCAAACATTTCTAAAAGAAATTTTAAAATGACAAGCCATGCATACGTCAGGAAACAAAAAAGCAAAAACTGTCAATGTACATTTGTATCATCATACAGAAAATGCAAAGACAGCATAGAATATTAAATTCTTCAAATCTGTCAGTCATTCATCTATACTAATAACTGGGGAGAATATAATTTCACCTGTGGCTGACAGACTGCTCTTCTTTTAGACAAAAACTATATCTTCAAATCAATTGCCACAATAATCACATCACTCCTCTAAACAATGTGCTAATTATAAAACTGAGGAATAGAATTAAATCCATGTGCAGAAATATTCTAAACACCTAAAAATATGTATTAATAATGTCTAATCTGCCGCTACTGTAAGACAACTTCCAGCATTGTTTTAATCCAATAGATTTTTCCAGCAAGCTTAATTCCAGTTGTAAATTGTGCTTTCAAAATAAAGTATATCTTCCACGGTTAAAAGGTACAAACAGGAAGTTATGTAAAACTAATTAAAAGATAACCTTTCAGTATCATTAGTAGCTCTACCAACACATTGGCATACGCATCTTTGCCACATCCTCAATGCCGCAACAAACTGGACTTCTTTCCTTTCATTCCTCCTTGTCAGGCTGTATTTATCAAAAGCGGCACCCTGATCTGCCTCTGATGCAATTGCTAACTTAGTGTTTAAAGTTCACAATCATGGAATAATTGTGCAGGAAAAGAGAAAGCATCTTAAGGGTATAAGGGGAGAAAAAGTAAGCAAGACTTGGAAGAGCCTCAAGTACCGTCTTGCCCTTGACCTACTTCTGGTGTCAGACACAGAGGTAGATGATTTTAAAACAAGATTTAAATTAGATCTCTGGAAGCCATGTCTCCCACTCCTTTCATGTTGGCCCTGATCAATTTCAAGTGAATGGGCTCAAGCACACCTAGGAGATGAAGTATTAGATAGTTCTGCTGAAGCTAAGGGACTCAACAACAATCTAAATTGAACAGCCAAGATCAGAGAAAGAGACCTCAGCATAATTTGGAATGGATGAAACTCAAATAGTTTCACCACATTGCTGTCTGCTCTACTGCATATTTGTAACATTTTCTATTCTAGTTCAGATTTCCAGCACATACAGTACTTTGCTTTTCAATGTTAAGATTATGTACAGAAACTAATTCTAGCATAGTTTAGCATTGAGCCAAATAGGAAGTATTACAACAAATTGTTAAAATTCTGGTTGAAGTTTTTAAAGAAGCATCATAAAAGAGGGAAATGAAGGAGGTTCAAAGAAGAGATTGGGATGGCCCTGTTCAGTTTTGGACAGCTGCCAGCAAAAGAAATAAATCAGTAGCTATGGAACAGAGTTCTTAATTGGGTTGAATATAATTAGTTTGGTCTTCTAGGTATTTAATTGGAGGAAAGTTTTGCTCATTTAATACATAACCTCCAACAGAGTCTAGAAAGATTGGAGGAGTGGAAAGATTAAATGTGTGCTATTGCACTAGAATTGAATATCAGATTACATATGAAAGAAAGTATTTTTGAGTTTCAATTAATTATTCAAAGAATACATCACCACTACAACCAAAGCACTTGCAATGGGGAGACAGAATAGTACCAATCCACTAAATACAACACAATGAAGAGGGAAGTGAACATTTGACCCAAGACTAGTTTTGGAACACATTCATGCCATCAGCAAAATCACTTATTTGCATCTTCATGGTTCAATTCTGGCCCGTGCCTCATCTTACCTGCTTAAATCATCAATCATGCACTATCTGCATTTACATTTACATTTACATGAAGCACTGCCACAAGAAAGCAGCATCCAGCATCAAGGATGCCCACCGTCCAGACCATGCTCTCTTCTCATTACTACTCTCTCAGGCAGGAGAGCCAGTAGCGTTAGGTCCCACATCAACAGGCTCAGGAACAGCTATTACCCTATTACTGGTCCAGCCACATAAATATTGCAGCAATTAGTCAGATATGTATTTTAGGACAGGCTCACCATGAACTCTAAAAGCATTTTCAATATTGTAAAGAGTTGTGATAAACTATTTCCACAGAGCTCCAAACTACCACACCAAAAGTAAAACAATCTGCTTGAACAGCACCATAACAGCACTGTAAATACTTATTCTTTTCACCATTGGTATATTGTGGCTGAGGATGGAGACCACACACAAGTCATACTGCAACAACTTGCCAATATTTAGTCATACAGTAGAGTAATATTGCATGGAAACAGGCCCTTTGGCCCAACTCATCCATGATGCCCAAGCTAATCCCAGGGGTTCCTAACATTATTATGCCATGAACAAATACCGTGAAGCAAGGGGTCCATAGATCCTAGGTTGGGATCCCCTGCTTTGGCCAATGTTTGGCACATATCCATCAAAACCGACCTTATCCATGTACCTGTCCAACTGTCTGTAATAATGTCTCCCAAATCCATGGCTTCCACCACTAAGAATGGCAAGGATAACAGCAAATTGGAATTCCACTACTTCTGATTGATTTACTTCCACATCTAGATCAAAGTTCTAAAATTTTTGACTTTGTAACACAGTGAGAGCATTATCTCAAGGACTGAGTGGTTTAATATAATGACTGATTGTAACCAACTCAAAGGCAATTAGAAATTAACAATAAATACTGGCCTCACCGAACATAAATAAATGTTTTCAAATTATTGAACAACTAGGCAATTGAAATTTTAAAATCGACTTGGGTTTTGCTGGATTAGGGATATTAGAGGATATGAACTAAAATCAGGAGTTGCTTTGCAATTCAATTGTGATCTAATTGAATAGGCAAGTAACCCTTCATAATTGTAAGTTTCTTCATCCTTATGAATCAGAGATATCTGTTCCTTTCCAAATACAGCTTCTTGAGCATCTCTGATCTTAACTGCTGTACCTTGGAAGCCATGCCCAATTGCCAAGATACTGAGCTAGGAAATTCATTCCTTAAATCCCTCTGCCTGTATCACAGACATTCTGAGTGTACTGTGGAAAACACTGTGACTGGCTGCATCACTGCCTGCTATACAGGCTGCAATGCACAGGATTGAATAAGGCTGCAGGGGCTGTAGACTCGGTCAGCTCCACCATGGGCACAAGAATCATCACCATTGAGGGCATCTTCAAAAGGTAGCGTCTCAAGAAGAAACGATCATCATTAAGGGCCCTCACCATCTGAGACATGCGCTCTTCTCATTACAACCATCAAGGAAGAGGTACAGAAGCCTGAAGAGCCACACTTTAATTTTAGGAATATCTTCTTCTCCTCTTCAATCAGATTCCTGAAAAGTCCTAATTATTGACTTCAGGAGGAGGAAACCAGAGGTCTATGAGCCAGTTCTGATCAGAGGTTAAGAACTGGAGAAGGTCAACAACTTTAAATTCTCTGGTGTTATCATTTTAGAGGACCTGTCCTAAGCCCAACATGCAAGTGCAATTATAAAGAAAGAATGGCAAGACATCCAATTCCTAAGGAGTTTGTGAAAATTTGGCATGACAAACTTCTATAGATCTGTGTGCTGGATACTATATATGCTGCATCATAGCCTAGCATGGAAACACCAATGCCCCTGAATGGCAAGTCCTACAAAAAGTAGTGAACATGGCTCAGTCCACCACGGATAAAGCTCTCCACTATTGAGCACATCTACACAAAGTGTTGCTACAGGAAAGTAGCATCCATCAACAGGGAGCCCTATCATCCAGGAAATGCTTTCTTCTCACTGCCGCCATCAGGAAGAAAGCACAGGAGCCTCAGGACTTACACCGCCAGGTTCAGGATCAGTTATTACCCCTCAGCCATTAGACTCTTGAACCAAAGGAGATAACTTCACTCAACTTCTCTTGCCCAATCATTGATATGTTCCCATGATCTATGGCAAGCAAGAGAAAGACTGCGGATTCTAGAAATTCAGGCAGTACACACAAAATGCTGGGGCATCTCAGCAGGCCAAGCAGCATCTATGGAAAAAGTAAACAGTCAAAGTTTTGGGGTGAGACCTTTCTTCAGGTCCTGATGAAAGGTGTCAGCCCAAAATGTTGACTGTTTACATGTGTCTGTAGATGCGGTTTGGCCTGCTGAGGTCCTGCAGCATTTTGTGTGTATTGCCACAACCTATGGACTCATTTGAAGGAGACTTCATCTCATATTCTTGGCATTTACTGCTTATTTATTATTATTATTTCTTTTTGTATTTGCAGTTTATTATCTTTTGCACACTGGTTGAATGCACAAGTTGGTGCTGTCTTTCATTGATTCTATTACGAATTTATTGAGCATGTCCACAAGAAAATGAACCTCAAGGTTGGACATGGTGACATACATATACTTTGATAATAAACTTACTTTGAACTCTGAACCAATGAATACTACTCCCTCGCTATTCCTCTTTTGCATATTTGTATTGTAACTTTTTTGTAAGTTTTTTTTATGTCTTGCACTGTACCGTTACAAAACAACTAATTTCATGACATATTTCTGCGACAATAAACCCGATTCTGATTCTGCCTCTCTGCCCTTCTCTAAAACTACCTTATTTGACTAAGTTACAGTTATCCGCCCTTCTAACTCCCTATCAGACCAGATGTCAAATTTACTTAAGAATACAAGTGACATATCAGAATCATTTTCCTACTATGTGAAACCTATATGCACAATTAAAAAACATTGGCTGAATAATAATATAGATTGGAAATATCTGATGATCAAGTCCCATCTGAATAGATATACTGCTCTGGTTTACCATTCAGATCTACCGTACATTGTAAAAAAAAATAACATGTTTATGAAATGCTACATTAAAGTCCCCTTTGAGAGGATTAGATTACATTAGCAATTTGTTACCAAGTGAACCATGAGTTCTTTCGTAAAGCTCTCATCCCCTTGTTGTTACTCACACCCTCTCCATCATATTTAACGCTTGCTGATTTAAATTGGCGTAACAATGGCTAATTTTATTTTTGAACATTCTTTCATAGTCTCTGCATTTTGAACATCATCTGGTGTAACAACTCCAGTCTTTGGAGACACAAGAGACTACTGATGGTGGAATCTGGAGCAGCAAACAATCTGCTGGAGGATCTCAGAAAGTCAAGCAGCATCTGTGGGAGAAAAACAATCCTGATGCTTGACACACTGGGTTCATCCGGTAAATTTTTGTAACATTAGCCTTTCATTCCTCAACCCCGTTATTTCTCAAGATCTGTTCTTTAGTTCAGAACCATTGAATATTCTCAGTTTTAGTGTTCCATCATTTTGGATGTGTCTTTATCTTGGTGCTGGATATATCTGCACTAACCTCTATGTGCTCAACTCTTTCCCGTTTTGAATGCTCCTATCAAGCACCTCCTAGATCAAGCTGTTGACCATCTACCCTTATGTGTTTCTATATCAAATTCTCTCCAATTATGCTCCTACCTTAGCCCTGAGATGTTCAAAAGCTGATATTTGCACTGAACATCTCGGGGACACAGGCAAATATTGTAATATCGTACAATGAATCCTTTCACTTTCCTTGCTACCCAGCAGTAATTGATTTAAAACAGAAATCCCAGTAGCAATGAATTTAAAACAGAGAATGCCACTAACAAATTCTGTCTAGGCAGCCTCAGCCAGGACGCGAACATGAAGTGGGAGATTAACATCTGGGATTTTAAGGAAACAAAAGTGCAACCACTCCTGGAACGGGAAAGGGTGACAGCAAAGTGTGGGAGGCTGGGGTGCGGCCTGCAGCGCTTCTCAGACCACGGCCTCGATTTCTGGTGACCGAGGCGTAGGGGAAGGCATCCCCCAGCTGCAAAAGTGAGAGGAGTGGAGGCGCAGGAGGGGTTGTATCCATAACAACAGGGCGCGTCTGTGTAAGTAGGTGGCTGTGCGACTCTGTTCCCCCACCCAGCCCCGGCCCACGGCCCCCCACTTCTTACCGGACACCAGCAGCTCGCCAGCGCCGCCGCTGAACTCGATGGCGTTGACGCAGCCGAAGTGGCCAAGCAGGTCCTTCTTGAAGAGGTTCCTGCAGCCCGACAGCCGCTGGCGCTGGAAGCCTTCCTTGAGGAAACGGTCGCCGCTCAGCTCCCGGTGGCCCAGGAACCGCAGCAGTGGTCCCGGCCCGGGTCCCGGCTGACAGCGGCCGAGCTCCCGCATCGCGCCGCCTCCAGCTCCGCTCATTCACTGCCACCGCCACTCCCCTTCATCGGCTCGGTTCCTTCCAGCGGATTAACGGCAGTCCCGGGCCGACATCAACACCACACGCCTCCGCCTCCGATTCTTTGCTGACCAGCCGCTCCTCACCCCTCTGAACTGGAAGTAGATGATACCCTTTGCTTCGACACTTATGTAAAATCACAGCTACAACGAAAACTGTTGCCGGGGGGCTCGCATTACACCCCCACCACTACAGAACAAAACCTTTCCTGAGCAAACCGATCACTACTCCCACAAATAACGCCGCCTGCTTCTGTGTGCAGTCAGAAATGTCAACTTTTGGGGGTGGGACCCAAGCCGTAAGGAAGTGTAAGACAGATCACATGCATCTTGTAAATAGCTTGGGTTTTATTATATATTTAAAAAATTACACTTTTAAAAAAAAGAAGTGAAGAAGTTATATTGCTTTTTGTTGTTGCTCAAACACTTCTCATGTCATTTACATCTCCAATGAACCACCATTTGCTTTTTTTTGCCCATAACCAATCTCTCATATATCACCATCCCTGCTGTCATTTGTTCACAGGCAGAATTTATGGAGGGAGAAAACATTTCCTGATCAACACACCCAAAATGCTGGAGGAGTGCAGCATATCAGGCAGAATCCATGGAGGAAAAGGAATAGTCGACAGTTTGGTCTGAGACCCTTCAAGAGGACTGGAAAGGAAGGGTTCTGCTCCCTTTCCAGGATTGATGATGAGTCTTGGATCAAAACATTGACTATTTTCCTCCATACATCCTCCCAGACCCACTAAGTTCATATAGCATTTTGTACGTTAATCTGGATTTCAGCATCCACAGCCTCTCTTGTGCCTCCATGTAACATTTCCTGTATGTTGTAAACAAAAAAAAACTGTTTCCCCCTCTGCAGATACTGGTTGTTTTCCTGGAAAGTTCCATCATTTTCTGTTTTATCTTTGGACTTACAGTGCTTGTAACTTTTCTTTAATTTTGATTATTTAATCACTTCTGCATTCCATTTTTACAGACATTTCTTTTTATTTTCACAATCCTCTCCTCTATGTGCTTAACTCATCTCCTAATCTGGATCCTTCTACCTCTTCTTTCACCCTTTCTTCCAGCTTTTTATGCTGGCTACTTCCCATCTATCTTTCAGTCTAAATGAAGGGTCTTGACCCAACATGTTAACTGTCCACTTCCCTCCATAAATGATACCTGACCTGCTCAGTTTCTTCAGCATCTAATGTGTTGCTCCAGATTCCAGCATCTGCAGAGTCTCATGTCTCCATTTTTTGTTTGTCAGCCTGCCTATAAGTACAGCTAATAGTGTTCTGTGAATTCTGATGAAGGGTCACTGATCTGAAAATCTAATGCTTCACAGGTATTATCTGACCTGCTGAACATTTCCATTCTTATCTGCTTTAATCTCAACGAACCATCCTTTAAGACAAGTATAGGCACTGTTTGCAGTGTTTGTAATTTAACTGTCAATTTATGCACACATTGACCAGATGATGTTTTAAAATTAAAACATGAGAATATTATGATTGAGGCCCTTTGGTTGAGGTTGACATTCATCCCAACTGTTTTCATGATATGGAAGTCAAGGCAGTACGATATGAAGAGCAAGCTGTTGCCCATGTAGCAGGCTCCCCTACTCCATGCAGCTGGTGAATCCAAAGGAATGGCAAAGACTGATACAGTTTGACATCAGCAGCGTCACAGGAATGTTTGGGAATGCCAAGCATCGGTTCGATTTTACATCCTATATCATCATTCTTGGGTCAGGGCAGGATCTGTATTTACTACATTCTTATTAATTATTAACATTACACCAGCTATTCCTCTCATAATAATTGATTAGCTAATATAATAGAGAGCAAAAGCACACAACTTCAGTGATCTGTGTTCAGTCATGACTTGTGGTGCTGTCCGTGTGCTGTAGGATTCCCCAGGTCACTACCGTTTCCTCCCAGCCCAAAAACGGGGTGGTTGGTAGGTTAAAATCGTCCCTTATGTATGGTAAAATCAGAGTAAGAGGTGATGGGAATATGGGGAGAAAAAAATGATTTTAAAAGATCAAAAAGCAACTGTGTGGAACAACTTGTAGAGCTGCTGCCTCATTGCACTGGAGACCCAGGTACAATCTCGGCCTGTATTCTCTCCCTGTGACCATGTACTCTGGTTGCCTCCCACAGATGAAAGATTAACCAGGGTATATAGGTGGAGGGGCAGTTAATAAGAATGTAGAGAAAGTAAAGAAAGAATTAATGTAAGTGAACTTGGTTGTCCAAATGTCTCTATGACTATTTTGTGTTGGTTTTCACAGTGGAGGACACGTCTAACATGCCGAAGAGAGATGATATGGATGTGATGGGAGGTGAGGATCTTGATACAATAGCTGTCACTAAAGTGCTGAGCAAACTTAAGCCGAAAGATAGACAAGTCCCCTGGTCCTGATGGAATGCATCCTAGGGTACTGAAAGAAATGCTAGTAGTGGTTATGGTTGAGGCTTTGGTGATAATTTATCAAAATTCTCTGGACTCTGGGCAGGTACCAGCAGATTAGAAAAAGGCAAATGTCATGCCACGGTTCAAAAAAGGATCTAGGTAGCTGCAGGCCATTTAGTTTAACATCTGTAGTTGAGAAAATGCTTGAAGCTATTATCGACAAGGAAATAGCAAGACTTTTGGAAAGAGGCATCTGGCAGATGTGGCATGGATTCAGCAAAGACAGATCCCGTTTGACAAACTTACTGGAGTTCTTTGAGGATATAACAAGCACAGTGGATAGAGGGGAAACAGATGGATACTACAAAGAGTACTTACTTGGATTTCCAGAAGGTGTTCGAAAAGGTGCCACATAAAAAAGACTTATCCTTAAGGATGCGTAGAATTAGGGGTGATGTATTAGCATAGATAGAGAATTGGTTAACCAATAGAAGGCAGAGATTTGGGATACATGGGTGTTTCTCTGGTTGGCAATCAGTGGTGAGTGGTGTGCCACAGGGGTCGGTGCTGGGCCTGCAACTGTTCATGATATACATTAATAATCTGGAAGAGGGGACTGAGTGTAGTGTAACCAAGTTTTTTGATGACTTTAAATTGAGTGGAAAAGCAAATTGTGCAGAGGATACGGAGAGTCTGCAGAGAGATATGAATAGGTTAAGTGAGTGGACAAGTGTCTGGCAGATGGAGTACTGTGTTGGTAAATGAGAAGTTACCCATTTTGGAAAGAAACATGGAAGATAAGATTATTATTTAAATGGTAAAAAATTGCAGCATGCTGCTGTGCAGAGGGTCTTGGGAGTGCTTGTGCATGAATTCCAAAGGGTTGGTTTGCAGGTGCAGCAGGCTATCAAGAAGGCAAATGGGATGTTGGCCTTCATTGCTAGAGGGATTGAATTTAAGAGCAGTGAGGTTATGCTGCAACTATACAGGGTACTGGTGAGGCTGCACCTGGAGTACTGCATGCAGTTCTGGTCTCCTTACTTGATGAAGGATATACTGGCATTGGAGGTGGTGCAGAGGACATTCACCAGGTTGATTCCAGAGATGAGGGGACTAGATTATGAGGAGAGAGTGTGTCGCCTGGGACTGTACTCGCTGGAATTCAGGAGGATGACAGGAGATCTTATAGAAATATATAAAATTATGAAAAGGATAGATAAGATAGAGGCAGGAAAGTTGTTTCCACTGGTAGGTAAGACTAGAACTAGGGGACATAGCCTCAAGATTCAGGGGGGAGTAGGTTTAGAATGGAGATGAGGAGGAACTGCTTTTCCCAAAGGGTGGTGAATCTGTGGAATTCTCTGCCCAAATAAGTGGCAGAGGCTACCTCAGTAAATATATTTAAGACAAGGTTAGAAAAAATTTTGCATATTTGGGGAATTAAGGGCTATAGGGAAAAGGCAGGTAGGTGGAGATGAGTCCATGGTCAGATCAGCCATGATCTCATTGAATGGTAGGGACAGATGACCTACTCCTGCTCCTATTTCTTATGTTCTTATGACACAATTTAAAATTATGAATCATACTTGTCATCCCAGAAAACAGTCAATATTCTATTCATGTTACCTACTGCATCTGGAACTTTTCTTTCCTGCAGTAGCTTTGATGAGGTAGTTTATCAATCCCTCTAAATGTCAAATGTTTACTTTATCCAAAGCACTTATTACTTCTTCAAAGAACTTCAATAAAATGGCCAAATATGGTTTCTCTTTCTCAAAACCATCTTGACGTTACCTAATTATTATGATTATTTTCTGTGCCCCATGCTATTCTAATGCCTGTAAAAGCTTTTGTTTGATATATGTTAAAGAAAGATAGCCCATATTTCTCTACTTCCTGACTTTTTGAATAAAGGAGTTGTATTTGCAATATTCAAAACTATTGGAGATTTCCCCAAATGTGTGAAATTTTGGAAAGTCGTAATTTTCTTTGAGATTCAATGGTAAAGTTCAATAGGACTTAGAAACTTGACAACCTGAAGTTCTGTATGCTCAAAATACTCAGTACTGACTCTGATGATTACGATTTTCCCAAGATCTTCTGCTTAATTCCCAATTTATCATTATTTCTGGAATGTGGTAACAACTAAAACTAAAATTACCTATTTAATTCATCTGTCATCTTACTATATTGTATTATTAAATCCCTGGACACACTTTATATGGCCTAAAATTCACTTTGTTAATACTTTCCTTTAAAAATTTGCGAAAAAATTACCTGCTTTTTACATTTTTAGCAAAGTTTATGTCACACTCTAGTTCTTCCTTTTTCTTAACTTTTCACAGACTCCTTTTGCTGTTCAAGTTAAGTTTATTGTCATGTGCACAAGTATGCTGAGGTACAGGTGCAATGAAAAACTTGTTTACAGCAGCATTACAGATAGGTTTAGACAACAAATTATACATAAGTTAAACATAAATTATACAGCACAGTAAAAAGAAAATAAAGATTGTGCAAACCAAAACATTATTGCAAAAATAAATCACAATCAGAGACAAGTCAAATGAAGTACAAGAGCTGGCCTAGAGTGTTCCATTGCTGAGGTATGATTTGGGTTACACTGGTTGATTCAAGAACCTAATGCTTATAGGAAAGTTATTTGTGAACCCTGTGTTTTAGCACCTCAGGCTTCTGAACCTCCAGCCTGATGATAGCAACAAGAAGAGGGCATGATGCAGATGCTGAGATCCATGATTATATCCTTGATTATACATCAGAAATGCCATAACTGAATGTGAAATAGTGTCAGGATACTTTCAACAATTTACCTTTAAAAGCCAGTATTTAGTGATATGCCAAATCTCCTTAAGCTTCTAACAAAGTCAAGGTGCTGGTGTACCCTCTTCATGATTGCATCTATGTAATGAACCCAGGACAGTGCCTACAAGAAGTTTTCATGTTTTATTGTTTTACAACTTTGAATCACAGTGGATTTAATTTGGCGTTTTTGACACTGATCAACAGGAAAAGACTCTGAAAGACTCTTTCAGGTCAAAGTGAAAACAGATCTCCAAAAAGTGATCTAAATTAATTACAACTATAGAACACAAAGCAATTGATTGCGCCCCATCTTTAATATGATGCACCAAATCATCACTGGTGCAGCAAATTTGTTTTAATAGTCACATAATTGGTTGAATGGAGATCACCTGTGTGCAGTCAAGGTTTTTCACTTGACTGTAGTAAAAATACACCTGTATCTGGAAGGTCCAACTGCTGGTGAGTCAGTATCCTGGCAAAAACTACACCATGAAGATAAAAGAACACTCCAAGCAACTCTGTGTAAAGGTTATTGAAAAGCACAAGTCAGGAGATGGATACAAGAAAATTTCCAAGTCACTGACTATCCCTTGGAGTACGGTTGTCAATCATCAGGAAATAAAGGAAAGAATAAGGCACAGTTGAAAATCTGCCTTGAGCTGGCCACCCTCAAAAACTAAGTGAGCATGCAAGAAGGGACTGGTGAGGGAGGCCACCAAGAGACCTATGACAGCTCTGCAGGATTTACAAGCTTCAGTGGCTGAGATGGGAGAGACTGCACATGAAGCTGTTGCCCAGGTGCTTCATCAGTCACAGTTTTATGGGAGAGTGGTAAAGAGGAAGTGCAAAAAAACTCAGATGAAAGAGTTTGCCGGAAGGCATGTGGGAGACTACAAAGTCAACTGAAAGAAGATTCCATGGTCTGATGAAACCACAATTGAGCTTTTTGGCCATTAGACTAAACGTGGTGATGTGGGATCATCGTCGTTGAGGGACTTGAAGGGGCTACAGGAATCCAAAAGGCCACTGGTAGGAGGAAATAGAATAGGCACATTGAGGGCAGGTAGCAACGAACTGTGATCATGGTGGGCCATCAGAACCAGTGCTACAGAAAACCTAGAGTGTGTCGTGCACCTGGATGACTAGTGGGACCACTAGTGTCTGTTCAACACATGGCCATCAGCACATGCATGTAGTTGTCAGGTGTGTTGGCTGGAGCAGGCTTGTATTGTAGAGCCTGGTGGGTCTGGTTCTCAAGGTCCCAGATGACCAGGGCAAGGATCTGGGAGGATGGAATGATGGGCTGAGGGTTGAACTCAGTTTCAATTGGGTTGAACTATTGTGACAGGGCATCTGCCTTTCTGTTATTGGAGCCGGGTCAGTTGGCGATGGTGAAATTGAATTGCTTGAGGAAGAGGGCCCAGTGAACCTGATGTGGGTGAGTTGGTGGGTCTGCTGAATGGATACGACCAGTCCAGATCAGGAAGGGCTCGGTGTTTCCCATCAGCCGGTGTCACCATTTGTCCAAGGCCCATTTGATGACGAGTAGCTCCCTGTCTCCTACTCCATGATGGTGCTGTGTAGAATTGAACTTGCATAAGAAGGACCAAGTGTGTGTCTATCCGTCTTGTCCTCACTAGGACAGGATGCACTGGCACCCATGTCAGATGCACCCATCTCTACCACAAAAAGTCTGGAGGGATTTGAACGGCAGAGAATGGAAGTGGTGGTGAAGTGTCTCTTGAGCTCTTTGAAGATGTGGCCTACAGCACCAGATGTATTTATCCATGAAGTAGGTGACTTGGTGAGGGAGGTGAGAGGAATGACGGTTTGGTTGTAGTTCCTGATGAAGCAGCAGTGGAAGTTGGAGAAGTCCAAGAAGTGCTTCAGCTGTTTGATGGAGCGCAGTCGGGGCCATTTACAATTTCTCTGGGTTCATGGTTATGCCGTGGTGTGAAAGCACATAACTGATGAAGGAAATGACTGGGGTGTGGAACTGCCATTTTTCTAATTTGTGGTACACTTGGTTTTTGAGAAGATGCTGAAGGGCTGATCTATGTGACAGATGTGTTCTTGGGGATTCTTTGGAGAAGATGAAGATGTCGTCGAGGTAGGTCAACACATACCTGTGTAGTACATCTGAGGATTTTGTTGATGAAGGCTTGGAAAATGGCTGGACCGTTGGAAAGTTTGAAAGGCATCACCAAATATTTTTAGTGGCCAGTGGGTGTTATGAATACCATCTTCCACTCATCCCCTGGCAGATCTGGATCAGATTGCACATGCTCCATAGGTCCACTTTAGTGAAGATCTTAAGACTTTAGACAAAGACCCCCACCTTTCTTCTTGATGAAGAAGAGCCCTGCACCGGACAAAGACTGGGATAGTTGAATGAAGCCACGCTATAATGGTTTGGAGATGCAGTCATTCATGGTTTAGGTCTCAGGAAGGCAGAGGGAGATCAGATGCCATGGGGATGAGGTGGTATAGAGGTTGACCTCACAGTCCTGTGAGATGGTAGGGTGCTGGTTTCTCTTTTGCTGAAGGCAATGGCTAAATTGTGGTATTCCTGTGGGAGTTCAATGAGGTCAAGGGTTTCCTTAGTCTCGACAGATTTACAGGGTGAAATCAACTGAGGTTGCAGGCAAGTGGGTCCCCACCTGGATGACCAGGCAAAGTGAGTGGAGGGCCAGAGGCAACCCAAGATAAGAGAAAAGTTCAGTGAGTGGATTAGGAGATATTGGATGGATTTCTGATGCTCTCCAATGATCATGTACATAGGCATGTGTGTGCGCTGACCATCCCATATCCCAAGGGATGTTCATCAATGGCCGTGATACAGAATAGGCGAGAGACAGGCTTCACGCATGGAGTCTGGTCCAGAAGAATCTGCACCAGAATCCACTAAAGCCTCCTGTATGTGTAGAAGAGGAGAGATAGTGAGTCAGGCTCTGGTGCAAGAATGAGAGGCCAGGGGAAGCTTACCAGATAAGAGGCCCCTGGTCTCTTCCTGGTAGTGCCGTTTCCTGGATGCACTGGGCATTTGATGCATGGGTGGTCAGCTGCTTTGCAGTAAGCACACAAGTTGCTTTTCCACCAATGCTCATACTCTTGGGGGTTAACGATGCTCTTCCTAAATGCATGTGTTCTGGAGGTGTGGCCGATGAGTGTCCTGCAGCCCGAAGTAGTTCTGGGAATCGAACTGGGGATCCAGCTGATGATCTGGAGGGTCATTCCATAAGACGCTTTTCTATTTGAAGGGCCAGATTTATATGGCTTTTGAGGTCAGTGGGCATCTCCAAAGGTACACAGCTCATCTTTCAAGCACTCCTAAAGGCTGTGACAGTAATGGGCCAGCAGCATTTCCACACTCCACCTGCACTGCGCCGCAAGGATCCTGAATTCCACAGTGTAATTCAGCACTGAGTCTGCGCTTTGATACAGGCGAAGTATCTGGTCCGCTGTCCCCCGTTCCACTTCCCAAATGGTCAAAAACCTAGTGCAGCTCAATGGTGAATTCCTCATATTTATTGCAAGTGGTGGTGTATTGGCCCAGGTCAGAGATTGTCCAGTCAAGAGAGAGATGACGAAGGCACTCTTGGCTCAGTTTGTAGCAGATGACGATTGCTGGAGACTGAAGTGGAAGACATACTGAGACTGGGAGCTGCGGCATTGGGTTGGGGATCCATCAAAGCTTTTGGGCACTGGAATTTGTGCTCAGAGGGAGGTTCACTGTGCAGGGTTGGTGTGTTAAGATGGAGAGTTGGAAGAGAATGGCGAGCAAATGGTCAGTGGTGTGTGGATCGTGTGCTCCTGTTGACAGGCAACCTCCTTTAGGCGAGCAAACTCTGCTGGGTCAATGCAGGTTCACTCATCCTGTCAGGGAACATAAAGGAGGCTTGACCCAAACGCAGAGCAGTGGAGACGATTAAGCGATGAGTGATTACTTTAATAATAAACTGAAAAATTACAAGCCACAAGGGCCACAAAATTAAAGAGAAAATTAGCCACGGCAAGGCAACAAGATAACACCTGAAAGCTTGAAGCAACTGTTGAGGCTGGTTGGTCCAAATGAGTGAACAAGGGTTGTGGATGAGAGCTGGGTTTAAATAGGTTGCAGGTGACGAGTTGAAAACAAGTGGGCAAGTGACTCCCATTAGCTGAGTGGTGACTGGGAGGAGCCTGCATGTGCAGACCTGGCAGTTGACACACAGGATGGACTTGTAATGAAGGGCAATAATTGTTCTTGAACCTGGTGGTGAAGGACCTTAGGCTCCTGTACCTCCTTTTTGATGGCATGAGAAGAGAACATGGCTTAGATGGTGGGGATCCTTGATGATGGATGTGCACCATATATGTGCTCAATCAGGGGGTGTGGTTTTCCTGTGATGGACTGAGTTGTAGCCATTACTTTTTGTCAGCTTTTCTGTTCATGGGAATTGGTGTTTCCATATCAGGCCATGATGCAATCAGTCAGGATACTCTCCAGCTTCTGATGGCACTTACCTGCTTGTCCCAAAACAGATCCACTAAAATGATAACATCTAGGATTTTAAAGATACCCACCTTCTCCACCTCTGATCCCCTGATGAGGATTGGATCATCCACCAATTATCAGCTCTCTAGTTTAGCAGACTGTGACAGAGCCAATGTGGCAAGTAAACTCTTACCCCCCAATAGCCCTGTAACTCTCATTATCCCTGTCTGGCAGTGCTGCCGTTATGCTGATTGGGTGCACGCACTAGGCTTGGATGTTTTTGTTTGTACTTGCATTCCTTGACGTGCCCTGTTTGTTTGTTGCAGGGCGGGGACCTGACTGACGACAGGTATCTAACAAAGGTGCCTGTTTGTGGCGGCACATGCGCTGTGCCGCCTCTGTGGAAGAGTAGGGTTGGGGAAGAGGGCTGGCTCCTGGAAAATGGTTAGTTATTGATTGATTTGTTGCACAATGCAATTTTGATCTTATTGTGATGAATGTATTTGAGGTGATTTGTGATTGTGAAGAAAGATGTGAATTCCTGCCTTTTGGGTTTTGTATAATTATTCAGGCTCATGTTAACTACTCCTCTGCATTCCAAAGAATGGACTATCCCTTTTCTCTTAAAGTAGGGAGATCCTGAGTTAAAGGTTCATTTGGTGTAAGTGGGAAGGGGTGGAGGGTATGGTTAGGTGAGGTGAAGTGTATTACTTCAGACTGATGTTTTAAAGCTGTAGTCCTAAAGGTCTGGTGGATCTCTATTATTTTTTTTTGCATTGTAATTATTTGTGCACTTTTTCTAATTGTTTTTAACCTCTGGGACACAATAAACTCCTTTGCACTGAATGTGGCCTTTACAAGGGCAAACAACACTCACCAAAACTCAAGGTGTGACATGGACACTGAGTGAGAAGTTGTTATTGTGGCACCATTCAACCAAATTTACAATCTCCTATATGTAGATTTGTCACCACCTTTGACTTGGCCAGCAACAAAAACAATAATTTGTAGATGGTATGGGAGCTGAGCTTAGCCACAGAATTAAAGACTCAGTTTAATAACCCTTTCATGTGATATTACTTTCCTTTGGTGATAAGGGGAAGTGCCAGACTTAAATTCTGTGCTCAATTTTCTGGAGTTATCAGAAGATAAAGTCTGAAATGCATTGGATGGTGGAGGCAGATACTCTCACAACAGCTTTATAAGATGCTCTATTTTCTAAGGAAGCTGAGATCCTTCGATGTGTGCAGCAGGATGTTGGAGATCTTTCACCAGTGAGAGCAGTCTTCTTTGTGGCTTTATATTGGGGGAGCAACCAGCGCAGGTGATGTAGAAATGTTAAATTAATTCATCAAAAAGGCTGACTCCGTCCTTTGCTACAACCTGGACTTTTTTGAGTTAGTGGTGGAGAGGAGGTCATTTAAACAGATCATTATGGACAATCCTCTCCATGACCTACTGAATAAGCAGCGGAGCACCTTTCAAACAGACTCATTCAGCTCCATCGTCACAAGGTTCGTTACAGGAAGTCTTTCCTACCAATGCAATAAGAATATACTGTACAACAGTTTATTTCTGCGCGAGAGGAGAACACACATAGCATAATGGTCTCTGCTTTATTATTTTGTACATTATTGCACATTAGTAAATTGTGTATATTATTATGTATTTTATTAGTTAAGACTGCACACTGCTAAGCGTGTTTTTGTATGTTGCTACTGTAATGAAAGAATTTTCCACTCGGGATCAATAAAGTACTTATTATTATTAAGTACATCACCAAAGCATAGAAGGCTGCAGGCCAAGTGCTGTAAAATAGAATTAAATGAACATGTTGGGCTGGAGGACACGGAAGGGCTTGGTTCTGTGGCTGTGGCAAAAACAGTCATTAAAAGACATCTGGACAGGAGCACGGATGGGAAAGGTTTCAAGGGAGATGCACGTGCTGGAACCCAGAGCAGCAAACAATATGCCAGAGAAACTAAGCAGGTCGAGCAGCATCCAAACAGGGAAAGGAACTGTCAAAGTAGAGGGATGTGGGCCAAAAGCAGTCAAGTGGGATCAGTGTAGATAGGGATCTGGAGCTCAAATAAACCAAGTCGCAGCTAAGTTTTGGCTGTAGACCCTTCATCTGGCAGTCCAAATGCAGCATGTAGACCTGAAATGATGACTGTCCATTTCGTTCAGTTGATGCTATCTGACCTGCTGAGTTCCTTCAGCACTTTGTCTTTTGTTTTGCTCCAAATTCCAATATTTGCAGTCTCATGCCTCTCCAGATGGTCAGCATAGAGAAACAGAAACAGAGGAGCGTGTTTATGTGCTGTACAACTCCATGAGCCACAGGTCAGTGTCTTCTGTTTCCTCCCACAGTCCAAAGAATGTAATTGGCCATTGTAAACTGTCCCGTGATTAGGATTAAATCGAGGGTTGTTGGACGGTGGTTGGTGGTTAAAAGTGTTGTAACTATCCACAAACAAATACTGTAGATGCCTGAAACTGAAGTTCGCCACCTCGGCAAGATTCCGACATAGCAGGAAGTTACTGTTCCGGGTGTGCGGAGGAGAGAGACCGACACTGAGCACCGATCGCAGCCTCCAAGCCCAGGCTGTAGGGAAGTAGAGTCAAAGGATGTGGGCGCCGGAGCAGAGCGCCTTCCTGCACGTCCTGCTGCTCTTCGGCCTCTGCATCGCCGTCACCTGCAGCGGCGCCATGGACGGCGTGTGGACCGAGCTGGGGTACGAGCATTACGCCGAGCGGCCCTTGGCCTGGCTGCCACGCTGTCTGGCCATGCCGGCCAACTCGCTGGTCAACCTGGGCTACGTGGCGCTGGGGGCCCACTGGCTGCGGCGGGAGGCTGCGGGCGGTGACTGCTACCACAAGGACGCGTTCGCCTGGATGGTGCTGGCCTACGGGCCGGTGCAGTGGGCCCGCATCGCTTCGCAGTCCCAGCGCCCAGCCGTGCTCGACCAGTGGCTCACGCTGCCCATCTTCGCCTGGGTGTCGGTGTGGGCGGCGTACCTGCTGCAGGGGCAGGAGGACGGGAAGAGCCGCCGCCTCTCCAGCGCGCTGGCAGTGGAGGCGGCGTCGATCGCCAGCTACGGTCTGGCGCTGCTCCACCGCCGCGGCTTCGAGGTAGCCCTCGGCTGTCACATCGCCACTGCCGTGCGGGCCGGGCTAGCGGCGCAGCGTCGCCTGGGCGACGCGGTTTCCCACCGGTACCTGCTGCTAGCTGTGGCTTCCTGCTTCGGCTTTGTGGTTCTGAAGCTACTGGACCTGCCGCTGGCGGACCTCGACCCGGGGCTCGGCCTCTTGTCTGGGCCGTTGTCTGGACATTTCTGGTCCAAACTCTGCGATCTGTTGCAGATCCACTATAGCCTCTGTTTCCTACAGCACCTGGCGGGACGGAAAATTCTGAAGCTCAAGTAGCAGTGTGCTTTTTAATTCCAAAAACACCGTTTTTCATAATAATATAAACAGAAATATAGATGTAATGGGTGCGTGTCTCTCTTTATCTTCATTGTACCATTAAATTAATGCATTCCATTAACAGTATTTCAGTGCTCCTGAAGTTGTATCTTTAAACCCATGAAATCCTATTGCAGGGATTTGAACTGAAACCTTAGACAGTATCCTCTACAGATACTGCTGGGCTGGACCGGTTTTTATTCATCAAGTATTTCCTACACTCGTGTTTCATTAGGTACACATGTAAACCTGCTCATTAATGCAAATATTTAATCAGCCAATCAAGTGGCAGCAACTCGGTGTATAGAAGCATGCAAAAATGGTCAAGAGTTTCATTTGTCATTCAGATCAAACATCAGAATGCGGATGCAATGTGGTTGAAGTGACTATGACGATGGAATGATTGTTGGTATCAGACTGGGTAGTTTGAGTATCTCAGAATATCTGCAAATCTCCTGTGATTTTTACACACAAAAAAAACCTCTAGAGTTTACAAGAAATGGTGTGGAAACCCAAAAAACATACAATGAGCAGCAATTCTGTGGGTAAAAACACCTTGTTAATGATCGAGGTCAGAGGAGAATGGCCAGAAACGTTCAAGCTGACAGGAAGGTGATAATAATTCAAATAACCACACTTTGACAGGGGTGTGCAGAAGGGCATAGTTGAACGTACAACACATTGAAGTGGATGTGCTGGAACAGCAGCAGACCACAGATGTACACAGTGGTACATCCAGTACCTCTTGTACCTAATATATATATTGAGCTAGCAGTTAACTCACAGAAGAGAAGTGACTCAGTCATTTTCTCTCCTCTGTACCCTACTGTCATGCTGACATATTGACTGTCTTTAAGGGCTAGAGCCTTTATCAGTTTGCTGCACAGCAAATTTTCAGAAGCTGTAATCCATATTAATGTGCTTTAGCAGGAAGCTATTGTAGACTGCCTGAGTGATGCATGCAACATCTTTTCTGACCTATTTCACGGTTTTGCAAGGTCCAAAATCAACATTACCACTAACTCAAACAATGATTTAGTGCATCAAAAAGACAGGTAGATCCCAGTGTCTAGGCTGTAACACCATGGGGTGGGGCAGATATTGAAGATTGTACACTTGATTGTCAAAAATTTTTGGTTAATGATCTAGTAGTGGTCAGTGAAAAAGAGGAATACTATACAGCTGAGTTAGCTTGAGCAATAATTGTGGTCCTAGCCAGTATAGTCCACACACATTGTCAAATTTGCTGATGGCCTTACAGTTGTGGGGCTCATCAACAATGATGAGACAGCCTACAGAGATGAGGTAGAAGAACTCAAGGCCTGGTGCCTGGCAAATACCTTCGTCCTCAATATCAACAAGACCAAGGAGATGGTCATTGACTTCTGGACATCTCACACTACTCACACCCCTCTTTACATTGACGGCACAGCAGCGGGAACTGCAAGCAAAGAGAGGGCATGAAGTGGATCTAGCAGGCAAATCCCAAGAGTTACTATAGCCATATTAAAAGAGTGGCTAGGGAGAGAGTATATCTCTTTAGTTATCAGCAGGGCAAAATGAGAAAAATCATGATTGCTCAAAAGATAAGGGGAACAAGTGGAGATGTTTCAGAGAACACTCATAATACCAGGGAGGAGAGATTTGTAGTCTAATAGCGCATTAGAGTCAATAAACCAAGGTAATCTCAGATTTTGCAGGGACTGGAGAAGAACTTGTGATGCCCATGTGGATATATTTGCTCTTACCAAACCTATGGCCGGAACAGGGTAACTGCCCCCACTACTGAAAACCTGTGCTAATCAGCTAGCTGGAGTATTCACTGATATCTTTAACCTCTCTCTTCTGCAGACTGTAGTACCCACTGCTTCAATTGCGCCAGTGTCCAAGAAGAATGTGGTAACCTGCCTCAAACCTGAATGTTTGTATCATTCAGTAGCACTTACACCCACAGTGGTGAAGTGCTTTGAGAAATTGGTGATGGAGCATATCATCTCCTGCTGGAAGAGTGACTTGGTACTCCCACTCGATGTTAACAAAACCAGAGAGCTGATTATTGACTACAGGAGGAGGAATCCAATGTCCTCATCAGGGGATCAGAGGTGGACAGGGTCAACTATTTTAAATTCCTCAACCTTATCCTTTCAGAGGATCTGATCTGGGTCCAGTACGTAAGTGACATTACAAAGACACAGCAACATCTCCATTTTCTTAGAAGTTTGCTAAGATTTGGCGCGTCATCTAAAACATTGACTAATTGCCTCATGGCGTGGTATGGAAACACTAATGCCATTGAATGGAAAAACCTACAGTAAGTGGTGGATACAGCCCAGTCCATCACAGGTAAAGCTCTCCCATCCATTGAGCACATCTGCAAGGAGCGCTGTTGCAGGAAAGTAGCATCCGTGAGCCGGCTATGCTCTCTTCTTGCTGGCTACCATTGGGAAAGAGGTGCAGGAGCCTCATGTCCTGCACTGCCAGGCTCAGGAACAGTTATTTCTCCTTAACCATCGGGCTCTTGAACCAGAGTGGATAACTTCACTCAACCCAACAGAGAACTGATTCCACAATGTATAAACTCACTTTCAAGGACTTGACAACTCATGTTCTGTATACTTATTGATTATTTATTTACTATTATATTTTTGTTCTCTTTCTATTTTCAGTTTGTCTTTTGTACATTGGTTGTTTGTCTTTGCTGTGTGCGATTTTTCATTGGTTCTATTATGTTTTATTGTACTGTGAATGCCTGCAAGAAAATGAACCTCAGGGTAATATATTGTGACAGATATATACTTCGATAATGAATTTGAACTTTATTTTGTTGTTAGCCAGTGGTGAAGTTCCCAGAGGTTGGTAGGTGTCTAATGTTGTTATGTTGTTTAGATAGGCTAGCAAGAACACACCAGAGAGCCATATTTATTTATTTATTGAGATACAGCACAGAATAGGCCCTTTGAGTCAGAGTTAATCCGAACCTAATCATGGGACAATTTACAAAGATCAATTAACCTACCAACAGGTACGTCTTTGGACTGTGGGAGGAAAGCAGAACACCTAGAGGAAACCCACACTGTCACGGAGAGAACGTACAAACTCATTACAGGCAGCAGCAGGATTTTTACCCTGTTCAATTTAGTGCCATTAAAAATTGTACTTGACATTATATCTAATGAGGTGAGTCAAAGCAACTGATAGCATTAAGAATACACTGGAATGCTGCAAAGAAGACTGAATATCCTTTTTAATGTTTGTATCATTGGAAGAGCTTTCACATGAACAACAATGGAAGAAAACAATACTGCCTTTTCACTTGGATAGGTACATGTGGGGCCGGACACAGGACTTTGGGATGAAATAGGTGGGCTCTGTGGTTGCAGTGGACTTTTTGGGCTGTAGGACCTGTGTTTCTTTATGATTCTAAACAATCCATTTAGGATTTAAGATGTACTGCCCAATGTTCAATAGGACATTGGTTAAAACTTGTACAATCTTGAAAGGTCACTATCCGAACTCAACTTTTCAGAAAAAAGTGGCATTTAGGTGTTTTCCCACTATGTATGTCAAGAATCTCAGAAGCATCACACCATTTAACATGTTGCTTCACAGCTCCAAGAAACTGGATTTGAACCTGGCCTGTCACCATCTGCATGAAATGTACATATTCTTCCTCTGGCTAGGTGTATTCCACTTATCACCAGCATGCCCCCAAGTTCCATCCCACCTCTGAAGTGATGCAGATTAATCAGCAACTGTAAATGATGCAAAGGGGAGTTGAGGGGCACCAGAAATGGAGAGTACGGGAAAATAAAAAGAATGGGTCTGACAGGTTTGACCTATCAGAAGTCACCACAGAACAAGTGAGCTGAATATTCTCCCGTGTCAAAACAAATAACTATAATGTCGTGAAGCAACACCATCAATCCTTATATATGCAATGCCCATTAAAAATGTGACCAATATTATAGTGACAACCAAGAAATGTATTACAATTGTAGTATGTTTTGCGACAAGGAAGCACAGAATGTAAGAATTTTAAAACATGAAGTACTCCCATTATCAACATGTATGTAGAATCTCTTTTCACATCAAAATGTTTTAGCAATTTAGGAAGACACTCATTAGATAGGCTTACTGAACGCTGGCAGATTGTTTTTAAGAGTTCCAATTACAATCTTCTTTTAATTGTTTCTCCTGCAATAAAGATGCCTTTTTGATTCCTTAGAAGTGGGGTACAAATTTCCAATTTTCATTCTTTGTAACATTCGCCACTAACAGTTCCACAGCCAAAATACCTGCTCTCCACACCTTCCCTCCCCTCAACAAGGAAAAGCTTTTAATAAAAAAAATGCCTACTGACAATTGAATTATCCAATCAAAACAGGTGCATGTTTTAATTACATATAATTCCATATGAAAACAATACAAGAAAATCCAATTTTCACATTAAAATAATTCTGGCAACATTGGTGAACAGAAGTCATCATTGGCACAATTCTGGTTACCTCATATATTTAAATTTATTCATTCAATGTTATCATTGCCTTTGTATGCACCATTACTTTGTCTTACTCACAAGCACCAAGCGACTAAAACAAAGAACTCTGACAGTCAGCCACTCCACTAATACTGCCTATTGATTAATGCACTCTAGAAAATGAATACACGTTCAAAGGCTGCAATAACTATAGTTGAGAACTTCAATTGAACAAAAAGGTTTGATCTGCTGTTAGTTTCAATTCACTTGAGAGGAAAGAATTGCTACACTAGGTAATTGATTTCCATGTTTATAGGTGCCCAGAAGCAAAATGGAAACATACAAAGGAGCTTGACAGTGTATTGGCTCAAGAAAGGAGAGTAAACAGAAATAATCATAGTGTGGGTATCTGCTAACTGACCAGCTATCTAGGCTGAAAACAACATTACCTAGATGTATATATGGCCAAAACAAGATTCCAGTGAAGAGTATTTGTCCCCAAAATGGACGGGGGGGGGGGGGGAAGAGTGAGAGTGAGAGTGAGAGTGAGAGTGAGAGTGAGAGTGAGAGAGAGAGAGAGAGAGAGAGAGAGAGAGAGAGAGAGAGAGAGAGAGAGAGAGAGAGAGAGAGAGAGAGAGAGAAAAAGAGAAAAAGTACAGGCAAGATTCGATCAACAAAGAAGTTTGGAGGCAACACGAGTGAATCTGCAGATGCTGGAAATAAATAAAAACACAAAATGCTGGCAGAGCTCAGCAGGCCAGACAGCATCTATGGGAGGATGAGGGGTTTTGACCTGAAATGTTGTCACTACCTCCTCCCATAGATGCTGTCTGGCCTGCTGAGTTCTGCCAGCATTTTGTGTTTTTAAAGAAGTTTGGAGTTGTATAAAATGATTATTAATTTTGAAATTATCACTTTAAACCTAACCTGTGTTACAATCTTTAGAAACAAAGGAAGAAAAGATCAATTGTGGTGAAATAAAACTAAATTGGTCACCATGAAGATAAAATGCAACAAACAACTACAATCAACGGCTTTCAAGTCTTCGTGCAAAGGTGAATTTAATCTCTACATTACTGGATGGTATTGATGAAATACTTATTGACAGCACTGCTTTAACAGAATGCTTAATGAAGTAATTATGAACAAAAAATATTCCAACAGTAATGTAATTAGTAGCTCATAATAAGAATTTCAGATGTTCTTGGATTGCACTCTGTACAGTTTTTTTTGCATGAAATACTGAAGAATTTCTTAGATCAGTAACACTTAAAAGTTTATAAAAAGGATCTTCTTAAATCTGTAGCTCATTTCATCATAAATGTAAATGCAAGAACTCTTGAATCTTTTGCCAGGAATCTTCTTGGGCGTAGCAGTGCTGTATTGGTTCTCCTCCTGTCAGTACTGGATGCCCAAGGAAGCGGTCAATCACCGCAAAACAATATGGAGAACATGGAGGTTCAATATGATGCCCAGTTCCTGGGTAACTCAGGAGTTTGTAGTTATTTTTCCCATGTGTATTCAGTCTTTTTATCGCTTCCTCAGCGAAGAATTTGCTGTTCAATATCTTGTCATCTTCTCCTACCACAAACAGGATGTGTCCTTCAGCTTTTTCTAATGGGATGATGCTCTTTTGATTTTCATTGGGGTCATTAAATGTACCAGACAGATCTAGAACTCCTGAGTCCAAACGAATGATTTCATCTAAATTGTGAGTCACACAGGAGAGATACACATCTTTGTAATGCAGATCAGTTAAAGTGTTTGCATTGCAGCCAGAGATACAAACAGATGCCATCACTTTTGGTATAAACGTGATCATTGATAGAGCCAAATCCGCACCTTTCGAAGAACCTATTACTCCAATACCAGAGCCTTTCACCTACAAAAATTCAAAATCCATTATAGAAGCTTGCTCTAAATAACATAAATCTTGGTATACATACAAACTAATCCAGAAAAATGCATAAATGTTCACAACAGTGCAATCTATATTGTTCAATAAGTGACTAATACAGTATTTTAATCCTACATCAAACTTTCCCACACACAAGGCAGAAAGTAACTTTCAAAGATGTCAAAGTCATGCACTACAACACTCACCATTCATTATCAGTGTCAGATGTGACAATTTTATTTATTATATGAGATAATACCTGAAGGAAGTCCCAAGAGATATGTATCTGAAGGAGGATCATTTGATGTAATATAAGTTAATGTGGTAAAGTGGTATGATATTACATACCTGTGCATTATGCTACAGACTGGTGATGTCAAGAGTGCATACCAACTAAGTAACAGAGAAAATTAGATCCTACATGTGAGGTGGTAATAAGCAGCAGAACCACAAAGAAATAAGATGCTGTCCTGGAGTATATCAAAATAAGGTCATTAAACTTATCCAACCTAACCAAAAAGTGGATTATTGACTATAGGCGAAAGAAATTGAGTGTCTATGAGCCAGTGCTCATTAGGGGATTGGACATGGAGAGGGTCAATAATTTTAATCACTTGGAGTGTATCCTAACCGGATGCATTACAGTCTGGTATGGACACACCAATGCTCAGGAATGGAAAAGCCTACTAAAATGATGGTGACAGACCCACACAGCATAGGAAAAACCCTCCCATCTACAAGGAGCAGTGCCACGAGAAAGCAACATCCATCATCAAGGATCCCCACCCTCCAGACCATGCTCTCTTCTCGCTACTATCATCAGGATGTTACTTACAGGAGCCTTAGGTCTCATACCACCAGGTTCAGGAACAGTTATAATCCTTCAACCATTGGGCTTCTGAACCAATGTGGGCATCTTCGCTCACCACAACTGAACTGATCACTGAACACAACTTTTGGACTCACTTTCAAGGGCTCCATGACTCATGCTCTCAGTTTGCAATTTATTTATTTACTTACTTATTTTTGTTTCTTTTTGTATTTACACAATTTGCCAGTCTTTATGTGTAGTTTTCCATTTATTCTATTGCACTTGTCTGCTCTATAAAGATTCTTGCAAAAATGAATCTCAGAAAAGTATTTGACAACATATATAGATATAGACAATAAATTTTTACTTTGAACTTTGAACCATAAAGACTGAATAGTGGGTAAACTGATGCTGGTATTTTCAATACATAGTTTTCCTTGAAGCAGAGAAGGTTGTGAGGGTATCTGATACAGCTTATAAATTTGAGAAGCATAGTTACTCAGAATTTTTTCCCCATGCCACAATATTTGGATGAGTACTTTGCAAAGTGGGCTAAAACCAAGTGTTGGTAAATAGAATGAATACTTTATGGCTCACATAGACATGTGGGCTGAAAGGGCGGGTTCTGTGATGTGTGACTCTAAGAATGGTAGAAAATGCTGGAAAATTTTAAAACTAATAAAGGGGCATACAATGATAACTTATTAAACTGTTTGTTGCTGATTTGAAGATAAAGTCAGGGAAGATGCAGTGGATATAATTATTGCCTTCTTGGAAAACATTGTGTCCTCATACGTGACTATTTTAAAAGAACTGCATTTGATATCCTGATGTCTGAGACACGGAGGGACAATTCTAAATTTCCTGAGTCTGTGTTATAACATTATACTTAAAAGCCAAAGACTGATCCACACTTGAGACTTGCATGATGCTGGGCCATCACAAGTCTAATTGAGGAAATTTACTCTGGAAATACTCAATAACTTTACAATAAGAGGAGCAGGAGTATGCCACCACGCCTCTTAAGAGTGTTCCACCATTCAACAGGGCCATAGCTCAGCCTTAACCTCTATGCAAGTTCCCCACAGCCCAGAATTTCCTGACTTTTCTAGTCTCTATGACCTCCTGGAATTGAGAATTCCAAGAGATTTAGCATCCTCTGTGGTACGAGATTATGACAAACATTTGTTTTAAATGACGTCCCCTTATCTTGTAATAGTGTCTCCTTGGCTTTCTGAATCATGGAAACTTCTATCCTCTCCTGCCTTCTTCGGATCTTAGGTTCTAATTTCATCAATAATTCATGATCCTCAATTAGTTTTAGATTGCCTCACGTACTAGTACATCCTTTCTTAAGGGGGATAAAACTATGTAGAGTACTTAATGAGCTGACCAACACCCTGTGTCATTGTTATAATAGTTCCCCATTTCTAAACTTTAATCCTATTTCTAAACTCCAACCCTCCTGTAATAAAGGTACATGTGAAATTTCCCTTCCTAAATAATTGCTGTATCTGACTATCATCCTTATGATTCAGGCAGAACATCTAGATCCCTTTGCATTTCACTCATTTGCAATTTCTCTCCATTTGGATGGTGGTCTACCTTTTGATTCCTCTTTACTAAAGTGAATAACCTCAGACTCTCCCCACATTAAACTCCAGTTTCTGAGACAGAGTCATACAGCACTACAGCACAGAAGCAGGCCTTTCAGGCCATCTACTAACATTCTGTAAAGGCCCATTGACCATAGCCCTCCACACCCCTTCCATCCATGTACTTATCCAAATTTCTCATAAATATTGAAATTGAACCTGCAACCTCCACTTCTGCTGTGTTCACCCACTTGTTATTTTGTGGCAGAATGCAAAAATCTTCACTACAACACAGCCTCTCATCTATTTCTGGTGTTATTGGCAACAATTGATACCTTACACTCTGCTTTTTCCTCTGGATCATTAATGCAATTAGCAAGTTATTGAAATTCAAGAACTAGTCTTGGGAAGATCTCAGACACAAGACCACAAGGCACAGGAACAGAACTAGGCCATTCATGCTCTGCCATATGATTATGGCTAAATGAATTACCCCCTCAACCCCAGTATCTTACTTTCTCCCTGTAACCTTTGAAGCTCTTAATACTCAACCTCCACTTTAAAGATATACAATGAACTAGGCCTCCACAGCCATTTCTGGCAATGAATTCCAGATTCTCCAATGGACAGATACTTAACAGCATAGTGTGAAACAGATAATGTAGCTCATAGACACCAAAGCACTGGCATAAATCCAATTAAGAAATTGATTTTGATACAATTAACTACTCATACCACTGGATACAATTCAATGTTGGAGATTAAAAGGAGATATTAGGTTGACAAGCTGGGATGAAAATGAGATTAAAAGTCCACAAGCTTATTCCCAGAATGCTCACAAGATGCAGCAGCAGAATTAGACCATTCAGCCCATTGAGTCTGGTCTGCCATTCAATCATGGCTAATCTTTTTCTCAATCCCATTCTCCTGTCTTCTCTTAGTAACACTTAACTCCCTTGCATGTCAAGAACCTATCAATCTTTGCTTTAAATACAACAACAATGGCTTCCATGGGCCTCTTTAGCAGCAGAGTGCATAGGTTCACCACCTTCTGGCTGAAGAAATTTCCGCTCATCTCAGTCCTAAAGGATATATCTTTATTCCAAGAATGTTGGAGAGGAGATGGGTTTGTAAACTCAGATGGTCGTCAGAGGAAATATGGCTACAAGAAAAAATCTGTTGAGTAGAAATGACCTTCAGAAGAATGTGATATTGATTAAATCATATGGATGTTTCATTGACCAAGGTACGGGTGTCATATTGGGTTGGCCAAGAAAAATCTCATCATGCTGTGTTATCTTTGAATTGAAAGACAGGGGTTACCTGTAATTATGCTTACTGTATCATTGTGATTAAATAAGGGTCTCAATAAATAGCTGAGACAATAATAGACCCATCTTACCTTAGGATGCTTCCATAAATATTCTGCAGCCTCTTCAAAATATTCTAGATGAAAATCTACCAGGGTCTTTGGTAGATCCTCAAACCCAAAGTAGGGAAGAGCAAGGGCAGCAAAGCCTCGACTTGCAAGAAGACAGGCACGGAATTCAGTCAAACCGCCTTCATCGCCGAACAGGTCTATCACTCCAGGAAAAGGACCATCCCCTGAAGGAACAAGAAGAACAAAATTGCTTATTAGAAGAATCATCTACCCATTTGTTTTGGAATGCAGCCACAAATTTTGCCCTGAATTATAACATCACAGCTATTCAGTACCGGATTTTAAAAATTGCAGCTCTTAAAAAAAATTGTGCAGACATCAATATTAATTAAAATTAAAGTCTGGTATTTGTTACAAGTACGTCACAGGAAGATAAAATTCTGATGACGGTTTCAAATTGATGCTCATGGTGCTGAATTTGGAGTGTCTGGGTACCATCAGCATGCCATTTTTTAACCTTTCATATTCATGTGAAATCAGTGGATCCATTAAATATGCCTCCACTCTTTTTTTTAACCTCTTTATGTGGAAAGATATTTCACACTCTACAATTCCAAAATTATTCTTCTACAGGTGGTCAAAGAGCATTCTCAAGTCCATAGCGAATTATGATCTATTGATTAGGCTCGAGGTACATCAGTGTTCCCCAGAACCAACAATACACTAGTGTCTGGACAAATCAAATAAGGATATGCAGCAGATATTCAAAATTTTTTCAATATTATCGAAAACCTGAGCTCAAAAACCTGTTATATAGGAATAGAGTCCAGATGTTGTTTTTAAATTGTAGTTTTCTTTGTAGTTTTAGCTTTCTTTATACTTGCTTATGTGTTTGTATAATCACCCATATGTCTGCAGTTTCTTTGCAAAGCTGGAGTATGACTCAATTAGTACTTGTTAACAGATCTCTTATCTAATTTAGTTCAGACTGGTAGTTCAGGGCAAAAAGAAAGCAAGTGCCCAAGTTCCTTTATTGCCTTGCTTGCTAGTACAGATTGACTATATTTGACCTGTACTACGGTGAACATCTTATAAAACACCCGTAACACCGTGATCTGCACTTCATTCTTGACTTCTGAAGAGCTTTCTGGAAAACATCATCTCCACATCTAACAGCTACTTCTCCCAATTATCAGCAAAGCAACAGGATTT
Source organism: Hypanus sabinus (assembly GCF_030144855.1). NCBI lineage: Eukaryota > Metazoa > Chordata > Chondrichthyes > Myliobatiformes > Dasyatidae > Hypanus > Hypanus sabinus. The sequence continues at coordinate 129,924,881 of NC_082707.1, forward strand.
GTGACAGTGACAGCCACCACGACTAAGTATCTTGCTGACATTCAGTAAGGGCAGTTTCTGATCTCATCTCAGTCTTACTTCTGACAAGGTAGAGGCAGGGTTGTACTGAGCTCAGCACTGTAACTCCAAGCAAAACAAGTAAATGGGGTAAGAAGATGGGAATGCAGATGCTGGCATCTCAAGCAGCAAATAAAGTTCTGGAGGAACTCAGTGGGTCATGCAGCAACTGTAGAGAAATGGACATTTGGCTTTTTAGGTTGAGACCCTTCATCTCGACCGGAACATAGCAAAGAGATGGCAGGTATTAAGAGATGAAAAGAAGGGGTGAAGCAAAAGCTGTAAGTAGTAGGTGTGGTGATAGGCAGATACAGGAGGGAAGAGTAGAGATAAGAAATGAAGCTATAAGGTGATAGGTGGGGGGGGGGGTATCAAAAGGATGATAGAATGTGATAGGAAAGGTTGGTTAAACATGAAATGAAATAATGGAAGTCAGGTGGCAGATAGGAACAATAGGGAGAGAGGACCCAGCAGAAGGGGCATGTGTGATGGAGCAGGGTGTTTGATCTGGAGATGAAGTTGTTCAAAAGGTACTCTGGAAGTCAACAACATTGCACAAATCTTAGTTATAGCCATTTTATTAGATGTTAAGCATAGTACAGGTCACTGAGTCAGCCAATACCAGCAAGCGGTAAGAAATAGAAAGCAACAGCAGAACCTAAGCACACAATTTCCTTTTATACTGCAAACTGATGGAAACCAGTCAAGATAACAAGTGCTGAATGAATCACGCTTCAGCTTTGCAGACAAAGAAACCAATTATAGAACCAAATATACAAGTTACTAAATGTGATTATACACATATTAGGAAGCATAAAGAAAGCTAAAACTACAAGGAAAAACACCAATAAAAACAATTGGATCCTAGTCCAACAGTCCTCACCTTGATTCAAATTACAACATTTTGAACCATGACATTTGAAGATTCAGAGGCAGGAAAATGTGCTAGAAGTGGTGAATATTCGACGTAATCAACCTTGAGTTTTCAAACATTGGGGTTACTTAAACCGTGATGTCATAAACAAGTGGGCTGTCCTTATGTGTGGGGAAGCTCACTTGAGATTGAGCAGATTGATTTACTAATGATGCCCTTATATCAGTAATTAAAATATAAACTATGATAAAGCACACCGAGGTAAGCACTAAACTTCAAACATCCAATAACCCCAGCTCCTTAGGGGTAATTTGATCCAGCTGAAGAAATTCTACTCAGTGGTTTGTACTCATCTTGATTGCTTCTTTGTGATCAACCAAGTCAGATATGTTTTCAGACTCATTAGGTAAATAGGTACAATACTCTTTGCCTATAGCTGCACCTTTTCCCCACCACCATCCTTAACGGTTAAGATCTAATGTTACACAACTTTGGAGGACCATTTTTCGCACTGCAAATCATTTCTACTGCTACTTTCTATAAGACACCAACAATGTCATTGCCTACATTTTCTAGAAACTTTTAATTCACATCTCAGATCTTGTAAAACTATACACTGGAAATGGAATTCTCCCTCAGCACAGGTGCAGCACAAAGCTGTGTTCCCAGCCCCTTGCTCTAGTCACTTTATACTAAACACAACTCCAATACCATAGTTAAGTTTGTCGATGACACCGCTGTCATTGACTGAACCAAGTGTAGTGACAAATCAGCATATAGGAGACTGAAAATCTGGCAGAGACAACAACCACCTCTCGCTCAATATCAGTAAGACCAAGGAGATGATTATTGACTTCAGGAGGAGGCTAGTGTGAATCCACTTTTTCCTTTGCTTTTACTGCTGAATTAGTAATTATCAGCACCTGATAAGGTCCTTCCCACTGAGTGCCCAAATAGCTCCTTATCTGCTTTCTTGATTCAGGATCCACTCACTATGAATCAGGGTGCATCCTTCTGGTAGATCATTCCAGGTGGCAGAAACCTTTGGAGAAGCAGACTGAACAGCCTGGGTTACTTTCACACGATAGTCAACTAGGCTGTCTGTCATGATGTGTCTATATGCGTTCTGAGGGCAAGAGCTCTGGGTAATAACGCAGCTCGTCCACCTAGGCTTAGTCTGGTCTTTTTATTTGGAGTTTCTCTGATGCTGCACAAGACCATGGGAAGGGCCAGCAGCTATCTTGACTATACCTCTTCCCACCCACTCTCCTGTAAGAATGTTATTCCCTTTCCTCAGTCCCTTTGACTCCGCCGCATCTGTTCCTAGGATAAGACTTTCCTTTCCAGAACATCAGGAATGTCCTCCTCCTTCAAAGAATGGGGTTTCCCTTACTCCATCATTGATGCTTCCTTCACCCTGCTTCTTTTCCCAGATATCTGAGCTCACCCCATCTTCCCGTTGCCTCGACAGGGATAGAGTTCCTCTTGTCCTCACCTACCACTCATGAGCCTCCACATTCGACACATCATTCTCAACTTCTGCCAACTTCAACAAGATCTTACCACAAACCACATCTTCACCTCCACCCCTCATTCTCTGAAGGGATCACTCCCTCTGTGATTCCCTTGACCATTTGTCCCTCCCCAATGATCTCCATCTTGGCACATACCCCTGCAAACAACCGAAATGTTACACCTGTCTATTTACCTCCTCCTTGACCGCCATTCAAGGGCCCAAACAGTTCTTTCATGTGAGGCAACACTTCAGCCACAAACCTGTTGGGGTTGCCTAATTTGTTCAGTGCTCCCAATGCAGCCTCCTCTACATTGTTGAAACCTGACGTGAATTTGATGATGGTTTTGTCAAGCACCACTGTTCTGTCTGCCAGGAGCAGAGTTTTTTGTTGTACAACCATTTTAATTCCTATGCCCATTCCCATTCCAACATTTCAGTACATGGCCTCTTGCCACTATGAGGCCATTCTCAGCGTTGGCTCCAACCTGATGGCGTGAACATCAATTTCTCCTTTTGGTACCAAATTATTGTAATAACTGATTTGGTTTTGCAACATCCTCCAAATTCGCCATCTTCACCTGATCTGAAGCCACAACTGACTCCAGACCACAAACCAGCTCAACTTTGAAATGTCTTCAGTTTGGGCAGACATAAATACCATTATTGCCAGAAGAATCCACAGCTTTTAAAACTGCGGAAAACATGAGACACAATGTAATAAAGAGCTTGCTATCACACTAATTTGATTACTCATTGGTTTCAGTGACTATTTATGAAGGGCTCTCTGTTGATTGGTGTCAACCATAGATGCTGCATCCCAGCTGAGTATGTATTGCACAAGCCAGGGCAGTACAATATGGTGAGCCCACGTAGCAGATTCTTCCACGCAAAGGAAGAGCGGAGATCGATATAGCTTGGCATCAGTGGAGTTGCCAATCAGCACTGAACTCAATGTAGGACTGCCTCAGGGAACTCAGCTCCGGAGTTTTCCTTGAGGTTTACTCCAAAAGCCTTTCCCATGAGTGGATATAGCTGCAAGATAGCAGAGGTTTGAGACCAGAGTTTTCCTTCTCCTAGATGAGTTGCCAACTACGACTGGTGAGCCTCATCTGCCCAAAGGTGCTGGGTTTAAGGTGCCAGTAACCCGCCCATGCCCCTTTTCCCGATAGTAGAAACAGTTCCGCTGAGTTTAGTAACTAAGCCACACGCGAATGCCAGGAGCTGGACTTAGTTGTTAGTGGCTATTTGAGACACACTCTATTGGGTGCATTTAATAGGTAGTGGGAGCTTACCCACACTACCACGCAAGGCTATGACGACCTTGAGGAACCTGACTATTTATACATTTATGTTAAATTAATTATATATTTAACCATCTCAGATCATTTATACAAAAATACATTTTATATGTATAATTCAAAGTGAGAAGGTAGCCAGGGAAAAGGTACATAGGACAAGAAGGGAATCTTTGCATCAGTATTCACCAGGTGAAGGATATGGGTAATGGTGAGATCAGTGAGGGGGTTTTGACATTAAGGAGGTAGCATTAGATTTCTTGAAAAATATTAAGGTGGACAAATCCTCAGGGCCTGCTGGAACCTATCCCTGTGAGGTCCCCTAACACTGGAGAATAGATAAATGGTATCATTTGTGCTCATCAAGAAAAACATCTCCCAAAAAGTTTGATTGAATTCTTAAAGTTGCAAATATCATTTTTGAGAGTAGAACAATGGAAATTGACAACATGGACTTTGGTAAAGTACAGTGGTGCTAGAAAGCTTGTGAACCCTGTAGAATATTCTGTTTCCGCATAAATATGACCTAAAATGTAATCAGATCCTCATGTTCTAAAACTTGATAAATAGAACCCAATTAAATAACACAAAAAACATTTTACTTGGTCATTTATTTATAGAGAAAAATGATCCAATATTACACATCTTTTTTGGGAAAAGTATGTGAACCTCTGGGTAATACCTTCTACAAAAGCTATTTGGAGTCAGGTGTTCCAATCAATGAGATGAGATTTGAGGTGTGGGTTGTAGAGGTGCCCTGCCTTTTAAAAAAGATGCATAAAGTTAGGTTACTGATAGAGCCTGCTCTTCTCAAGAAAGTTCTGTTTATGCGCACAATGCCTCAATCAAAACAACCTTCAGAGGACTTAGAAGAATTGTGAAGATGAATCAAGCTGGAAAAGGCTACAAACGCATTTCTAAAGACCTGACTGTTCGTCAGTCCACAGTAAGGGAAATTGTCTACAAATGGAGGAAAGTCAGTACTGTTGCTATTCTCCATAGGAGTGGGTATCCTACAAAGATCACACCAAGAGCACAACATACAATGACAGAGGTGAAAAGTAGACCCAATGGCAACCTGTAGGAATCTCTCGAGCTTGCTGAAGTCCACTATAAGAAGAATACTGACCAAGGACGGTGTTCATGAAGACCATTGCTGCATGTCTCAAGTTTGCAAAATACCACCTAGATGTTCTACAATGCTTCTGAAACAGTGTTCTGTGGACAGATGAGACAAAAGTTGAACTTGTTGGCAGAAACGCACATTGCTCTGTTGACTACACACCAACACCACAACCTCATCCCTACTGTGAAGCATGATGGAAGTAGTATCATGGTTTGAGGCTGCTTTGCTGCCTCAGGACCTAGACAGCTTGCAATCATTGAGAGAATAATGAATTCAAAATTGTACAGTAGAATTTTACAGTAGAATGTTAGGGTAACAGCCTGTCACCTGAAGCTTAATAGAAGTTAGATAATGCAACAAGGCAATAATCTGAAAGACAAGAATTAATCAACAACAGAATAGTTGAAAAAGATGAAAATTCGTGTTTGGAATGGCCCAGTCAAAACCTGATCTTAATCATTTAAAAATGTTGTGGAAGGACCTGAAGCAAGCAGTTCATGCAAGGAATAATCCAGAGTTGAAGCAGTTTTGTAAAGAGGAATGGCCTAAAATTCCTCCAAGCCAATGTTTATGGCTGATCAACAGTTAATAGAAATGTTTAGTTGAAGTTATTGCTGTACAAGGGTGTCATACCAGTTACTGAAAGCAAAGGTTCACATACTTTTTCCAACAAATACCTGTAATATCTCAATAAATATACTAGTGTTTGTTTGCATTATTTATTTAATTGGGTTCTCTCTATCTAATTTCAAGACTGGTGTGAATATCTGATCACATTTTAGGTCCCACAGATCCTGATGATCCTGCGAATTTGCTCTGAGGCCAACGTGAAAGCATTAATCATCAGGGTGAACCCATGGAAAGCATAGGCCCAGACTGGGTACCTGGTCAAGTACTAAAGACGTGCTGATCAGCTGGCAGGAGTGTTCACCGCTATCTTAAACTTCTCACTTCGGCTGTCTGAGGTACCCATCTGTTTCAAGCAGGCTTTAATTATACCAGTGCCTAAGAAGAACGTGGGTAATCTGTCTCAATGACTATCATCCAGTAGCACTTATAACCGCTGTTGTGAAGTGCTCTAAGAGGCTGATATCAACTCCTGCCTGAGAGGTGACTTAGATCTGGTTCATTTTGCCTACCATCACAACAGGTCAACAGTAGATACCATTTCATTGGCTCATCACTCAACCCTGAAACATCTTAAGTGTGAAAATTCATACATCAGGATGCTCTTCATTGACAGCAGCTCAGCATTCAATACTACCATCCATCAAAAACGAATCAATAAGCCCCAATACCTGGGTATCAATACCTGTGTTACTGGATCCTCAATTGCAGATCCCAATCAGTTCAGACTGGCAAAATCATCCCCACAATCTCCCTTAGCATAGGTGGACTTGAACAGAAAAGCCTACAAAAGTAGTGGCTACAGCCCAGTCTATCACAGGGAAAACACTCCCCTCTTTGCTTACCTGGAGGCAGAAACAAACTGCCTCTTATCCTGCCTTCCCTTAACCTAATCCAGCGGACTCCGGGTTTGCTGTACCACCTGTCGACAGCCTGCTTGGCCAGGACCTGCCCAGGGATCATTCCGGCCTGCGTGTGGCCCGAGTGCAAGGACAGGTCGACTCGCAGGGGCCTGCCAGTCAGATTGGTGCAGGGCCTTAACTTCTGATAGGGCATCTCCATACTAGCGGGAGAAAGGGTCCACAAGAGCCCCATGGGCACCACGCCCAGGTAGTCGCCGCCCAAAGAGGGGGAGCGGCTGACGTCCAGCAGGCCGCGATCGTCGGCGCGGTACTGGGCGCTAGAGTCGAACATCTGCTCGCTCTCGGTGTGCACCAGGGCTCGCAGCGTGACCTCCTGGTGCGGCGACAGCCCCGCCGCACGGATGCACACCGGCTCGTCCGCCAGGCTCTGCTGCGGCGTGACCGAGAGCGTGGCTGCACCGCGCCGCCGCCGGCTGCCGCTCTGGCCCGGGCACCGCCACGCTCCGCAGCGGGCCTGCAACAGCCGCAAAGCCGTCCGCCCCAACATCTCCGCCACGACAACCAACTGAACCGACGGTGACCTTTACACCGCACGCTCACCCAACCCAAACCAACATAAAACTGGCAGGAATTAATCAAACGCAGACTTCATCGCTGGGGCGGCTGTGACAGATGCTCCAATCAGATTTCTTTTCCACCACAGTTAAGCTTTTTGTTTGCTTCCACACCTTCAAAATAATGCAGACATCTACTCACACTCGGGCTAAAACGTAGGGGTTTGTAGTCGAGGAAGATCGAGACAATGACATTTGGGGCAGTGAGAGTGGAAAATAGGAATGCAATCACGGGGTTATTGGGTGGTCAAGTAAATTTCTTGACCGGAACCCTTTTAAAACAGGAATGTTTGGCGTCTCTGTTTAATACCACAATATTCCAAAGGGAAGAAAATAACTACACTCATCAGCATTTTTATTTAAAGTGGCCACTATGAATGTTCAAAGTCTTCCGCTGCTGTCGCCCATCCACTTCAAGGTTAGACGTGTTGTGCCGTCACAGGTACTTTTCTATACCCTACTGTTGTAAGGTCTGGTTATTTGACTTACTGTCGCTTTCCTGTCAGCTTGAACAAGTCTGGCCATTCTCTTATTAATAAAGCTGTCGCTCACTGGATGTATTTTGTTTTTTTTTGCATTATTCTCTGTGAACTCAGCTTTCCCAACGTTAACTGATTTTATTTCATATTATTCTGAGATAAGTTTTCCATATCTCAATTTTCACTCATTTCTCCCTCCCTGTTTAATGAGAAATATGCATGAACAATTAACTTAAGTTTCCTAGGTTTGACTGTTACGCATGTATCAAAAATGAGCACAAGAGGGAGCTAAACTTGAAGACACCACTCCCATCTTGTGATTGACTAATTTTGACTGCCCTTTGATTTGTGGAAACGGGAAAGCTGGTACAAAGTTACTAATGCAATTACAGTACAAGGCCAACATAACGCCATAAATGTACAAATAAATTAACCATTACCAAAATGTCATCCTTAAATGGCTAATCAAACTGATGTTTGTCTTCAACAATATCTCAATGTTTTATGGATTGAATCTCCGGAAAATCTCAGAGACCTTCATAGGAAAATAGAACACAATGTAATAACTTAGAACAGTGGCCAAGCCGAGATCAGGCGCAAGAGAAGAAGTGGCTCACACAGGTTGGTGAGCGTGCATTAAAAAGCAGCGCTTCATGGGAGTTTCGGTGTTTGAACAGTGGCCAATCAGAGATCAAGATTCATCAGAAAGGGCAAATAAAAATAAGACAGGGACATGCGCAGAGTGGCCTTTATTGGAATGGACAGTGTTAGAGTGGGAATTTGAAGCTTTGGGGATTTGAGGCTTAAGAGAAAGTGAAAAGCTGTAGGTAGATTTTTTTTTTCAGTTTATTTATTGGTTCTTTCTTTATAATTGCAGTTAGAGTAGTAGGGATGCCAGGCAGGATAGTTGAATGCTTCACATGTGGGATGTGGGAAAGCAGGGAAATCTCCAATGTCCCTGATGACTTCACCTGCAAGAAGTGCATCCAGCTGCAGCTTCTATCATCCATCCATCATGTCTCCCATCCACTCCATAATATACTAGTTAGGCACAGGAGTACGTTCAACCAGACTCATTCCACCGAGATGCAACACTGAGCGTCAAAGGAAGTCATTCCTGCCTGTGGCCATCAAACTTTACAACTCCTCCCTTGGAGTGTCAGACACCCTGAGCCAATAGGCTGGTCCTGGACTTATTTCCACTTGGAATAATTTACCTATTATTATTTAATTATTAATGGTTTTATATTGCTATATTTCTAAGCTATTCTTGGTTGGTGCAACTGTAATGAAACCCAATTTCCCTCAGGATCAATAAAGTATGTCTGTCTGTCTATCAGACTGTGTCAAGGATTTGGAGCTGGAATTGGATGAAATCTGGATCATTAGGGAGGCTGAGGGGGTGATAGACATGTAGTTACACTGAAGAGGCAGGGCACAGGAAGCTGGATGCCAGTCAGGGAGGTGAAAAAGGTTTAACAGCCAGTACATAATACCTCTGTGGCCGCTTTCCACTTTGGATACTGCTGAGAGTGATGACCTAGAAGAGGAAAGTCGCAGTGGTCAGGTCGCTGGCTCTGAGTCTGGCTTTGTATCTCAGAAAGGAAGGAGGCAGAAAAGGTGAGTTGTGGAGATAGGGGATTTGTTAGTTAGGAGAACAGAAAGGAGGTTCTATGGGCGAGAACAAGATTCCTGGATGGTATGTTGCTTCTGGGTGCCAGGGTCTGGGATACCTTGGATCGAGTCCTAAGCATTCTTAAATGGAAGGGTGAGCAACCAGAGGTTGTGGTCCATACAGGTACCAATGACATAGCCAAGAAGAGGGATGAGGTTCTGCAAAGTGAGTTTGGGGAGTTAGGTGCTAAGTTTAAGGACTTGACCTCCAGAGTTGTAATCTCATGATTGTGACATGCTAGTAAGGCCAGAAATAGGAAGATAACACAGTTTAACACTAGGATAGGAGGGAGAGCTTCAGATTTTTGGATCTTTGGGCTCTCTTCCAGGGAAGGTGGGTTGACTTTGCGGCTAAACTGGAGGGGGATTAATATCCGACCGGAAAGGTTTGTTAGTACTACACGGGGTGGGGGGGGGGGGGAAATTAAACTACAGCTGAACCAGAATGCCAGAACAGATAGTGGAATGGTTGTTGTTAATACCTCTGGCAAAGTCAGGAATCAAAAGGTTGAGGATAGTGGACTAATGTTCTGTCTTGCTAGAAGTATTGTATGAAAGGCAGATGAGCTCAGGGCATGGATCAACAAATAGAATTATGATATTGTAGCCATTAGCTAGTCTTGGTTGCAGGAGGGACAGAACTGGTAGCTCAAATATTCTTTGAGGAGCTTAGGAGGATAAATGGCACCTAATAGCGACTCCTTTGCTTGCATCTTCAGAAACAGCTCTATTTTCATCTTTAATATCTCTATTTTTCCCTTTCAGGGTTCTTTTGCAGACCCTGACCTGGAGTTACATGCTGACTACGGTTCTTGGCGGGATTGGGACCTGTTCTTGGGGTTTCACGAATGGCCATTATTTGGCATGGCAAGGGCACGGCCTAAGAGCCCTGCTCACCTTTGGAGGACCGAGATCTCATAGCTCTGGAGATGGCTGGGGGGGAGGGGGGATGGAATTGGAGATTGGTGTCTGGGCAGAAAATCTGTGTATCATGGGAGATGGAAGATCTAAGGCTGTGTGCCCAGAGACCTGAGATCTTTGGGCACAGAGCTTGGAAAAAGCAATGCAATGGACATTTAACATTGCAAACCAGCGAGTTGTTTTTTCCCTCCTCCTTTTTTTTTCTCTCTCTGCCTGTTCTCCATCTCCCTCTGGTGCTCCCCTCCCCGTTTCTTTCTCCCTAGACCTCCTGTCTCATGATCCTTTCCCTTCTCCAGCTCTGTATCCCTTTTGCCAATCACCTTTCCAGCTCTCAGCTTCACCCCACCCCCTCCGGTCTTCTCCTATCATTTCACATTTTCCCCTCCCCCACTACTTTCAAATCTCTTACCATCTTTCCTTTCAGCTAGTCCTGACGAAGGGTCTTGGCCCGAAACGTCGACAGTGCTTCTTCCTATAGATGCTGCCTGGTCTGCTGTGTTCCACCAGCATTTTGTGTGTGTTGCTTGAATTTCCAGCATCTGCAGATTCCCTCGTGTCTGTGTCTTTGCTGTTACTTTGCTCACGCTTGAGTGCTTGGTGGTGGGTGCTGATGCTTTTATTTTTGCCAGTGGGGGGTGCGGGGATTGTTGCTTGCTGCCATTTAGCGCGGGAGGGAGGCGAACTGGGGGCGAGCTTTGGGGTTCTAACATTTAACTGTCATTCATTCTTTGAAGGCACCTCTGTTTTTGTGGATGGTTGTGAAAAAAAAGCATTTCAGGATGTATATTGTATACATTTCTCTGACATTAATGTACCTTTGAAATATTCTGAGGTTCCATTGTTTTAGACATGATAGAGCAGGAGGAATTAAAGAGGATGGGGTGACATAACTAGTCAGGGAAAATCTCATGGCGCTGTTCAGTTAGGACAGACTGGAGAACTTGTCTAGAGAGGACTTATGAGTGGAACTGTGAAATAAGAAAGGTATGACCATGTTAATGGGGCTATATTATAGTCCATCCAATAGTCTGTTGGATATAGAGGGACAAATTTGTAGAGAGATCGCAGACTGTTGCAAGAAACATAAGGCAGTGATAGGTGATTTTAACTTTCCATATATTGACTGGGACTCCTGTACTGTAAAAGACTAGATGGGATAGAATTTTTCAAATGTGTTCAAGAAAGTTTCCTTTATCAGTATAGAGAATTCCCAACATTATCTCCTATTAGGGAGTGGGACAGAAGTTTGTGTAGGGGAACATATTGCATCTAGTGAACATAATGTTATTAGTTTCAAGATAATTATGGAAAGGGTAGGTCTGGTACACGGGTTGAGATTCTAAACTGGAGAAATGACAATTTTGATGGTATAAAGCAGGCATGGGCAAATTGCGGCCCGTTAAGCTTTTTAATCCGGCCCGCAGAACTTGATGAAATTATATTAATAAACCTTGTTAACGTTTTTTCCCCCGCAATTCTGGCATTTTCCCAATAGATGATGCACTCTATATACATTTGTGGTGACCCATTTCCTGGCAGATCCGAACCGGCTCACAATTAGCCAGCGTTCCGGCTAAGGGAGATAGCCTGCGGGGATTTGCGAGCACAGAGCTTTGGAGCCTCTGCACCACAGGGGGCAGGTTGAGGGAGGCTTAAAAGTGAGGGTGGGGATTTCGAATAAAGTTTTTTTCTTCGACTGCAGTTACCGACTCCGTGTCGTAATTTTAGCGCTGCATGTAGCACAACGCTACACATTGACCTTTGTTGAGGTGCAGCGTATTACTCCACATTTGCGCTTTACTCTTTGTTTGGCTCGACCTATTTGTGTGAACAGGCGTTCAGCGTCATGAACATCAACAAAGCCAGCCACAGATCCAAGTTAACTAACCAACACCTCAGATCCATCCTGAGAATCGCCACAACAAAACTAAATCCCGGCTTTGATGCGCTGGCTAAAAAGGGAGACCAACAACACTGTTCCTACTGAAATTAAAAATAAGTTTCTTCGTTGTGTTATGTAAAAAATGCATTTGAAAATTTTTTTTCAATAAGCCTTACATGTTACATGTCATTTCTGTTAAGTGATGGACATGAGTAGTGCGCAGGTGCACGTACGTTCTCAAAATAAAAAAATGCGCTCCAGATCAAATAATACGCTCTGCATACTGGCGCGCTGTCACTGTTCTGTCCTTGTGCTGGTCGTTGTTGAGTTTTGGCACAGGGGACAATTGAATAAGAAGGAGCAGGACAAGTAGACCTGCATCTCCTACCGTTTTTGAAATAAAGACAGGCAGGAGGAGAGTGATGATGATAATATCTTGAAGGATAACAGAATTTTCAGTGCTTTAAAATAATAACTTACTATTAAAAAAGCTGTATTTTATTCATTTAATTTTCAGTGTTTTAAAAGTCATTTCAATAAATAGCTAAATACCATGGGACTTCAAAGACAAATATTTTGTTGTAATGCATTTGTTCATTTTCAGTTGAAATTAAAGCACATGTTTTCTACATATCCCATGATATTTTATTTTATCTTATGAGGTGTATTACCAAAACACTCCATCCATCTGCTCCTGGTCCGGCCCCCCTGTCAAATTTTAGAACCCTTTGTGGCCCACAAGTCAAAAAGTTTGCCCACCCCTGGTATAAAGGATCTGGCAAATTTGGACTGGGGCAGGCTGTTTTCCAGCAAAGGTGTACCTGATAGGTAGGAGACCTTCAAAAGTAAAATTTTGAGAGTACGAAGCTTGTATATGCCTGTCAGAATAAAAGGCAAGGATAACAGGTTTAGGGAACCTTGGTTTTCGAGCTACTGAGGCCCTGTTTAAGAGAAAAATAAAAAGCAAATGCATAGCAGGTACTGGCAGGTAGGAACAAATGATACTCAAGCAAAAGAAATGCAAGAGAACACTTAAGACATAAGGAGTCGAAGAGAAGACCAGAGGTTGCTCTAACAGACAAAGTGAAGGAGAATCCCAGGGGCTTCTACAGATATGTTAAGAGCAAAAGAATTACAAAGGATAAAGTTGGTCTTTTGTAAGATCAGAATGGTAGTCCATGTGTGGAACCAAAAGAGATGGGAGAGATCTTAAATGGATTACTTTTCCATCTGTATTTACTTGGGAGATGGACACAGAGTCTATAGAAGTGAGGTAAAGCCGCAGTGAATTGAATTGAATTGACTTTGTTACTTACATCCTTCATACACATGGAGTAAAAATCTTTATGTTACGTCTCCAACTAAATGTGCAATTTATAGTAATTTCTAATAAATAATACATACAACAGGATAGTCAATATAACATAGAAATACAGTTGTGTCAGCATGAATAATGCAGTCTGATGGCCTGGTGGAAGAAGCTGTCCCGGAGCCTGTTGGTCCCGGTTTTTTATGCTGTGGCACTGTTTCCTGGATGGTAGCAGTTAGCAGCTAGAATAGTTTGTGGTTGGGGTGACGCAGGTCCCCATTAATCCTTCGGGCATTTTGTACATACCTGTCTTTGTAAATGTCCTGAATAGTGGAAAGTTCACATCTGCAGATGCGCTGGGCTGTCTGCACCACCACTCTGCAGAGTCCTGCAGTTCCCATACCAGGCAGTGATGCAGCCAGTCAGGATGTTTTCAATCGTGCCTCTGTAGAAAATTCTTAGGATTAGATAGAGTGGATGGCCAGCGCCTCTTCCCCAGGGCACCACTGCTCAGTACAAGAGGGCGTGGCTTTAAGGGGTGGAAAGTTCAAGGGGGATATTAGAGGAAGGTTTTTTACTTGGAGTGGTTGGTGCGTGGAATGCACTGCCTGAATCAGTGGTGGAGGCAGACAGACTAGTGAAATTTAAGAGACTACTAGACAGGTATATGGAGGAATTTAAAGTGGAGGGTTATATGGGAGGCAGGGTTTAAGGGTCAGCACAACATTGTGCTGTATTGTTCTATGTTCTGCAAACGTTTGTATGTTTTGGGAGCCCATACCAAACTTCTTCAACTGTTTGAGGTGAAAGAGGCACTGTTGTGCCTTTTTCACCACACAGCCAGCATGTACAGACCACACGAGATCCTCGGTGATGTTTATCCCGAGGAACCCGAAACTGTTTACCTTCTCAACCCCAGATCCATTGATGTCAATAGGGGTTAGCCTCTCTCCATTCCTCCTGTAGTCCTCAACCAGCTCCTTTGTTTTTGCAACATTGAGGGAGAGGTTGTTTTCCTGATGACTTCTTCTCTGTGGGCTGCCTCATTATTTGAGATTAGGCCAATCAGTGTAGTCAGCAGTAAATTTAATTAGCATATTGGAGCTGTGGGTGGCGACACAATCATGGGTATCAGAGAGTAAAGGAGGGGGCTTAGTACACAGCCCTGAGTGACACCTGTGTTGAGGGTCTGAGGTGAGGGAACCCATTCTTACCACCTGCTGGCAATCTGACAGGAAGTCCAGGATCCAGCTACACAAGGCAGGATGAAGGCTGAGGTCTCTGAGCTTCTTGTCGAGCCTGGAGGGAATTATGGTATTGAATGCTGAACTGTAGTCCAAGAACAGCATTCTCATATAAGCATCCCTCTTCTCCAGATGTGTAAGGGTGGTGTGTAGAGCTGAGGCTGTGTCATCTGTCGATCGGTTGTGTTGGTAGGTGAATTATAGGGGGGGTCGAGTGTGGGTGGCAGCATGCTGCAGATGTAGTCCTTGATCAGCCTCTCAAAGTATTTGCTCATGGACCCTATACAGATTACACAGAAGGTATTTGGTGTCTTGATGCAAATTAAGGTGAATAAATCCCCAGGGCCTGATAAGGCATTTCCTCAGACCCTGTGGGATGCAAGTTGCAGAGATATTCAGATCATCCTTAGTGACAAGTGAGTTACTGGAGGATTGGAAGGTAGCTAATATTCTGCTGTTTAAGAAAGTCTCTTAAAATAAACCTGTAAATTATAGGCTGGCGAACTTGACATCAGTAGTGGAGATGTTATTGGAAGGTATTCTAAGGGACTGGGTATGATTATTTGGGTAGACAGAGACTGATGAGGGATAATCAGCATGGCTTTGTACATGATAGGTCATATCTAACTAATTTTATAGAGCTTTTTAGGGAAGTTACCAGGAAAGTTGATGATGGTAAGTCAGTGGATGTTGTCCACATGGACTTCAGCAAAGCATCAGACAAGGTTCAGTCACTTGTATTCAAGATGAGGTAGTAAATTGGATTAGACATCGACTTTGAAGGGAAGCCAGAGTATTAGTAGATGGCTGCCTCTGTGACTGGAAAATCTGTGTCTAGTGAAGTGCTGCAGGGATTGGTGCTGGGCCCATTATTGTCTGTCATCTCTAACAAGAAATGGATGATAATGTGATAGAATGGATCAGCAAGTTTGATGACAAAAGGATTGAGGATGTAGTGGACAGCAAGGAAAATCAATCAAAGCTTGCAGTGGGATCTGGACCAGTTGGAAAAGTAGGAGATGGAATTTAATGCAGACAAGTGTGAAGTGGTGCACTGTGGGAGGACTAACCAAGATAGGTTTTACACAGTGAGAAGTAGAACAAAAGGATCTGTGAACACAGGTCCATAATTCATTGAAAGTGGCATCACAGGCAGATAGGATTGTTAGGAAAGCTTTTGGCACTCTGGCCTTCATAAATCAAAGTATTGAGTACAGAAGTTGGGATGTTATATTGAAGTTGTACAAGACATTGATGAGTCCTAATTTGGAGTATTGTGTGTAGTTTGGTCACCTACCTACAGGAAAGATGTAAATAAGATTGAAAAAGGACAGAGAAAATTTATAAGGATGTTGCCAGGACTGCAGGACCTGAGTTATAAGGAAAGATTGAATAGGTTAGGACCTTATTCCAGAGAATCTAAAAGATTGAGGGAGAATTTGATAGTGGTATACAACACTATGAGGGGTATAGATAGGGTAAATGCAAGCAGAGTTTTTCCACTGAAGTTGGGTGAGGCTCCAACTGGAAGCCATGGGTTAATGGTGAAAGGTGAAATGTTTAATGAGAAGATGAAGGGAAACTTCTTAACTCAGAGGTTAGTGAGAGTGTGGAACAAGCTGCCAGTGCTAGTGGTGGAAGCAATTTCAAGTTTCTTTCTTCTTTTTCAATATTTTTATTAATTTTCACATAGAAGAATACAGAGTACATGGGGATATATGTTATGAATTATAAAAAAAGAATAGTACCAAATACATTATATTTAAATCACAGTACCCTATATTCATAATCAAACACATACATTAATTAAATTGTAATTTGAATTGTAATAATTTTATTATAAAAAGAACCTAAACCCACTACTAAGATCAAAGCTGTTTGGTAAAGAAAGAAAGACAGAAAAAAATCGTTATCACATAGTGATTTATGTTATTAGCCAACATCTGTACTTTAACACCAAATCAAAGGTTTTGAAAGTAGTTCAAAAATAGTCCCCACAATATTTGAAAGTCTTGGTTAGAATCAGAAATTGAACAATGAATCTTCTCTAAATTTAAGCATGACATAACATCATGTAACCATTGTGAGTAGGCAGAGCAACATCCTTCTATTTAAGCAACACCGCCCTTCTAGCTGCAAGAGAAATAAAAGCCAATATATACAAGTCAGATGTCTCCAAAGTTACGCCTTTTTCTCCAGCAGTACCAAACAAGGCAGTCAAAGGGTTAGCCTTAAAATTTAGTTTAAAAAGTACAGAAAATGTTTGGAATACTTCCTTCCAGTATTTTTCAAGATGTGGACATGTCCAAAACATATGGATTAGTGAAGCCTTTCCATTGTTACATCTATCACAATAGGGAGATATATCTGGATAAAAACGAGATAGCATGTCTTTTAACATGTGGGCCCTTTGGACCACTTTAAATTGTAGGAGGGAGTGGTCAGCACATAGTGATGAAGCGTTAACCAATTTAAAGATTTCATTCCAAGTCTCCTCAGAAATTGAAATCTGTAAATCTTGTTCCCAGGCATTTTTAATTTTGTCTAAAGGTGCCTCTCTTATTCCCAACAACATACCATAAATATTGGATATTGAGCCATTATGAAAAGGTTTCAAATTAGAAATTACATCTAATGAGTTCTTATCAGGACTCATAGGAAATGTATGCAATTGAGATCGCAGAAAGTCTCTAACTTGTAGATATCGAAAAAAGTGGGCTTTTGGTAAGCTATATTTAGCTGACAGTTGCTCAAACAAAAAGAGACTTCCTCCAACAAACAGATCGTGGAAGCATTTAATACCCAATCTATCCCATTCTTTAAAAACTACATCGGTCATAGGTGGTTTAAAAAAATCAATTAGAAAATATGGAACTAGAAAGAGAAAATCTCAATAAACCAAAGTATTTTCTAAATAGTAACCAGATCCTCAAAGTACGTTTAACTACCAAATTGTCAGATAGTTTATTTAAAGATAAAGGAAGTGCTGATCCAAGAAGAGAAATAATAGAAATTTTTTTTAACAGAGTTAACTTCTAAGGAGACCCATACTGGACAGTCCTCACGATTATGACCAAA
The DNA here is from genome assembly GCF_030144855.1 of Hypanus sabinus. Lineage (NCBI taxonomy): Eukaryota > Metazoa > Chordata > Chondrichthyes > Myliobatiformes > Dasyatidae > Hypanus > Hypanus sabinus. The sequence continues at coordinate 129,942,440 of NC_082707.1, forward strand.
ACATCAGATTCCATATATTTATAGACTGCCTAGTAATAAAACCTAAAATTTGGTAAAGCTAAATCTCCATTCTTTTTAACTTTTTGAAAGTGAACTTTATTTAATCCAGAATATTTTTCCATATATACGACGATAGAATTGAATCAAGAGAATCAAAAAAGGACTTAGGAATAAAAACCAGTAGGACCTGAAAAAGGTATATAAATTTAGGTAGGATATTCATTTTAATAGAGATAGTTCAATGAATCAATGAGAGAGAAGGGCGACCAGTTTGATAGTGCTCTTTTCATATAATTCAAAAGGGTAAGAACATTTTCTTTAAGTAGGTGTTTATAATTCTTGGTAGTTGTTGCACCCAGATAGGTAAATTGATTTCATACAATTTTAAAAGGAAGGTTATATCCTGAAAACTGGCTGAAACAGGAGAGTAAAGAAAGTGTAGGAGGTAACGAGGTCTCAACATTAGAAATAAAAAGCAATAGATCATCAGCATAGAGCAAAACACTTTGGGTAGTACCTCTCCTTAAAATACCACTGATATCACTAGATTCTCAAAAAGCAACAGCAAAGGGATCTAAAACCAGATCAAAGCGCAGAGAGCTCAAAGGACATCTTCAATTTCAAGTTGAAGAGGTTTGAATAGGCATGTAGATGGGAGGGTTATGGAGGGCTGTGGTCCAGATACAGATTGATGGAAAGTTAGCATAATAATCCGAAATGGACTATATGGGCCAAAGGGCTTGCTTCTGTGCATTACTGTGGTACGTAACCCAACAATGGCATTCAGCTAAATATAAAAACTTTTCTAGATATATTATCACTACCATCTCCAGTGATATTAGGAATGGATGATGAATTCCTTTTGTTAGCTATTCTATATCCCACAGCAATTCATGGGATTTTTGCAAAATAATATTTAAAAACTTCACCTGGAGTTTTGCACTTATTAAAAAAATAAAATTAAATCTTGTAAGACATGCACTATTTAATAATTAAAAGGCACAGTGGTTTGGTGACTCAGGTTAAAATCTAGGAAACCACATTGGTAAGACCAGTCTATTTATTAAGAAATGGCTTGTCCAGTAATGAACAATGGAACAGTTCAGAATTTGTTGTCAAAATAATTTTTTTGTTGTTTTCTCTTTTGAGTTAATAGTATGGCATGGGAAGATCAAATGCTCTCTATGAAAATGTCCTTCTCCTACCATTAATTAGATACCAGCATTCTAGAAGTACTGATGTAATCTAACCTGATCAATAATAGCTGGTATTTCTTCACCTGTATGCTTTAAAACAGGCCTTTACCAACAGCAGTCCACTTCTTAAGTTCCTGTATTCTCAATAATGAATCTTAATTGAACAGAAGCAAACAAGCAAACCAAAAATATTCACGCAGAAAACTTCAATGCCATTAATGAAACTGACAGGAAAATATTACATCATAGATATGGGAAAGGTAAGGAAAATGTTACTGGTTTCAATGTGCTAAAGTTTTTAAATCATTCTCCACAAAGTACATGCAAATACAAATGGAATCAAATACTTAATATTAAAAAATGATTTATTAAATAATCCAATCCATTTCATGAATCAGGTATTAGATATTTAGATATTACCTATTTTCACAATTTACTTTGTTGTTTTTCAAGATGTTTTCTCAGAAACATTTGTATCTTCGGCCAAAGGTCTATCTGGGCTAATGAATGCTCTTTCATTTCTCCTCCCCATATCACAGGAAGCCCTACCAACCGATGAAAAGAGGCATAGCAGAATGGAAAATAGCTGGGCTCCAGCAGGTGTCCTGCCTTTGGGTAGGTAAGAATTTCATAGTTCTCTTTTCCATTTTCCTTCAGTTGTTCGATAGCTTGCTGAGCAAAGAGTGGAGTGTTCCAATTCTTGTCATCCTCTCCAACCACAAACAAAAAATTACCCTCAGCCTTTTCTAATGGGATGATACAATCTTTATTTTCTTCTTCCCTTGGGTTATTAGTTACTTGAGAGATATCAACAAGATTTGATTCCAGAAACCTAGTTTGGTCCAATGAAACACTCAGGCCTGGAAGAGTGATGTTTTTGTAATGCAAAGTACCTAAAGTGTTTGCATTGCATCCACCAATACTGACAGCTGCTCTGACTTGTGGTATAAATGTAGTCATTGAAAGAACCAGGTCTCCTCCCTTTGATATTCCTATTGCTCCAACTCCAGGACCTGATACCTTAAACAGTAATTTATGTACATATTAACAGCATCAACTTTATTATATATACTTCTAATAAATTGAGCTAGAACAACCTTTGGGTGGAACCACTTGTACCATACCTTGTCCTACCCTGCCACTTGTAAAAACACCATTCCCTTCTCTCAATTCCTCCATCTCCACTATGACTGGCACATTCTCGGCTGCAGGAGTATGTGCTGAGGGATGCAATCAAACTTGGTGCAGCCACTGCAAGGGCCCGGTGGGGAAGGACCACAGTCTAGGGTTCTTCTCCCGCGGGATTGAGGGATAGGGAGGTCTCCCCTGTCCCCTGTCTTGTTCGTGTGCTGCATAGAACCCTTTGCTGAAGCCATCAGGAGGGATGAGGGCATAAGAGGGGTGACACTGCCAGGCAGTGGAGGGACACAAGTCAAAACCTCCCTGTACATGGACAATGTCACCATCTTCTGCTCTGATCCGAGGTCAGTTTGCAGGCTGATCAGCATCTGCAAACAGTTCGAGCAGGTGTCAGGGGCCAGGGTCAACCGCATGAAGAACGAAGCCATGCTCTTCGGCAGTTGGCCTGACTGATCCAGCGTCCCCTTCACCATCAGGTCTGATCACGTGAAGGTGTTGGGGATCTGGTTCGGAGGGGCTGAGGCGTGCAACAAGAACTGGCAGGAGCGGACTGCCAAGGTCAAACAGAAACTGGGACTGTGGGGAGGGTGCTCCCTACCAATAACGGGCAAGAACCTGGTCATCTGGTGTGAGGTGCTCTCAGGGCTGCTGTACTTGGCGCAGTGTGGCCAGTCCCCCGCTCCTTCAGCTCGGAAATCACCCGGGCCATCTTCAGATTCGTCTGGAGATCCAAGATGGAGCGGGTCAGACAGACCACCATGCACAAGTCCCTGGACAATGGGGGCAAAAATGTTCCCAATGTCGCCCTCACCCTGATGGCCAGCTTCGTGTGTGGCTGCATCAGTTTGTGTGTGGATCCCAGGTATGTGGGCACCAAGTACCACTAAGAACCCGGTCTACCTGTCACCCTGGATATGAAGGATGGGTCTGGTCCCTTTCACACGCACCACCCGTCAGCTGGTCGTTGCCACCATACCTGTCCTTTGTAGAGAAGTTCTTTCAGGTCAACACCTTTGATCACAGGGCCATCAGGCACTGGTCCTGTGGTCCTGAGGAACTGCAGGAGAAGGACATGATGGACACAGTGGGGCGGTTCCCCGAGCAGACTGTCCAGTTCATCTGGCAAAATGCCTCATCACCAGACCTCACCAACAGGCACCAAGACCTCGCTTGGCTGGCGGTGAGAGGGGCCCTCCCAGTCCGATCCCTCCTGTATGCCTGGAACGTCATCTCCACACCCCACTGCCCACGGGAGGACTGCAGTGAGGAGGAGTCGGTGACCTACCTCTTTGCACACTGTGGGTTTGCGGAGAAGGTGAGGAGGAGGATGGAGGGGACAGTGTCAAGATTCATCCCCAGCAGCTGCGTAACAGAGGACTCTCTGATCTACAGGCTGTTCCTGGGGATGCACATGGGGACCAACATCCGGTGCTGCTGGCAGATCATCAACTTGGTGAAATACGCTCTTTGGTCGGCCCAAAACTTGATGGTCTACCAGCACATGGAGATGTCTGTGGGGGAATGCTGCCGACTGGCACATTCTCGGCTGCAGGAGTATGTGCTGAGGGATGCACTGAAACCTGGTGCAGCCACCGCAAGGGTCCGGTGGTGAAGAACCGCAGTCTAGGGTTCTTCTCCCGCTGGAGTTGAGGGAAATATGGAATAACAGAGTGCCGCATGGGTGGCTAAAAGTGTGGGAATGTAAAGACTGTAATGGAAACATTTGTAAAGGATTGAGAGACATTTAATGGCTTATTGTACATAATTGTATTTTTGAATAAACTATATTTTGTAAAAAAGATCTGCTCTCAGGATGAGGCTTTTCATTCTAGAACAAAGGAGATGTCATCCTTTCTCAAAGAAAGAGACTTCCCTTCCTCCACCATCGATGCTGCCCTCAACCGTATCTCTTCCATTTCATGTATGTCTACTCTTATCCCATCCACCCACCACCCTATCAGGGATAGGGTTTCTCCTGTCCTCATCAACCACCCCATCAGCCTCTAAGTCCAGCACATAATTCACCAGAACTTCTGCCATCTCCAACAGGATCCCACCACCAAGCACACCTTTCCCTCTGCAATCCTCCCCCCACACTTCTGCAGGGATTGTTCCCTACATGACTCCCTTGTCCATTCACCCCTCCCCACCGATCTCCCTCTTGGCACTTATCTTTGCAAGCAGAACAAGTGCTACACTTGCCCCTTCACCTCCTCCCTCAATGCCATTCAGGGCCCCAACAGTCCTTCCAGGTAAGGTGACACTTCACCAGTGCATCTGTTGGGGTCATATACTGTGTTTGGTGCTCCCGGTGTTGCCTCTTGCGTATCGGTGATACCCGATGTAGATTAGAAGACCGCTTCACCAAGCATCTGCGCTCCGTCCGTCAGAAAAAGCAGAATTTCCCAGTGGCCACCCATTTTACTTTTACTTCCCATTCCGATTTGTCCATCCATGGCCTCCTTCACTGCCAGGATAAGGCTACACTTACGTGTTCCTCCAACTTAGGTTTGAGGAAAAACACCTTATATTCCGTTTGAATAGCCTCCAACCTTATGAACACTGATTTGACAAACTTTCAGTAATGCCTCCACCCCCTCCCTTCACCATTTTCCATCCCCTTGTCCCTCTCTCGTTATCTCCTCCCCCTCCCTTTTTCTTTTTTCCACGGCCTTCTGTCTCTTTCACCAATCAATTTCCTAGATCTTTGTTTCATCGCTCCCCCTCCAAGTTTCATATATCACCTGGTGTTTCTCTCTCCCCCCGCACCCCCCTACCACCTTTTCAAATCTACTCCTCAGTTTTTGTTCTCCAGTTATGCTGAAGGGTTCGGCCCAAAACGTCGACTGTACTTTTTCCCATACATGCTGCCTGGCCTGCTGAGTTCCTCCAACATTTCCAGCTTCTGCAGAGTTTCTCATTTGTTGATAGATGACATTTTCCAGTTCTGATGAAATGTCACCAACTCAAATTTTAACTGGAATTTTTTGGCAGATTCTGCTGGATTTTCTGACAATTTCCAGATTTTCTGATTTCATTTATTTTTAAATCCCAGCTTGATTCTTTTATGTTTATCTGTTATCTTTATATTATTTTAGCAGTCTTAACATACATTAAAATGCTTAGCTTAGTCTTTCAGATGAGATTTTAAATTAATAGTCTGTATTTCGAAGACCAGGGATGTTCTAGACCAATCAGAGTACAAGCAACAAATCACATTTTCCTGGGTGGTTGTGCCTATCAGGTGTCCCTGGAACAACAGCTTGGAATTATTCATCATCCCAATCTTTGCAAGATGGATTTCAGATTGTGAAAACGATGTAAAAATGCATAAGACGGGCAATTTCCTACTTAAAGAAAGGAAATACCCCAACCAATGTGGAATTTTGGTATCCCCTTCTATTGTTCCCTCCATTCTTTCATCCCTCCCTGTTCCTTTAACTCAACTCTCCTCAAAGATTGTCCCAAATGAACAGATAGCTCAAATGTTCAGGCATGCACAGCTTAAGTTTGAACACCTAATTGAACCGATAACAGGTAACTTATCTATAACAAAAGCAGCAAGGAAATTACATGCCCAGAACTACTTCTTTCCAGTTTTCAACCCCTTAATAGTTTGCTGAAATGTGTATTGCCATCTCAGGAAAGGGAGTGGAGGAGTTCCTGCTAGCTGGTTTAATTGCTGTCCAGTTATAACAAGCACTGATATCTGAGTATTTCCTTCCCTGCATTCAACATCGACATTCCCGAGATCTTCGTGAATTGGCCATTTTATCTCCCCCAGGATCTTACTTGACATCACAAGATGGCAAGGAAAATATGCAAATTAATTGCACTCTTTTTCAAAGAATCATATTCAAAATTATTTTCTAAATGGAACATGAAGCATCTTACCTTTGAATGGTCCCTCAAAAAGTTCACAGCTTCTTCAAAGTATTCAAGATCAAGGTTGAGAAAGTCCTTTGGAAGGTCGTCGAATCCAAAATATCCTAAAGCCAGCGTCAGAAATCCATGGCTTGCCAAGAGGCTAGCTCTGTGCTCAACCACCCCACCGACTGACCCATACATATCAATAACCCCTGGAAATGGACCATCGCCTGTCAAATTCAAAGATTACAGTGATTCATCACGGAAATTTACAATGTAATTAAGACTCACAATTATTACGCACAAAACTCTGAATCGTTACAAATGGGGCTTATTTAGGATAGCTAGTGGTGACAAGTGGGGAACTACAGATATCAGTATTTAGGTCCTAGCTATTCACAAAAGATATAATTTTGGTACTGGAACTAGAATCGGTGTCATAGAATAATACAGCATGGAAATGGGCCTTTAGCCCAACTGGTCCATCCGCCCAAGATTCCCATCTAAGCTAGTCCCCTTTGCCCACATTCCTCTACACCTGTCTATCCATGTACCTGTCCTAGTACTTTCTAAATGTTGTTAGTATACCTGCCTCAACATTGAGAAGAGGTAAAAGGCAGAAGTGGGGAACAGAAGAGGGAGGGGAAAAGAAAAAATTACTGGAAGGAGAAATTGATGTTCATACTGTCAGGTTGGATGGAGATTACCTAGATGGAATAAGAGATTTTGCTCCTTCACCCTGAGAATGGCCTTATCATGGCAAAAGAGGCCGCCACAGACTGACAATTTGGAATAGGATTGCCCCTTCTCCTCACCTGCCTACACCCTCCCCCTGGTGCCCCTTCTTCTTTCTTCCATGGTTCACTCCCCTACCCTATCATATTCCTCCTTTACCTTTCCTACCTACCTGACTTCACTTATCATCTTCTAGCTTGTCCTCCTTTGCCTCCCCCCACCCACCACTTTTTATTCTGCAGTCTTCCCTCCTTCCTTTTCAGTCTTGATGAAGGGTCTCAGCCCAAAACATTGACTGTTTACTTATTTCCATAGATGCTGCCTGACCTGCTGAGTTCCTCCAGCATTTTGTGTTGCTCTGGATTTCCAGCATTTGCAGAATCCCTTGTGTTTATGATTTGGTACTCCAAAGGCTTGCTGGAGCATGGGAAGAGGAGGTGAAAGTAATAGGAAAGGCTACAGAGAATGCTAAGACTGATTCTGTTAGGCAGGCGTAAATTCTATCCCAGTCTGGAATGAAGATGAGGGGGATTACAAGTGGGGGGAGTAAAACCAAAGATTCCCCGCTCAATTACGCACTCCTAAGGCAAGGAGAAGATATCAGCCCCGGGAAACCCAAAGTAGATGAAGAATTAGAATTGTGGGAAACCAGGTCATTTTGCTAGGGCATGTAGGACATCCCAACAGGAACCACAGGGACTTGGACAAGGATGTCCCACAATTGCAGCTGGTCAGCCTCTCAGGATGGCTTCAGTATGTCAAGAGCACCAGAGGGCTCTTCCTCAATTTTTAAGTTAATGGGAACTGGAGGGTGCCAGAGTTTTGGTTGATTTGGGGATATTAATTTTTTTGTTTCTGCACGATCATTTCTTCCGGCATTCTTTTGCATTGAAGCTTCAAGGATCGAGAAGGATTTCCTTGAGACATCCATCCCAGCTAAAGAAGTTATACCTCCACCTAACGTAGAGGGTACTGGGACAAGGAAAAGGGTGGCATGAGGGAAAGGCCAGGCCAACGCTATAAAGTTGCAAGAGGAGTGACGTGATTAATAATTCGGTGAGTCTGGATGCAATATGGTATGATAGCATCTTCCTCCACACAGTTGAGAAAGACAAAGCCCATAGGCACAAATGCCAGCTGATGGACAGAACTGTAACGTGTCCATCCATGGAGAGAAATAAACAGTTGACATTTCGGGCTGAGATCTTTCACCGGTCCTGATAATGAGCATCAGCCCATTTGCGTGTGTTGCTCAAGATTTCCAGTATTTGCATAATCTGTTATGTCCATACCATTTTCCTGAATGAATATTCATGGATGGTTTCTGGATAGATACTGATTTAAATTTGCATGACAGAAGCCCAATGCATCAGTACAGTCACATACAAAAGTTGGGGGGGGGGGGGGGGGTGTCAATACTACATAGTAATCTTTACTTAAGCACTACCAATGTGTAAAGCTACCAACAGAACTGGTACATGGATAGTTTATGAAGAAGCATGTTTCTTTTGCAGAGCCTCTGCAGGATCCCATGCATGGTCTTGAGGTTCTCATTACTAATCCAAATGGACCTTCTCCTCTGAATGGTTATGAGCCAGAAGTTCCCTGGACTCTTCTTCAAGGAACCTTGAGCACATCCTTGAACCTTTCTCTCTGCTTACTTGGTAATTTCCTTTGTGTCAGACCTTGGAATAGAATATCTGCTTCGGGAGTTGCACATCAGAGAAGCTAACTACAAGGCCTACCCAGTGAAGCCCATTCAGAATATCCGTGGCCTCAGTGCTGATGCTGTTTTCCTACATGAGGATACTAAAGGATTAAGGATCAAAGGGAATATGTTACATTTCTTTAGTCTCTTGAGGAAGTAGGGGACGCTGGTGTGCTTTCTTAGCCATGGCATCTACGTGATTGGACCAGGACAGGCTATTGGTGATGTCAAGTTCATTGAAGTGAACATCACTGTATCTCTACACTAGTGGTCGCCAACCAGTCGATGGTGATCGACCGGTCGACCTTTGAGACTTTCCCAGTAGATCCCGAAAAAAAAATAAAAATAAATACACAAATACATTATGCCTGATAAACCTTTTGATGCAAATATGTAGTAACTTCTACTTTGAAAACTTGACAACTTCATGCCCAAAAGGAATAACTTTATCTAGGATGGTAAAACGATATATGCATACAGATGTTTTCACTAATGCGCACTGGGCTGAAAAGACCGATAGGAAAACCCTGCAATCCCGGAAACAATCTCTCTTTACAAACAGTTTCCGTAGCAGGAGTATTGCTATATTACCATGATCCTAATGGGAATTAACTTATCTTTATAATACTCACATTACAACCCTTCTCCCTCTTTAAATTCCAACATTCCCCAAATATACAAGAAATGGGAAACAAAATCAGTGGTGTCATTAGCACGTGTACCCCTGAAACTTATACTAGTGTCTCAGTAAGTTTACCAATACCAGGAAAGTTGAGGAGCTGAAATCGGGGTTGAAGGCCCAGCAAACATGCTGCTCAGAGGACATGGATCGACAGTGTTAAAGGGCTTGTCACTCTGTGACTATTTTTCACGACAGTTTGATGAATTCGTGGATGTAATGCAAACAGCTCAGCTTGTATTTGTCAGAATGGCTTTCCAGGATTTTATAAAAAAGGACTTCCTCGCACTTAAAGAAGAGAACAAGAGGTGAGGATATTTACAATGAGTTAAAAAAAAAGTCCATGAAAATGACATCCCCATTCATAAACTGGTGGCAATTACTACTGATGGGGCCCCAGCAATGCGCAGTGTGCGCGTTGGTTTTTATAGCACTGTGCCGAAATGACCCTGATTTTCCTGACTTCCTGGATTATCACTGTGTGATTCATCGGCAGGCCTTGGCTGGGAAGGTCGTGGTCTTTTCTCATGTAATGACACCGGTGGTCAAACTGATAAACTTGATTTGAGCAAACGCAAAACCGCTTATTCAAGGCGTTATTGGATGAGCTCAATGCAGCAATGGCCTGTTTGATATGCTAGTTAATGTTTTCTTGGTTAAATTAATTTGAAAGTTTGATAAAAGCATTTGATGTAATTAAAATACAATTAGCCCAAATAAAGGGCCTCAAATTGGAAGTACAATCTGATCTATTTTTTCTCTAAAAAATTTAGTAGGTCGATCTTACCTTTCACTAAGGCGGAGGTAGGGGATCTTAGGTTTAAAAAGGTTGGTGACCACTACTTCACACAAATAATCAACATGAAGCAAAATTGTTAATGTAATATACTACTTTGATAGCAGTTGAAACAAGCTACCATGCAAAGCAATGCATTAACTAAGTGCTTGTGTCTTTTTAATGAAAATTATTTGAGAAATATTACTGCCAAAGGCAGTCCAATGAAAATCTTCAAAACTGCAGCAGGTATTTAGACAAGAACAACCACATTCTATCCCTACAATTAAACTCCCAGATCAGAATGTGGCATGTTTTCAATGTACCTAAAGCGTTCAATGCCTTAACATTTAGTAACTTTTGGGTGGCTATTGAGATCATACCCCCAACCTGAGTAAACCCAAAGCCTGTATCTTCTAAGGCTTCCTGCAGACTAACAGTACTATTGTTTCAAATTGTACAATGTTATTTAAAAAAAACTTCTATAAAGCCAAAAATACCCTCCTCAATACCCAAAGCCTGGACTGACACCTTGCCTATTGTCCCGTTTATTATTTATTGTAATGCCTGCACTGCTTTGTGCACTTTATGCGGTCATGTGTAGGTCTGTAGGCTAGTGTAGCTTTCTCTGTGTTGTTCTTTTTAACGTAGTTCAGTCTAGTTTTTGTACTGTGTCATGTAATACCATGGTCCTGAAAAACGTTCTCTCATTTTTACTATGTACTGTACCAGCAGTTATGGTCAAAATGACATTAAAAGTGACTTGACTTGAAATGTTCTAAGTTTGGTGCAAGGTAAACACACACAATAAATTGGCTCAATTACATACATACAAGTGCCATTCTTACCAGGTGGGACGAAGAGTACCCCCCGGATCCTGCCCTTTCTCACTGGGACCCTGGCCACCCCTTCACTCATGAACCACCGCTCATTGACACAGGCGGCCAGTGGGAGCCCCTGGGGGTCGTCGCTGTGCCCATCAAACACTTCGATGCGGACCCGCAGCGGCGAGGTGGCCACGTCTTTCTTCACCAGACGCTTGTACGGAGTGGCAGGCGTGAGCGACCAGAAGAGGCCCATGGGCTCGGTGCCCGAGTAGTGGCCGCCCAGGGACGGCGAGCGGCTCAGATCCAGCTCGCCCCGCTGGTCCGCCCGGTAGAAAGCCGCCGAACTGAAAGTCTCGCCCTTCTCATCAGCGAGGACGGCCTTCATGGTGACCTGTTGCAGCGGCGACAGACCACTCACCCGGACCCGCACCGGCTCATCGAAGAGGCATTTGGCGCCCGGCTCCAGCCACGCACTCGCAGACATGGCGGCTGGGCCAGATCGGCGCCACTGAGAGTTCCGCAGCAACTGCACGGCCGACCTCGCCACAACAAACATCCTCCGATCGTCAACGGAGGGGCCGCGGACTGCGCATGACATCGGGATTCCCAGCAACGCGGCCAAAGGTCGGACTCCGCCACCGGGGAAGCCGCAGGCCCGAGCCCCGAGCCCGGGGAGGAGACAGGTCTCACTGATGGATAAATATGTTGTTCGCTACACGGAACACCATAGATAAAAGAAATAACGCCTGAGGCACTCAGCCATGCACACGAAATGCTGGAGGAACTCGGTCCGAAACGTCGAATGTACTCTTTTCCCAGATGCTGCCTGGCCTGCTGAGTTCCTCCTGCATTTTGTGTGTGTTACTCTGGGTTTCCAGTGTAATGTACAGATCTATTTCTGTTAGTGCAATGACTACCCTTAGCACTAATTATTGACTGATAACTTATCTATTATTCTCTGCAAAGTGAATATACAAGTTAACTTCTCCTCCGAGTGCGTGCCTTTATTTGATTTGATGCACTTCTCGCTGTTGTAGTCAGGGACACTGGAGGTCACCCTGCCTTCCCACATCCCACAAGAGGAGCATTTCACTATCCTGCCTAGCATCTCTACTGTTCCTAGTTCAGCAAATAAAGAGATGGGGAAAAAATAACTTGAGCTTTCTTCCGTTTACTTTTGCTGGCTGAAGCCTTGAAGAGCTAAAAAGCCAGAGGATCACCACTATGACTCAGACAACAGGCACCTGTCTCTGCCTTCCTTTAGTTTGCTCTGACTTGCCAATCCCAAATGCTGATTGGTTACTGGTCAAAACTCTCTCTCTCTCTCTCTCTCTCTCTCTCTCTCTCTCTCTCTCTCTCTCCCTCCCCGTCTTGTTTCACGGCGGTTGCCACCCGGCTTAATGGTGTATTACCGCCACCTTCTGTTCCGGAGTATGCGATGGACTCACATTCTAAATCCCTTCACCCAATCGCACACATACACATACCCTAACCTACGCTTTATCCTCCCCATCCTAGTACCCTATTCCTGTTTATCCATCATATCCTATAAAAAACCCCTGTACCCCTTAAGAAAGCTAAAAATACTCTGACCTGTGTTCTCTCACCCATGCCCAGCAACCCTTTTGATGTGAATTCCTGCACCCCCAATTCCCTTAGATTAATTCTCATCATCTCTCTCTGTATCCCATACTTCCTGCAACTCAGAACTACATGCTCTACTGACTCCTCTTCCTGACATTCTGCACACAATTCTGTCTGGTGTTTCCCTATCAATTTCAATGTTTGGTTTAGTGCACAGTGCCCCAGCCTTAACCTAGTCCACACAATTTCCTCTCTTCTGTATCTACTTCCTACCCTAGAACCTGCAACACTTTTTTGTATTTGATATAAATGCCTCCCTTTCCCCTCCCTGTCCCATCTTTCTCACCACATTTGGTTAATTTTTTCCCAGATTGCACACTTAACCTCTGCTTTACTGATACTAATGTGCATTTCTAGATTTTATTGCCCTCTTTGCTTTTTTTGTCACTCTGACCCACTGCTTCCTTTTATCCTCAATTAGTGGATCTGATTGAAATCCCCTCCCCTCCAAACATCCGATGTCTGGATTGGTCGCTGGTCAAAGCTCTTTTTCATAGGAGAATGAGCATTAAATCATTGTCAGCTGGTTCACTGAAGCAAAAATGAGATAGAGCTTAAATTCAATATCTGTTGAACAAAGATCCCATACCATCTGCCTGCATTCTGCAGCACTTCTCTCTGTTAATAAGAGTTCACAGGAAACCTTGTAAAAGAACAACCACGTTTTAAGTCTTGGGTGCCACCACTCTGTGAAGGCAGGCAAAGATGGTGAAATTGAACTCACCTGTGTAACAAAGGTCTTGTCTACTGAGGAAAACAATGTATGGTATCAGGACATAAAACCCAGCAAAAAAAAACATATCCGGCAGCCTTTGTCTATGTGATTCTGAGACTTGGAATAAGGGTTCGAAAGACCAGACTTACAGAAATTCAACTTTACATATAATCTCCCCAATTCAGCTCTCAGGTACTTGATTCGAATCTCCTCAAACTGGTAACTTGGTTTATTATTGTCATATGTTATGAGGTATGGAGAACCTGTTTTGCATGCCTTCTATACAGATAATTTCATCACATAATTGTATTGAAGTAGTACAAATAATAATAGAAAGGAGAATGTAATATTACAGTTACAGAGAGTACATCATAGGCAGGCAACAATGTGCAAGGGCATGAAGAGGTAGATTGTAATGTCAAGGGTCCTTAACATAGAACAGGTCTGTTGCATGTTCTTATAACTGCGGGATAGAAGCTGTCTTTGAGTCTAAGTGGTATGTGATTTTAAGCTCTTCTGGCTTCTGCCAGACGGGAGTGGGGAGAAGAGAGAATGTTCAGGGTAGGAGGGATCATCACGTTGGCTGCTTTACTAAGGCAGTGAGAAGTGTAGACAGACTCCATGGAGGGGAGATTGTGAGGAATTGTAGAGTAGGCTTGACCCAAAAGCATAGCAATGGAGATTATTTAGGAGTAAACAATGTTTTATTAATAACTCCAAGACAACAAGTCACGAGGGGCACAAAACAAGGGAGAACAGATATGCAGCAGGTGACAAGGAAACTGAAAGCTAGGAGCAACTGGTTGAGGCTGGCTGGTTCAATGGATGAATATGGACTGTGGATGACAGCTGCAGCTGTAGGCTGCAGATGATAAGTTGGAAATGCGTGGCAGGTGTTAGTTGGGTGGAGACTGGGAGGTTTATGTCCACGAAGGCCTGACAGAGACTGATTTCCTTTGGTTTAGTGCAGAGTAGTTGCCATATCAAGCAATGATGCTTTCTATGATTGATTGATAAAAACTGGTGAGGGTCCAAGGGGATATGCCAATTTCTTTAGCTTTCTGTAGAAGTAGTGGTGCAGGAAAAGCTTCTTCCTCTCTGCCATCTGATTTCTGAATGGACATTGAACCCATGAATACAACTTCACAAACTTTTTTGCACTAATTATTTAATTTAACTATTTTATGTATACTTATGTACTTCACAGTTTTTATTATCTTTGCACTGCTGCTACAAAACAACAAATGCTGTAGATATTAAACCAGATTTGGATTCTTAATGTTTTGGCCATGGCATCCATGTGGTTGGCCTAGAACAGATTAGTGGTGAAATTTGCTCCTGGGAACTTTAAGGTCTCATCCACTTATGCAAACTGGAATGTGCACACTGCCCTGGTTCCTGAGTTAATGACTAGTCATTTTGTTTTGCTGACCTTGACCTTGTTATCATGACACCATGCCACGTCTCTCTATCTCTTTCCTGTACTCTGACTTGCTGTTATTTGAGATTCAGTCCGCCACAGTAGTGTCATCTGCAAAAATGTAGATGGAGTTCGAGCAAAGTCTGGCCACACAGTGATGGATGGATAGGTGTAGAGTAGGGGGCTGAGGTTGCATCCTTGTAGGATACCAGTGTTGTACTGGTATTCATGGTGTAAACATAGTTGTTTATCCTTATTGACTGTGGTTTGTTAGTCAGGAAGTCAAGGGAGGTTTTGAATCCCATGTCTAAGAGTTTGGCAATGAGTTCACTGAGAAACAATGTAGAGATCACCCACGGAAAACAAGCAGTATCTTCTCCAAGCTCTCCTCTAGGTATGCTCAAATTTTATGAACACTAAGCACCTCTCATTAGTGTACACTTTCTTTTATTAAGAAGACTACAGTATTTTGCAAACTAGGAAATCAGCCCCTTCCATCACCCAACCTGGATGGCTGCATTCAGACTAACATTTGTCACAGTTCATTTGCTGGGAACAACTCTTATCACCTATACTGCCTGCTGACCTCCTCCAGTCTACCCTCGACTAATCTGTTCCTCAGCCCTGTTGAGACTGAAGATTTTCTTTCGTTATGTGTCGTATGATATAGAAAATACTGGTTTTTCCGTGACCATGATTATTCCAGGCAAATTTTTGTACAGAAGTTGTTTGTCATTGCCTTATTCTGGGCAGTGTCTTTACAAGATGGGTGACCCCAGCCATTATCAATATTCTTCAGAGGTTGTCTGCCTGGCGGCAGTGGTCGCATAACCAGGTCTTGTGATATGCACCAGCTACTCATACGACCATCCACCACCTGGTCCCGTGACTTCACGTGACCCTGATTGTGGGGGGGGGGGGGGGAATAAGCAGGTGCCACACCTTGCCCAAGGATGACCTGCAAGCTAGTGTGAAGGAGTGTCTTACACATCTTTTGTTGCGATGTATCTCCACCCTGCCACCCAAAGTAAAGATTTTACATTATCATTTAGGGAGAAACAATTTGGTTCTGACTTACAGAAAAATTAGTTTGTGGACAGATCCCAGGAACGCAAACTGGGGATGTCCCGTACATGTCAAGATACTGGAGAGACATCACCAACGCTGTCTCTACAAAATCCTTCTTGTTCACTGACAGGATGAGTAAACCCAATGTCAGTCTCCTCTCCCAGGTCCATATCCTCAGCATGGATGGGCTAATTATATTCCGTTAGCTCCATTGGATATACTTTTTTGCATACCTCACATTCACTCCAAAAGCAAACCCTGTATTCTGAGCTTTATCATGGGAAAAGATCAGCAAACGTACAGAGGAAAAGATTCAGCAATGTCTTTCAAATCTCCTTGAAAACAAATTGCAACACTGACACCTGGGAATCTATGGTCTGTGACCTTTCAAAATCTAGCAATAGCTGAACAGGATGACTGAAAACCTTGAGTCCAGGCATTGGCAGCACACGGAGGCTTAATATTAAAGCAGAAAAAAAGTGCAGCAGCTCACAAACCATTAACCTTCCAAACCCAACTGGGGTAGAGTTTGTGGGTCTCACCAATCCAGCCACTTTCTGATCAGCAGCTCATTGGCCCATTGTTGCACCACTTGTAGTGTGGACGCTCCTAACCTCTTTGTCAGTGTGTAACATTTGGATGTAGCAATCTACAGACCACCAAGGGTTTGCAGCATAGCTGGATCGCTGAGCAGTGAATGTCATTGAATCGTACAATATGGAATCAGGCTCTTCTTCCCAATTTGACCATATGGACCACTCTGAAAACAAGAGGCCTCAGACTGAGTGCGGCCTTCAGAAGGAACGGCTCAGGTTGGGACTCAGAAAGGTCAGAGTAATTTTGTTTTTTTAATATTTTAATTTACTGTTAGTGATGCTAAAATTCTACATTCTTTAGGAGATATTAGGGGCAGACAAGAAGGCAATGGACATTAAATAAGTTTGGTAAGATTGATGATTGCTGTGCAGTTTTACTGATGCCCCTGCCATTTGACCTGAAACACTTCTTGGAGAAGAACCTGCAGGTGGCAGTGCTCTCATGCACCCGCTGCTCTTTCCTTCTTGGGAACAGAGGTGAAGAGTTTCTGTTCTTATGATGGAAGAATTACCATTGATGAAACATTTGAAGATGTTTAGGTTCAAGCCATTGTCCTAAGGAGCTGCTGTAGTGCTGACTTCCAACAATTTGTGTACAAGATATGACTCCAACCAATGGAGAGCATAAATTCTGTTACCCAATAGTAAATTGTAATTGGTATTTTTGTTTCCATATTTAGCAAGTGTAACCAAAAACCATGCTTTTCACCTTGCCTCTGAAGACTGAAAGATGGAAAATTAGGTTTAATGCTGGCATCATTGATGAATGTATCCTGGAGTTCAGTGTTCATGAGATAATTGTGGATAAATGTGGAAGGATGTGGAAGCATTGGAAAGGGTCCAGAGGAGATTTACCAGGATGCTGCCTGGTTTAGAGAGTGTGCATTATGATCAGAGATTAAGGGAGCTAGGACTTTACTCTCTGGAGAGAAGGAGGATGAGAGGAGACATGATCGAGGTATACAAGATATTAAGAGGAATAGACAGAGTGGACAGCCAGCGCCTCTTCCCCAGGGCATCACTGCTCAATACAAGAGGACATGGCTTTAAGTTAAGGGGTGGAAAGTTCAAGGGGGATATTAGAGGAAGGTTTCTTTTACTCAGAGAGTGGTTGGTGTGTGGAACGCACTGCCTGAGTCATGGTGGAGGCAGATAGACTAGTGAAATTTAAGAGACTACTAAATTTAAGAGGTATATGGAGGAATTTAAGGTGGAGGGTTATATGGGAGGTAGGGTTTAAGGGTCGGCACAGCATTGTGGGCCAAAGGGCCTGTAGTGTGCTATATTGTTCTATGTTCTATAAAGATGTTTTCAGTCTCTGATAGTTTAACTTTTTGGAAACACTTTTCAGACTTTCAAATTTTACTATGCGTCATAATCAAAATTTCCATAGATTTTTTACAAGGTGTGTTTACTAAGAAATATGGAACCAAGATATGTAAGTGGAAATATTACCAAAATAAAACAAGGTAGGTTTGGTGAGTTGACAAGCCTGCAGTTCTGGATCCCTTCATTGACTGGCCCAGGGTTGATATCGATGATCAAAGTCCAAAGGTCGATCGGTAGTCCAGAAGTCAAAGCCTGAAGGAGAGCCTGGAAGCATGTCCTGTCCCTTTCTGTCCTTGTTTGGCCGCTTACTGATTTCCTTTTTGAACAAGTAGTAGAGAAAGTAGAGGAAATAGGGTAGATGTTGTTTACCTAGATTTCCAAAAGGCCTTTGATAAGATATCTTGTACCAGACTAATCAATATGGTTAGAGAAGGCAGAGTCCAGAGGGAAGTACCTTAAGAAAATGCTGGCTGGCTTCACAACAGAAAGGAGAGAATGTGAGGAAGGGGTAGATTTTCACAGTGAAGGATCATGTGTGCCATCTTTCGTAAGACTGTGAGTGCTGCAACACCTGTGAATTGTTAAAAAATCTTGTGTGCTTTTTGAAAGAGAAGGGAAGCTCTACTTGCTGAATTCTCCAGCAACCAGAACAGTCAAAATAACTGATGTGGCTTTAACATACTGCAGTTGCTGGTCTTATCTAGTGTAACTGGTTGCAGCACACTTTATGAGAAAAACAAATTACATAATACACTAGGTGCTAGTAAGCCATCAAAAGCTCTAGGTATGGAAAGGAGGCAGTGAGTAGAAAACACACACTTCTGGAGTTAAGTTCTGTTCATTAAAAAAGCAATATATATAAAATATTTACATGAATATGTACAATTCAAAATACCAACACTCTGTTTAGGTTCCAAATCTCAGATATCAATTAAAAACTAAATTCCTGTTTAGTTAGAATCAGTGATAATTCATTAGAATATCCTTTGTTACTCCAATTTTTCTAACTGATTAGATCTAGTGTTGTTCCCTACTTAAAGGTTTACAGGCTAACCTTTCATTTTTTATTTATCCCTGGTTAGTTAGAAAGCTAATCAAATTCCCACTCTTCCGTTTCAGTTCCAGTCAGTATGTCTACAAATTCAGAAAATATTTATACTGTATACAGCTTTACTCCTTTCATGACAATTCTCCGGCATCACAACTTTTAAACAAAGTAAATCTCATACAGTAATTTATCAAAGTCTTTGCAAAAATAATCAGTTCTTGCAGATTCAAATCCTTCAAATGAAAATATACATCCGACCTTATTAAATCCTCTAGGTCATTAAACATTTCGTCCCTGCGCCAGTTCTTAATCTTGGGGGCTCGCCATCTTCTTGATTCATTGGATGAAATAGTTGATCATCTGCAGAAAGTCAATTCAGAACACTTACAGAAAAAGGAAAACCTGACCAAATCCTTTGTTGTGATTTAACAGAATTAATTCCCTGTTATGTGGGAGAGATCTTGGACACTCGTCTCTGCCAATATTGTGTCGTTATGGCTGCTGCTTGTTATAGCAGTAGCTTCAATGGGTCTTTCATCACTATCGTCTCTCCTCCAGAGGTTTTACCCTGAGGTTTTCAAGTAAGCAGGTTAGAGATACTCACTAATAATTCTACTTTTAATAGTATATATCTTTAGTTTCTAATAGTTTGCTGCTTTTCTCTCGCTTCTCTGTGTCTGCGTCAGCCACGGCTCGTCCTCACATAGTTTTTTTTCCTCAAAAAATTCAGTAACCTTGTCTTCATCCCTCCTCAGGTGGAGCTTTTTAACATTACATCTTTTGGTTTAATTAACCTGGGTTGTATTGGAGCTTGCTGGGCACAACTTGGCTGTCAATTTATTAACACTACAGTCGTAACTTGGCTTGAAAGAAGCATTTTATTGGGAGCAAACAGTCTCCTGAAGAGATGAGAGATTCTGCATGAAAAAATGTATTTGTGTTTGTGTTCAATAAACTTGTTGTTTATAACCTGAGCCTCAATCTAATAACAAATAATTATCGGAATATAGGTGGTGAGCAGATCATGACACATTTGTAGGGTCACAGAACGCTGTTATGCTGTCTGAAATGCCGGGCTGTAAGAGAACAAAGTATAAAATACAGCACTGAGACACAATGCTCTTCTGCACAAATTATGGTAATGGAACTTAACCCCTTCTATCTGCTCGTGGTCCACACCCCCCATTTGCTGCAAAATCATGTGCCTACATAAGCACCTTTTAAAATGTCTCTATTTGCTTCCACCACCACCCCTGCCATTGCATTTCAGGCACCCACTACTCCCGTGTAAAAAAAACTTGCCCTACTCATCTTGAACTTCCTTCCTTTCATCTTAAATGCATGCCATAGGAGGCATTAAATCATATGATGCTTGGCCTTATTATTGCATGAAATCTGACTGTTATACCTTATGCAAAACTCACAAAAATTATAGATCCTTCCGAAGGAATGAAAAGCAGATTTATGTGGCATTTCTTATTGCCCCATCAGAATGTCCTAAGCACCATGCAACCAATGATATACTTTTGAAGAGTAGTCATTAATGTAATGTTGGAAATGTATCAGTACACAGAGTACATCAATACAAGGAAGAAAAATATTATACTAAATGTTTCTTATTGTCATTTAGGGTGTTGCATTCTGAACATGCAATGTGATTTCCTGTCCATTAGAGAAACCAAATGCTGATTGGGTGACCCTTTTGCAGAACATCTCCACTCAGTCTGCAAGGGTTACCCTGAGCTTCCACTCCCTGTCACATTAACTCACCATCCCATTCCCACTCAGACTGCTATCTTCAGTATCCTGCATTTTTCCAATACAGCCCAACACACATTCTGGGAACAGCATCACATCTGTTATGTTACCGCTTTTGGAATTTAATATGCAGTTTAATAATTTAAGTCAAGTTCTTTATTTTCTACACTTCACATATAGGCTCCTACACTTCTGTTTCAATTTGCTTTTCTTTACAGCCAACTTATGTTTTTCCTCCTAAGCAAATGTTACTTTGACATCTTTGGTTTGCATCCAAGCAGATGTCATCTTTGTTCTCTGACCCTCCCTTTCTCTGCACTCATAACTTAAGCTTCCCTTGAGTAAATAGGCCTGTGCTGTTACATGCCTTGTCCAACTCTAAATCGGATGATGTTATTGATGGATTTTTTTCCGCATCCAGCTGAGAGGGCAGAAGGGGCCTTGGTTAAACTTATCATCTGAAAGAGGCAACTTGGACAATGCAGCACTCTACTCAGCATCTGAGTAAAACCTGGGGTTTTATTCTCAAATCTGTGGAGTTGCCTTTGAACCCATGAACATCTGACTCAGAGGATACCATGTGACCAACTGACCTGATATCTTAAATTTGCTTTCTTTGCAAAAAGTTTGTAATGTTGCACGAATCCACTTCACTTCCTCATCTCAGGCACTGTTCATCTTCTATCCATTATTTTCAGTCATACTGTTCTATGGCATTAACACCTATCAAAAGGAGAGCAGCTGGATTTTATACTTATTTCCACATCACTATGCCTAACACACCAACCAATCTTTTTTCCTTCAACCTCAGAAGGTCCTTACTACCAGAGAACCGAAAGGGAAAGAGGTCTAAGTCACAAATCCAAGCTGCATCACCATTCCTCACAGGTAACAAAGGTGTGTTTGGAGATGTAGAGCTTGTAACAGTTACTGATTCGTGACCTTGAGTTTGACATCCCATGGGGTCGTTGAATTTTAGTTCTGTGAAGATAGAAGGAACTTACAGAAAAATAAATGACACCAGAAGTTGTTTCTGGACTTCCTTTAAACACTAACCTGCAAATAAATCTTAACAAAATTCGCAGCTGTGTGACTGAGCTGTTAGACTTCCTAGGTCAGTAAATCAAAGCAAAGGCTGTCTACTTCTGTTCATCAGTTCCAAACCTGCACTGCTGCTTGAGCAAAGTAAGATGTTTGTTCACGTTGTGATTTTTTTGTACATGACAAGCATTCCAAATGCTTAAACTTCTTTTTCCCTTGTCCTTTGTAAAGGGGATTTCTTCTTTTTCTTTGTTACTGTGTATGTAATCAAAATGGCTTCTTTGTTTTGTTAAAAGCAGGAATGCTTCTTTGTTGCAAGAGAGTGCTGGAAGCTTGTTTGGGTTAAAATTTACTGATAACGAGAATTGTATTCCTTTGTAAACCAATTGGGATTAATGTTCTGAGTCTGTGAGCTATTGTTGGCGGGCTTTTGGGGAGATCAGCGCGAGGGGTTGAGAGAGAGAGGACGCGATGCTGTAAACTGGATGAGGAACGGACCCAGAGTGGGGGTCCGAGGTACCCCGAGGAGAGGAGATGAAGCTAGATATGCTTGGTTGACCACTTCAGATGGTCCTAAGCTGCGAATCGAGGAGTTCGGAGGGGATCGAATGGTGGCCAGAAGACTTTGGTAATTGAGCTCCAACGGTTGTGCACGAAGTGGTTTGTACTTTGATAAGTTTGGCGTCTTTTCTTTATTTTTTTTCCTTCATATATACTGTATCGTTATTAATCACTTAGTTATAATAACCTTTATAAATTGTACTCATTTAATCGCATATGGTGTACTGTCTGAATTTGGGCGAGGCGGGGACATCACACAGCATCCACACAAGCTCTTCGCCCAAATTCAGACAGTACACCATATGCGATTAAATGAGTACAATTTATAAAGGTTACTATAACTAAGTGATTAATAACGATACAGTATATATGAAGGAAAAAAAATAAAGAAAAGACGCCAAACTTATCAAAGTACAAACCACTTCGTGCACAACCGTTGGAGCTCAATTACCAAAATCTTCTGGCCACCATTCGATCCCCTCCGAACTCCTCGACTCGCAGCTTAGGACCATCCGAAGTGGTCAACTAAACACATCTAGCTTCATCTCCTCTCCTCGGGGTACCCCCTGGCCTCGGACCCCCGCTCTGGGTCCATTCCTCATCCAGTTTACAGCATCGCGTCCTCTCTCTCTCAACCCCTCGCGCCGATCTCCCCAAAAGCCCGCCAACAATAGCTTACAGACTCAGAACAACATTAATCCCAATTGGTTTACAAAGGAATACAATTCTCGTTATCAGTAAATTTTAACCCAAACAAGCTTCCAGCACTCTCTCGCAACAAAGAAGCATTCCTACTTTTAACAAAACAAAGAAGCCATTTTGATTACATACACAGTAACAAAGAAAAAGAAGAAATCCCCTTGACACCATTATGCATCTCTAAACAAAGTAATGCAGATTAATAAAATCCTGAACTAAGCATTGGAGTTCCATTCTGGAGGTGTAGAGGGCTATGGGTAACCCTGGGTAATTTCTCAGGTAAGGACATGTTCAGCACAGCTTTGTGGGCTGAAGGGCCTGTATTGTGCTGTAGGTTTTCTATGTTTCTATGTATGGTATTTTGGACTTGTATCAAGATCACACAGTTATCTGAACAGTTGTGATGTCCATTTAATATGATCATGAACTTACGACAAAAGGTGCAAAGCAGATTTACTAGCAATCAGTCTTTACCTGTCTGGAAAGAGTAATTTATTATGTTTTTTTAATCATTATTTTGTTCTTTATCTTATCTATCTTGGATCTGAAGTAACAATTATTTTGTTCTTCCTTACACTTGAGTGGTGGAAATGGCATTAAACAATCTTGAATCTTGAATCCTGAATCCAAGTTTGATGTTTCATTCCTGGAAAGTGAAGACTGCGGAGAAACACAACAAAAAAGGTAAACAGAGAGATGTTCTGACTGATGAAGAATATCAGAACTAGGGCCAAAACAGAAATAAGTATGAATCTATCCTCTTTACCCAGATTATGATGGATCTTATGAAACCTGCTAGAAAATGAGTTGCAGAGATGAGTATGGATACATTTAAGGGGAAGCTGTCACGGTCCGGTCCGTGAAGTCTGCGTTCCGGTTCATGGTCCGGTCCGTGGATTCCGGACTCTGGGTCTTCTGGCTGTCCCTTGTTTCAGTTGGGCTTAATCACAGGCACCTGATTCTCATATTGGGGCTGGAATATAAGTGGCCCTGGGTTCAAGTGTGGGTGCTGGTTTGTCTTGTCAGTATTCCGTCCTTGTCTCTGTGGGGTAAGTCTTTGCTGTGACCCTGCAGTTGGATCTGTCCTTGTCTCTATTGGGCACTATCAATTACTCCAAAAGACTGGAAGTAGAGTAAATACTGAAAGGCTTTTATTAACAGTAAAATAGATTCATGTCCATGCTGACATTGTATCCAGTGTCTGCCCTGGACTGTGGGAGGAGCAGTGACACAATCACCTTTATCCAGGGGTCTGTGGGAGGAGCCACAGGTGCAGTCAGCAGAGGGGTGTGTCCAGACAGATATACATGGTTTACCACATTCACCCCTCCTTTTTTAAAAAGAGAATCCCGTGGGGTGAAGTGACTGACAATAGTTAAAACAAGTATATTTACAGGTTAAGTCTATCAGGCGTTCAAGTCTGTCGCTGTGATCTACGTAGCACTGGTGACGGTGGTTGTGCTGGTTCCGGCCTGACTTAAAGTGCCAGCACATTAGCCATCGGTAATCCCTCATGCGATTGCATCGTGCCCAGTAAGGGAGTGTCGTGAGGTGTCTGTGTAGGGCTTGGAGTGCACGGTGTCTCGTGGGTATATATATCGGTGGGTATAGGGTTCATAGTCACCATGGAGTGTTCAGGGTAGGGGGCAGGTGCTCCTGCGGGTGCCAGGTCGTGGATGGAGACTGTATCCTACCGCCCATCAGGTAAAACCTGATGGTTTTACTGTGGGTTCGCATGATGTAGGTGAACCCTCTCGACTGTCAGGGAGTACTTATTGCTCCTCGCATGTTTCCAGAGCAGCACTTGCCCCGGGGACGTCAGCCAAGCCGGTAGGGTGGTCCCAGTGGTCGACTTCTTGGGAAAGGAAAAGAGTCGCTCATGAGGGGTGGCATTGGTGGGCATGCATAACAGGGAGTGGATGGAGTGGAGTGTCTCGGGGAGGACCTCCTGCCAGCGAGAGACTGGCAGTCCCTTTGATCTAAGGGCTAAGACTGTGGCCTTCCACACCATGGCATTCTCCTTCTCCACCTGTCTATTCCCCCGAGGATTATAGCTCGTGGTCCTACTAGTAGCAATACCCCTAGCCAGCAGGTATTGGCGCAGTTCATCACTCATAAATGAGGACCTTCTGTCACTGTGGATATGGCATGGGTATCCGAACAGAGTGAAGAGCTTGTGCAGGGTCTTTATGACTGATGTGGCAGTGGTATCGGGGCAGGGGATGGCGAAGGGGAACCGCGAGTACTCGTCGATTACGTTAAGAAAGTACACATTGCGGTCGGCGGAGGGAAGGGGGCCCCTAAAGTTGACACTCAGTCGCTCAAGGGGTGGGTGGCCTTGATTAGTTGTGCCTTTTCAGGTCAGTAGAAGTATGGTTTGCACTCTGTGCAGACTTGGCAGTCCCTGGTCATCGTCATGATCTCCTCAAGGGAGTAAGGCAGGTTCTGGGTTTTCATGAAGTAGAAAAGCTGGGTAACCCCTGGGTGGCAAAGATTTGGAAGTAGGTCGTATAGCAGGTCGATCTGCGTGCTGGCACACATTCCCCAGGATAGGGCATCAGAGGGCTCATTGAGCTTCCCAGACTTATACATGATGTCATAGTTGTAGGTGGAGAGCTCGATTCTCCACCTCAAAATTTTATCATTTTTGATTTTTTCCCACTGTTGGTTGCTAAACATGAATGCAACCGAGCGCTGGTCGGTCAGCAAGGTGAACTCTTTGCCGGCGAGATAGTGCCTCCAGTGCCTAATAGCTTCCACTATGGACTAGGCTTCCTTCTCCACCGCGGAGTGCCGTATTTCAGTGCCTTGAAGGGTATGGGAGAAGAACGTCACCAGTCTTCCTGCCTGGTTGAGGGTAGCAGCCTGCGCGAAGTTGGAGGCATCACTCTCTACTTGGAAGGGAATGGTCTCATCCACCGCATGCATTGCTGCTTTGGCAATGTCCCCTTTAATGCAGCTGAAGGCTGCGCAGGCCTCGGCTGAGAGGGGAAATGCGGTGGACTTGACCGGGGGCGGGCCTTGTCTGCGTAGTTAGGGACCCATTGGGCGTAATAGGAAAAGAAGCCCAGGCCCCTTTTGAGGGCTCTGAGGGTGTTGGAGTTGAGGGAGTTCCAACAAGGGGCGCATACAGTAGGGGTCAGGGCCAATGACTCCATTCTGCGCGACACACCCAAGGATAGCAAGTCGGGTGGTTCCAAACACACACTTGTCCTTGTTATAGGTACGATTGAAAGATTTGGCCGCTTGGAAAAATGTACGGAGGTTGTTGTCATGATCCTGCTGGTCGTGACTGCAGATGGTGATGTTTTCCAGATATGGGAACGTGGCTTTCAGTAGGTATGGGTCCACCATTTGGTCCATTTCCCTCTGGAAGACAGATACACTATTCATAAAACCAAAGGGGACACGCAGGAAGTGATAGAGCCTGTCGTCCACCTCGAAGGTGGTGTAGGGGCGGTCCTCCGGGCGGATGGGGAGCTGATGGTAAGCGGATTTTAGGTCTATGGTCGAGTACACCTTGTACTGTGATTGACCATATCTGCGATGCGGGGTAGGGTGTACGTGTCAAGCTGCGTGAACCTATTGATGGCCTGGCTGTATTCCACGACCATCCTATTTTTCTCCCTGTTCCAAACAACGACCATCTGGGCCCTCCAAGGACTTGTGCTTGCCTCAATGATCCCTTCCCTGAGCAGCCGCTGCACCTCCGACTGAATGAAGGCCCTGTCCCCCGCGCTGTACCTCCTGCTTTTAGTTGCCATAGGTTTACAGTTGGGTGTCAGGTTGGTGAACAGCGGTGGGGGAGGGATCTTGAGGGTGGAGAGGCTGCAAATGGTGTCCGTAGTGCGGCTGTTGGCATGGTGTTGGGTGGGATGTGCGGGTCGGTGTGTGTGTGTGGTCAGTAGCGGGATAAGTGATGAATTCCCACAGAACTGAGGATTTCCGACAGTGATTGGTGGGAGGGACCCATCATACTCCGTTGTCACACTTTTCAGGTGGCTCTGGAAGTTGAGCCCCAATAGCACAGGGGCACACAGTTGAGGCATGACCAGTAATGTAAAGTCTTGGTATTCTGTGCCCTGCACAACTAGCATCGCTACACAACCCCCCAGGATGTCTGTGGAATGCGACCCAGAAGCCATGGTGACCCTCTGGCTTCATGAGTCCACACTGCTGCACTGTGTCTGGGTGGATAAAACTCTCTGTGCTGCCTGTGTCAAACAGGCAGCTTGTCCTGCGCCTCTCCACCAGGATGTCCATCATTGAACTTGCGAGCTGGTTGGGAGCACTTTGGTCGAGGGTCACGGAGGCCAGAGTTGAATCGTTGTCTTGTTCTGGCACGGTGGGGTGCCCTGTAAGCACCCGTGGGTTGTAGGTGGTGCGAGGTGGCACTGACCAAGATGGCCACCCCCATGTCTCGCACATGATGGCGGCATGCAGGCAAGATGGTGACCCCATGCCTCGCATGCGGCGATGTTCGGTCCCGCTCGCACTTTGGACTTACAGGCCTTGGCGAAGTGGCCCTTCTTTCCACAGCTGGAGCAGATAGCTTCTTGGGCTGGGCAGCGTTTCTGGGGTGCTTCTCAAGTCCGCAGAAGTAACATTTTGCGGATTTGCGACCGGCAGCAGCCGTGGTTGATTCGCCGGTGGGTTGCGAGGTCTGCAGCGTCCATGAGGCCGTCAGGAGATCACATGCCTGGAGAGTGTCAGAATTTACTTCAAAAAATAAGTGTTTCTTACTGAATCATAGTGAACTGAGAGATTCACTACAATAATGGTGCTAGTAATGATCATTCTGTGGTGCATCACTTCAATTCCACTTCTAATATTTAAGAAGTATCAAGATTGTTGCTTGAATTTCCAGCATCTGCAGATTTCCTCGTGTTTGCTTAGGTGATAATTTGGATAGTTTGCAGAATGAAACAAAGTTCTGCAACACTTTCAGGATGTTTGGCTTTCACAATGGAATCAAACTGATTTTACTAGGTTTTAGCATTTTAGCATCTAACTTTATACTAAGGTGCATCTCCCCAGGTATTGCAAAGGCACATTTAAACTCTTCCAACTTCGTGTGTAGAAGTGAAGTTATTTCAGTATTTCCTCCGAAATACGTTGATTATCCTTTGTACCCGCTGTAGCAATACAAAAATCACAAGAAGGTAGAGCAGGAAATCAACATTTAGCCGCTGAAGCCTGCCCTGCCATTCAATATGATCTCAGCCTATCTCTGCTGATCTCAGCTCCTTGTTGGAGCAATTTGGAACTGTGTCAGTCAGAGTCTTGCCTTGAAAGTCTAGTTGTCCATGTGTATAATTGCCTATAGTGTATCTATACAAACTAACTTCTTTTTCATCTGCCACAATGTAATGCTGTGCTGATTTCCTCTTTGTCATTGCTTATGAGAGAACTCTCCTATTCATGTTGGTGTTGTATTTAAAGTAAAGCTGTTATATGTTATATGTAAAAATGTTATATTTTGATTTATATGCTGTCCCGTGTGTGTTTTTTCCTTCCTAGCATGAGTAGCTTTTGGATGCTAAAATAGCAATTGCGCAGTGAATGGATGCTGCTGCAATGTCCACATGGAGTTGCGTCTCTTGCAATCATATGATGATCTTTCTGGACTAAAGCTTTCAGAGCTATCTGTGCTGTGAGCTCCCTTGCGTTTTTGACAATCATCTCCAGTGATGATGCAGTCCCATAAGCTAAATTGAAGGTGAGTTTTTTTTTGTGTCCAACAGATTTGCTGTATCCTTTAACCTCTTAAACTATATGTGATTTAGTCTCTCTGGACCATCTAAAAATCTTTTCAAAGTTATAGTGCCTCTTCAGGTCAACAATGTAATCACTGACTGTTCTCCCATCTCTCATTTCATTTGTCAAATTTATGACTGTACTATCTCAGGTGGCTGAAGTGCTCATTAACTCTCTGTGCAAACAGGACATCCTTAGCTTTCTGTCAAGCTGCTGCTAGTGAATGAGATACTTTGAAGCTTATTTCTTTCCTTTAAATGATTTTGTTCCCCCACTGCATTTCAATGTCTGTACTTCACCTCAAGTAATATTACTGGTCATGAATAGGTCTCCACATAGAATGTAGATGATTTAAAAGCTTTGTTATCCATACCAGGCTAGCTATGAAAGATATTTCAGTTTGAACTGCCAGTTTCTCTCTTTTCTCTCCAAAATAGCATCATAATAGTCAACTTCTACTTCACACCCAACAAGTTTCATGATAGTGCAGAGTTGCAAAGCCTTTCCAACTGGAATTTTACTTTAAAAGCATTCAGTAAAGCTTTAAGAGCAGTTGCTGTAATGATTCAGAAAAAAAAGCTGTTGTTGCTTGCAGTTCTCTCTCCGACCTGACGTTCTGAACTCACTGATCACCTGCACAGAAGCATCGAAGTTCATGATCATTTTCCGCCTTTTCTGCTGCTTCTGTCTTGCAACAGCAGTTGCTTTTTGGAGTGCTGCAATGGAGTGGAATGAAGGAGCAATCCCTTAGAGGAGCAAAACCTACTTTTTTGATGCATTTTCCTACTGATGCTGATCTATAATAGAACATGTGATTATCCTTGTAGCTAATTGTAGTATATTTTGGTTTGAACTTGACCTATGCTGGGAATACTTACAAGTTCCATCTGCAATGATGTTACCTGAACATCAGGAGTTTATAAACAGGAATATGTGTTTTATTCTTGTCACTGAGAATAACATGTGTATGTGCAAGATATTCATGATGACATCATTATGCTTTATACCCACATGACTTATTTACATATATGAATGCACAACAATGGTTGAACTTGTATCAAAGGAGATTTTTAGGGTTCATTTCAGCCAAGAGTGAGATTATCTTCAATAGGCTTTGAGAATAATCCTGACTGGGACATAGTACATTAAACTTACTGGTTTAATGTAGAACCCATGATATGCAGAGTCAAATAGTGAAAATCATATGCTTCTCTGCACAGATAGGAAAACTCCGTATCTAATGTGGGCAAGGAGGAAACTTGTTTTAGCGTGGAGGGCCTATTTGAAGTTCCAGTGTTACCTGGTAGGAGAGGATAAAAAATAAATCTCTATAGCAGCAGCATTTTACTGTCACTATATTTTCTTGTCCTGTTGATGAAAAGATTCTGAAGTTGAGCAGAATAAAGGTTGGCCTGTCAGGTATTATCAGGAATACAAAGGGGATTATTTTCTGCAGAAGGATTTGTCAAGGGGTTCCTTTCCCTTTCCCTTTTCTCTAGAGGTGTGTACAGTTCTTAGAAAAACTAAAGTCTGCACATGCTTAAAATTTGAAATAAAGTTTGAAAATGCCAGGAATACTCTGCAGGTCAGGCAGTGGCTATGAAGAGAGAAACAGACTTGGCTTTTCAGGGTGATAACTTTTTTAAAATCAGGATCTTGTGATAAACTGCATCTAATTAATTTCAAGAATGCTTGAAATATCACATTTCTTTTATTTATTCTCTGGATTTAGCTGCAGATTGCAAAGGCAGCCATTTCTTGTTGTGTCTAATTACCCTACCCTCTTAACAGTCCATTCTGTTTAGTACAACTAAATCAAACTGATAGATATTCTATAGACACTTAAAAGTGAACTGCAACTAGGTAGACAAGGTAACATTTTGAAAATTACTCTCCCACAAGTTCCAGTCACTCTTTGTGACTGGTAAACCATATGTCTTTTAATAACCAATAATTATGAAATTTCACATAGACAATTGATTAGAGGTGAATTGAAAAGGGTTCGAGTTATAAATGATGAAGAAATAAAAAGATGGTGATTAAGTTTAGGCAAAGACAATACGGGGGGTTGATTTGTTCAAAATTAGAAAGTGAGGGTCAACTTGTGAATAAACCTTGTGACTTCTAGTGGATATGGAGATGAAATGCCCAAGGGGGAGAAAATCCACATTTTGGAGATTATTGATTTTGTTTACCAAATATTGTCACACTAAAGTTAGTTATAAAATGGGGGTTGGCTACCTTTATCCTTTTTTGAGGCCAATAGGGTATTTTTTTCTCTTGCACTCTCCAGGTTCTGGGAAAAGCACTGCCATTATTAATTACTTTACCATCTCTCACTATGCTGCAAGGCCTTCATATTTGGTGACCTCAAGGTCACAAAAAGAAAAAAACAACCGTTCTGCTTTTTTTTCCTGTGATGATTGATCAATGCTTCTTTGGTCAAAGTAATGTGTTCTAATCAACCCAACCTTTATTAGAAATGCCAGATCTTCTGCTTCAGAGATAGTATCTCCTCCAAGGCATTATTAATATGATAAAATTATCAGAAAATTATGTTGCAACACTCATTATAAAGTATTCCTACAAACACAATAACACAGGAAATTAAATGTTGCTTAAATAACCCAGGGCATGCCCTTTTCTCACTGTTGTCATCAGGTAGGAGATACAGAAGCCTGAAGGCACACACTCAGCGATTCAGGAACAGCTTCTTCCCCTCTGCCATCTGATTTCTGAATGGACATTGAAGCTTTGGACACTACCACACTTTTTTAAATATACAGTACAATATTTCTGTTTTTGCACATTTTTAATAATCTATTCAGTATATGTAATTGATTTAATTTATTTATTATTATTTTTTTCTCTCTGCTAGATTATGTATTGCATTGAACTGCTGCTGCTAAGTTAACAAGTTTCATGTCACATGCCAGAGATAACAAAGCTGATTCTGATTCTGATATTTACAGATGTGGTATTCTCTTAAAACCAGGGCACGATTTCATGCTGAATGTCCTGTTTCCTTCTCTTGGCAGCAACAATGTTCAATACTCACCATGTGGGTTAATGGTCTGAACTAATAGCCAGAAGCATGGCATTTTCACACAGTAATACTGTCTTAATGGCATGCAAACAGGTCCATTGGCCCAACAAGTCCTCACTGATCACCATCTACCTATTAAAATGAATCTTACATTCATCACAGGTATTTTTTATTCTCCCCACATTCTCACCACCATTCTACCACTCACCTGCACAGCAAGGGGAATTTACACTGGCCAATTAACCTACCAGCCTAAACATCTTTGGGATGTGGAAGGAAACTGGAGCATCGGGAAGAACTCCACACGGTATGCAAACACTACATTGACAGGTCTCACGGTTAGGATGGAAGCCGGGTCCCTGGCACTGTGAGGCTGCCGTTCCATTAACTTCTCCACTGTGCTGCTCAAACCCAGGGCCATGAATTCAAAACCCATTACAACTAAGGAAGATAATTAAATAAAATTAGGTGTAATAATCTAGTATTAATGATGATGAAGGTAAAATGATCCAATTGCCATGCTGTCTGGTTGACCAGCATCTTGCGAGGAATAAACCAACGTGTTTGATTCTTAATTGCGCTCTAAAACACATATCACAGTTCAGTAACCAATTAGGAATGGACAATAAACACTGGCCTTGCCAACGGTGTCTATGTCACATGTGGTAAATAAGTAATAGCAAGATTTAAGAGCATACAGGACATTTTCTGTTTAAGACAACATCTGGTGCAATTTGTGGACTAAGAGCATGAATGAAAGAGGCCCAAGAAAATTAACCCCATGTTCTTTGTTCTTGTCAACAAATACATGTCAAAAGATAATAAATAGGCCTGTTATAGACAGCCAGGTGTGCAGTTTCCTGGGTTGGTGAGTTCCGTGCTGAAGCAAGCATGCAACTACAGGGGAAATGTAGCTGAATTACTGTTATTGGGCACTGATTTCAAATACAGATGTGACTGGAAAGGGAAATTATGGAAGGCATTTAGAAGATAAAGAATACACCTGGAATTTGCTGAATGTTGTAAATCTTATGGTGTTGCTAACTTTTTTAATTTCAAAAATTAACTTTATTCATAATAAAAAAGATTATATATAAAGGAAAAGGATGTGCAAAAAATCTTTTACATTCAAGATCATTACATTCAGTAGTAGCAAAAAGAACACAAATAAAGGTTGCACCATTGTCACTCACATGGCTTCCTGTGGTGATACCCCTTTTTATTGTTTGAGAGGCTTCCCACCCAACTCTGCCATCTGTGTGGAAGGAACCTAGACTGTGGTCCTTCCCCTCAGAGCCTCAGCATTGGTTCACTGAGTGTCAGTGCATCCCTCAGCATGTACTCCTGCAGACCGAACTATCCCAGTCTGCTGCATTCCCTTAGATGTCTTGCTATGCTGGAGGACCAACACATTTCAGACAGATCAAAGGGCATCTTCTATTGAGTTGATGACCTTCCAGCAGTACTAGAAGTCTGGCTCAGCGTGTGACCTAGGAACAGTCCATAAATCAGAGTCCTCTGTTATGCGTTTGCTGGGATAAACTGGGACACAACACTCGTATTAGGCACAGCACCCACTTGGCAAATCCACAGTCCGCAGGGAGGTGGGTGACTGTCTCACCCTCACCACAGCCATCCTGAGGGTGGTGTACACTGGTGGTGATAGAGGAAGGCTCTGATTTGGAGGGCCTCACTTTATCACCAGCAAAGTGAAGCATTGATGCTTGTCGGTCAAATCTGGCGTTGAAGTTCTCTGCTAGGTGGTTTGGACCCTTTTGTTGAGTGAACAAACCCACAGAATTAATAGTGTCCCTGTCTTGCAGTGCCTGTAGTACATTCCCTGCTGACCACTGCCTGATAGGCTTGTGTTTAAACATAGTTACATCAACATGGAAGGGAGGGGTATGGAGGGTTAAGGTCCCATTATTCAAACTTCTTTTAAATGTTGAAATTGAAGCTGCTTCCTCCACTTCCACTGGTTCATGTTCCACACTCATGACGCCATCTGAGTGAAATAGTTCCTCTTCAGATTCTCCTTAAATATTTCACCTTTCACCATTCACCTATGACCTCTAGCTCTAGTTTCACCAAAGCTCAGTGGAAAAAGTCTATATTAATCCTACCTATACTCCTCATAATGTTGTTTATCTTGGTGCCCATGAATTTTGGATCCATACACAGCTTGATCCAGCCACAAACTAAGGAGGTCATCAGGATGAGATCAATGTTGGGTATATTTCCTGACTGATTGTATCATGGTCTGGAATGGAAATACCAATGCTCAAGAACAGAAAAAGTCACAGAAAGTGGTGAATACAGCCCAGTCCATTATGGGAAAACCCTATGGAGAAACAATAACGGGCAAGGAGATGGCAGATGAACTAAACGAGAATTTTGCATCAGTCTTCACCGTGGAAGGCACTAGCAGCATGCCCAATGTTGTAGTGTGTGAAGGAAGAGAAGTGGGTGCAGTTACTATTACAAGGGAGAGGGTGCTCAAAAAGCTGAAAGACCAAAAAGTACACGCCACTTGGATCAGATGAACTGCACCCTAGGGTTCTGAAAGAGGTAGCATTGGAGATTGTGGCAGCATTAGCAATGATCTTTCAAAAAATCATTGGGCTCTGCCATGGTGCCAGAGGACTGGAAAATTGCAAATGCTACTCCACTCTTTAAGAAAGGAGGAAGGCTGCAGAAAGGTAATTATGGACCAGTTAGCCTGACCTCTGTGGTTGGGAAGATGTTAGAGTCAATTGTTAAGGATGAGGTGATGGAGAACATGGTGACCCAGGACAAGATAGGACAAAGCCAGCATGGTTTCCTCAAGGGAAAATCCTGCCTGACGAACTTGTTGTAATACTTTGAGGAGAATACAAGTAGGAAAGATAAAGGGATGCTGTATACTTGGACTTTCAGAAGGCCTTTGACAAAGTGCCTCACACGAGGCTGCTTACCAAGTTAAGAGCCAGTGGTATTCCAGGAAAGTTAATAAGATGGTTAGAGCATTGGCTGATTCGAAGAAGGCAACGAGTGGAAATAAAAGTATCCTTTTCTGGTTGGATGTCGGTGACTAGTGGTGTTCCGCAGGGGTCGGCGTAGGGACCACTTCTTTCAATGCTGTATATAAATGATTTAAATGATGAAATATATGGCTTTGTTGCCAAGTTTGTAGATGATATAAGATTGGTGGAGGGGCACGTAATGTAGAGGAAACTGGTAGGATATAGAGAACTTAGTGAGATTAGGAGAATGGACAAGAAAGTGGCAAATGAAATATAATGCTGGAAAATGCACGGTCATACACTTTGGTAGTAGAAATAAATGTGCAGACTATTTCCTAAATGGGGAGAAAATCCAAAATTCTGAGTTGCAAAGGGACCTGGGAGTCCTTGTGCAGAACTCTCTAAAGGTTAACTTGCAGGTAGATTCTGTGGCGAGGAAGGCAAATGCACTGGGTCTGTACTTGCTGGAATTTAGAAGGATGAGGGGGGATCTCAGTGAACCCTTTCGAATGTTGGAAGGCCTAGACAGTGAAGATGTGGAAAGGATGTTTCCTCTGGGGGAAGTCTTGGACAAGATGGCACAGCCTCAGGATAGAGGGACATCCATTTAAAACAGAGATGCAAAGAAATTTCTTTAGCCAGATGGTGGTTAGATTTGTGGAATTTGTTGTCATGTGCAACTGTGGAAGCCAGGTTGTTTGGTGTACTTAAGGCAGAGATTAATAGGTTCTTGATTGGACATGGCATCAAAGGTTACGGGATGAAGACCAGGAACTGGGGTTGAGTAGCGGAA
The DNA here is from genome assembly GCF_030144855.1 of Hypanus sabinus. Lineage (NCBI taxonomy): Eukaryota > Metazoa > Chordata > Chondrichthyes > Myliobatiformes > Dasyatidae > Hypanus > Hypanus sabinus. The sequence goes on from NC_082707.1 coordinate 129,977,844, forward strand.
ATAAAAGGATCAGCCATGATTGAATGGCAGAATAGACTCGATGAGCCAAACGGTCTAATTCTGCTCCTATGTCTTATTATGGTCTTATTAGGTTGTTCCACACTCTCACCTCCTTCAGAATGAAAAAGATCCCCCTTAAGCTTTTCACTTTCTCTAAAAAGCGCTATAGGATTGGTTAAACCATAACCTACCGTGCACGAAGACATGTTGACTATCCCTAATTAGTCCCTATCTATACAACTACTCATATATCCAGTCACTTAGAGTACCTTCCAACAACTTACCCACGCAAGGCTCACCGCCCTATAGCTTCCCAGCTTATTCTTGGAGCCTTTCTTAAACATTTGCTCTCCTGCAATCCTCTGGCACCTCACCCACGACTGAGGATTTTAAAAATATCTCTATTAGGGTGCTGCAGCTTCTGCTCTTGCCTCCCACAAAGCCAGAGAGAACACCTTGTCAGGACCTTGGGTTTTATCTGCCCTAATTTGTTTCAAGGCAGCAAACACCACCCCCTCTGTAATCTGTATTTGGTCCATGACTTCAGTGCTGCGTTGCCTCACTTTTATAGTCTCTGTGTCCACCACTGATTAAATACAGATGTAAAAACTCCATTTAAGACCTCCTCCATCTCTTTTGGCTCTGTGCATAGATGAGCACTCTGATCTGCAAGAGGACCGATTTTGTCCCTTGCTATCTTTTTGTTCTTACTATATCTATAGACGCCCTTGGGATTCTCCTTCACCTTGCCAGCTAGAGCAACCCCATACCTTCTTTAATGAATTAATTATTTTGATTATTTAGAGATACAATTTCTGGCCCAACAAGCTGAACAACCCAGCAACCCACCTATTTAACACTAGCCCAATCATTAATTTACAATGACCAATTAACGTACTAACCAGTACGTTTCTGGACTGTGGTTGGAAATCTGAACAACCAGAAGAAACCCATGCAGTCAAGGGGGAGAATGTTCAATCTCCTTACACATAGCACTGGAATTGAACTTCAAATTCTGGAATTCCCAGAGTTCCCCTCCTGATCTCCTTCTTATGTGTTGTCTTGCTTTTATTTTGCTCCTCAAGTACCTGATTTGTTCCTTGTTGTCCATACCCACTGTGCACCTCCTTTTTCTTAACCATGGCCTCAAATCTCTCACAAATTGAAATTCCCTAAACCTGTTATTCTTTTATTCTGACAGGAACATACAAACTGTGTACTCTCAAAATTTCACCTTTGAAGGCCTCAAACTCACCAAACACATGTTTTCCAGAAGATAACCTGTCCCAGTCCACACTTGCCAGATCCTTTCTGATACCGTCAAAATTGGTCTTTCTCCAATTTGGAGTCTCAACCTAAGGACCAGACCTATCCTTCTCCGTAATTATTTTGAAACTAATGACAAATGATCACGAAGTTCAAAGTGTTCCCCTGCACATACATCTGTCACCTGTATTCCATCTGCTACTTCTTTGCCAATTCCCATTATCTATCCAAATCCTTCTGCAGACTACCTCAACTACTTCCATCCGCTACTTCCTCAACACACCGACCCCTCCACTTCTTTTTGTATCACCCGCAAACTTGACAACAATACTATCAATTCTGTCCAGATCATTAACATGCAATGTGAAAAACAGACCTAACATGAGGACCTGCAGAACTGGAGCATTAGCAGCCAATCAGAAAAAGTCTCCTTTTTCCTAACTCTTTTGTCACCCAGCCAATCTTCTGTGCATGCTAGTATCTTTCCTGTAATACCATGGGCTCTTATCTTGTTTAGTAGCCTCTTTTGCAGTCTTCAATCCAAGTAAACAACATCTGGCGACTCTCCTTTGTCTATCCTGCCTGTTACTGTATTTCCTCAAAGAATTCAACAGATTTGTGAGGCATGATTTCCTCTTAAGGAAACCATGGCGACGTTGGCCTATATTATCATGCACCTCCAAGTACCCTGAAACCCGAAATGGACTCTGACATCTTCACCAACAGTGAGGTCAAGCTAACTGACCTATTATTTCCTGTCACAAACAAAAGAAAATCTGCAGATGCTGGAAATCCGAGCAACACAAACAAAATGTTGGAGGAACTCAGCAGGCCAGGCAGAATCTAGGAAAAGAGTACAGTCGATGTTTTTGACCAAAACCCTCTGGCAGGACTGGAAACAAAAAGCTGAGGAGTAGATTAAAAGGTGGGTGGGGGGGGGGTAGGGGAGAGAGAAACACAAGGCAGATGGAGCATAGGTGCTTGGTGAAGCTGTCTCCCAATCTACGTTGGATGTCCATCTGTCAGAAAAAGTGGGATCTCCCAGTGGCCAGCCATTTTAATTCCATTTCCATTCCCATTCCAATATGTCTATCCATGGCCTCCTCCACTGTCATGATGAGGCCACACTAAGGTCAGAAGAACAACACCTCATATTCTGTCTGGGTAGCCTCCAACCTGATGGCATGAACATCGATTTCTCGAACTTCAAGTATTGCCCCCCCTTCACCATTCCCCATCCCCTTTTCCCTCTCTCACCTTGTCTCCTTGCCCGCCCATCGCCTCCCTATGGTGCTCCTCCCCCCTTTTCTTTCTTCTATGGCCTCTGTCTCTTTTACCAATTTACTTCTTCCCTGTTCCTTCAGGTTTCACCAGTCACCTTGTGTTTCTCTGTCCTCTCCCCCCACCTTTTAAATCTACTCCTCGGCTTTTTCTCCCCAGTACTGCGGACTGGTTTTGGCCTGAATGATTGACTGTTTACTCTTTTCCTAGATGATGCCTGGCCTGCTGAGTTCCTCCAGCATTTTGTGTGTGTTGCTATTATTTCCTGTCTTTTGCCTCCATCCCTTTGTCAAGAATGGAATGACATCTGTGATTTCCAGTCCTCTGGCACCATTCCACAATCTAGTTACTCTTGAAAAGTCACTACTAATGCCTCCATAATCTCTTCAGCTACCTCTTTCAGAACCATGGAATGTAGTTTGTCTAGTCCAGGTACTTATCTACCTTAAGACTTTTCAGCTTCCAAAGCAGCTTTTCCTTAGTAATAACATTTACAGACAATTCTGCCCCAACACGCTCAGGCTTTCTGACATGCTGTCATGTGTTCCACAGTGCAGACTGACACATTCAGTTTCACATATGTGGTAAACTATGTATACCTGTCTGGACATGCCCCTCTGCTGACTGCTCCTGTGGCTCCTCCCACAGACCCCTGTATAAAGGCGATTGGAGGCACTGCTCCTCCCTCAGTCTCCAAGATGTTGTGGTCACTTTTGATGCTAATAAAAGCCTATCGTTCGCCTCCTGTCTCCGAGAGTTATTGATGGTGCATCAACATATTCACATATTCATTTCACCCACCATTTCTTTGTTCCTCTTACTACCTCTCCAGCATTATGTTCCAGGGGTTGATGCCCACTCTTGCATCTAGTTTACTCTTTATATATTGTGATTAAGCATTACGCTGCCACAGCAAACCAAAAACCATGGGTGACCCGCTGAGAAGCAAGAGAAAATCTGCCAATGCTGGAAATCCGAGAAACACACATAAAATGCTGGAGGAACTCAGCAGGTCAGGCAGCATCTCTGGAAAAAAGTACAGTCGATGTTTCTGGCCATCAAAAATGTTGAAACGTCAACTGTAATTTCTTCTATAGTTCTGCCTGGCCTGCTGCGTTCCTCCAGCATTTTGTGTGTGTTGCTCGGTGACTCGCTGAGGTTGGTGGGCTGCTTAGGGATCGGGATGTTGCCTTCAGATCGGTGGACGGGACGACTCTAACGTCAGCAAGAGCTGTGCTCTCCCAAGCTGTCAGGAAGGCAAAGCATGAGTACTCACAGAAAATTCACAGGCACCTTTGTGACACCAGGGACATGTGGTGCATGTGGCAAGATATACAAACCACAACAGATTGCAAGTCCACCCTGAGAGTCAACGACAATGACGCTTCCCTTCCGTATAGGCTGAACGCTTTCGATGCACGATTTGATGTGATGAATGATGTGACACTGAGGAAAGCCCCCTCTCCCCCTTGTGGAACAGGCATGGCGTCTGATCACAGCCACAGTGAGGAGGACCCTAGCCAGGGTAAGTTCACACAAAGCTGTGGCTCCGGACAACATACCTCCCCTGTGCTGAGGGATTTTATGGCCCGGCTAACAGAGGTCTAGTCTTAATGGACATCTTTAAGATTTCTCTGCAGCAATTCACTATTCCTGCAGGCTGCAAGGCAGCAGTGTTATTGGTGCCTGAGAGACTGATGGTAACTGGCCTAAACGATTATCCCCCAGTGGCACAGACCTCAACAATCATGAAGCGGCTAGTATTGGACCACATAAAATCCCATTTTCCAGATACATTGGTCTCTCTCCAGTTCACCTGCTGCTCACACTGGTGCAAAGATGATGTCATAACCTCGGCCCTCCACTCCGTCCTGTCCCACCTAAAAAATGTTGCCTTATACACGACGATGTTGTTCGTTGACTTCAGCTCAACGTTTAACACAATCATCCCTCAAAGGTTGGTGAGTAATCCGTCTTCTTTGGGACTCAACAACCCTCTCAGTAACTGGATTTTGGACTTCTTGACAGAAAGAGCCCAGTCAGTCCGGAATGGCAGCAACACCTCAAGCTCCAGCACACTGAGCACTGGTGCCCCACAGGGCCGTGTGCTTGGCCCTCTACTGCTCACGCTGCTGAATTACAATGGCACTGCCGAATTCAGCTCAAAGCGCATCATCAAGCTCTCCGATTATACAACAGTGGTTGGCCTCATCGGTAACTTGTCTTCTGTGATATAGAAGCTGCAAGGCATTGGACCATGTGACCCTACAGAGGACAATAAAAGCCACAGAGAGGATCACTGGGTCTCCTCCCTCTTAGTGACATTTATTGGGAGCGTTGTATGCTGAAGGGCCCAAAGTATTATTGAGGACCCCTACCACTCATCCAACAATCTCTTTGACCTACCACTGTCAGGAAAGAGGTACAGGAGCATCAGGACTAGGACTGCCAGACTGTGTCACAGTGGCAGAGCGAAGTTGGTGCTAAATGGCGACTCCTCTGCTTGCATCTTCAGAAACAGCTCTATTTCTATCTTTGATATCTCTTTCTTCCTTTTTGAGGTTATTTTGAAGACCCCGACCTGGAGTTACACTCTAACTTTGGAATGGGACCCGCTCTCAGGGCCTCATGACTGGCCACTTTTTGATATCCCAAGGATGTGGCCTGGAAGACAAGCACACCTTCAGGGTGCCGGATTTTCGTGGCTCTGGAGACGGGCTGATTCTAGGCCGGTGTCCCTGACTGAGGTGCCGAGGGAGAACGCGGAGCATTGGGAGCAGCAGGCTAGCTGCCGGTGGTTGTGTGTCCAGAGAGCTGAGACTTGGGGCCAAACCTCTGGGCACAGAGCTAAGAAAAAGCAATGCAACAGCAGACTTGTAAATCAGCGAGTTGTTTGTTGTGTCTCCACTCTCGCTGTGAAACGGGGACACCTCTTTCCCCTTATTAGGGAGAAAAAGAGCCCGTGGTATGTCAAATTACTGGGTGAATGAGTAGCCTTTGGGTACTACAAGTCTGTGTCTTTATTGATGCTTTGCTGCATGCCTGAGTGCTCAGTGGGGGGGGGCACCGATGCTTTTTGGCTTGTTGGGGGGGGGGGGTTAGTGCCTTGCTGCTGTTTGTGCGTGGGAGGGGGAGCTGGGGGGGCTTTGGGGTTCTAACGTTTTCACTGTCACCCATCCTTTGGGGTACTCCTCTGTTTTTGTGGATGCTTGTGAGGAAAAAGAATTTCAGGATGTATAATGTGAACATTTCTCTGATATTAAATGTACCTATTGAACCTATTGAACCCTCAGGCTGTGAGACTGTGAATACCCTGCCACAACTGAGGCTCCCTTCATTGGGACAGCAAACTGTTTACTGTTTAATGTTTATCTGAGCTGACTACCACATGCACCTTGCATTACGTTTTAATAACTTATTTGCGATATTATTTTATTTTATGTGCTGTGTGTGATGTATCTATTATGGGTGCACTGTGGTCTGAAGGAATGTTGTTTTGTTTGGTTGTATATATGTACAGTCAGTTGGCAATAAATTTGAATCTATATCTGAAAATGTTTTGTATCCTATTTTGTATTATCAGCTTACCTTCGTATTTCATCTTTTCTATCCTTATTGTTTTTTTAGTTGTGTTCTGTTGGCTTTTAAAAGCTGCTTTGACTTCCCTTGTCAGCCATGGATGCCTCATTCTCCCTTTAGAAAGCCCATTCTTCTTTGGGATGAAGTGATCCAATATCTCCCAAATGACTCCCAGAAGCTCCAACCATTGCTCCACTGCCGTCATCCCTGCTCATGTCCCATTCCAATCAGCTTTGGCCAGCTCCTTTCTCATGCATCTGACGTTCTCTTTACTCCACTGTAATACTGATACATCTGATTTTAGCTTCTCTCTCTTAAACTCAGAGTGAATTCTATCACATTAGGATCACTGCCTCCTCGGGTTTCTTTATCCTAAGCTTCATAAGAAAATCTGGTTCATTAAAGAACATTCAAGCCAGAATTGCCTTTTCCCTGTTGCACTTGACCACAAGCTGCTCTAAAAGCCATCACATTGGCGTTCTACAAATTCCTCTCTTGGGATCCAGCATCAACCTGATTTTCCCAATTTACCTGAATTTTGAAATCCCTCATAACCATCATAAGACTGCCCCTCGTACATGCCTGAGCCCCTCTGAACCAGATTCCCAGCACTTTTGTGTAGTCAGGCCTGACAGTGAAGTGGAGATGGGAATGCTTGGTCCACTTACCGAAGAGTATTGCCTTGCTTTTCCTGTGGTTGACCTTGACCCCCGATGCCATCTCAAACTGGTCTCATATGCTGATCAGCCTGCAAATCAGTCATGGATCTGGGCAGGAGATAATGACATTGTCTTGTACAGGGAGGTTTTAATTTGTGTGCCTCCACTGCCTGGCAACATCAGCCTTTGTCTTCTCTGCAGAAGGTTCTATGTCGCATGCAAACAAGATAAGGGAGAGTGGGCAACCCTGCCTAACTCCAGACTTGATGTGGAAGCTATCCATCTTCCACCCATTCTTTTGGACTCCATTACAGACCTATGCAGAGCAGCTGGATGCAATATTTGATCACCTTCCCAAACCCACTGTACATGTGTGACATCCTGTTGAAGGTCTTTTCTTGATCTAAGCTGACCAGGCAGGCATCTAACCCTCTGCTCTGCACGTAGGTGATTGTATACCTGAGTAATGTAGAGCTGTCAAGTTACAAAAGGCACATGTTCTTTGGAAGGGAAGACACAATCGAGTTTTTTAAAAAATCAGAGAATTGAAGAATTCACAGTTTTATAACTCTGAGTACTGGTTGTTAATCATAAAAAAGGGAACAGAAATGGCTGGTTATGTTGGAAAAATTGATGAGTTTGATTACACAATGGATAATTGGCTTATGTATACTGAACTATTGGAACAGTATTTTGAAGCAAATCAAATAGCCAATGAGAGGAAGATAGCAATTTTGCTAAATTCTTTGGATTTAAAGGCAGACAAGTTGCAAGCATTCGGCTTTTGTGCGTATAAACAAGCAGAATCTACTCTGTGTGCATTAAGGTTAATGGATGAACTTCAAAAGGGAGATGAAAAAATGCAAAGACCACTGTCTTGCTGATGAATGGAAGAATGAAAAGAAAGGAGTCAGTGGAGATTCGTTAGATGATGTTGTGGATGTGGAAACCAAGAGAAGAGATCAGATCGTAAAGGGAGCATAGAAGCATTAATAAGAGAATACTCCAGTGAACTGAATGTACCTTCCCAAGATCAAGATGTAAAACTAGAAGAAGGAAAAGGAAGAAGAAGAAATGTGTCCAGAGCTGTCAGAACCACTTCCTGCAGTTTCAGAGTCAATTCCTACAACCACCATGGAGGAGGAGGCCCCGGAACCTGACATTGTTTCAGAACCGCAAGTCTCACCTGCCAAGCAGAGTGACCCCCTTGTCAGGAAAAATGCTATTCTACAAGAATAAGAAAGACTCCACAGTAGTTAAATCTTTAAGCCTGAATGGGACGATTTAAAAGTTACTACGCTGTGGATGTCTGCATATAGTAGCTGCATTATATAGTATACTGTGTATATAGTTCAGATGCGTTCTCTATTGAGTTGGAGCTTGTAGCTAAGCAGGGAGGAGTGTTGTGTGCTTAATATTTCAGTAATATTTGAGTGATCTTGTGTGTGTGTATATATATAGTTTGATTAAGTGTTGTTGTTCATTATAATAATTCATTATGGGTTACATGTATAAATACATGAATTGTGTACATTATTGTGCTCCTGTGTGATACATACGCACCTTGCTAAAGTAAACTTGAAGCTGGACCTGCATTTTCAGATTCCCATATCTTCCTTTGAATTAGTCTAATGTTTTGAAAGTACAAAACATTACGGAGGGCCATGGAACAACCAGATACTGTACATGGAAGCGTTCTGTGGCAGTCTCTACATTTACACAGCCCTGACCCTTTCAGATTAATTTTCTACTGGGCCGGCGGGGTGCAGGTTAGCGTACTCCGTGTTCTCTCTTGTGCTGAGGTGAGAAGAGATTGAGCAGCCAATTGTTGGTGATCAAAATTCAAAGTAAATTTATTATCAAAGTACATGCATGTTACCATATATATACAACCTGAGATTCATTTTCTTGTGGGCATTCACAGTGAATGCAAGAAACAGAATAGAATCGGTGAAACACTGCGGCCAGCAGGACGGACGAACAACCAATGTGCAGAGTGTTGTTATCCTGTCACGTAGCAGGGTCATGCCCTCAGCACAGGTGTCTCTCAGAGCTGTGGTACATTCATAACAGTGTAATAAACCATGCACGTACAAAAAGAAAGAAAAGGGAAATAATAAAAATAATAAATAAATGAGCAATACATATATCGTGAACAGGGGATGAAGAGTTCTTGAAAGTAAGTCCATAGGTTGTGGGAACAGTTCAGTGATGGTCTAGTGAAGTTATCCTCTTTGGTTCAAGCGCCTGATGACTGAGGGGTAATAACTGTTCCTGAACCTGGTGGTGTGGGTTCTGAGGCTCCTGTACCTTTTTTCTGATGGCAACAGTGAGAAGAGAGCATGACTTGGGTGGTGGAGGTCAGAAGTGACTTTTTACTTTATTGCCTCACAGTAGAAGTAACTTGGTCATCTTCCAACACAGTCAGGTGTCTGTAAGGAAGGTTTATGAAATTATTATGGGATTGAAAGGCTTATCTTATGAGGAGTGTTTGATGGCTCTGGTTCTGCACTCATTGGAATTCAAAAGAATAAGGGGAGATCTCATTGAAACCCATCGAATGATGAAATGCTTCAATAGAGTGGATCCAGAGAGTACGTTTCCTATTGTAGGGGAGTCTTAAGACTAGAGGACACAGTCTCAGAATTGAAGGACACCCACTTAGAACTGAGATGAGGAGGAATTTTGTTAGCCAGAGAATGGTGAATCTGTGGAATTCGTTGCCATGGGCAGCTGTGGAGGCCAGGTCATTGGGTATATTTCAGAGAGAGGTTGATAGATTCTTGATTAGTTGGGTCATGAGGAGATATGGGGAGAAGGCAGGTGATTGGGGCTGAGAGAGAAATGGATCAGCCATGATGAAATCGTAGGGCAGACTCTATGGGCCAAATGGCCTCATTCTGCTCCTATATCTTAAGGCCTGAACACTGTAGACTGGCTGAGCACAGGCTTAGTACTGAACGATGCTCAGTGCAGCCACATTAAGGCTCTGTGGGGAAGGACCACAATCTAGGCTCCTTTAAACAAGATGCAGCGGGAGTTGGGTGGGGAAGCCTCTTGAATGATGAAACAGCTATCGGGGCTACGTTATGGTAATGGTGCTATGTTTGGTTTTTAACCCTCCTTAAATTTACACAGCATGATGTTCTGAAGAAGAATGTAAAGTTTTTCTTCGCACTATTCCTTTTGTATGTACTTTTACCAAATAATAAGTCTACTTCTGAAATTGAAGTCAGTAGAAGCAGCCAGTTCCCCTTAACCAAGCAGGAAGATGTCATTGAGTAATTTGATGTTGTCAACTACATACAGATGTCACAACCTACTCCTAAATGCCATCATTGTCAGGAGTGAACAAACCAAAAGTTTTACAGGGCACCAACTCTTCTGTATAAACATGCTTAACATCAGGACTTTCAATGCCACTGGGGATGATGTAAATGCATGAATTATCAGCATTAATAATGCACCAAGCTCTCAAAGTTGTATCACTCTTGTCAGTGTGGAAAATGTGGGCACAGTGACCATTGTATTTGCCAATAAAATGGTTATGGACAGCCAGTATTTGAAAGCAAGAGTTATGTCCAATTGCATTAAATTAATCAGTTGCTAGGAATTAGTAACAGTTTTGTAGTTTCATAATTATTTCACAGCCACAGAACGTTCTCTCAGTCTACATAATAATTATTGCTTTTACTAGACTTTCCTTCAGCTCTCTGCAAAGTTTGTGGTTATTTCCATTTTAGCCTGTAGGTGGTAGCAAAAAACTATATGAAAAAGATCTCTACTCATCCTTTGACCAAAAAGGAAAGGCACATTTGTTCAGCCACTGAACCTCGTGAGCAGTAGTACACACTGGTTAATGTGTCCTGATTCCGTTATGTCAAATGTGCTGATACACTGCAGTAAGATGTCTAATAATTCTTCAGAGACATTTAGAAGAAGGATAGTAATTTACAGTATATTATTGGCATGCTGAGCAGAACTGGAACAAGTCAAGTCTTTATGTGTAAAGTTTACTCATTTGCTGTGTGTTAATGTCTTTATGCAACAATGTGTTCAATGTTCTGCTAAGTTATTCCAAAGTTCAAACTGGTAGTCCTTTGAGAGATGCTTGAAAAACAGATGTTGGCAATCCTTGGGCAAGTTTCTGTGAACTTTTCGTTTAATTCTCTGAATCAAAATACTGTCAATAGAATAAGAAAAAACAGATATATCATCAAATGAGATATGCTATGTCAACATATTTACCCGTTCAAAAAGTGTTGGCCTGAATGTGTGAAATTCTGTGGTGATTATTAATTACTTTTTTTGAATATATTAACTGTGCAAGAACACATTATGGTACGTAGCAGCAAAATGGCATAAGGTCTGCTTGGCTGCACAACACAGTGGTAAATCGATATCCTTTTTTCTGGGAGAGCATAATCTCTCAAGCAAGCCAAGTTTGGTGCAGTTCTCACTGCTTTCAGGAGAGATAAAAATGTTACAGTTGTGTGAAGGTGTTAACAGGCCTCAAAATATCAGTGTAACAATGAGAGCAAAAGCTTCCAAAGAATTCTCCAAAGCAGTTCCATGAGGAAAACAAGGTTCAACTGTTGAAACTGGCCTAGCTTATTTTAGATAGTGACACTCCCGTGGTGTGGGAGCAAAGTGGGAGATGTGAGGGTTGTGAGTAGTTCAAAGGAAGCATTGTGAATGCATTGTAAATATGGAATTGCCCTTTGATTTTTAGCACAAACAATATTGTGTAGCATTGGGTTGAGCAGGCCTCCTCCTCCAAAAGGGGTCTCAATATGATGTCTGCTGTGTCTCATTTTGTTGAATAAGGAGACTGTTTCTGTGACTTTGTCATGCCACAACATTGGGTGCTCGTCCAGGGTACCTTTTAGTGACCCATCATGCCGCTGGTGATCACAGCAGTACAAATGGGTGAGTACTTTTAAAATTAGCACTCACACTTGCACCTCTTCATGTTGGTGGCTACGTGGGTTTGTGAGGTATTCAGCAGAGAGCTGAATGATGTGGTGTGTGTGTTCATATGTATGTTTATGTAAGAGACTAAACTTTGTGTGGTCATTTGGTGAGATGGGACCACCAGTTACCAAGGGTGGTTATTGAAGGTTTGGGATATCAGTGAGGTGTCTGTACTTGTTCCGGGAACTGCATTTTAGCATACGTGTTTGTAAATGTGTGTGCCTCGGTGTGACAATTAGATGCAAAGGAATACAGCAGGCATTATGAGTTCAGACGCATGTTAGTGGCAGATTGTAGAGTACATACTCTGTGGTATTAACAGTGTACTGTTTAACTTGCATCTATTGTGTCTGTGCACGACTATGTATTAATTAAATAAAAGCACACATGCAGGAAATGGCTTTAACTGGTGTATTCACATTGCAACAAGAGACAGAGAGAGAACTGCACACACGTAGACAACAGATCAATATGTAGTGCTGGGGCGTTGGGGTCATTGCTCTAAAAGAAATGCATCCATACATTACATTCCCCCCTTTAGATTAATGCAACATAAACTGTATCTGTACAAACCATTCAATTTCCTTTCCATAAACCCATATTCCAAATAAACATCCTTTCACAATAACTGGTTCAATCTTCTCTTGTGATATACATAAGCCACGCTTGTCAATGATGTAAGAACATAAGAAATAGGAGCAGGAGTAGGTCATCTGGCCCATCAAGCCTGCTCTGCCATCCAATAAGATCATGGGCGATCTGGCCATGGACTCATCTCCACCTACCTACCTTTCCCCCATAACCTTTAAGTCCCCTACCATGCAAAAACCTATCCAACCTTGTCTTAAATATATTCACTGAGGTAGCCTCCACTGCTTCATTGGGCAGAGAATTCCACAGATCCACCACCCTCTGGGAAAAGCAGTTCCTCCTCATCTCCATTATAAATCTACTCCGCCGAATCTTGAGACTATGTCCCCTAGTTCCAGACTCATCTACCAGTGGAAACAGCTTTCCTGCCTCTATCATATCTATCCATTTTATAATTTTATATGTTTCTATAATATCTCCTCTCATTCTTCATGTCCACAATACTGGGATCTCATTCTTGAAAAACTCACATTTCTCTCTCATCGCATTCAGACCATATTCACTAAGCCTGTTAAGCACTTTACCAAGGTTCTGGAGGTGCTCTTCATCACTTTTGCCAGTCACGATGATGTCATCAAGGTAACATTGTGTTCCTGGGATATCTTGGAGCACTTGGTCCATTGATATTGCCAAATTGCTGGAGCTGATCTGATGCCAAAGACGAGACAATTATACTGGAACAGTCCCTTGTGAGTGTTGGTTGTGAGGAACTTCCTGCTTGACTCCTCAATCTTCATTTGCAGATAGGCTTGTGACAAGGCAATCTTTGAAAACCTCTCCCTGCCTGCCAAAGATGTAAAAATGTCTTTTATTCATGGCAGGGGATATGCAGCACAAAGTTGATGCTCACTTTGAAATCACCACATGTATGAATGGCTCTAGCCTTCCCTTTCTTGAGCACCGCGACAATGGGCATGGCCCAATCGCTCCACTCAACCTTGGAGTGAATTCCAGACGCCTTCAAGCTCTGCAGTTCAGCATTCACTTTAGGACGTAGTGCATAAGGCACTGGAATGCTTTTTGGAATCTTGGTGTTGCTGTTTCATCCTGTTCAGTTCTAGCCTTCATGCCTTTGAGTTTACCAATTCCTTTCTCAAACACCCTTTCATTAGCATTAAGCAGCTGTGCCAGTCTCTGGTTAGTCCTACCATCTGGGCTGCCATTGCCTGTTGATGCCACACTGAGAGCTTTGATTGAGTGCCAGTCTAGTTGAATTTTTCTCAACCATTCATGTCCGAAAAGTTTTGGCCCTACACTTTTCAATACTTAAAGCTCTAACAGCTGTGTTTGGCCTCCACACACCACATTTATTTCCAGTTTGTCTTTGGGAGACACTTTTTCATCTGTGTAGGTCTTTAGTGTCACTGAGGTCTTCTCTAAAGGAAGCTGAGAAAACAGTCTGTTGTGGTCGTCCTCTGGAATCGTGGACAAAGTTGACCCTGTATCCAGCTCCATTTTCAGCTTTATGCCAGACATATATATTGTGATCCATATTATTTTGTGATCTGCTTGAGTTATACTATGCAGTTCTAGGCATGACAGTTCACCTTGAGAACTGATTACAACAGACACCTTACGTTGCCTGATTCTGCACTTGCATTTGCTTGGATCTGTGTTTGTGACTTTCCACTTGGTGGTGCTTTTTGTCTGCCTTGCACTCTCTCTCCATGTGGCCTTGCCTGTGACTCTTTCTTTGAACCAACAGTCATTTGCGTCACAGGAGGATTTGCCACATTGATAACATCTTTGCATTTTTGCACCATTCAGGGACATTTGTGCATTTCACATTCTAACCTCCTTTTCTGTAGTACGGCTGCATTCTTTGCTGCAGTCTCTAACAATATTGTAATGGTCAAGGCCAGTTCTAAGGTCAGCTGTCTGTCTGTCTTTCATTTGAGTGCTTTAACTACGCATGCCATATACAAGCCTGTCCCTTAATGCATCAGAAAGTCCATCTCTCTAAAGTTACAGTATTGGGAAAGTTTGCGCAGTTCTGCAATGTATTCCAAAATGTTTTCATCATTTGACTGGTTCCTTTTGTAAAATCTAAATCTCTCAACTGTTACCAGTGGTTTAGGGCTCAAGTGATTTTGTAAGATTGTAACAATTGATCGTCTTGCTTGCTGGCTTTTCAGGGGTTACAAGGTTGTGTAAGAGGCTATACATCCTTGCACCCATTAAGCTAAGAAGTGTACGGGCTTTCTTTTGCTCTTCCATGTTGTTCGCATTACAATACAGCTCAACGCTCTCAATATATGACCCCTAAGCTTCGTTTGTGCTATCAAATTTGTCAATTTTTCTGAATGAAACCATTGCCACGTTATTTTCCCTTTAAATTCAGTGCATCTTTCACTGTTGCTCATGCGTTTGTTAGTGTGAGTGACTGACTTCTCTGTACTGTTTAACTCTTGTTGTTTTGTCCTGTAATCGTGCTGTGACTGCCGTTGCAGTTCATGATATTTCCTGACATTCAGGTTTGTATTTGTCGCCAATTTGTTGTGTCTGTGCACAGCTACATATTGAGTAAAAAAATACGCATGCAGGAGATGGGTTTAACTAGTGTATTCACATTGCTGTGAGAGACAGAAAGAGAACAATGCACACGCGTAGACAACAGATCAACACGTAGTGCTAAAGTGGGAGGTGTCATTGCTTCAAAAGAAACAGATGCATACATTACAGTATCCATCGTATATGTTTTGCGCAGTGTGGGAATTAGTGTGGAGACATTTCAGAGAGACGATGTATCTGACAGGATGGCATCTGTTGAAGTCAGGCAACGTCAGGTCGAGAACCCTGATGACTCAAGCCACCCCCTTGAACTTGATTTTGACCATTTACAAGTCCTTCACCCTGGGGAGAAGCAGAGCATTTGGTCAGCATTGAAACTCTCACCCTTCCCCCGCTGTTCCAAAATCCTAAATTATATTTTCCTTTCTTTTCTTCTCAGGTATCCTAACTGCATTAATTCCAGCTTCCTGTTGTGTGTGTTGGTTAACTCTTGCTCCATTTTACACCCTTCCACTGTTGCCTCCTTGTTTATCCTTTCACATTTTCCCAATTTTACTTGCTCTTTAATCCACCTCCATGTTTTTATATCTTTCTCGATTTGGTTATACTGCATTCTCTTCTGCTGTCATAGAAGAATTAGAACATTGTATGACTCCTTGATAACTTGCTACTAATGTCAGTCATCATGAAGAATCATTTTATTAAGACACAGCTTGGATTTCTGCCAGCTCTCTAATAGAATTCCCATTAGTCCCATCCATGTAGCAGATTCTCCCCTATATGCCAATCAACTTCCCACTGACTCTCTTGGCATTCTTGTATACAAAAGATAATTTACATTAGCAAGTAAACCTACTTTTGGGACTCGGAAGAAAACTTGAAGAACTTGGAGGAAACCTATGTGGGCACAAGGAGGATGTACAAATTTCATGTTGTGAGTGCCCATGTAGTGTAGTAATTGAATCCAGGAACTGTGGGGCAGTAGCACTTTAAGCTGCACCACTGCACTGTCATAAGGTGCTGTGACTCTAATTCCAGCTTAAGAATTAATAGCCTGCTAAAATATTCAGACAATAAGCCACATTAGGCCCAATGACTATCTCCCAATTGAAGCAAACAAGTAAATGCTCTCTATGTAATGCACAGGTACTGGTTATTGAAAAGGTAATTTGAAATTCATTGAAGTGGACTGTAATTTTTAGCTGCAGTGATGAGTTAGCAGGAATGGACCATTTTCAGTTCCGTGCGTGTGTATAGCTGTGCTGCCAGTCTTGTCAAATGAAAGACCTGAGTCGCCCCACAGCAGGAAAACTTGTGAAGCTATCATATGAGAACAGAAAGCACTGTGGTATAGTTTCCCAGAGTAGCTGAATTCACATTTTGAATATCTTTAGGTTTATTGTAATATTGCAAAAACTGAGAGGTGGCAATTCAAAACACATTTCCCCTGGCAATAATTATTGCTGAATGTTTCAGGCAGAAAAATTTATAATTGAATATATTGTGGTAACTAACTAGTGCAATACTGCATATGGCTAAATGCTTACATACCGGTGGGAAAAAAACCAAGTTACAATAAATAAGGACAAGCAGATTACGGTAACAATACAAACATCTGTGAATGAATTGAATGAGTTAATCTGGCCAATCAAAGCAGATTGATTGAATCAATTGGAGGAAAGATCTGTAATGCTTTGAAGTAGTTACTCCACATTATCAGTTAATTACATTTTTCAATTTTTCATGGGTGGAAAACATCAGAAGGAAAAGGATGTCTGATCAGGTTTATGCTACAACATGTACATGATGTGTTTTGCTAATATTATTCTCATACCGCCCAACTTGAGTCACACAGCATAAATTCGCCTGACTGCATGGCTGGGCATGAGAATCAGTTAAATTCAAAGCTCCGACAAGTATAGAGGAGCAAAGGAAAGTACAAAATAAATTCTTAAAAAATGATTTAATCGATTCGGTATGTGATTTTAAAAATGACTGGAAGACATACATAAATGGCTTTGTCCTGTTTGTTTGTAGGTTCTGTGAAAAGTTCAAACAATAAACCTGAATCAATCTCTACTAAAAAAAATCCGAACAATCCACACTTAATTGAATGACGAGGTATAGGAATGTTGGGCCTCGTACACAGTTACTAATGTATTTTAGCCAACAGTGAATCATTGAATTCTTATGGCACAAGAGGCTATTTTACCCACTGGGCAAATACTGACTCACTGTAGAGCAATACAGACTTAATTCCCCTGCTTTTCCCTTGTGAATTATTTCCCCTCAAGTGCCTATCTATTTCCTTCTCATAAATCCCTATTAGTACTTGCTTACACCATACCTGAAGTTGTAACTTACAGTTTAGACCCACTTCTCTTTATGAAGAGTGCTGCCTTTCACTATACTTGCACCTTTCCCCATATGTTTGAATCTATATCCCAGGAACTTGAACTGTTGATGGGGAATGTCTCTTCTCTCTTTAACTTCATGAATCCTCTCTTCACCTTCCCTGCTCCAACCTCAGCTTCTCCAGTATAACTTTATAGCTAGATTTTCTCTTTTTTGGAGCCATTCAAGTAATTTATTTTGTACCATTTCTAGTATCTGGACATCCTTCCCATATTGTGCAATGGCCACAACAGAATAGGATATCGTAGTTGTGATCAACATTGCTCCCTGCTTTTGTCTTCCATATCTTTATCTATAAAGCCTAAAATCCAAATGTTTCATCATTGTTCCTCTCAACAGATCTTATAATTTTCATTAATATACACCCAGGGGTGCTATTTATTTCAAGAGGACTAGAATATAAAAGTGAGGATGTAATGTTGAGGCTTTATAAAGCACTGGTGAGGCTCACTTAGAATACTGCCAGCAGCTTTTGGCTGCTTATCTAAGAAAGGATGTGCTGAAAAGCGTTAAAAGGAGGCTCACAAAAATTATTCCAGGATTGAAAGGCTTGTCATATGAAGAATGTTTGAAGGCTCTGGGCCTATACTCACTGGCATTCAGAAGAATGAGGGGTGATCTCATCGAAATCTATGGAATATTGAAAGGCCTCATTTGAGAGGATGTTTCTTGTGGTGGGGTATCTAAGACCAGAGGACACATCCTCAGAATAGAGTGGTGTCCTTTCAGAACAGAGATGAGGAGGAATTTCTTTAGGCAGAGAGTGGTGAATCTGTGGAATTCATTGTCACAGGTGGTTGTGGAGGCCAAGTCTTTGGGTATTTTTAAGGTGGAGTTTGATAGATTCTTGATTAACTAGGGCATGAAGGGATACAGGGAGAAGGCAGAAGATATGGGTGAGAGGGAAAATGGATCAGCCATGATGAAATGGCGGAGCAGACTCAATGGGCCAAATGGCCTAATTCTGCTCCTATATCTTATGGTCTTATTCTTGGGATCAGGAACTTTGCATGGGCTATATGGATTCTCTTCATTCTTTCTGCTCATCAATTCCAAATTTTGTCATCTTTAAATATTGAAATTTACACATATATAATTTTCAAGTTATGTAATAAAAATGATTTTACTAGAGTGGATTGCCACCTATTCTTGCCACCCCTCACTCAATCCTTAGTCAAACTTACCTCACCCAAGCTTGGAATGGCTGGCTTACTGTTACGTACCCTGTCACTGGGTCACTTACCAGCAAAGATAGAGAGGTCCGTTGAAGTCTGATGGTACTATTTTTTAACAGTATTTATTGATAAAAATACACAAAAATAATATCAGTGCAAACATACAGATAACATACGTCATCACTACTAAGTCTAAAAGCGCGGGTATAATAATAATCGCTAAGAAATAGCTCTGTCGTTGTCTAAGGGATAATGTATTGTTCGATGGAAATATAAAAGTCACTCAAGTTCATGCAGGCTGCAGCCTTTGGTTGGAGTCAAGAGAGAGAGTTTAAAACTTGCCCATTCCTTTTATGATGTCAATCCTTCGAGAGTCGTTGGGGCTGATTTCTCCTTTGTTTTAGCTCAAGCTGTTCTTCCGTGGTAAGGCCCACCAATTCCAAGGCAAATGGAAAAGGATGCACGCGGGCCCCAACGGCTGTCGCTATTAAACGCTGTCACAGGATTTCTAGCGTTTCTTCTGGTGTGCCTAAAGGGGCTGTTCCCCAGACCCTCTTTTATCCTGACTCACAGGGTCTCAGATGTCAATCAGGCTGGGTGGATGCCACCCCTCAACCAGCCCACCTTTGGTCATTCCCGGAGGGCCTCAAATAAATAGCACAGCACTCAATACACAATTCTGTCTCCAAGAGACAATGGCCGTTTCCCGTGGCTTTGTATCGCTGAGGGCCAGGACATTCCAAACATCTCTCTCTCTTTTCCTGGGTCTCTTGACCTGAATTAATAGCGATCTTGTGACTCTCAAAAAGGAGGGGGCTACTTTGGACCCTTCGGCCCCTCAGAGTTGGGCATAGGCGTAACACTTACCTTTCTGGTCTTCAACATACCAGAGTCCAGTGGCAAGGCCTCAAACAATGGTAAGGCTTTGAATGAATGAATGGAGTGACAAGTGAGTCAGAACAAATCCTTGCAGCTGCCAAAACTCCACTGGAAAACTTTAACAGCTGGCAAACCCTTCCCTAGGTTTTTTGACCATCAATACTCTTAAGGTCTTTAAATATTTCAGAAATATTTCAAATCTAGGAAAATAGTTTATAGATTAATTTACTTAAATAGTTAAAGAAAATCTAATGACTTATCAGAACATTTGTAGAATTATTAAGAATATTTAAAAATGTACCTGTCTTTCCTTTCAACCCATGGAAACCAATGTGTTGTGGATTCTGTGTCTGATATAATCTCTTGCCACGTATGTCTCTGAAATCAACATACATAATGGAGAAAGCTGTTTTCCATGGTGTTCTCCTTAAAAAGACTCTGTTGGATGATTCTTAGATGCATTGGTTTGTATGGAGGGCTCTTTCAAAAAGTAAGATGGATATTTTGATATCATTTAAGCTATTAAGATTGACCTATCTCTCACAAGCTTTCCACATTTATCTTCAACAATTCCAAGTTAATGCATAGCAAGGTGCAAAGAACTGAGTCCTCTGATGATGGAACCAGCAGCCAACATCTTCAAAGCCTCCACTCTCCAAAATCAGACTTCATTTTAAGGTTTAGGTGCTACACTTTCAATGAAGGTGCACATATGTGAGTACAGGACCATGCATGGGGGGAAGCGGTTTGCTTATCTGGAGTGCTCTGCTGAGGCCTTTACGTTTCCTAGGTTTTGTGGCATTCAATATCACATTTCACATCCATTCATATATGATGTACACCATTCATAGGAGGCTTTGACTCTTAACATCAAAACAATTTCCCTGCAATTTTTAACATCCATTACACAGCCATCAAAAATGGCTTCCTGAAATGTATTGCTTCTCTTTGAGTTGGCCGCCAAACTTGTTTTACAGCAATTTTTATATCCTGCTCCTGTTTTACTGTGTCTTTGCATCTCTTCTGAGAATATTCCTTTACCACTTTCTCCTCTCACTTCTCTGATTTCTCCAATTTCTGCTAAGTATTTTGTGTGTTCCAATCTACCATCAGTTCATCTTTTAATTACATATTCTCCAAGCCTTCGGCAACTGCATATTATTATCTGCAGTTTCAATTTATGTGGCCCCACAATTTCTGATGGGGTCAGCAACATGAGTTGAAGGCAGCTGGAAGTCTCTTTCTGTGTTGGTTCCTTTGGTGCTTTGGAATTCCAGGAATTTCCCATTTCCCTTGCAGGTACTCATTCTCATTCTCCTTCCAATCTAAATATTCCATTTTGGCACAGAGGTTGACTGTCAACATTCTCATACAGTATTTCTCAGACTTTTAACATCTCTACAATACACCAGAGGAAGGAGCAAGCCTCTAACTGGTGGTATTGCTGAAACATGTTTCCTGTAGTTTCTTTGAAGAAGCTACTGTCCATTTCCAGGTTTCGGGAATATGCTTACTGGGTATCTCGTCAAACCTGGCTCTCTCTGGCCTACAGACAGGGTTGCAACGACACTTATATTGTGAATCTTGTCCTCACTTTGTGAATCTTGTCCATTTGCCTGACAGGTTTTGGGGGTATTAAGGTACTAAAAATGAAGTTTACAGTTCCTTCAATGTGTTTCAGCAAAGGACTCCATTACAGTGAATAAATTATTTTGGGCGATGGGTGGAAAGTTTTGAAAAATAAAAAGGATTATTTTAGAAACATTGCTTATATTAAGATCTGGAGTATGAAGTCATAGTTCAGGATTCTCTTAAAGTTGACTGACAGTTTGAGTTCATATTAATGAAGGCAAATGCAATGCATTTGTTTTGAGAGGACTAGAATATGAAAGCAAAGATGTACAGCTAAGGATTTATAAGGTGCTGCTCAGACCATATTTGGAATATTGAGAATAATTTGACCTCCCCCCCCCAAGGAAAAATGTGCGGGTGCTGGAGAGGGTCCAGAGGGGGTTCCAAAGAATGATCCCGGGAATGAAAGGCTTAACGTATGAGGAGTGTTTGATGGCTCTGCAAATGATGTTTGGAAGAATGAGGGGGTATTCCACTTAAACCAACCAAATGCTGAAAGGTGCACATAAATTGGATGTGGAGAGAATGTTTCCATTAGTAAGAGAATCTAGGATCCAAGGGCACAGACTCAGAATAAAGGGATGTTTCTTTAGATTTGAGAAGAGAGTGTTTTATTCATCCTGAAGGTGGTGATTTTTGTTGCCACAAAGACTTAGGATTATACTGACAGGTTCTTCATTGATAAGGGAGGAGGGTAAACGGTTACTTGGAGGAGGGTAAACGGTTACTTGGAGAAAATGGAAGAAGCAGGTTGAGAGAAAAAATATTAGCCATGATTGAATGGTGAAGCAGATTCAACAGCCAAATGGTCTGGTTCTGCTCCTGCAGTATATAATATGATCTTATTAATTTATGTGTTTCGAGTAACTCTGAATGGCAATACAAAAAATCCAAAATATTCTGCAAAAGAAGTAAATTTCAATGCAAATTCCAGTGAGGACACTGACTATTTATTTTACCAATTGATTATTGACTGAAAATTATTAATATAGTTAGTTCACTTTGCAACATACTTCAAAACAAGGCCCAATCACACTGAAGTCTCAAAATGGTACTCAGAAAAACTTCTTGCTGAGTATTACTCTTGATAATGAAATATATATTTCTCAATGCTGTAAATATTTTCCTGGTGGCTCAGATGTCAAATTATAATATATATGCTACTTCCTTTTTGATTAGTTTTTCTCAGAGCAAATTTGGAAAATACCTTACCACAAATTCAGACAATTTCCACAACAAAATTTATTTAAATGAGTAAATGCCTTCTTACTAGTTACAACTCAGCTGCTAGGCCATGTGCATTTACAAGTGCTACTACACATTGTTGTAAATAAATAAGCAACTTAGATCTCTATATATCAACAGTAAAGAGTTAAACAAAAGTTAAGAACTTACATAAAAAGTACAGCAAAGGGGTTTACAGGTTTTTAAGGCATATGATCAGGTAATTATCTCAGCATAACACGCCAGCAAAATTGCATGGCCAAAGAGCTTTGCCACATCTCAACTTATTGGACTACAAATCACAGTAACAAATAGAACTAAACAGAATTGTTACGCCCTCTGCTATTCTTCTATACAGATTCTACTTAGATTAATAAATTAAGCTATCTGAAAAAATAAATTAAGAAACTCTCCTCCCTTTTGCTCAATTATCTGCAAACTAAGTATCTACAAAAATACTTGAAACTTCTTACAATTTAAAAGAATTTGTACGCTCACAGCCTGGTATCAATAGGGCTTTTCTTAAAATCCTTAATGTTATTAGTAAAGTTGACTACAAAGTGCCACAGCTTACCAACATATTCCCTGTGCTCCCACATTTTAAACCATAGAGTAGTTACAACATTTCACTCTTCCTTGACACCTCAAAACACCACCAATATTTTGAAATACTTTTTATTCAGCCATCCAGAGCACTGTAAATGGGTAAAGCCTGCATGTTAAGCCTGGGTGAAGCTAGAACAGTTTGGGGAGGTATGTGCTTTTCATTATTCATACACTGCTTATATTCAACTCCTTTATGCCATCCTCCTCCAACCAGATTAAACAATATTTTAGCTCTGTTCCTTGTTCTGCCACCCATCTTATCCTTGATGGTGAACTAGGGTTCACTCAGAGATTTGATTAATACCTTTAATTTAAACCTGATAATAAATTTCCCACTTTAGCTTTTCCTGCTTTTGGCATTTATATTGAGTTTTGTCACCACCAGTCAGATAAAGCAGCAATGCTCAGTTCAATTCCTTCTACAAACTGGAATGACAGTCTGTTCACAAACAAAAATTGTGAATACATTCAACACAATGAAAATATAGAGTACAGGTATAGGAATTGATACAGCATGTAAATCACTGTCATAGCAAAAGTTAACTAACATTAATAATACTATAGTTAAATGTATATTTCTGCAGCAATAATTTGGTATCTTTCATTTCCTATTTGACCATTTGTCCATCCCTCTTGGCATTTACAGTGCTGTCTTGGAATAGATGAGGAATTCCACCACTCCAAAGGCTGATGAAAGTTTTACTGTTTTGCATGTATTCTGGAGGAGGAATAAAGTGTCAGCTTACATTACAGCTACTCTCCAGTTCCCAGTAATTTACCTTCTCACTAGTGCTGAAAAATGTCACCATGAAAGATAATTTTTAAAGATTTCTCCTGCACGAGGAAAAAAGCTACAATATTCTCTTAGGGCATTAAGAAATATATATTCCATTACCACATTTCCAAAACATCAATTTTAAACAAGCTAAAATCCACCTGTGTTTGAAAATGCTTATTCTGTAACATTGGGGACAATTTTAATTCAGCCATTGCTTGATTAATTACTCTTTGAATAAAGTGGTTACAGTAACTGACTAAAGGCTTACTCCTCCTGATAAATTGTCCCCTCACTTTCCCCCCTATATATTGTAATGTACAAAAATACTGAGAAGTTTGGTGTTCGTTTTCTGGCTTGATTACTATTTTTTGGCAAGATTTTCTATTAATTCTTTTGGGTATTTTAAGTGAACAGGAAAGGCAATAAAGACGTGGTTTTCAAAGTAACTGTTATTTTGCAAGTACCTGAATCATACACAGATAACAAGCTGGAATCATTAACTCAAAATATAATGGAAACCAGAAGAGGCAAGGCTGGTGAATGGAGCACACTCTTTGAATTATTGCCAAGTCTCCATCAGTTCAGAAGCCAACTTTTTTTCATGTTTCTATCCAAGCAGTTTGTTTTGCTGGCTGTTGGTTTGTTTTTCTGCACGCACACGGTATTTCTCATTGTACTGGGAATCTGCTTCCACCATTAGATCCTTTCTGCAGCAGTTATTAACGCTGTGCATTTTGTTTCCTTTCACAGAGTCCATGTAAACCACAGTTTGCTTGTCAACTGGATTTTTCAAAAACTGCGTCTGTTACACAAACAAAGATGAAAGACAATTATATGAAAGCATTTCTGAGCTGGTATTAAATACTTAGTTTATTCACAACTAATTTTGTAGATACACAAACAATGACATCTCAAAGACATTTCCTTGAATGAAGGCATAGAACAGATGTGCTTCTTCCCTATTAACAGAGTAGTTTCAGTTTGTCCAACATTAAAAAAGCATAGATTTGGCCCTGATTCTCCAACTTTCATGGTACGTGGTATATACTAGGGTAGTAATTCAGGCTAGTACGTGTGAAACTGATCATTGAAACCAACTAAACATAATAATTACTGCCCCACCTTATTTTAATTAACCTACCCTTTTATTCCTTATTAATAGTATTTTGAAGCAATTTTGCATATACTGGCAAATCTCTTAATTACTTTGAGGGGTCATCACCCACAAAAAAATCCAAATACCTGAAGATTATGTGAATAGCTTTCTAAAAAGGTGTAGCTGTGGCTCCCATTTTTAGCATTAAGGATTTCTCCATCTCATTTTTGAGGGAAATATCCATGGATGTGTAATTAGAATTTGAAGACCAACAGATTTGTTCAAAGCACTGTAGCCCATGGATAGTATTAGAGAACTAAATGAATCATAGGAGCAGGTGGCTATAGATAGATTTGCATCCTTTAGTTTGGCAGAGGCCAGCTCCACAGGTGAAGCTGAAACAGTTGCAGAATAATAGCGCATAACCAACCAATATCTCATTTCTAATCACACAGACTAATATTTTCCCTATTATATTGTGCAGTATAGGTACTCAATCAATCCATTGAACATTCTCTTCTCAACTGTTTTGGAATTTTAACCAGACAAATAAAATGTCAAGAGAAGCTGATAAAAGTCTCTTTGATACTCTGAATGTTGTTGAGCTCAAGAATTTCCATACAATTCTGATTTAATTGACTAATCTGCCTTTAATATCCTTTAATGCTAAGGTTGTAGCTATGAATCAGTTGGCAGCACTTTCAATTCCATTCTTGTGGTTCACTGAGTTGAGTATAAAATCCAGGCTGGTGATCCAGTGCAGTCCCAAGAACACTGACGCGTAGATAAGGTGTTAAACTGAAGAACCATCAAAAAGGGAAAAATATCAAATGGAAATAAGTTGAAGTATTGCAGGGAAGTTCTCCTTTTCTGTTCTTGTCAATATTCATCATTCAGCCAACATCAGTAATAGCAATAATATCCCATTGAAGTTCCTGGTTTGAAACTGGCTGCTGCATGGGAACAGTGACTACACCCCAAAACATTTACAGGTAATTAGCACTGTGATACCTTGAGGTTCTGAATTTGCAAACCTCACATTGAACACACTGAAGATAGATATTTGAAGAACCTTTACTCTAAATTTGGATATCTACATCAGTAATAAGGGGTGCCAAATCAAAAATCAGTGAGGCTCCATACTGACTTTACTTGTGAACACAAGAAGTTAATTCTTGTACATTAATGCGGTATACTTAATGTAGATACAATAGGGTCTTTAAAGAGCATGTTAGATAGATACATGGAGCTTAGAAAAATAGAGGGCTTTGCACTAGGGAAATTCTAGACAGTTTCTAGAGTAGATTACATGGTTGGCCCAACATTGTGGGCCGAAGGGCCTGTAATGTGCTGTAGATTTCCATGTTACATGTTCTAAACTTTTATGCATGAATGAGTAAATCAATTTGTTCTTACATTTCCTTCCTTTTTTTCTCATGGATTCATTTGAGTGATTCTTAAATCTTTCTAGTAATAATTTTTTTTTTTACATAGGAGCCTAAATTGGGAGTGGTCGTTAAACATTCAATCTTGAGAATGTGATGAAGACATGATATTTATGAGCTCTTTTCCTACAAAGCTTCACACCCCCAACCCCCCCAAGTGATCACCAGATATTGGTCAGAATTGTGAATTGTGACTTAATTTTCCACTCAGATATGTAATACCTCTGCTTTGGCAGATCACTCAATCAACTTTCACGATCTAGAGTTGAACTTGACTGCTGAATTTGCACAGAAAAGCACAAGTTTAATCCATTCTTTGCATAATCTTCCAAGTTCAGTACAGGTGAATTAATATTTAAACTACAATTATTTTGTAGTACTAATTTGCTCAATTCAGTTTTTATCTTAATTTTTAAGACTACAGTGAATACAAGAAAACAGTCAGTGAACTAATGTCACTTCATGTCAATAGTTAGAACTGTGCTAATCTCCATGAATGCTCTGGAACCAGCAAAATGCTAGGTTGACTCTTATGATACACTGCAGATTCATAGAAAGAATAGACTGTGAAGTTTTAACTGAACTGAGTAGCACCAGCAAAGATAATGGGCATAGGATATCCTTATGATTTTTTTTTCTACTGCACCTTACCAGTTTTGCATTGATTATAGAGTTTGATTTTCTTACCTTTGTTGGTGCATGGTAGCATGGCATCTGGAACCACTGTTTCTTTCTGTTTATTATGAGTGTGGCTATTAAAAACGTGATGATTGTTAACAGTATGGCTGCCAGGACCCATGCTGCTGACTGGTAGATTATTGCCATTTCAGTTTGCTTGGGGGGTCTCTCAGTGGCTGCTGCAATGGCACGATAAGGAAAACATACAAGAGGTAAGACATTGTAATTGCTAAACTGTGAACAAAATCATGCCAGCCAACCAAAGAAAAAGCAAAGAACCAAAAAAGAGTTTGTCAACTTTGTTCCAAATCCCCTCTTTCTAATATGCATATTTACTCTTTCCATGCAGAGTGGTTGCTGTGCAGATTAACTACTGATACACTGCAGCAACTCACCAAGATGTGACCCCCATATCGTGTCCAGAATTTGTAACTTTCACCCTGCACTTCCTGTAAAAGCAGCAGTATTTGTTATGTGGGAATTCATTCAAAACTAAATTTCACCAATTAACATCTCATAAAATACTCCTTCATTGTTTCTGGGTCAAAACTCTAAAATTCCTTATCAGCTTTGGGGGAGTATTTATGACTACCATTCAGTTCTTCTTTCCTCATTCTCACTAACATTGTAAGTGGCTGAGCAACACACACATAATGCTGGAGGAACGCAGTGAAGGGGAATTATGCCAACAAAATAGAGAGAGTACAGAGGAGATTTACTAGAATGTTACCTGGGTTTCAGCACCTAAGTTACAGAGTAAGGTTGAACAAGTTAGGTCTTTATTCTTTGCAGCGTAGAAGGTTGAGGGGGGACTTGATAGAGGTATTTAAAATTATGAGGGGGATAGATAGAGTTGTCATGGATAGTCTTTTTCCATTGAGAGTAGGGGAGATTCAAACAAGAGGACATGAGTTGAGACTTAAGGGGCAAAAGTTTAGGGGTAACACGAGGGGGAACTTCTTTACCCAGAGAGTGGTTGCTGTGTGGAACGAGCTTCCAGTAGAAGTGGTAGAGGCAGGTTCGATTTTGTCATTTAAAAAAAATTGGATAGGTATATGGACAGGAAAGGAATAGAGGGTTATGGGCTGAGTGCAGGTAGGTGGGACTAGGTGAGAGTAAGCGTTCGACATGGACTAGAAGGGCCGAGATGGCCTGTTTCCATGCTGTAATTGTTATATGGTTATATATGATTATAAACTGTCAACATTTTGAGCTGATGCCCTTCATCAGGACTTGCTGAGTTACAGCATCTGCAGTGTTTCTTATGTCTATTCACTTTCCCTCTGAAATGGTACCTTTCTGATCCACTAACACTCTTTGCAACCTTCATGCCCTTTGCTATCAGCACCTATTTATTCTAATTAAACGCCATGTCCTTTGCAAAATCCACAGAAGTGTTGGTTCCTGATCCATTCCCAATCTTGCCACAACTTCATGATACAGCTTTTCCAAAAAAGTTGTCAACTTTGCTCCAAATCCCCTCTTTCTAATATGCATATTTATTCTTTCCAACATATGCAGAGTGGTTGCTGTGCACATTAACTACTGATGCACTGCAGCACTCTGTCATTCAACAAGGTTATTATCCCTATTAACGGAGATTCTCCTGAGCAGTAGAACTTTATTTGCAATTTGCTGACTGAATAATACCTGAAGCAAGACCTCTATTAAAGTGACTTATTTTCTTAGCCCTGCACTGCTATCTATAGCCGTTTACCACAAGCCATTGATCATTCAGCAATGCATCCAGAGGCAAAAGCAGTCCTTACATTTCTGTTGATGATTCCTAGCTCTATCCAAGTACTACCTAAGCTTCTAGCTTGTTGGACATCTGGCTTTGGGTAGGTTACTCTTTTCTTTGACCACATTCCTGCACAGAATTGTAGTTATTTTCCCAAGTGTCACCAAATATTGGATTTCCAAGTATGTGCATGTGAATGCTTTAACCCAGAACTAGCGGGCATTTGTTCCCTCTGAAGTGGAACATAAATCTGTGGCATTTCTCCAGCACATCGCTGAGAAAGTTGCCCAAACAGTTTAGAACTAGAGCTGGAAGAGCACCTCCATTCATTCGAATAGAGAGACAGATATTAACGACAAACGTAAGTTTTAATAATTTCAAAGTTCTTTGAATTAATAAAAACATTTAACTGAATTCAATTATTTTAAATGCTATTAAAACTTACAGTTCTTGTTTACTTCCTTAAAACATTTTAATCATTTAAGCAATTTTTATTATTTTTTGGCTTTTAAATGTTTCTGACTGTGGATGAGATTTCAAATAGAAGGGCTTTCACTGGTTTGGTAACAAGCTAAACCAGAGGACAGTGATTAGTAATGTGCCACATTCTTCCACTTGTTTTGTAGGAGGAGTTTCTTCTGGTCCCCTTTACAGCATTTACACACCATGGTACTAACGAAAAGTTGTCACTGGAAGTTCTAAGGAAGTGTGAACTTGCTGTACAGTTCAATGGTAGGAGCGGATACTTGAATTCTTTAGCTCAACAACCCTGATTCCAATGCCATATCCTGCCCAGCAAGAATGCTTACAGTCTGTAACAGCCCCTGTCCCTATCTTAGTCCACCAGCTTGGAAGGTAGAAGGAATCAAGAGTCATAAGATCCAAGATTCAGGATTTGCCTTGAGAGCATCAGGGAACCTAAACCAGACCAGCTGCAGATTGCTACATTATAAATTTGTTGGCTGAGCTGGGATGAGGGGAATGATGTCACAGAAACTATAGCTACACATTGGAGTAACGTGCTTAATTATTTCATTAACCATCCCAATGCCAATCACACATACGCCTCAGGGACTTGGACTGTTTTGTGCAACTGTATTTTACTGCTGTCTTATATGTAGCATGTGTGTCTTGTGCTGTGTTTGACTATTGGTACTATATTGTGCACCTTAGCCCCGGAGGAACGCTGTTTCATTTGGCTGTATTCATGGATATTTATGTATGGTCGAATGACAATTAAACTTGAACTCAGTAGCCACTTTACCTGCAAATATTGAATCAGTCTATTATGTGGTAGCAACTTATTGCATAAGAGCATGCAGCCATAGTCAAGAGGTTGGCCAGAGAAAACATCAAAATGAGGAAGAAATGTGACCTAAGTGACTCTGACCATGAAAGCATTGTTGGTGCCAGCCAGAGTGGTTTGAGTATCTCA
Source organism: Hypanus sabinus (assembly GCF_030144855.1). NCBI lineage: Eukaryota > Metazoa > Chordata > Chondrichthyes > Myliobatiformes > Dasyatidae > Hypanus > Hypanus sabinus. The sequence goes on from NC_082707.1 coordinate 130,007,869, forward strand.
GAAACTGCTGATCATCTGGGATTTTCATGCACAGTGGACTCTAGAGTTTACAGAGAAAGGTGTGAAACACAAAAAAAAAATCCAGTGAGCAGCAGTTCCTTGAGCAAAAATGCCTAGTTAATGAGCAAGGTCAGAGGTGAATCGACAGACTGGTTCAAGCTGACGGGAAGGCAACAGTAACTCAAGTACTGTAATCACGTGTTACAACAGTGGTGTGCAGAGGAGGATTTGGGAATGCACAACACGTTGAGTCTTGAAGTGGTTGGGCTATAGCAGCAGAAGACCATGAATACACACCCAGTGGCCACTTTAATTAGGTACCCAATAAAATAGTCATAATATGGCACTTTTGAAAGAAAAAGAGCTTACATAAATAAATCCAATTCATCAGTTGACCAATCTACACAGCAAGAGTTATTAACTGAAACTATACTCCTAACTCATAATTTTAGAAATATTAGAGGATTCCTTGCTTTGTTCATTTTATTGAAAATAATTTAGAGCTCAATGGCATGTGATCAAGTTTTCCTTTACCTGTGAAAAATGATAAATCAGGCTGAACAGATGGTGGAGGTAACCCCTTATCCTTTAGTTCAGTTGACTTCTCCGGTGATATATCAGCAGCCTCTGTTGTTGGTGAAGAAACTGTTGGCATGTCTTAAGACAAGGAGAAATTGGCAATAAATGAAAGAAGTTCTTCATAAAGAGAGGAAGACTACTGAGCATCTCCTGCATTTTGGTGTCAATCATTATTACTGCTAAAGAATGCACTCTCAGATTCACTGGGTTGAAAAATGGAATTATTTTCCAGCAAATCACAGCAGCTTTGTCTGATTTTTCAATCTAATCTCTTGGCTTCCATTCCTTACATCCATTTCTCATTAGGGGCCCAAGCAGTAGTTATGACCCACCATTCACATACTGGCAGTTTACATTAAATATATAGCTGATCTAAGCTGATTTAATTCTCACTTGACAAAATTCTCCAAGAAAAGATTGAGAGCTTGACGATAAAATAAAACAAGTTTTCAGTAAGATAGTAGTAAAGCATATTAAAACAAAACCATCCTCTTTAATATGGCTAGAGTTATTTGTGAGAAATTTAAACCCATATGAAGAGGAATTATTTGTTACCCCTTTCAATTAACTCTGTTAATTCACCCTCAGTAGAATAAAACATAAATAAAAGGTGCTCACAGAGAATGCAACAAATTTTGCACCAAAAACTCGGCAGGATATTTCAAACTCCAACTTTTTATAAAATCTTCTATGCACAAAACTTACTCATTCCTACATTTTCTTCCAATCTACCAACTACTCCACTGTATTTGCCTAGTTTTAATCTACAACCTAACAGCAAATTTAATTACTTCTGGCAATATTTTACTGCTTGTGAATGCATTTGTAATTTTTCCATCAACCTGCTAAAGTATTGGATAAAATATAAATTCTTCATTGGGCAGTTGCATGTCAAAATGAAGTGAGGAAAAGCTTTCCAGCTGAAATGTATCACAACAAAATAAATTATCTTAGCAGTCTCTCCCTGGAGAGCAAAAGAGATGGAATTGAGACGTTTGCTAAGATGAACATGATTTCTTAAAGGTGGCAGGCTATTCCTGATTATATAAAATATACTTTGAAGACTAGGGGACATAGCTTTAAAATGAAGGGAGGAGTGTTGAAGGAAATGTACAGGGTAAGATTTTTTTTTAAACACAGAGTGGAAGATACTCAGAATACATTGCCAGGGGTGGTAATAGCAGCAGATATAACAGTGGCATTCAAGAGACTTTTAAATAGACACATGACAATGCAGGAATGGAGAGAATTTGTAAAATGTGTAGGCATTAGGGAATTTGGCATCACATCCAGTATAGACATCACAGGCTGAAAAGCCTGTTCCTGAGCTGTACCTTTGTATGTTCCCAACATTTCAAAATCTGGTAGTCATATACTGTATTCTGTGCCTACCCTATTCCAATCTGAGTAGATATTAGGAATTTAAAGTAAAAGTAGAAAGCTAAATGGTTAATAAGTGTAATTCCTATTAAAGAATTTCATTCTCATCATGCGTGATGATTTAAAGATGTCTTTGGAATCTTCCTGCATCCTAAACTTGTGCAAATTTATCACTTAAAATACTTCTCTGAGAGTGCATTCCAAAATATATCAACAAAATTATAAGGCAGCAAAGATTATTATTTATCTTAACTTCAGAATCTAACCATTTTTGTTCAGTTATTTTCCAGTTATGGACTTCTGTTTTAACTGACTAAGTTGGATTAATTACTCTTGAATTTGCTTAGTTGGATTGTCACATGATTCACTACAAGACATTAATGCAATCATCCAACTACACCACAATGATAAACAAGATGAGTGTTTGAAACTGGATAAAAATGCTTGCCATGGTCTGACCTTTCATAATCATTTCTGCTTGACAGGATGGGGAAAATATTTATCCGAAGAAATGGCTTTCAATGTATTGGGGGCATAAAGGCAATTTACTTACCCAAACAATAGGGGCAACACTGTCCTTTCCTTAGAACTGGCAGCCTACATAAAGCAGCTGGACATGTCTGAGAGAAACACTGAATGGCACCGTCACCACATATGCAGCTTGTACAGGCGTTTGGCTTCCAAGACTCTCCAACTAACAGAATACCTCCATCACTGGACATACAATATCCAGACTCACTGCCATTGGTCAGCAACAGGGTTTTCAACTGATCTTCTGTGAAAAAGATTTTAAGAAACATATCTTAGATTTGTGACACAAAGACCATATGCTATGAGTAAAGACTTAATTGAATGGCTTTGAATAATGAAAAATAAGGAGTGCCAAAAGTTCAGGAAATGTGAATGATAAAAATCAAGCTGTTTGCTCAGTTGCTGAAAATTTTCTTGATGATCTATTGAAGCAAATTGTATCGGCCCATCTGTCATGCTTGCAAAAGTGAAGTCTATGAAATCATAGTGATGTTGAAATGAAGGCTCAAACATTACTGACTAACATAAACCTTGAGTCATTTCAAGGTTTAATAATGAAGGGCAAGTTATATTACATGATGAACATTCATCGTGACTCTACCGCGCTCATTATATTTTTAAGCATTCATTCAGGTAACACCATTAAACATTAGGTTACTCAGACAACCTGAAACATTATTGGGAAAATTGCTGAGGCAAATCATAAGCTTACAGTTCTTCTCAACAAAAGCATTCAAAAATATTTTTTAAAAAGCTGTTGAAATGCTGGAGACCATTTTCATTGGCATGACTGATACTGGGAAGTCTTCTTGTTTGTCTTTAGATACTTAGAAAATTACTCCATTAAAACATAAAAATGGATCAACATTGCAAAATTTCTTTGATCGATAGTTTTATACGCAAAATAAAAGAAGAGAATTTGATAACTGTTAACATTATTCAACACATTGGCACTATTACACCTATATAGAAGATAGTTGCTTGTCGATTGTACGCATTCTTCTTCAAGGGGTGCAAACTTTTCCCAACTTCACTTGCTCCTTTTGTTTGTGATTTGATTACATGACAAACCACATTTGAAAACTTGCTGGATAAATGACTGCTGAAATTAACAGTGGAAGAATGTACAGAAATTGCAGGAGCCCTGGCAGAGATATTTAAAATGTCTTTAACCACGGCTGAGGTGCCAGAAGACTGAAGGACAGCAAATACTGTTCTATTGTTCAAGAAAAGCACTTAAAGAATAACCTGAAAAATTATAGGCCGGTGATCCTGACATCAGTAGTGGGTAAATTATTGGAAGGTATTCCAAGGGGCAGGATATATAAATATTTGGATAGACAGGGCTTGATTAGGGATAGTCAACATGACGTTTTGCAAGGTAAATAGTGTCTAATCAATCTTACAGAGTTTGAGTGCTTATGAGGAAGGTTTTTGAAGGAAAAGCAATGCAAGTTATCTACATGGACTTAAGCAAGGCCTTTGACAAAGTCCCACATGGGTGGCCGGTCTAGGAGGTTATTAATTTGGCATTCAGAATGAGGCAGTAAATTGAATTCAGCACTTGCTTAGTGGAAGAAGACAGAGAGTGGTAGCAGATGGTGGTCTCTCTGTTTGGAGGCCTGTGACTAGTGGTGTGCCACAAGGATTGGTGCTGGTTCCATTGTTGTTTGTCATCTACATTAATGATTTAGGTGATAATGTGATAAACTGGATCAGAAAATTTGCAGATTACACCAAGATTTGGGGGCACAATGGATTTTGAGGAAGTTTATCAAAGCTTTAAACAGGATTGTGACTAGCTGGGGAAATGGGAGTTGGAATTTTATGCAGTGTTGCACTTCAGCAGGACCAACCAGGGTCAGACTTACAAAGTGAATGGTTGGGCACCAAGAAATGCAGTAGAACAAAGGGATCTGGGAATATGAATCCATAATTCCTTGAAAGTGGTGTCACAGGTAGAGAAAGCATTTGGCACATTGGCCTTCATAAATCAAAATTCTCAGTATAGGAGTTGGGATGTTATGTTGAAGTTGTATAAGTTGTGTAAGGCTAAACTTGGGAGTATTCTGTGCAGTTCTGATCACTCATTGACAGGAAAAAACATATGTAAGTTTTAAGAAGTGCAGAGAAAATTTACATAGATTTACTAGGACTTGAGGAACTGAGTTATAGGGAAAGATTCAATAGATTCATTCCCTGGAGCAAAGGAGGACGAGTGGAAATTTTACAGAGGTATACAAATTTCCGAGGGATATAGATAGGGTAAATAGATGCAGGCTTTTCCCCTGAGGTTGGGTGAGACTAGAACTACAGAACAAAGGTTTAATGTGAAAGGTGAAATATTTAAGGGGAACCTGAGGGAGCACTCCTTCAATCAGAGGGTACCAGCAAAAGAGGTAGATGCAGGTTCAAATGCAAAATTTAAGAGGAATTTGTATATATACATATATATGGATTAGAGTACAGAAGGCTATGGTCTGGGTGCGGGTAGATGGGATTAGTCTTAAAAACAGGTCGGCATGGACTTAATGGTCTAAAGGGCCTGATTTTATGCTGTTGTGCTCTATGACTAAGAATCTTTTTCCATTTTCAAAATGTTCAATTATCCTTTCTTCATCAAATTTTATGTGCAAGTATCACCTATAAAATGCTCCAACTGCACTTCATTAAGCCTCTGAAAGTTATATTGTGATGTGAAGAAAATTATACTCATCAAACAGCTTCAGAACCAAATGACCATCACTTGGAAATCGATGAAGTGATTCAAATATCACATAACAGTAGTTCTAGAAGCAGATAGATTACAGAACCTCCAGAATATCACTACTTATTAGAAATGTTATCAAGCACAATCTACATCCTTAAAATCAGTTACATAATAGAAAGACATTTAATTTGGACACATCATTACATTTTCTTTCTTTGGTCCTTGGGAGAAGACTGACCTAAGCAACGTGGTATGTATTTCCAAGAGAAAATCTTAATGCTTTTCCACAAAACCAAAAGATACTAAAATTTTCATCTGTACTAAGGCATCTTTTAATGCTTCATTCAGTAAATATATAATTTTTCATTCTAATTTACACTATGATGGAATGTACACTCAATGGCCACTTTATTAGGTACAGGAGTGGGACCACGGTGTGGTCTGCTGCTGTATCCCATTCACTTCAAGTTTCGACGTGTTGTGCACTCAGAGATGCTCTTCTGCACACTACTGTTGTAACATGTGGCTATCTGAATTAACCTTCCTGTCAGCTTGAACCAGTCTAGCCAGTCTCCGTTGACTTCTCTCCCAGTGTTTTCGCCCACAGAACTGACTTGATTTTATTTTTTTTTTGCACCTTTCCCTAAACTCTAGAGATTGCTGTGGGTGAAAAACTCAGATGAACAACAGTTTCTGAGATACTCTAACCAGCCCATCTGACACAAACAATCATTCCACTGTCAAGGTCACTTAGAACACATTTCTTCCTCATTCTGATATTTGGTTTGACCAACAACTGAAGCTCTTGACAATGTCTGCATGCTTTTATGCATTGAGTTACTAACACGTGATTAACTGATTACATATTTGTGTACACATTGTACATGTGCACCTACTAAAATGGCCACTTTGAGTGTATGTCCATTCGTGATGCCTGTTCTATTACCTGCCAATCTAATCAAAAACTGCCTCTCCAACTAAAACTTAACAGTACCCAATGACATGTTTCAACTTTAGGTTAGGTTGGACTTTAGTGTTCTAAAATATTATGGTTTAGGCTAGATCAAGTCACGCCATACTGGTCTGTATCAGTACTAATCTGAGGTGGGATGATTTGTTTGGCATTTTTTCTTTCTTCTTGTTTAAAATAACGCATGTGTACCATAACAAGTTTTCATGTCTGCTTTTGTGCTGGGTCAGGTTAGTGTAGGTATGGAAAAATATTTGAGCATATGGACTTTGGTCAAGTTTTCATTCATCTAGTAACAGAACACCAGCATTTATTGTTGATGCTTTACTCATTCTGAATGGAGAAGGCTCCAGGTTTCATTCAGTGAAGTGAACTTTTATTTTTCTTGAAAAAAACAATAGTTTCATGAGGTTAACTGGAATTCCAGATTGATTTAATTACTTGAACAAAATTGGTAGTGGTGGGATTGTGTTTTAATATTATGTCTAATCAGACTTCTTGATCAGATCACGGGCATGTTGGAATAGGTGCTGAGTTGTAGTTCTATTGAAATCAAAGATATGTAAACTGTGCCACTTCTTTGCCCATTCTCCTGGTCTGTCTCAGTCTTTCTGCAATCTAACTGCTTCCTCAATATCATCGTTCTTATCCCTATCATTGTATCATCTGCAAACTTGGCTACAAAGCCATCAATTCCATCATCCAGATCATTAACATATAATATGAAAAGCAACGGACCTAACACCATGAGTCACTGCGGCCAACCTGAAAAGGCCCCCTTTATTCTGACTTATTGCTTATGTCACTCAGGCAAATTTCTATCCATTCTAGTATCTTTCTTATAACACAATGGGCTCTTTACTTGTTTAGCAGCCTTATATGCAACTTGTCAAAGGCCTTCTGAAAATCCAAGTCAATAGCATCTAATATCCCTACTTTGTCTATCCTACCTGATATTTCCTTAAGAGAATTCCAACTGATTTGTCAGGCAAGATTTCCCCTTAAGGAAACCATGCTGACTTCAGCTTATTTTAAGTAATGTGAAACATCATCCTTAATAATGGACTCTAATGTCTTCACAACCTCTAAAGTCAGGCGAATTGGCTTATAATTTCTTCTCTTTTCCCTCCCTCTCTTCTGAAAGAGTAGAGTGATATTTCCGATTTTCTAGCCCTCCAGAACCATTCCAGAATCTAGTGAGAAATCACTACTAAAGTCTCCATTATCTCTTCAGAGACATTTTTCAGAACCCTGGGGTGTAATGCATTTGGTCCAGGTGACTTATCTACGTTCAGACCTTTCAGCTTCCCAAGCACCTTCTCGTCAGTAATAGTGACTACACTCACCTTTACCCCGACACTCTCAAACTTCTGACACTGCTGAATTCTTCCACAGTGAAGAAAGTTGCAAAATATTTACTGTTCCTCCACCATTCCTTTATTCCCCATTACTACCTCTGCTGCACTATTTCCAGTAGCCTGATGTTCATTCTTAATTCTCTTTTACTCTTTATACTGTAGGAATATCTAAAAAAAAACTTCTGGCGTCTTCTTTTATTTTATTGGCTAGCTTACCTTCATATTTCATATTATCTCTTCTTAATGCTTTTTAGTGCTTTCTGTTGCTTTTTAAAAGCTTCCCAATTTTCTAACTTCCCACTAATATTTGGTATATTATCTGCCTTCTCTTTTGCTCTGATGGTGTCTTTGACCTCCCTTGTCAGCCATGGTTCTCTCAGCTCTCTTTAAAATGCTCCTTCTTCTTTGGGATGGACTGATCCTGCACCTTCCGAATTTCTCTTACAAACTCCTGCTAACACTGTCATCTCTGTTAGTGTCCCTATTCAACCAGCTCCACTCTCATGCCTCTGTATTTAACTGTAATACTGGTAAATCTGATTTTAGCTTCTCCTTCTCAAACTGCAGGGTGAATTCTATCATATTAAGATCACTGCTTCCAGAGAGTTCGTTTCACCTTAAGCTCCCTTATTAAATCAACATCATTTCTCCACACCAGACTCACTAAGTATTAAGCAGAATTTCAATGTTTGATGCACATCTCATTGTACAGCAAGGTACTTCACTTGTCATTACTGCTTAGAAAAGAAGGCTAATAAACAGACAAAAGATGAATAAAAGCAGGGATTTGAAGCAAATCAGGATTGGAAAAGAAATAACTAAAGCCCCTAACTACTTACAGCTTTGGAATAGTGCATGCACCGATGAAGTGACACTAGATCACAAACAAAACATAATAGCCACTGAATGAAGACACTGATATGTGACAGGGTGGTTAAACAATGGTAGAGAAAATGATATGAATGCCTCAATGAGAAATTTTCCCAATGGTTCTTCTTCCATCTTCTCCCTTGCTGTTGTTCCATCCCTGGAAAGAAAATCCAGGATTTCTTCTTTGATCCTTTCGTTATTGTGGGTGTTGAAATTGGAACTGGTCTATTATTGTCATATGTACTGACATACAGCAAGAAGCTTTTGTTCTTGGATCTTTGTCTAAGTCTTTTTTTGACATATCCATGGTAACCATTAATTTGCATTATTGTTAACTATAAGTTCCTTTTTCATCATATATATTCATTACATGTGTTGGGCAAACAGGCGTAAGAGGTCAAAAATCTGCTTAAAAATAGTTCACAGCCACAATATACTGGAGGAAGTAAAAGAGCTCAAAATTTACTGACAATTGGCTACACAAGTTGCTTCACCGAAAAGTAACAAATATGGTCTGATTTGATTTGAAGAACAGATGTTACGCATTCCCAAAGGCGCACCTGCTTTCATGAGAGTACCGTTGTTTAATCTTAACGAACACACTAAGATAAAAAAACTCTCACTACACTGCAGTCACAGGGTTTCTTTCTGCTTTAAAGTGAGATTACATTTAGGAAAATGATTGCAGATGGCGTTATAAATAGATTTTTTTAACAACCTTTTCTCCCCCATCAGTAGGTGCACATTCCAATGGAAGGCACCATAAAATGTTACAACCTTTATAAACATTATAAAATGCTCAAAGAACTGGGTCTCCCTTCCTCCACCACTGATGTGGCCTTTACCCACATCTTCCACATTTCCCGTGCTCACCGCTCCCTCCCACCACCTTAACAGTGATAAGAGTTCCTCTTGCCTCATTTACTGCCCCATGAGCCTCCACATTCAATCCATCATTCTCCACAACTTCTGCCATCTTCATTAGGATCCTACAACCTAACATGCCCTTACTTCCTCTTCCCCCCCCCCCCCCCATTTCTGCTGGGATCTCTCCCTCCGTTATTCTTTTTTCCATCTGTCCCTCCCACTAATTGTCCTCCTGACACATATCCCTTCAAGCAACAGAAATGCTATATCTGCCCATTCATCTCCTCCCTCACCTCCATTCAAGGCTCCAAGCTGGGGACGTCTATTATATCCAGTGCTCCTGATGTGGCCTCCTCCACATTGGAGAGACCCGATGTAAACTGGGTGACTGCTTTGTCGAGCACCTACACTCCATATGCCAAGAGCGGAATTTCCTGGTGGCCAGCCATTTGAATTCCTATCCCCATTCCTGTTCCGATATGTCAGTCCATGGCCTCCTCTACTGCCATGATGAAGCAACTCTTAGGGTGTAGGAGCAACAACTGGGTAGCCTCCAACCTGATGGTATGAACATCAATTTCTCCTTCTGGTGATGCTTTTTCCCTCTTTTTTCTTTTAACCCCTTCCCCTTTCTTTTTTCTATTCCCCACTCTGGCTTCGTACCTCTTCTCCTCACCTGTCTATCACTTACCCTTGGTGCACTTCCTTCTTCTCTTTCTCCCATGGTTCACTCTCTCCTGCTATCACATTCCTTCTTCTCCAGCCCTTTACCTTTCCCAGCCACCTGGCTTTACTTATCACCTTCTAGCCTGTCCTCCTTCCCCTTCCACAAACTTTTTTTTCCTGACATCTTCCTCCTTCCTCCCCAGTTCTGTAGAAGGGTCTCGGCCCGAAACATTGACTGTTTATTTATTTCCATAGATACTGCCTGATCTGCTGAGTTCCACCAGCATGTTGCTCTGAATTTCTAGTAAATGCAGAATCTCCTATGTTTATAAAATGTTATAAATATACACAGAATGACATGAAAGCACTTTCTCCCTTCAGCACACATGCTGAAAGATCGGACAACTGGTTGTTCAACAAACTGCCTTCCTCGAAGAGCAAATAAATTGTATAAATAAAGCACTACAGATATCAGTATGATACTGAAAATCTCTTTTGATAGTTTGCCCGTAGGGGTTTCATAATTTTCTCAGCAGAGTACGTATTATGTTAACGATCAATATATACGTACCAAACAGCTCCCCTAGCAGTCACCCACCTGGACATGTCAAACAACAAGCATCTGATTCTTTGATTGGTGCTTGGCATAGGAGAGGTGGGCACACCTCAGTGTCACAGAGTACGCGCCCACTGTGACAAGTACATTGTGTGCAAGTATCCAGGTTCCAGGTTTCTCCCTCTAAATAGTATTCTCCTCCAGGAGCTTGACATACAGTGAGGTCCACCGTATCAGGCTGTCCACTGCTTGGCTCATCTGTGGAAAGTAAAAAAAAATAGATTGCTTTGTAGCTGCAAACAACTACAACAATTTATATTTGCTAAACCTCACTGTCAGCTTTTCCATTCGGGGTCAGGACTGCAAAATGAAATGAGTTCTATTTCAAAGATATATACTCACACACAAAATATGTACTGGTCACTGGAGTTCTGAAGAAATACTGCACTATGAGAGATTCCAATCATTGTATGAGATGTTAAACTGAGTTGGCCTGCAAAGGGGAACAGATGAGTTTGCTGTTTGGGGACATCTGCTGGCTACCCTAGTTTGTACATTGCAAGAATTACTGCAACTTAACAATAGATAAATGGCTGCAAAGCACTTTGGGACATCATAAAATTACTTATTTCATTTTCTGGGGCAAGGCACATCACAAAAGGGCAAGACAAGACTGGGATGAAATAGGAGAATGGTCAGCAGAGGTGACTCACCAAGTGGTTAAGAAGGTAGATTGTGAGGAGGATTTAACTTGAAAAAAGGCAGAGTCTGGGCAATGATGGAAGGCTACAATAAGCAGAATGTAATTAATGTATGGCTATCAGGCTGTCAGCTTGGACATAACGCTTAATTCTCTTGATATACTTTACTGTCTTCAGTGTCAGTAAATAAAGTTATGAGAATTGTTTATCAAAAAGGATGATTTCAAAATCACTCTGATTGAAAATATAAGCAGTTAAGTAACATTTGAGGCTTGTCAAAGAAAATGCAGCAAAAGAAGCACAAGTCACAAGTATTCTGACTGATTATAATTTGTTTTAACTATTTCAGTTTAATGCTTATGCATGCAAATAGTTAATTAATTTTATTATTTTAAAATATTGACAACTAATTATTTATTTGTCTGAACGTCAGAGACATTTATAAACCCTCATTATTTTGAAGGTAAAGGTGGTAATGGAGAAGACTTTTGCCAGCCTGTTGAAGCTTTCAGTGGAATTTCAGTGCTGGGCTTTATTTGATGCAGACTATGCTGCTGAAGTTTGGTAGATACCGAGCAAACCTGACAGGTCACTGAAAGTTGCACTAGTTCAGTGTGGGAGTACATGACAGAGATGAGGAGGAATTTCTGTAGCAAAAGGGTGGTGGATCTGTGAAATACAATGCCACATATGGCTGAAGAGGCCAAGTCATTGGAGAAATTTAAAGCTGAGGGTGATCAATTCTTGATTAGTCAGGGCATCAAAGGTTACAGAGGAAGGCAAGAGAATGAGACTGAGAGGGATAATAAATCAGCCACGATGGAATGGCGGAGCAGATTTGATGGGCTGAGTGGTGGAATTCTGCTTCTATGTCTCATGGTGACAATTGAGAGGATGGCAGATGCCAATAAGACCTGGTTGAATTGGACCTGAATAAAAATCACAGAGTATGAAAAAAAATCTGTAAACTTAGATTATCTCACTAAGTTTAATGGATAAAGTTTAACACAATTCTGCAGTATTAATGGGAAACAGAAACAAAATGTTCTGATGTGAATAATTTTCAGGTTGATGGCATAATTGATTGGGATTCTAGCAGGACTGGTAACTAAGCACAAACCTGAGGAAAGGGAGCAAGCACATCCAGTTAGAATTAACTGCCCAGTCACTCAGAGTCAGACAGAAGGAATATTGTATCTAAAAGAACATCAGAGCTTGAGCATTGTAGCTCTGTGAACAACTGGCCTGCCTGATATCTAAGAGAAAAAAAACATGACCCTTCATTCTACTGAGCTGCACATCCCTTCCTCTCCTCTCTCTGTCACATATGGGAAACAATCTTGATGCTGTATACTAACTTCATGAGAGAGAGAGAGAGAGAGAGAGAGAGAGAGAGAGAGAGAGAGAGAGAGAGAGAGAGAGAGAGAGAGAGAGAGGGAGGGGGGAGAGAGGGGGGAGAGAGAGGGGGGAGAGAGAGGAGGGGGAGAGAGGGGAGAGAGGGGAGAGAGAGGGGGAGAGAGGGGGGGAGAGAGAGGGGAGAGAGAGGGGGAGAGAGAGAGGGGGAGAGAGAGGGGAGAGAGAGAGGGGGAGAGAGAGGGGGAGAGAGAGGGGGAGAGAGGAGAGGGGGAGAGAGAGGGGAGAGAGAGAGGGGGAGAGAGAGAGGGGGAGAGGGGGGGGGGGAGAGAGAGAGAGAGAGAGAGAGAGAGAGAGAGAGTGTGTGTGTGTGTGTGTGCGCGCTGGTATAATTGGATTCAAAACAGATAAGGAAAAGTACTCTTGTTGAACAAAGTATACTTAAAGCCCCCATTACGTTGCATCCTTGCCCTAGCAGAAATCAGTTCACTAAATATAGGCAACAGCATTGAATCTGAGACTTCTTTTGGGCTTGACTGATAAATTTCAAACATTAAGGAAAAAATTGCAGAAGTGCCCCATTAGCTTGTTCTTTAACTGGTGATTTCATTTTCCCTGGAAGTGAAACTGGATACATTATAAATGGGAAAACTTGTTATGTACTGATATGTTTTCAGCCTGTTAACTTGGATCTGGTAAGTGAGATTTCAACTGCTGTAAGGAGGACAGGAAATTCCAGCGCAGTGGGAGGAGTGATTGGATCTTCTGCCTTCCACACCAGGATGTAGGATCTCTCTCATGGATGTGTCTGGAAAGTAAAGCTTAACACATATTCTAATAGAGCCAATGAAATTCCTTCCTGTTTGAAAGAAAGTTACAATGGATCGTGAAAGCCTACTCTAACTATTTCTGAGCTTGGGACAGTTTTCTATAATTTAAATTGAATAGGCAAATCTGTGTGATGTTAACGAGTAGCTAAAATATATAAAGTCACTAAACTTAAGATGACAGCAGTTCCAATCAACATTATATATTTTAACCTACATTTGTTGACCTAAAGGCATAAGAAGAAAATAGGTAGAGCAGACCTGTTATATTTAATAAGCAGATTAATAGTGGCATAGATTCTTATTAGAAAAGACCAATTTGTAATATGTTTGGAACAGGCTGAGAAAACTTACACTAACTACTTGTACACCACTATAGAGGTTGGTCCAGAGCAATAAGATGTTAAATAACAGATGTTTTGGGACATGCAAGATTATCCTAAAACTAACATCAAAGATTAAAGATGCCAAGAGACTTAAAATGTTAGCTTTATTCAGAGAAAATCGGAATACTGCGCATAAAGAACTAAACTTCCATTTGACTTTGAAGTTATATTTCCTCCAAAGTTTTCCTTTCACATCAATTCTCATGTCAGGACTTTTGAAATTGTATTTATTTCAAGGAAAAGGAACACAAGAGCTTTACTGCACTTTTCAATTCAGTGACAGCATCACATAGTGTAGCAGAGACAAAGCCAAGAATAAAGGTAGCTCTATATAAATAACTTATCTAAAGGAAAAGTTGAGATGATCACCCACAGCTCCCATGCAACATTTTCACTTCCAGTGTCAGCCAGCCTTATGATCTTTCAGCTTTGATACAGCTCAGGAGAAATCAGTACAAGATGGCTATTCATCAAGAACCAGATCAAGCCTACTCCACTGTCTTTATTTCAATATAGTTTATGATGGTCAATAGACAGAGGAATTTCCCATCAACTTACTCAAAAAAATCCAGATGTGGCATGTAAAATGGCAGCATAATTTACCATTTTGATTAATTAGAACACTGTATGCTTCATTTTCAAATTGGGGAACTGGATGTTGGGGTTAGTTCATCATTTTTCACTGATAAAACTAATCTGACCTCTGGCACTGATCTGTTTCATTCCCCGTCATTAATTCTCTTATATTTTTTAAACTGCTTTACATTAACAACATATCACTTAAAGTCATGCTGTGCTCAGTGGCATACTCAATGCAGAAATCAATTTCTTTTTACCTAATCTGATTAAGGTGCACCTTACCTTGACAGGTGGGGCAGCACTGCCCAGGTTTGACCAATGGATTGAGGCAGTTTGGAACAGGACATGTAATTAGCACACACATTTCCTTTCCACTGTAACAATAACAGTCTCTACATCCATCATGCCAGCCTTCTCCTTCTTCATAGCGATGGCCATTAGCAGTCAAACAGAAACTTGTTGGAATTGGAGCAGTGGTGGTGCTAAGATGCACATCAGCCTCTATAAAAGTAACCAAGCATGAAAATGTAAAAACATTTAATCTACTCAACCTGAAACTCATCAAGGGCTTAAGTTTTGTTAGCTGTTAGCATTGCTTTAGGAGGTCAAGTTGCATCATTTTCCAAACCAACTTTTTTCTTTAATATCAAAAACCATAAAACAGAAAATTTTGTTAAACTGAAATAGAGACAGCAAGTGCTTGGAGATAACTATTGGAGATTAGACAGCATCAGTGTAATGAGAAACAGAGCTGGCATTTACATCTTCCATCAGAAACCTGAAATGTTAACTATTCTCTTCACAGCTTCACCCTGACCTGCTGTATCTCCAGCATTTTTCAAGTTAGGAGAACAGCACTAGGAACACCATGATAAGTTATAACAGTAGTTAGATACAAAATGCAAACAACTCTGCTTCATCCTTTTTTTAATCTTAGCCCCAATATCAGAAAGTAAAGTCCCAAATAAGTTACAACAATGGTTATACAAAATACAAACATCTCTGTTCTATTACACTAGTCACAATACCAAAGGGTCAGGTCCCAGTATAACACTTCCTATAGCCTGCATCAGCATTTCCAGATTTCTTGAAGTGGGATTATCAATTAGCTTTGAGCGAGGCTTGTTAGGAATTGGATTCAACCCAGAAAACACATCACATAAGATCTATCCTGTCAAAATAAAGTCAATGAACTTGTTTAATTTAGGCTCAGATATAAAATTAAGAACTAATGAAAGGTCATTGAGCTATTTGAAGATAATATCCAATACTATTAATAATTTTATTTTGATTTAACACAACTCTAATGTTTTCTCTTGATGTTATTATTTAGTACTGACGCATTAAGCCAAGAGGTGCTGGATTGCGTATATGCATTTCCTAAGTACAGTATATGTGACAAAAGAATGTATCAGTGTCAGTGACTTTTACACAGAGAGAAACACAAGAGAGTTAAGCACCTTGGACCTGTCCAGCGTTTTACCGACTCAGTGACAGAGAAAAAGCTACTTGCCCATTTTCTCTGTAATTTCGTGTGCTGAGGTGAGGTTAAAGGAGGGAGAAATGATAAACAAATTCATAACTTAAAAAACTGACCACTTCTGCAAAGATGGATTTAAAAATTAAAAGTTTCAAGCAAAAACCAACATGAATTTAATTGGTTATACAGCAAATTTGAAGAACATTAAACAGGAATTGAATTTCCTAGTGATATGCATGATAATCATCTTTTATACATTGCATCATTCTCAAAATAATTTCTTTTGCTCACATTATGATACAATAGTTTGAGGTGTTATTAAATGAATTTTGTAAATGATTCATAATTCCTATTTTGACAGACCGCCACCCACTCACACATCCCACTGAGTTACAGTCAGACAGACAATGTTATTATTATCCAGATTGTTCTACAGAACAAGACTCACTTTTCATAGTCTGGTGGATAAAAACAGAAAAGGAAAAAGATAAACACACAGAGACAGAAAGAAATTCAGCTTAATCAACATTTATTTCAGGTAAGATACTTTTTTTCTAGCTTTGTTCTTATACATTATCATTAAGCAGCTCAGATACAGACTGTAGTGTGCATTTAAATGACCTAAGCAGACACAGAGAACTTTTAGGATAAATGGACCAGTTATTTGTGTTTTATTAATTACAGCAACAATTTTAAATACCGGTAATATTATCACCATTTTGTATACAGTAAGGAAGTTTATTATATAGAATCTTCTAAGCACTTCATTTTTGATATACACATTCCTAGACTGAGTAAAAGAATACAGTGGATGCTAAAAGCAGATAATGCAATTGTAAATTAAAGCTGGACCATTAATCAAGTCTGTGTGTTTCCATGCTTCATGTCTCTGTTATATACTGAACTATTGCACACTTTTAAAGGTAGTTGTGATTATGGTTGATTTTCACCTAATGCCATGCAACATTTCAACCTGTAGTTTAAATTAACCAAACTAGGACTGGTTACTTTAAACTGCCTTTTTTTCCAATCACAGTTTTGTAGAAAAGTAGACAGTGAAAGTAGAAAGTAAAGGAGATGATTTGTTTAGAAAAACTGATGGGAAGAAGAAGAAAGTTTCAATGGGTCTGTGCACCCTTTGTTAATACAATGCGGCTTCTTGTACTTGAGAGAGATGTCAGAGAGAAGTGATAGGAATTTCCTGTGGTATTCCAAACAGACAGAGGAAATTTTACACCACATCATTCAACCACAATCAAAATTTGAAAGAATATATTGTACAATTTAACCTACCACAATGATCACTGAGTATCATTAGATACCCAAGCACTGAATTCAGTTCTGTGATAAAGAACCATCATATTCTGCACATCTGCATTAAATCACTATTATGTTACTTCCAATGGGGTGACAGAGAAGAAATGCCATCTGCAAAGTACAGAGTTCCTGATCCTACATTAGATCATGTAAACCACCATTATCTCTTTTTTTCAAAATCGGTTTTTGAGCCTAGTTTCGGTACTCAGCAGCATGATGAATAAAAGCCAGAAGCATGAAAGAAAATGGGTTTTGGCACCCAATCGGGTAATAGTAGCAAGCCTTTCACATCTGGCAAGATGCCTGGTAGCCTATCACTTCAAAGATAAGCCTGATCTTGGCATGTGACTATCACATGAGTGGCAACATGCCGAATGTGAAGTGGCTAGAAGCTTGTGGAAGACCGCAATGACCACTTTTGTAACATTGCTGCTGAACAGCTTCAACCATATGGCCTAGAAGACTTGCCTGAGGGGGAAATCAGATACTAAGTGGACAGATTTCTACGAAATGCATGTTGCTGCAATTTCAGCATAGAACAACATTGTAAAACAAAAATTTTATTTATTGATATAAGTGCTTTGGATGTTTGATAAACGACTAAATTATTCTGAAACGATGGATACTTGGTATTGAGTTAATAACTGATAATGGTGACATTATGAATCAAATTCAGGCACTAGCAGACAATAATTATCTTGCTTCAAGATTTATAATAGAGAAAGAGAATCCAAAGAAAATATTTAATCAGGGACTGGGATTTGCCAAAATTAACAGAAGCACAATAACAATATTAATGAAGGAAAATAGCAATAACAAAGTATGAGAAATTGCTTGGACCAGATAACTGCCATTCCCACATTTTAAATGATGAAAGTTAAGTCAGTGTAGGTAAGAGTTGTCTAAATGTAGCAGCAGTTTGTACCATCTTCATGATGTACTTCAGCAACTCACCAAGACGCTGCAGATAGCATCTTCCAAACTCTTGTATTTCACCTTCCCAATATGAATGGTAATTACCTTAATGTGAAATGCTTAGAGGGGTTAGAATTTTTAAAGTATGTCCAGGAGATCTTTTTTAGCCTGTCTGTAGATTATTTGACTGAAGAAGGAGCAAATCTAATTAATGTTTGAAAACGTATCGGTAACTGGTAGGAGTGTCAGTGGCAGAACATTCCAGAGACAGAAACCATAACTCTTGCTTTAAGGATGTTATGGAGAAGAACAATATATCAGAAATTAAGTTTCCTTGTGGAGAAAGACTGATAGCAATGTGATAAGATAGGACCTGGTAAAAAAGAACTTGGAAGAGCTAAATGCAGATGACCAGGAGGAGGCATCCGAAAAGAAAATAGTGAGAGTTCAGGGAATTGAGAGAATTGAACTTAGACACAAGAGATTCTGTAGATGCTGGAAATCCAGAGCAACACACACAAGATGCTGGAGGAACTAGCAAGTCAGGCAGCACCTATGGAAATGAATCAACAGTCAATGTTTTGGGCCGAGGCCCTCCATCAGGACTGGACAAGCTGGAGGATTCCCAGATTAAAAGGTGGGGACCGAGCAGCATCTGTGTCAGGGAGGTAACTGTTGACATGCAAGTTGACATCCTGATGCAGGCTTTCAACTCAAAATGTCAACAATTCCTTTCTCCATAGCGATGCTACTCGACCCATTGGGTTTCTCCAGCACATTGTTTGTTGCCTTTGATAGAAGCAGCTGCAGTGTTTTCTGTCACTTTTTTTCCTTCTACATGGAGCATACATTTGGGAGTGAAATATTTTGGCTTGTGTCTTCTGGCTTGAGCAATGTTGCTCAAGCCATTAATTGAGCCAGTCTTTTAATTTCAGATGAATCCCACCGAGGGTCAACATCATGCAGCTTCTTACGTTGTTAAAATGCAAAACTATGTACACTGCAAAACACTATTAGTCCTTACAAGTCTTTCAGGCGTCAAAAATACCAATGATGCAGATCTCCAACCTTCAGACTGGCTGTCTGCTATTTCTCCCCAGCAAGAAAAAGTAATGAATTTGGTTGAAAAATTTAAACTCTTGTCATAAGCAGCATGTCCTTCAAGTAAGGTTGGATGGACCAAGATTTCAGTTTTTAAAAAATCTACCCAAGATTTCAGGAGACAGCTAATTATTTATCCGATACATTTTCTCCTTATGTTAAATTCAATTGAGAATAAAAGGAAAATATACTGCCTTTGGTTTTTTTGAGATTATAATCCATGACATAGATTAAAAATCAGACATATTCATAACTTTAATGGAGTCAAATCTATAAAAGAGCTAAGCAATATTTTAATGCCCCTTAACTCAATGCAAATACCAATGTGAAAATTTGTTGCATTGTTGACATTCCTGACCGTATAATCTCTTTCCAAATATTGACGAAATATATCCTTAAATGAGTTAATGTTATGGTACCTTTGCATTTGCACATGGAGCATCCTTTCTTATTCTTTTCATACCCTTCTGGGCAATACTTGTCACAGGTAAGCGGTGGGCATTTCACACAGCGGCACATCTCACAACCATGTTTGTTTCTCCTAAAAATAAGGCAAAAAGCAAATTCTGGGTGAGACTGACCTCATGAAGGACATACCTATTAATTAAAGGCATGCTTATATTTTGTCTCGGGATCATGAACATGAAATATTAACTTTGTTCTTCAGATGCTGCCTGACCAGCTTAGTATTTTATCAGCACTTTATATTTTAAATTTACTTTTCTGACATCAAAATATCTGTTTTTAAATTCCAAAGCCCTGATCCTATCTGTCAAAATATTTACAAACACTTTATGTTCAGAAATTACTTCTGAAGAGCAAACACTTGTTTCAATGTTGACAACACTGATTAAATAAACATTAAATCAATAAAAATAAAAATAAAAATCAGGATTCCACAAGGAGCAGGGGAAATCTTCCAGCCATCTTAATTAAAGGCAGCATACCAGGCAGGAAAAAAAGTGCTTCTTAAAATTAATATCACAAGATATTTCACTCACAAAGAATGACATTCATGTCTTTGGCAGAATGGTTCCTTTGAAGGACCATACATGTGGCAATGTTAAGCTCTCTCAGTGTTGTATTTGTTGTTCAGTTAGGTTATATGAGATAAATTCTGGAATTAGCTTCAACCTTTCAGATGTAGAGGCCTAATGCCATCAAAGAGGTAAGCTGACACACACACATTACATTTTTTACAACAATATGATGAATATCAATTATGTTTGTTCACAACATTGAAATCGTATATCACCTTATTAAGACACAAACCAGTATTTTTGACGGGCTGAAGCTTTAAACCATCTGCAGTAAATGAGGAAGTAGCATTAAGTTAGCTTGAAAAAAGATTCATGTTTAGATATCAGCAAAGGTCAAGTTGCTTGTATTGTGTATTGTAGATGAAGCTTTCTTAGTATGGAAGCCATAATTATTGGTATGGTAAATATACCTAGTAAAATTTAATTTTTAAATTCAACAATGCTAGTACTGTAGTTTTCTCTGCAGGTGCTAATAACAAACATGTGCCAATGATACAGAAAGCGCAGCAATGAATACAGGCAATCAGATTCATAAACAAATAATCGCATCACATTCATTTCTTCTGATTGTTAGCATCTGAAGTAGATTTTTATATACAGCATTCTGAAATCTAATATCCTCTGCTAATTTTGTCTTACAGGCCAACACACCAATAAGAAAGCTAACATTCATTCAATGGATGGAACAACTGGGCATGCAAGAGAGGAAGGGCTATGGGGTAATAAGTGGGAGAATGGGATTGGTGGAATTGCTCTGAGAGCTGACATGGACTCATTGGGTTAAATGGTCTCCTTCTTTGTGAAAAATATGAGATAAGTTTTGTCAAACACTCTTAAGTTCCTCTCGACAAAGGTTTAAAAAAAACTAATGAAATAAAATATTTCCCTGATTAACTTTACTCAGGATTGCTTATGGGAGAAAATATTCTCTTCCTGGAAACCAAGACAATTCTTCAGGAGCTAGATGAAGCATGCACAGCACTTTTGAAAAACATACTTCCAAATAATTTGCGTATGATTGTATTTGTCACTCAGTGAAACAGAAATAACAACTGAAAAGAAAAAATTAATTTTTTTATGCAACATCAGAATCTGTAATACATTTACAGATTCTCCAATTGCTGTTAATTCTTGATAAAGTGCTGTGCTTCCTTGACTAGATAAAGAGTTACTTTAAATAATAAGAAAGTGATGAACCCTGGTTATTTAATTAAAAGAAAACAGCTGTACCTGTTCCCTAAGTGATAAAAGCTAGCCAGCTGGTTTATTCACTTGGTACTTACATAAAGCCATAGGGACAGTGCTTATTGCAGGAAAGTTTTCGGCACTTGTGTGGCTGTGGTTGACACTCACAGATGACGCAGTCATCTATATCCATCAGAAAACCATGGGGACAATCTAAAGAGCAATACGATATCAAATCTGGACAGGGTTCCTCTGGAACAAAAAGATGTTATTTACTATTGGTTACAACTTGGTACAAAATGTACTAACATCAAAATAATACATCTCTGTCAACCAAAACATTGTGATTCACTTCCTCATTTCTCATTCAACATTCTTGTATCATTCTTCACTTGAAAAAGGCAAATGGCCAAGCTGCCTCTTGCTGGGTCGGGCTTTATAAATAGTGTACAATAGCTGCTTGGATGAATTGTAAGTACTTGGCCCCTGGACAACAGATCCAGCTAATTGCAAGGTTGATCAAACAAACAGATCCACATCTCATCACTCTAAATTGTAAATTAACTGAGTTTGTGGAGTGGCAAATCCGGTTCCTTACTTACAGCTAATTTGTAAAATAGCATGCTATTTTTCAAACCTCCAATCCGTAACTAATCATGTCAAAAGTATTTTACTTATCATGAGCACACTTATCTTGAGAGATGACTGCAGTATTAAGCATCATGGCAGTAAAACTGATCCATGAACAAGAAGCAAGCAGACCAACTCCTGTTCCATTTTATTACTGTGTATGTTCCGCTTTCAGCTTTTGACTCTAGGCCACTGGAACACTGACACAGCGTGACACTTTGGTACTATAAACTTGGAAATTAGCAGCAGTTGTTCTGATCAGAATTATGGGAAATAGTGGATGCGACAAGGAGACAAATTATGGATCGTAGATACATCAAAGCTTTCATTTCACCCATAAGGAATATTTGAGCAACACACACAAAATGCTGGTGGAACGGAGCAGGCTAGGTAGCATCTATAGGAAGAAGTACAGTCGATGTTTTGGGCTGAGATCCTTCATCAGGACTAACTAAAAGAAGAGGTAGTAAGAGATTTGAAAGTGGGGGAGGGAGAGATCCAAAATGATAGGAGAAGACAGGAGGGGGAGGGATGAAGCTAAGAGCTGGAAAGTTGATTGTCAAAAGGGATACAGAGCTGGAGAAGGGAAAGGATCATGGGACGGGAGGCCTAGGGAGAAAGAAAGGGGGAGGGGATCACCAGAGGAAGATGGAGAGCAGGCAAGGGAGTTATTGTGAGAGGGAAAGAGAGAGAGAAAAGAGAAAGAAAAAAAAGGACAAAAATAATAAACAAACAAACAAATAAATAAATAAGGGATAGGGTAAGAAGGGGGGGAGGGGCATTAGCAGAAGTTACAGAAATCAATGTTCATGCCATCAGGTTGGAGGCTACCCAGATGGAATATAAGGTGTTGTTCCTCCAAACTGAATGTGGCTTCATCTTGACAGTAGAGGAGGCCATGGATAGACATATCAGAATGGGAATAGGATGTGGAATTAAAATGTGCGGCCACTGGGAGATCCTGCTTCCTCTAGCGGACAGAGCGTAGGTGTTCAGAGAACCGGAGTCCAAGTCTGCGTCGGGTCTCACCAATATATAGAAGGCCGCACCGGGAGCACCGGATGCAGTATACCACACCAGCCGACTCACAGGTGAAGTGTCGCCTCACCTGGAAAGACTGTCTGGGGCCCTGAATGGTGGTGAGGGAGGAAGTGTAGCACTTGTTCTGCTTACAACGATAAGTGCCTGGAGGGAGATCGGTGGGAAGGGATGGGGGGGACGAATGGACAAGGGAGTCGCGTAGGGAGTGATCTCTGCGGAAAGCAGAAAGGTGGGGAGAGAAAGATGTGCTTGGTAGTGGGATCCCAATGGAGGTGGTGGAAGTTATGGAGAATTATATGTTGGACCTGGAGGTTGGTGGGGTAGTAGGTGAGGACAAAGGGAACCCTATCCTGAGTGGGGTGGCAGGCGGATGGGGTGAGAACAGATATGCGTGAAATGGGAGAGATGTGTTTGAGAGGAGAGTTAATGGTGGAGGAAGGGAAGCCCCTTTCTTTAAAAAAGGAAGACATCTCCTTCGTCCTGGAATGAAAAGCCTCATCCTGAGAGCAGATGAGGCAGAGAGGGAGGAATTGCGAGAAGGGGATAGGATAGGGTGGGAAGAGGAATAGTCCAGGTGGCTGTGAGAGTCTGTAGGCTTATAGTAGATATCAGTAGATAAGCTGTCTCCAGAGATGGAGACAAGAAGATCAAGAAAGGGGAGTGAGGTGTCAGAAATGGACCAGGTAAATTTGAGGGCAGGGTGAAAGTTGAAGGTGAAGTTAATGAAGTCAATGCATGCAGTCAATGCATGCAGGCAGCAGCAGCACCAATGCAGTCGTCGATGTAGTGAAGGAAAAGTGGGGGATGGATACCAGTATAGGCTTGGAACATGGACTGTTCCACAAAGCCAACAAAAAGGCAGGCATAGCTGGGACCCATACGGGTGCCCAAGGCTACACCTTTAGTTTGGAGGAAGTGGGATGAGCCAAAGGAGAAATTATTAAGAGCAAGGATGTCACTTATGAGGTGATGAGTAAGCTCTAAAAATACTCAGTCTTTTACATGTATTTACATGTTTGGCTATAGAAGTTTACAGTATTAGCTGATTTCTAAGCATACTTGACAGATGGCAAGTTCCTATTTTAAACACAATGGAATGAAAATATGTGTTTTATAGCTGTTTTGGCATAAGTTATGAACCTGTTCTTGTGCACTTCAGATCCTGGAATTATGCCAGAAGGATACGGATGGAAGAGGTAGCTGGGTTTGGTAGTGATGCATTTTGTTCTTAAATATGACTGTTCTTCATAGGGAGGAGAATTCGTGATGTCAGCCAGAAAAGGTGAGGGTGGGGTGTCAGGGATAGTGAATGGTTAAGCAATAGTGGACAATTATTTCTCTCTTACCAGGTCCAGTTTTTAAATGACATGAACTCAGATTCTGCTCACAGACTGATGTACCCAACTTATCTTAAGAGTCATCCTTGTTACATCTGGACTCTTTATTCCCTCCCTCTCCATGACCTTATAGAACAATGAGGGGCATAAACAAAAGGAGGATAATCACATAGTTTTCAAAGACTAGGGAAGTCTAAGACTAGAAAGCATGGGTTTAAGATGAGAGGGGAAGAGATTTAAGGGGGACAAATTTTACTACAGATGATGATGGGTATATGAAGTGAGTTTGCCAAAATAAGTGGTAGAGGCAGGTACAATCATAACATTGAAAAGACATTTAGTTAGGTTTAGAGAGATGTGCAGGCAAATGGGACACACTCAGGAAGGCACCTTGACCAGCATGGGTGTGTTTCTGTAATTCTCCATGAGACAGAGAATCATATTTGGCAAAGGCAAGTGGTTAAACAAAACGAGCAATGTCAATGCTAATAAGAGGAAAATAATTCAGACAAATGGAAACTTGGAGGCTAGCACAGAAAATAATTACTATGCTGATGTTTCCTGGAAAGAGGTAACTAAGATTCTCAGCTGATTAACGAACTTGCGTCAACCCTAGACTGCAAGTTTCCAAGAAAGATTTACCACCTGTGCTATCACAAATGTTCTGCAATTCCCTGAATGTAGAAGTATATTCTGTTCTGCATTTTGCAAATTGAGTTGCAACAGGAAGTGTTAGGTGAAGGACTACAGCATTCATTTCTCTCAATGGTACTAAAATATTTATGAAAACTACAACATCACGAGCAGGGAATTCCAATTCAAAGGATCATACAGTAATATTCAAATACAATGGTAATTTCAGGGATTTTCTTGCTCAATCCTCTTCCCCACTCTGTAAGCCTAAGCAAAGGGAACATGAGAAGCCATAAACAACACTATGACCTTCATTAACTTTGTTTCTACTGTTATCAATAAAAAACCCGAGAAGGATTAGGACTACTTCAGTGCATCTTTGGTAGAATGGACGTGATCAAAACTACATGGAATAACCTTGACATTTTATTTTCTGAATGGAGATAATTTTTAATTTCAGCTACAGCACTGTGCAAAAGTCTTGGGGGTGTGTGTGTGTGTATACACACACACACACACACACACGCCACAGACTGGGGTGGGGAGCACTGGTGAAGACAAGATTATCTGATTCCAAATAAGTGGCTTATTGATCATTACAGAGTGTTTTCCTGGTGTTTCCTGTTCCTCCCCTCTCCCCCTTTTCCCAACCACAATTTCCCTCTCCTTGCTCCCCCTCTCACTCTCAGTCCACGAAAGAGACCTATTTCAGAATCAGGTTTATCATCTCTCACATGTCATGTAAATTGTTTTTTTTTGCGGCAGCAGTACATTGCAATACATAAAATTACTACAATAATGTGCAAAAGTCGCATTAGACATAAGACACCCAAGGTAAATATCTTTGAAGGCATGGAGAAAAAAGACTGACTGTGACCTGCCTCTGAGATAGTTTAACTGGACCCTTATAACATCCTCTATTCTCCATTATGGCACCGAACATGGGTGAACAAAGCTGATAGTTCACAGATGAAGGGAAATCGACATGATGTGCTCACCATCATTTATTGTTAATTATTCAACATCTATGTACTGTGCACTTGTATTTTGGCAAAATTACACACTACACACCATTGCTGGTACATAATACCAAGAATGATGGGTTCAAGCAAGTAAGAGCTGAAATGTTAGAGCACAATTGACAGTGAAAATTCCTCTGCATTTTCTGGAGATTTTAAGGAGGGAGATAATCAGTTTAGGAATGCATTATCTATTAGAAAATAACTTTTACTTTCTAAGGATTTCAGTACCCAGTAACTCAAATGTTTTCTGGTAACCTGAAACACTTACTAGGTAGGCACTGGCACATCAGGCATCCCTTCTCATCTTGTACAAAGCCATGTGGACAATCCTTTGCTGTCAAGGTACAGTTTATCAGCCTCTCACATAGTGTTGGACTGACTGTTCCAAAGGTTGGCTCTGTTGGAAAAGTAAAACATGAAAAATTATTTGCCAAATGAATACCCACTAACACCGCAGAAGTAGAAGCATGCATTTAAAAAAAAATATTGTACTAACAACTGGTTATCTGCCAGGTTTGTGATCAAAGTACTACTGAAGTTATTTGTTCTTAGGATATGATTGACACTGGTAATTCTGTATTATATCTCTCCAGAGGCTCTGAAAAGGTGCTGTGCACTTCTCAATCAACTGTTACAACAAAACCTGGCCATCTCGTTTGAAGACAGTTCTCCCACAAAGATGCTGAGAATGGAATTTGAATATTTTTATCCTGTATCAAGTGGAAGGATACAATAATATCTGTCCATATCATTAGGTTGTGTGACTCCAAAGAAGGCTTAAGACCATAAAGTCTTTCGATGGTCTTCCATTTCCTGGAGCAATAAACTGAGATGCACTTTTACATTATCTTGTCATATAGCTGAATGACTATTTAAGGATAACTCCCTCTGCATTCCAGCAATTGAATTTAATTAAATGAATACAGGTGGATATTGCTCTTGCATTAAACTTTGAGAGATATAGAATTATCCCACTGAAACAGAACAAAATCCAGCACCTCTTTTGACAAAATGAACAAATTGATTACTTGGACACACTGATGCAGAATTACTAAATCGTTATGGCAATGCTGTGGTTCTTTCCCTGTCTTTCCCACACCATTTTACTTCACATTAATTTTACTTCTCATGATAAGTGACCAGGATGTCTGTTGCTACTCTTCTGCATGTGTTGTTAAAGGACGGAAGATGACCATTCTACTTCACCAAGCCCATCATAGCTATTAATGGAACTGGAGATCGATTCCTCTGCTCTTTCCCCTCAAGTGCTTGTTCAATTCTTGGCCATTTTCATTACACTTGTGGACAGCGAGCTCCACATCATAATTACTCTCAGGTTAAAACAAAATCCTCACAAATCAGGTTAAATCTGCATCCCCGATCTGCAAACTATCCGCTAAAACCATTTTTCCTCATTTCACCTGATGACCCCATCATGATAACATACACCTCCATTAAATCCCTTCCCAAGCTTCTTTGCTTCAGGAGAACACACCCACCTTCTTCTGTATCATCTCATATACATAATCCCCAATCCCTGGAACCTTTCTAATAGATTGTTTGCATCCTCTCTGGGACCTTTATGTCATAGCTGAAGTGCCTTGACCAAAATTAGATTCTATTCTCTAGTTGTGGCCTAATCGGTACATTATGTAGATTTAACACAATTCCCCTGCACTTCTGTCTTTTTTTTAATAATTATGGAGACTGGGATCTTAAATGATTTTACAATTACTCTCTCAATATGGCATAAAACACAGTGTTGGAGCAGTAAGGACAAAGGAGCATTAACAAGAGTAACAAAAAGTTCAATTCACATGGCATTATGCATGTCCTAATATGCTTCAGGAGGATGCGATCAAGCAAAAAGCCACCAAAAGGGAAACACGAACAGCTGACCAAAAGTTTCCCCAGTGCAAGATCTTACAGAGCTTTGAGAAAAGAGGCGGAGCTGTCTATAGATGAAATTCCATGATTTCATTGTTTTCAAAAGCAGCGATCAACTTCTGAGGAAGACTTATACCAGCTTCTTGGCATGTTACCAAACTTAATCCATACGTTATGTTCCTTGTGCTTCATCATGGCTTGGCTTTTGGATTTGCTGTTCGTGTGGCCTGATGGCCACTCTTCTACTTTCCTGGCTTCTACAGTAGGCTTTAAGTAGGCTTTAAAAGCAATCATTTGCAACACTTGTTTCTCACATTCCTTGCGTACATTTTGTGGCCTCAGCTGTATTTATTGTTCTCTGCTAATAGTCACTATCAATTTGGATCCTAACTCTGTATACACTACTCCACCCCCCGCACAACCACATTTGAACTCTACCTCAGGAATGCTTTACTTCCACAAATATTGCTGGACAGGGGTATCGCTATGAGCTAAAGCCAGGGAATAGTTCAGCTCTGCCTCAGTTCTGATGACACTGAGGGGTCAGAGTTTTTTTACTTTGCAGATTTCCAATATTTAATTTCCATTATCCTGTTCATACAATCACAGAGTCATAGGGAGATACAGAATTTAAATAGGCCCTTCAGCCCACCAAGTCCAAGCCATTTGTGAATCAATTCTATGCTAAACTACTTTCCCATTATTTCCTCCAACCCAAAATTCTACCATTTACCTTTACATGATGGCAATTTACCATGGCTGATAAAGCTACCAACCCCTGCATTTTTGGACTGTGGGAGAAAACCCATACAGTAAAGGGAGAATGTGCAAAATCCACACAAACAGCAATGGATGTTGGGGATTAAGCCCAAATGTACAGCAGCAGTTCCACTAGCTACACCATGTTGCTGCTCAATTTACATAGTCCGTATCCCCCAATTCCACCAGTGCCTTTGAAGATGATAGAGTTATTGTTGCGACTGCAGAAGGAACAGAACACGAGTACAGAAATTGCAGCAGGGAATAAGCAAAAGTCTAGTTTTGAGGATGTTCCAGTAAGGATCATCTATTATTGCTGATGAGTTTGGATGATTAGAACGTAGAACAGTACAGCACAGGGATAGGTCATTTGGTCCATAATGTTGTGCCAAACTAGATAGAGTAAATCAAAAACACATAAAAACTAATTCCTCCTACTTACACAGTGCCCATGTCCCTCCATTTCCACATATTCATGTGCCCATCTAAACATCTCTTAAAAGCCTCTAATGTATTTGTCTCTACCACTACACCAGGCAGCGCATTCCAGGCATCCACCACTCTGAGTAAAAAAACTTTCCACTCACATCCCCTTTGAACCTCCCCCCCTCACCTTCAATGCATGTCCTCCGGTATTAGATATTTCTACTCTGGGAAACAGATAATCCCTGGCTACCCTATCTACGTCTCTCAAAATCTTATCAACCTCGATCAGATCTCCCATCAGCATCCGCCGCTCCAAAGAAAAAAACCCAAGTTTGTCCAGCCTGTCATGATAGAACAGGCCCTCTAAACTAGACATCATCCTGGTAAACCTCTTCTATACCCTCTCCAATGCCTCAACATCCTTCTCTACACCTTCAGGAACTTCCTAACCAGCTTCCCCTCTGTACTCTTTCTACAAGAGCTTTTCTTGATTTCTTGTTCAGAATTAACTTTCCAATGGGAAATTAAAGCAATCTAATTCAGTTTAAGATTTGATAAATGAAATTGAAAGTTTATTCAGTCTGTTTGCTGTTAAGGTTTAGGATGAACCTTAAAACAAAAAAGAGAAAAGATAAAATAATAAAAATTCTGAATTTGAAAAGGACAAATTACTTAAAACTTACAGAAACTTAATTGATAACTGAGGGAAATGCAGAACATTGAGTGAACTGAAGACAAAATGCTGGGAAAAATGCAGCAAAGAATAAATATACTGTACTTTAAAGTGCTGGAAGGTGTTGCAATGTACAGAATAGGCAGATTAACAAAATTATTTTGGAATATTACAGAGCAAGTTAACATGTGACCAGGAAGGCAGCAGGTTATTTCCAATAGGCAAAGCAAGCATTAACACAGGACTGAAGAAAGGATAGGATGATAACGAGGTGATATCATTTTCCTGGAAGAGACCCCAAGGAAAATTGAGTTCCAAGAAACAGGAAAAGGCAAAAAAAACTACAGGAGACAAAAATTACAAAACTAGAGACAGAATAAAAGACAAGAAATACTTACAAAACCAAATAATATTCAAAATGGAATGATGTTTACCTGCTCTAGAACAGGTTTAAGTAACCTAGTGAAAAATAATAGGGTGCATTTCAGAGTCTATTGCTAAGTGCCATTCCAAAACAAAGCAAATTAAATTTTCCCATTTAGGTATGATATTGTTGAAGTGAACATCATTTGAATGAATCGTATGAGGCCAGTAAAATATTTACATTTTACTCAATAGGACTAACTTTTTATGAAGAAAAGTATGTGATTTTAATAATGATAGTACCTGGCTCAACACCACAAAATCCAGTATGTCAAATATAACGTGAAGGTTAAAATACTTGTGTTTCACTGTATGCTTAGAGATTTATACTCCAATAAACCAGACTAATTTTTATTAGCCATCTGATTAAACAACATGTAATCAATTTAATGCTTAATTAATTCTCTTCAGTTGGTCTGAACTGGTGTGAAGCACAGTATGGAGAAATAACCAATGACATTCCCTTTGTAGAACCAGGCTTGAAAAATAGGAGAGCTGGCAATGACGGCAGGAGTTCAAAATAGAGTTCATATACTTGGCAACAGAACTTAGGAAGGGACTGCTGTAGGTCAGGGAATTACAGTTTCCATGCAGTCTCTGAATTAAATGATCTCTTCTGAATATCTGCTTCTCATATCTAGAACAACTTGAAAAAGATAATTCAACCTACTGAACTGCTTTGAAGGCATGGTGAATGAGCAAGTGTTGAGCTTATGAGTTATTTGTTCATTGCCTCATCTGCAGTAACTGAAGTTAATGTGGATAAACGTGAGGTTATCCACTTTGGTGGTAAGAACAGGAAGGCAGATTACTATCTAAATGGAGTCAAGTTGGGAAAAGGGGAAGTACAATGAGATCTAGGTGTTCTTGTACATCAGTCAATGAAAGCAAGCATGCAGGTACAGCAGGCAGTGAAGAAAGCTAATGGCATGCTGGCTTTTATAATAAGAGGAATTGAGTATAGGAGTAAAGACGTCCTTCTGCAGCTGTACAGGGCCCTGGTGAGACCTCACCTGGAGTATTGTGTGCAGTTTTGTTCTCGAAATTTGAGGAAGGACATTCTTGCTATTGAGGGAGTGCAGCGTAGGTTCACGAGGTTAATTCCTAGAATGGCGGGACTGTCATATGTTGAAAGATTGGAGCGACTGGGCTTGTATACACTGGAATTTAGGATAAGAGGGGATCTGATTGAAACATATAAGATTATTAAGGGATTGGACACACTGGAGGCAGGAAGCATGTTCCCGCTGATGGGTGAGTTCAGAACTAGAGGCCACAGTTTAAGAATAAGGGGTAGGCCATTTAGAACAGAGATGTGGAACTTTTTCACCCAGAGTGTGGTGGACGTGTAGAATGCTCTGCCCCAGAAGGCAGTGGAGGCCAAGTCTCTGGATGCATTGAAGAGAGAGTTAGATAGAGCTCTTATAGATAGCGGGGTCAAGGGATATGGGGAGAGGGCAGGAACGGGGTACTGATTGTGTATGATCAGCCATGATCACAGTGAATAGTGGTGCTGGCTAGAAGGGCTGAATGGCCTATTCCCGCACCTACTGTCTATTGTCTATTGGCTTTTGGCTTGGCTGCTGTTTCCATTCAATAGCTAACCTCAGTGAAACTAAGTAGCTCTCACTATAATTTAAACTGTACTATTTGTAGAAGTTAAATACAGGAACCAGGTGGAGGAGATAAAACAGTACCTTTCTGTGCAATATGTAATACTTTGAACTGCTCTGAGGAAGTAATATCATTCTATTGATATTCTGTGGGTAGTGGAGCAAAATTGTTCAAAGTGCAGTATATCTTGGGGGAAAATACACGATTAATCATTTATCACTCCATGACTTAAGAGGCAATTGCCTGTCAGATTGTTTTGTGCTTTTTGTGCTGATGTGTGAAAGCTGCTGGGTGGGTTTAAGTGACATCACTCAGGATCTAAATGCACACATTGTCACTCCTGCTACTTTCTACCATTTATATGTGACTTGTGAATGGTGTGAATCTTGACTACAAGAGCAGGCTTAGAAACGTTCCAGAATTATATCCCACACACTGCTCTTTACCAATAAGCTCTTTGCTGATCTCTTTCTTAGTTCTGATGATGGGTGCTGGACCAGAAACGTTGACTGTTCCTCTTTCCACAGATGCTGCCTGAGACCTGCTGAGGTTTTCCAGCATCTGCACTTCTTTTGATTTTCACTAACTGGATTATCCAGCAGAGTAGATTACACTTGGATAATCCAGAGCAGGCTCCAAGCCTAGGCACATAATGAGGGCAGAGACACTTAAATATTATAGAATTTCTAACCTTTGAGTGATATATTATCTATTCATTTTTGAAAAGACAAAAATCACAGTTGTTACATATTGAAGAACTTCTGGACCTTCATCTTTAGAATATTCATAAAAAAACAACACAGTAACCACAACAATACCAAGAAGGACGGACAGCTTTTGCCTAATAGCTATCTGTTGTATTATTACTTCAGTAGCTTGAGCAATTATAAATTTCCTTGGAAGCAATATAAAAACCTGTCAAATTTGATTATGTGTATGAAATTTCAAATCAGCAAATTGTAGACATCAATCTGGCACATGTCGGTAATATTAGGAGAGCATATCTGGCTGGAGTTGCTTAGCTTTCGGGAGAAGGGAAGAAGGAACTGCAGTGGATCAGTTACATCCTCCACATACTGACTAAAGAATAGGAGGGATGGTTGCTAAAGAGTAAACTCAAATCTTGTTTTGCTTCCTCAATTGAAAATAGCAAGGAGGTAGTGACAGAAAAGTCCCAGGAAGAAGAATGGTAATTTTCAATAGTATGCAAGACAGACCAAAAAATTACTTGAGACTTTATGAACTACCTACATCAGATGCATCATGGCAAAATATGAGTGCCAGATGGAAATTCTACTTCCATTATCTACATCGATAGAGCTTCTCCCATTAACAGCAATTCCCTAAAATAAATACCTCATGTTTCTGTCAACTAACCACATGCTCTAATGGAACTCAGGGTATCAGTCAACAGAATGTCACTTCCATTGGCAGAGTCTAACCATGACTGCAACTAATATCACTTGGCACCTTCTGACACTTAATGAGCCAACTGCACAAGAAGCTCTGAAGCTCAGATAGAGATTTGCACTTGTACCCCAAACAGTATGCATATTATTGTCTGAGAATCTTCTCCTGTAAACTTCAAAGAAACCAATATGGTGTTACACCATTCAATAACTATCATTGCTCAAAATTAAGATGCAACAACATATGTGAAATTAGGATGCTCTATGCTCAATGATTCAGAACTTCTTTTTGGGATTACAAAAATACATTTAAGTTACTATACTTTTAATCTTCTGGTAGAAACATTGTTACCAGAATGATTTTGAGAATATTTCAGCATTTTAAAAACATTTTCTCGGGAGGATGAGAGTTGTGATCACTAATCTGGCGTAACTCTGTCACTGCCAGGAGACAGAAAAATACTTTGCAATTCAGAATCAGCATCAATCTCATAATCACCGTTTTCAAACCCATACAGTAACTCCCCATGGCAATAAGCTGCTTCTTGCAAGAGGCATCCTTTAGTGACTTCTTAAAATAATACCGACAATTTAAACCAAGGCCATTTTTCAGTGTAGAGAAAACCCATCTAACTAATTTCACTTAGATCCATTCTGTGAATCAATAAAGAAAAGACAGTGAATAACAAGCAGGGACAAGGACATTCACTCATTCCCTTTGCTGCTTTTAAATCTAGATTCCTAAAGATAACTTTATGTACCATCCAGTATTCAGGAGAAACAGCATTTGATTTTTATATTGAAGCATGGACTTCATGTGGACTCATCTTCAATAGCAGTCCTTAAGAGAGAATTGATAAACAGGGAAACAAAGGATATGGGAACCATGCTATTCTCTGCTATTCTTCAAAACTTCAGCACTTGCTCAGCAGGTCAAGTGGTCTTGTTATTAGCTCTACAACAATTCTGCAACAGTTAGTAGATACTATATAACCTTTAAAGGTCAGAAAATAAAACTCCATAGGAAAAAACACAAATATTTCTCGGGTAACTTTAAGAATTAATAGTAATTATGATAAAATCAGAAGGTCCAGCTGAAAACTGTAGGAAGAGAACAAGCTTCTTTTGTCACCTTTTCAGTTCTGACAAAAGGTCTCCAATATGAAATGTCAATTTTCTTTCTATTCCTACTGATGACCCTCGACCTTCTAGGTATTTCAGATTTTCTGATTTTGCTTCAGATAGCCAGCTTACGCAGTTTTAAAAAATAAATTGAATTGTAGTTATGATTTCATCTGAAAAACAGACAACTTTTGTTTTTACTCTTTCTGTATCATCAGTGTTGACAATGGATAATTTATTTTGGCCCAAATCTGCACATTACAAAGACAATAATCTATCTGCTGCATGGTCTGTTAGCTAATTCAAAAAACATTGAATTGGATACTGCGGAAAATGCATTAACGCTACACTTCCTCCCTTTCCTGTCGGCTGCATTAAAGATGTTAGTTGTAGCTCATTTTGGGAGTATTCTCGCCTCTGATGAAGTAAATCTGGAGATTTGATCACAATAATCTTAGCTGACACTCCAACACACAACTAAGGAAGTTCTGCATTGCAGGAGGCACTTTGCTTTGAATCAGATTTCAAACTGAGATACCCATCTCCCCTTGGAAGGGATGCAAGAGTCCATAGAAAATGGTAAGATAAAACCTTGAAATCTTGAAAATCAGAAATTAAAGCAAAAGATTGCAGGAACACTGAACAGAATCTCTGGAAAGTGAAACAGTTTACAACACAAGTTAAAGTGCCTACATCAAATTCAAGAATATTGTTTCAATGAAATTTATTTGCATTATCCCTGTTGTTTTGTTAAAAAATTGAGTCTCAAATATCACTAGAAGAATCCATCTGTTCATTATCACAGTACTGTTTGAATGCCCCAATGTACAAATTGGTTGCACATTTCCTACATTGTAACAGTAATTACACTTGAGTGCACAATTGTTGCACTTTCTTCATATTATTTAAGGTATTTATATAAATGCAACAGTGCCTTACTTCCCTGGTTAACAAAAGCTAGTAGCATATCTTGTTTTACCAAATTCCACAAGCACAGAAGGAATTAATTCTAAATAACAAACATCAACCAGTAAGCACAAGATCTAAACAGTTCTTCAGCTAAAAACTGCATACAATGAACAAGATCTGTGAGCAATTAGTCACTGAAAACAGGCTAGGAATAGGAACACTTGTCATGAGAGAAATGATACTGTAGCTATTTCTGCCGGAACAGTGAAGGTCAAGTGGGGATTTTAAATAAAATTGAAGATTCCAATGGAGCAAGCAGAAAGGGTCACTGGTTTTGAGTAACATTCTAGTGAAAAGGGTCATCAACTTAAAATTGACATGAGAAGATGTGCAAGAAAAGATATATTATGAAAAAAAAAATTGGAATACTGGATATTTTTCCACAGGGAATGGTCGAGGTAGCAATATTGGCATAAACATTTCAAATGCAGCAAGAAAGCACAGTTTATGGAGAGAATGGATTAGTGTATTTCATTTGAATGGCTCTAAGTTGCACTATTCCAGTATAATGGACTAAATGACTTCATGTAGGAAATGCATTGCTAATGTGCCTTGTAAAGCAATGTGATAATGACCAGACAGTCAACTTCAGTGACGTTCTTTGAGGGATAATTAAGTACCAGTACAACAGGAACAATGCAACCTATGTTTTTTTTTGTGGAATACAATGAAGGCTCTCAACTTGGCTTCTCTTTCTGCAGAAGCTGCCTGAACTGTTGAGCGGCAATATGGTTTTATGTAGAATTTTACCCCTCATCACACAGAAATATAAACCTCACAGTCAGGCATTTCTCTGTTGTACCTTGTGCTTCTTCTGCTTCAAGACAATCAGTAGTTTTGCCCGTAGAAAATCAGTTTCCAAACACAGCCCATTCTCCTGTGGAAGTTCAGTTTTATGTCTGAGGAATAATTTTTGATGGATTGAGAAGATGGCAAACATGGCTCTTCCCAAAGAGATCTACAACCTCCGTAAGATCTTACTGTACACGTATTGTAGTTCACACGAGTTTAGATCAGCACATTAGATTACCACCAAAATATTATCTCTGATGCACTTGGTTGAATCCTCTCAATTGTGGTCAGCAATCCCAAAGAGAACCATTAGTATTCAGCTTGCATGGAAGCCCCAGATTTACACATCTGTACTGAGAGTAACTGGGGCTGGGTTTTCACAGACCACTCGAGGTCTAGCTGATAAATGAACTTTGCTACTTGCAGAATCATCTTTGTGCATTTAGCTCACTCACAGATGGGTGTCCTGTACATATCATAGGCAGAAATTCTGGGTGGAAGACTGATACAGCAAGATCTGACATAGCTACTACAACTATGGAAAAACATGTGCAGTATCCACCATTAAAAATCTTCCTCACTTTTACATTCTTCGCTAATGAATTGAAAATCAGTTATCCGGGAACAAAATGTATCCTATAAGGCATCTTGTCACGGTGATGTGTGCAGAATGGAATAACTCATTTAGCCTTTATGGTCAATTAATCTGCTCCATTGTTTTTAAAAGAAAAGTGTAGTGTTTTCACTTGAGTCGATATTTATTCAAAGTTATGAAATATTACTACCCTGGGCATAATTTTCATTTAGATGAAGATGCAATATCTTCTTTATGTCTTGATAATAATTCACTAAATATTATTGAAGTTCATTCATCTCGCTAAGAACAACATTCATGATAATAGAATGTTATGCTTTCTTAAGGCCTTGAGCTTTTTTAAAATCCACAAATCAGTGAATGTAATCTTTAAAACAAAAATATCTCCATTCAGTTTTTCTTCACTGTTGAGTACATTCGCTAACTTGACCACACTCGATTTTATACATAGAGAAGATAAATGGAACACAAAGTTACTCTTAGGGCAATTTACTCAGATAAGAATTCCGAGTACTTTTACAGTAAACCCTTTTTGGAATGTCACCCACCTCAGCTGAGAATCTCGATTGAAACAGGAGCCAAACCTAATTGATAAATACACCTTAAACCTGATCAATTGCATTCTATATCTGGAACCAATAAAAACATGGAGCAAATCTAGGATTGGCTAGTGTTAGTTTCAGGAGCACTCTGCTGCAATTTGCCTACCACCACTATAGGTCTACAGCAGATGTAATTCCACTGGCTCTCCGCACTGCTTTGGTTTGGAGCACCTAGACAACAGCAAAACATATGCCAGGCCTCTGTTTGTCAACTGCAGCTCAGCATGCACTAACATCATCCCTTCAATATTAATCACCAAGCCTCTAAACCTGGGCCCCTGTAAACCTCCCTCTGCAACTGGGTTCTGGACTTGCACATCAGAAGTACAACTGATCAACAAATGATGTTAAAGGCATTGCATGATAGTTTGGAGAAGGCTGCGACCCTCATAGCATTTAAGAACTACTCTGAGAAGCAGTTTAAAAGACATAACCTGCAGGGCTAACAGGCGGGATTGGAGAAGTGAGTAGAACTTGAACTCGTTTTCTCAATTGTCAGAAGCAAGGTGAATTCCATGGCCTCATTCTGTGCAATGGACTTGTATTATTACATTACCTAGTTTAATGGTATATTCCAATCAGTGTTTCACCACTTCCAAACATTTAACAGCATGGTAAAGGTTGCTTTGCATCCTGGCTTGCTGCTTTTCTGGTTACATTAATGTGAATGGCTGCTCAGTCACCTTTATGACATAATATTGCTAATTATCAGAGAAGTGGGAGAGGAAAACACATTTCACAAAGATTGCAAATTGCCCACCTTTCAGTCTTACCTTCACAGAAAGGGCAGCACTCCCCCGGTATCTTGATTGGATTCTGACACGTCTGCTTACAAGCCATAGCCACGCAGTGATGTTCCCCATTGACGCACTGACAGAAAGTACAGTCATCTTCTCGCCAGTGATCACCGTGTGCCCGAATCTGACCTCTTGCCAAACAGCCCAAGCCGTCGAAGGCTGGAAAAACGGGGTCTGCACAGGACAGAGTTAAAGAGGTTGAATAGGGTTCAATCAGAAGCAGGTTTATTATCACTGTCTTATGTTATATGAAATGCACTGTTTCGCAACAACTGTACAATGCAAAGACAGGGTTAATATAAATTACAAAATAAATATTGCAAAACAAAATAACGAGGTAAGTTTCATGAGTTCATGGACTGCTCAGAAATTTGATGAAAGAAAGGGAAGAAGCTGTTTCCCAAAACGTTGAGTGTGGGTCCTCAGGCTCCTGTAACTCCTCTCTGATAGTAGTAATGAGAGGAGGCCATGTCCCGGTGGAGAGAGTCCCTAAATGATGGATGCTACCTTCTTGAGAAACTGTCTCTTTAAGGCATCCTTGGCCATGTGGAGGGTTATGCTTGTGATGGAGATGGCTGAGTCTACAACTCTGCTGCTTTTCCCAGTTCTCTGCGTTGGTGCCTCCACATCAGATGATGATGCAACCAGTCAGAATGCTCTCCACTGTACACCTATAGAAATTTACAAGTCTTTGGTGACATACCAAATGCCCTCAAACTTGTAATGAAGTGGAGCTGCTGCCGTATCTTCTTTGTGATTGCATCAATGTGCTGAGCCCAGAATGGGTCCTCAGAGATGTTGATACCCAGGAACTTAAAGCTGCTCAACCTTCTCACCACCAAGCCATCAATGAGGACTGGTGTGTGTTCTCCCTACTTCCCCTTTCCTGAAGTCCACAATCAATTTCTTGGTTTTGTTCATGTTGAGTGCAACTACTCAACTGAACTATCTCACTCCTATATGCTTCATCACCTCTGAAATTTCAACAACAATGGCAGTGTCATCTGCATATTTATATATGGCCTGTGAGTTGCCTTCAGCCACGGAGTCATGAACATAGAGTGAGTAGAACAGAAGTCTGCTGTGTTGATGAGCAGGAAATGTGGTTAACAATCTGTATTGACTATAGTCTTCCCGTAAGGAAGTCAAAGATCCAGTTTGCAGAGAGAAGTGCAGAATTCCAGGTTTAGAAACTTGGTGATTAATACTGAGGGAATAACGTTATTGAATGCAGAACTGTAATCTATTAACATATGGCCAGATGGAAGTTTTGCTGTTGACTAGGTGCTCCAAAGCAGAGTGGAGAGTCAGTAAGACTGTGTCCGCTGTAGACCTGATGTGACAGTAGGCAAACTGCAATGAGTACAGGTAGCAGTATGACTTGGGGTTATTTGTATGTATGCACAAAACATGCTGGAAGCTGTTTACTGCTGGTTCTCAACAGTGCAAAATTTGCAGCAGTGGAACAGCGATCCACATGAAAAATATGTACTAGGCCCGACATTGTTCAGACAGTTTTTCACTTATTAAGAGCAGAGAATGGTCATGTGGGATTCAATTATGTGGTACTATCACAAACAAGAGATCCAAGCAACACACACAAAATGCTGGAGGTACACAGCAGGCCAGGCAGCATCTATGGAAAAATGTACAGCTGATGATTTTGAGACCATGGCCTGAAATGTCGACTGTACTTTTTTCCATAGATTGTGTGCGTTGATGTGGTTTCTTTGTGTTGTAGTATTCTAAATTAAAAAAAAGAGAATTGTTCTACAGCATTTTTGTCAGTGTTTCACAGCTTTGATACATGGCTAAATTGGACAGTGTGGTTTGATTAGCTTTGAAATATTTTCTTCTGCAATTTTCATGAATGGGGTTTTTGGGCAGCCTGCCAAAGGTGTCATTTCGGGTCAACTATCTTTCATCAGAACTACATAGTTTTAGATATGTAAGATTTTTCACTTACAGGGGCAGGGTGGGTGTGATCAGTGGGTGCAGTGGTGATAAGGACACCATGGTGTGCCTATGTTAGGGCGACTACCAGGGATGATTTGACATAGAAAAAGATGACACATGAACTCAAAGGAAAATTCTGACATGGCAATGAAAAAGAAAGGATGGAGAGGAGGTGTGAGTGTACAGACCAGATTGATCCCAAACTTTTGCTCTGCGAGAGTCTTGAAGCATGCGTTGAGAGCAGAAATTGTCAACTCAATGTTGAGCTCATAGAGTGCTCATTTGAAAAGGTGGAGGGAAGAGCGTAATGTTTTTTCTGAAGCTTTCTTTCAGTTTCATTAGAATAGGAGGACCATGATGCAGAGATAATGGACCAGGGAACTGAAGAGCCCAGTTGTCAGAAGCACAAAGTCAATTTTTCAACTGAATGAAAGTGAACAGACCAGTCAGGCTGCACTTGAACTTCCCAATGTACAGGAGAGTACATTACAAGAAGCAAATCCCACGGTCTGGAATTTCCATGGGACTATGCCCACTTATCGCTATGTCCACTCTTCCTTGATTAATCCCCTAGTTAGATGCTAACTCCAATATGATTGGTATGGCCCACAGGGATGCTTGGTTCAACTTTACTTGAAATCTTGCTCACAACCGTTTCATCCAATTGGATTTGATGCAAGTGCAAGTTCAGAGGGTGCATTTCTGAAAGCAATGGTTGAGAAGCTTCAGAGGTTCACTTGAATCATTGGCTTCGTAAAGAAGCCAGCTGACAGTGACCATCAGTTTGCCTACTGTCACAACAGGTCCACAGCTGAT
This sequence comes from Hypanus sabinus, assembly GCF_030144855.1. Classification (NCBI taxonomy): domain Eukaryota; kingdom Metazoa; phylum Chordata; class Chondrichthyes; order Myliobatiformes; family Dasyatidae; genus Hypanus; species Hypanus sabinus. The sequence continues at coordinate 130,048,743 of NC_082707.1, forward strand.
GCCATTTTGTTGGCTCTTCACTCAACTCTGAAACACCTGGACAGTGAAGACACATACATTAGGATGTCCTTCATTGACTACAGCTCAGCATTCAATGCTATCATCTCCTCAAAACTAATCAATTAGCTGTAAGACTGAGGCCTCAATGCAGGGGTGGGCAACTGGATTTTGGAAGTCAGTTCGGATTGGCAACAATATCTCCTCCTCAATCTCTATCAGCAAAGGTGCATCATAAGACTGTGTCCTTAGTCCCTTGCTCTACTTGCTTTGCACTTACGACTGTGAGGCTAAGCACAGTCCAATGCCATATTTACGTTCGCTAATGACACTACTGTTGTAGGCCAAATCAAAGGTGTTGACAAATCAGCATTACAAATCACATACCATTATGAAGAAAGCTTGGCAGTGCCTCTACAGTGTTAGAAGCTTGAAATGATTCGGCATGTGATCTAAAACTTTGACAAACTTCTATAGATGTGCGGTGGAGATTACATTGACTGGTTGCATCACTTGAAAAGCCTACAAAAATTAGTGGATATGGCACAGTCTGTCACAGGTAAAGTCCTCCCCACCAATGAGCACATCTACTCTGAGCATTGTTGCAGGAAAGAAGCATCTATCATCAAGGACCCTCGTTACCCAGGCCATATTCTCTTTTTGCTGCTGCTATCAGGAAGAAGGTAAAGAGCCTCAGGACTCACAGCACCAGGTTCAGGAACAGCTATTACTCCTCAACTACCAGGCTCTTGAACCCAAAGGGATAACTTCACTCACACCATTGCTAAACTGTTCCCACAACCTATGGACCCATTTTCAAGCATAATTCATCTCATGTTCTTGATAGTTACTGCTTGCTTATTTGTTTAATTATTGTTTCCCTTTTTTTTCTATCTGTATTTACATGGTTTGTTAGCTTTTGCACATTGGTTGTTTGTCCATCCTGTTGGGTGCAGTCTTTCATTGTTTCTATTGTGTTTCTTGTACTTAGGGTGAATGCTCACAAGAAAATGAATTTCAGGGTTGTATATGGTGACATACAAGTACTTCGATAATAAATTTACTTTGAATGTTATACAAAAGCATAAAAATTTAAAACTTATACTGGGTTGGTAAACCTTTCAAATGAATTACTAGCATTCTATCAAAATATTTGGGCCAAGGTACGATATTTGACACTATGTGTATTTAAGTTTCACTTTAAAGTAGCGTTGAGGGCTCTTGCCTGTGTTGTATGGAGGTGAAAAGTCATGTGTTGCAGGCTGGTGTGTTGGAAAGTGAGGATCAGGGGATGTGAAGGGGCAAGGGAAGAAGTGCCAGAATGGGGTTGGATGTGGTTAAAGGCCTGGTAAAGTGATGAGGAAAAGAGAATAAATATTTGAAGCACTGCAGAGCAAGGTGTTTAATGAAATAGAGAGACAGTAACTGGATGAAAGGAATAGAATTCCTACAGGAAGCCAAATGAAAGAAAGTGCAATTAGTAGCTTTAATGAACATCAACGATGCCATGTTCACTGAGTTTGGTTTTTAAAAAATCAGTCCTATATTTTACAAATGTTCTCCATAAGACATAGGAGCAGAATTAGGCCATGAGGCCCACTGAGTCTGCTCTGCCAGTCAATCATGGTGGATCCTTTTTATCTATCTCTTCCTCAAACCCAGTTCCTGGCCTTCTCCCTGTAACCTTTGATGTCATGTCCAATCAAGAACCTATCAATCTCTGCCTTAAATACACGCAACGACCTGGCCTCCACAGCTGCATGTGGCAACAAATTCCACAAATTCACCATCCTTTGGCTAAAGAATATTCTCTAAGTTGTTTTCTCTGCAAAGCTTGGAAAATTACTTTTTTTTCCTCTCTGGTTGTAGAATTCTGAAATGTCTGCAGTTATGGATTTGCATGTATATTTCTCTAATTCATATTTTATTTATCAGAATAAAACCAGGAAGTAACTCAGCTTCCTCCAGCATTTTATGTGTGCTACACTAGATTTCCAGCATCAGCATCTGCAGAATCTCTCGGGTTTACCAATATTTTGCTTCTTTTGCTTTTCTCAGAGAAATATGGCATTTCTTGCTGTCACGTTAATTGTAAATGAAACAAGGCAGCGCTAACATTTTTGTGTGGTAGCCGAATCAGTCATACTGCCTGAGAGTTCAGAAAGCGACCTGTTCAGCACCAGAGCATCAACCCGTTGTATCATCCCTTTGGGAAGGTTTGTCGATATTATCTTCTTTGTAATGGATTTCGTAAAGCTGAATACAGAGCTTAAAGATCAGTCCATGTTTGTTCATGGAAAGAAAATTAAGTTGTTTTTGATAAGACCTGTTATACCTCTGTAAGAGAATATTCATGTATACAAATAAGAAACTGAACTGTAAACCAGAAACTACCGAAGAAATCAATGCACTGGCTCATACCACTCCGTTAATTCATCCATACAATTTCATGTACTGCTCTGTGCATCAACCTAGACCCAGTGGCCAAACACTTTAATTCCAATTTCCACTCCCACTCCGAAATGTCAGTCCATGGCCTCCTCTTGTGCCTACATGTGGAGGACCCTTAGAGTAGAGGAGCAACACCTTATATTCCGTGAGTAGCCTCCAACCTGAAGGCTTGAATATCAATTTCTCCTTCTAGTTAAAAAAAGTTCCCTCCCCCTCCCCTTTTCTTCTATTCCCCACTCTGGTCTCTTACCTCTTCTCATCAGCCTATCACCTCCCCCTAGGTCCCCACCTCCTTCCCTTTCTCCCGCGGTTCACTTGCATCTCCTATCAGATTCCTTCATTCCCACTAGCTCTCAGTGCTTTGCCTTCAACTCATTTCCATTCTCACCAGATCAATTTCACCTATCAGGTTACATGCAAACTACAATGCTCATGGCTCTACTCTTTATTGAAGACAACATCACAGAGTAAGTAAGAAGTAGAGGATTGCATCTGCAATTTAGCAGTTACAAATGAGATGAGACAGCAATGAAAGTTGATAGTGTTTCATTGACCTTGGGAATGAAGTTGAACACATCCCAGCAACACAACTAAATGTCCATCATATACCAGTCAAGATGATACAACTTCAACTGCGTGAAGTATAATCATTGTCACACAATACTCTACATTCAAGTTCAGATTCATTTATTTTTCACATGTACATTGAAACATACAGTGCAATGTGTTGTTTGTGTTAACAAACGCTAAGATTACAGTGGGGGCAGCCCACAAGTGTTGCCCCACATTCTGGCACCAACACATCCACCATGTTTGCAGAATAACATAAGCAACAGCAGAATAAACAGCAGAACAACAGCAAAACAAGTCCAGTTCCTTCCTCACACCAGCCATCAACACATACACACTCTCTCTCTCTCTCTCTCTCTCTCTCAATCCTTCAACTCCAATACTAGCTGTCCAACCACCAATGGACTCATGACTTGCAGACGATGCAGAAGCCTTTGACTTCTCTGGTGGATTCACAAGGTTTGAACTTCAGGTCTTGAATTCCAGACTTCTGATTGACTTCTTCTCACTACTGCCACCAGGAAGAAGGCACAGGAGCCTCAGGACTCACACCATCAGGTTTAGGAACATGTATTAATCCTCATCCATCAGGCTCTTGAACCAGTTAGGGTAACTTCATTTGCCCATCACTGAACAGTTCCCACAACCTACGGACTCACTTTCAAGGACTCTTGATATTTATTGATTATTTATTTATTATTATTATTTCTTTTGCACACTGGTTGACCTCCCTGTTGGGTTCAGACATTTGTTCATTCTATTATGGCTACTGGATTTATTGAGTATACCTGCAAAAAATGAATCATAAGGTTGTATACAGTGACTTACAAGTACAAGTGATTTACTTTGAACTTTGACCTTTGGGGTTCAATCTTCAGTAGTATTTCCAGAACTCACTGATGACAAAGAACGAGGATCCTGGATAAAGACTCCGAACTCCAAACTCTCTGATGACTGGGACCCCGAACACTTGGCCTTGAACTTTGGTCTCTCCTATTCATGTGCCTAGGGAGTCACTGGTCTTCATAGCTCTTGCTCTCATTTAACTCCAATCCCAAAACCCACTGATGACTTGTTGACCTGGGGGGGCCACCAGCCCTGTTTCTCACTTGTCTGCCAGCCTAACACCCAACCACAAGTCCTCTTCCCATGCCCACATTTCTGGCTTTCAAACACGCATCGAGAGAGGACCCAGACTCTGGCCTCACCTCTAACTTTCCTACATCCCTCTCCATAAATCCTACCCTGACCCCAAATTCTTCTCTCTGTTCCCCAAACCTTCCCTATGATCTGAAAAGACAACTAAGTCTGCTCCATAACTTTGACAGAGACCACAGCTCCGGGCATCATTGCTGAATATATTGCCACCTTACAGGACTAACATTCCTTTCATGTAATTTGGATCCATCATATATGGAGTTGGTTCAAGAGAAGAAATAGGATGCCCGAGTATGCATGTTCCCATTCACCAGCTCAGATACTTATAAAATTGTGGAAACTCATAAGAATTGAGCTCTCAATTGGTGACTTACACTTAGCAATTCAAGACGAGCAGTTGGTGATAAGGTCAGAAGTGGAGAGCAGTCTTCCAAGCTCAGGACACAGACACTGAACCTTTGGGACCATTAACCTGTGATGTACTGATGAGTTTTTGGAGCAAGACTGCTGAGACAATGGAAGCCAGCTCATGCGCAACAGGATTGATTTCACAGGGTTGTGAGACTGCATGCTGAAGTCACAAACATGGAATCTCAAATAATTGTATCCAAAAAGTGACACACACCTCAAGTGTGGCTACTCAGAATCTGGAATACACTTACCACCTCACATCACTTCATAGATAAGTTAACCTTGGCCTCACTGAGACTCACAGAGAGATATCGTACAGAAACATGTTATGTATTCATGTATATTTTGACCCTTATGGGTTGCTGTCAAGCTTCTCTGTGTGTTACGTACTGAATGTACTGTGAAATGGCATTCTGGGTGGATGACTTACATGTAAAATAATCAGCTACACATTTGTTCCTCACCTCCCTGTCTCTCGTGTGTGTAATTCACTGTCAACCGGCTTCCCAGTATCACAAACAGAACAACTGGTGACTAAATGGCAAGTCCTCATGTGACATTTATTGTTTTGCTCCCTTTGGTGTGCAATGCTGGTGGTGTACCGCTGTGTAATGCGGGCGAGCAAAAAGAAGACGCTGCTCGAAAACTGCCACAGGAAGTGTGGTGAGTGAAGACTCAGAGGGGAGGGAATGAGAACACAATGGTTAAATAAAATAACTGAGGGTGGGGGGGGGGAGAGGGGGAGAGGGAGAGGGAGAGAGACTGATAAGAGTAGTTAACTTTTATGGAATGTGATTGTGCCTGAAAATGTTTGGAAGTATGGGGCTGCATGATTAAACGACAGAAAGGTAGTTCATATACTGAAATATTTGAATATTTTGCACTGGCAAATCCAATTTCAAATGATATTCATATCCAACTTTACTGACTGTGATGGGTGATAGCAAATTTAGTACCAATCAAACACAAGATAGGCAAAGACCTCGAAACTAGTTACTGCATTTATTTCATGATACTATGGGGCGCTGTCCTTCTAAGGAACAATGACGCTATCAACGCAAGGTTACAGTTCAAAATTATACAGCAAATCTAATCACACTCGGTCTGCAGGTCTCAAGACACTGTCTCTACAACCTATACAAAATTAGCACCTACACATGGGTGCAAAAACATTTAATTTATTATGCAGTCTAGTGCAACCTGCTGAGCCTGGCATTAAGCCTTATGGAGATATAGTTAAAGGCTTAAAGGGCCACTATTCACCTAAACTATTCACCAGATTACTGCTGAGATGTCTAGATGTCAAAAATCGAATGAAGAGGAAGGTGAGTCTATTTCACAGATTGTGGCGGCACTGAAGCAATTGTCTGAACACTGATTTTGGGCAGTCACTGAATGGTGAGTTACATGATAGACTTGTACCTGGTCTGCATAGTATGGCAATTCAGAAATGTTTGCTTACCGTAGACAAACTAACCTTACAGAAGGGATTGAGACTAGTACATCTATGGAGATGGCAGCTAAAGTGCATCTTCCCTCATAAAGTTTCTACTGTGTTTCCAGTGTGGCAAAGCTGAGCATGCAGCAAAAGAATGCTGCTACAAGGGTTTAGGTTGCCAAACTTGTGGCAAAAAGGGACATATAGAATGTACCTGTAAAAGTAAAATGACGCTATCAACCAAAAACACTGTAATAACGAAAAAAAAACTCTTGGAAAAACTAAATGTGCTGGCATTAGAGAGGGTCCAGAGGAAGTTCACAAGGATGATTCCAAGAATGAAAGGGTTATCATACAAGGAACATTTGATGGCTCTGGGTCTGTACTTACTGGAATTCAGAAGGATGAGGGGGGATCTCATTAAAACCTTTCGAATGTTGAAAGGCCTAGACAGAGTAGATGTAGAAAGGGAATTTAGATGTAGAATTTAGGACAAGAGGGCACAAGCTCAGTATAGAGGGGCAGCCTTTCAAAACAGAGATGCAGAAAAATTTCTTTAGCCAGAGGGTGGTGAATTTGTGGGATTTGTTGCCACATGCAGCCGTGGAGGCCGGGTCGTTGGGTTTATCTAAGGTAGAGGTTGATAGATTCTTGATTGGACATGGTATCACATGTTACAGGGAGAAGGCCTGGAACTGATGTTGAGGAGGAGAAGAAAAAAGGATGAGCCATGATTGAATGGCGAAGCAAACTCAATGGGGCAGATGGCCTAATTCTGCTCCTATGACTTATGGTCTTAAAAGAAATACGTGAACAAGGTGGAGCATGTTGAGGGCAGAATGGATGGACTCTCACTCTGTGGTTGAAGAAGCTTTGCATGTTTTATCTATTTTAATACACAGAGATGGCTAATGGGTGACCCCGTGTTTGGCTCAGGTCATGATGAGGTTGCAGGTGGACATGGATCCTGCAGTTTCACTGGTGTGAAACAGTTTACAAGGAGACACTGCCGCATCTCACCCCAGAAGGGACAAGGTTGACTGTAAAGACCTGCAGTTATGAGGTTGTTCCAACGAAGGGAGTAGTACATGTTAGAGTGGAGATGAACAAACAGAGAAAGAAACTTCCACTCTACATTGTTAAAGGTTGTTATCTAGAGCTCGTGGTTGGAGTAGTTTAAACTCAACTGGCACAAAGTACACTTGACGGGTGGGAGCACTGGTCTACATGAGATTTTGAAATAACACGCAGAAGTATTCAATGGCAGTATGAAAGTAATCATGGTTAAGCTGGCTGTTAAACTTAACACAACACCCAAATGCCTGAAGGCAAGACCTCTTCCATAAGCTATCAAACCAAAGGTAGAGGCTGTAAGGTATTTGAACCAGTGTGTGTAAAAAGGGATGGGTCTTCAAGGATTTGTAGAGAGGTTCGAGGTAACCACTAACCTGTTTTTTATGGCTGAACAATATCCCCTTTGTTCTTTGATGCCCCTTTTGCAGGATTTCAACTGTTTAAAGGGCAGAGTTTGCTCTGCCTCCTTTTACTGTTTCCACTCACGTGACAACGCCATGGCACTCAAGCCCCTGCTGCCCTGAAGAGGTTTGCCATTCTGGTTACAGACAGCCTCAGGCAGCAGACTGATATCTGGAACAGTCAAGTCCGTAGCTGGAACGCAAATCACACAGCAGGAGTGGGCAGCTCTCCCAGACAACAAGTTCTGGCTCATTATTTTCACTTGATGTATTTTAAAAGTCTCCTTGGTTCTACCCCTGAATGTACATGATAGGGTCACTCCATCTTTCCAGCTCAGCAGTAATGAGTGAATGGAATGAGCCCACACTACTGTCTGTTCTGGGTAACCCAGGTTAATTCAGTCATCTTCTGTGACAATACACCAAATAGCATCTAACCAATCACATATTAGCCTTCTTCAGGTTCATATTCCAGGTACTGAGCCATGAGAAGTATGCCGGCAACTTCCATTCTTTCAATGAGTCCAAATACTTTATAGTGATTGTTTAAGGACAAGTTTCCTTCCCAAGCTATATTCATCACCACTACTGGAACTCTCAGTAGTCCATACATTAATTCAACCTTTGCTCATCACCATTTTTCATATCTCTGACATTTAGATCCCCATAATATCATTTTTTAAATTATTAAAGCTGACAAGTTATATCAGAGGCCAAAGTTTAATGTAGAGCAGTGATGTCAAACTCAAGGCCTGCAGGCCATATCTGGCCTAGCGTACAATTATATCCGGCCCGCGAGATCATTTTAGATCGATCTATTATTTTAATTATTAATGGCCCGGTGATATGAAGCCTATGATTGTAAGTTAATACCAATCATAAAAATAATGCTTGCTCAGCAGTCTTCTTCATGAGAAATGGAATTTGTGAAGTGAAACACTTTGTAGTTATAGCAGAGACTGAGAAACATGAGAACAGGCTGAAAAAACGGAGGCAATGAAAGCTGTGTTCGCACGCGCCCGACTGATCTGGCCCGCATGAAGCAGCATTTTGCCCAATCCGGCCTGTGACCTAAAATGAGTTTGACACTCCTGATGTAGAGGTAACCCTCTACTTGGTTGTTCAGTGATCAGAGTGATTGGCTCCGATTCCCATATTGTCTTTTGGATAACTAGGGTTTCCTTTTTTGTGCTTTCTCCAACTCACCGAGGCTCCATTTTGACTCAGCAGGACCTTGGTCCCTGCACTCTCCTTAAACTTACTGAGCACACATGGAGTTGTATTATAATACTGTGTAACAAAGAAAGTGTATTAAAATAGGTCAAGGCATTAACAGGAATTACACTCAGCAATTCAGAAAGTCTGCTGGTCCAACACCACCAAAATCTTGAACACGATGGATTACTGGTGTTTTGAATAAATGCTATCAACACAAAAAGTCTTTAATCAAGTAGCACATTATTTGTAGTTTTACAATGACAAATGATGGTTGATTGACTGTGTAGTATTTCTAGACTGTGGTCACAATTGCATGAAAATTCCTGATATATGGTTTGTTACATTTCACCGAATGCTTAAGGAAAAGCTCCCAGCATTTGTCTACTCTTTTGTGCATTGGTTCAAACCGCAAAAGGGAAGATCCTGTAGAATGTGGCATTCAAGTTATGTATTTTATGTAAAGTAAAATGGAACAATAAACAGAATTTTTCATCTCTTATCAGGACAATTCTTTGCAGAAAACATCTGCTTTCTGTAACATCATCATGAAGAGCAAAAACATAATGTTAAAAAAAATCAGTTTCGACATCAGATAGCGACTAAAATCTGATGAAAGTTAAATGTTTATGAAGTTTATGTGAGCTATAGCTTAACACATTGCTTCTGAAATTCACTTTACATGATCACTCCCTTAAAACCCAAGGCTCAGATTCTTGAATTGACCATTCAATTTGATTACCACTACTAAAGCGTAGTCAGACTTCATTTATTTGATCCCCTGTGTGATAGTTAAAACAACACACACGCACACACATTGTGAATACTGCATAAATATAGCATTCACAATGCTTGCAAAAGGTTCCAAGGGATTTCAAAAGGTGAACCAATGCAAGCATTGCCAAAGACACATTAAGAGGATAAATTCTATCATTGATTTTTTTTAAAGATGCAGGGTAATTAAATACAGAGATTTAAGTGTTTAAGAGAGTTTCATTCAGATAAGGTGTAGTATCCAAAAGCTCTGCAACTGGTGAAAGAACAAAGAGGGACGACTGTAGTTAAATCAGAATAGGAAAAAAAGTGTGGAATATATCATAGATGTAAGGTTGGAGAGGATGACAGGGAAGGAGTAGTCCATTGAGGGACTTGAAGGAAAGGATAATGATTTGTGATCAGAATGTTGGATAGTGAGAGAGAATCAGTGGAGACTAGAATGAGGGCATTATTTGCATTGGGTGCTAGATTGGATGTAGTCAGTGGATTGTCTGAAATATGCTTTATGAAGGACTGAATCTGTGAGACCAATAAGGAAAGCATATGACATGCCCACATGATTGGAAATTACTGCAAATGATGCAAATATAAAATGCTAGAAACAGTCTGAGGGTCTGGTTGTGTCTGTGAAACCAGTTTTAAAGTCAAACTCAGAAATGAAAAAAAATAGTAAACACGTACAGAAGGATAAGGATTGTGGTGAGACTGATAGGAATGAAGGGAGAAATAAAGAATAAGGGGTAGATGACAAGATTGAATAAATGAGGAAAGAAGCTTTGAGCAAAAGGAAATTACAATCACATTAATTAACAAATAATGGGTCTCGAGGAAGCCAAAGAACTACAGCACAGAAACTGGAACTTCTGCCGCTGATATCAAGCACCTGGTTTTACATTAATCCTACCCTAATTTATTTTATTCTCTCCATTATTTGTTCAATCCCCTTCCCAAATTCTACAACTCACCTAAATATTAGAGACAACTTATAGCCAATTAACCTACCAAGCTACACATTTTACAATGCGAGAGGTAAAGGGGAGTCAAAGCAGGGAGAACATACAAACACAACATCAAATCCTGACTGCTGGAACAATAGTGTAGCAGCTCTACTGGCCAATGAACCACCCTAGAGTACATGGGAATAGGAAAATCATTCTAACCAGCTGCTTAGAATGCTTAAACTAGGGATAGTGGTTGCAATCTAAAATTATGGAACTTAACATTGCTGAAAGGTTAAAGTTCTCACTCAAAAGTGCTATGGTGTCATTAAGCCTCCTAGAAACAAGTACAGGATACCAAAGACATTTGTCAAATAGGGACTGGGGCAGCAAACTAGATTGAGAAGTGACTAATAGCTCAGGAGCATGCTTGCAACTGAACAGTGGACTGGAAATGCTGGAGCCACAGTATTCATGAGAAATCCCTTGGCAGTGGATGAAAGGGAGGTTTGGAGGAAGACAATAGATCAGAGACTGATGTCTGCTGTATGTGCTGCTCATCATCAAGTCCGAGTCTGAGCAGGGCATCATGGGAGTGCAGGGGATTAGCGGCTGGCGTGTGGAATTCAAATGGAATGCTGGAAACAGGAACAATTAACTTTTTAGGTTTGGGGTACCCCACTAGAAACGGTTTTGGAGATGTTCAGCTGTTTAAAAAAAAATAGAGTTTATCAACAAAAGTTGTCATAGAATCAAGAATAGGAGCTGTGGGTTAATGGTAAGCACATTGAATGATGACCACAATTATAGCTTATGGCAGTGATGCAAGGCAAATAGGCCAGAAATAATAAGCCGAGAACCGATATTACCCACATTGGCAGTGATTGTACAAACACTGGAAGGAAAAATACAGTGAGAAAATTAAGAAGAGTTTTTAAAAATCACAAAAAAGGACAAAAATAGATTTGGTGGTGAACAGTGATAACACAAATGGAAAATCTAGAACGGACTATGATCTGATCCAAGACTAGGACATAACTAATAGAGGACATGAATCAACATCTCTGAGTTAGGGTGCCGAGATATTCCAGGACTGCTGATGTGCTTTGTTAACACGTCAGCCTTGTCCAAAAGAGAACTTCATAATTTTATTACATTGTTTTTGATTTAACATTTAAAGTGGGGATGCTGAGCAAGCATAATTTATGGCTTCTGCATATTGACTGACATGAAAGACATCCAGACAGTAGCCTGCAGGCCCATGATCTAAAAGATCCTACTCACAAGATTTACATTGTTTCCCATTTGTATTAATTGGCTTATATTCCTTGCATTGCTTATTTGTCATGGAACTATAAAACAGTACAGCAGAGAAACAGGCCACTTGGCTCATGGTTTCTATGCCAACCATGGTGCCACACATGGTTATTTCATTTCTGAATAAATTTAAATGCCCAATTTTGTAAAGGTTGGAAATATTTGGATACATTCCATATGTAGTTCACAAATATTAACCAGTCCTTAAAGATCAAATGAATATAAAAAAGAGACTGCAGATATTGGAATGTATGTATAAAGCAAAAACAGAGCACTGGGTGAACTCAGTGAGTCAAGCAGCAGCTATGGAGGCAAAAGGTGCAAATCAATGCTTTGGGTTGAGACGCTGAATCAGAACAGAATGAAGAGGACAGACTGTGGGATAAAGACAACTTGCTTGGAAAGTTCCTTGGTCTTAATCTTGCACTAAGTTAAGTACTTTGGATACGTTATCCTGAAATGCTCTGTAGACGTACTTTATGGACAAATGCAAAATACTTCAAGGAAGAAAAATTCTCCAAAATGATAAGCTTAGAAGCACTTCCTTTTTTAAAAAAGGGAAGTACCACAAAATACTAATTGAGAGAAATATCAATTACAAAATTTACTTTTGCTTTATGGGTGTCATGCAAAATTGTAACTTACAATGTTTTAACCTCCAAAGGAGGACAGAACCATTGATAATTTTTCAATAAACAACTTTTTAACAACCAAATGTACCACAAACATAATATCATAAATTAATTTTCAGTATAAAAACAGGCATGTTTTGTTCTTTTTTGTGCATGCATTGACAGTGATATGCCAGATTTTAATTCCCTGGCTGTTTCTGTTCATAACTTAACACTGTAAGGTGTCAGAAATGATCCATTTCTAGCTGGAAGTTGAGGCATATGCACAACAAATTCTAGCCATCTGTGATACTGCCGTGGGGTAATCAACTGTATTTAATACATTCCACATGCCACAAATACAGATGACACAAGAGCCAACTTCTACTCTTTCTTGTACAACCTTGCCATATTCCCAAAGGACAAAGCACAGCTTTTACATTTAAAGATGTCCCTTTCTTTTATCAATATCACATGGCATGAAGGATTCTCTCGTTGGTTATGTATTAATGTAGAATTATTTCAGGTTAGTGATGAATTATACCATCTGCTCATTTTCTGAAACTATTGCCAGTGGCCATCTCGTAAATCACTGCTAGACCAAGACAAAGACTTAGATTATACAGTGTATGAACAATGTAAATTAAATGCAACGTATATTGGGTGATTGCTTATTTTTTAGCTGGAGGCACCCATTTATATTCTAGACCGTCATTCCTGTCCATGGAAACTTACCCTGACAAACTGGGCAGCACTCTCCCTCAGGGATGTAATAGTTCTCACATTTCAGCTCTCCACATTCTACTTTGGAACATAATGAGATCCCACCCCGACAGCGGCAGAACCAGCAAGCCTCCATGCGATACACCTCTCCATCTGTGTACTCAGTGCCATTGAACAGACATTTACGAGTGGTTTCTGCAATAAAAAAAGAGAATGTATCAATTACTAGGGCTTGCTTTATGAAGTCTTTCCTCAACTCTGTTTAAGCAGCATCTGAAATGCAGTATTTGGTCAAAGAGGTATCCAGTAACAGATGGTTCACAGTTTTTCTTCAACCTGCAAGTTTTACAGAACCTTCCCATTTTACACTTTAGTGTAGCAACCTGTTGCAGCCAACTTAACAAATACCATGAATTCCGGTTAATTGTAACTCATTGAGACCAGTACATTTTGGCCCAATTAACTGAAGTGTCATGGAAATAATTATAAAGGTATAATAAAGGCAAACTACTATTTAATTGAGTAGCATTATTATGTATTTAAATAAAATACAGAACAAAGTAGAACACTACCAATACTACTATAATACAATAAAACTGTATTGGTTCCTAATAGTTATTAGTTTGATTGACTGCAAATAAACAAAGTCAGCACAGACTCCTAGTGCAGATAATGTACTGCCTTCATACAATGCTTCAAATTCTTCGTAGTCCCTAATTTGTGAAAGTTGTGAAATCATTTTATTTTCACTCCTGGCTGTTTCTCACATCTCCAAGTCTGAATGCACGGTGAGCAAAGCAGTTCTGAAATGTCTTCCTGTATATTTCTCACCAACTATCAGTGAGAAAAAAAAATCACTGCTTTTTGACCACACTCACGCAACTGACTGTTTAAAAACTTCACTCTCAGCATAGTGCAGTGTCTAATGGCCACACAAGAGCTTACAACTGAAGTCAGTTAGAAACTGTTCAGCAACAGTCTACCTTCCCAATTAAGCGGGATAATGTCACAAATAAATGAACATTTATTGGACATTTCTCCATCACTTTTTGTTCTTTAAGTGTTATCCCAAATAAGCAGCTGCCTCCATTAATTGATGGCCCAATTAACCGGAATCTACAGTGTTATAAATAGAAATGCATACAATTTTTTTCGTACATTGCACTCAACTCTAGCGTTCCCCAATTACCCAAAAATATTTGTACCTAAATAAAGATTTGAGCTCACTCTTTTCCAGTGCATCTGTTCAATGTAAACACTGTAATGATGATGTGGAAATAGATATCTCAGCACAATGATACAAATGGGCATATCTGTTTATTAGGGGCAGCTGTCACTCTCTGTTTACATTGTTACATTCTCCTGAAGTCCTTTTCATGTCACAGACATTGAAAATCTGCAATATTCACATGCAGATTTTGAGTGGGACCAAAGTTAAAAAGAATCTTAAGTCACCAAATCTTATGCGGTTTGCCTAACTTGCAGAAAGTTTTGCAATCATTCTGCTAATAACCAGGTTTAAGTCATCATTAAACACAATGCCAGGGATAACATGGCCTTACTTCTGAAAAGCAAATTTTACAGTTTACAACTGGCTAGAATAGCAAGACTGCAAATTGTAACCTGCTCCTTAAGTTTCAAAATATAATGCCAAGAATTGTCATTGTAAACAAAATAGAAATCAGAGTTGCATGCCAGCAGCTGCATTCAGTCAGATGAATTCACTGAGAAAAATGAAGTTAGAGCAATAACAGATTTATTTCTTCAGCAGGAGTAACATCATTCATAGAAAATGCTGGGAGCACAAACGGGTCAGTCAGTACTTGTGGGAAGAAAACAGCACAGCATCTTTGGCAAAACAAGCTTTTGTTTTTGTTTCAGATTTTTGCTTTTTGACAAAAAAAATTACAGCACCAGCTGCAGCGTTTTGAATAAAGCGCTGCAATCAGTTTATAGACATCAACATCAATTTAGTTATTAAGCATCTGGAACCGAGCAGAGGCACAACAGTGATGTATATCCTGGTTACTCTCAGGCAGAAGTCAAACCACATGCAAAAATTGACTCTTGAAAAAAGGGACAAACGAAAGATCACAAAGCTTCAAAGTGCTAACTCACGCAATTAAATGAAATATTAAAAGTTGCAGTGATTAATTAGAAAGTGCTAGTGTGGAAATTCCAGGCAGTTCTAAGGATGGAAAGTGCACAATTCTTTTGAGCTGAGCTGTTCTATATAAAATGTTTGATGAACCTGTCAATCTGTTCTATTCAATTTTTTTCTAACCACATTTGTGGCAATGAAAGCTTTTTGTGGATGAGTGCCTGAGCTACTCCTGCTGAAAACCCATCTTCTCCAAACCAATGGCGTTTGATGTCAGCTTGCTGTCAGTGCATTCATGTGGATTTAATCTGCAATGGCCTCAAAAAGGCCAAAACAAAAGACTTCAATACTGGTCAGAAAGGAACAGCAGACATTTATTATCAAAACACTGATCCCTTTCCTGTCAGCCACAATCATGCTAGTACCAAGCGCCGAAGGGAATTATTTTTCACCCTTCAGATGGAACAAAGTTTTAAAACCTTTCCCAACATTGAACTGTTGAACTTTTCATCTCCAGCATGTGACCAGAGAAAAAAACCTGTTTAACTTTGCACTTTATTTCAATAATTTTTTTTACAGTCTAAGCATTTTTACAGTGACTGACCTAATAAAGCTCAGCAAGTTAATACATTTATATCCACAGAAAGAAAACATTCTGAGGCTGAGATCATGCCGCCCCAATCACTTTGATCTTCAGACCTGCAGCACAACTTTGACAGTCCTACCCGTTCTCCCACAACAAGTGAAGCTCCACACTATCCAGTGTCTAAAGCATCTGTAGCTCCAAATTTAGAGCTGCAAGAGTCTTCTGGTGGTATGTATGTGGCATCAAACAAGACCAGTTCATATTCCAAAACCATATTATTTTTCTCTAGTTTCAAACTATTCCATTTGGATTTCAGCTACATTTGCCTCTACATTTGCCTCTTCTTTCGAATCAATTTTGATCTCCAAACAAGCTGCTGTTTGAGAATTCCAAGTAATTTACAAACTGTACCCCACTGCTTCATGCATTCGTAATCAGCATCATCAACTCAATTCTTTCCATTCTTGTGTTGTTTCCAAGTTCCATATCATCATTTCCTCAGCTCCTGAAACAAAATATCCTTTCTTTTCTTTCAAAGGACATGTCTGCACAAACATGCAAATACAAACCTCAAGTGTCAAAAGTGACATTTATTTGTAGGATGTAAAAGCAAGATGATATTGAAAGTTTCAGTCTGTCAAATCTGAAAATAAAATAGTAGTCCTTTCCCTGTCCAAAACGGAAGGAAATTGCTACAAAAAGTCAAAACAATAATTTCTACATCTCATGTTACTTGCCTGTGCCGGATCTTGGATCAGTTCATGTACAACATCAAAGCTAATTTCTAGTAAACAGCATTTTTGCCAATAATTCCAATTACAAAGTTTAAACTGAATTTTTATCTAATAAAGCACAGAAACTAAAGTTATACCGATATTATCTAATGCCTGAGGCAATCAGATATTTTGGTACATTTAATTAATGAATATAGTCAGCAAACAATTCCAGTCATCTCGGAGGAAATGATAAATACACAGCTAGATTGGAAGCACAGTAAGCTGAAACACTCAAAAGGAAAACAGGTATATATGGTCCATCTAATAGCTTATGGCTGACCATAGAATGAATGGATCTATATAAAGAGTTGAAATTTATGCCACTATGTACTAACCAAACAAGATAGGAGGAATAAACAATGTTAAGGAGAAACAGGAAGCAGGTCATAGGAGATAGGACATTTACTAATGTTCTGAATGGAGATAAAAGAGCACTTGATACTGAAAAGTGGGCTGAATATTGCTAACTGTGCCCAATGTTTCTAAAGGATATGGCCAATGTTCAGCCACTTGTACCTAAGTACAGGGGAAAATACATAATCATACCTTTGATATTCTCTTTAGGTCACTCTAAAATGGTCCACAGTCAATGAACTGTAACTGTAACTTGTAATATAAGAAATCTAACAGATAATCTTCTCACAGCAAGTTCTCACAAGCAGCAATGTAAAAAGACCAATCAAAGTTTTTGAATAAAGGAGAGAGAAATACTTGTAAGGACAGTGAGAATAGCTATGGTGGAATTAAGCTATGTAGGTATCACAGGACTTCTCAGCACCTCCAGCTAGTTTTACTGAGAGTGCAATTAGTGATCATGAATCAGGAAGGGCAGCCACGTTTCATAAACCTCTTCAGCATGGAGCCATAAAGCTTCCATCTACATCAAATGAGAGCTTCAATTGTTTAACTCAAGAGTTGATCTGAAAGTGAACCAGGGAGAAACCCCATGAAAAGCAGGTGCAAATATTTCATACATGCCTTGGTAAATGATATCATTAAAATGTGGACAAGGACAGGATGAAGGGTAAAGATCAGGTTGACTCTGATGAATTCTGCACCAGCAGGAATTGTCCTGAGCTACAATATAAAAGCATATGGAGTTTTTATGGAGATCCAAATACCCCAAGGGTGTGAAACTAAATATTGATGGAAGAGGAAAAATGTTTCATGACAACACCTCTGCATTTTGTCAAAGTAAGAAAGATAAGTTTTGCACATAGTAAGAAAGAACACTTCTAGCGGGCTGGTGGTGCAGTGGCTTCAGTGCTGGACTTCAGGCAAGTAGCCCCGAGTTTGAATCCGGCCGGCCCCTTGTACACTTTCTGTCCACGCTGGATTGAGCATTGAGCTAGCAACTTGGCCTTGTAAAAGAAAGACAGACAAATGCTAAGAAAATGGCAAACAAAATGCCATTCAATGTGCCACAAGGCACAAAAAGGAAGAACAAAGAAGAACACTTTTACAAAGAAAAAGTACAAGTAGTTTGGAATACAAGAACTTTTATTAAATGAAGACTAATTCCTCTTTTTCATATTTTGGTTTTCTTACAAATATTCCTCATCTACCAGTACAAATCATTTCCTCAGTTTGTTACATCATTTTCCTTCACATCATAATCTGCCCAATGCTAAAAGACTCATTAAATTTGCTGAGTTAATTTAGAATAATATGTGCTAATGTATTAGCAAGTCAGTTTAAAGAAAACAGGTCCCCTAATGAAGAAGTTAAAAAGACTTCAATTTTACAGCCTGGGTCATGAGATTAATTCCGCCAATGTACTCTAAACTTTGTTTGACATGACCTGAAAATTATAAATAGTTTTAAAGACTATATATTAAATCAGTATTTCCCAAGCTTTTTTTTAGCCCAACACAGCCCTAAATCACCTTTATACTTACCAATGCCCCTCTGAGGCATAATATACTTTCTGGCACATCCATAGTGTAAAAACATGTCTATCATATGCTAATATGATAAAAATTATTCTGCTTTAAAATTTTATTTGTCTTTAAACTTAGCTTACACAGTACCTGTGCGCTGTACAGCAGTTTCGATATCAATGTGATCCTTGAGCTTGATGGTTTTTAACAGGAGTTGAAATATCTGGTTCAAGTTGTGACAGCAAAAGCCTCAAGTCCCCACACGTAATAATGTCCAAGTGGTTTCTGTTATTGGTGAGTATGTGGTTCACTGCACTGAAGCCTCTTTCAACAAGGTAGGAAATGCAATGAAGAACAGTTTGGTTCTTCTCCAAAACAAGGTAAACACATATGACAGTGTAGCCACATACCACAAAAGTGGGCATTCTTGAAAAGCAGTCTTCATCATTCTGAATTTCGATAATATCTTCTTGCAAGCTCTCTTCTGTTCTTCCACCTTGTAAAGAAATGGGTTAATTACCCAGCCCAGAATTTCCAGATCGTTCAAATCTTTGAATCAAATCTGAAAATCCTTCTTCAATGACAGCAGGTGTATACAGTTACCTTGCAAATCACCATCTGTGAAAGAGAGTGCCATACTTACCATGCAGGGAAACTGGGAGAACATTCTTCTCCCAATGTTTTGCTTATATATTTTCAACTTTCCAATAAAAGTAAAAATTTGCCTGGATTAAATTGAAATTCTCACCCTGCAATCTCATATTTAGAATGTTCATTTTGTCATACAGATTGGCTAGGTGTGTCACATCTTGACGTACATGACTAATCTTATTTCCCAAGCTCTTGTCGACTTTGAGCAAAAATTCAATTACAGTATCAAAAAGATCAAAGAAATGCTTTAAGCAGCAGCCTTTTGACAGCCAATGCACTTCAGTGTGAAGAAGCAAGCTTTCAAACTCTTCATTGTTATCTAGGCATAACTGGCGAAATGTTCTATTTAATGGATGAGATTTAATTTTGTTGATAGCACTTATTACAAGACTGATGCTTGAAAAAAGGTCACTGGGTGAGGGTTTTGGCTGCGAGATGTTGACGATGAATCAAACAATAGATTGTGAACAGACTTGGAATTTCTTTTTTCATAAATGCCATTACACCAGCATGGTGACCTGTCAGATATGACGAGCCATCTGTTGGACAAGAAATCCTGCTCCTAATGGGAATACTTTTATCTTCAATCTACATTTTGAGCTTGTCTTAGATTGATTCTCCTTTGTTATTTGTTTTTAACTTTTTACAAAAGATAATAACCTTTCCATCTTCGTAACCTTTTCCATTTTTGGTAAACCTTACATATACCATTAGCAATGTCTCGTTGGCTCACACAGTTGACTCATCCAGTTGTATCCAAAATTCCATTTTCTGTAGCTCTCTGCATAGTTGATACTCAATGTCTTCACTCATTTCATCAATATGGTGAGCTACAGAGTTATTACTTAGAGGAATTGATTGTAAAATACTGGTATCCATTTTGAGAACAGTGGTGAGCATGTCTGATACAGAAGGCATTATTAATCTTCCACCAATTGTATGAGATTTTCCACACTTGCCTATCCTTTTGGAAATATTATAAGAGTCAATGTGATTACTGTCAAGGTCATTTTTAGCTTTCTTGGCAAATGACTTGAGTGTGCAATACTTTTCAAATGCTTCTTTCATCTTCTTGAACTGAGTAATACCAAAAGTAGTTTTTACGGGGGGCTTTTACATAAGTGTTCCTGCAAACTTGATGGTTTCATGGCTTCAATAGACAATGCAGGATTACAAATAAGACTCTTGGTGCCTCGCTGATCTGATGGGAACATAATAAAACCATGCTCCTGCTATGTACCATTGATGTAATATTGATGCACTTTCTGTAGTTTCTGTTCCCTAGCAGGATTAGAATTCAAGGCTACACTGCTTTCACATTCATAGATCATGCTATACCTATTTATCCATCATTAATGGGACTAAATTAAAATAAAACATTAATACAAACTGGGAATGCCTATTGGATGTTGACGATGGCAGTGAGTTGACTAGGTCGGACAGGTCTCATGCCTCAAGTTAGGGTGCTGCTTACTGGCCCCGCCTCCCAAGAATCTTGAATGTCCCCCGGCGACTTCTATTTCCCTAATGTCCCCTTGGGGCACATAACCGCCCCCGTTGGGGATCACTGTATTAAGTGATACACTTATTGTGTAAGAAACTTTGGACCTTTTTCAAGTTGTTCTATATTTATTTTGAACTCAACATGCACACAATCTCCTTTCCTTTAATTATCAATAATTTTTCTGCTCATGAAATTTATTTTCATTGTGGATATTTATTCATCTTATTGCTTCACAATCCTCAATTTATTTTGCTGCTCATCTTTCTTTGATGCTGGTCATGATTTCCTCATCTAACTCCCACTTTTTCACCATCAGACAACACCTTTACCCTCTTTGTCTCTTTCGTTCTTCTTCCAGTCTCCATTCATTTTCATCATTTACTCCGTTTGTTGTTTATTCTCAGGTCCTCTTTTGTTCTTTCTTTCCCTTTTTGAGCGATCACAAAACACAACTATTATTAAAAAAAGGTCTATTTGCTCTGTATTATTTCTGTTCCAAGAGCCCAGCTTTTCCAGGTTCCATCTGCTATTGTTTTAGATTGAAACTGTTTTGTTAAATCATGTTTCTTCCATTGCCTGGGCCAGGTGGTTACTTATGGTTTGATGTGATCATATTCCTGTCTTATTTGGTGGTACTTTGCAACTAAATGAAATGAACTAAGAATGCTACTACAAATATATAAATGAACTTCTGTCACATCCTCTCTAAAATCATTATTAATTTAGAATAAAGCTTTGACTCTGAATTTTCCAATAAGACCTTCTTGGTCTCTATCAATGTAGCATGTAAGTTGCGGAGATCAACATGTGTAAGCCAATGCTACATGCATTTGAGTAGGTGCTGATGGGCCATGGAACTCAGCGATCAGGCACACAGATGCAGAATTATCCATGTATGTGTGAACACACTTTTACTTGTAAGAGGACTGAAGATTAAAAATGAGAATCAAATCTAACAGATGAATGGATTCTCCATAAATCAGAAGTTGAGCACAACAAGAGCCAATTTCCATATATAGTCGGTTCAAAGTTACAGAACAGTCAGCACTCCCAAACATGGATGTCAACATTTCCTCTTAAAGGTCAGTGCATTTATCATGACTTATTTCTCTTCATTTACTCCACTGGATGGTCTTCATCCTCCCTTCAACACTAGTCTCTGTAATGGCTATCATTATATTCCATGGATCTGTGCAACTCATGTTTTTTTATAAGGATGGACTTCAATTGTCAGTATTTGTGGGTTTCCAGAATGGCATAGATTAACTTATTCTTCGACAAAACATAATAGCATTTTCCCACAGCTGCAGTATGAATAAATCTACACATTTTGACTTGCAATTAATTAGAGGACTTGCAAAACTATGCATCATATCAGAGCTGAAATTCTTCATCCCATCAATCTTTGGATGTATTTTACCAATTTGTAATAATGCCCCCTTGGCCATCAATTATGGCTTAATATGAATTATTGCATGTTACTGCTTATACGCATGTGATTATTTCATATTACAAACCAGTAAATGGGTCTACCAATTAGCTTTCTGTATTCCTGCATTTCTTCATACATTATTTCAATATATTTATATTTGGGATTAGTACAGTTAAATCATTATAGATTTCACTTTGCCTATAAATATGCTATGGACAAAGATTAATGAGGGGCTATGAATGCTGGCAACTTCAAGTGATCTTACATGTTGGTACTTTGCACAGAAAAGGCTCAAATGGCTTCATGCTGTAATGGGATGGCAAAAGTGGGGACATTTGGTGACAACACAATACTCAGTTCCATTTGCAAAGCAGCCTGTAGACCAATGCTGCAAAACTGGACTATATTCTGGGTTAGGCACAAGTAGCATCAAACATTAGTGCAACCCAAGTGCAAAGCAATGGCTACTTCTGACAAAAGATTGACCAGCCTCCTCAAAACTCTTTGGAACATTATCACAAATGGATCCCTCACCAGCAACACCTTGCGGAGATTCGCTGACCAGAAACAACTGGATAGTTGTCAGAGGCTGGGTTTCCTATGGCTGGTGACCCACTTCATCACTCGCCAAAGACTTTGTATTATTTTTGAGCCACAAGTCAGGAATGTGGATGAAATGCACCCCATTTGCTCCAATGTTCCAAAACTACAGTACTTACCCAAACTACAGTGCTTATAGACCTCCCATGGAAGTTTTCATGTTTGATTGTTTTACAACATTGAATCAGAGTGTATTTAATTTGGCTTTTTTGACACTGGTCAAAAGAAGAAGGCTCTTTTGGGTCAAAGTGAAAACAGATCTCTGCAAAGTGATCTAATTTAATTACAAATATAAAACACAAAATAATTGATTACATTTGTATTCACCCCTTTCAATATGATGCACCAAATCATCACTGGTGAAGCCAATTGGTTTCAGAAGTCACATAATTGGGTAAATGTAGATCACCGTGTGCAGTCAAGGTGTTTCAATTGTTTGTAGTAAAAATACACCTGGATCTGGAAGGTCCAACTGATGGTGAGACAGTATCCTGGCAAAAACTACATTATGAGGACAAAAGAACACTCCAAGCAACTCCACAAAAAGTCTATTAAAAAGCACAAATCAGGAGATGGATATAAGAAAATCTCCAAGTCACTGAATATGCCTTGGAGTACAGTTAAGTCAATCATCAAGAAATGGAAAAAAGGCACAGGTGTAAATCTGCCTCGAGCAGACAGATCAAAAACTGAGTGACTGAGCATGAAGGGGACGAGTTACAAGGAGGAGTCACAAGCTTCAGTGGCTGAGATGGAAGAGACTGTGCATACAACAACTGTTGCCTGGGTGCTTCAACAATCTCAGCTTTATGGGTGAGTGACAAAGAGAAAGCCACTTTTGAAAAATAATCACATTAAGTCTCGGCTGGTGTTTGCCAGAAGGCATGTGGGAGACTCTGAAGTCAGCTGAAAGAAGGTTCTATGGTCTTTTTGGCCATCACACTAATCGCTCTGTTTGGCATAAACCAAACACCACACATCATCAAAAACACACCATCATTACAATGAAGCATGGAGATGGCTACATCATGTTGTGGGGATGCTTCACTACAGCAGGCCCTGGAAGGCTTGTGAAGGTAGAGGGTAAAATGAGTGCAGTAAGAAACAGGGAAATCCTGGAGGAAAACCTGAAGCAGTCTGCAGGAGAGTTGCCACTTGGGATATTTGTCTTCCAGCAAGACAATGACCTCAAGCATAAAGCCAAAGCTTTATGGCTTAAAAACAGCAAAGTTAGTATCCTGGAGTGGCCAAATCTGAGTCCAGTCCACAATCCAATTCAGAGTTTGTGGCTGGACTTGAAAAGGGCTGTTCATTCATGAACCTCATGCAATCTGATAGAGCTTGAGCAGTTTTGTAAAGAAGAATGGTGAAAAATTGGAGTGTCCAGGTGCACAAAGCTGATAGAGACCTATCCTCACAGAATCAAGGTTGTAATTGCTGCCAAAGGTGCATCTACTAAACACTGACTTGAAAGGGGTGAGTAATTATGCAATCAATTATTTTGTGTTCAATAATTGTAATAAATTTAGACCAATTTGTAGGAAATTTGTTTTCACTTTGACACGAAAGAATCTTTACTATTACTTAGTGGTAAAAAAGCCAAATTAAATCCATTGTGATTCAACGTTGTAAAACAATAAAACATGAAAACTTCCGGGGGGGGGGGAGTAAATTCTTTTTATAGGCACTGTAAATAGTCTGCTTAAGTGGTATTTGACTTCTTGATGTTTTGACTTCCAAACGTTTGACTTTCATCACCCAGGACTAAGGTAGCAGCATCTGTCCAAGCCACAGAACTTCTCAGCTTGGAGATGTTACACTGTCACTGGAATTCAGTCCCAGAGCACTGTGGAAGAGCCTATGCCCCAATGACTCCAATGATTTAGAAAGCTAACTAACCACTGCCTTTGCAAACACAATTAGGAACAAATTAGTAAACATTCATAGTGACAGCCCAAGAACAGCAGAGCCACAACAAAAGAAGTTGAAGACGAATCAAGCTTCATGGGAAGTCAGTGGCAATAAAACACCAATGCCTTAGCATACAATGTACTGAGTACAGCTTAATGGGGTGTGAACCCCATACCATGATCTTGTTTCAACCTAAAATAACCTGCATCCTTAATATGTTGATCTTATCTGACTCCACAGTATCCAGGCAAATTGCACAACATATTCTGATTTGTTGTGGCAATGGAAAATTATTTGGACTGTATGACCAATTTAGATGTGTGAAATTTAAGTTTTGGCCACTGTAATTACATTTGTTACTATGTATATAACCTATACAAAGAGATAACAAGATGCCGTAAGTCAATTAGTCACATCACAGAGTTTTGATCTTATAAATAGCAACAAATAAACCTGCATTGGCATGAAATAGCACTGGACGAGATCAGAGTTACCACTTGAAAACAGCTGACACAGCTCTTTCACCACTTGAACATTACCCTCTAAAAAGGTTATGGTAGAGTAGTTTTAGTGGATTAGTTAGATTGGCGAGTATGTGGTATGCTGGAGACAAAGAAAGACAAATGAAAAATAATGAAAAGTGCACTTAATTTCAAATGAGAGATTTCAATAGCTACTATAAATACCTTCTTGTTGCTATTGCTTATTATGGGAACAGCATTGTGGAGCTAAACGCATGTAGTTATTCTAGATATCTTGGCATGGTTGACTAAGAGGAATCAGGGTACTAGATGGATGAACAATCATGGGCTGAAGGGCTTTAAAGTTTAGTTTTCTTCAAACATAATAAATGTACAGCACAAAGAGAAAAAAATGGGCCCTTCAGATATTGTAAGTTAATCACCAGTACGTGTCATTGCCTTAAACTATAGCACAGCGCAATTTTATAGCAGATGGATTAGTTCAATTTTAACTACAGTAACTTGTATAAAAAGAAATATACCTGGTCTGCATTCGTACACGTCACAGCACTCTCCTGGTATTCCTGTTGCTTCCGAAAGCAGAAACTGCTGGTGACCAAAAGGACAGTCCTTTTCTTTGCAGGGTTCCTTATTACACTGGCAGACACTAGGTGTTGGGCAGCACTGTCCTGGTGGTGTGTATCCTTTGACAAGTACTGAATCCTCAGGGCAAAGAGGTTCAAATTGCACTGGGCAGTGCTCAGTAGAACAGTCCAATTCTTCCCCTAAATAATGGGAAAAAAACAATACCAGATGATTAATCTTACTGAATTGTAATGCAATTGCAATATGCAATATCAATTTTAATACTGGGTTATAATATTTTCACTAATTTAGATTGAGATAATCAAGCTTGATAAAAAGACAATAAACTTTGGTATTAATATTGAGGGCCAGAGACGTGTACAACTGAAAGTAGAGTAATATTCCTTCCAAATGCCATTTGTATTATATCTATGATGCTGGAAATATCAGCCCAGACTCATAGTTTTGTAAGAATCAAGGGCACATAAATATCTATCTTAGGTGTAAAAATCTCTAGGCCACCTTTTAGTTGAGCTGGGAGCAGAGAGTACAAGTCTACCAGAAGTTCAATATGCACAACCACAGTTAAATTTTAGATATTAGGGATTTTTATAGCTAAACAATTTTGGAGAGAGCTGGCCACAATTCAAAATCTGGACATATGGAACTAACGTTGCGTAGAGAACTCAGCAATGGTGTATGGGAGACAGTACACCATTCTAAGTTTCTCTGATTTGTAGAGACAGAAGCTCAAGTAAGGAAACTGTTAGGGAACATATTGTACATTCTTGAAAAGATTTGCATCTTAAATCCATTTGAATCTTGAGCTCCAACACTGCCCCAAAGTAACATTCCTGCAATAGTTGAAAAGTCTTGTGACATTATCAATTGACAATGCTCTCTGAAGTGCAAAAGCCAGCTATATTTTTAGAAATTTTGGGAGTCTTGTGAAGATTGTATTAAATGATTTGCTTGTCTGAATAGTAAAATGTTATTCCTTCAGCTGAAGATGATGATCAAATTAAAGGGTGAAAAGTTTTACATCTACACAAACACAGACATTGCAATTTTTAAAATCTACAAGCAATATACTGTACACCCAGTGGCCAGTTTGTAGGGTGCACTTTATCTGCTTGATAATGCAAATATTTAATCAATTATTGCAGCACCTCAATACGTAAAAGCATGTAGACATGGTCAAGAGGTTCAGTTGCTGTTCAGATCAAACATCAGAACGTGGAACAAATATTACAAACAAGTAAGATGCAGAGTGTTCAATCACAGCAGCTTCTACGGAGCTAACCAAAGGTGTTATTGCCCTTTTTAAACGTACTTTTTTTAAGATCGCAAAACCCTGCTGGACACGATGAACTTAAAGTACTGCAGCTCTGCTCCATCAGAGAGTTGCTCATTGGCGGAGAAACTGCAGGAGCTGGACTTGGTATGGATCATGCTGTTGTCTGCATTAGAAGGGCACTGGAGGAATTGGAGTGTGGAGGCAGTGTGCAGTCTAACAGCAACTGACTGTCTTAGTCGCTTTTCTTGTGATCGCAAGACCCTGTTGGATATTGTTAAAATGGAATGCTGCAAGTACGATTCAGTGATTTATTTGCATTTGGGAGGGACAGGTGGCAGGGGAGCTGCGTAGCCTTGGCTATAACAAGGACTAGGCCTCAAGCCAGGATGTTGCCTGCTAACAGCCGCACAGAAACACCATGCAAATTCTGGACCAAGCTTTGTTCTAGATAGCTTGTCGGCAAATGAGGAGAAAGATCCAACAACCTCAGTCAGGGTATGGGTGGAAGGGAACATCATGAAAACAGAGGTCAAGGCAAGAGTGGCTGACCCAAAAGACGAAACAACCCAAATAGTGGTGTTCCCTGCTCTCCACATTGGGGAGAAGTGTTATTTGCACATTAACAATATAAATAGAAAATGCTGGAAAACTTCAGCAGATCAAGCAGCATCCATGGAAAGACAAATAGTCAACACTGCAGGTAAAAGTCCTTTCATCAAAACTGGAAGAGAGAGAAGCAAGTTAGTCTAGGTAGCAGAGCAGATGGTGGAGAGGTAGTTGTGGAGGATGATAACTGAAACAAAGGTACTTTCTGTGAAATGATGTGGCCACTTAAAGACTATTAAGCTCCCCTGTCTGTATAATATGTTGCTAACATTGGAAGGTCTGTGCAAAGTACAGTTTGATTTTAATGTAAATATTGCTATTCTGAGAGAATGCGATAGCAGGTACATCTCAGAGCAATATGATGTAACAAAATTAACACCTATATTTAGGAACACTGCACAGGCGTTTCCATTCCATGTGTGGAAAGTATAAAACTCAAGTGGATTTGCAACCATGAAGGACTTGTTCAATTCCTAGAGAGTTCAAAATGGATATCAACGCAATCGTATTTCAGTCTAAAAATAACAAAAATAATTGGCATTCTCAGTATCAAGTTCAAGCCAATATCTTTCTAAAAGTCTTAGTAATCTTATATTAAAAACATTGATAAATATGATAAATACACACAATTACAACTTCTCGTGCTGTACAGCTCCATAACTGGGATGAGAGTCAACATAGGAAGGCTGTTTGTAATAATTGAGTGAGTGAATAGCACACATCCTTGGGATTAAAGGAACAGCAACATTTAAAAGTAAATTAATTTTAGAATATATTTAAAGAATAAAATATATTTGATTCTATAAAATACCAGTCTGCTGTTACACTGGACATGTACTTGCAAGTACATGTTCAGCTGCTGGTAGTTAAGTTGCAGAGACAAAGTGGACTGGCTTGTTAATACTTAGGTTAATACACAATTACACAACTATACATTTGATTTAAAAGTATCCAGATCAGACTTAACTCAATAGTTTGTCAAGAGGTAGTATACTATGCCTCAACATTTAAAATGAGTAATGGCAGGTTATATCAATATTTGTATCATTCATTTCATTCCATTTGCTTAAAACACAGACTAATGAATGAAGGTTATGAGAACCACTGGCAATATCTTTCTCAATGATTACATCCATCTTAAGACATTAATTATTTTAGATGATCTTTTTCTAACCTCTTGCTATACTGTAGCCATAGTTTAATGGGAGAACAGCTCAATACTCAGGAGCTTATTCAGATTAAACTGTATTAACATCTGTGGCCTTTGTTAGTTAATCAAGAGCAAGTGATGAGGTTTGAGTATCCTAGAAACTGCTGATATCCTGGGAATTTCACGTACAAGTCTCAATAGCGTTTACAAAGAATGGTGCAACAAAACAAAAAACATCCAGTGAGCAGTCTTTCTGAGGGTGAAAGTGCCTTGTTAATGAGAAAAATCAGAGGAGAATGGCCAGAGTAATTCAAATAACTACATGTTGCAACAGTGGTGTGCAGAAGAGCATCTCTGAATGCACAACACGTCCATCATTGAAGTAGACAGGCTACAGTAGTGAAAGATCACAAGCATAAACTCAGCGGCCACTTTATCAGGTACATCCTGTATGCTTAGGTGTTGTCTAGGTACTCTATAGCCAGAGCGGCGAGCAAATGAGATTCTGTCTGCTGGTGTGGTGGTATGTAAATTGCAGTGAGTCAGAGCCCTTGGTCAGGCAGCAATTAGTTCTAGCCATGACCAACCCCTTGATACTCTTCATCATGATAGGTGTGAGTGCTATTGGATATCGAAGTCATGAAAGGTCCATGGCTGTTTCCGCACAAATGCTACCTGTTCTGTTGAGTATTGCTACTGTTCTTAACTGTTATTATAAGCATCAATTGAATACATATTGTTTAAAATGAAAAGACAAAAAAAGAAAAATGCACAGACTGTTTGAATTTCTTTTCCTCTGTTGCATATAATTTTCTTTTTTAACATAATATAATTAAGATTAGATGACTGGTGTCCAGCTAGTCTGCCATGGCAACCTTACTATATTTCTTTCTGCCTCTAATTTTACAGGATGAGGCTGATGTGCTGGTAAGATAGTGATTCTTCATCTGGAGTCCTGACCTCCTAAATGGCATTCATTTGGGGTCAGTGAAGCTTGGATCCCAGCGATTGTTAACTTTGACACCATTCCTCCTTGGGATCTTATGCTAATAGGGATCTGTGGGTAGCTAGTAAATAAGGAAGGCCAAATACAATAAGAGATTAGAAACCTTTTTCTATAAATACTCCAACTGAACAGCACTGCAGCATAATAAATTCTTTCACTGAATGAACATTTTATGTTGACTCCACCTCAAAGGCCAATGATTGGGCCAACTCTGGCAATCAGAACAATTTCAGAAGCTATATACAGTATGCTGACAGATTTCAACAATGGAGTAAAACCGCACCAGAACAATTTCTGAAGCTAAATATACAGACTGATTTTCAATAACCTGGAGCAAAACTCGCAGCACAAGTTCAAACATTGCAATTTTCTTCTGCAAGATAAAAATGCACAATATTGAATTTGTAGCTATTTGGCAAGCTTCCAACTCAAATCGCACTTAGAAGTAGTTGATATGGTTTCTGAGAGCCAAACTGATGCAGATTTGGAAAATATAAAAGTAACAAATGGTTCAGAAGGTAGGTGATGAGAATTTAACCCATATTCATTACAGACCACTGTTTACAGTATTTGTAGTGTCTAACGTATAGGGCCTTACAAAGCAATTTCTTCTGGACTGTCAAATTCCTCTAGTATGTGTACCATAGCAACAACATTTCTGATCCCAGCATATAAAATAGTTCCGTAGCCTGAACAATCATTTGACAAGTTTGGGAAGAGAAGCTTTTTCTCTCTTTTTAAAAAATCAGTTTCAGCTCAGATAAAGATCCCCTGTGAAGCTGCATTCAAATCTGTGATTTCCATCCCCACAATCCTTCCACACCTCCCCCAGACCCCCACCAACTTTCACCAGTTCATCTCCCACATCACCCTGTATGCTTAAAATAGATTTACAGTTCCTTTTATTTGACCTTATTAATTTTGGGGCTATAAATTGTTCTAATTAAACAACAAGGTGAACAGTTAGAAACTTCATGAAGCAGGGTTATAATAGTCATTTTATGAGTGAGTGAAAAAAAAACTTTGCTGTTTCGAAATAAGTACAATCTATGAAGGAAGTGGTCTGCAACTTTGACATGACATCTGCTAACCAGCAAACACGCTTCAGCATACAAGTTGCTTTTGCCTGCATAAGGTACACAATGCGCCTATTGATAAATCCCCTGCTTTGACTAGCATTATGCTTAGAATGTGTAAAGCATCTGTCCTGAACTCAGGCCAAAGCAGGCCCTGCTTTCTTTAGTGAGCTGGTTATCAAATTCAAATTCAAAAGCCCAACCAAATTCAACATATTCATAAAGTGAAATCTCAGAGGGCAACCCAACAATCCAGCATCAGTAACATATAGAGGGTCTTGACCTTACTCCAATTTTAGCAGTTGTACAGGGAAGTGCAGCTTTCAGCATTGGCACACTTTCCAATTTTTAACCACTTTTAATTAAAAAAAAAGTCTAAATATTGATCTCACTCAAAGTGGGGAAAAAAGAAGGGGATTTTTAAGAAACAAAAAAAAAATGACCGTTCTTTACAAATATTTTTGCACTCAACATGAATTTAGGGCCAAGGCATAATTTTCCGTTAAACCAGTGAACAATATTTTAGCAGAATGCTGTAAAGCAGACATATCCAAACTGCGGCGCCCAAGGTTGGCAATCTGCCTCTTGAAGCTTGAGTAATTGAGTCCAATTTATGCGCATTATTTGCTACATTTAATCTGCCTGAATTTTTTTAGCCAGAAGCTTATAATAGACTATTTCTCAAATATCACTGAAACAAAACACCAGGGTAAACAATTAACCATTGAACAACACCTGTAACACAGTATAAATGTTCAGATTCAGGCACTTGACCTGAAAAGTCATCAATTCCTAACCACCACCCCCCACACACACCCCCCCTTAATCCCAAGTTCTTTCAGTAGACTGTTACTCCAGATTTCTGCAGCTGCATTTTCTTGTGCCTCCACAGTATAAATGCAACTGTTTTGTGATCAATAGAACAATAGTTTTAAAACCACATTTTGAAGAACATTCTATATATTAATTTAGTAAATTAATGACATTATGTCACAGAAGTGAGAACAATACAATGTTCTTCCTCTGATGTGGGTCAAGTTAGCTGGAGTTGTGATGGACAATTATCAGACGTATGTAAAAGGCCAGAATTTTTTATTACCGTGCTAATCTGTGAAAGAGTTCACAAACAATAATAATAAAACGTATTTATTAAGACCAGCCATCTAGCGAGGTATAAAAGGATGGCAAAACTTTCAGATCTGGAAAGAAAGAAGGAAAGATTATCTGATTGCTATTTACCCAAGTACAGAGATAATGATCAGATCCTCACAGACAATGTTACGCTTTGGCAAACATTTCCAGGAACATGATTTATATTCTTCACATTTGTGGAAGTCTTTGCCTTTCCCTATCTCCAACAATCTCCCTCAGCTCAAAACATTGACTATTTATTTCCTTTCACTGGCACTGCCTAACCTGATGAGTTCCTCCATTACTTTCATTTCTTTGTGTGTTTTGCTCCAGATTTCTTGCACCTGCAGTCATTTTTGTAGATCTCCCAGTCTCCTTCCACTGCTACTTTCGAGCCCCTGACTGCCTGTATGTGGATACCTGAATTAGACATTCAGTGTCAGGGAAGCACAGTCATCAGCTAAGTTCCAAGTTCTTGTCAGCTACTCCAGACTCTCTCCAGCTACTGACATCTGTTGAACTGGACCATTTCCAACTCAGTGTTCCATCTGCCAAAGAACTGAGCTTCCATCAGTTCTTTTTCCTTCTCCAAATTAACTATTATTTCCACCTGGTGATATTGTAAAACCCTCATACACACCCTAATCAAATTCACAATGTATTGCATTTAATTCACACCTGAATGACTGTTGAAAGCGCCCTCTCTGAATATATAACGGCTTGGTATGGCAACTGGTCTTCTGGTGACCATAAGAAAGTGCAGAGAGTTGTGGTCTCAGTTCCGTACATCACAGAAACCAGCTCCACCCCATGGACTCGCTACCTCAGTTAAGCAGCCGGCATAATCAAAGACATCACCCAGCCTGGACATTCTCTCCTCGCCCCTCTTCCACTGGGCAGAACCTACCACTAGGCTCAAGGACAGATTCTAGCCCACTGTTATAAGACTATTAAGTAGCTCCTAGTATGATAAGATGGGCCACTGATCTCATAACCTCATTATGATCTTGCACCTCATTGTTTACATGCACTGCACTTTCTTTGTAGCTATTACACATTATTCTGCATTGTCATTGTTTTTGTTTCACCTTGATGCATTTTGCTATGATTTCATCTGCCTGAACAGTATGCAAGACAAGCTTTTCACTGTACCTCAGAATATGTGACAAAAATAAATTAAAACCAATTCTAAAACTGCAGCCCTTTTAAAGTTCTGATAACCACATATTTTCCAAACTATGTCACACTTCTGCGTCACCCAGATCTATATCAGCTCCTAGAACGGTAGCTGAAGCTTATTATCTTTTTTCATTTTTAAAAACCTCTTAAAATTATAACTGCCTATATAGAAACTCTCCCATTACCATAAGCTCCACTATCTGCCCAATACTATCCCCAATTTCACAACTCTATTATCTTAGTCCTTTCCCTGCCTTCTTTTCACCGAAGTAACTTTGTGAAGTCTCTTCACTCAATCCCAGTCTACTCATTAACACCTCCCCCCCCACACACCACTGTTTTACCAAGCTTTTTAGTTACCTCTCTAAAAAAAAGCCCCATCCATCCTTGGGCCAGGCATTCATTTTTATCCCGAACCATTGGCCCATTTAGGGATACTTTTAGGCATGGAAATCGCTATATAAGCGGAAACCATTGCTACCCAAATTGAAAAGTAGTTGTTTCATTTAATGGTGCTTTTTTTTTACTACGTCCTGAATGTGAGAAAATTAAGGTGAATGGAATCACATCTAACAAATTAGCTGAATTGTTTGTCCTTGTGCATGAAGAAATCAATAATTACTGAACATACGATTACTAATTTAAAATGCTGAACAAGATTGTGAGCTGGTGGGCCTTTTCCAGTGCTGTTCTGTTCTACGTTCTCTGATCTAAGTCTTCAAGACTTATTTTCTCTGACAATATAATGATTCTTCTCATCACTGCCATTAGAGAATGAGTGAGATGTTCCTTGGAAATAGAGTCTGAGGTTGAACTGATAAGATCAATCCATCCCACTAATGATGCTGCATTTTGTGAAGTTGGTTTACTGAAGAAGATTACACGTCACTTATACACACACCAAGTATATTCAGTGTTCTCAGAACCCAAAAATTGGGGTTCAATAGATTATAGCATCGTTGAGCAGGTTGAATCTTCCAATATGATTGTGACTGGAATGATCTTAAGCTCTACTTCCCAGTGCTCTTTCCCACATACAACAAAAATATCCACAACTTTCACTGACTGTTTTATATTTCTTGCTACTGTATTGTCACTTCTCATTGAGATGGCACTACTCTGTGTGAGAGAGTACAGCTATTGAGGTATCCTCTGTAGCAATTTTAATTTCAGCGAGACCAGTAACTTAGTAGTGACTTGAAATACTCAGCCCTTAGTCTTGCATGGATGTGAGCATGGAGTTTGATGAAGATGATTTTCTCAGTGACAATTATCTAAGTTGGCTCTGCATTTCAACAGTTCAATAGGTACATTTAATGTCAGAGAAATAGATACAAATACATCCCCTGATATTCTTTTTCTTCACAAACATCCACAAAAACAGAGGAGTGCCCCAAAGAAAGATGACAGTTAAATGTTAGAACTCCAAAGCACCCCCTCCAGCTCCCCCACCCACACACGATTCCCTCCCCCACCAAAAAAACATTAGCGCCCTCCACTGAGCACTCAAGTGTGCAGCAAAGCATCAATAAAGACGCAAGATTGCAGTACTCATTCACCCGGTATTTGACATATCACAGCCTCTCTCTCTCCTCCTAATAAGGGAATGAGAGGTGTCCCCGTTTCACAGCAATCTCTGTGTACAGATGTACTGTATGTATATTCTCAGAATTATGCACTTTTTCATTATAAATACCTTAAAACAATTAATTTATTAATATAATTTTCAGATTATTCCTGCTTGACGCTTTTCCATGTTTTCTGTGTTAGGGAAGAGTTTAGGGGAATGAAGGAAATGTCCTGAAAATAAATAACCATTGCAAATTCATCAATGTAATCTCTTGGCCTTTAAATATTTAAGCACATCAACAATCTCCAGTATAGAGTCATAGAGCTCCATAGCACAGAAACAGGCTCTTCAGCTTCCCCAGTATGTGCTGGCCTAGTTTTCCACCTTGTCCAAAGTACCTGCACCCAGGCCACAGCCCTTCATACCCGTCTTCATATATGCAACTATCCAAACTTCTCTTATGTTACAATTGAACCTGCATCTACCACTTTTACTGACTGCAAATTCTACACTTGTACCACCTTCTGAGTGAAAGTAGTTCCTCCCTCAGATTCTCCTTAAATATTTCAACTTTCACCCTTAATCTATGACCTCTAGTTTTGGTCTTACCCAGCTTGGCAGGTTTCTTTTTGGTGCTGACATTTTCTCTTTTTTTTTAAATGTTGGTGCAAAGTTGCTTCTAAATTCATGACATAAAAACAATGTTAACCATAGACAATATTATAATGCTCCTCAAATTTGCTTGGCAGTATTAATCAGGATATAGTTATAAATGAATTTATTTGAAAAGATTCATGGAAACATAAGCACAGTACTCTTGACAGCTGCAAGGAACATAGAGTATTTCAAGAATTGAATGTATTAAAATACTTTTCTAGAATCATATAGGAGATATCTCTGTGCCATGAATGCACAAAGGTCATGCAATCTGCTTGAAGTTTATGGATAGCTTATGCAAAGATTACTGCTCCAAGTGCCACATAACCTGTAAGCACTACCAATGTACTTGGTCTGCAATGCGGGAATGATTTGTGTCAGTATCATTTAACGTGAAAATACAAACTACATCTTGCACAAGTAAAACCTTACTCAAAGCTAGTATTTAACATTCAAAGGATCTTTAGGAAATTGGAAGTTCTTTGCCTGTCTCAAACCCAATTCTGACACTGCAAACCAGATTGCTGGAATCTATTAAATAAAAAGGGAGCAGCACAGTGGCATCGCGGTTAGCGTAATGCTTTTTTACAGCACCAGCAAAGTGAGG
This sequence comes from Hypanus sabinus, assembly GCF_030144855.1. Lineage (NCBI taxonomy): Eukaryota > Metazoa > Chordata > Chondrichthyes > Myliobatiformes > Dasyatidae > Hypanus > Hypanus sabinus. The sequence goes on from NC_082707.1 coordinate 130,084,590, forward strand.
TTAATTCATGCCACAGTCTGTAAGGAGTTTGTATGTTCTCCCTGTAACCACTTGGGTTTCCTCCCACAGTCCAAAGATGCACAGGTTAGTAGGTGACTTGGTCACATAGATGTAACTGGGCAGCATGGGCTCGTTAGCCTGGAAAGGCCTATTATCATGCCGTATCTCTAAAGAAAATACATAAAGAATAAATGGAAATGAACACCAGTGATGTTGCTACAAAATACTGTATTTTGCTTGCATAACTGTTTGGATATTTGGGATATCTGGGTAAAGGTAGAAGCCCCAAACACCTCCTCAGCTGCTTGTTGCTGCCTGGACAACTGTATTCAGCCACGGAGGGAGTACAAACCTGCACCGTTCCTAGCAGATAGGCTGGGAAATCTGCCCACTAAACCTGGCAGAAGTCCAGAGGGTCCATTGATTTTAATGGAGAAAATTGGCTGAAGGCAAAAGGGCATGTGCAGCCTAATTTCTTTTCTTTTTGTTTGATTTAATGAGTTGACTTAAATGTATTTAATTGCTTTTGAATGTTTCCTTGAGGTTGAGTATTTTTACTAAAAATATAATTAAAAACTTTTATATATATATATAGTTTGATCACTTTAGAATATCGTGGTCAGTGATATTCACAAATCTTTAATCACTTTGATGACCAATAAACCAAGGATAATGGGTCCAAATTCTGTGCTCAAGGTATCCCAGTTATTTTAAAATCAGTACATCTCTATGTTGCAAGGCTTCAGACATCTGGGAGATGCTTTCCTTGCAGAAGATTGTTCCAGGAAACAGAAGGCATTGAATAGGAAACCACCATGCTTGGGTCATTTGCTGGTCATAGAAAGAACCAGGCTAATGGTCTTAGTTGTGTTGTATTTATATTAAATAGGTTCAGTAAAACAATAGTTAATGTTCTGAGACTCCACAGCAGTCTATGCAAAAAGAGATTTTACTTGAAGATACAGATGTCCAACATTAACAGTAATTATATAAAGTGACAACAATCAACTGGTCTAACCTGCCCTGAAATTCTGTATTGCTCTACTTAGCTGAAAGAGTCTCACTGTACATTTCAGGCACGTTGCACTAAATCTAGTGACATCACCTTTGTGGTGAAACAGCAATTTTATCTGCTGGCAACATACAACTAACCTTTTAAACTTTACAATCTAATTTCTGGCTAGTAACATTGGGACTGGAAACTGACCTGGGGGTATATTTTGAACATCTGGAATCACTTTTCTCAACCGAATTACTAATTTCAAGCATGAAACTGTAAAACACATCAGCAATAATCATAATTCATTTTTCAGTTTATTATAAAAAATCACCTATCCAAACCATTGTTTGCAATCCCAATAGAAAGTCACCTTTTTGAGGCAATATTTGCAATAGCAGTCCATCAAAAATGAGTCTCAACAAAATGTATTTATTTATTTGTTGAGCTACAGTGCAGAATAAGCCCTTCTGACCCATGCCACCCAGCAAATCAATTTAATTCTAGCCTAATCACAGGACAATTTTATAATGACCAATTAATCTATGAACCAGTATTGTCTCCATTTTCAATCTTTTTTATTGATTTTCAAATAAAGAATATTCAAATCAAAAGAGGAGTTTAACAAGTAGATAATATAAAAGACATATAAACAGCAATAACAAAAACATAAAGTATATAATGTCAAAATCAAATAGGTAAAATATTATGCTGTTATATATACAATGGTCAAAAGAAACTACAACTCCTCATAGCAATCATAAAAAAAAGATTGGAAATTTTATTGATAAAGAAAAAAAACTCACTAAACTGAAACAAAAAAAAACGAGAAAGAAAAAAAAAGGAAAGAAAAAGAAGGATTGGGCAGTCCAATTGAGGATAAAATTTAAAAAAAGAGGGAAAAAAACACATCCTTCCAGTCATCTCCGAACCTTCATGGATAAAGATTTTCCCCAAAGTGAATAAAGAAAAGTGAATAAAGAAAAATAAATAAATAAAGATAAATTAAATCATGTGAAAATATTAAACAAAGGGTCGCCAGACTTGTTCAAAATCAAAGGATGTATCAAATGTCTGGTTTCTAATTTTCTCCAAACTTAGACATGACATAATGGAGGAGAGCCAATGGAAAACAGAAGGTGGGTTAGATTCTTTCCAGTGTAGCAAGATAGCTCTCCTAGCCAGTAAAGTTGAAAAAGCTATCACATGTTGGGTGGAAGCAGACACTTTGCTTGCTTCCTCTGGAATGATCCCAAAAATTGCTGTAAGTGGATTAGGCTAAACATGCATATCTATAACTTTAGCTAATATTCCAAACACATCCCTCCAAAAATTATTTAAACTTATACATGACCAAAACATACGAGTTAGAGTAGCCACTTCTGCGTTACATCTGTCACAAATAGAGCTTATATTAGAAAAAATATGCACCAATTTATCTTTGGACATAAATTTGGACATAAACAGTTCCCTCTTTTGTTCCAAAAACATTTTTTGATAAAACAGATTCTCTGATTTTGTCTTATGTTTGGAATAATAAAAGCCCTACAGTGAACAAACTTATATTGCAAAAATCAAAAAAAGATGGAGGACTGGCTTTACCAAACTTTAGATTTTATTATTGGGCAATTAATATTCGTTATATTACCTTTTGGATTTATCATATAGACGACCAAGATCACCCTTCATGGTTACAGCTGGAGGAAAATTCAGTAATGGGGTTTTATTAGCTTCCTTATTAGGAGCTCCCCTTCCGTTTTCGCTCTCCAGAATAGGTAGACAAGCTCTTAACCCTATTGTTAAGCATACTTTAAAAATTTGGTTTCAATTTCGTAGATTTTTTGAATTAAATGATTTTTTTACTTTCTAGTAATATTTATTCTAATTTCTTTTTTAAACCATCAACTTTGGATAAGGCTTTTCTAACATGGAAAATTAAGGGAATAAAAACTTTTTTAGATTTGTTTTTACAAGACTGTTTAATGTCTTTTTCACAGTTAATGGATAAATTTGGTATCTCTAGAACCGGTATGTCTTCGGACTGGGAGGAAACCAGAGTACTTGGAAGAAACACACTTGTGTCATGTGGAGAACATACAAACTCTTTACAAACAGTGGTAGGATTTGAACCTGGGTCACTGGCACTGTAAAGCGTTGTGTTTATACTATGCTATCATTAGCGAGTCGTGGCTCAGCAGTGAAGCCTTTTTTTAAATCAGAGTCAGCAGGCTATTGGCTCAAGGTTCACTGAAAACATGCAAGCAGAATATCTGGAGTGAAGTTCCCAGCTTGGCACTCGGGGGATGCTGCACTATCAGAAGTGATTATGATGTATTAAGCAAGATCCAGTTGGCCTTCTAATTAAACAACACACACAAAATGCTGGAGGAACTTAGCAGGCCAGCCAGTATCTCTGGAAAAGAGTAAACAGTCACCTTTTCAGGCCGAGACCCTTCTTCAGGTCCTGGTGAAGGGTCTGGGCCTGAAACGTTGACTGTACTCTTTTCGATAGATGCTGCCTGATCTGCTGAGTTTCTCCAGCATTTTGTGTGTGTTGTTCAGATTTCCAGCAACTGCAGACTTCCTTGCGTTTGCCCTCTAATTAAGGTGAACACAAAAGATTCTACGATACCCTTTCAAAAAGTAAGGAATTTATTATTAACTCAACCAAAACACTTAAAACAGACTAACTGCTCATTAGTACGTGGTTGTTTGTGACAGTTTGCTATGCACCAGTTGGTAGAATTTCATTCAATGGCCTCTGCTCTAATGAAGTACTTCAGTGGAACGTAATGAGTTCATAAAAGCACTACGTAAGTGGACACCCTTTCTTAAGAGTAGGAAAAAGTCTCTGGAATATCTGGGACAGGTTTGTAGTGCCCTACCAGTTAAACCATCAGGGCCTGATACTTTGCGAGGATTCGCTCTCTGGAAACATCTGTTGACATTGGCCTTCAAAACCCAGGGTCACCAGATGCTGCAGGGAGTTGCACAAGTGCAGCATTTTTTTTCATTGAACGCGTGCATAAAAGGCATTGAACTCATCTGAGAGTGAAACATCGTAGCCATTCATGATGTTAGGTTTCACCTTGTAGGAGATATAGGTTGAATATCCCTTACGCAGAATTCCAAAATCCAAAAACCTCCGAAATCCAACATTTTTTTTGAGGGATGACGTATCACAAATGGAAAATTCCACAAGATGCAGAAAAGGTTCCCAGGTGATGCACAGGTCTCCGTTCAACACAATTCTGAAGAGTGCCCTCACATATGTAAAGAAGTTAATGAAAGATAGAAAAGCACCACATAAAATGAAAAATGAAGATCTCAATCATGTATTGAAAGAGTGGATTTGCCAGCATCAAAGTGAACATATGCCACTTAATGTGTGCTGAAATTAAAGTTAATTACTTCATGCATAAAATTATTAAAAATATTATATAAAACTATGTCTCCCATCACAGTTGCTGTGGAATGGGTAGCTCTTTGAAATTGATGACGGATATGAAGATAATTGCAGCACTGGAAACCAGTATCAGATGCAGTTGGGGGTGATCATTCAAATCCGACAGTCTGTGGAGAGCCCAGTTTCATCACATCAGACTGTGTTTCAGCCAGGAACTGTTCACTCTGTGAGCTTCCCACCAGCTTCACATAAACTGTATATGTAATATAAATAAATTTCATGTTTAGACTTGTGTCCCATCTGCAAGGAATCTCATTATATAGAGACGAAAATATTCCAAAATCCAAAAAAATCTGAAACTCTTTCAGCCCCCAGCATTTTGAGAAAGGGATGCTCAACTCATGATGTCCTGCAATCACTGCCAGACCAATTCCATCTCAAACTTCAATTGAATTGTCTTCTTCTGCGTTCTGTAGGTTGTTACTGGACTTCTTGTATAGTTCTGGATCACGAAGTTTAAATGCCATAGATACAATCCTCAGCAGACTACTAATCTCCTGGTTCAACCACGGATTTTGATTTGGGTAGTGAACTTCTAGTAAGAACTTTGGTAAGAATGTTAATAGAACAAAGAACAGTACAGCACATGAAACAGGACCTTTGACCCATAATGTGTATACCAAATATGATGCCAAACTAAACTAAAGCTCTTCTGCCTGCATATAAGTCATATCTCAGTATAAAGGGTGCCTACTCAGTTTATAGTCCTAGTTTTAGGCTGTTCACCAAACAAGTAGCACTCAGTGCTGAAGAAAATATCGATTTTTCAATGTAATTGCCACTTTAACTACAATTGTTGTGAAATTGATTCAATCCATTTCCATTGACACTTTCAAAAGAATCAATTTATTCAACCTTTGTTGACCCAACTCTCAGGTATGCATGTTATTCTACGGGCAAGACGGCTAGAGTCACCTCTACTCCCTGAGGAGACTGAGGTCCTTTGGAGTATGCAGGCCTACGAGCTGGAGCAATGGCATCCACACGGTGTTGCTAACAGGCTCAATAAACTGATTAGAAAGGCTGGGTCTGTTATAGGAGTCAAACTGGACACACTGGAAGCTGTGGTAGAACAAAGGACCCTCCGGAAAATCCTGGCAATTCTGGACAATGTTTCTCACCCTCTGCATGCCACCTTGGCTGAACAGAGGAGCACTTTCAATAACAGACTAAGACAACTGTGCAATATGAGGACATTCTTACCCTTCGCCAACAGGCTCTATTGGCCATATAGGATCTATAATCAATCAACTTATAGTAACGGAAGTGACGACCTTCTCCTGGCTATAAGTTGACTCATTTAAGGTCACTTTTTAAAAATTCTTTCTTACTTCTCTTCTATATTGGTATATTTGTCTACCTGTGCACTTGTAATGCTACTGTGACACTGTAATGTCCCTTGGGATCAATAAAGTGTCTATCTATCTAGTACTGCACATAACACACAATTATGGTCATATCAAAGCTCTGTATAACTTCAGCCAAACTTCAGTGTAAAAGGCTTACAGAAGAGAAATAAGAAGGGCTCATATAAAGTACCATTTAATATGGCCTACTTCGCACTGTCTCTCAATCAATAAATAGATAGATAGATAGATAAATTTAGATGCCAACTTTGTTTCTTCTGGTTAACCACTCAATGCTCCTTTGTAGTCCTTTTGCATACCTTTTTACTGATGACCATCCCTAGCTTTGAACTGTCATTAAACTTTACAATGTCACAGACAATTTACACTGAGCTGTACTCTACAGCTGTTTTACCAGTTAACTTTTAGGAAACTCTAAAAGATCTTCCTTCCATAAGCCCACATTGATTTGCTCAGCCTATTGTGATTTTCCCACGTTCTTTGTTAACATATCTGGAGTAACAGTTCCTTGTATTTTTCTTACTACGCCTGCCAAACCAAGTAAACCATAGGTCTCCAGTTTCATTCTTCTTTCCTTTAATAGCAAGATGAAAATTGCTACTCTTCAATCCACAGGGACCACTGTACAGTTCTGGGAAATTTTTAAGATTAAAATCATGCTTCCACAATTTATGAACCCACTATCCTCTCTATAACCCAATAACATGGGCAGTAGGTCCAGGAGACTTATTAGCTTTAGGAGGACAATGGCCAAGTCCGAGTATCTTAGTTGGACCAACAATGCAGACACCCTGTATTTTTGTTGGGAGAGAGTGGCTATTTGATTCAATTTGGAATGCTTTGCTTAGTATTCCTTTATCCAGTCACTATCATGGGGAGTTGAAAATGGTCAGAGGGGCAAAATGGTGACTTGGGAGAAGATGCTAACGCTGGTTTGCCTGCGAATTTGGAGGATTTTTCAGAGCCAGCTTAGATGGTTTTGCCCAGCACTTTGAAGAATCTCCTGTGGGTGATCTAGGATTCAGAAGCTTGCACAGATCACTACATGTTTGCTCATTTTGACCGGGTGTAAGGTAATATTGCTCACTGCCCAAAGTTTATTTCAGCTTCTTTTCCTGCAGTTTTCTCAGGCAGATGGTTTATGCAGAATGATTCACATCTTCATACAATATGCACTATTGTCATTTATCTACTGATGGTCTATAAATACAACTCCAAAGATCGTTTTATGTAGTGCACAGAACAACTCGAATGAATACACTGCACACACTCTAGTGGAAGAACTGCATGGGCGGTATTGAGTCCACTTAAGCAGTTTTTACTTTACACAGACTGAGAACGTCAGAAATGTCAAATGATTTACAAAAGAATCACCTTATTATGTTTTGTGATAACTGGTACCATCACTGTAGTCCTCCACTTTGTCCAGTTCTACCTAGAAAATTATGCTTCATAGGCAAGGATCTTGTTCATTAACTTCATCTTGGCATTTTACCCTTAGAGGATGGTGGGTAAATCATTTTCGTTGGGACTCAACACCCCTCTCTGTAACTGGATTTTAGACTTTTTGATGGAAAGGTCCCAGTCAGCCCGAGGTGGCAGCAATATCTCACACTCCATCACCACTGAGCACTGGTGCCCCTCCAACCACTTCCCCCCACCATGCTGTGTGCTCAGCTCACTACTGTTCACACTACTGACCCATGAGTGCATTGCCCGTTGTAGCTCAAAGTGTAACATCAAGTTTGTCAATGATACAACAATAGAGGATCACTGAGGTCTCCCAGCCCCAATTTATGACATTTACTGGGAGCTTTGTCTACAATGATCCAAAGCATTGTTGACTCATCTCACAGTCTCTTTGACTCACTACAGTCAGGAAGGAAGTACAGGAGCATCAGGACCAAGACTGCCAGACTGGGTAACAGCTTCTTCCTTCAGGCTGTGAGAATAATGATACCCTGTCAGCACTGAGGTCTCATCACTAGGAGTGTGAGCTGTTTACTTGTGCTGTGCATTTCACATGCATTTTGCATTACATTTTAACTTATTTGTGGTATTTTTTATGTACTCAGAGTGATATATGTATTGTGGGTACACCATGGTCCAGATATACTGTATGTTGTTTTGTTTGGTTGTATATATGTATAGTCAGAAGGCAATAAATTTGAACTTCAGTTCTTGTACAAATATAGCTTTTCAAGTTTTCCAACTTTAATAATTTCAAAAAAACTAACTGGAGTTAAACAAATCTTTAATCAGAAAATGAAAGATGGAGTTAACATCAGCTAAATGGACTATAGTTCTCCAGTTTCATTCTTCTTGCAAACACTTGGGCCTGCTAGATGTTCCTTACACAATCCCATATAATCCATATATTCCATGATTTCCTTAGGGCCCACCAATTGAGTATTTACAACTCTCAGGCAAATGCTGATGATTTGCAATCTTCTGCTAAAAATACATCTTTCCTCATTCTTTATCTTGAAACTGACCCTTAATCTTGAGACTATGGCCATTGCTCTGGTCTCTCCAGCTGGAGGACATTGATCTTGTTACTCCCACTCAGAATTTTGTATGTATCCTGTTTTCATCTAAATCTTTGTGAATGTACACCAATCTGACTAGGTTTCTCCTGACAGGACAGCTCCCTCATCTCTTTATTGCAGGAGTTGAAAATACAAGAAACAGGAGCACAACTAGCCCAATTAATTACTCACATCATTAAGATCATGGTTGAATCAATGTTGCATTGAGTTAAAATACAGTCTTCTTTCAGTTCAAAACTACATGCAATACTCTAAGGGAGACATTGTGGGATTTTTGTAAGACTTTGTACATTTTGTTCTCTAGTCTCCAAAAGTGGAGATTGATAGATACTTTTAACTAAACAAATCAAGGACATAGTCTAGGAAAGTGGCACCGAGAACAAGATTTGATCAGATATGATCTTACTGCCTGAATTAGCTTACATGTGCTCGTCTCTTAGGTCTATTGCTATAAAGACCAATATTCCGCTTAGTTGACTAACTACAGGTTTAATTTCATCCTATGGACAAGCATACCCATATTTACCTGTGCTCCTTGATTTACCATTTCTTCACCATTTGGTAAATTCTTTGCTTTTTAATTCTTCCTGGCTGATTTTCTTTGAGATCATATCAATATGTAGTATTAACTCCTGGGCATTCTACCAACCTCAGTCTTTCACACAAATTGTTTAAGGAAGGAAATTCTAAGATATCTTACATTTGTCAATAGCTTTCTGAATTTTACCACAGAAAGTTATAATTTTGCATTGGGAACTGTAGTAAATCTCAAGAATTTTACAAATGAATTTCTGCCTTCATCTGTCTGTCTGTCCTCTAGATATCATTGTACAGTAAGGAACTAAGTTATGTGACTGCAAAATGGATGATAAAGTTTCAAGACAAAAATTCAGTAGACCATATCACAATATTTTGAATGAGTTGTTTGGTAGAGACTATAAGATCAACTGTGTTTTAGTTATACTATCCAATCATTGTGCAGCATGTCTCCAAGCATTTTGAATATCGATCCTTCACTGTGAACTTCAATAGGAGTGGTAAATAGACCAGTCTTTGTACAACGTCTTCGGCATGTTACAGAGGTTATGAAGGCAACTTAGTTGTCCAGGACAGATGTTCGATCCAGAAAACAGAGACAAGCATCAGAAGTGCAATTGGGAACTATAGCTGTAGAAACGATGGTAGGTTTCTGTTTCCTCACTGGATGGCTGAAAGCAGAGGCTGTTATTGTGAAGTAGATAGAGAGGGGATAAAGAGAGAAACAGTGATTATGCAGCACCACAGATAGTGGTGGGGTGATAGGCCCTCCCTAGTACAGAATGTAGATACTGGTACTTTCAGAAGCATCTCAGTTTTGAAATAGCAGCTGCAAGAGTGATCAAAAATGGACAAGACATAAACAATTCAACACACACAAATGCTGGAAGAACTCAGCAGGCCAGGAGGCATCTATGCAAGAGTAGACAATTGATGTTTTTGGCTGAGATCTTTCACCAGGACCTTGATGAAGGGTCTTGGCCCGAAACCTCGACTGTTTACTCTTTTCTACAGATGCTGCCCTATCTATTGAGTTCCTTTAGCAATTTTGTGTGTTTTACCTGGATTTCCAGCATCTGCAGATTTTCTCATCTTTGTGCTAAGACAAACAATGTTGTGTTAACAAAGAGACATCTAGCTACACACTAAATGGAATTTGTATGATAAACTCTCTGACCAATGGCAGAAAAAAATTATCAGGTGATCATACGTTTGACTCAAGGTCTACAGTTGGATTAACACTGATTATCGATTTCCCAATGATTGGGATTCAGATAGGCTCTGTCATGTAAAGAAAATTAATTGTTAAAAATAGAAAATATAAAAAAACTACTCAGCCTCAAATTATTTTTATTTAAAACCTAGCAATCTTTTAGATTTTAACAATTAAAAGTGTTAAAGCTGCATTGATTCTTAGCTTTGAACTCATTGTTTTTGTATAACAAGAATTTTAACCATTCTTGTCCCTCTGCTCAGTTGCAGGAAAAGCTTGCTTAACTTTGCATAATCAATACCACTGAAAGGCATGGATTTAAAATCTGTTTCTTGTATCTTCACATACTAATGATTGAGGTGAATATCTACAGTGGATTCTTGCTGTCATTTGTTTTTATGCACATTTTCCATATTGACTTTAAGTCAGAGAGTCATAGAAAAGTGCAGCACAGAAACAGGCCATTCAGCCCATCTATTCCATGCTGAAACCATTTAAACTGCCTACTCCCATTGTCCTGCACTGGGACCATAGTCCTCCATACCTCTACTATACATGTACCTATCCAAACATTGCTTAAATGTTGAAATCTGCCTTTTGTGCTGGTTGTTCATTCCACACTCTCACAATCCTCTGAGTGAAGAAGTTTCCCCTCATGCTCCCCTTAAACTTTGCACCTTTCACCCTTAAGCCATGACTTCAGGTTGTAGCCCTTCCCAACCTCAATGGAAAAAAGCCTGCTTACATTTACCCTATCTATACCCCTCATAAATTTGTGTATCTCTATCAAATCTCCTCTCAATCTTCTACCTTCTAAGGAATAGTCCTAACACCTATTTAATCTTTCCCGATAACTCAGGTCCTTCAGACCCAGCAACATCCTTACAAATTTTCTCTGCACTCTTTCAAACTTATTTACATCTTTCCTGAAGGTAGGTGACAGAAACTGCACACCATGCTCCAAATTAGGCCTTACCGACATATTATACAACTTCAACATCTCCTGTACTCAATACATTGATTTATGAAGGCCAATGAGCTAAAAGCTTTCTTTACCTGTGACTTGAGGTCAAAGTGGAAGTGAAATAAAACCCATAATTAAAGTCTCCCACCTTGCATTCAATTAGTTTTGACTGATCTGAGACATTCCATTTTATTATGATTGGAATCATGTTGTACCACCAGCACCTCAGGAGTTGCTGACACCGGTGCTTTAGCAGGTATTGCTGAAACATTTCAAGCTCATGTTGCTTCATGGTTTACAGATCTTCAGTTCATACAAGTTGGCTACCATATTTTCTACATATTGGGTTACATTTCAGAATGTTCTTTAATAGTTGTGAAATGATTTGCAATATGCAGAATTGCCAAAGTGCCAAACGATGACAAATGAGTTCTTTATGTTTTTGCTTCTGTACAGCAACTACTACAAAGAGACATCCAATTCAGCTCTTTCTGAGAAAGGATGAAACAACCAGTAACATTAATTTTAATTAATTGGGTTAATTACCCATTAATTGTTAGAGGATTGTTATTTATCACCACCGAACTTCATTATATGGAACTTCATTCCATGAAACAAACCTTCACTCATAAATAAAATAAAAAGACTGCCCAAAGATAAAGATTTCTTCCAGTTCTAAAGGCAATGAATTCTGTCGTGCTTTCACTTATTGGGAGAATGACAATCTCCATAACCACAAATGAACAATGATTTTAACAGTCTGTTTGGAACAGAACTGTTCATAGAGAGTCAGAATTTGAAACTTGGCTTTAATTTCTTTCTTTCCTTTTCTTTAGTCCAGAAGGATGAAGTCCAATGCTATTGGATTTACAGCTTAGCTCATTCAGCAGATTAACAATTCATTTTAGGGGACTCTTGTTTGCACAGGCTAGCAAAGCACCGTGTAGTTGATAATCTTAGTCTATCATCAATAAAGCTAGACAGATGTTACAAATACAAAAGTCCTTCAGTTGTGTTACAATTGTTCAACTGGTACATGGAATAAACTCCAAATTTGCAGAATTGTGCTTCAGATTTAGTTCAATAAACAGCAACAGAAAATATCTGATAAGACTTTGGCTCTCTAAAGTACGAGCCACAAGTTTTCCAGACATAAATATTATAACAATAAATACCTGCCCTAAATGTTGTCTAATGTCATTCAGTTGTACTCTTCCATGACATTAGGCACAATTTTGTTAGTACAAGAACTCTCAGGTGATTACAGAACATGCCTCAGTTTTATTTTATGGCACCAGAGTGACAAGTAAAATTAATTATGATGGAGAAAACTTGAGTTACATTTCAGCCTGCATTGAAGGGTATTTTGAAATTGTACTGTGTTTCTACCATCTGTGACAAATAGGTCTCTTTCCTTAGCATGTGTCAGCCTGACCCTTGCAAAGAAAGTAGTGTACACACATTTCCTGTGAGCACCTCACAGAAAGCAATATATTTAAGCAACTCATAAACACAAGAGATTCTGCAGATGCTGGAAAACCAGAATAGCACTTACAAAAGTCGGAGGGACTCAATAGATCAGGCAGCATCTATAGAGAGGAATAAACAGTCAAAGTTTTGGGTCCTGATGAAGGGCCTTGGCTTGAAACCTTGACTGTTTATTCCTTTCCATAGATGCTGGCTGACCTATTAAGTTCCTCTAGCATTTTGCACCTGTTACTCTATATTTCCAGTATCTGTAGAATCTCTTGTGTTAATGTATTCTAAAGACTTTTTGAACAGAAAGGGAGTGCATTTCAATCACCCAGTCTGACAACCTTCGGTACATCTGAACCCATAATCACCACAGCAAACATAAGGTTAATCTTCTGTACAGTGAGCCTATGGAAAGCACCTGCCCTGGGTGGTATCCCTGGCTGGGTCCTTAAAGAACAACTGGTCAGGATACCTGCAAACATTTTTAACCTCCTCCTGCTTCAGTCTGAGATCTTACCTGCTTTTAGAAAACCATTATCATCTTGGTACCCAAAATAAGCAAGGTAACATGTCTTAATATCTACTGCCCTGTGACTCTGACATCCACCATTATGAAGTGCTTAGAGAAGCTGGTCACAGCATGCATTAACTCCATCCTCCCAGACAACTGCTATTTATTTACCACCAAAACAGGTCTACAGCAGCTACCATCTCGTTGGCCCTACACTCACCTCTAGAACATCTGAAAAGTAAAGACACCCATATTTAGACTACCGTTTATTGATTACAATTCTGCCTTCAGTGCTTTTATTCCAAGGGAACTAACTCATCTCCAGATCCTAGACCTAAAGCTCAACATCTCCCTTTGCAACTGCATCCTTGACTTCTTGACAAAGAAGGCACAATCAGTAAGGATAGGCAGAAACAGCTTCATCATGATTATCACCTCTAGGGCCTCTGTCTATACCTCTTGCTGCCTCAGTAAAGCAGCCAGCATAGTTAAAGACTCCACTCACCCTGAACATTCTCTCTTGCCCTCCACCCCCCTTATCAAGCAGAAGATAAAATGCCTGAAAGCAGGTACGACCATGCTCAAGGTCAGCTTCTATCCCACTGTTATGAGACTACTGAATGATTCCTAGTATGATATAATGGATTCGTGCTCAATCCACCTCATTATGATCTTGCACTTTATCTTCTACCTGCTCTGTCTGTAACAAGCCTTTATTTGGTGCTGTGTTACTGTTTTACCTTGTACTACCTTGATGCACTGCTATAATGAGCAACACACAATCTGCTAGAGGAACTCAGCAGGTTGAACAGCATCAGTGTGAGGAAAGGAATTGTTGATGGTTCCGATCGAAACCCTGCATCAGGACCATTAAGTTTCATCCTGATCCATCAACAGTTTCTTTCCTCCCATTGATGCTCCTCCACTTACTGAGTTTCCCCAGCAGATTGGGTGCTGCTCCAGATTCAAGCATCTGCAGACTCTTGTGCCTCCATTGTTGTAACAATTGATTTATGTGAATGGTATTCAAATAAGTTTTTCACGGCAAATTGATACATGTGACAATATTAAACCAATTTACTATTTTTAGTGATAATCTGGCTGCTTTTCACTCACTTTGCCATGAATTAAACTAGTTTTCTTCTCTGCAAATGACACACAATATTACATAGACCAGCTTTGTTTGTCCCATGTACACTGAAACATACAGTGAAGTGCATCCTTTGCATCAGTAACCAACATAGTCTGAGGATATGCTGGGGGCAGCCCACAATTGTCGTCATGTTTCCAGTGCAGAGAGAGCATGCCCACGACTAACCCACACTTGTATGTCTTTGAAATGTGAGAGGAAACTGGAGTAACCAAGAGGAAATCCATGTGGTCACGGGGTGGAGTACAAACTCCTTACACACAACGGCAGGATATTAACCTTGATCAGTGATTGCTGGTCATGTAAAGCAACACAATGTTTTTATGTACATGTGACAAATTCACATCAGAATTCTACCTTGACAACCTAATCACTTTTATTTATATTAGCAATGTCTGAAAAATAATTGTTGGGGAGGAGGGCAGGTAAAACTAGTGCCATAATCATTTAACCCCTTGCTGTGTCCAATATTATTTGGTCCTTTTTAGGTAAAATAGGACACTCACCCCAAGCTTTCCATGGGGAGGAAATATTCATAGAATTACTTTGCAACTGTCCTCTCATATGAATTGGGAAGCAACAGCCCATTTTATTGCAAATCACATCACTACCTTATGTTTTTGAGAAAAGTGTCTCTGAAATTAACTTGCAAGTTGCAGTAGCTGCAAGCTAAAAATACATTCTTATTCTGTAAAAGCGGATAAAGCCCTTCAATAATGGTCTGCATCTTTGATAAACAAGCAGGAACAAACTGTTGAAATCAAACTTCATAAATCATCTCCTTCCCTCCCCCACCAATCCCCCTTGATACTTTTGGAATTCATTTCTGTTTAAACAGGGAGCAGAGATAACGTCAATAGAACTGGTCCTTCGGGACTGAGGGCTATGACTGTTCCATGATGATGGAGAACCTGAATCATACCATTTGTGAAGCCAAAATGTTAATGCCTATTTTATCTTCCTCAGACTTTCGGACCACAGCCATGTAGAACCCAGTATCCAAAATGTTCCAGGAATATGTTCAAAATCAACAACATAAATTGAAAGCAATGAATTTTTTAGGAAAATTTTGAAATCATTTAAAATTTTTCGGAACATCAATGAAGGGATTAAATGTTCATGACTGTATTACATGTGAATATGACAATTGCTTCAGGGTTTACCATTTTAATAGTTTTATCATTTAGAATATTGTCTTACTTTATGCTTTGTAAATTAGTCTTCTGTCATTCAGTCGTTTAGTTGAGTCCGACTCTTTGAGACCTCATGGACCATAAGGTTTTCATGGCGATACATGGAAAATGCCAGGCCTTCCTTCTGTGTAGATTCTCCTGCTGCCCAGGTTGAGACCCGGCTGGGTTTGAACTCCGGAATATCTGCATTGAAGTCCAGTGCTGATTCCACTACACCACCAGCCAGCCCAAAATTATTCTAAGTATTGTGTTTTATCTCATTTGTTTCTCATCCATTCTTGTGCTTGCAAACTGAATGTAGAAATTAAAACACCCAACCAGAGTGAAATAAAGCTTTGTAATTGTGGTGAACTACATATACCTGCCTGGACACGCCCTCTGCTGAATGCTCCTGTGGCCCCTCCCACAGACCGTGGCTCCTCCCACAGACCCCGGTATAAAGGCGATTGAGGCCTGAGCCTGGCCCTCAGTCTCCAGGATGTAGTATGGTGGTCAACTACTGCTTGTTCCTTCTTCCAGTCAATAAAAGCCGATATCTCGCCTTCACGTCTCAGAGAGATTTATTGATGGTGCATCAATTTTATTGACTATAAGTTTTAAAACATGGAAAGCATTTTACATCCTGAAAGATTGGATTTGGACCCCCAAGCCCCTGAAGCAGCCCTTGCCTTTGAACTCTGGCTTTCATGCTTCCAATCATACTTGGAGGAGGTTAGTGCAACTGAACCAGCTGTTATGCACCGAATTCTCCACTCGAGGGTCACCCCGAAAGTTTACTCACCTATCAGAGGCCTGTCGAACTACCAAGGGGCACTGGACGCCCTCAAAAGACAGTACCTGCGGCTGGTGAACACCGTCTATGCAAGACATCACTTAGCTATGCGATGACAGCGGCCTGGAGAATCGAGCGCTGAGTTTCTCTGAGCCCTACAGACACTCGTGCGGACTTGCGACTGCAAAATTCTCATGGCGGAACAGCATGTGGAGCTCCTCGTACAAGACGCCTTTGTTACAGGAATCAGGTCAGTGTACGTGTGCCAGTGGCTGCTGGAAAATGCTGATCTTACCTTACACTTGGCAATCGAGACGGCCGACAAGCTGGAGGCTGCTCTGCACAACGCTGACGCTGTCCAGCTGCGCAATTCACCGCTGGTTCCGTGGGCACCTCAGACCCCGCCGCCGCCAGTTCCCGTGAGCAAATTTGCCAACGCCGCTGCCAGTCGCGATTCCACGAACTCCCCAAACCCGACCACAGCTGCTGCCAGTCGCAAGCCCGCGCAGTGTTACTTCTGTGGACTCGAAAAGCACCCCTGAAAACGCTGCCCAGCCCGAAAAGTGAACTGCTCCAGCTGCAGGAAGAAGGGCCATTTCACCAAGGTCTGTAAGTCTAAACCACGAGCGGGGTCGGGCAGTGCTGCGTGTGAGGCATGGGGGCCGCCATCTTGCCTGCCCGCCTCGTGCAAGGCATGGGGGCCGCCATCTTGCATGCCCAGATGGGGCGGCCATCTTTGTCGGCGTCAACATACACCGCCCCCGACCCACCGATGCTTACCGGGCACCAAGACGGCAGTTCAACTCTGGCTTCCGTAACCCTTGACCAAAGCGCCCTACACCAGCTTGCAAGGTCAATGATGGACATCCTGGTGGAGGGGCACAGGACTAGCTGCCTGTTTGACACGGGCAGCACTGAGAGTTTTATTGACCCGGACATAGTGCAATGCTGCGGACTCGTGACACGGCCGGTAAGTCAGAGAGTCACTTTGGCTTCTGGGTCGTATTCCAAAGACATCCAGGTGGGTTGTGTAGCGACATTGGTGGTGCAGGGCACAGAATATCGGAACTTTGCACTACTGGTCATGCCTCAACTGTGCGCGCCTGTGCTATTGGGGCTGGACTTCCAGAGCCACCTCGAAAGTGTGACTATGGCATATGACGGGCCCCTCCCACCACTCACTGTCAGGAATCCTCAGTTTTGTGGGACTTCGCCATATACCCCGCTACTGACCACACACACACACCCAACCACACATCCTACCCAGCACCATGTCGACAGCTGCACTACTGACACCACTTGCAGCCTCTCCACCATCAAGATTCCTCCCCCACCGCTATTCGCCAACCTGAACCCCGACTGTAAACCTGTGGCAACTAAAAGCAGGAGGTACAGCGCGGGGGACAGGGCCTTCATTCAGTCAGAGGTGCAGCGGCTGCTCAGGGAGGGGATCATTGAGCCAAGCACAAGCCCTTGGAGGGCCCAGGTGGTTGTTGTTCGGACCGGGCAGAAAAATAGGATGGTCGTGAACTATAGTCAAACCATCAATAGGTTCACGCAGCTTGAAGCGTACCCCCTACCCCGCATCGCGGATATGGTCAACCAGATAGCTCAGTACAAGGTGTACTCGACAATAGATCTGAAATCCGCTTATCATCAGCTCCCCATCCGCCCAGAGGACTGCCCCTACACTGCCTTCGAGGCAGGCCGCAGGCTCTATCACTTCCTGCGCGTCCCTTTCGGTGTCACGAATGGTGTCTCTGTCTTCCAGAGGGAAATGGACCGGATGGTGGACCAGTGCCAACTGAAGGCCACATTTCCATATCTGGATAACATCACCATCTGCCGTCACGACTGGCCGGGTCACAACGCCAGCCTCCAATGATTTTTCCAAGTGGCCAAAGCCTTGAACCTTACTTATAATAGGGACAAGTGTGTGTTCGGAACCACCCGACTCACTATCCTTGGGTATGTCATGGAAAACGGGGTCATTGGCCCTGATCCCGACTGTATGTGCCCCCTGTTAGAACTCCCTCTTCCCACCACTCTCAAAGCCCTCAGACGGTGCCTGGGCTTCTTTTCCTATTACGCCCAATGGGTCCCCCATTACGCAGACAAGGCCCGCCCCCAGTCAAGTCTTCCACTTTTCCCCTCTCTGCCAAGGCCTGCGCGGCCTTCAGCTGCATTAAAGCAACAATGCATGCCAAAGCTGCCAAAGCAACGATGCATGTGGTGGACGAGACCATTCCCTTCCAAGTAGAGAACGACGCCTCCGATTTCGCACTTGCTGGTACCCTCAATCAGGCAGGCAGGCCAGTAGCATTCTTTTCTCGTACCCTTCAAGACTCTACAATTTGGCACTCCGCGGTGGAGAAAGAAGCCCAGGTCATAGTGGAAGCTATTAGGCACTGGAGGCACTATCTCGCCGGCAAAAGGTTCACCTTGCTGACCGACCAGCGCTAGATGCGTTCATTTTCAGCAACCAACAGCGGGGCAAAATCAAAAATGATAAAATTTTGCGGTGGAGAATAGAACTCTCCACCTACAACTATGATATCCTGTACCGGCCTGGAAGGCTCAATGAGCCCCCTGATGCCCTATCCCAGGGAGTGTGTGCCAGCGCACAGCTCGACCAGCTATACGCCCTCCATGCACATCTTTGCCATCCGGGGGTCACCCGATTTTACCATTTCGTGAAAGCCCGGAACCTGCCGTACTCCCTTGAGGACATCAGGACGATGACCAGGGACTGCCAAGTCTGCGCTGAGTGCAAACCGCACTTCTACCATCCTGACAAGGTGCAACTTATCAAGGCCACCCGCCCCTTTGAGTGACTGAATGTTGACTTTAAGGGCCCCCTTCCCTCCACCGACCGCAACGTCTACTTTCTCAACATTATCGACGAGTACTCGCGGCTCCCCTTTGCCATCCCCTGCCCCGACACCACTACCGCGTCCGTCATAAAAGCCCTGCGCCAGCTCTTCACTCTGTTTGGATATCCCTGCTATATCCACAGTGATAGAGGGTCCTCCTTTATGAGTGACGAGCTGTGCCAGTACCTGCTGGCTAGGGGCATTGCTACTAG
The DNA here is from genome assembly GCF_030144855.1 of Hypanus sabinus. NCBI lineage: Eukaryota > Metazoa > Chordata > Chondrichthyes > Myliobatiformes > Dasyatidae > Hypanus > Hypanus sabinus. Next base: position 130,103,870 of record NC_082707.1, read on the forward strand.
TAGGACCACGAGCTATAATCCCCGAGGGAATGGACAGGTGGAGAGGGAGAATGCCACAGTGTGGAAGGCCACACTTTTAGCCCTTAAGTCAAAAGGGTTGCCGGTCCTCCCTGAGGCACTCCACTCTATCCGCTCTTTGTTATGTACATCCACCAATGCCACCCCTCACGAGCGCCTATTCTCTTTTCACAGGAAGTCTGCCACTGGGACCACCCTACCAGCTTGGCTGATGTCCCCAGGGCCAGTGCTGCTCCGGAAACATGCGAGGAGCAATAAATACTCCCTGCTGGTCGAGAGGGTTCACCTTCTACATGTGAACCCCCAGTATGCCTACGTCATCTTACCTGATGGGCGGGAGGACACGGTCTCTGTCCGTGACCTGGCGCCCGCAGGAGCAGCAGACCACTACCCCGAACACTCCACGGTAACTATAAACCCTGTACCTGAGGTGACAACACGCACACCGAGCGCTACACAGACTCCTCACGACACTCCTATACCGGGCGTCTCGTACGCGTATATACCAGGCGCCTCGCACACACATGAGGGATCACTGACGCCTAGTAGGTTGACACCTCCTGTTAGGCCGGAACCAGCACACCCACCGTCTCCGGTGCAATCACCACCGGCACCTGTGCTGACACCTCCAGTGCAATCACCGCTGGCATCTGTGCAATCACAGCCGGTGCTACATAGATCACAACGACTGATTCGACCACCTGATAGACTTAAACTGTAAGAAACTTCGCCCCATGGGGACTCTCTTTTAAAACAAAGAGGGGGGGGGTGAATGTGGTGAACTACATATACCTGTCTGGACACGCCCCCTGCTGACTGCTCCTATGGCTCCTCCCACAGACCCCGGTATAAAGGCGATTGAGGCCTGAGCTCTGCCCTCAGTCTCCAGGATGTAGTATGGTGGTCAACTACTGCTTGTTCTTTCTTCCAGTCAATAAAAGCAGATATCCCGCCTTCACGTCTCAGAGAGAGTTATTGATGGTGCATCAATAATCACATCCAAAATTTAGAGGCTTTCTCTGGTTCATTCAAAGGTACTGTATTACATAAGAAAATTCCCATCATCAAGCATTGATAACTTCCGGTAAGATGGTAGTGCATATATATGCAGCTGCCTCTCTGGGATCAACAGAAAGTGATTTTTCCTTGTTAAGTGAATTTTTATGCATAGTAATATTATTCTTTACACCTATAACTACCTGCTTAGCAGATCCATCACATCAGTGAAGTGTTCATTGTTTCGGAGTAGGCAAGTCAGGGGATGTCGAGATGGGCTGTTGGGCTGGGTCATGTGCTGGGCCGCAGGAGATTAGGTTTGGAAGAGGTAACTGGGAGGAGACCATGCTGCTGCCTGCTACTCAGAGACACTGGAGTTAGAGTTTTTGAGTTGGTGCAAAGACGGCATGCAGTGAAACCATGAGTTTCTTTTGTGATTGCAAGACCCTATTGGACACTGATTGCCATAGGCCTGCTTCCCTTGTTTGGTGATGAAACCTGCGGCGAGGCAGAAGTGTCGCCTGAGTTGTAGCTAGGACTAGGCCTCAGTCTTTGGGCTTGCATTGTAGTGCTGCATCTGGGCTTGGTGGGGGGGGGGGGGGGGGTGGCCTCCCCCATTGGTGCTGCCCTCTAGTGGTGGTTTGGTGCATTGCAGGCTAGACTGCAGTGAACTATCAATTTGCGGGACTTAATCGCTCAGGAACTTTATCTGAAAATTTGTTTCCTTACGCAACTACCTTTTATTTTCTTTCTTGTTATTTTGAATGTATGCTTTTGCACCTTGGCCCCAAAGAAACACTGCCTCATTTGGCTCTATCCATGTATGGTTTGAGTGACAATTAAACTTGATTTGATATCACAGCTTAAACGGGTCAAAGATGATCTGTGGCTTAGGTCGGCTGGTGTTTACAGGATTTCCTGTGACTATGAAACAGCATATATTGGCCGGCTGGGATGCACAGTGGAAACCTGCATCAAGGAGCATAGGAGGTGCATCCGTTCGAGTTATCCAGAGTAATCAGTGATAGCAGAACACTGCAATCACAATGGCCATTGGATTGACTTAGATGGTGCAAGACTACTGTGCCATGCCAGTGGCTGCTGGCACTGCCTGGTAAAGGAAGCCATTGAAATAAAACTAGAGGAAAATGATTTTAACAAAAGTTGTTCTTGCTTTAAGTAGCTCTAATCAAGTACTGGAATTCGATTGTAAACAAGGTGGGAGAGCAGAAACTTGATTGGATGAGGACGAAACAATCAGGAGGAACAAAAATGGGCGTATAAATACCACATGACTAGACGTGCCCTAGCATCATCCCTGATGAAGATGACAGAGGTTGTCATCCAAACGTTGGTTATAATCGATAACCATGCTCTCCTGGAAGTTTGAGAAGAATTTATTTGTAGAATGCTTTATTATTCGTAAATTGCTTAATCTTGCATTTAGGAATTCTTTCAAAAATGAAATTGCCAGTCCTTACAATGATCCATATTATATGATGGACTTCATAAATCCCAGTGAAAGAGAAACTGCAGATAAAACTGATTTATTCCTTTCTGCTGCCAAATAAGACTGAGTAAAGAAAGTTGGTGCTTGGGGAAAGATGACACTGGTGACCAACAATGACAGTTTGCAGGAAGCTCACAAAACTACTAGATACTCTAGCCGGATGTACTTCTTTCTGAACTGTGATCACTGTACCCACAGCCTGTAATCTCCCTTTAAGGGCTGGACTTTTGAACTGACTAAATGAACTGGCATCTTTGCGATCTCCTGGGGGATTTAGCAAAGTAGACTCTTGACAGTGCCGCTACGGTCGGGGCAACCATCGCTGGGGGGGTTGACGCTGTGCCGAGATCTCCACGCTGATTAAAGCACCGAGCAAGATTAAAATCATCGAGGCAAAGAGCAAAAAAACTAACAGGTGTTCAGCGCCATCCGCCTGCGTTTGACCCCGTCTCCCTGTCTTCTCCCTACTCCTGTGGAACAGGAGGCATAGGAGTTCTGAGTCCCTCACCGCCAGTGCTGAACTGACTTCCCGTGATTCTGCAGTTCTTGTTCCAGGTGTTATTTGTTTACTTTTAAAAAAATATTTCTGCCATTTGTCCTCTTTTACACATTGAATATGTGGCTGTCTTTATTATGTGTGCTTTTTAGTGAATTCGCAAATTCTATTGTGTTTCTTTGTTTTGTGAGTGCCTGCAAGAAACTATATCTTAAGGTTGTGTACGATATACATATTTTGATAATAAATTTGAACTTTGAACAATGCTCTAGCGTGTACACATCATAATGATGTCAAAGAAAATGAAAGCAGACTAGTATCCTTATCATTTAGCTGTGAAGGAGATGTCCTGATAATCTTGGATGTGTTTTGTTGCAATTCAAATTGCCTGTTCATCACAAATAAGCAAAATCAAGTTCAAGTACTGTTACCAGAAAGGGAGAGAAAATGCTGAAGTGTGTAATGGGATGGGAATCAAGTGCGAGCAGTCTGTGAAGACTTGTAACAAAATTCTGGCAGATGACAGAATGGGGAATATTCCAGCTGGTGTCTCAGTAACCAGGAAACCTTAATTGTGTGCAATCTTTGCGATTTACACGGTTTTTGACATACTGACACAGCCTAAAGGGTAAATGAATATTTGTTCCATATGTGCAGCAGCAAATTTTGTCGTCACTATAGAATGGATAGGCAAGTGACAGCAGCTTAAAAAGACCTTCCACACACTCAGACAATGTGTGACCAGAGTTCCACTGTTATCCACTGTGTGCTGGTCTGAGAGGATGCACTGTCCATTCAGCTTTACCCTTCTACAAGAAACCATACAATGTATGTTCTGTTCACTCAATGCCTTTGGAACAAGATCAGCAATGAACAAAGCTTCTACAGTGCTGCCATTCCCTGTGGTTTGGTAACTCTTCTGGTAAATTATATGGTCAGGACACATAGGGATTTCAGAGCAACTTCTCATGTAAGTCATTCCAAACTGAAAGACTGCCAATGGATAAGTTATAACACAATTCCATTCAATGTTACGTTTGTAAATGTCCAGACTATATAAAGGGATTTTAGGATGAGGATTTGATGGTAAATGCCCAGCTTCAAGACTCACCAGCAAAAAAAAACGCAGCAAAACCTCTGAGCCACTCTGTCTCACAGTTTGCAGACATGATCAGACTGTAACAGCACCTGGAGGAAGACAATCCCCCTCCCCCACCCCCCTCACCTGGCTTCACCTATCACCTCCCAATTTGCACTCCTTTCCCTCCCACCTTCTCACTCCGGATTCCTTCCCCTTCCTTTTCAACACTGATGAAGGGTCTCGGCCAGACATATCAACCGTTTATTCTCCTCCAATGATGTTGCCTGACCTGCTGAGTTACTCCAGCATATTATTGTAGCAATCCATGCCTTGCTTTTAATTCAGAAATCAGTCATCTCAACCTCCTAGATGATATAGAGATGAAGAGCTGCTTTATTCTGCAACCTACAATGCCCCAATAAAATCTTAACACACAGAGATCACTCCCACAAATTCCTGTAAGTGTGGATAAGGTGGAAGATATTGAGAACTAAAATGACAGCAAATGCCCAAGGTTCTTCATTAAAATGAGAGTACTGTGCTATGCTTCTCCCAAAAAGAAGACATGTTCAGCACAGTGCAATTCATAAAATTTTCCAGCAGACTTTTTATTTGGAGGTAAAACATCTATAGATTGATTGCTTGACTGGGACTATGCCAAACCTCCATCTCAGGAATTTTACCCAATGCGGCCTCTCCACGAAGACTGTAAACAGTTCTCTTCATCCACCTATATCTGACAACATTTGACAAATAAGATTTGTTTCCATGTCATCTGAAGGGAGTAAAGATTAGATCTTCAAGGTTATTGACACTCTGACAGACTGTCAATTGATAGATTTTCTTTTAAGGGTCTTAAGTTGATCGATTTTATTTCCAAAATCACCAACAGGCAATAAATAACTAAGTTGTTAATTCAAAAGCAGAACGCTAAAAATTTTGAGAACCTGAAATAAAAGAAAATGCTGTAAAAACTCAGCAGGCCAGGTAGCTCCTGTAGAGGGAGAATAATACAGCCAATATTTAAAGTCAATTAGCTAATGATTGAGTGAATCCTTTTCAATTATAAGGCTTTAGAACAGAGAAATGCTCAAGGAAAGAGATGTTCAAGTGTAAACTGTGTCTCATAACCAACTGCATCTTATAATCTATATTACTGTTCAGTCCACATCTTTAGGTGTATAGTGAAATACAAAGAGCAATAATTTATTTTCCAACATCCAATATTTCTACCTAACACAAACAGGAGTAATGGACATTGTACTGCTGGGTACCATCAGATTTGATTTAAGATTAATTAGGGTTAAATATTAATTAGAGTGCATGCTTTGCCAAATATACTAATATTAAATATTATGTATGGCTTCCAGCTGCTCTGCTGCTAGTTTAGCAGAGCATTTTACAATTTGTTGTGTAACTATCTGAGACGGGCATCAACTCCTAAAGGCACACAGACTGCAGCAAAGGGAGAAAGAGAGTGGCATGAAAGGAGAGAGACAAAATCATCTGGAGGCTTCATGAGACAGAAAATTCCAAAAGGGAGACCCTGTGTGTAGGCCAGAAGGGCAAAGATGACTCAAGTCAAAAGAAACAGCTGATGCTGAAATCTGGAACAGGAGCAACTCAGCAGCAACCGTGAAGGCAAAAGAAATTTTGTTCTGATGCAGGGTGCTAATCCATAACATCCATTACACTTTCCTCTCCACAGATGTTGCTTGAGTTCTTCCAGTGTTCTGCTTGTTTGGGTCAGGAGATCTACCAGGATTGCCACAGAAAAAACCCGGCTCTCCTCCGGGTGTGAAAATCCCCACTGACTCAATCAATGCAGAACTAAATTTCAGGTCCTTCCAAGATCTGTCGGGGTGAGTAGCTCACCACTGGAAACAGTCATAGCAAGCAAATTCAATTGTCATTGACTCATTTAGTTATGTTTTGATTGGTGTAAGTGATCCTGCAAAGGAGGGTAAGGGATAATGTAGCATCTGGGCTTGCTGGTGAAATACACTGGCTTTAAGGATGGGAATGTGGAGGTTATCACTTTGTCTGCATTGAGGATTATGACTTAGCAGGATCTTTACAGACAGTCTTGAGATAAGAGAGTCCCTTAACACTGCTGCATTCACTGCTCATCTGGATGATGGGGTTAGTGACATTTGCCCGTCACCTGACATCTCACTGATATTCAACAAACATTTAAAAATCTCAGCCAGAGTCGCCAGCAACCTCTTTCTCTTGCCTTCTGTGGAAGCCAGAATTAAATTCCATCTGGTCCTGGGGATTTACTTCTATTTAAGCAGCTGAGGTATTGAGTACTATCTCCTTAATTATTGAGTCCCATACTAAACTTCCACTGAATTCTCCAACTACAAATACTGTTTCCAGTGGTTTGGCAGGGGAGGTGGAGGACGTAGGTGGTATTTGATGTGAACATGGGAGTTTAAAATTGGATTGGTGTGTATACAGTACATTGGTGCTTGATGGTCCTCACTGGGTGAAGACTCAGTGGGTCAAAGGTCTGTTCCTGTGCTGTTATAACATGCCATTGACCAGCAGCGAAACCTGATGACTCACAACCATAGAACTGAGGGAGTGGAAACTGTTCCAGTTAATGAAATGGACTGTGTTATTAGTGAGACCCATACTGGCATGCAAGTACACCCAAAGGCTTTGTGGGAAGCCAGCAAAGCTGGAAAATCTCTGTTACTGAAGTCTTCTCTCCAAGAATACACTGCCTAGTGACCTCTCTGATTCTATGGTTAACCAAATCCGGGGGGAAGGGGGGGGGGGAGAGAGGGAGAGAGACGGTGAGAGAGAGAGCACACGTTGGGGCAGGAGGAGAGAGATAAGGGTGGGGGGGGGCCGGGGGACAGATGGGGGGAGAAGATTGGGAGACAGAACAGGAGAGACTATATCAGTGAGAAAGTTGGACAAAATGAATTGAAAGAACATGCATATCAATAAATCTGAATGAATGATCTGAAATAAAATTACTAATGTTAAGTTCCAAAACACTGTAAATAGCTTGCCAATATAATGTTTTTGAAAATATGTCCTTCAACCATAGCTAGAAAACAACATGTTTGATTTTTGCACCATTTGCATTTGAAAACCATTTCCATAGCCATATTTTGTTTGTGGTCTCTTCAATGAAAAGAACACAACACCAACATTCATTAATCTACATAAGTCTTCCACCAGCTCAATTCATCACAGCAAATTATTTACTTAAATCAGGAGGACGACAGTCAAACATTAATCTTAGTAATTGTTTAAATTGATGGTTAGCAATGATCACTCATTTGACTCTTGGGTATGTACTGGACAATTTACACATCATATTTACCAAAGGTCAAACACACAGCTTTCTTCAAAGGGCAGCGATCTTTTCCCAAGAGGGACCAGGGATATGGTTAAACTGGTTGGTGGTGCTGGCATTGAATCTGAATGCAGTGATTATGTATTGTACAGAGATTTCTTCCTCACTGGGCCAAGTGAGGAGGGGAAAACAGAGCAGGGTTTGTTCAACTTCAGGTAACTGAAGCAGACATCCGGAATTTCACACTCCTCCTTTCCAGCTACAGAGTGTGCACCAAGCTTCCCAAAGGAAAACCAAGAAAGTTTCTAAGGCCACAGTGGAACAAGTACCATAATGCAGATAAATTGTCCAGAGAATCGGGACAGGTACAGAAAGTTTCCAAATGATCACTGAGATCACAACTGCGATGGAATTGCCACTGTTTAAAATGGAACATATTTTACTGTTATTGAAACACCAAAAACTCAAAGAATTTTAGATCCAGCTGCTTTTAAAGATCAACTAAGCACAGACCTTTGGTCTCCAGACATTTCCTGAGCTCAGCACGTCATCAAATGCGTTCTTTACTCAGCATGGAACTTTCTACAGTGATTTAAATCAACAGGATTACTTTTGCACATTTTTAAAAAAGTCATCAACAAACTTGTCTGTCACAAGTTTGAGAAGCTACGGCCATAAAACAGCTCATGTTTTCTTAGCTGATATTTTATGTTCCTTTGAGGCAAGAAAGAGGAAATTAAAGTCATGAAAAAAAGAAATAAAGAAAAAAGACAAAAGTAAGTTCCATCTTTGATAACACTGGGAATGTCAATCTTATTCATGCGAATAAGACCATAGGACATAGGAGCAGAATTAGGCCATTCAGCCCATCAATTCTGCTCCACCATTCCATCACAGCTGATCCTGGATCCCACTCAACCCCATACACCTGCCTCCTTGCCTTATCCTTTGATGCCCTGACTGATCAGGAAACTATCAATTCTGACTTAAGTATACCCACGGACTTGGCTGTGGCAGAGCATCCCACAGATTTACTACTCTCTGGCTAAAATAATTCCTCCTTACCTCTGTTCTAAAGGGTTGCCTGTCAATTTTGAGGCTGTACCCTCTAGTTCTGGACATCCCCACCATAGGAAACATCCTCTCCACATCCGCCCTATCTAGTCCTTTCAACATTCAGTAGGTTTCAATGAGATCCCCTCACATTCTTCTAAATTGCAGTGACTACAGGCCCAAAGCTGCCAAATATTTCAACGAAACAGTATTTGAGCCTACAAAGTTGACCCTACACACTATTGCATAAAGTTTATGCAAAAGCTGGAAATCTGAGAAATACCTTATAAAATGTTAGAGGAACTCAGATCAGGCATCATCTATGGAGGAAAATGATCAGACCTGATGAGACCTTTCATCAGGACTGGAAAGAAAGAGGGCAGAAGCTAGAATAAAAGGTTGGGGAGGGGTGAGGAGCACAAAGTGGCAAGTGACAGATGAATCCAGCTGAGGAGGGAAGATGAGGGAGGGGCATGGAGTGGGAAGTGGGAATGATGTGACAGGAGGAAGAGGTAAAGTTGCTGAAGTGGATGGAATCTGACAGAAAAGGACAGCAGGCCATGGAACAAGGGGAAGGTGGTGGGGAGCCAGATGAAGGTTGGGATGGGTGATGGGCAGATGGTAGAGAATGGTGCGGGCAAAGGGAAGTTAGAAAAATCGATGTTAATGTCAACAAATTAGAGATTACCAAGATGGAATACAAAGTACTGTTCCTCTAATCTGCATCTATCCTCAATTTGGCAGTAGAGGAGGTCGTGGATAGATACATTAGTGTGAGAATGGGAAGTAGAATTAAAAAAGCCAGCCACCATTTGGGAGATCCCAGTTATTTTGGCAGATGAAGCAAAGGTGCTCAATGAAGCAATGACTCAATCTGCTTCGGGTCTCACTGATGTAGAGGAGGCAACAATGCTGAGAGAATTATATTTTTAAAAATAATAGTTAACATGTTTTCAACACTTCTATAGGGCACATTAAACAAATAGTGGGCATTGCTAAACAAATTCTATCTTTCAAACAACTGTACAATGGTACAGTTTAGGGCTGGATTATTGAAATACATGCAAGATTTTGGTCTCGTCTTTTCCTCCTGAAGAGGCATAATAAATAAACACACAATAACCAATCTAGGTTTAACGAGCAAACACAAGGGAATCTGCAGATGCTGGAAATTCAAACAACACACAGAAAATGCTGGTGGAACACAGCAGGCCAGGCAGCATCTATAAGGAGAAGCACTGTCGATGTTTCGGGCCGAGACCCTTCATCAGAACTAACTGAAAGGAAAGATGGTAAGCGATTTGAAGGGGGAAAATGTAAAAAGGTTTAATGACCTTACCAAAAAGCCGCAACATTGGCAATTGGTAACCCCTCAGTACATTGTTAATGAAATATCACACACTATGTCAGCATCCTTGCTGCTTGGCATTCTTTCCCTTTCAGTAGGTGACATACCATCTTTACACCTACAACTTGCCAAACATAACATCAACATGTGTCATTCCCAGGCAATATGCCAAGACATGTTTCCCATTGGCATTTCACTAGAACACTATTCACTCATGTATTTGTAACCAACTTATCAACTTTTTTTTTGCAAAAAATGTCACTTGGCTTCAGTTCATAGCATTCATTTGTGAATTCTGCCCAAATTCACATCATCCAGGGCCTTTCTTGGGGGTAGTATAAAGGACAAACTACAATGCTTATCGCTATGTTGTTCTCTTTCATTTCCCTACTTATTGAACTACATTTCAAACATACCAGTGGGCAATCATAGATCTGAATTGGCACCTGATCAAAGAGCCTCAGCACTGGTATGGGATAATCAGTAATAAACTGCTGCCGTGCCTCAGATCATACTGTCTCTAACTAGAGACAAGGTCAGTAATATTTGAAACAGAAAACACATGGGTGTTCATCCAGAATAGATATATTCCTCAGATCATACTGTCTCTAACTAGAGCCAAGATCAGTAATATTTGAAACAGAAAACACATGGGTGTTCATCCAGAATAGATGTATTCCTGCTGAGTTTATATTTCAAGAGGACAGCAAGATTTATTCAGGTAAAATTCCAGAGTACAAGACAAGACAGGACAATGGACTAACACACTTACTCTCACTCTAAATCTAATTCTTCAAATAAAATCCTTGTGCAACAATACTGGGAACATAATTTGCGAATTGAAATGATAGTTGCCTTACTGGACCTTACATTGAACTTGCAGCAGAGAAACAGACCTTTGGTCCAGTATCTCTAGCTATTTCTGATCTATTTGATTATACTGCCAGCCTTTCTCATTTAACAAAATAAACCCTCTTATCCCTTCTTTCTCACATGCTTCCATGAAACACATCCATACTATGCATTTCAACTACTTCCTGTGACAAGGGGTTGCAAATTCACACCTCCCTTTAGGTAAAGGTGACTCTCTTACATTCCCTATCTAATTTCTTGGTGAGTGCCTTACATTAACAGTTTCATCATTCTCCACAAATGGAAACATTGACTCTGCTTCTTTCTGATCAAAATCTTCCAGAATGTTAACTAGATTATGTACCAGCCCTTTAAAAACCATCTCTTGATATATATAAAAAAAAGTCCTGTGAAAACTTTTGGTTTTTCTTCTTCTTAGAATGACCATAACTGTATTCAAAATTTGGTTACAACCTCAGCACAAATTTACAGCTTTTTTTTAATACCTCCAGAAATAAAAGATAGCTCTCTCCAAAATTAAAAGCTAGTCCTTTGCTTATTACTTATTAATTTGCATCAAATCTTCATTGATTCATGTTTTGAGTTACCAAATACTTTTGTTCTTCTCTGCCAAGTTGATTTTTAAAAAAATAATGGGTGACCTTATTTAGTCTTGACATTAGTTTTGCAGAGTTCTGTCACCAATTCCATGAGGAATTCTCACAATTTCTCAGCTCAGGTGCTGGTAAACTTTGCGACACTTGTGCCAAAGTAACTGGCCTCCGCCAGCCATTTCCCAGCTGTGCTCTGCTGTTCACCTTCCTGTAGATCCCAGATTCACATGAGAACTGTAGAGCAAGTCTTCTCCTATAACTAGACTTGACTGAGTTCGTCATTGAAAACAGTGACTCGTGTGAGCATGCTGTTCATATGTATAGTACTGAAAACGCTGTTAATATTGCCATTGCAAGACTTTCAAGACAGTTAAATGTTTCAAGAATGGAATTCCAGTTTCAGAACCTCATTGTCTGGATTTTTATGCTTTGATCCTGTCTCTAACCGACCTCTTTCAATATTTTCTAGATTAACTCTGAAGGCGACAAATTTTTCCCTCCAAATTGAGCTGCTTTGTAAATCAATCAATTGCATTTCAAAATTATCCAAATCAATTCGCTGCAACATTTTGAAATTCAGTTTGTCTAATGCTACACTGTCTGCATAAGTTTTCAGTTTCTTCAAATCACCTGAACTTAGTGAATCTAAATTGTTCAGTAGTTGAACCAATAGAATGCACAAATTGAGTTGGAAGGCTCTGAGTGTCTGTCTTTTCAGAAATTTCAATACCTGTCATGTGTTTTTTAGATGTGGGAAATATTGAAAAGTGCCATTTTTGGCATCACATTTAAATACTTCCAGTTTGATTTCAAAGGCTTTTATATTATCAAACATGACATCAAGCATTTTGCAAGATTCCTGTAATTTGCTATGCAAGTTATTTAAATGTGAGGAGAAATCTGCAGAAAATATCAATCTACAAATCCTCACACTGTCAATAATTCTTGACAAGAACATTTTCCATTTGCCAAAAATAGATGAATTTTATTCACTCATCAAATCATTTAAGGACAGTAGCTCTACTAAGACAATGACCAATATTCATAAGTAGTCCTGTAAACACTGAATTCACCTCACTCAGTACATTCTGAAGTTGTCTTTTTTTTTCTAAGCATGCCCAGAAATAAAATTAATTTATTTGGCTACAATCTCCATCACTTCAAGTTCATTAAGACCAGCTTTTGCATACAAAGCCTCCTCATGTACTTAACAATGATAGTGGATATTTAACATATTTATCAAAAATTTATCCAAGACTCCCTCTTTACTAATCATGCTGGGTGCACCATCAGTTGTCACAGAAACTATTTTCAAATGGTTAACTTGTCAACTAGACACTTCTTTTGGTATTGTTTTACATATCTCAGCTCTGTGGTGATGTTTTTTTTTATATAGGTAACATTACAAAGATAACTAGTTCTTTACATATTTTACCACTCCTACAAAATTGAGCAATAGTGGCTAGCCCAGCTGATAAAGGAACATCTGTGCTTTCATTTGGAACTGATCAGGAATAGTCAGCATGGCTTTGTGTGTGGTCAGTTGAGTCTAACCAAACTTACAGCGTTTTTCAAGGAAGTTACCAGGAAAGTTGATGAAGGCAAGGCAGTGAATGTTGTCTACGTGGCCTTTTGCAAGGCATTTGACAAAGCCCCACATGGAAAGTTGGTCAGGAAGGTTAAGAGTAAAAGGATTGCAAGGGTCAAAATTGGTCCCCTGGAAGATCAGAATGGTAATCTATATTTGGAATCAAAAGAGACGGGTGAGACCTTAAATAGATTTTTTGTGTCTGTATTTACTTGGAAGATGGAAACAGAGTCTACAGAAGTGACGCAAAACAGCAGCAAGGTCATGGACCCTAAACAGATTACAGAGGAGGAGGTGTTCACTGCTTTGAGGAAAATCAGGGCGCACAAATCCCCAGGGTCTGACAATGTGTTCCTTTGGAGCCTGTTGGAGGCAAGTTTAGAAATTGCAGGGGCCCCTAGCAGAGATATTTAAATCATCCTTCACAACAGGTGAGGTACCAGAGGGTTGAAGGATAGCCAATGTTATTCCACTGTTTAAGAAAGGCTCTAAAAATATTGGCCAGTATTTTAAGGGACCTGATATATGAGTATTTTGATAGACATGGACTGATTAGGGATAGTCATCCTGCCTTTGTGTATGGTAGGTCACGTCTAAACAATCTTATAACAGTTTGTTGAGGAAGTTACCAGGAAAGTTGGTGAAGGCAAGGCAGTGGATGTTTCCTACATGGACATTAGCAAGGTATTTGACAAGGTCCTGCATGGGAGGTTGGTCAGAAAGGTTCAGTCGCTTGGCATTCAAGATGAGGCAGTAAATTGGATTAGGCATTAGCTTTGTGGGAGAAGCCAGAGGTGGCAGTAGATGGTTGCCTCTCTGACTGGAGGTCTGTAACTAGTAGAATGCTGCAGGGGTCAGTGCTGGGTCCATTGTTGTTAGTCATTTTTGTCAACCATCTGGATGATAATGTGATTAAATGGATCAGCACATCTGCAGATGGCACCAAGATTGGGGGTATAGTGGATAGTGAGGAGCCTTTCAGAGCTTGTAGTGGGATCTGGACCCATAGGCTGAAAAATGACAGATGGGATTTAATGCAGACAAGTGTGAGGTTTTGCACCAACCAGGGTAGGTCTTACACGGTGAACAGTAGGGCACTAAGGAGTGTGGCAGAAAAACGGAATCTGGGAATGCAGGTCGATAATTCATTGAAAGTGGCATCACAGGTAGATAGGGTTATAAAGAAAGCTTTTGGTACATTGGCCTTCATAGGTCAAAATACTGAGTACAGAGGTTGAGATGTTGAAGTTACACTAGATGTTGGTGAGGCCTAAACTGTGGGCTGCTTTGGTCATTTTCCTACAAGAAAGATATAAATAAGATTGACAGAGTACAGAGAAAATATAAAAGGATGTTGCCTGTACTGGAGGACCTGAGTTATAAGAAAGATTGAATAGATTAGTATTTTATTCCAAGGAACATCAAAAATTGAGAGGAGATTTGATACAGGTATACAAAATTATGAGGTGTATATACAGGGAAAATGCAAGCAGGCTTTTCTTACTGTGGTTGGGTGGGACTACAACTAGAGGTGAAATATTTAAGGGGAACATGAGGGGAAATTTTTTTCCCCTCAGAGGGTCGTGAGAGTATGGAACGAGCTGCCAGCACAAGTGGTGCACGCAAGCTTGATTTCAACATTTAAGAGACACTTGGATAGGTATCTGCATGGGAGGGGTATTGTCCGGATGCAGGTTGATGCAACTGAACAGTTTTAGTGTTTCAGCATGGGCTAGATGGGCTAAAGGACCTGTTTCTGTGCTGTACTTTTCTATGACCATTTACAGAGGAAGTGCTGTACATCATTGTTTTAGAACAAAGATGCATAACGCTTTATCACTCATTTTAATCGTGCCAAATCTTTTGCTCCTCTACTCTGCTGCATCTGTCATTATTTGAATGTTTTTGTTTCTTTGCTGGTATATCTGACAAGCCAAAAAGTGTAAACACAGTTTTAAAATACCTCATCGATAAACTTAATGACATAGTTTTACTAACATAAATAAAACGTTCATTGCAAAAATATAAATTATTCATGGAGGTGCTAAGCTACACGCAGTATTAACCATTATTATATCACTGAATATCCAGTGTTGACTCACAAATGACAGAAGAAAAAATACAAACAAAGTAAAGCCAATGCCAGCTTGCCAATGTTTTCTATCAAAGTAGAAATGTGCACACCAGGTCTGTGAGGATCTCAGTCCAACATCATGTCTTTTCACAACTGTCTAGCTGGCGCAAACCAGCGTGAGAAATCTCTTATGAAAACACATCACTGTTCTTTAGATGAGAAAATCATTCCTTGCTTCAGTAAAGATAATCATTACGTATCTTGTTTTTTAAATTATAGGAAGGATGTAAAGAAGCAAGGGGTGGCACTGCATACGGTTTACCAACAAAATTTTTGTGCGTGCCATCTTAGGCACGTGTGCTGGAGATATACAATACTGGGTCAACGACCAATATATTTTAAAATATTGACATCTTTTGAATCATCAAAATGTTTTTATTAAATTGTTTCATTTCTTATGATTATTCAACAAAGCTAAATGACAATGACACTGTGAAGCGTTAGGAAACTTTGACCCCTCTGACAGACAGCGAGGACAAAAGCAAAGTGTTTTGGATGTGGAGCATGTTTGGGCATACTCAAGTTAATCACTGATATTATTGAAAGTCTCACTGCCTAATCCTGGGAATATCTGGACCAGCCAAGATTGGCTAACTGGATTTTGAGGAATCATGTTCTCAAAAATGGCAAGGGACCAGTTGAGGAAAATCCAGGCAATATGTACATCAATCTTAAAAGTAATTTACTAATTATAAGCCCAGAGTGGCTGCGGGGTGGTGAATTAAAACAGCAGGCAACCAGAAACCCAGAGTCTCTCCTGTGGACTGAATTCAGGTGCTCAGGTAAAGGGATTGGCCAAACTGTGCCCAGCTTCTCCAATGTAGAAGGGACTACGGTTGTGAACAAT
The DNA here is from genome assembly GCF_030144855.1 of Hypanus sabinus. Taxonomy (NCBI): domain Eukaryota; kingdom Metazoa; phylum Chordata; class Chondrichthyes; order Myliobatiformes; family Dasyatidae; genus Hypanus; species Hypanus sabinus. The sequence continues at coordinate 130,119,723 of NC_082707.1, forward strand.
GCAGTACACTGGGATTGCAAGAAGTGCAAGTGAATCACTGCTTTACTTGCAGAGACAGTTTTGCCCTTGAATAATGCAAACGGAAGAGATGAAAGAAAGTTGTTGCACCTCCTGCATGCTGCGTGGAAAAGCACTGATGGATAGCTATAGATGGGTATGGGTAAGTAGACCAGGTGGCTGCACTGGAATCTCTCCAGAATGAGGGGGGGGGGGGGGGAGGGTAACTGTGTCAAAGCTACAGAAAGCTATAGTTAAAAAAGGTCTGCCAAGCTCTACTTTGGATTTCTTTCAAAGAGAATTCTAAAGGTTTGCAATAATTATTACTCTATTTTCTGAAGGGGGTACTAACATTCAAAATACAATTCTTAGAATTTGAAATATAAACAGTTACAAATAGATGATTTTGTTTCACCTCAATGAAATAACTGTTTAAAAAAAAGTAACTTATGGGACATAGGTGTTGTTGACGAGGCCAATGTTTACTACTCTTCAACATGGTGGTGAAACACTTTGAAGTGCTGCAGTCTTTCTAGAGCTACTGTGGAATGGACTGATATTGAGACAGATGGTTGGGTGATAATCAGACTGTTCTGCTCTGAATGGTGCCAAGCTTCATGAGATTTGTTGGCATTACACTCCTTCAGGCAAGTTGAGAGTATTCCACTACATTCTGGCTTGTGGTTGGATATAAGGCTACAAGGAGTTGGGATATAAATAATTCAACAATCTTTGAGAAATAATGATTCATCATTTGATGTAGATATGTATCAAGTTAATCACTTGCCAGCTCTTCATACTGGCCAACTCTCCTCCATCTTTCAGCCCCAATGAAGAGTCTCGACCCAAACTGTTGACTGTCCATTTCGCTCCATAGATGCTGCCTGAATACTGAAGTTCTTCTAGTAACTTGTGTATTGGCCAGATTCTAGCTTCAGCAATCACTTGAGCCTCAATATATAATTTGTCTTGCCTTATCTTGTCTCCCAATCTACGTGAGGCGACACTTCACCTGCGAGTCTGTTGGGGTCATATACTGTGCTTGGTGCTCCCAGTGTGGCCTCCTGTATACTGATGAGGCCTGACATAGATTGGGAGACCTCTTCACTGAGCATCTACGCTCTGTCCGCCAGAACAAGGATCTCCCACTGGCTACCCATTTTAATTCCACTTCCCATTTGTTCATTTACGGCCTCCTCCACTGTTGCCATAAGGCCACACTTAGGTTGGAAGAACAACACCTTATATTCTGTTTGGGTAGCCTCCAACCTGATGGAATGAACTTTGATTTCTCAAACTTCCAGTATTGCCTTCCTCCACTTCACCACTTCCCATCTCCTTTTCTCCCTCTCATGTTATTTTCTTGCTGCCCATCACCTCTCTCCGGTGCACCCCCCCCCCCACTTTTCTTTCTTCCATGGCCTTCTGTCTCTTTCACCAATCAACTTCCTAACTCTTTGTTTCATCCCTCCCCCTCCAAGTTCCACCTATCACCTGGTGTTTCTCTCTCCCCTCCCCCCACCTTTCAAACCTACTCCTCAGCTTTTTTTCTCCAGTCCTGCCAAGGGGTTTCGGCCCAAAATGTCGACTGTGCTTTTTTCCATAGATGCTGCCTGGCCTGCTGAGTTCTTCCAGCGTTTTGTGCATGAAGGTAGTCTTCTGTTTACCTTTAGAACAACTGCCATTTCTCAGCACTATAGTGCGATTTACATAAAAAACCTAGATGGTCTTGGATCTCTTAACTGAATCACCTCCATACTACATAAAATTAAAAACATTAACTAAGTACTACTATCCTATGTTTAGAGAGCACAATAGCAAAAAAATCTTTCAAATTATCACAAGAATAGCAGAATAAATGAAGCCAATTTATAAGTGATACTTGAAACTTTAGTCATATTATTTTGATAAATAAACTGCCCTCAAGTTATGGTAACTGTGAGAAATGCTATTGTGACTTTCAGGGTGACTCATAGTTTTCCAATCTAATGCTTGGTTCCAAGAAAGCAGAACATTGCCATTCTCTTTAGAAAGACCAAGATTAATAATTTGGGATTTAAGAAGCAACACCTTTGAAATAAATACATAAGGGAGACATATTATGAAATATCTATACTAATGTTTTTAATGTCTGCCCACTTTTGAACAAATTAAACAAAAGAGTTTCTTAATTCATTCCAATAATGTGTTGCAATATCATTCTTAGTACTTGCTTTAGTCTGATTTCAGTCACTATTTGGAAGTAGTGGTACTGGAAGTTACAGCGTTATAGTTAAGTCCCTATATGTCTATAAAATTTATACTTAACAAAAGTTCTCTTGTGAATCCAACTTTCATATAATTAACTATACTGCTAAACAGCCAAACTTCATAATTTAAATCAAAGCAAATAATCAATGCATTCAGACACAATTATTTAGTAATTGTGTTAATGAGATCTCTGGTGGAAGGGAAAATCCAGGCAATCAAAGTGCAAGGATCAGATTTGAGAGCTAATTGTTCATATGATTGGAACTAGTATTTAGTGTTTGAAATTATAAGAGCTGTAATCAAATTTATCCAGGAATCCTCAATTTGGCATTAATATCTAGCATCACTTTTGGTTCTGTTGCCGGGTCAGAAGTTGTGAGTTGAAATCACACGCCAAATGCTTGAGCTTTTAATTTAGACTTTCACCTCAGCAGAGTATAAGGGAACGCTGGTCTTTCAGAAGTTTCTGAACAGTCTTCAGCAACTGATTACAATATCACATTCAAAGAGCAGTGAAAGAGATGCTCTTGACATCTTAACTGTCAAACCAACATTCAATATAAAAAAGATTATCTGATCATTCATAGCCCTTGATCTGTGCAAATTGTATTTCCGATATTATAGTCATTAGACTCCAAAAACGTGAGTGCACAGAATTCTGAGGGAAAAGAATGAAAATAAAACTAAATTTATTTGTAAAAACCTCCAAAAGTAAGTTATTAGGAATAAGGTCCATGGGTGCCATGGCTGTGCAGCAAATAGTGTGGCACTATTACAGCTCAGAGCGTTCCAGAGTTCAATTCCGACATTGTATGAAAGGAGTTTGTGCGTCCTCCCCGAGGAATGCATGGGTTTTCCCTGGGTGCTCTGGTTTCCTCCCACAGTCTAAAGATGTACCAGCTCAGTGAATTGGTCATTGTAAATTGTCCAGTCATTAGGCTAGGGTTAATCAGGCTTATCGGGGCTTGCTGGGGCTGTGTGGTTTGAAGGGCCAAAAGGGCCTACTGTGGGCTCTATCACTAAATAAATAAAATCAAATTTCACATTTATAAAACAATGTTTTTACCAGCAATGATATATTTATACAAAGACGGACAAGCCTCAACATTTTCTGGCAATAATGGTCCGTATGCAGGAGGCAAGCACTGCACTTTACACTGTTCAAATCTTTTCAATGCTACATCTTTTGACAGGATAACTATTATAGCCCAGGTTTTGAAGCAGGAGAACATCTTGGACGAGAATCTCCGGATTTTGGCAATTAACTGAGCATTTGTAGATGTTGAAAGTTGATGTAAAATTTCTACTTGGGTAGTGGCAAGCACTGTCAATTCTACAGCAAAGTTTGATTCATCATATAGTTTGCAAGAAAACAAGCACATTTTGAAAAGACTGAAGGGGTGGAAAGCACTAGATTGAAGGAATGGTCATCTAATAAAGATATAATGTTAATAACTATGCAATGCTATTCATTCACATAAAAATAAAATTTACAAAGTTCACCAAGACTGCAAATAGTCTGTGTTCTTCAATAAGCCTCCTTTTTAAAAATTGGCCTTATTTGTATTTCACTGAAATGGCTATTAATTAACATAAAAATCATCTGCAGTCTTGATATTTAGCTTTGTGTACACAATCCCATTCTATTTGGATCTGTACTTCCAGATCCTGTATTTAGCCCAGATCACTTAAAAAAATCACTAGAATACATTCCACTAGAAAGATATAACTGAGTACCATAAATCAAGTCCAGACAAGGGTAAGGATCACGAACGAGAGAAAATCTACAGAAGCTGGAAATCCAAGGCAACACAGACAGAATGCTAGAGGAATTCAACAGGCCCTGATGAAGGGTCTCAGCCAGAAACATCAAATGTTTACTCTTTTTCCATAGATGCTGCCTGGCCTGCTGAGCTCCTCCAGCATTTTGTGTGTGTTGCAAGGGAAAGAATATTACTTGGATGCATTTGGGCTTCCACATCATAAGGCTTCGAGATATGGCCTATGACAGACTCTTGCTACCCAAACTGGTAACACAAAAATGTTCAGAAGAAATACTTTATTTTAAATGAGACATTAAAGAGGGCCTTCTGATGTGGATGCAGAAAATCCCACGAAAATACCCGAACCTAATTCTGCCAGTAGCGTAACAAGCATTTAGCTTCAAGTCCACCCACTAGATACTTTACCCAAAATAGTACTTTATACATACACTTAAAGGGAAAACAGCAATCTGCTTTGCTGCAGTTCACAGTACCAAGCATATCATCATCTTCGCTTGCAATATTTATGTTATGCCAATTTTTCATTCTCAACTGTCAACACACCAATAACTTTTGTAGGTTCAGTCCATGTTATGACTTCTCCTTACGGATCCTCTGGTTGCACTGAGCTTGAGCACACAAGTCCTGCACTTCACAATTAGCAGTATTGGAAGACCAGTAAACATCAGGCTGACGACACCACATCCTACTCTGAGTTTGTGATTTTCTACTAGTTGTCATCGATGTTTGTGTTAGTGTGTGTGTGTGTCTGGGAACAGCTTGTACAGTACAGAGCCATGTGTTATACAGCTGCTCAACAAAGATTAATGCATGTCTCTTAAGGACCAAAAGGTTGATTAGTCACAGTCTCATCTGGAAATATCTTTTCATTTGCCCCACATTTCCTGGAATTTGGATAGGAAATGTTTTTTTGTATAATGTTAATAATAAGTATTACATATTATGTTGATGGATATAACTTGATTATTGTTATATCCATCAACATAAACTTGAAGTAAAAAATCAGCAGGAGATGTAAAACAACAAAATAAAATGCTAGAAATAATCAGCAGGTCAGGTAGCATCTTTGGAAAGTAAAACAGAGTTAACGTGTCAGGTCAAAGACTTCACCAGAACTGGGAGAAACCCATATCACCCCCCTTCCCACCTCCACCCTACATTTTCCTAGTACTGATGATGGGTTTTAGAATCAGACTTAATATTTCAGATTCACAGATGCTTCTTAATCTGCCGTGTGACCTCAATAAAAATTTCAAGGACTTCTTAAAATTTGCAGTTGCTTGAAGTTAAACAGATTTTTAAAAAAATGGCAAATAATTACAACTGTTGGAGATTGTTGTATTAACTATCATCATTGCCATGGTAAATTCAAACACTGCAGCCAATAATTACTGCTTTGGGTAGAATTGCCTTTTGGTTTCAAACTGATCATCTTAAAAATCAAACTTCTGTTCAAAGTAGCATTTTACAAAAAAAAATATTTCCAGATCTAACACAAATTGACAGGATTTTAGAAGTTTATTATTATTTTTTTAAAAACTTATTATAGTTAATTACTTTATTAAGATATTTAAATAGCAGCCTGGTGCTATTTACATTTAATTAATTAATGAATATTTAGAAACTTAAAAATCAATGCAAAATATTACACTTAAATTGAAAGCCAACATTTTCAGGTGGTGGAAACCTGAAATAAAAACAGAAAATGCTGAAAGTACTCAGCAGTTTTGACTGCATCTGTGGAGAAGGAACAATAATTCATATTTCAGGTCGATGGCCTTTCATGGCAAGAGGGAGGAATATGGATCACAAGGAAAATGTTTGTGATTGGGTGGACAAACTGACAATGTGAGTAATGTTGCTATTGAGTGAGAGATGTTGTAAAGGCTAGTTAATTACAGTTACTCTTGTCCAGAGTCAATGTAAATAGAGTGGGATGAATGAGGACAGGCAAAAATACTTTTTATTTTATTGAGCATGGAGTAGGGCCTTCAGGCCATGCCACACAGCAACACACCAATTTAGCGCTAGCCTATCACAGGGCAATTTACAATGACCAATTAACCTACCAGCAAGTAGGTCTTTGGAATGTAGGAGGAATCCAGAGCACCTGGAGGAAACCCACATGGTCACGGGGAGAACGTACAAACTCCTTACAGTAGTGGTCACCAACCCGTCGATCATAATCGACTGGTCGATCTTTGAGATTTTCCCTGTAGATCCCGAAAAAAAAAGAAAAATAAATACACAAATACTGTTGAGAGATTGTTTCTGGGTTGCACGGTTTTAGTTCCGTTCTTTCTGCCCAGTGCGCACGTCTGTAGCTCCTCCGCACTGCACAGTGTAATTCACTGGTCCCCAACTACTGGGCCATGAGGAAACGATACGAGTCAGCTGCACCTTTCCTCATTCCCTGTCAGTCCACTGTTGAAATTGAACCCGTATGAGGTCATCAGTCACCTAACCGCAGTGATATCCTTGCGCGGCTGGTGGGAAGTGCCGTCGCTACTGGCCTGGAGTGCAGACAGATGGGCACCGCCTCTAAACCTGTTTCACACACCGAATGTTCATGGGGAACCCGGTGCTAAAATATTCACAGACAACTTAATTCGGGCTCAGGGTTTCACAAGTATCAGAGCAGCATCCGCGCTGCGATCTACTGAAACAAACTTTTGTCGGCTGATAGATCCTACAAGTGGGGTGGGGGCAGGCACTGGCCTGTTGCACTCCTTGCTCGGTTGGTCACTCTCTCCAGACTGCGACCGCCACAGCCCCGGCACAGGGATCTCCGCCCCTGACCTTGTCCTCTCACCCCACCCACACCTGGCCAAGGCATCTGGCGGCAGGCGGGTGGGAGGCTGTCTAATGAGGCAACGGAGCCCTCAACATTGCTTTGGTACCTTGGGTCCAAGCACCCCGCACTTAAAGACAAACAAACCTACTGAGTTTTTTCAGCGGAAAAAACATGAGCAGCGCGGGTCAGCATCTAAGTGCCGAGAGCCGCGAAAACTAAATTGCGGAATAGACTGGACATAAGGAACCCCCTTCGAGTAGCGCTGTATTTCCATTGTGTTTATCACCCCCCGGTCCGCAAGAATATTGTCAATATTAAACTGGTCCGTGGTGCAAAAAAAGGGCGGGTACCCCTGGTGTTTATACATTATTTCTACTTCTGGGTTGTGGGGTTATACTTCTGGTCTTATCTGCCCCAGTGCGCATGCGTGTAACTAATCGATTTGGAGTCGATCTTGCCTTTCACTAAGGCCGAGGTAGGGGATCTTGGGCTTAAGACGGTTGGTGACCTTACAGGCAGCATTGGAAATTGAACCTGGGTTGCCTGTACTGTAAAGTATTGTGCTAACCACTACACTATCATTTGTGTCAGAGGGTGAAAACAAAAAAAAAACCTTTGGAATAAAAATCACTTTTGGCTTTAAAAATGGTGGGACAAGGGAAGGTAAGCAAATGCTCCTGAAAAGCTGTGATTTCAGTGGGACTCCTTGCCTTTGTTTTAACCATGATTCAATAGATAGCTAGCCATCCTAAACCTCAAATCTCAGCAGCTGAGAGATGCAATGATACAAGGACCTTTCCATGATTGTGCAGAGGATGAACAGCTTTCTTCCCCCCAAGCCTAGCAGCTCTAAAACGATAACTTCCGCCTCAATCATTTCCACAATACACCCAATAGCTCACATAGGCATTAGCTTTGTAAAGCACATTTTCTACTCAAATTTGTACCTGGAAACTATGGATGCAAATCCAAAAGAAAATTAAAACTGCAAGACATTTGGGAGGCCCATTCTTCTGCAAATCTGGACCTCATAATAGCTTCCTCAGAATTCATCCCTTGACTTAAAATGGTGAGAAATTTTCAAAACCAAATTGGAATTCAGCTTAGGCTGTTGGGTGAAATAATCTTGGTCTTCTAGTTATACGAATCCCACAAGAAATGTTTACTGTATGAACAGCCTCAGCCATAGTTGGCAGTAATATCCAAACTGGAAGCACCATACAGAAATAATATGGTTCACTCCACCAGCAGGAATCTCATTTCAATATTGGGAAAAAATAATTTGGGACTTTCCTGCTTCCAAGTCTTTGAAAGGACTGGGGGTGGGGAGCAGTGGGTAAGGAACAATTGCTTTTTCATACAAATGTATTTCTCAAATATTAATCGTGGAAAATTAGATGATATAATCAAGGAACTTTATGTAAACTATGCCAAAACATATTAAAAAAATAAAAACAGATGGGGTTTTGGATGCTTTGAGGCAGCATTCTGCAGAGATTACTCTCTATTCTATAAATCAGTTGTACATATTTAATTTTCCTCCATTAATTCCAATATCTTTGCTGGAAACTGGAATTTTGGGATTTAAGAAGACAACGGTGTCATAGAGTCAGAGTTGCACAAAACAGAAAAGGATTTTCAGCCTCCAAGTTCATGCCAACTTTTTTGCACAACTACACTAATCCCATTTTCCCATATAACAGCCATTTTCTTCTATGATTTGCCTACTAATGTGGCAGTCTAATGTCTCTTAAAAACTGTCTTCACCATTTATTATAAGTTCTCAACTTGTAAATTGAACCAATTTACAAATGGCATTACCTGACATGGAGGCAAAATGACAATACTGATCTTTTTTTCACTTCCCCAGTGGGCCATAACAGTCTAACATATAGGTAGTATCTGCTGTCTCTACATCACATAGAGAACTATGCCAGTTATATTTCTTATGAGAGAAAGAGGAGAGGTCCATGCCATTGGTTTCTCTGAACATGTAATAAAATATACAACACTCCGCCAAGGGGTCAGTGATTTCAGTGGGACTGAAATCTCACTGAAATCACATTGAGAGTAGGGGAGATTCAAACAAGAGGACATGAGTTGAGAGTTAGGGGGCAAAAGTTTAAGGGTAACACGAGGGGGAATTTCTCTTCTCAGAGAGTGTTAGCTGTGGGGAATGAGCTTCCAGTAGAAGTGGTAGAGGCAGGTTCGGTATTGTCATTTAAAGTAAATTGGATAGGTATATGGACAGGAAAGGAATGGAGGGTTATGCGCTGAGTGCGGGTCAGTGGGACTAGGTGAGAGTAAGCATTCGGCACGGACTAGAAGGGCTGAGATGGTCTGTTTCCATGCTGTAATTGTTCTATGGTTATATGGGTCAAAGGAGTATTTTGATTTAAGCAAAAGATCTTTGAAATAAACTGCCTGGAAGTTAACATATTAGAAATACTTTACAGAATTTAAAACTTGTCAGTCACCACTCAGTTCTTCCTTTTTTTGCCTTATTATCTTACGATCTAAGTGAGGACTTGGGCATGTGAGCTAATTTATAGGGATCAAGTGATAGATGAAATTTGATGGGAATTCCAGCCCAGAATAAAAGCCCACTGACTCACATTCTACTATTCCAGATCTTACTTGAGTGGCTGAGTTGTTCCAACACTTGTTTTACTTCAGATTCCAATCTTCCTTGTTTTATATTCTTAAAAATTTGATCTTATACAGCCTCCATACCTCTACCAATGAAAAACCAAGTACATTATCTCACAAGTAGTTTCACTCCTCCATCTCTTAGGCTAACATAAGTTAGTTTATCAAGTGCTGCTGTGTATCAGCAAATAATGAAATCCACTTTGCACTGATTCAAGGCAGTGGTAAAATTGGCTCACAACAGATGTTGATGCAAATTGTTTTGTGTGAAATTCATATTTCACTTCAGTTCACACCATTGTTAATCTTGGAACCAAACCAATACTCATGAGCACTATCAATTACTCTGTGTGATGAAGGCAATAAAATAAAGACAAAAGGGATCAAATGAAGTGCCAACAGTTAACAAGACTAATGGAAATTCTTGGCGGATTTGTCATTCTGTCCTTATGTTGGACTGAGTGTAGCTTTATATTATGGAGAAATGGCTGCTTAATCTGGGAGAAATGGTTCAAACACAATCCCATTTTAAGTTGCAAGTTCCCCATAAATCTACAACATGTGGTGGAGATCAAAGGTAATGGAGTTGGTGAGGAATGGGGCAGGAGGTGGGGAGGGGAGAAGCAAGAGGATGGAAGGAGAAGAGAATGGAATGAGGATGATAGCTTGAGAACATCGTGAGTTCTGGAAGAATAGGATGGGGAGAGTAGAGAAAGGACAGTGAGAAGGCATAAAAAGTGGGGAGAAAATGGGAACACAGATAAGAACAGAAGCTGGAGAATATCTTAATTGTTTCTGCATACAAGCCTTTAGCAATTCATGCACCTGATGTAGTGGATGGGAAGAATGGAATGAAGGAGGAAAAGAAACAAATCTGAATAAAGCAGAGGTACTGGAAATGGGAGAGAAATGAAAAGACAGTTCTTTGAAGTAGTAAGAAATGTTGTGGATAATGCATATTATTTAGATCTCCAGAAAGCAAGTGACAAAGTGTTGAACCAAAGGCTATTCTGAAAAATTACATGGTGTAGGAAGTAACATACTGGAATGGATAGGAGTTTGGCTGGCAAACAGGGTGTTTATGCAGGAGAGACTGATACCGGAAACAGGTAGGGTGCCTTATGAGGAAACCTTGGACAGGCTAGGCTTGTATCTTTTGGAATTAAGAGTGAGAGGGAACTTGATTGAAACACATTTGATCCTGAAAATTCTTGACAGATGAATCCTTTTGCTTTAACACAAATCTAAATACAAATATATGAATTAGGACCAGGAATAGGCCATTTTCCCCCTCAAGTCTGATCGGCCATTTAGAAATGTCATAGCTGAACTGACTGTAGTCTGGTTGATCAGATTCTACCCCCCAGTAACCTTTCACCACCTTGCCCTTATGGGAGGGTCTCAAACTAGGGGAACACCGTTTAAACACAAATGGTTACTCATTTAAGATAAAGCTGAGGTGAGATTTATTTCCCCAAGGATTGCAGGTCTTTGGAAAACTCTTCCTCAAACTATGGTAGAAGCAGAGTTTTTAATTTTTTTTCAGAATTTTTTTTTAAAGCAAAGGAAGATACATTCTTGATAAGCAAGAAAATAAAAAAGTTATAATCAGATTCACCATAGTCTTATTAAATGTAGATCAAACTGAAAGGGTAAATGGCCTCATTATTGATGTTTGTACTTGGGCTAGTATTTTAGCAAAAGGACAAGAGGGAAGCAAGATCCAAGTAAAAACAGCAAAACTCAATAGCATAAAAGTGTTAGTGAAAATACAGTATGCTCACACAAAAGAGAGACAAAAAGAGAACAGAAAGGAAAATAGAACGAGTAAAATACGAAAGGAGGACATGAAGAAGAATGGGAATAAGTTACTACCAGTTGGAGAAAGATTAATTTCACAGAGTAATGCTTGAAGCTAATAGCAGCAAATTCTCCTTGTTATTGCCAAAATAAAACATTTCCAACTATTCAGTTTGTCCTGATGTAACAAATAAATCAGTTTTAAAGCTTCTTGATGGGTACTGAAAAGTTGATCATTCCATCTTATTACAACACAATGTTGTAGAGTAATAAAGCAATATAACATAGAAACAAATCCTTTGCTCAATTCATCCATGCTGACTTGTTCCAAATCCCTCTCAAGCTTCCCTATTCACATACTTACCCAAATGCCTTTTAAACGTGCTGATCACTCCAAATGGTTTTATTTGTTTAAGATTTCTTTTACATCCTTTGGCAAACATCTTCACTGGAAGAATAACTATTTTTTAAAACCTCTATGGACATTCCCAACCAAGGTCTTTACAATACAGACCATGCACCTTGAAGCACTGTCAGTACTGTAATGTAAAAGGAGACAAAATTCTGAACAACATGGCCTCTTATAAAAAGCATCATTTAATTTAATTTAATTCCTGTTTTACTCCCCACACTGAACTGGGCTCTAAAAAAGGCACAAAGGCCACCCAGTTGGAAGGAAGCGATAATCTCAGCTATACTGAAAGAAGGCAAGGATAAAATGGAATGCCGGTCATTTAGACCAATATCCGTTCTTAATGTAGATTATAGGTTATTTACCTCCATCATGGCCAAACGATTAGAGGAGTTTCTACCCATACTGATATGTAATGATCAGACAGGTTTTATATGACAATGCCAGACTCAAGACAATATACGAAGGACACTTCACATTATGGATCATATACAAAAAAATAAAATCGAAGCAATAGTGATAAGCATGGATGCTGAAAAAGCATTTGATTTGGTTAATTGGAATTTTCTTTACAGAGTTTTACATAGATTTGGTTTCCAAGACACAATTATTAAAACTATACAAACACTATCCTACTGCTAGGATTAAAATCAATGGATATTTATCAAATAGTCTTACCCTAGAAAGGGGCACGAGACAGGGTTGTGCATGGTCACTACTACTCTTCGAGCTATATCTGGAACCATTAGCTCAATACATCAGACAAAGTGAAGATATCAGGGGAATTACTATTAAAGGAACAGAGCATAAATTGGCTTGTTATGCGGATGACATTTTGATCTATCTAGGGCAAACAACATAGTCTGGGTGAAAATGACTCTTAAAATATGGAAAACTACTATAAAAGAATATAATCTAGAGGGAGATATTGCAATTCTTAAATGGTGCGCATATGACTCCGATTTTACACTAAATAAATTGGATGCTAGATTTAAGGACTGGACAGCTAAAGGAATAACAGTTCTTTGCAACACAATGAAAGAAGGAACACTGTTCAGTTTTGTAATGCTTAAAGAGAAACACTTATTAGAAAAACAACATTTTTAATTGGTATTTACAGATGCAACAATATGTTAATAAGATGCTTAAAAATGTAACCAAGGCAAATACATGCTTGATAGAGCTCTTTAGAAAAGCATATAATTCAGATAACGGTAGTAGAATCATTTCAAGCATGTATAAGGGGTTGTCAAATCTTAAAACACATTTGACTTCATACATTAAAACAAAATGGGAGAAGGAAGGCGGGATAATTATATCTGAGGAAGAATGAACAACAATATGGAGATATCAATGGAAGTGTACCAGTTCACAGAAATGGAGGGAGTTTGGATGGAAAAACTTGAGAAGATATTTTATTACACCCTCTCAGAAATCCCATTATGATAGTAACCTCCCTGTTTGCTGGAGAAATTGTGGAAATCAAAATGCATATCATTATCATATTTTTTGGGACTGCCCTGTTATCAAAGACTATTGGAGGGGGATACACAATGCCCTACAAGACATCTTTAAATGTGAAATACCCTTAGAGAGTAAAACCATATATTTTGGATATATACCTCAAGAATGGTTGAAAAGAGATAAATATTTAATGAATATACTGTTGGTGGCTGGTAAAAAGACTCTTACTAGGAAATGGTTATCACAGGAGAGCCCAACTTTAAATACATGGATGGAAATTACAATGGACATTTACAAAATGGAGAAGATAACAGCATCTGTTAATCATAAGCTGGAACAATTTGATTCATACTGGGAAAAATGGTTTAATTACAAAATGCCTCAAAGGCCTGATTTTATTCTCACAAATCAATGAATCTGTTGTAAAAAAAAGATCACTCCCTACTTGAACATAGTTCTTTCCTTTTGCTTGTTTTTTCTTTCCACTCTTTTCTTTAAGTGTATGCCCCAGATAAATACTTTATGGAGATTTTGTGATATATATGATTATATGATATGTATGTACTATGTCTGAAATACATCTTATGGAAGTGTTTGTTTGATGAACTTCAAAAAAAAATAAATTACAAAAAAAAATAAAAACCATCATAACAATGATCAGATAGTCCATTTTAATTACGAGTTAACTGCTCATCTATTGTGTAAACCTTCAGTTTAATAGGAATATTGAAGCAAGATTGCCTATGAGCCTTGTTTGGTATATTAGGCAAACTCTGCAAGATCTCAATGCCACAATTCTCATTGTAACTGCAGGGAATTGCACCAAGATTGTGGCTACCGCTGGAGCCAGTTCAGGGTCTGACATTTCTTCAAGATGTTGCACAAGATACTTTGTGAAGGCCACTGCAATATTTCAAAAAAAGAGTACCTAAAAACACTTTTAGGATCTTGAAGTGTACTCTTTTAAATTTGTGCTTAATATGTAATTTGTTCTACAAGATTGTTCGAGAGTGGGCTGTACTGTTCATGCTTTAGCCTACAGTGAGTTTTATTACCATTGCTGTTCCCTAGAGTGTAGATCATCTCGGTGGCCTTTTGCCAATTTATGCTGACAATATTCATGCCCTCAATATCTCAGGGAACTCTCAAGATTTCAGGGGACTGTCTTATTTAGAGACCCAAAATAAATTTAGATAATTTAAAAATATTAAAACAATTAAAACTACTGATAACTTTACTCAAAAACACAAGTTAATTTAATCATTAATATTAATTTATCAAAGGAATGCAAACAAACTCCCTGACTTAATTTAACTCTTATGATAATTTAACCCTTATGAAGATTGACAGCATTAAAATAATTGAGAACAAGTGGGACAGCCTGAGTTTGCAACCCTCTGCAGCTCTTTGTAATTCTGTGCATTAGTGCCTCCATCCCAGATGATGACCAGTTAGAATGCTCTCTGCAGTATATCTGTAGAAATTTGCTAGAGTCTTTGGTGACATGTTTGGTCCTCATAATGCCTCTTGACAGTCTTACTGCAATGACTCAATGTTAATCTTATCAAAAATTTCAAAAGATTCAAAATGCTGACTTATTGAAAACTATTAAAACATAAAAATGAAACTGTGCATTTAGGTTAACAGAAGGTTTTTCTAAATGCATGTGGCATTCATCAATCATAATATTCTTTCCTCACAACTTTGCCTTTACAAAGCAGTACCTGGAACCTGGGAAAAAATACAAATGCAGCAAACTCTGTACATAAACCTGAAGAATACACTTTTTTAAAAATCAGGAGCTCTTTGAATTGCAAAATAAATCATATACCAATGCCCTTTCAATGGTAAAAGTTTTAAACAGAATTATTCCAAGTACTCAGTATTCAGCATGAGAGGTGGAAATGCTGGACTATGCATACAATATGATATTGATGAACAAAGATCCTGAAACCTTGTTTGAAAATAAATAGTTTTATATTATCTTAAATTTGGCTTCATGTTGGCTTATATTAAAATTTAAAAGCTTTTATCAGACAGAACACTGACACCAAATGTTTGAAAAGTAAAACCAGATGCTTATGTGCTTTGAAATGCAGAAAATAAAAGCCCAAGAAACAAGCCCTTTGTGTGTGGTAAACTGGAATACATTTTAAAAGCTTTGAAATTCAACAAACTGCTTACATACAAAAGGATCCACTTGGTTAAACTGGAATTAATAATTGGTTACCAAAAAAAACATATAGTTTCTAATGCTCAATAAAAAGGAAGCATTCTTATAAAGTGCTCGACAGATCAAAAAAGTACCATATGTGTTTAAACCATAAGATGGTATGTGCTTGTTTTTATTCTCCCTATAAACAGCTCAAAATACTGATTCTAGCAAAGGCTACACTTTTCCCAATCTCCTCTTGCAAAAATATAGGCCAATCATGGCTGGCTTATGTACATCATATAGTTAGAGGTAACCGGTTCCTTTTGTCAGAAATAATTGCTTTCATGTAACACTATGGAAGATTTGATTTTCATTCTCATTGAGTCCAGTAAATATCATTAAAAGTCAATGAAGTTTAAGATTGGGAGAGCACGGGGTGTGATTGCATCATTGAACTTTTAATCAAGTTGTAAATGTTCTCAATCCTTGTTGTTTCAATAATCAATCTAAATAATTTAAATTCTCACAAACGGGCATGCCATGGTCAGCTCATTTTCATACTTAGCCCACTCATTAACACAATGTTCTATCCTTCTTCATAATGTCATTCATTCACAATTTCATAGCTCATTTGGTCTATAAAAGAGTAATCCACCATACTTTAACTTCATGTTGCCAGTAGAAGTCTTTACTAATGATTCTTATATTATCAGCTCATTTTCTGGTTTCCTTTTAAATTCATTTCAGAAGTACTGAACAGATTTTTCACTTTCATCAGAAGTATCACCAAGGCGTGATCAGATATCATGACAAATTACAAAATTCCTACACAGAGAAAACTTGCCAGACCCAGGGTTGCATGTTGCTAAAATGTATTATTGTCAAAAAGATGAGTGAAAGCAGTCAGGATTTGTCTATGATACCTCTCCAGAGACATAATGTACCTTATGCCCGTTGGATTTCACCAGAAAGTAGAAAAAAGCTTGTGAAATAATCCAGATGGTAAAGGATGAAACCAGAGGAAAGGGAGAGTTTGATCCTTCATGACTTTCACATCTAATACAAATTAACATCCCATTTTCAACTTCTCCAGTAGCAAGTTTGACCTCATTTACCCAATTTACTCATACTGGTAATCAGATAACTTAGAGGGACTATTCCCATGCGCACTGAGCATTAAACACAAGAAGCCTGCACTATATTCCATGGCTTTCCACATGAGAGGAAAATCAGAGTGGCAGGTGAGTTGAGTGCAGTGAAGTGATCCTGGTTAAAACTATTTTGCCCACAAAAAGCATTACAGAAATAGAATCTCAAAGAAAAATAAGCGAAGTCAATCTTTTTCACTGTATGCAAAGATTCTCCTTGCCAATAATAGTCCAGTTAAAATTTGGCATAGCTCATCAAAGTGGGCCCTTGCATGGGTCCCAGCTATGCTTGCCTTTTTGTCGGCTATGTGGAACAGTCTATGTTCCAAGCCCACAGTGGTGTTCGTCCCCCCCTTCTCCTACACTACATCGCTGACTGCATTGGTGCTGCTTCCTTCATCAACTTTGCCACCAACTTCCACCCTGCTCTCAAACTTATCTTTGTCCATTTCCAACATCTCCCTCCTCTTTCTTGATCTCACTGTCTCTATCTCCGGAGACAGCATATCCACTGATGTCTATTATAAACCTACAGCTTTTCCCAGCTATCTGGACGATACCTCTTCCTGCCCTGTTACTTGTAAAAATGCCATCCCCTTCTCTCAATTCCTCCATCTCTGCCACATTTGCTCTCAGGATGAGGCTTTTCACTCTAGAACGAAGGAGATGTCCTTCTTTTTCACAGAAAGGGGTTTCCCTTCCTCCGCCATCAATGTGGTCATCAACCACATCCATTTCATGTATTTCTGCTCTTATCCCATCCTCCCGCGACCCTACCAGGGATAGGGTTCCTCTTGTCCTCATCTATCACCCCACCAGCCTCTCTGTCCAGCACATGTCTCCAGAACTTCTGCCATCTCCAATGGGATCCCATCACCAAGCATATCTTTCCCTTCACCCACTTGCTGCTTTCAGCAGGGATCACTCCCTATGCTGCTCCCTTGTCCATTCCCACTGATTCCTCCCCACTGATATCCCTCCTGGCACTTATACTTCCAAGTGAAACAAGTGCTACACCTGCCCCTATACCTCCTCCCTCACTACCATTCAGGGCTCTAAGCAGTCCTTCTAGATGAGGCGACACTTCACCTGTGAGTCTGTTGGGCTACATATTGTGTCCGGTGCTCCCAGTGTGGCCTCTATATATCAATGAGACCGTTTTCTGGGCAGCTACGCACTGTCTGCCAGAAGAAGTGGGATCTCCCAGTGGCCACCCATTTTAATTTCACTTCCCATTCCCATTCTGTTATGTCAATCCATGGCGGCCTCCTCTACTGTCAGAATGAGGCTACACTCAGGTTGGAGGACCAACACCTTATATTCCATCTGGATAGCCTTCAACCTGATGGCATGAACATTGATTTCTTGAACTTCCAGTAATGGCTGCCCCCTCCCCCCCTTCAGCATTCTCCATTTCCTTTTCCCCCCTCTCACCTTATCTCCTTGCTTGCCCATTGCCCTTCCCTGGTGCTCCTCCCCCCTTTTCTTTCTTCCATTGCCTTCTATTCTCTCTTATCAGACTCCTCCTCCTTCAGCCCTGTATCTCTTTCACCAACTTCCCAGCTCTTTACTTCATCCCTGTCCCTCCCAGTTTCACATATCACCTTATGTTTCTCTTCCCCCCCCCACCTTTTAAATCTATTCATCTTTTTTTAACCCCCCCTCCAGTCCTGCCCAAGTGCCTCAGCCTCAAACGTCGACTATACTTTTTTCCATAAATGCTGCTTAGGCTGCTGAGTTCATCCAGCACTTTGCATGTGTGGCTTGGTTGTTCCTAGCAGTAGGACAAGTTTTCTATCATTTTTAGTGGGTTCTCACAATGCTTTCATGTCAGACTGTATGCACTGAAGTTCCTGTTTGAAAACTTTGCATCACTGCAGAGATAGACAGTTGAAGGAAAAAAAAACAATTCCAAACTGAATAAAGGGCGTTTTATTTACCTTCATCAAAGTCAAATTCCTCAGGGATAATGAACATCTTCAAACTAGATTCTCTGAACATTAGCGAAGTCCCTTTATCTTGAACTTCAATGGAGTTTTGAACCTAGTTATTTGAAGCATGGAAATCTCATACAAATCCATCAAATAGTTGTATGCTAATATTTATACAGGCTAATCTCAAGGCATAACAATCCTAATTACAATGTTCTTTTAAATGAGGAGTCTTTGCAGAGTTTGATGAGGTCATGGTTGAATCAACTATTATCACTGAGCCAACTACTTACCCCCATGGGAAATGGAATAATGTAAAATGGTAAGAAAAAACAACGTAACAGATCAAAGCAAGCCAACAACGTTAAAAACAAAATGATTCATTCAGTGTGTACACTAGAGTACATCTAATTGTAAATTTACAGCCAGTCATTGATTAGAAATCTGAAAATCCCAAATAATAAACTAAAATGCAACTTCAATAGCGTTCTTATTTTACCATAATTATTCATTCATTAAAGAATTACTTAATAAAAACCTATACTTCAAGATAGTTGGAAGAAAAGTACTAACTTGACTAGGGAACAGTTTGTATTGTTTTATATTAATTAGTACTTAATTTAAGAAGAGAAAATCGCATATCCCTCACAAGTATCTTGGCAAATGCTGACAGGCAATTTTATTCTTAAATTTGTAGTTTTAAGACTTGGTATTTCAATTTCTGAATTTTATCATATTCTGAAGTTCAGTACAGAAACCATCATGTTTCTGATGCTAGAGGTCACAGTGTCTAGTGTTGGTTGAAAAAGAGATTTTGCCAAACTCCATTTTTTTTAACTCCTGTTCTCACATCCATAGTCCTGTGGGTCATAGTTCAACTATTAAGTGATGAGGGGGTTCTTCCTCTACCACCCTTTCAGGGATTGTGTTCCAAACTCCTGTCACTTTTAAAGTTACTCTAACTCAAGTTCCCCTGGCTTTTTCCCACTCTACTAAAGAAATAGGAGATTCTTGTTTGATTGGTCTAAACCAGGGGTCAGCAACCTTTACCACTGAAAGAGCCACTTGGACCCGTTTCCCACAGAAAAGAAAACACTGGGAGCCGCAAAACCCGCTTGACATTTAAAATGAAATAACACTGCATACAACGTTTTGTTTTGCCTTTATGCTATGTATAAACAAACTATAATGTGTTGCATTTATGAAATTGATGAACTCCTGCAGAGAAAATGAAATTACATTTCTGCATGCAACAAAAACATTTTGAACTCCGAAAAAAAGACGTTGGGTTGAAGGTTACTTTTAAGTAAAATACTCAACGTCTGTTTGAGTCCTTCTTGTATTTATGAAAAACGCCAAACTTAAATTTGCCGCCAGCAGCAAACCAAAAATAACGTCAGCCAGCTGTCAACCTGAAAAATAAAAGGACTATTTCACTGAACAATGAAAACATATGAATATACGTAAAATAATAGGCAATTAAAATATTTATCATACTTGTTCAGGTTGACTCACACCTGACAATGCAGTCGTATTTAGTAGGGATGGATCGATGCTTAGGGGAGTGACCGGGAAGGATAATGTGTTTTTTTCCTCTCTGAACTCACAGAAGCGTTTCCCAAACGATGTTTGCATTGCGATGATTGCAGAATGTAAATACTCCGAATTTATCATGTCGTGACCTTGTTTGAACTCTCTCAAATTGGGGAAGTGAGACAATGTGCCTTTCTGTAAATCTCTGGCAAGCAACGTCAACTTGCGCTCGAATGCCAAAACATCCTCCAACATGTGCAGGGCTGTACGTCCTTACCCCGTTGAAGAGCTGTGTTCAGCGTGTTCAGGTGCGCTGTCATGTCTACCATGAAGTGTAGCTTTTCCAGCCACTCTGGCTGTTCCAGCTCAGGAAAGTTGAGCCCTTTGCTGCCCAGGAAAGTTTTCACTTCTTCCAGACATGCGACAAAGCGTTTCAGCACCTCCCCCCTGGACAACCATCAGACTTTGTTGTGCAGCAGGAGATCAGAATATGCAATTTCCAGCTCGTCCAGTAACAAACGGAATTGACGGTGATTTAAACTTTTTGCCATTATTTTATTGACAATCTGAATGACAACATCCATTACTTCTGTGCATTCCGGAGGAAATGTTTGAGCGCACAGTGCCTCTTGGTGCAAGATGCAGTGAAAAGTCAACATCTTTCTGTCCAGCGACTTCTGCAGTAAAGCCACAATTCCCTTGTGCGTTCCCGTCATATTCGGTGCCCCCATCAGTAGCTACTGACACCAGATGGGTGGTCTTTATTCCTTTGGCTCTTAAACAATTCAAGACAGCCTCACAGATGTCCTCCCCCCGTGTTTGGTCTTTTAGAGGTATCAACTCAATCAGTTCTTCCTGTGGCCCGGCAGAGTTTACATACCGGCAGAACAACGCTATTTGTTCAATATCACCTTTGTCTTTAGACTCGTCACAGGCAATCGAGTAGGCCACAGCTGAATTGATGTCTTTAATTTGCTGTCTTGTGATGTCTTCTGCCATTTTTATGGTTCTGTCTTTGACAGTCTTTGCAGAGAGGGGCATATCCCTGATTTTCTGCACAATTTCACTCTTGTTTTTAAAGTCCGTGAATAGATGTTCTGAAATCTTAATGAAAGATTCTTTTATATATTCACCATCTGTAAACTGCTTCCCGTGCCTGACTATTTCCTGAGCGGCAATATAACTGGCGTATGTCGTTGATTTTCCAGACTTCATCCATTTCTGGAAATGATTTTTGCTCAGATCAACCTTCCGCATCAGTTCCGAAACGGCTTTTTTTCTCTCATCTCCATCCGGATATTTTTGAGCAAAGGCTGCGTGTTTATTCTGGAAATGCCTTGCGACATTTGACTTTTTGTTGTTTGCTAGTTTCTCATTGCATATTAAGCATACCGGTAAACCAGTCTCGTCAACAGTGAAAGCAAATGAATCTGTCCACGTATCATTAAACGTTCTGTTTTCTTCAGTCACTTTTCTTTTTTTAGAATTCTCCATAGTTGGCTTACCTTGGATCGAAAAATTAAAGAAATCGCGCACTGGCGGGTGTCAGGTATTGGCAGTGGTGACGTATATTAATAGCGATAAAAACACGTTGTAGCGGTGTGCTCACGCAGTCAGTAAACTGCAGTCGAATAACTTTATTCGAACTAAACAGCCTTGCTTTTAAGCCTCCCTCAACCCAGCCCCCATAGACGCAGATGCTGCAAAAGACGCGTACTCACAAACCCCCGTAGGCTATCTCCCTTAGCCGGAATGCTGGCTAATTGTGAGGAAATGTGTCGCCACACTTAGATTGTACAAGATCACCATAATCTTCAAATTTAGAATTACATTTCAAAAGCTAACAAACTAACATAAAATACATTTTAATTAAATACTGACCAATTATTTCCCAAAGCCACAGGGAGCCGCAGCACAGAGGTGAAAGAGCCACAAATGGCTCGGGAGCCGCAGGTTGCCGACCCCCGGTCTAAACCATTCATAAATTTATATAGGTCAACTAAGACTTCATTTACCCACATTTGTACCAAAACAAAATAATGCTAGCTAATCCAACCCTTTACTCCAAGCTATAATTTTCAAGTTCAAGGTAACTTTCTGCTTCATTTTGCTCCATAAGACAAATAATTAAATATGACTTCAACTAAGTGATTTCTCTGATCAATTTATTCATAAATCTGGTTTTATGGAATAGGGTGAGAAAATTATTTCATATAACAGCCTGTATCTATGTATCTTAATGCAAGACTTCTTTATCTATGTTAAAGAAATATGAAGGTACATCTCATGCAATGGTTTGGAATATACAATTACCAATCATACCATTTCAGCATTAGATGGGACTAAATTAAAAGCTGCTTCAACAAATTAAAAGGTTAAGTTCAATTGCAAAGAGGGAAAACACTGAATATAAATTTATTTTTGGACACTTCCCCTAAACATTGGATGAGCTGTAAAATTTTTGAAACACAAAATCACTCTTTTAGCCCCTCCTATAAATATTGTACTCTCATCAGCAGCACCATCCCGATTTTGTTAAATTGTGCTATTTGTATTGCAGTACACTATCTGTTCCAGACTGAGCTTTCTACCAAATATCCTCTCACTTACAAAGATCACCATCTGAAATCTCCGGTTCCAGTTGTACTCTTCCGCTGGCAAGCTACTTGTTCATGTATTTGTCATCCTGTTAATACATTTCTCCAAACATTTTACTTAACTACATGTAAACATGCTCTAAACATTCTCAATAATATTTTTAACCCGAGGATGACCTGAGTGCAAGAACTGCTCTATGCCCTTTTCCTTGTAGAATTAAACATTGTTTTAGGTAATCTTAATGCTGTTTGCCAAAGTAACACAATAAAATTAATATACTTTAGTTGTGGTGAGAAGTGAAGGGGATGGGTGGGTTGCAGCCCTGTGTAATACTGCATTAAAATTGATATTGTTGGCTCAATGCAGCTCTGCAGATCAATATGTAGCAAGCTCTTTCAGCCACCACCAATTAACTCATTAGGTACACTCTTTCTCAAACCTCTTAAAGGGACATACCACTGTGCAAAGAGCACTCTTGCAGCCATTGGGGAATGAGACTATGAAGCAACTGGACTGTGCAGTCATGAAAAGGGCGGCGAAGAATGCTCCCAGTATCAGAGTAATTGGAAAACACGTTCTGTGCACCGTTACTGTTGGAGACCCTCCAGCATAGTATCTGGCTGGTTGCCAGGGAGGGTCACTGAGGTGCACCGTCTGTAGTTGGGAGAGGCCTGCCATAGAGACAGCTGACCATGTCTGGACCTGCAGGTAAGTAGGCAAGCGGATGAAGTCTCACAACAAAGCTCCTGCCAGGGGAAATTAAAATGAAAAATCTTTTGAAAGATGTTAAGTCACCCAGAGAAAATGCATTTTTAGACTTTTATTCAGGCTTCTACATTCTTATTCCCCCCCCCATTAAAATCAATGCCTCATGCATCCTACTTACATAATGGGTTGGCAGGATATTAATCCCAATTTTTAAAATGTCCTTTACATTACATTTCAAAATATTTTAAGTGAGCAAATTCTTTTTGCCACTGCAAGCAAATAAACTCAAACCAATATCTTACCTAATACTTTGGTATTGTTTCTAATTGTAACACAGGAAGAAGGCATTTTGTGTATCAGGCCATGCCAGCTTGGAGGGGAGAAATCCTATTAGTTCTACCCCTCTCTCCTTTTCTTATTCTCCAGATCTCCTGTGATTTATTCTTCATATATTCATCAGCTACCTTTTGATTCTACATTAATGGATAGCTTACAGTAGCCAATTAACTTACCACCTGCCTTTAAAACGTGGGAGAAAGCCCATGTAGCCATGGAGAAACTTCTGCATGTGAGCACATGATCAAAGATGGGTCAGTATCGGATCAGTGTTTCCGATGTAACCAGGAAACTGGTACTTTTTTACATTCGACATGGTCTTGCTCTAAAATTCAACCTTTTTGGACAAATTTAAGACTTTTACTGGAACAAATTACAGGAACACAATTTCCTCATAATCCAATATTATTTTTACTAGGTGATATTGAAGGGATAAAACCGAAACTCAAACTAAATAAGTATCAGAAAGAATTTATAAAAATTGCACTGGCAGTAGCCAAAAAAGCTATTGCAGTTACTTGGAAATCGGATTCACATTTAAGTATAGATTCTTGGAAGAAAGAAATCTATGGTTGTATTCCATTAGAAAAAATTACTTATAATTTAAGAGATAAATATGAAACATTTTTGAAAATTTGGAGCCCTTATTTACAAAAGATAGGATTAAATATATAGATGCTTTTAAGATGAAACAATTGGTTATTAGGGGGAAGAAATAAATATACATATTAAAATTATTACGAACTCCATGGAGCATGTGGAGATCTTCCAACCACCAGGCATTCTTTCTTTCTTTCTTTCTTTCTTTCTTTCTTTTTTTTCTAAGGGGCAGTTAGGGGGGAGGGGTTAAGGGGAGGGGGTATGGGTTATATACATTGTTTTTTTCATACTTTGTAATCATTTAAAAATGCAATAAAAAATTATTTAAAAAAAAAAAAAAAAAAAAAAAGATGGGTCAGTGAATTTGTATAAGGTGAGCAGGTCTTTAGATCTGAGTCACATCATCTGCAGAAATTATCTGATGACTCAGCAATAATTGGGTGTATAAAGGGAGGTTGAATGCAGGGCCCTGGTGGAGGACTTCAGCTGATGGTGCAAGCTGAATCATCTGCTGTTCAATATCAGTAAGACAAAGGAGATGGTGCTGGACTTTAGGAAGACTAAGGCCACACTGCTCCCTCTCACTATTGATGGTGAGGACGTGGATGTGCTGAGCACCTACACGAACCCGCTGGTGCACCTGGATGACAAACTTGAGTGGAGCACCAACACAGGGGCTGGGTGCAAGAAGGGCCAGAGTCGCCTCTACTTCCTGAGGAGACTGAGTTCCCCGAGTATGCAGGCCTCTCCTTCACATGTTTTACCAGCCTGTTGTTGCCAGTACAATCTTCCATGCGGTGGTGTGCTGGTGCCAAGTCATCAACACAGGTGGTGCCAACAGGCTCAATGGACTGAACAGAAAGGCTGGCTTTGTTATAGGAATCTAAGTAGACACACTAGAGGCTGTGGTAGAACAATGCACCCTATGAAAATTCCTGGCAGTTCTGGACAAGGTTTCTCACCCACTGCATGCCACTTTGGCTGAACAGAGCAGCACTTTCAGTAACTGACTAAGCCATCTGTGCTGTATGAAAGAGCGCTATAAGAGATCATTGTTACCCTCGGCCATTAGGCTCTATAATAAGTCAGCCTATAGCCGGGGAAGTGATGACCCCCTCCTGTTGGGCTGTTCCAGGTAACTTATCTTTTATTCTTTCTAACTTCTCTTCTAATATGTGTATATCTGTGCACTTGTAATGCTACTGTGACACTGTAATTTCCTTTGGGATTGATAAAGTATTTATCTAACTTACCAGTCATCTTTAGAACATGAAAGGAAGCCCATGTAGCCATGGGCAAACATCTGCTTCTGAGCTCAAGATTAGAGCTGGGTCACTGAATTTGTATAAGGTAAGCAATTCTTTCTTTTAAAAAAAATTAAATAACTCCTCAGTTTACCTTCTAATTTGCAAAAATATATGCTCTCAGAGTACTTTCTGTTCACAACCATCGCTGCATGCCTTTACTGTGAAGGCTGCATTCTCGCTTAGCTTTATGGGATAGAAAGTGGCACTCACTCAATGTTTACTGCAAACAGATATAGATCTGAAAGGCAGCTGTTGAAATCATACTCATGTGCTTGTGTCATGCATAAGATGTTCCATTTATTGGGTTCATAGCGTGGGCAATGCCTGAAACAGAAGCTTCTGTCAGAGGTGTGAATTATGGAAGTCTTTCAGGAAATAAGCCTGAAAGAGCTATGTCCGGAAACCAAATTAGATTGAGCTGTGGCAGAAGTATTAATATAGCTGTCCTGGATAGTCTTCAACACAATATTGACCAATAAAATGGTTAGATATTAACCTTGGTGAATAATAACATTCATTCACATTATTTAAAAAAATAATCAGTACAATCTACAGCCATGTTTTCCAAAAATATTTTGAGGGAATAAAATTTTTGTTTTAAAATCTAAAGCACAATGTAAATTTGAGAAAGTATACCCAAAAAACTACCTATGCTTTCATCTGAAAGATACACAAGATTGCCTAATGTCCTGTCATCAAACACTTGTACAGAGGACATAAAAAATCCCCTCAATTACAAATGGGACAAAAGAAAATCCCCTTAATTATAAATAGACAGAACTGCTGAATATGCTTTCCTAAACAACTAAAGTATAAAATAATGTTAAACAAAAAAAACCTAGACATATTTCAGTCACACTCAAACAGAGGTTGCAGATATTTATAAACTCTGATTTGGCACTGATGTGTACTTTCTCATTTTTGCAAAAGCCAGAATCTCCACTGACATATACAAAGTGGCACAAATTACACTCCAAATACATGGATGTTAAAAACTAAGCAAATTTCCAACAGGAACGCACAAACTCCTTACAGACAGTGGTGGGAATTGAACCTGGGTCACTGGTGCTATTTTAATGCTAACCACTATGTTACCATGCCATCCTTAATGAGATTTCTCAAATTCAAAGTTTAAAAGTCTGGCCAGTTAAGTAATGCTTTTGCAGTAATTTTGTGTTTGATCTGGGTTAATTTAACAACAAAGTTCAGACTGTGTGTGATATTCAGTATCAAAATGAGATGTAGGAGTGGAGCAGAGTATTTGACATTTTCATCCAGCTCCAATATTGAATAAAGTGAAGCCTGAACTGCCCCTTTGACTTTATGCTCCTGCAATATGAGCCAAGTAACACCTTTCAATTGTACAGGGTCTTTGAAACAATAATGCCTTCCATTTGTGAAGAATCTTCAATGCTGTAGAACATCTCATGACCATTATCCCACTCAACCATTACCAGCTAATGAACAGCAAACTGTATCAAGAGGTACTAAGTTTGGTGAAAATGGTAGCTTTAGGGAGCAGTGAAACAAAGAGTAATAAGAGGCTGGAAGGTACAGAAATGGAATTCCAGAGCTTAGAGTATAGGCATCTGAAATCACAGCTGCCAATTGCAGAGCTATTTAAATTGGGATTATCCAATATTAGAGGAGACCAAGTACTTATGAAGGTTATACTGTCCAAATGGAGAATTTCTTTGTAACACAATTTCAATAATTCCCTCCTTACCCAATAACTGACCATCCAAAATATTCTACAGTAGAGATTCACAATCTACAATTAGTAATCTAATGAACATCTTGATAGCTCAGAGTTCACAATTCTGCAAAACTGAGCATAAACTTTTAATTTTGTTTTGTCCCACCTTCTATACAATTACAAGGGCAAAACAAAGAATAGCAAGTTTCAGAGCTGGATATTCTTCTGTGCTATACATTATTTCTGTTTATGCCTGAGAGCACGTGCCACTCTACTCAAGAACAGCTTCTATTCCACTACTATCAGACTCTTGATTGGACGGCCTATACACTAAAGTGGAACTCTTGATCTCCAATTGGATTTATTGTGGCCCTTGTACTTTACTTATTTACTTGCAGTGAATTTCTTCTGTAGCTTCAACACTACATTCTGTTTTCTTTTATTACCTTCATGTACTTATGCATGGCATAATCTGCTTGGATGCCACACAAACAAAAGTCTTTTCACTGCATCTTTGTACATATAATAAAGCAATAGCAACAGATTCCCATGTATTCACAACTGACTTTAAGTCGTCAGTAAACTGAAACCCTGTCTGAACAGCCTAACCATGCATCCACTCATTACCTGACCAGTACCCATCCATATTATCTGAACGGTGGCCGATTAGGAAAAGGGGAGATGCAACGAGACCTGGGTGTCATTGTACACCAGTCATTGAAGGTGGGCATGCAGGTACAGCAGGTGGTGAAAAAGGCAAATGGTATGTTGGCATTCATAGCAAAAGGATTTGAGTACAGGAGCAGGGAGGTTCTACTACAATTATACAAGGCCTTGGTGAGACCGCACCTAGAGTATTGCGTGCAGTTTTGGTCCCCTAATCTGAGGAAAGACATTCTTGCCATAGAGGGAGTACAAAGAAGGTTCACCAGATTGATTCCTGGGATGGCAGGACTTTCATATGAAGAAAGACTGGATCGACTAGGCTTATACTCACTGGAATTTAGAAGATTGAAGGGAGATCTTATTGAAACGTATAAAATTCTAAAGGGATTAGACAGGCTAGATGCAGGAAGATTGTTTCCAATGTTGGGGAAGTCCACAACGAGGAGTCACAGTTTAAGGATAAAGGGGAAGCCTTTTAGGACCGAGATAAGGAAAAACTTCTTCACGCAGGGAGTAGTGAATCTGTGGAATTCTCTGCCACAGGAAACAGTTGAGGCCGGTTCATTGGCTATATTTAAGAGGAAGCTAGATATGGCCCTTGTAGCTAAAGGGCTAAAGGGGATATGGAGAGAAATCAGGTCCAGGGTTCCGAGTTGGATGATCAGCCACGATCATACTGAACGGTGGTGCAGGCTCGAAGGGCCGAATGGCCTACTCCTGCACTAATTTTCTATGTTTCTAACAGCACAGCCCAGTTTTCCTCATCTAACCAAAGGATGCCTGCTGCTTGCTTGACACCCCTCCTTGCCCTTGCCTCTTGTGTTTCTTACGACCTGACTTCAGACCCACCCATCTACCATGATCCATCTATCTGCTCATTATCATGATCCCTGTCCTCCCATGCACTTTCACCAGCTATATAATTTCTAATACAATTTATCTGCCAAGGGACTTACACTCAAGTACCTCAGGACACTAACATAAAGGAAACAATATGTTCAAATATTGAGCTCTCTAACATATTCCACAAGTTTCCTGATGACTATTCCCATCCTTTATCACTTTGCATTAGCAAATCCATTAAAAAATAGGAATTCAATTCAACTGGGGTAAAAGAAGCATCCAAAAAGCATGTCAATGCACATGCATAAAATGTTGCAGTATGACAAAGCATGAAACACTCCTTTCAGCACTTCTATATCCCAACAGATGTAGGTCTTATGGCAGTCAATGTAGGTGGTGCCTTGATAAAAAGCAGCTTGGATAAAAGGTGTCTGCCACTTCAGAATTGCACTACATGGCTCAATCAGGTTGATGTGATTTTATATGAGCAGAACCTCACTTAATTCTGAATTTATTCAAGTTTTCTACAGCCTTTGACTGTAAACATGCTTGACAATGAAATATACCAACGAAGCTCATACATGCAAAGCAAAACTAGAAAACTGTGCTTACAACATTTGAGTTACAATTGTGAATACAATAGATATGTATGCGTAGATTTTAGGTTTGATCTAAAGCCAACTAGCTATACTTTTTTTCATTTTTAAAATCATTTTCATTAATTATTATTAAAGATCAACAAAAATACATTAAGGTAATCAAGTCAATGAAGAATTAAATTAGCAAATAACTGATTAACAAAGCTAAGCAATATATCAATAGTAATAAGAAAAATGTGTTAAGAATATTTTTGAAAGAAAAATAGAACTCCTACCAAGAGAAAAAACCCCTAACTAAAAAGCCAAAAAAACATAACTTCTCATTCAGTATATTCCAATTCATTTATTCCACTGTTTCATTGCACAATATTCCTTGATAAGTAACTAATACATTAGATACACATGACATTTTCTTAAGACAACAAAGTAGAGGAAAAATTATCTCCTAAATCTCACTGAATATAGAAGTTCTTCATCAAAGTAAATCATAAGTCTATAAGTACCAACACTAAGTGATGTGGACCCTACAGACTATTTATAAAGATTCAGAACTAATCTGATCTGAAGCCGTGAGAACTCAAGCAGGATCACACAGATTCTCTGCTTACACTCTATTCCTGGTTTCTGATTTTACTCTGAACTTGGTATGAAGTAGATCTGGGCTTTGTGGGAGTAAATATTAGTACTGGACTTAGGCCAGAAATATTCTTGTTGTTTTACAAAATCTAGCACTGAGGTATCTTTTATGTTATTTTTAGCACTTAACCAATTGTGGTGTACAGAATCAATATTTCTGAAAGAGATGAGGGATTAGAAATTCCAATGTACAATGTAACCTGTAATGTCCAATGTGCAATAATATTCCTCTAATTGGTCACCTCTTTAAAGATACGCAAGAACGTCAGTGAGAAAAGTTCCACCAAATGGTATGCATTAACTCCAGCTTTCCAGATGACCTTGATCAACTGCAATTCACCTTTCACAGAAACGGATCTATGACAGATGCCATCTGCCTGGTCCCGCTTTCATCTCTGAAACAACTGGACAGTAAAGATATCTATGTTTATGTTTATTGACCTTAGCTTCACCTTTAATCCTCTAACTCTAAGCAAACTCATCACTAAACTACAGACCCTGGGAGTCAATGCCTCCATCTGCAACTGGATCCTCGACTTCCTGAACAACAGACAACAATCAATAAGAATAGATTGCAACAACTCCACAATTATTCTAAACACGAGTGCTCCCCAAGGTTACATCTTCAACTCCCTGTACACTCATAACAAGCTTACAGGTAATACCACTCTAGTGGACTGATCTGAAATAAGAATGAGTCGGAGTACAGGAAGGAGATAGAGACCTTAGTAACATGGTGTCATGACAACAACCTTTCCCTCATGTCAGTAAAACAAAGGAGATACACGTACAGACAGCCTCTAATCATTAGACATGACACCCCAGGGCCTCCAGCAGACTTGCATATTTGTAGACACTGGTCCTCTGACTTCTGTAGTGAATACACAGACTTGCAGAACCAGGGTTTTGTCCATTTGGTCTTGACCCTTGGACAATTGATTCACCTTCAGGCTTGCCACTGACAATAAATGGGTATCCTGGATGAGAACCCCAAACTCAGACTCACCAATGACGAAAATCCAAACAGCAGGCCTCAAACTCCAGTCATCAATTCCAGGAAGGGAGGCAGTGCACATGCTCTTGTCCACATCAACGGTGTGGTTGAGATGGCAGACAGTTTCAGGTTTCTAGGATTGATGATGACCAATAAGCCTGTCCTGGTCCAACTAGGTAGATGTCATGACAAGAAAGCTCACCGATGCCACTACCTCAGAAAGCTGAAGAAATTTGGCATGTTCCAGTTGATCCTTAACAATTCTTATCAAAAAAGTATCCTATCCGGATGCATAATTCTCGGTATCATAACTGCTCTGCATGTGATCACAGGAAACTGCAAAGCTGTAGTCACACAGCTCAGGAACAAGAACAGCTTGTACCACAATGTTATAAGACTACAGTGGAGCAAATAGAACCACCCAAACCACTAAATTTCCTGGCAAGTTCCATGTTTGGAGAATGGAGAAAATGAAGATGAGCTGGCTATGGCATGTAAACTGCAGCAGACTAAAAGTCAAGATATTATAATATCTAGTTGGTCATAAAGGTACAGCCCAGTACGATGCTGTAAATCCTCAAATGAGACTCTGATACACCACGTGCATTATAAGGACTTTGCAACATGCCTAGAAATGAAATGGTGGACCATCAACCTTTATTTTTCACAGAACCAGAACTAGGAAGCACCTCTCTCTCTTCTTTCAAATCAAACCTAAAACTGTTAACAGATAATTGCAACTTCACAAATTTGAAGGACTTGTTCATCAGATTGGATTATTTGTGGAATCTGAAAGTCTAGCCCTTAGGGAAATGTGACTCAAAGTTAATCCTAGAATAGGGAAAACAGAGTTGCAAAACTGCAGACCTATTCAAAACCAGATGAAAAATATTGGATGGCCAATAATGGGAATTACATGCTGTAAAGCATGAGGCAAAAGGCAGCAAGGAGAAGTCCACTAATAAATTGAAAGGATTGTAGACAGCAGCTGTAGTTGAAAAGTGTGCATTATTTACATTGTAATAAAATTTGTATAGGCTTTGCATGATGAAAGGGACATCGGAGAGCCTTTGAGCAGGTGAGAAGAGCTGCACAAAGACAGAAAGGACTAGATTCAGAATTCTGGTTGAACATAATGCATGTGGTGTTAAACAAGCTCAATCTGCGAAAGAATGAGCTTTGGTATGTAGAGCTGGAGGGGAAAAACTGTTCACATTTAACTGCTTCAGCACATCATTCAACAGAAATTATTTGAGAAAAGTTCAACATAGCACCCAGAAGAATGAAGTTGATGTGCCATTCAAAGTCTTCAGTGGGTAAAAATGAAAATTATTGGTCCAGAGAAAAAAGCACATGACTAAATGCACTAATTAGTGGATGCAAACAGAAGCAATTGAGGTGGAATGAGTAAAATTTGAAGTACAGGGGTCACTGCATCTCTAGAAATGATCTCAAGCTCAAAGTCAAAGCAAAACTTAAGACAGCAAATGAGATGCCACACCCAAGATGTTGCAGGAATCTGACACTTGAGGTACAACAACTGTCTGAGTAAAGTACAAGTTACTTAGACCAAATAAGGATGTAAAATCATGTTGATTAGATGCTCTTGATTGAGGAGCCAAACATTTCAAAGAAACGGTCACAGAAGAGCTTATGTTGCAATACTCTTCTTGCATCTCCATTAGCTAGACACTACCTCAAATAATTCCCATGCTATCTCCACTAACGATAATTTACAGTGGCCAATAACCTACCAACAAACAACACAAAATCCTGGTTGAATACATCTTGGCCTGATTTCCATCCACAGATGATGACTGACCTGAAAGTTCCTCCTTCATTGTGTGTGTTGCTCAAGATATCCATCACCTGAAGGACTTCACCATTGCACTGCTGTGTCTGTTAGACCTCAATTCAAACCACATTTCTCCATAGTTCTACCCAAGAGATAAACTGAACACTAATGTGATCTGATCATCAGAGAGAAAGGAAGTAAATATCCCACGTACAACGGTATGACACAATCAAAGACATACACTCCTCAAATGTGGAAAGAACAGCTGCTTACACAGAGTTAGACAAAGTGCCAACGGACTAGGGATGAATGGGAAGATCAAAGGAGCATATGCAGAATGCAAGTCCTTCTGATGTCTAGAAAATGGAACAACCAAAGGAAGCAATTTACTCTCACCTTCTTAGAAGATCCTGAACAAGAGTCAGGCAAGACCTGTTACACTGGGAGGGAAAAGTGTACATTGGATTTTATTTCAAATTTCTAGGAAATTTTCCTAAAAAAGAAACTCACACCTCTTGATAGTTATTCTTAAGTTCAAAAGTCATTTAGTTTGACCAACAGCAGAGATTGATTGTAAGACTTTTTAAACAAGTTATTGCAAATCATAGCTACCAAACTTAACATGTAATTATAAACGTTTGTTAAATGTGTTTGGAAGATCAACATACAAGTTTTATGGAGAAAACTTCATGGCAAAAACTCCCTTAACTAAGATTCAAGAAAAATTTACAAGCTATTCATTTATTTATCATAAGCACTATTTTCTATGTGTTCCAATCAGAATAGTGCTGGGACATCACTTCAAGCATCAGGCTATTCCAAAAAGCAGTACGGTTGCACCTAATTTTAATTTTCTTAAGGTAGTCAACACTTAGTTTTTGTGACACTTGTGCAGGGCTTGTTAAAAATTCTTGACCAAGACCCCAAGATGATTAAAAAAGCAGCTAGATTTTTTTTTGATTTTAGCATGGATGAAAGATTGATATTTTTTGCCTTCATGGGAGAACACACACATCATTTGGAACCACCATCTTCTCAGGAATTAAAATTTTCAGCCTTAAAAATTTCACACATCTGCTTTGACCTCCAGCAGATTATCCACATGATGTACTAAAGAAAATGGAGGCTACTGAAGAAAACTTCGACCTTCTGGACTCAAACTCTCTTGATACCCTATAGACAGCATCCAACAGAAGCTCAGATATCAGTTTCTTGAAGAAAAACTCATACATCTCCAACAAACCTTCACAACAAGTTCATTGGTTAGTCCTTTTTTAGTGCATACAATGTGCTTCCCAGTCCTATTCCCTTATTGATAAGATGGACTCAGAAGCATGTGCCTTATGCCAGCACATGGCTTACCTGTTTTCCATCTTCAAATCTTTGCCAGCCAAATAATCAAAATGCATAGAGTGTTTCAAAGAATATAAAATAGCAATCAATTCTAATCATCATGTTTTATAAACATAGTGCAGTCTTTACCTACCTAGGACTAAAATCTGTCTTCATTTATTAGAGTAGTTTTACCCTAGCTTTTCGCTTTATTTCACTTGTGGTCATGAATTTCACCACACACATGAAAAATCAAATCATCAGACAAATAACATATTGTAATATCAGTCTCCAAGTTAGCAAGTTGTGAGGATCGAGCACACACAATTTGGGTTGATACCCCAAGTGAAGGCTCCAAGTTGAAGAAGCACTGCAGCTGTTAGAGATGACATCTTTAGGTTGAAGCTTTAAACTCTCAGAGGGACATAAAAAGGTATTCTTAGCTCCAGTAAGCTGGAGAATACTTATTAGTGAACCAATTTCACAAAAACAGATGATCTGGTCATGATCCTACCGCAATTTGTGAGCTCTTATTGTGTGTAATTTTGTATACATTGCCCCTACATAATAACAATAGCTACATTTCAAAAGTACTTCAATGGCCATATTGCAGTTTAGAGGATCCCATTGTCACAAGACACAAATATAAGCACAAGTCAATCTGATAATATCTCATGAACGAGTGGGAAATGTAAACAGTTTTGGTTTAAACTTATTGAAATTTTGTCATTTGATTTGTTAACAGGTTTGTTCCTTGTAATCTAGAACAGAACTTCTGTTCTCTACACAGCAAAAAAAGTAGCAGATCTGGAAGAGAAATAAAGGTGACATTCAATTGTGGCTTCCTTGGCAAAATAAAACTAATTCCTAACCAAAAGGAAATATGAATTGGCAACAGTCTTTTCTTTTAATAAAACAAGTCTCTTGTGCATTACAGTGCAGAACCTGGAATCATTCAGTCATGAACATGCCTGTGTATTATCTTTCAAGCTGCTGGCAGCGAGCCTCCTTTGTGGAGTTCACTTGATTTTGAGGATGATGATAAATTCATTCTGATTTCTTTCAGCAGCAAAAGACATAAATCAAAATGCAGTTTTAAGTATAAATTTTTCTGAAAAATAAAATGGTACTGCCACCTTTGGTTCATGGTTGCCTCTGTGTTGTGAACCATCAGTGTTTTAAACCATTCACGTCACTGACGTCACCATATTATTATATCTTCATGTTCATGTTCCTTTCCTCTTTCCCGATGCATGCTACCCCTTGGAAATAGTATCTGTATATCACTAAAAGGGATCAACTTATTGGAAGATTGGGTTCTGAATATATAGATTAGGTGTGAAGGATGCATGGCTACTTGTACTTTAAAGATTTTGTATGTGCTGGCAGGAGAGGAAAAGAGAATTTAAATTTCTTTCCGGCATTAACATGCAAAACTGGTTCTCTGAGACCCCTGTATGTTTGTACATAAAGATGGCATGGAAACCATGCATGCTCAATATTTGCATTGCTTAAGTGCTTCTTCAACAGCTGACTTCCCTTGTATCGACTATTTAGAGTTGTTTAGTATAGAATGTACACTTCCCTGACCAAATTCTGTTCTGAACAGAATTATAATTGCACACAAAATTCCAGTCACCAAACCACATCTGATTCCATAGCCATTATATCCATCCAAGCAAAACAGTTAAATGTAACATTTTGCCTTCGATTTGTGGTTTTACATGAACTATAAGCCAAGCGTGCCAGCTGTTGTCTAGAGGAAGCAATTTAGTAAGTCTATTGACCTTTGAAAACCAGTATCAGGTTTGTTATCACTGACATATGTTACAGCAGCAGAACAATGAAAGGCATAAAAATTACAATAAATTACAAATATAAATATTTCAAAATAAAAAACAAAACAGCAGACACAAAATGCTGGAGGAACTCAGTAGGCCAGGCAGCATCAAAATCCAAAGCATCACACACAAAATACCGGAGGAACTCAGCAGGTCTGGCAGCATCTATGGGAAAGAATAA
Source organism: Hypanus sabinus (assembly GCF_030144855.1). NCBI lineage: Eukaryota > Metazoa > Chordata > Chondrichthyes > Myliobatiformes > Dasyatidae > Hypanus > Hypanus sabinus. The sequence continues at coordinate 130,155,772 of NC_082707.1, forward strand.
ACAGTTGACGTTTTGGGCAGAGACCCTTCTTCAGGACCGAGTAGGAAGGGGGAAGATGCCAGAATAAATAGGTGGGGGGAGGAGAAGGTGACAGGTGAAGCCAGTGGGTGTGAAAGGTCAAGAGCTGGAGAAGAAGGAATTTGATAGAGGACAGAGTGGGCCTCAGCAGAAAGAGGAGGAGGAGGGGACTCTGGCGGAAGTAATAGACAGGAGAGATGTAAAGCTAGAGTGGGAAATGGAGGTGGGGCGGGGGAACTAGTTCACCAAAATGAGAAATTGATACTCATGCCATTAGGTTGGCGACTACCTAGAGAGAATTTCAGGTGTTACTCCTCCACCCTGAGGATGGCCTCCTTTTGGCACAACAGGAGTCCATGGAAAGAGAATGGAAATTTAAATGTTTGGCCACCAAGAAGTCCCGCTTGTGTCGGATGGTGTGGAGGTGTTTGACAAAGTGGTCCCCCAACTTACATCAGGCCCTATCAGTGTAGGGCAGCCTGCATCAGGAACAGCAGACACAATAGATGACCCAAGCAGATTACCAGGTGAAGTGTTGCATCGCCTGGAGAGACTGCTTGGGGCTCTGAAATGGAGGTGAGGTGAGGTTGGTGGTGTATGGATAGGTGTATTTCTTAGTCTGCCTGCAGGGATACGTGCCAGCAAGGAGATTTGTGGGGAGGGACGAATGGACAAGGGAATTGTGAAGCGAGTGATTCCTGTGGGTATCAGGTGTGGGTGGAAGTAAAGATATGTTTAGTGGTAAGACCCCTTTGGAGATGGCCGAAGTTACGGAGAATGATGTGTTGAATGTGGAGGCCGATGGTGTGTATCTTAGGACAAGAAGAACTCTCTTACTGTTAAGGCAGCAGGAAGATGGGGTGACCATGGATGTATGGGGAATGAAGGAGATACAGATGAGGGAAGCATCAATAGTGGAGGGAAGGCAACCTCGTTCTTTGAAGTAATTACTGTAATTGTTTTTTAGATTTCATTGCCACATGTTGTTCCCAAGAAGTGCCCATATCTAAAATGCTCTGAGAAGGGTTCATTGCCTCAAGAATTATTGTGAACATAACTACAGTGGAGGAAATATTGCGAAGTTAGGAATACAAACATTCACTATTTATGAATGGTTTCTGACACATGGCTAAATCCATTGAGTTATGATAGTATTCTCTAGATACATTTCCATGAAGCAGGAGAACAAAGATAGCAGAATTTGATGCTGCACTCTTAGAAGGATTTGTATCAAGGTCAACTGCTATCAATGCCTGAAGGCAGTAGCAAAACAATTTGCATTTAATCACCGAGCCTGGATTGAGCTGACATTGAACACTAAGGAAATAGTCATCTAGAAAGCTTACAAATTTTTTGAGGTCTGAACATTGGATCCAATTTAAAAATGTGAACTGCAACTTTGTTATGTTTACCAGCAGACTCATTCTTATAAAAAAGTAGCGATGATAATCTGCTTGATATCTCCAAGGAATGTTGTCTACTGGAATCTTTGAAGATCATTTTTGTTCTCCCAATTAAATATGTTAAGCTTCCAGTCTTCTAAGTCAATACTCCAAGCCAGTGAATTAAGTGAATGACTGAGTACGGTGGTTTTCTGGTGTTATGAAAAGTACGTATCTCAAGTTCGTATAATATCTGTTTAGTCAGCAGTATATGCCATCTTCGTTAACAGAGTATGACTCTACACTCCAAAAGCCTCATTGGTCTCATGGAATATAAACAGGCTGTTACTACTAATGAGTGTATGGTATTGAACATTCAAATGATGAGAGTATTCATTTAAGCTTTCTTTTCTGTTTCAGGTATTCCAACAAGTGGTTGGCTACTGGTATCAATGAGATCATTAATAACAGTTTAGATGATCCAAAGCCTGTTGGAAGCATTACTTGATCAATTGATGTACACAGTATATATGATGTATTGAGAGCAGAATGTTACTGTAGAGAAACAAGCCATTTAATCTAACGGTTCAAACTCAATGATTTTCTTTTAAACATAAAATAATAACCTTAGTTACATTTTGTAACTCCAAAAATTATCCAAAAGAAAAACACAGGCAGATCAGGGTAAACATGTACTCTTTGGTTTTACTTTTAGCGAAGCGCACACTTAACACGTGGCAACATCATGATGTATGTATTTCATGTATTTTACATCTAACCTGTAATGAGTTATTTAAATACCTAATCAAATAATTTATTTACAATACTACTCTTAATTGCATTTATGCATTGCACCTCAATCGCTCTGTTGTGAGTTTGACATTTTCACTTCAGTTTTCCTGCTCTGACTAAATTTCTAACATTTTTGCCTCCAAGTCAGAAACACATCTTCAAATGGCATTCCAAAGGTTTGAGCATAAAACCTTACACAATCAAATATAATAGAGTTAGAGGTTAAATTTTACAAATGATCAATTTAAATGAAAAGATGCAAGATATCCACAGAGCTATTTTGAGGGAATTATCGTTGGTGTCCTGACAGCTGGCCTATCAAACAACAAACATCCATCAGGTCTTTATAGCATTGCAGCATCTGCTGCTTATATGTTGGCTATATTCATTCCATCGGTTCAAGGAGTGGACTTCCAAGCTATTTCATTGGCTGTGAGTCACCTTGGGATAGTTTGAGATCATGAAAAACTCCGCAAAGTGGCAAGTTTTCACATTCATCTATAACATGGGAGATAAACACAGCAGCTTGCACTTTCAATGTAGTATAATTTCCCAAGGCACTCATCTGGTCTGTAATCTAATGAAAATTAACTGAACTAAATAGGATGATAGATAGGATTTCTTACAGGATAGACAAAGCTAGAGGTTTGCAACACTTAAACAGAAACACTAACTTATAGCCAATTCCACATTGGTTTTGTTCCAACTCTACAGCAACTTAACTCATTAAAATTCAAGGCATAATGTTAAATGAATCTTTCATGGAAATTCTATTGCAAACAGTGATTTCTGGAACAAATTTATAAAACTAGTTGGACATTCTGTTCCATCTTAAGTTTTCCTAAATTTCCAAAACTAAATGTGTGTGCAATTTTGGCAGGTGCTTACTTGTTTATTGAAACAGAACTGTTTCACCTGGGTAGTATCCAAAAGGGGGAAGCAAACATTTTTTTTTCTGGAAATTGTATTTCATTGCTTAAGTGGTGAAATAAAGTTCACATAGTTACCCCATGATCCAGGAGCTTGAAAATGTCCCAACTATTTGAGCAAATCTACACTCACAAAAAGATGAAGCTGGTGTACACATCACTCAATTTGCCAGCTCCTTCCTGCCCTAATCCTCTCTCAATGAAGAGTAGTGAGCAAGGGGATATAACCTCCAGAAGGTTGCAATCGCATGCATTTGATTACTGTCCATTGTTTGGGTCAGCTTCAGTGCTAAGCAGCCTCATAAATTCAACTTTTTAAGAATAACTACCATGCATTCAGGAGAGGGTTTGATAAGGCCAATGATATTCTGTGAAATTTCTGGTCTAAATCTTTTCTCGTACCTGGCTGTGTTTCCTAATTGATTCACGTCTGTACATATCAAAGGAAAGAGTAAGAGGCAAAGGTGCAATTTCAACCTAATCTGCCTTGAAGACCTACTTGTTTTCTACCAGGTTGGTTTTGTTAGACTGAACACCAAGGTATGATTACAAAAGCTTATTCAAAGTAAACGGAAAAATAATAATTTGCTGGTGATTCAATGTGTCAAACTGGATTTGTGGATGAATGATGTTTCAGGCTGAGACCGTACATTAGGTGTGAGAGTGTAGAGGGAAGAAAGCCAACATATGAACATGAGAGGAGTGAAACAGGGATGGTAAGTGATGGGTAGAACCAGATCAGGCTGGGTGGTGTGGGGAGGGGGTGGGGGAGAAGAAATTGGGGATGATGGGCACATGGAGCCAACTGGGTGTAGTAACTCTTTTGGTGTGAATTGAAGAACAAGAAAAAAAAGTCATTTCAAGACCGTCTCAGTGACTTATTTTTGAATTGGTTATTCAAAACAATAGAATCATTTTGAAGAGTTTATTGACTGGTTGCAGCTCAGTCCATCATGGGTAAAGCTACACAGAGTGCTGTCATCAAGGATCCCCACCACCCAGGCCGTGGTGTCTTCTCACTGTGGCCATTAGGAAGAAAGTACAGGAACCTCAGGACCCATACTGCCAGGTTCAGAAACAGTTATTACCCTTCAACCATCAGGATCTTAAACCAAATGGGATAACTTCACTCACCCCATCACTGAACTGATCCATAACCTATGGATTCACCTTCATCTTCATCTCATGTTCTCAATATTTTTTGCTTATTTATTAATTATTGTTATTATTTTTTTCTCCTTTGTATTTGTAGTTTGTTGTCCTTTACACATTGGTTGTTTGTTGGTCCTGTTGGGTACGGTCTTTGATTCTATTATATTTCTTGGATTTACTGTGTATGCCCGTGAGAAAACTAATCTCAGGGCTGTAAATGGTGACATATATGTCGTTGTTGAGTAGCTCGCCGAGCTGGCTTGTTAGCTTGCAGACATTTCATTACCCAGCTGGGCAACATCATCAGTGCAACTTCGAATGAAATGTTCGTCTTTTATGTGTTCAGTGATCACTCCATTTGTGTGTGTAGGTTATCTGTGCCATTTCTATTGGTTACTGATTATGTAATCCACGATTGGTTCTTTAAAATCCGATCAGGTGATAATTGTTGCCCGGGCTGAGATAGTTGATTGTTATGTAGGATTAATGTTCTCCTCATTGATTGATACGTGTAATCAGGAATGAATTGACTCTTGGCTCTGTACTGACTACTTGATGCTGAAGTGACAATTACCAACATCCTCAACACGAGCTACAAATCTTTTCCAACATCTTGGTGACATATATATACACTTCAATAATAAATGTATGCCAAACTTTGTGACTTTGTCATAGGTAACTTCAACATAAGTGTCACATACAGCAACAAGAGGGAAGAGAAAATACTTTGTTTAAGTAAAGTTTGTTCAGGGATTAATGTAAGCCAGGTTAATGGAGAACTCATTTCATCTTCAGTTTGTATTATGTACCCACTTGAACAGGACAAGAGCACCTTGGTTTAATTCATTGCCCAAAAAATGGGCACCACCAGAATCCTCCCTTAAGTGACATTTTAAGTGTTAGGCTAAAATAATATGGAGACAAGAACTCTAACAGGGTCAAGGCCATCACTTCATCGGTACCCTGCACAATGCCTAAAATGCAAATACATCACTTAATCATATCAATGGGCAATTACATTAGAAATCTGTAACTAACATTCTTACCTATTCTATCATCTGCAGGCCATCAAATGTAAACATTTCTTATTTTAATCTCAGTTGAAAAACATCTGTTTCTAATGAATAGCAACAGTCTCAATACAGATTGCTGTTGAAATTGACTATGGAGGTTCCACACACAGAAGAGCTTCAATGAATTACTACTCAATGCTTTTGTGAATACACTAATTGTTATCCATCACTGAGTCTCCCACCAACATCTTATTTAACAATCTTCTGTAGATGCATTTTATCAAAAGGTTAATTGTAATTTAATATACATATATATTAGGTGAACATAATCCTCCAACATCTCCTTAAAATATTTAATAAAAAATACCCAAGCACGAGGAAATCTGCAGATGCAGGAAATTCAAGCAACACACACAAAATACTGGTGGAACGTAGCAGGCCAGGCAGCATCTATAGGAAGTCGATGTTTCGGGCTGAGACGCTTCGTCAGGACTAACTGAAAGATTCACAGTAGTGAATTTAAAAACGCAAACACAAAGAAATCTGCAATTGCTGGAAATTCAAGCAACACACACAAAATGCTGGTGGAACGCAGCAGGCCAGGCAGCATCTATAGAAAGAAGCTCTGTTGACGTTTCGGGCCGAGACCCTTTGTCACAAAGGGTCTCAGCCCGAAACGTCGACAATGCTTCTACCTATAGATGCCGCTTGGCCTGCTGTGTTCCACCAGCATTTTGTGTGTGTGTTAATAAAAAATACCTCCATTCTGAAAAAGCTTTTGTTACTCCATAATAACAGTTCTCCCAAACAGTGCTTTCTTACATGCATTTGTGCTTTCTTTATTTAATCCCTAAAATTAGAGCTAGGCTGGAACGGAAACAAATATTCAGTAGTAGATACAACTGCAGAACCACAGCATTTACTTTCATTCCTCTAAGAAAATGACAGGAAATTTGAAGTTTTGCACATGTAGTCTAATACAGAAAATTCTGATATGACATTTGCAACTTCCATACCGAGCCTTCTCCAGAACGATCAAGTGCAATTAGAACTGACATGAATTACAGCTATTTATAAACTAGGCCACAATACATTTGAAAATCTAACATTTGCCCAATTCACAGCCCAGAAAAATAACTTCAGGCATATGTATTGTAATTCTTTTCCCCCAAGCTATCAGACTCCTCAATACCCACAGCCTGGACTGACACCTTGCCCTACTATCCTGTTTATTATTTATTGTAATGCCTGCACTGTTTTTGTGCACTTTATGCAGTCCAGTGTAGGTCTGTAGTCTAGTGTAGCTTTCTCTGGTTTTGTATTACGTAGTTCAGTCTAGTTTTTTGTACTGTGTCATGTAACACCATGGTCCAGCAGTTATGGTCGAAATGACAATAAAAGTTGACTTGACTTGACTTGAATGTTTCAAAATAGGGAACCAGAATTTGCTATCAGCAGCTTGCTGTCACAATCCACCTGAACTTGTGATGATCCGTGTGGTAAGCATTAACACACCTGTTGCAGATTCCTCACTGTCAACTTGGAACCCTTAGCTGGCCTTGTCCTCAATGGCAAAGCTCTATGTTGTGATACCTGGGGGGGGGGGGGGCGAATCTGGAACACCACTGCCCATGAAACTGAGAAGTGAACTTTATATACACATCGTTGCTTCACAGCTACTCCTCTCTATTCAAAAAGGTGCACCTGCTCTTCCTGTCCAAGGTTTGACATGTGATGCCTGTTGACAGTTCTGTAATGGACCCAGAAGCTCAGGCACTCAGGCAACAAAATTGCAGCAGTTAGGCAATCTGGCTCACCAATTTTGTGTGTTTACAGCCTTTCAGTTACTAGCAAAATCATGCACATCTTCCAATTCTTATTCAGTGACCATAGAACACCGAACAGTGTAGCACAGTATGGGCTCTTCAGCCCATGATGTGATGCTTACCTACAAAAAGCTAATCCACTATCAATCCAACCTTTCACTTCTATTCAGCCCATAACTCTCCAATTTTATACATCCATTAGTCTTTTAAATGACCCTATTGTATCAGCCTCTACCATCAGTGCGTTCCAGGCTCCAACTACTCTGCAAAATACCTTCCCCTGAAGTTTGCTCTAAACTTTCCTCTAGACAGGGTTTTTTTTAAAAAAAGTGATTTGAAATTCATTCCTTGATTTGCTCCTCCAGCATGTGTGAATGCTCATCTGGCTTGATGACAACACAGTTGGAGGCCAAGGACCCTGTTGAACTGTTGACTGACTGGAGCAGGCAGTGCAGAAGAGAAACCTTCTTTGAGAAGAGTGGCAAGTGCTGCGGCTTCTCTGCAGACTGTGGGCCAAAACTTTCCCTGTACTGTCCCTGTTTCAAACTGGCGACAGTACACGAGTTCTGATGAAGGGTCTTGGCCCAAAACACCAACTGTTTATTCCTCTGCATAGATGCTGCCTGATTTGCTGGGTTTCTCTAGCATTTTGTGTGTATTATTCAAGATAGCCAACATCTGCAGAAGCTCATGTTTAAGTTGATGACAACACAATTAGTTTTGACAGGACTTCTCATTTGCCTCATTACCTCAACAAAGATTAACAATATCATATCAGAAACACTGAATTCAAGGTCTTCTTCTTCAATACATAAGCTCAACTTGTCTTTTCTTGCCTTAATCTGTCAGATATTTTCCTGTCCATTACAGCCTTTGCCCAAGCTCATCCTTTTTTACTAGATTCTTTCTCAACTTCCTTCTTGCCCCCATTCAAACTAAGCTAGTTCTTTGGACCAACTTCCCGTATTCTCAATCCTATTCCCATTAAAATACTGAACATTTGAGCTTTTTTTTGAAATGTGGATCCTGTTTTAGCTGATACTATTAATAATTCTTTCTCCACAGGACCTAATCTCCTTCAAATCTTCATCATCAGCACCAAAGTAAAAATTATCCCTTGACACCTAAATCCTCACAAATCACTATCCTCAGGTTTCTTTTTCATCTTTAAGTTGCTGCTGTCTCCAAAAACTGTGTCCTTTTAATCTCAGACCTTATGGCTGAAATCTTCTAATCAAGTCGACTTGCCAACCACAGGATCCATATTGAAGTCACAGATCATTTCCACTGCGACTGTGAAAAAAAATGTAAATTATTTCTCCTTGCCTTCTCAAATCTGTCTGCATTCACTGACAAGTTTGACCTCACCAATTTCTTCAAATGGTACTGCATCAAATGGAGTTGAACTGTACCTGCTGGATTCCAACACAGTGGATTCTGGTTAATTGGGCCGTTATTTAATCTGAGCAACTGCTTATTTGGAACAACACTTAAAGAACAAAAACTAATCAAGAAAATAGCCAGAATTCCCTTTGGGACCCTGTGCCACTTCATTGGGACAGGAGACTGTTGCCAAACAGTCTGTAACCAGCATTGGTCACGTGCAATTGTGTGGATGTTAGACACTACGTCATGCTTAGAGAGAAGAGTTTTTAAGGTTGCGTCTGTTGCTTGCACACTGGTAACTGGCAAGAAATAAACATCAACTCCAAACTGTTTTGCTCATTGTGGTTTAATGCATTAGGGCTTGAAGGTGGCAGAAACACCAGCAGTGGAAATAAAACAATCTCACTACTTCAACAAGCTAGGAACTATGAACAATTTGAAGGTATCAACAACCATCTTGAATGTTATGATGAAAGTGAAGATTTGGAGAATGTAATTGTCAAAAATTGTATGAAGGAAGACCATTGTCTACACTAGGTGTCCGTGCTGATTTTGTTTGTTTACAGTCAATCAAAATAACACACCATATACTGGATTTGTCAATAATTATTAGGAACTAACACAGTTTTATAATACCATAGTAGTATTGATAGTGTTCTAATTTGTTCAGCATTTCATTTAAATACACAATTTGCTACTCAGTTAAGCAGTAGTTGCCTTTTTTGTACCTTTTTAATTACTTCCGTGAAATTTTGGCTAATTGGGGCAGCAGCTTATTTGAGCCAAAATGTACTGGTCCCATTGTGTCCAAATTAACTAATCTGGTTGGAAGCAGAAAGTAGTTCCTTTTCCCTCTCTCACAGCACTACCTCTGATACCCCGTGAAGTCCAACACCTGGCCCTATACTACATCTCAATTATAAGCTGATTTTCAGGGATGCCACCTTCTCCCTCTGACTTCTCCCCTTTCCGTCCAGTCCTGAAGGGTCTTGGCCCAAAACGTTGGCTGTTTACTCTTTTCCACAGATGCTGCCTGGCCTGCTGAGTTCCTCCAGTATATTGTGTGTTGCACAAAATGGCAAGTCTGGATTGTATTTTTTGTCAGTGTAATTGTGGCAGCTAGTTACTGCCAGGAAGCACTGGCCAGTATCAGTGGCCACACATAGGCTACCAACCACCAAGCCCACCATACCACTATCTCTCTTTAATCAGTTAAATATGGGCAGAACATAAAGTCAATGTCTCAGATCACTGTCACAAGTTTCACTTTGTATACAACAGTTCCACCACTTGCTCTGGCAACTGTCAGAAAACAGAGCTTTTATAACCTTGGTATTAAGCATGGGCCAGGGATGAGTTTTCACCAGCATCCACACCTTCAAAACTGTCTGTTTATACCTCTGCAATTCTGCCACAGTCTTAGCTCAATTACTGCTGAAATCTTCATTGACAGCTTTACCAATTCTTTTCTTACTTATTCTAACACACATCCAGGTCTCTTCCAGTTTATTCACTCATAATTGTACTAATCTAAAACAATAAAGGCATTGTACAAACAGTAGGTTATTGTTGGCATCAACAGTTCCAGTGCACAAAACAGAACATGTGGCTCAGAAAGACTTGGGTGTCTACATAACTGTTTTGGAACAACTTGAAGTATGAGAAAATTTAGTATATTATATTTTTTCTAAGTTTTTCAAATTTATACTTAAAGAAAATAAAGGAAACCATGTCTTCAGGAAGCTTTAAAAGATTAAAGGCCTAGAATTTTAACTAACAATGAACATTTGAGAAGCAAATGGATGCAAGCCAAAATCATTATAGAACTGTGTATGCCAATCCTATGCAATTTTGCAAATAAATGATTAGAAAAGTAAACACTGGGTATTAGCTGTATCTCATTTATTTATACATTAAAGAAACACTTGTATTGTTATCAAAAGTTAAAATTTATGTACAACTTTACCAGTGCAAATGCAAAAAGTATTCCTAGTGATTGAAATTTTCTACTTTAACTAATAATAACTACAAAAAAGGACTATTTTTACAGCTTATATGAATTTTGCTTTTGGATTGCAGCTTTATAAATGTAGGTATTTTGCCTATTATAATCATCTATTACCTATCCAGAAAACAAAATCAACGTTATGACAAATTCAAGAACAGACAACATTAAAAATACACATAGCAATGGAGAAGTTTGAGTAAGCAACTGCTATTATTCTTGCTACCAATTTAATTGCAGTTTAATATATTAAAGTGCAGGTTTTAATATTATAAATATCCAATTTAGTCAAACAACCAAAACATCTCTGAAAGATACCAAAATAAAAAAAAATCAAAAGCAATACACTAATTTTAATAGAATAATTTAAATGACGTTGCCAAAAATGTACATTATTTACTTACAGCATTGTGAATTGCCATCATGTTTGACATGAACATTACACAGAAATAAAAAGGCAAATGTGGATAGGAGAATGGTAACTCTGTATACACAAATTGAGAATGTCTGTTGTTGCACCATCTGGCTGCAAGAATCACACAGTGGGTACTCCATGAATAAGTACACTCAAATTGTGGAGGAAAATACCTCCCTTGAACAAATCCTTTCACAAATTATTCTTGAATATTTCATTAAGTGATAAAGTCTCCGTGATAAACCAGAAACTGCAGCAAGACATTATTTTCATCATTCTTTACAGGTTGAAATTGAATGGTTTGAGTGTATACAACAAACCTGTTGGTCATGTCATAATTCGAATGGTTTATGTGCATGCAACAGGTTATATCATAATTAACAAATCAACACTTAAGTAAATTTCAAGATGCAGATACTTGCTACACTTTTTGCCTCCTCTCGACAAGCCCATGATGCCAAGGGCTTGTGTTAATGAAGTTCTTAGTTACATGATGTTCAATTGGGTAGGGTAATGTAATTGGTGGAAACAGCTTAGAGTTGGGGTTCACTTTAAGAGGCTGTTCTGATGCAATGACGTAATTAAATACAGATTTTCACTGCACTTTGTGTTCAGTGTTTGAGTTACAATAAATGAATTGCTGTATTTTTTTCTCAAACATAAATGCCTCCACCATTTTATTTGTGAAAACTTATATTGATGACCCTAATGCTCCAGGATGATTCCAGAGTCATTGATCATTTCAGCCAACACAGTCCATTTCAAACTGCTGGAGTTTGGGGAGCAAAATGCCTCTGCTTGGTTTGTACAATTTGAGCCCAATCCACGCTGTGAGAAATCATCGCAAACAATACCAAGTTCTATTATATGTTAGCGTTGCTCTGAAACTCTGCAGCTGCAACAGTGGTGAGCCTATTAGAAAACCCATCTGAATACGATATATACCAGTCGCTGAAAACTCACTTTTTACAGCCTTCAGACTACTGGAATCTGAGAGCACCACACAGTTGCTCTCCTTGCCCAGCCTCATCGATGCTAAGTATTGGAGCTAATGAACCACATGCTCTCTCTCCTGGGAAATCACCATCCTTGTTCTATTTTAAAGCGCTCTTCATGCAGCAAATGACTGATCAAGTTTGCATAGCCCTCACTGATGCACCCATAATTGACTTGCTAAAATGGCTGATAGTCTACACGCAGCTAGGCAGGAATGCATCACTTCTCGTCCTATCTCTACTGCAGTAAACCTGGTCAGCAAAGCTCCCAACATAAGGGCACCTGCAGCTGCAAAACAGACAACACTGGGCCTGTGTTTTTACCATGATCGCTTTGGTACCAATTCTAAGAAACGGCAACTGCCTTGCAGCTTCAACCTGCCAGTGCATCAAGACATCAGAGGTCTGTGAACACTGTGCGTTCTAGCTGCCAGGGTTGTCTATTGTTCATTACGGACACCCTTTCAGGGCAACGCTTCGTGGGTAACGTGGATGCTCAAGTGAGTGTGCAGCCAGCATTGCCAAAGAGCGACAAGACCTCGCTGGAGGCTGCCAAGGGCAGCATAATCCAGATTTGTAGGATTCCGCTACTATGCCCCTGGTGTCGCAACATGACCGCGTGTGTCAACACACCTCTGGATGAGCCAAAGGCAACAGCTGTTCCTCTACCCGTGGAACATAGGACCCGAGCCGGGTGGCTAATCTGAAGTCTGGCCAGGTTCACAACCTCAGTTTTATTGAACTCTGGTGGTGGGGGGGGGGGGGCATGAGTGCTGTGTAGGGTAATGTAATTGGTGGAAACATACATAATTCACAGCCACTGACATCCAGTTGGGGTTCAATGTAAGAGGCTGATCTGAAGCCATGACACAATTGCATAAAATTTTTAACCGCACTTTGTGTTCAGTGTTTGGATTACAATAGATCAGTTTTTTTCTTAACCACCTCCAATGTTTTATTTGTGAAAACCAACAACTGCACCACCATCAAACTCTTACTAAGCCACTTAGTGTTTTTGGCGACCTTGCTTTAAATTCCAATTACCAGCATCAACAATATTATTTTACATTAAAAACTCATTTTTGAGAGACTAAAGAATGTATTTTTCCCATGGGCTTATAAATTATATTGTTTACTTCTAAATTACAAATGAAATATTTTAACCTTTGGTACAGGTTTAAAACAATTAGCTTAATGGTACAACTACTAGTTGCAATCAAATCACGTTGTTCAGTTACATTCTTCTGATTGCTTAAAAGGTTAATTGCCTCAGACCAGTGTATTAGAGAACATAATGTGAACTATCCAAATAATAAAAGGGAGATTCTGCAGATGCTGGAAAGGGAAGGGGGAAGATGCTGGGGGGAGGGGAAGTAGTTAATACCTGGCCCAGGGGTGGGGGGGGGGGGGGAGAGAAGAGTCAGAGAGTGCAAACATAGATCTTTAAGAAAGTTGAATATCTTTTTATTTTTTTACAAAACTCAGTTTTTCAATGCAGCACAACAAAGATAACTAAAACAAACTGATCAAAGAAGACAACTTAATTAGAAACAAACACTTCATATTGAACCTCAGTCAATTCATTGTCACCTCCTTCAAATAGAAAGGAATCAGAAGGAGGCAAACACTGGACTTGAGTCAACACTTAATCCTTCAGCAGGAATTTATTTCTTATGCATATTATTCCGTTGCCCAGAACATTTTGGCCAAATATAAAATGAAGTGTTTATTATATACGTTTTCTATTTTACATAAAGTATGGTCGACTATCCATAAATCTTGAACACAATTAATATCAAATTTACTCACATGTATTTTAAATTCACTAACACATGAACAATAAGCTCATCTACCTTCATTCAGTGGTTTACCTTACCTGGAGCATATCCTGATGCTGCAGTGCAGGCTTCCACATCAGGGAACTGAAATACCCTGACACAAGTGTGTAGGATCTCACAAACGCACTGCCCGTCCAGCAGATCACAACCAGATACCTCCGGGCACAGGTTATGTTCAGGCACAACGTCCTCAATGAATTCTATTTCTGCAGAAGGAAGAAATAAATTTAACTTCAGATGTATAGTGAAGCACAGATATTGAAGCAATCGATCTTTTAGGGCACATATCAGAGAATCCAAAATCATGCTTCGCATCTTCAACTGTTAATTGAAGGACAAATACTTCAAAAGTTAACGATGCCAAATCCTGTCCTCAGCATATTTATTATGCCTCCAAGATTCATTCCTTCGATTTCAAATGAATTAATGAATTTTTGAGGCAGGGGCACAACCTGAGGTGACTAAAAGATGAATTTCAATCCAAAAACATGCCTAATTTGATTTTTCAAGCAGATATTCCACCTCATTCTTTTAAAAGTAATTTAGATTTGTCCTTTTCATCTGTCTGTTGCCACCGTGCTGGGTTCTAACTGCTAACTCAGCAGCCAAATTATGCACAGGCATGGCTTTTCAGTTACATATGCAATCTAAGCACTTACTTAGCTGGTACCATGGATAGCAATTGCAATCTTTATCTGTTATCTTTTCACGTATGGCTATAAATTAGTAAAAAAAATGTAAAAGGGAAATGGAACAACTGACATTTGACGTAAGGCATGAAATTGCTGGGCACAGCTCACCTCATCTCAGACTATCATCCTTGCCCACTAAAACACTGATATGCTTGGGGAGCTGGAGGCTATATTTGAACTCTCTGACTGCTTAAATCCAGCAATCTACCTCGACTCCAGGGATGGCTGATCTACAATCAGCAATTTTATTCATTTGAAAGGAGGCTCTAACCCTCCAAAGAAAAGTGTTAGTTTAAATAAAATACAATTATTTTTAGTCATTTGTGTGTACTTTAAGCTTTCCTTGATATGTACTATAGACCAAGTGAATAGCCAGAGACTTATTCCCAGAGTGGAAATGGCTAATTAAAGGGGCCATAATTTTAAGATGATTGGAGGAATGTCAGAGGCAAGTTCTTTACACAGAGAGTGATAGGTGTGTGGAACAGCCTGCTTGGTGTGGTGGTAGAGGCAGATACATTAGGGGCATTTAAGAAACTCTTAGATAGGCACATGGATTATAAAAAATTGGAGGGTGATGCAAGAAGGAAGGGTTAGACTAATCTTAGAATAGGTTAAAAAGTTGGCACAACATCTTGGGTTGAAGAGTCTGTTATGTTCCATGTTCTATGTTTAGTGATTTTAATTACATTTAAGCATCTCTAAGCAGAGCATTCTAAAACTGTTCAAAGGTCTTTCATGCCATAGAACAGTCAAAGTTGTTCAGGCATTCAAGAGAAGCAGTCTCAGCTGCTGATTGTCACCATTTAGAGCATCACAGGGTGCATCTTGGGTATGGATTGTTAGCTTGATTCAAAACTCCACACCTGGAAAGGTAAGTATGAAATGGCTAACACCACCATGGAATAGCCTGGGCACCAGCCAGGTCCAATAGCCCATAACTTGGTCGTTTTGTGTTTGATATCTACCTTGTTAAATCCCACATCATCCACACATTTGAGTCCAGTCATATGCTTGCACTGATGAAACAATGTGCTACCAGAATGATGAGATAAACCATCGTGACATCAAACTAGAATTATTAGACTGGCATTCCTGCAGGAAGTGACATCTTCTCGAATCAATGCACACAAATCATTCACACGAACATCACCACATCAAAGCTTTCCTCTCCACCTCAAAGAAAGACTGCCAACAATTTTAATGAAAACAACACTTCTTTAAAGTTTGGACTGTCAAAAAGAGTTAGTTCAGCCTTTGCCAACAGCTTACAAAAAGCCTGTGTAAAGTCTCTGTCTTTCTCTGTTATAACTACTAGATGCCAGGAGGCCAGGTGTTAGGAAATTAAAATCCCACTTTAGGCCCATGACTGGAAGGCAGTCAGGGTAAATTATATGCTGCAGCTAATAAATTCACTTTTTAAAATATATATGATAGCAAAGGCTCTATTAAGACTACAAAAGAATTGCTTCAGTATCTAAATGCATTAACACTTCATATTCATATCCGATTACCAAAGAATCTAGGATGTCAGCAAAAGGATACAAATGTTTGCCCTCATGTATCCTAAAGCCCAGGCTGTTCAGCTATGCTGTAGAAATTAGAATGTTAATAACATTTTCTAATAAAATCCAGATGCATATATGATTTACGATCTGATTTTTCTGTGAAATCAGTTGCCCAAGCAATTAAGAAATTCATTGCTTCTTACTGGTCTTTAGCTAAGCCTGTAGAAGTGCAAATACATTTCCAACTCAGGATGTGCAATAATCCTGGCTGGTGAATGGAAAAACATAGATACCCACTTTTCTCCTGGCTGATCTACATAGTTCAGGTGTACTGCTGGGTGAATTTGCTTCATAAATAAGCTCTTAAACTGGAAGGAAGTAAAAGTGCATCCCTGGGACAGAGGGGTTTGCTGGCAGCTGAGAGAAGCCTATTGACTACAAAGCTTCAGATGATCAAGGAGGCCAATTTAAAAGATTCTATTGACTGTCAGTGAGATCACCAGACCACTGATGTCAAGCAAAAAGTCAGCTGGGATTTCCCCTTCTATAAAGAAGAATGAGAGTTACTAGAAAACAAAATGGCTGTGGATGCACCCACGACAAGAATGGATATGTTCACTTCCTGTGGTTAAACCACAGGAAGTAGCAAAAGACTCTTTGAAATAAATTTGCCTCTTTTTCCAAACTGTCCTAACTTAGGGAACTTGAATTATAGAGCCTGGCTGGAATTTACTTGTTACTCAGTCATTTAATTCATGGATGGCAGAAGCCAAGTTTGTGGAGTGTTAAGTGGCACCCAGGATCCTCTACAGTTACATCAGTACACACGCCTATTGTCTTAAAGTGAAACCAGCTGCCACTGAAACAACCCTGCAATACAAATGAGACACTTTCTAAAAGGAGTGAGGCTGCAAGCCAGTGCTGAGGAACTGTTTCAGAAAGAGCACATTGCCTTTATTTTCTTCTTTGTACTTCATCAGCTTTAGAATAGGCATCCTGAGCAGAAAAAACCTCTTCATGAAATTCTGCTTTCCTTACTTAGTAAATGGGGGCAGGGGAGGACAAACAGTGGACAGCTATTAGTAACACCTTTCAATTAAAAAAAGAACACCATCAGAGTATAAAAACAGAACATAAAATATTATTTAACAATTCAAATCATACCTGGCTGTTCTTAAACTTTCCTTAAAAATGAATTACTTAATTATTACATACTTAATGTATTTACACAACAGTTAAGCATACCTTTGTGTAAAATATCAACTTTTTTAAACTAGTTAAACAATCTTTCAAAACAAAAAACACAAACTTCTCATTCACCTGAAACATCTTGACAGTTACAAGGTGCTTAGAAAGTGAGCAGTTTATTGGAATATACTGCTGTAAGGAGGCTTGAATGGGGAGATGTAGGATAGATATCTACCCATGCCAGGGATATCCGGAACCCCGGGTCCCCATCTCAGAATATGGTCTGCCATTCATGATAGAGATAAGAAGTGATTCAGTAAGAGGGTAATAAACTTGCAGAATTCTGTATCAGAGAAGATTGCGGAAGCTCATTGACCAAATATGTTCAAATCAGAGACAGATAAATTTTGGGATAGTAATGAATTAAGGAATAAGGTGTGAATAGTCAGAGTGGTGCTGAGATAAATGATCAGTCTCGATCTTACAGAATGGCAGTGAAAGGCTAAGTGACAAGCTCTCACCCCACCAGTCATCTTCCAGCACTTTGTACTCCTGCTTCTATTTCTTGGGTTATGTTGTGCATCTGGCTACTGGAAGCTGGGAACTATGTGGTTCATGTAAGATCTGAACTTTCTACCTTCCCTCCTCAATAAGCTACCCAACCAAGGGTGCAGGTGCAAACTTGTATTCCTGATCACAGCCAAGCCACATTTACTTACACTTTCTATCACAGCAGACTACATTGTTTGGAAAATAAAAGGCCTCCAATGTGCACAATTAAAGGAGACTGCAAAGGGTTCCAGACTCAACCAGTTCTATTAGAGACACAAGCCTCCCCATAATTGACGATTTCTTCAAGAGCTGATACCTCAGGAAAGCAGCATCCACCAATAAGGATCCTCATAATCCAGGATATGCCCTCCACTCTTCAGTACCACCAGGGAGGTACAGGAACATGAAGACCCACACTCAGCATTTTAGGAACAACTTCTTCCCCTTGGCCATCAGATTTCTGAATAGTCCGTGAACACAACTCATTATTTCTCATTATTTTTGTAGCCCAATGTTTCCTAACCTTCTTTAGCCCAATGCACCCCTAAAGCACTTTCATATTTGCCAATGTCTTCAACGCCCAAATAGCCTTCATACTTGCCAATGCCCTTCTGAGGCATAATATACTTTCCTGCATGCCCAAAGTGTAAAAACATGTCTACCATATGCTAACATAAGAAAAATTATTCTGCTTTAAATTTTTATTTGTCTTTAAACCTAGCTTACACAGTACCTGTGAGCTATACAGCAGCTTCGCTATCAATGTGATCCTTGAGCTTGATGGTTTTTAGCAGGAGTTGAAATATCTGATTCAAGTTGTGACAACAAAAGCCTCAAGTCCCCACACATAACAATGTTGAAGTGGTTTCTGTTATTTGCGAGTATGTGGTTGACTGCACTGAAGCTTCTTTCAACAAGATAGGAGGATGGAAATGCAATGAAGAGCAGTTTGGCTCATCTCCAAAGATCAGGTAACTTTATATGACAGTGTAGCCATATACCATAAAATATGACATTTTTGAAAAGCAGTTTTGATTCTTCATCATTTTGAATTTCAATAAATTCTTCTTGCTGTTCCTGTTTTTCCACCTTGCAAAGAAATCGGTTAATTACCCAGTGACAATTTCTAAATTGTTCAAATCCTTGAATTGAGTCTGAAAAACTTTCTTCAATGACTGCAGGTATAAGCAGTACCCTTGCAAGTCAGTCTGTGAAAGAGAGTGCTACACTTTTCATGCAGGGAAACTGTGAGAACATTCTTCTCCCAATGTTTTGTTTATATATTTCCAAGTTTTCAGTAAATGTGGACTTTGCATTTTTTGCCAGGATTAAATTGAAATTTTGATCCTGCATTTCATATTAAGGATGTAATACAGATTGGCTAGGTATGCCACATCTCCATGTAGAAGTTCAATCTAGTTTCCCAAGCTCTTGTCGACTTTGAGCAAAAAGACCAGTGTCAAAAAGATCAAGGAAACATTTTAAGCAGTAGGTTTTTGACAGCCAATGCACTTCAATGAGAAGAAGCAAGTGTTCAAACTCTTCTTCATCATCTTGGCATAACTGGGGAAATATTCTGTTACTGAATGGATGAGCTTTAATTTTGTTGAAACCAGATATCACAACAGTCATGCTTGAAAAAGGTTGCTGGCTGAGGTTTCTGGCTGCGAGATGTTGATGATAAGTTACACAATGGCTTGTGAACAGAATTGGAATTTCTTATTTGGTAAATGCCACTAAACCAGCTTGTTGAGCTGTCATCTATAGTGTTCCATTTGTTGCACAAGAAATCGTGTTCCTAATTAGAATACTTTTATCCTCAATATACATTTCAAGCTCATTGTAGAGTGATTCTCCATTGATAATTTTTTAACATTTTATCAAAGAACACCTCTTCATAACCTTTTCCATTTTTGATGAACCATTAGCAATGCCTCATTGTCTTGCACAGTTGACTCATCCAGTTGTATCCCAAATTCTGTTTTTGTAGCCCTGTTCATAGCTGTTTCTTAATGTCTTCACTTATTTCGACGATACAAGGAGTTATAGAGTTATTACTCAGAGGAATTGATTTTAAAATACAGGTATCCATTTTGAGAACAGTGATACTGATACTGCAGGCATTATTAATCTTTCATCAATTGTATGAGATTTTTACACTTTGCTATCATTTTGGAAATGTTATAAGAATCAATGCGACTATCAGGGTCATTTTTAGCTCTCTTGGCAAATGAGCGTGCAATGCTTTTCAAATGATTCTTTCATCTTCTGGAAGTAAGTGTTACCATAAGTAGCCTTTTTAGGGTGTCTTTTACAGAAGTGTTCCTGCAATCTTGATGGTTTCATGACTTCATTAGACAGTACAGTATTACAAATCAGGAACATGGGATGTTGCTGATCTGATGGTAACAGAATAAAACCATACTCCAGGTATGTAACACTGCATTAACGCACTTTAGAAACATAGAAATCTACAACACATTTCAGGCCCTTTGGTCCGAAATGTTGTGCTGACCATGTAACCTACTCTAGAAATCTGTGGTTTCTGTTTCTTAGCAGGATTAGAATTCAAGGCTTCACTGCCTTCGGACTTAGAGATCGTGCCGTACATATTTATCCATCATTAACAGAGCTAAATTAAAATTTAAAAATCAACACAAACTGGAAATGCCTATCGGATGTTGCTGATGGCAGCGAGTTGACAAGGTCGTATGGTTGGTAAGGTCTCGTGCCGCAAGTTAGGGTGCTGCTTACACCCCCCCCCCCACCCCCTTGACTTCTATTTCCCATAACACTTCTTTAGGACATGTAGCTGCCCCCATTGAGAATCACTGTTGTAACTTGCAGTACTTTTTATGTCTTGTACAGTATTGCTACCACAAAACAACAATTTTAATGACAACTGTCGATGATAATACACCTGGCTGTGGATGGTTTTTACTCTGCACAGATTTACATATTATTCTTCATCTGCAACATTTCATTATCACTTTAAATAAGATTATACCTCATTTTGTGTAACTAAGCTAAATCATTATACTTTATGAACTGTGCATCTGTTAATATGTTGCAGAGAAAGAATTATTATCCTATTTTATATATATTTTTAAAAATGGGTTTAAACAGTCAAACAGGTAGAGCCGTCAACAATTTTATGATTTTGTATTGGGCTTGGGCTTTCATGAAAACTGAATCTTGCTAAACAATTTCAAAGTTTTGTTTCTTACATTAAAACAAAGAGTTTTTAAATCTGTATTGCATGGGTGTCTGATTCTGTTATCTTCTGATGGAAGTGATGGTCCTGGGCAGTATTTGGCAGAGGTAAGTGGGAAAAGCAGCTTAATAACATAAATGCTTCAAATGCAGGATGCTGAATAGTATAAAGATATGAGAATGCTGCCAACAATTCATAATTTGTTTTGCTTCAAAAATACCTTCCTCATATTGATGTTATGATTTGCACTGTGCAGGTTTTTGTTCTACTTGCATGGCCAGATGCAATTATTAAAAAAAAACCCTAATCACCATGAAAAGGTCTGCACAAGTTTTTGTGGAAGAGAAAATTGTATGGCCGGCTGCATTTTGTGGCCATTCATGCTGAGTAAACAAATGGTGGCCATCAGGGCTCTCTACACACCTGCCAACAGAGGAGTAAGTAAACTCCGATGCTGCTCCTCTAGTGGCCCCTTTGTATTGCTGAAATAATTGGAGATGCCAGTCATGGAAGAGCTGTGATGCACTGAGTGCTTTATTTGGCTGCTCGCACTGAAGGGTTCATAGAAGAATACTTTGTGTCTGAAAGATGTGCTGTATATAGCAATAACAGGAAGGGGTCCAGAATACATAAAATAACTGCCCCCGAATTGCTTTGAGAAGATTGCTCAGTTTGGCTGAAGAGAGCTGAACTTTTGTAAACTTCTGGCTTTAGATCTGTGTCTGCACAGTACACTATTCAAAATTACTCACACAAATATACAAATAGCCTATTTAAGCAAGGCTGGAGATAAAATGGCTAAGCGGCTGCCAATGTGTGGGTGGAGTGTTGGGAAAGTAAACAGAAGAGAATCACTTGTGGCACTTTGTACATTGAAAGACATAAATATTTTTATTGGCACAAGACTAAAAAATTTACTTCAGAATTCAACAACAGGAAAATTGTTGCATTGAGCATTGCAGCAATGTTAGGGGAACTGCTCTGTTGTCCACAAATAAGACAGAGCAACAACTATTGTAGACAGCTTACTATTTTCTGAAGTAGACGTTCTCTGCAACCCAAAAGGTCAATCATGCAACAAAGCCTCTTTATATTTTGTCAGCTTTATAAGTGAAACAACTTCCAGAGTTAAAGATGGTTTCACCAGGAATAATTTTATCTGTGAGAGACAAGAGTTTCATTCTGCTGAGAAATACGGTTCAAATGACACCTTCAACAAAAGAAGTAACAAACTTCAATGTCACTGGCAGCACATTCTATTGCTTAGCAACCCTAACGAATATCAGCGTCCAAAGGCTCAAAATTAGTTAATTTTGCTTTAAAAGAAAGAACTACTGTGGGAATGCTATTTTGCAAAAATAACCCACTGTTAAACTAGATGTCAGAATTGTACAAGACATTTATTTGGCAAAGTATCTATTTGCTGCAGCGGTCCTTCAATTATAAGGGGACATATTTCCAAGGTTGTCAATGAATAGCCTCAAAGGCAGATAAAATATTCTACAGGATATATGCTGAGAAATTCAATTCTATGTAAATAGCATAACAAGTCATTGAAAGCATTGAAATATTCTATATTTCACTTTGATATTTTCAGCAACACAGTATATTTTGAAATTTTAAAAAATGCATCTGTTTTCAATGCACTAAAACACTAATGAATTATCATAAGCACTAAACTGGACATTCTTCAACAGGAAATCGCAAAACTGGTTAAAAGCAAGCTTGCAGTTTCCATCAGGACCACAGTAATTTGGTACAACTACTCACGCTCCAGAGAGTGAGTGTCAATCCATAAAGGCCCAACAGCTACAACATGTACCAAGGCAGATGTTCCACTGATTGAGAGTTCACCCTGTCTACCCCTTTGGCAAGCTGTTTGTTCCACCACACATCTCTTTGCAATCTTCCACAGAATCTCTGCTCTGAGCACTGATACAGCCAGTAGAGGCAGGGAGTTACTGTCACAGAACCACTTTTCAAGCCTGACTTTTCATGCCCAGGCTGAGTGAATGTCAGTGCTGCCAGTGAGATCTTTGAACATCTCTTGTTCACTTTTAGTACCATTTTAGAGCATACTGCTAAAAATTATTTTAAAAAGTTGTTACAAATTCAATACAAAGTCAATACAAATACCCATGTCAGCAAACTGTTTATTGACTGTAGCTCAGCATTTAACACCATCATCTCTACAGTTCTAATTGAAAAACTAAACAGAAACTGGATCTTTATACCTCACTCTGCAATTGGATCCTCGACTTCCTAACCAGAAGACCACAATCTGTGTGGATTGGAAATAACATCTCCACCTCCCTGACAATCAACACTGGCGCACCACAGGGACGTTTGCTTAGCCCACTGCTCTACTCTCTCTATATACCCATGATGTCTGGCTTAGGTCAAGTACAGTCTGTAAGTTTGCAGATGATACAACTATTGTGGGCAGAATCTCAGATGGTGACAAGAAGCCATACAGGAGTGAGATAGACCAGCAAGTTGAGTGATGTCGTAGTAACAGCCTCACACTCCCTGTTGGCAAGACCAAAGAGCTGATTGTGGACTTCAGAAATGGCAAGACAAGGGAATATAAACCAATCCTCAGAGGGATCAGAAGTGTTGAGAGAGAGCAATTTCAAGTTCCTGGGGATCTAACCTAGTCGCAGCATACAGATGCAGCTATAAAGACAGCAAGGCAGTGGCTACATTTCATGAGGAGTTTGATGAGACCTAAAACATTCAAACTTCTACAGATGTGGAGAGCATTCTGACTGGCTCCATCACCATCTGGTATGGGGTTGAGGTGGGGGAGTTACTGCACAGGATCGAAGTAAGTTGCAGAAATTTGTAAAATTACTCAGCTCCATCACGCGTATTAGCATCCATAGTATCCAAGACAACTTCAAGGAGCAGTGCCACAGGAAGGCAGTGTCCATCATTCAGGACCCCCACCACCCAGGACATGCCCTCTTCTCAAGACACACACTCAGCGATTCAGGAACAGTTTTTTCCCCTCTCCCATCAGATTTCTAAATCGACACTAATCCCATGAACTCAACTCACTTTTTGGAATTTCTCTTTATGCACTACTTATTTTAAATTAACAATTTATTGTACATATATAATTACAGTAATACATTTAAGAATATTTATCATGTATTACATTGTATTGCTGCTGCAAAGTTAACAAATTTCATGACATATGCCGGAGATAGTAAACCTGATTCTGTTTCAGTTAAAATGTATGATTGAAAAAGGTCCCTTATCCATGAAGGTTCGGAGATGACTGGAAGGATATGTTTTTTTTTCCTCTCACTTTTTCTAATTTTATCCTCAATTGGACTGCCCAATCTTTCTTTCTTTCTTTTTTCCTCTTTTTTTTTTGTTTCAGTTTAGTTAGTGGGGGTTTTTTTCTTTATCAATAAAATTTCCAATCTTTTTTTTTATGATTGCTATGAGGAGTTGTAGTTTTTTTGACCATTGTATATATAACAGCATAATATTTTACCTGTTTGATTTTGACATTATATTGTTTTTATTATTGCTGTTTACATGTCTTCTATATTATCTGTTTGCTAAACTCCTCCTCTGATTTGTATATTCTTTATTTGAAAATCAATAAAAAGATTGAAAAATGAAAAAGGTCTAGCAGGCAAAAATCAAATACAATTATTAAAAGTAATATAACCTGTTGTCTTTTTTTCCCCTGGGTGCTTAAGTCACTCATTCATTTCAATGGGACTGTGTCAGATTTAAACCGAGCACAGAACCGAGTAAATAGATCTCACAGCCTGTTAGCTAGGAAATTTGAAAAATCATGCTCCCTTGTTAAAGACTTAGTAAATCAATGGGGGAGGGAGTGGCTGTATCGAAGGTACTACTGCCAACTTTGAACAACGGTGAGACAGAAACAGAAATTTCCATCAGGACCACAGTTTTGCTGCTGACTCCAGGTGGCAAGTAAGTCCCACTATTGCTGTCTCAGAATAAAGGGAGCACTGAGGTTTTCTCAAGGATTGGTCTGGTGTACCAGGAGAATCACCAGGTCTGCTACAACAGTAAGTGGTAGATCAAGATGGAGAAAATGGGGTTGGAGACAGAGACAGACAGAAGCTCGGGTGGGAGGAAGTAAACAAGAAAGATCAACCGTGACATGGAATGTGGGAGAAAGAGACAGTGAGGTGAAAGAGAGTGGGAGAATTGCAGAAACGTACAGTGCCCAAACAGGCTAGAGGTGATAATTTTCCTTCCCATGGACAAAGTGTCACTAAGCTGTAATTCACCTCTCAAGCAGAAACTCCCCGACATTCTCATCAACAGGGTTTCATTTGTGTTTTCTACATCTCCATTGAATTGATCCATGGCCAATGAAGCTCGAAGTATGTATGTAGAATACAACCTTGAGATTAGTCTTCCTGCAGAGAGCCACACAATAAAGCAATACCATGGAACCTATTCAAAGGAAACATGAAAAATCAGTACCATATACACTGCTGTACCACCACTAAGGTGTTTTGGAGACACAAGAGGCTAGATGTTGGAATCTGGGCAATAAACAAGATGACGGAGGAACTTACAGGCATGCTGGTGGGGTTTAGAACTGGGATGTGTTCAGTTCAATTTCACAGTTGGTATGACTTTGTTCGGAATGATTGCTAATATGATGACTTTTGGGTTATAATAGTTATTTTTAATGAATGAAGACCTTTCAATTTCAAGGCATTAGTCTCAAAACATCAATAAATATCCTATAGTGATAGCAAAAACTACAATAATGCTGGAATGGAAATTTATATTAAAATTCATTTAAAAGAAACAAAGAATTAACTAATTTGACAAGATCAACGGTCCAAGTGAATGGTCTGACAGCAACTTCAGCAGAGAGTATCAATGGAAACTTTAACCAATGATACAGAAGAGCCAAAATTGCTTTACAGAGGACCTGAAGCCAGTACCAGTTTACTTCAAAGAGTGACATCTGGACATCTAGCAGGTGGCTAACATTGGCAATAAACAGATTAATGGTGCAAAGTATAAACCAGGGCTCCACTATTCTAAATATTCATCTTTTTTCCAAATAAGCAATCTTCCTACTTCCCCGCTTTAAATTATTTCACAACACTCTTTGTTCCAGCTATGTGTTTACATAAAATTTCTGCTGTATAAAATTCAATAAAATGAAATGAGAATTTTATTATTGCAAAAATCTGCCTTGAAAAGGTAGAACTCAGAAAGTCAGGCAGCATCTATGGAGAGGAATTCATGGTCGAAGTTTGATGAAGGGTCTCTGTATTAAACCTTGACTGTTTATTCCTCTCCATTGGTGCTGCCTGACCTGTTGAGTTCCTTTATTTTGTGTGCGCTACTCTGGATTTCCAGCATCTGCAGAGACTTTTGTGTTTGTGCTCAGAAAAGTAGAAATATATTTACTTATAGTTGATAAAGATAAACTATTTATTTGTTCACCATGAAACAATCTGATTTGGTAAATGACCTCTCTGACATTTGAATATGACTATAATACATTAGTATGTTTCCAACTGAAATTCTTACCAAAAGATAGTTGCTTCCTCCGAAGCATCAATATTTCAACAAAAAAACAGAACTTCAGAAGGTTGTTAGAATCAGAGATCACATTGAATAAAACAGACTGCAGATTGAGAAACATTCTCAAAACCAATTTCATTCAATCTAACAAAATTGATGAAAAATAAGAGGTTTTCTTTAGTGTGAGAAAGTAAGCACAATTGCAGATATAACAATTATTCAGGTATTCATTCACATATTATTAAAATGTATTTGCAATTTGGATGCATGTTTCAGAGAAAAACATCAGATTTTTATTGTCCTCCATTTGTTATAGTGTTCTCAAAACACATTGAGGTTACAATCTGATCATATAACCACCAGAAATTATCTTTCATACCATACCTGCCTCACAACTCCACAAAATAAAACTGTGTTGTCAGTTCAATATTCTTGCCAGTAAAGATGAGTACTAGGATATTCCATTCAGCAAACAACAAATCAATTGTAAATTCTGAATTGACATTAATGGAGTTTTTTTTATGCAACTATACGAATAAAATAGATTGACAGTTCCAGGAGTTTGTCTAATCAAGGTCTTTTTCTGAATAAGCAAAAAAGGATACTCCACTAAGATATTTGTTCTCTACTTGCTCTCCAGTATTTGATTAGAAATGAGACAAAAGAATTGGTGCCACAAACTGTAAGAGTCTCAAGGATTCACATTGGAATCACTATTCTTAATATTGTTTCCAAAGCCTGTTCTACCCATATGAAAACGTTATTTTAATAATTGCACAATCAGAATTGCTCAATTTAATGAATATATCATGCAATGCCAAAATACTCATGGTATTATCAATAATCCAAAGGAGCCTTAAATGTCAAGTACATTCAGGGATTTGTCAGTCGCTTAGATTAATAAAAGTTCCTAAAAATTCTAAGTTTAACAAATATCCTTTAACTTAAAGGGCCTAGTAAGTAAGGTTGTAAAGGGCACAGAATTAAGGTCAAAGACTCAATCTCATATTTTCAAAGAACACTGGTAATATAACACATCAGTAATAATTATCAATAAATAGCAAAGTCTGACAAATCTGCCAATCTTGGCCAAGTTGGCCAAAAGTTATATGTGCTATGTGCACACTGCTTGGGTAGTGCATAGAAAGTCTTATTATTGTCTTAGCCATGATGCAACAATACAAAAACACTGCAAAATACTGTTCTGAACTTTTAACCCAACAGAGTTAATTTTGGGATGAACTAATTATCGCTCTGGAGAACTGTACCATTATTTTGGATTAATAGTTCTATCTCTGCTGGGCTTTCATTCCAACAGAATATATTATACCCAAGAATATCCAATTTTCCATGCATCATCTTAGCAAAACACTGTTTCACTTTGAAATGTGATAAATTGGCATAGCTGCAGGACCAGTGGGGCTGGGGGCAAAAGATAAATTTCCTAAAATGCAGAATGTTCAAAGTTTCATGCAAGCATGTGGATCTAATTCCAGTCTTCACCTGGTTGACCACATCAATATTGTGCAAACTCAGAAATCACACAAGCACAGATTTTTATAAATACTTGCTTCTCAAGGACTTGGCATTATTGGCAATGCTAATTACTGATCCTTTATTACCCAGGGAGCAGGAAAGCTGCCTTCTTAAAACTGATGCACATATTCCTTCGCTAGAGTGTGTGCATCATCTTAAAGCAGGCAGCTTATCAGAAGCTTGAGTAATAATGCTGTTCTTCAATGATCAGGAAAGAACAAGTACCATATCTCCAAGTCAGGATGATGTGGCAAGTTAAAAGTCATGGGGTTATGACATGCTGTTAGAGTGGCCCAGGGTGAATGACTGCAGTATATCTTGTAGATGGCATTACTCACACAATAATGTGGCCAAAGCACAGAATGGTGGGAAGAGTACCAATCATCCAGGTTAGATGTTTTCAGTGCTGATAGAACTGCACTCATCCAGTGACTCATCCTGGTGAAGTATTCCATCATGCCCCTGACTTGTGCCACAGGTGTCAGGATACCTTGCCTGTGGCCCTTCTTTGTAATCACAGCGATCTAGTTGAGGTTCTGGTTGGTGACCACGCATGAAGGTTGGGGCTCTGCAATGCAATTTCATTATCACCGGTGGCTAGTTAGACCTTCATTTGTTGAATATGGTCATTGGCTGACAATGGTATAACAGGAACATTATTTACCTCTTGTCAACCAATGATTAAATACTGCCTGTATGAAGGCAAGGACTGCCTTATTTTCTTGAGGAAAATATGTATGCAATTAAACTTCGCAACCATCAATAAACATTCTTACTTTGGACCTTTTGTGACTGCACCACATTATACATAAAAGTGTAAAAGCATTTGCAATATATCCGTAACAAAATCCACATGGTTTAAAAAATATATTGGTGATTTGAGCAATCAAATTGTGTTGTTGTTGGTTGTTATGGCAAATTCAAATTTGGAAATTGTTGGCATCAAACATGCATTTTAACAAAAGGAGAAACTCTGTTGGATCCTAATGGCAAATCATCAATCTGACAAGTTAACTGTCTCCTCTCCACAAATTCTGTCTTTATATCTATGCTATAGCTCCCAATGGATGTGTGCTCCATAAAATGATTTTATTTAATTTAACCTCTTGTTCCAGAATAGATTCCAGTCAGTGGCAGAGGGATAAGTGATTTACCAATTACATAGTCTAATTTTTTTCCTGTTTAAAAATCAACTATTTCATAATACAAATCAAATTAAATGATAACACAGAAGGACCATCTGTCTGCTTATTATAAACAACAGAAAATCATGAACTCTTGTCAGATTTGTGAATCAAAATTGTGATGATGGCTGCAGTCTTTAAGGAAAAGATTTATTGTGTTAACAGCAGCTATTGATTATACTACAAGGTAAATCTAAGTTCACATATGTCCTCTGGCTTTGATGAGTCTGTGAACCCTTAAAGCAGGAGAAAAATTTACCCAGCTCATTTGAATCCAGCCTATTACTTACATTTTTTGTTAGATGGAGCACTGAAGGGCAAAAATCTTTTCTAAGTTGTCTACCGCTGAACTACGTAAATGGTCACAAAAAAAGTCTCAATTGCCTGTCAATATTTATTCCAATATCTATGGAATTCCTATCTACACATCAACTCGGGTTTGTTACACGATTCCAAACTAGCTACTAAATTTAGTTCTTATAATTTGCTCCAGGATTAAAGTCCACTGATTATATGCGAATAAAAAATAAAATGCAACTCATTTCTGTATCAACTAAGGATATCAGTACCAAGCAGAGAAACATGAATTTACCCAGCTTTTATAATTGCAACTCATGCCTTGTCTTTGAAAAACATAGAAAACCATCTATAAAATAGATCTGAAGCAACTATAGATCTTACTGATATCAATAGACAGTGACTCTTTCTGGCATACTGTCACAACTCACTATATAAATCACCATGATACTAACCTTACCATACACAAGGTAAAAAATAATTCAAGGCTTCTGGGACTAGTATGGTTAAATACAACTATCAGCATGTGAACAATGGGCCAAATCTCCTGTTTCTATGTTGTATGACTCTCTAACTTTAAAACCTAAAGATCACGTGGCAGTATTTTGGAAGGAGAAGACAAAGTTTACTCAGATTTTAAACAATGGAAACTAAGGAAATGCAGATAATATAGATGGGCAGGGCAGGTAAGATGATGAACAAATAATCAGCAAAGAATGTCCAGATTTTAATAGGTATGAAATGATCTCTTGGGCTACTGGTAACTACAACCAATGGCCCTTTGTTTGATCACATGGTACTGAGAGTCTGAAGAACATTGGTCATGTTTGGTATCATAAACTACCTTCTCCACCAGATGGCAATGCATCATACCATACAACTCCAAGTCTATCAGACTGACAAAGCTTGCTTCAATAGTAATGTCCAAGATTAGCACAAAAGTCTCCCTGAAATCTCCAATGCACTTATCATAACCACCAGTGCCCCTTACCAACAAAAATAAACTGCAGATCACTTTGCTGGCTTAAATTCCTGCATAGTCAATTTTCCACAGTCATTCATAGTCAAATATGGTCGGTCCACTTGGGGACTTCTCATTTATCTGGTCAATGAAACCAATTCATCTTTATTTCACCTGGGTGCCTTTCCTGGTGGCTGACTTGATTTAAATCTGGACATGGTTACTATCTTTTTTTCACTACTTGGTTGCCACTCTGATATAATGGAGAACTACAGGTTGTTCTCACTGGAGTGCAGAAAGTTGACAGGAGACCTGAAGGTGCACAAGATCGTGACTCACTTATAAAGAGTGAATGAGAGAACTTACTCCCATCAAATGGTTCAAAGGACAAAGGAGTTCAAGTTTAAACACTGGAAACTAAATAAGCACAGGCAATGGAGATGGCAGAGCAAGGAAAGGAATGTGCCATGCGATGAGATAATGGACAAGCTATAAACAAAGCTTTCTTAGGTGTGAAATGGAACTCTTCAAGTAAAGATATAAAGACTTTCACAAGGATTAAAAAAACATAGTTTTTCATTGGAATTTATTGTCTGAAAAAATGGTGGAAACAGGAATTATTGCCTTAAAAGACAATTCAGAATGAATAGCTTGCAGGGATAAGAATGAATAGGCAAGATTGCTGAACATGGAGCAGTGTAAAACCAATTGGCTAAGTGAACTCCATCTAGTTAGGAAAAATTCTATGATTTTGCGTTCTTTCTAATTTCTTTACCACAACCTATAATTGATAATCTCTTTCCAGAGCCTCAGGCTTATTGTTAAACTCAGCTTTCTAGCACAGCAGAATGACCTTTCCAAAGGATCAGAATTGTTAGTGGTAAAGTTAAATTTTCAACAAATATTCTTTGTTTAGATTTTTGTTGTAAACAAGAACTAATCTCCAGTTCGTTACATAAATTGTAGGTAGTAATCAGTTTGAAGTTAAAAATATAGACTGCTAGCACACGGCAGTCAGCTAGCTTCTAAGAGGGCAACTTTGCAAAGTGAAGTGAACAAGAGATGACATCTCTGCATTTGCTAAATGCAAGCAAACCGAGCCACATCACTTAGAACATCAAACATGGAGTGTTTGTGTACTTGGAGAATCAGCCCTCACAGCATTAATAATGGATGCTTGGGATCTCTGAGAGTTACAGCTCTGAGTAACTCTGTCCCAGCAAAGGTATCTGGAGACTATCATATGCAGATATTACTAAGTAGAAAATAGTATAAATATCAGAAGCACTGAAGATTGTGAAAAATGACAAAGTGCATGACAGAAAGATGGGGTTACAGGAAGAGCTGGAATTCATTCTTCAAGCTTCAGTTTCTGCAAATGATGACTTGCTCAGCTACATCGCATTGATATGTTCTAGTTCGTAAGGATTGTACCTATGTTTGGAAATCCTTCGTAGTTTGTAAATCTTTTGAAATTCAGAACTATTTGTCTAAATTTAAAAATGTACAATTTACAAATAAACTACTGTGTGTTTGAACTTCATCAGCTGAAAGTATCTTAAACTTGCTAGAGTGGGGGAGCTCACCACGCAAGCAGTGTTGACTGGCAGCTAAACCTCACCACAAAGGCTAGACTAGGTTGCAAGTTTGTCCTTGAAGAGTAGGTGGATACAGTCCAATCTCCCTATAGTGAGGGTGCACGTAGATCTCTATAATCAGATAGGGTTTAACATCTTCTTTTGAATTTAGGGCTATGCAGACAGGAATCTAATACTGTCACAAATCTTGAGCACCAATCTGAAGCATTCAATATCTTGCCTGGCTTGTTAGAATGCTTACATTTTTAAGAATAAATCATGCTGATAAATCCTTATTGTACAAGATTACAAGTGAAGTTTCAGTTTGTTGAAAGGTATTAGTAAGTGTCAAAGGACTACAGAAACAAGACAGAAGGCAAATTATAAATGAATGACAGAACAAATTCAAAGATACAGATGATTTCAACCTGTTCCTGCATCTTCACCTTCCTACTCCTGATAATAAAAGGCATGACCCTGATATATCAAATAAAATTTAAGTAATTTAGTCCAGTATTCAGCGAAGTACACCTTTTACATACTTTACCACGCTTCATCTCATTCACTGATTTTTTTCTTAACTTCAATATAGGGATACTTTTCCCTCCATCAACAGTTTCAATAAAGCATCATTCTTCACCAATGCACTCAACTCCTCTTGCGTTATTCAAGAATTCAAATCAGCTGCGAGTATGGATCACAAAACCTAATTTCACTAAATCCATCATGACCAGCAATTTCGGTTCACAGCAGAAACTGAGGCTGAATCCTTGAGTAATCTAAGAATGAAGACACAATAAAACATAGACACATAATCCATTTTCAATTATGCAGATGCAGTTCAAGAACAGGCTCACCACCATCTTCAAAAGCAAGTAGGGATGACAATAGAAACTAAAAAAAGTAACCCAGCATGTAACTGCATAAACCAATAAAGCAAAAATTAAAAGTAACCAGTATTTTATGGAAATTTGTTTTATATAATCAGTAATAAACACCATTGCTGACTTTGGAAAACAGCCACTAAAGCAGCATCTGAGGAAAGAGGCATGCTAATAAGCTTTTCTTTCTATGGATACTTCTCAATTAGCCAATTTCTTCCTGCACTTCTGTTTCTCTTGCTCATTTCTACTTGGATGTCTTGTGATTTGTTTTGTTCCCATCCAGTATGGACATTTTGGCTCAAAGGTGCACTTAGAGACTGCATTTCTCATGAGTTCACACAATATTTGTGCATAGCTGAAAACTCCCAGGCCACAAAAGCAAAGTGTCTGTCTTTGACATTCTGCTTAGAATATATTGTGTTGATTAAAACCTTACCCTTTATTTTCAGGATTATCACAATTTATTTCATGTGTAATTTTACTACAGCCTTTACATGGTCTGAAACATGAGAAGTTAAAAAGCACAGAAAATAAACGCACTATTTGAATGATTTAACTGGTGAGCACTGCAATATTAGCCAACTCACAAAGGATTTAATTGCCCTAATTCTATGCTGCAAGGTCATGGTTAATCAAACCATGACCTGTCGATCTTCAGGTCATGTCACTCAGGGAGTTGTGTTAATATTATTTTGCAATTAGATGTGCTGGATCATTACTGTATGTGCAGTGTGTGACCACATGTACCGTGTTTTGCACTTTTTCCCCAGAGAAACAATGCTTCATTTAGCTGTATATATGTGTTTGGTTGAATGACAACAAACTTGAAACCCTAGGTAATCAATTGGATTTCCAACACAAGTTGGTGTTCAAGCCAAATAATATCTGGCCCTCAAAACTCAGGAGGAAGAGAAATTCATTCTGGCCCATTTTCAGTACCAAATTGTCATAGCTTTGGTTCAAAGCAATAACAAAAGAAAAACACTGGCTCACTCAAAATTTGCCCTTGTTTACTTCCCCTCCTCCCGTGCTTTAATTCCGTCATCCTCCCCCTACCTTCTCAGTCCTGAAAGGTCTCGGCCCGAAACATTGACTGTTCATTCATTTTCATAGATGCTGCCTGACCTGTTGAGTTCCTCCAGCGATTTGTGTGCATTACTAACAGTTATTAACATAGCCCTACTGTTTTTGTTGTTGCAAATAGATGACCAGAATTTACTCGGGCTTCCATGCTTATGACATTCACTTGCATCTCCTTAGCACAGTTGTAAGTCCTGGGGAAGAAGAGGACAATGGTCCTTGAGATTATGGTTGCTTCAAATTCCATCTTCAAGGCCATTTCGGAAATGAAACCTTGATGCCAAGCTCAGTTTGAGGTGGTATAGGTTTAGGAAGCTGGGTGGATGGGGGGGGGGGGAGGGGGATAGTTCCTGTCAGGTGTTAGATACACCAACTGTACATAAAAAAGAAATCATGTTTATTCAGTTGTTTTGCTGGATAAGGTTGCCACTGGCAAGTCCAGCATTTTCGCCATTCCCAATTGCTCCTTAGAAGATGGTACTGAACCCCTCCTCGAACCCCATCTACATAGTTAAAAATGGTAATGAGCTTGCCAGCGTGATCCCTTCTCTATTGCTTCATCTTTCTGCTGTAAGCCTATTTTGCCATATATTCAGCTTTTCAGATAATGAATACAAATATCCACACCATTTATTGTATCAAACACTGGTTTGTACCCGTAAGAGGGTGTGGATAGCAAAAAATTTCTAAGCCACAATAATTTGAAGGGGAAAGATCCCACACTACAGAGTCCACCTGATCCTGTACAATTTTTTGAACAGTACAGTGAAACAAGCTTGGAGTAAAGTGAGAATGCTCATGGCTTTGTCAAAACAGAAAAGCCCTGGAACATCAAAATAATGATAGGAGGCAGAGCAGTGTCACTTTTGATTAGAGGAATGTAAAGCCTGCATTGTATGTAAGAACAAAGACACTTAATTACATAGATTGTTGACTAAGTGGATGATAGTTGTGTGTTTCTTTATTTTTCGAAAGGAGACTCCCTTTTCAACTATAATTTACAGCGAGCTTCTGGCAAGAAAATAAATTAGGGCAGCATGGTAGCATGCTGGTTAGCACAACGCTTTGCCATCTGGGTTCAATTCTTGCCACTGTCTGTGTTCTCCCTGTGGCTGTGTGGGTTTCCTCTGGTGCTTTGGTTTCTTCCAACAGTACTGGTTGGTAGATTAATTGGTCATTGCAAACTATCCCTTAACTAGGCTACGGTTAAATCGGGGATGCTGGCGGAAGCATCGAAAGGCTGGAAGGGCCTACTCGCACTGTATCTCAATAATTAAATAAAAATCCAATTCATTGTGTTTCGCGTATACCAGCTTCACAGAGCAAGACTATTAAAAGAAAAACCTTTCTTTCTTTCTAAATCTTTTTATTAATATTAGTAATATGGACAGAATACAAATGATATATTGATAAAGAAATTACCAACATATAAATTCCATTACATATGAAAAAAAGCATACATAATAGTTACAATATAAATGAGTTTACCAAAACATAAGCCATAAAATATATGTATGAACATAGTAAGTCTAAATATTTCATAATATATGATATAAAGAAAACAGAAAAAAGAACAAAAAACAAAAAAAAATATAATGCCAATCCAGCTAATCTAATCTAATAACTAATATAGAAGAAAAAAGAAGCAAAAAAAAGAGAGAGAAAAAATGGGGGCTGTTTATAATATCTCACAAAAATAAGTATTCATCAAAATCCATAAGCTAAAAGCTGGGAAATCAAATGAACTTGGCACAGGGTCATATTACATCATATGAAAATGTTGAATAAATGGTCTCCATAACTTTTCAAATTTAATAGAAGTCTCAAAAGTACCACTTCTAATTTTTTCTAAATTTAGACATAATATTAAAAGAAAAACCATGCCTCAATGACGCAAGGGTTTCCTTCTGACTGTATGATAGCCTTCACTGAGAGTCAGTTCTAGCTGCAGTGGGCAGAATTCACCACAATTAGAGCACAGTTATAAAACTACAGTGATATTAATGAACAAAGTGACTAGAACTTTTGTTTAGAAGTGTTTGAGTACTACAAAATAAATTAATAAATATATTAAAAGTAGACAGTTTTTAAAACCCTGTTCGTTTGTCATTTTAAAGCGGAATTACACTTATTTTTACTTAGTTGGTTCACTGGATGTGGAATCACTGCAAAAATCAAACATCCATTGCCATCTCTGACTGTTCTTGGGAAGCTGATATAGGGCCCATTCTCAAACCAAGAGAGCACTTTAAAAAAGTGAACAATGCAACTGTCCATCTCCCACTACTTTGAACCCCTTCTCTTCATGCTCATGGATCCTGCTGTGGGTTTTACGAAGTATGCATTTGAATTAGCTTTCAATTTAAGTGAATTATTTTCAAAAACAAGGCAAGCTCAAATGGACTCATGACTGGCATGGACCAGTTGTACCAAAGGGCTCCATGGTTCCATGCTCCATGGTTAAATCATTGGAGGATAGTAACCTACAAAAATAAAGTAACGGTGCTTTTTGGTAACCATTAAGTTGCGAAAATTAAAAACACATTTTATTGTATAGCAATAAAGTACAACTTCTATTACGATTGGCCTTCTTTCCGAAAAAGTTAATTTCAAACACTGCTAGAGTAATAAGTAGCTAACTAATTCTGACGGCTAGACTTATATTTTGCTACAGACAGTAAACACCTAGACAGAGGCAATCTAGATTTAATATTCAGGGTTGTTACAGAAGTTCTAATGTAGACTACAGAATCATGAACTTCATTGGAAAAAGATTAGTTTTCGAAGAAAAAAATTTAATTAGGTTTATTTTTTATGGAACTATTAACAGATCACTGAACTTTTCCTCAACCAGAACACTGGTTAAAGTTACTGCTGCCAAAAAGATCTGCATTTGTTTTGCACTTTTCAAGATGTCAGGACGTCCCAAACTATTTAAGAGTTAAAATAATTTTAAAGTACCAACACCCATAGCAATTTGTTGAGCCAGAAAAGTCTGCTAGAAACGAACATCCATGGACCCCAACTGAGAAAAAAGTTTGTTGCATCAAGTACTCATAAATGGACTTTTTTATGTAAGAAAACAACCATACATCCATGGCATAAAAAAATAGGGAAAAGGGGGAAATTAAATACCAATAGCATGCAAACCAATTCTTCCTTGGTGATAGATTACACAGCTCACATAATTTGTACTAATTAATAACGTGTACATGATAGTCTACTTCATTTTCATAAAAGATTAGCCAAGTTCCTCCCTTTGAAAATGTACAAAAATTTTCATTGCATGTATAGTACCTATAAGAAATATTCACCCCCCCCCACCCGGAAATTTTCATGTTTTATTGTTTTACGACATTGACTCAGAGTGAATTTAATTTGGCTTTTTTGACACTCTTGTGTCAAAGTGAAAACAGATCTCTACAGAGTTATTTTAATTATTTACAAATATAAAACAAAGTAAAATTGATTTCCTAAGTATTCACCCCCTTTAATGACACACCAAATCATCACTGGTGCAGCCAATTGGTTTTAGAAGTCACATAATTAGTTAAATGGAGATCACCTGTGTGCAGTCAAGGTGTTTCAATGCATTGTAATAAATATGCCCTATATCTGGAAGGTCCAACTGCTGGTAAGTCAGTACCAAGACAATAAAAGAACACTTAAAGCAACTCTGCAAAAAGGTTATTGAAAGGAGATTGAGAGAAGAAACTTTCTAAGTCACTGAAAATACCTTGGAGTATAGTAAAATCAATCAAGAAATGGAAAGTATATGGCACAGCTGTAATCTGCCTAGAATAGGCTGTGCTCAAAAACTGAGTGACCGTGCAAGAAGGGGACTAGAGAGAGAGGCCACTAAGAGACCTATGACAAGGCTGGAAGAGTTACAAGCTTCAGTGGCTGAGGTCAGAGAGACTGCGCATACAACTGTTGCCCAAGTGCTTCACCAGTTGCAACTCTATGGGAGAGTGGCAAAGAGAAAGCCACTGTTGGGAAAATAAACTCACATGATATCTGAGAGTTTGCCAGAAGGTATGTGGGAAACATTCAAATCAGCTGGAAGAAGGTTCTATGGTCTGATGAAACCGAAATTGAGCTTTTTGGCCATTAGACTAAATGCTATGCTTTGTCTAAGCCAAATATTGCACGTCATTAAACACATACCATCCCTACCATTAAGCATGGTGATGGCTGCATCATGCTGTGGGGATGCTTCACTACAGCAGTCCTTGGAATACTTGTGAAGGTGCAGAAAGATACAGGGAAATCCTGAAGAAAACTTAATGCAGTCTGCAAGAGAAATGCAATTGAGGAGATTTATTTTTCAGCAAGACAATGACCCCAAGCATAAAACCAAAGCACACAGGAATGGCTTAAAAACAACAAATTTAATCTCCTGGAGTGGCCAAGTCAGAGTCCAGACCTCAATCCAATTGAGAATTTGTGGCTGGATGTAAAAGGACTGTTCACTCACGATCCCCATGCAATCTGACAGAGCTTGAGCAGTTTTGTAAAGAATGGGGAAAAACCAGTGTTCAGATGTGCAAAGCTGATGAAGACATGTCCACACAGACCCAAGGCTGTAATTGTTGCCAAAGGTTCATCTCCTAAATACTGACCTGAAGAGGGTCAATAATTATTCAATCAATTATTTTGTTTAATAATTATAATAATTTTAGACCAATTTGTAGAAATTGGTTTTCACTTTGACTCAAGAGTCCTTTCTGTTGATCAGTGTCAAAAAAGCCAAATTAAATCCACTGTGATTCAATGTTGTAAAACAATAAAACATGAAAACTTCCAAGGGCGGTGAATACACTTTATAGGCACTGTAAATAGAGCTTTTGCAGACTCAGAGCTTCAGCCATCGGGCCTTGACTTTTGATCTACCTTCGAGCTTTGGTATCAACCCTAAGGCTTGCTGATGACAAGACTGCGAACTTTGGATAGTGAACTCCAGGCTTCTCACTCTGGACTCTCTGACTCCCATATCTAGGAGGTTACTAGCCCTTGGGCTTCTTGCCCATACAGGCTTCTAAACCTGGGACCTGGAGGGACTTGCTAACCTGAGGGAGGGGGCACCAACCCTCATCTTGACTGATCTTCAACCACAGCATCTGCTGGCCAAACATCCATCCACTGATGTCCTGGTCATCCACTGGTCTTCGAACATGGAATGAAGGCCTATACTCCAGCCTCTAACTCCCCATATCCCTATCCCTAAACCATAACATTACTCCCCAACTCCATTCCCCAAAACTATCCCTACAGACCTAAACACAACTACGCAAGTCTGAGGCACAACCTCAACAGAGACAGCAGGCCAGCGCTACCTTGACTGAAAGCATGTTGACCCAATTAACAAAATTACTTCAGAACTCAGTGAGAACATTACCCAGTTCTTCTCTTGCATTTATTACGTAAGCAAGCTTGACTATTTTCATGGCTGATTCAACTTGGAGGAGATTGGTACTTCGTGTCCTAGTCAAGCATCCAAGATGTTAGATGTTCTTATTTACCTTGTGTTCTTCAGCTTGCATCTTCTTTTGTAGGTCAGATTGATTAAAAGGAATAGCTTCCAGTTTGGTGGAGAAACTCCCAAGTAGGCTGATTTGATTCACCACCTGGGAAGGTGAGGCCACTCTAACCCACTGCCTTTTGATAAGGTTCTAATAAATGGAACTGTGGTTAGATAAGGTGAATGAAGAGCTTGGAGGAAAATTATTAAGTTTTTTTTCCCTGGCCCATGCATCTGCTGATTTCTTTAAAACCTGCAAAGTTAAAATGGGAACATACCAGTACTACAAAAATAGTCAAATTGCCACTCTGCCTTTGGCATAGTAGTGGGAGAAAGTATTTCAACTATGCTAGTTGGTTGGCACTCATTTTAAAGCAGGTTCGTGTACTTGCTGGAGTTTAGGAGAACGAGTATCTCATTGAAACCTTTGATACTGAAAGGCCTAGGTAGTGTGGAGTGGAGAAAATGCTTCCCATAGTAGGTGAACCTAGGACCACAGGACATAGACTCTGAATACAGGGATATCTATTTAGAATGGACGATGAATTTCTTTAGCCAGAAGGAGGTGAATCTGTGAAATTCATTGCCACAGATGACTGTGGAAGCCAAGTCATTAAGCATAGTTTAAAGCGGAGGGAGATGGATTCTTAATTAGTCAGGACATCATATGTTACAGGGAGAAGGCAGAAGAATGGGTTTGAGAGGGATAATAAATCAGCCAGAATGGAATGGTGGAGCAGTTTAATGGGCCAAGTGACCCAATTCTGTTCCTATCTCTTATGATCAAAATTATTCAACATCAACTTTCATTACAATTCCCCAAAAGGTATAATCTATGACCTGACATTATTTAGATACTGTGGCTTCATTCTCCATTCCACAACAACCTACCACCAATGTAAACTCAGGACTTCCAAGCTACTAATGACTCACTGATCAAATTTAAAAAAAAACAAACAATCTCTTCCCTAAATGTTATCAAATTCAGTGCACCCTCTCTTCACATGAAGTTACAGTATATCTGTCTCTCGGGTAGCAGGAAGAAGAACAGACAACTCCCTAGGAAGAAAAGAAGAGGTTGTCAGGGCTATGAACACTAATCTACTTACTCTGCCATTCTGTTCAGTTTTCAGTAGAGTCTTTCCATTCAGCACATTGAAGATTTACCCTTCTGGATTGCTGTTATGCACAGCTTTCCAACAGCTTTTAAGTGAAGCTTTCTGACATTAAACTTGCACAAGCACACCAAGTTTTCTGTTTGCTAGGTGCTCAGTCTGAAAGCTGAATTCTGCGCTATTGAAGAAACAAAAGGCTTAATAAAAAATATGGTAGAAAGTAAACTTCCATTAAGAACCAAATCTTGACAGAAAGGCATTTTTGTATTATATGTACTGGCACAATTAGTGTTTTTCAACTTCTTAGTAATCATTCTTGATTAACAATTTTGGCTGATTTTAAATTTGTTCAGGGTAGTGCTATTTATAATATTGCAAAAGCACTTAAGTGTTCTTATCAAAATGATTGAGAGCTTTGACTCAGATACTGTACCGTATACACCTTATGTGAGAATTTAAATTTCAGAGTGCCATGTTAGTTTAAAATAAACAAGCAATTCTGGAAAAGGAGCAAATTATTAAGACTGTAATGAACTGCTTCAAAAGTTAAGTGCACTTTTCTTTTTGAGAAAGCCTGGTCCAGACTGTATCTACAGACAAAGCAAATAAAAACAATGCAACATCTTACTGACTGCAGTTACATGATTTCCATTTTGACTTGTGTACAGCACAAGTTGAATTGACGACAGATTCCATATGATCATAATATATTTCAGTTTTACTTCCCAAGAATTTTGTTGAGTTCATATTGAAGCACATAAAAAATTATGGTTTCAAGACTACTGTACTTCAGTACACAGTGACTGATGAAACCAATTTCAACTCACCTGAACACAAAGCTACACCAGGAAATTGTGCTTAAAAGGGTTGTGAAGCCATTGACAAAAATTGCCTCATACTAATTCAGTTTATGTCGGCTATAGCACCATTCAAATTGATATAAACTGAAAGTTAAAGTATTTGTATAAAGCATGGTTCATCTGAATACACATGGGCTGAGACATTATTCAGACTAGGAAAGACATATTGAAGTACATCATGTAAGAAGGAGGCCTCAGCCAGTTTCAAGTACAGATCCTACTCTGAGTGAGACCCAAGCGTAGAATCATTGTCATTCAATTGTAGAGCACAGAAAGAGGCCATTTGGCCAAATGTGATTATGACAATCATCATGCCTCTCTCACATTTTATGTGAAAACTTACT
This sequence comes from Hypanus sabinus, assembly GCF_030144855.1. Classification (NCBI taxonomy): domain Eukaryota; kingdom Metazoa; phylum Chordata; class Chondrichthyes; order Myliobatiformes; family Dasyatidae; genus Hypanus; species Hypanus sabinus. The sequence goes on from NC_082707.1 coordinate 130,197,580, forward strand.
TCAGATTTCCTTTAACCTCCACCCCCCCCCCCCAACCACATTAAATTTATGCCATCTAGTCTTAGACACTACTACCATGGGAAACAGACCCAAGCCATCTACTCTGCCTATGCCTCTCAAATTTATTTACTTCTATCACTTTCATCTTGTCATAGATTTTTTGATAAGAGTGTGGTGACCAGGACTGCACACAATACTCCAAGGACAAGCTAACCAATATTTTGCACAATGGTAACATGATATCCTAATTCTTATACTTAGTGCCTTGGGCACTAAAGCAAATATGCCATACACCTTCCTTACCACCTTGTCTTTTATTTTCCCATTTTTAGACCTTGTTTTCTTCGACAAGATCTGTTCTCCAGCACTTTCGGGGGGCTCTGCATTTCTCTGTGTATTTCCAAAATGCATCATTTCACACTTGTAGTTAAGTTCCATCTGCCATTCCTTTGTTACTTTCACAGTTGATCTCTATCTAAACTTGCTACTATATATCACCATTTTTGTTGATATCTGCAGACTTGCTAATCATGCTACCTATATTCCAGGGGTGGGCAAACTTTTTGACTTGTGGGCCACAAAGGGTTCTAAAATTTGACAGGGGGGCCGGACCAGGAGCAGATGGACGGAGTGTTTTGGTAATACACCTCATAAGAGAAAATAAAATATCATGGGATATGTAGAAAACATGTGCTTTAATTTCAATTGAAAATGAACAAATGCATTACAACAAAATATCTGTCTTTGAAGTCCCATGGTATTTAGCTATTTATTGAAATGACTTTTAAAACACTGAAAATTACATGAATAAAATACAGCTTTTTTAATAGTAACAGTTATTATTTTAAAGCACTGAAAATTCTGTTATCCTTTAAGATATTATCATCATCACTCTCCTCCTGACTGTCTTTATTTCAAAAATGGTAGGAGATGCAGGTCTACTTGTCCTGCTCCTTCTTATTCAATTGTCCTCTGTGCCAAAACTCAACAACGACCAGCACAAGGACAGAACAGCGATAGCGCGCCAGTATGCGGAGCGCGTTATTTGATCTGGAGCGCATTTTTTATTTTGAGAACGTACGTGCACCTGCGCACTACTCATGTCCATCGCTTAACAGAAATGACATGTAACATGTAAGGCTTATTGAAAAAAATATTTTCAAATGCATTTTTTACATAACACAACGAAGAAACTTAATTTTAATTTCAGTGGGAACAGTGTTGTTGGTCTCCCTTTTTAGCCAGCGCATCAAAGTCTGGATTTAGTTTTGTTGTGGCGATTCTCAGGATGGATCTGAGGTGTTAGTCAGTTAACTTGGATCTGTGGCTGGCTTTGTTGATGTTCATGACGCTGAACGCCTGTTCACACAAACAGGTCGAGCCGAACAAAGAGTAAAGCGTAAATGTGGAGTAATACGCTGCACCTCAACAAAGGTCAATGTATATAGAGTGCGTCATCTATTGGGAAAACGCCAGAATTGCGGGGAAAAAATGTTAACAAGGTTTATTAATATAATTTCATCAAGTTCTGCGGGCTGGATTAAAAAGCTTAACGGGCCGCATATGGCCCCCGGGCCGTAGTTTGCCCATGCCTGCTATATTCTCATCTAAATCTTTTAGGTACTGTACATGACAAACAACAAAAGACACACAACCATTGTGTAGTACACCAATGGTCATAGACTGCCAAACTGGAAAAAGCAACCCCCACAACCACCCTATGACACCTATCACCAAATCAATTTTGTATCCAATTTGATAACTCACCCTGGATCTCTGGCATTCTAATCTTCCAGAGACCAACATACTGTGAGGGACCTTCGTAAAAAGGCCTTGCTAAAGTTAATATAGATAATGCCTAACGCAGTGCCTTCAGCAATTTTCTTGGTCACCACTTCAAAAAAAGAAACTCATTCAAATTTATAAAACATAATTTGCTTTGTACAAAGCTATACTAACTATCCTTAATTAATTACAAATAAATCTGGATCCCTTCCAATAACATTCTCATCGCTGATACTAAGCTCTCCAGCCTGAAGTTCCCTGATTTATCACCCCCAATTGACCTCAAATTAAAAAGCACAACAGCCATCTTCCAGTCTCTAGTACCTTCTCTGTAGTTCACAAAGGCACTAAAATCTCTAATGAGACCCTAAAAATACCCTCTCATGTGACCCTTAGATACACTTAACATAAGCTAACAATTTAGTTATTTGAAGGGATAGGTGTTAGAGAGATTATGATTAGCGATTCGATGGAAGGGGGCTGAAGTGTCTTGCACACAAATGAGAACTTTAAATATATCAGGAGCAACTGAGGTTTGTAGAGGAGGAAAGTAAGGGGAAATGGAAGAAAATAAATCTAAAAAGGAAAAAAAAACATACTTGCAACCCAAAAGGTGCTTTGGACTTTGTGACGGTTACAAGCATGCTTGGGACCCCTTAACCAATGCTAGAGCAGGTCTCAATCCCCCACTTGTAGTCTGATTCTGGACAAGCATTATGTAGGCTTGTATGAGCAAAAGACATGCGTACAAACATCTAGTTGTGCACTCACAATATCAGTCACTGTGCCTGGCATTTATTGTTTCAGCACTGAACATGAAAAAAGCCAACCATCCTTCAACAACATGAAGAAATACAGTATTACAGGGGAGCTTGCATGCATATGAACGGTGGAAAAGGAGAGCTGGCCAGTAAAGTTGTAAAGAAATTTATTTTGATTTGGTATATTTACAGGTAGGGAAAAACACACTGGTAATGGTGGGTATTTAATATAAATAGAAATGGCCATTTGTATAAATTCTTGCATTGACAGATGGCAAACAAATAATGTATGAAAATGTTTATCACCTATAGTAAGTTCTAGGTTAACTTTCCTTCCATTATGTTGAATTAGATGTTGTTGCATCCTCAGGATTCCCCCCCCCCCCCCCTTCAAGGTGGTCAAATGGAAGGGACAGATCCATGACTCAGCAATTACCTTTTTTTTAAAAAGGAAACAAAACATAACTGTAATGCTGGTTAGAATGCAGCATTATACTCCTCAGGAAAAAAACATGTTAAACCCACATTGCTAATCTGTTCACACAGACTTTCATAATAAACATCTGAATCCTTACCTGCCTATAGATTGGTTTCTGCTTAATTCATGGAATATTTGTCAATGCATTCAGACCTACATTAGGTTTTTCAAAATGATATCATACAAAACTTTGAAATTTCGACAGAATGCTTTATATTACCTACTAACTGTAGATGATTAAATAAATATTAGTTTTCTTTATCATATTAATGAGAGTAAAATGTAGAAGTTCGCAATAATTTATTCACACAAGTCTTATTAAATCATCATTCATTGTTTCTTTCAGTCTCAGCATTTGATGATCCTGGGTCCCTTTCACTAAATGTTATTATTTCTAAAAAATTACACCTTTCACTTCATTTAAATGGTTTTACCTAAGTTGCTCCTCCCCTCTTTCTGGGCTCTGACCTGTTATCCAATTTAGATGCAGTAACCTGGTTCCTGAACGCCTTTATTTCGAGTTTTGCTTTGAGCCCTCATAAACCAACTGATCTTCTGCTGCTGATCATTTAGAAAGTACTTTGTAAAGTGAATTCACCCTGTGCTCCTTAGTCCAATGCCCATCTGAACAGTTCCAGGCTTTGCAAATCCATGTTTGCATATGATTTCATACAAGTTGTCCTTCCTCCCCATTGAGTTGGCGTAGTTGGAGGGAGGCTTTGAATCCACTGCATCTTTGGGTCACCATCAAGCAATGGCCAAAGTGAGCATAACACAAATTTGCTATCAATCTAAAGGCAGCAAAACACCTCTAAACATACTTTCTAACAAGTTACACCCATAAGAACCCCTCTCACAGGAAAAATATTCAGGTGGATTAAACTTTGAATAATCCTCTATGTTACACAAGAGCTCAAAACCCAGTAAAGACAAATTGCTGTGCCCATAAGCAGCAGCACTGGAAATAATGAAAATGTATTCTCTTCACAGTCCAGATATTAGACCCAATGCTACTGAAAACGCCTAGAAATATCCACCACCAAACCTCATAAGCAGAACATAATTGAGCCTAACCAATAAATATCATGACTACCAAACCTACAAATTAGATAAAAATTGAAATAGAATAATCAGCTGGGAAGGAGATTGAAATTTTTAAAAAATAATCATTTCTAAAGGGTGAGAGACTGTGATGTGGTGGTAGTCAAAGGTGGCCATCCAGGCTGGAACTTACTGGGAACACAACTCTACAATAAATGCATACTTTCAAATTTCATATGATTAAACTTCCAGTATTGGGATCATAGCTGACAGATCTTGCTTTTAGGAGCTGAAATCTAGCTCAAGGAGATCATTATCACTAATATTCTAACCATGTTGTAATAGCATCGTGCAATATTTGCCTTCTTCATACAAAGTCATCTTCCAGAGTTTACATCTCACACAAATCTTTTAAATGACCTCAAAACTATTAGTCTATCAAAACATTCCACTGTGCGCTGCAATCTCCTTATTGACATAGTTTTGATAACATTTCATAATAACTTTATCAAATAGATCAGCAGCTGCAAAGGTAAATGTTTTGTTAATTTAATGAGGTTGCTTTTACATGATAAACATACAAGTAAAATAGTTTCTAAATAACTTTAACTGAGATACTGAAACCTGCTTCTTTTTATCAGCACAAATGGGACCAATGTAGATTAGCAAGTGACAAAATGACAGTGGTAACATTGCACCAGGTACTTGCAGTTGTTTTTCTTACCTTTGTACCAATCATATGATTCACACGCTACAATGACATCATTGTGTGTGCAATGATTCTTTTGAACGTCTGTGCTACAATTGCACCACGTTCACCCAGGAGCCACTGTTAATCGATGTTCAACTGTCACATGGTAAATAGCCCTGCTTTAACACTTCCATGCAAGAGACATCCATACGTGGAAAGTCCCTCAATCAAACTTTGTTTCAAACAAGCTGGATGCTGCCCAACCGGCTGAGTTCATCCAGCTTGTTTGTACATGTTGATTTGACCACAGCATCTGCACTGTACTTTGTGTCAAACTTTGTTTCAAGCCTGACCAAGCACGAAACCAACCACCTCTCTAGACTTTTGACCACTAACCTCTGATCAACCAAAGCACAACTTCCAGGCCAAGTCTAGAATAATCCAACCTGATGCTCTCTATTCACAATCCCTTTGCTATCAGAAAGTCTGTCCTGGGTTTACAACTAGTCCCAAAACAATACACCCAGCCTTAAGAGACTGCAGTCACTTGATGCCAGTACTTCTACACTGAAACTGTGGCTTAGGTATTGAAAAAGAAGCTTTCTCCAATATTTAGGCTACTGAGAGCATGTAACACAACCATTGTTTTAAAGATTAGCTTTATTTGTCCATGTTCATCAGACAGTGAAATGCTTCATTTGCATCATCCACAGTCTGAGGATGTGCTAGGGCAGCCTGCAAGAGTCACCATGTTTCCAGTACCACCATAGCATACCCACATCTTACTAACCTATACACCTTTAGAACATGGGCAAAGAAACTGGAGCTCCAACAGATAATATGCAAACATTATCTGTTAGCTGTAAGCCCATGTTTAGAGTATGCTGCAAGTATTACATGGAACACATGAAATTTGCCATCATAGCCTGAACCACTATATGATTTTTTGCAATGTTACAAAGGAATGGATCTGCAATGACACTGCGCTTGGTTAATCTGGACTCTGAAACAGGCGGTGTGGTTCACCCATTAATATGAATTGTCACTTCAGATACACTGCTCAAATATTAACAGCAAGAATTCAAAATATCTTGGTCCAACTAAAGATCAGTAAATTTCTTTTTTTTTTAACTCAACAACCTGAAATATGTTGTAATTTCTTTTTAAATTGCAGTTCTGCACCAATATCAAAGTCCGTCAAGGCGGTCAAACTATAGCAGAAGGAGACAGTTGAATTCTCCAATTTTGAGAACTTCCAAGGAGGAAATGGTGATGAGCCCCAGCTGATTCAGATTTCTACCAGTACTCTCACCCACCTCCCCGCCCACCAACCACCACCCTCAAGTGTTGCCTCTGCTTCCCAAGCATATCCCGAAAATGATGCAACAAACAATACCAACCAAACATATAAATGAATGTGTTGGCAGTTCCCTGCCATCCAACAAACTATTTCAAGGCATACTCATTAAAAAGAAATCATACAAGTGCATATGAGAGGCTGGAGGCAAGGAGTGGTTAGCGCAGTGTGCTAAAAAGGTACTACCATCAAAAGTCATTAAGTCAGAGGTTCCCAACCTTTTTTATGCCATGGACCAATACCATTAAACAAGGGGTAGATAGATCCCTGCAAGAAGTTATACAGCACAGAAATACAATAATCTTCAAGTACCTATCTACTTTAATCTCATTTACCCACACCTGGTCCACATGTGCTTTTTCCTAGTGATTGAGGACTCATCTAGAAGCCTCTTAAGTGATGCTAAGAGTCACCTTCTCAAGAACTACATTTCGAATTGCAAACACCTCCTGGGTATTAATGTATATAACAAATATCAAGAACCCCAGGATCTACTGCTGAAGTACACCACTAGACACAAGAGCAAATTTGTACATTGTTACCTATACATTATGTTTTCATAAGATTGCTATATATAGTGCATCTTGTGCTGCATCAGATCCAAATCTTAAACAGTTCTATCATTAGGTTCTGTCCCTGTACAAGCTAATTTAGATATTAATTTGCCAACTTGTCTTTAATCCCGTGGACTCTAACCTTTTGGCTCTAACCTTGTTGAAAGCCATTGGAAATCTATGTTAACCACTTTAATAGCACTACCTTTATCACTAAGTTTCTTGCAAAATTCTTAGTTCAATTAGTCAGACAGGATCTCTCACCAACAAATCTATGCTGACCAGTTCTTGCCTTTTCAAGTGTAAATTAATCCTGTCCCTCAAATTTTTCCTATAATTTCTCACCACTGATGTTAAACTAATTGCCCTATAATTACATAGCATGTCCTTGCTGCTTTCCTAACCAAGTTTAAATACATAGAGTGCTGTGCAAAAGTTTTAGGCACATATAGTATATATAGCTAGGGCTTACGATTTTTGCACTGTACTGTTCATTGTTTAAAATAGAAAGGTGGTTGGGAAACAGAAATAAGAGTACTTAGCTTTGTATTAGCATAGTAGTATTGCATGTTATTTGGTAACATATAGAATACTGTGCAAAAGTATTAGGTATCCTATATACGTGCCAAAGACTTTTGCACAGCACTGTAAGTAAATATGCTAACAAGTGGGTTCAGGTAGTCTTTGAACATTCATGTTACTCACTTCATTCTGTTGCTCATGAGATACTCAGAAGGCTAGTACGTTAAGTGGAAGCTCAACAAACTGCTGGTGGAGTTTCTGCAGGTAGCAGCAGTAAATAAGAAGTTTTGTCAGCTATCTGAAACTTTTTGAAATCAGAACCCAAGCCTTTAACCTTACTTCCCAACATCATCATTGGACTTGGAAAGTAAATACTAATGGAGTTCTGTTGTTGTAATGGGTGAAGTAAATTTCCTTTAAATGTGCAACACCCTCTCCCACACTTCATAAAGGCAGATCACAAGTACTGAGATAGGTGGAATGGGTTAGAAAACCAACATTTCTTTGTAAGAGAGGAAAGTGAGAAGGGAAGTCAATGGGGCATATAAAGCATTAACTAGGATAAATTAGTCCTGAGTATGTTTTCATTTTATATTTAAAAGCCCTAGCTATATATATGTGCCTAAAACTTTTGCACAGCACTGTACATATTTAAACTTGGTTAGCAAAGCAGCAAGGACATGCTATGTAATTATAGTAAATTTGCTGATGACACAAAGGTTGGATGTGTTGTGGATAGTGTGGAAGGCTGTCAGAGGTTACAGCAGGACGTTGATAGGATGCAAAACTGGGCTGAGAAGTGGCAGATGCAGTTCAATCCAAATAAGTGTGAGGTGGTTCATTTTGGTAGGTCAAATATGATGGCAGAATACAGTCTTAATGGCAAGACTCTTGGCACTGTGGAGGATTAGAGGGATCTAAGTCCACAGGACGCTCAAAGTTGTTGTGCAGGTTGACTCTGTGGTTAAGAAGGCATATGGTGCATTGGCCTTCATCAATCGTGGGATTGAGTTTAGGAGCTGAGAGGTAATGTTGCAGCTATATAGGACCCTGGTCAGACCCCACCTGGAGTACTGTACTCAGTTCTGGTCACCTCTCTACAGGAAGGATGTGGAAACCATAGAGAGGGTGCAGAGGGGATTTACAAGGATATTGCCTGGATTGGGGAGCATGCCTTATGAGAATAGGTTGAGTGAACTTGGCCTTTTCTTCTTGGAGTGACGGAGGATGAGAGGTGACCTGATAGAGGTATACAAGATGATAAGAGGCATTGACCATGTGGATAGTCAGAGGCTTTTTCCCAGGGCTGAAATGGCTAGCATAAGAGGGCACAGTTTTAAGGTGCCTGGAGGTAGGTACAGAGGAGATGTCAGGAGTAAGTTTTTTTTTAATGCAAAGAATGGTGAGTGTGTGGAATGGGCTGTCAGTGACAGTGGTGGAGGCAGATACAATAGGGTCTTTTAAGAGACTCCTGGACAGGTACATGGAGCTCAGAAAAATAGAGGGCTATGGGTAAGCCTAGGTAATATATAAGGTAAGGACATGTTTGGCACAGCTTTGTGGGCCGAAGGGCCTATATTGTGCTGTAGGTTTTTTATTTCTGTAAGAGAACACTGCAACAAACTACTAAACAGCGTATTTGCTAAGTCCAAGTTTATGACGGGTGAAAAAAATTGGAAAATGAGCCAAATGAAATTGGTAGTAGCCCAATTAGCAAATAAATTAGGGATGAATAAGGGACGTGAACTTAAGCAATGAGATATGGCCAATATCAGAGAGATTGATAGTTTTGACCTTAGTCAAAAGTTAACCTTGAGTTAAGTGTGACATTAAGGATGAGAACAGTTTGGTTCTGCCCTGAGACACCAGAGGAAGAGATGGGCTTAACTGGTAGTGAATTGAGTTTGCTTTGAAAATTATAAACTGTAGCTTTACTCTCACCAATTCTTTTAGGAAAAATTCTATTCATACAGTATTTTTCCAGTCTGGATGATACCGTGTACAATGCTCCTTTGGTCGACATCTTATTGACAGATCATGAAACTTAACTTTGTATTAGCATAGTATTTCACTTCCTTCAAGTTTGTTTTCCATCTTGAATGTGACTCTGGAACTGTTGGAGCCTATGATCTGCTGTCTGGAAATTGTTCGGGTGTTGCAGTCTCTGAGAGGATTCCGAGAGGCAGAGGCAGCATGTGCGAACTTCGAGGCGGGCAGGCCGTGGGACGGCGTGTGAACCGATGTTCAACCCGACTTCACTGATTAAAGCTTCCATTGTTCGCTGATTAAAGTGACGAGGGAGATTTAAACATTGAGGTGAGCACCGGCTGCCTGCCTTTCGATCGCTGAGGATTGCTCTGCTACACTACCAGAGGGGAGAGAGCTTGCCGCTGTTCCCAGAGAATGTTGCCCAGGGTTTCTGCATTTTAGATGTGGATTTGGACTATGGACTTCTTTTCCTGGTCTTACAGTATTTTTGTATTCTGTGCTTCCCCCCCCCCGATCTTTCTCGTTTTTGTGCAGTGGGGGTGGGTGGATTTGAGGATCAGTATGCCTGTACTGTTTTCTTTCATTTTTTTTTCATGCAGGGAGGGGGGATTTGAGGGTTGATGTGCCTGGTCAGTTTTTGTGCAGGGAGGGGGAGATTTTGGGGTTGATGATCGTGCTGCCTTTTTTCCTTTCTAGTTTTTATGGCTACCCAGAGAAGAAGAATTTCAGAGTTGTATACTTTGATAACCAATGAACCTTTTTACTGTATTGAATATGTAATAAAGCAGCTGGAAGAAAGGGATTTCACAGATGGTGACTGGGTCAAGCTGGATATCATGAATATATGGATAATCTTAACCTTGATGGAAGAATAATCCACAAGCTTCAAGGATCTTGTAGCAAGGGTAGTGGGAGCTGTGGAGAGACATCAAAAATTCTGATTTGCTGTGGCAAAGAGACATCAGAGGTTATTGTTGACAAGTTTCCAAAATATGGAGTTGTCCATTTAATTTTCCAATTCTTGTTCTACTGACAACATTCTGTGAAGCTCTTTTGGAAATTGCTTGCCCAATATCCCCAATAAACATAAGCCACTGATGATTCAGAGATCCTGCCTACTTTCTTCTATCTTAAAATCCTTTTTATAAATTGATCACTGAAGCCTTTCTGCCAAGATTGATTCCACAAAAGTATTTTTATCACCATTTCTTTTATTTCTGGAATTAATTCACTAAAGCTAAAGTAGTTGATGCACATGAATAACTCTCGGAGACATGAGGCGAGATAGGCTTTTATTAGCTGGAAGAGAGCACTATCAGCAGCAAGAGAAAAACCACACAACATCCTGGAGACTGAGGGAGGAGCAGTGCCTCCAATCGCCTTTATACAGGGGTCTGTGGGAGGAGCCACAGGAGGGGGGGGGGCGTGTCCAGACAGGTATATGTAGTTCACCACAGGTGTCAACCCTGCCATTTAATGAATTGCATTAAACTGATTTGAAGTGTATATTATTTAGAAGTGTAATCTAATTGTTTATCACTTGGCCTTGCATTATTCAAAAAATTGAGCATTGATTTAAAAAAACATACCTAACAATATTAGACACTAATAGAGTGAATATTGTATTTTTCATTGCGCATATAATCAAATGATCTTATGGAGTCCAGAGCATAAACTGCCATTTAACTTGAGTACAGTTGAGAATATCACCCTGAGTCAACAATGGACCAGAGTTAATTATGACATGTATTATGACACAAGACTGTAGTAACTCATGAGGAAAGGAATTTATAAGGCGTAAAAAAAAATCTAATAAAATGCGAATCTGGACCTTCGTTTTCTAGTTAGGTTACAAGCCAATTTTGATAAAATTTTATTTGGTAACAAACAACATCCATTGCCAATTTTTTATTATTTTACAGATTTTAGTAGCGATTAGTCATCCATGAAATAAATCAGCCCTCCTCCAGACATATTTTCCTTCACTAGTTTCTTTAAATGAACAGACTGAAAATTAGTCTAGCACAGCCCAACATGTTAAAAAGTGTGCATAAACAAAATGAAATCAGAAATTAATTGGGTTAAATCTGTCTTACATCTGTTCTACATTTAATCACCTTCCCAAACTTGCAAGCGCAATTTTTATGTTGAATACGTCGTTCAGTGGTACTGTATGGCTACTAACTATAGGTGGCCCCCGTTTTTCGAACATTCGCTTTACGACACCTCGCTGTTAGAAAGTCCTACATTAGTTACTTGTTTATGCTAACCGAAGGTATTTTCACTGTTACGAGAATAGGCAGCATGTGAAAAAGGTAGCACATGCCCCTAGCAGCCAAGCTCCTCCCCTGGAACTGCATTCTAGCTGCCATTGCTTAAACATGTGCCTCTGAGCATCTGTGCTTTATGTCGATTCATTCCATGCATCCGTTAGCAAGATGAGTTCTTAGGTATCGGAAAAGCCTAAAAGAGCTTGTAAGGGTGTTACACTTAGCGTAAAACTAGACATAATTAAGTGTTTCAATCATGGTGAATGAAATAAGGACATTGTCTGCGCGTTGAACCATTCACACTATTCATACACAGAGTGAAAGAATCTTGAAAGCTGCCGATGTTACAGGTGGTTCTGCTAGTAGCAAAGTTGTCTCTCTTAGTCAGCATCCAATAATGGATAAAATGGAAAGTCTATTGCTTGAGTGGATTAATGTGTGTACAAAGCATGGTGTTTCATTAAGTTATCTTATACTTAAGGAGAAATAAGTCAGTCTTTTTAATAAGCTGAAACAGAAAGGACTGTACAATGATGATGAAAGTGTTGCAGAAGTGTAATTTAAAGGTAGTCATGGGTGGTTTGATTGGTTTCTGAGGCGAGGGCAGTTTACTGGAGAGAGGCTGATACTGAAGCTGCCGAAAAGTTCCCAGCAGAACTGAAGAAAATAATTACAGAAGGTGGTTATTCATACAAGCAAGTGTTTAACTGTGACGAAACTTCAATTTATTGGAAAAAGTTGCCGAGCACCCCAACCTCCGATGACTCAGCCTAACACACCATCATCAGTGTGCTCGCTGTCTTCCTGATTCCAGTAACTGAAACTACACTGTACATACATTATTTCTACTTTATATAGGCTGTGCATTTTATGTGTTATTTGGTATGATTTGGCAGCTTCATAGCTTAAAGATTACTGGAGAGACTGCTTCCACTACGTAGTGAGATTTTCGCTACACTAGACAGTGCTGCAATGATTGCAGAAAAGTATTTCTACTTTATATAGGCTGTGTAATTATCATATCATTCCTGCTTTTACTATATGCTACTGTTATTTTAGGTTTTATGTGTACTTGGCATGACTTTGTAGGTTATTTTTTGGGTCTGGGAACGCTCACAAATTTTTCCCATATAAATAAATGTTAATTACTTATTCACTTTATGACATTCCGGCTTACGAACCGTTTCCAAGGAACACTCTACCTTTGGATAGCAGGAGAAATCTGTATGCTCTTTTAGATTAGAAATGAGCATCATGTAATTAAAGCAATAAGGTTATGGATGTATTCTGACAAGTCAGATCATTTTTGAAGATTATCATGCTTTTAATTAATTGCTAGCATGAACACACAACATCAACTTTAGTTTTGCAACAGGTCATGCTTCTTGCTCCTAATCAAAATGCAACACCCCCACATATTGTAACAATAAATTTGGTCTAGACTGCTTAACTGGACATTACAGAAGAACAATTTAGCAAACTGACATAGCTTGAGACATTTGACTTGATTACTTACATTCAACTGTACAGATGTTCATTATTATTGAAATCAATATTTTGCCCAAATCTTGTTACAATGATGACAAAAGAGGCTTATCATTAGTAAAATTATTGGCCATTGCCATCATTATGCCTTGAAACCAATAGCACCTTGTTTAAGGCAGAAATCCCAGTGTTGCTGTCAGAGGTACAATGCTCTTTCACTGAAAGAGCCTGCATCACACAATCAAGGCAAAGCAGCTGAATATTTAAGTGATGAAATATTTTGACTGAAAAAAAGTGCCCTCAAGATTAATTAGATCTCATGGAATAAAATGCAAGTTTTAATGGCATACCAAACTAGATTTCCTGCTCCTCTGGCACCACCAAAACATTACTTTTTGGAATGCACATTGCAATTCCCCTAACTACTTCAGAATATAATGATGTAATACAATTATTTTCAATTATTGCATTTTAAAAATAAGTATTTGCCAATCATTATGTAATAAGATGAAATTTTAAAGCTATCAGATAGCTTGTCCTCCCCCCCCCCCCCCCCCACAATTCTCAGTCAAGGACTCTAATGAATTTGCTACTTAGCCAGCTTGATGGCACCACAAGTGCTGGAAGTCAGGGACCCTTTTGAATTAATGCCTGACAAGAATCAATGTTGAAGAGTTATGCGTGGGCTGGGGGGGGGGGGCAGGTTGCAATGTGGTGAAGCAGGAAAGTACAGTAGAGGCAATGGACACTCCTTGGGCAACTTACTTTAAGGTTGATGATGAACATTTCCCCTTCAACACAAAGTCAAAGACCTGGTATTGACCAGCTTTGATATCAAAATGTTTGCTTTTCATTGGCACAAAGTCATAATAAAATCACCTCATACTTATCTGTCAATGAATTAATGTCTTGAAATTATTCCTCTGTTTTACTCAGCAACTAACAAAAGCATCCATTATTTAATTCTACCTTTTTAAATTTTAAAGAGGGGAAACAGAAAGTAATGTCTAATAAATAAAAGATCTCTTGATAAATTTACAAGGTAGGCACAAATCCATTCAAAACTGGACAGAGATTAAACTGCAATACTGGAGCATAATTCAGACAAGGTACTGGTTGTTAAAAGTTTAGAATGAATGAATTAGTATTGCTTATTAACAAGTTTCCCCAGGTGCATAAATAGTTGAAGTAATATGTCTTGTAAGTACACGTTAGCAGGAAAAATGCAAAATCAAAGAGAAGCTGTTATAAAGGCTGTACATTTCAGCATAGGATACTTCTGTATCAAGCTTCATTCCCTCTCTCCTTTGCATTAACTGTCATTCCTTCAACCACTTTCATGCCACCCCAAAGTCTTAGAGCATTTATATTAGAAGCACTGATGTATGAGGAAATAAAAAGTTTCTTGTTGTTCCAATTATTTCAAGTCATTCAGAAAATAGCTCATTCATTTTGTGGTGTTTCAAATGCACAATGAGACAGTCACTGACTCGCGCCACCCCCCCCCCCCCCCAGCCCATAAGAAACAAAGAGAGAAATAAAGTGTCTTATTATAGTACAAATTCCTGAAAAAGAATATCCAAGGTAACAGAACTGTTATTTATCTATTTAAATGATTAGATCTTAAACTTTGTCCTTTTTTTTTGCAACATAGATAGAGCTCATCAGTAAACAGAACATACTTTTCCAAAACTGATTTGTGAACTTTTCTTTTACATTGGAAGCATTATACAATTCAAGCTGTGTTCTCTGTGTGTTTGGAAGAGGAATGGAGGAAAAGGGGAGTGACTGATGGAAAGAGGCTAATGAAGAAATTCAGTATTTCTCTAGCATTACCCCTTCCCTGTTAATACATGAGAGCTGCAATCAGCTGAAGGCCAGATCAGTGGCATTTAGATCTGGCAATCAGCTGTGACACAAGAGGCCCAGATACAATCTCCAATAAGCCATATCACGTGTGAAGTGGTGGTTCTAGACCAAACGTGAATCACTGCAGGATGCTCGACAGCTGTGGCAGGGCTTGAATGCTATTACCTCCTACAAAGTCAAATCAAACAACATAGGTGACAACAACAACAATTCGCTCCAAAGTGAGCTCAAAGTCTTTTATGCTTGTCTTGTCCGTCAAAATATGGAGGGACCTTCACAAACTCCCAAAGCCACCCTGATGACCTTGCGATTTTAGTCTCTGAGGCTGACGTGAGAACATCATTCAGAAGGGTGAACCAACAGGAGAAGCAACACCTCATTTACGTCTGGATAGTCTCCAGCCCCTTGGCATGAATATTGAATTCTCTCCCCCTCCCTTCCCCCATCCCAGTTTCACTCTGCCTCCTCTTCCAGCTGCCTATCACCTCCCTCATGATTCCGCCTTCTTCTACTACCCATAGTGCTTTCCCCTTACATTCCTTCTTCACCTCTCCTGCCCATTCTTTCCCCCACCCCTTGATCTTTCCTCTTACTGGTTTTTCACCTGGCCCCTACCAGCCTTCTCCTTTCCACCCTCCCGCCACCTTTTTTATTGGGCCCCTGCTCCTCCCTCTTCAGTCCAGACGAAGGGTCTCAGCCTGAAACATTGACTGTTTGTTTCCATGGATGCTGCCCGTCCTCCAGCATGTTGTACGTGTTGCAATATAAAAGTATCACAGCTATTGCAATAAATATTCCTGAAAATAGACTTACTTAATTATAATAAGTACACAGAATATGCTGAGCGTAGAGCATGTACATCAATGTGATCAGAAACCAGTGTACAAGTGTGTGTGGCTTTTATAGCCTTTCTAAAACCTAGGGAAATTTCATGGCGATTTTCATGGTTCAGTAGCCCAAAATCTATAAGATACACCCAAAAGTATTCAGGAAGCAAAATCTTTGTAGTCCAGTGTAGTATGTCTGAGCGTGGCTGATCCCCAAACTATTCGAACAACTACACCTGTTACAACAGACCTCACCCCTGCAACCACCCTCTATCCTAGAACTCTGCTTTCCTTGTTCCTTCTCTCCACTCCAATACATGAAACGTACCGCAAGCCACAGGGGCTGAGGCCTTGCTCCTTGCATGGCTTTGCTCATGAACAGCTTTCAAATGCCTTTGATGAAGAAACAATTTTAAAAGGAATGAATTTATTTAATACAGTATTTTTGGTAAATGAACAACTTACCTTTGTCATAAGAGGTAATCCAGATGCTGGAAATCTGAAGCAATACACATAATGCACTGGAGCTCAGCAAATCAGGCAGCATCTATATATGGGAATAAACAACTTACCTTTTCAACCAAGGTCAATGATCCCATTTAAATTTATCAAATCATTCAACATGCACCATTTGAGAGGGTGGATGGGTCTACAATTGCCTTGTTAGCTCAGGATATTTGGATTTCATTTCTGGACTCAATGCCAAGCAGCAGAACAAGAGGACAGATGCACCAACATCCAACCTCTGGCTCTTCGCTGACCCTGCACTATGACACAAACAGCAGCACAAAATGCTGAAGATGATAACCAAATGTATAGGTTCCAAGTAGGATCTAATAAATAGGCAAAGGTAGGTGGAGAAACAGATGAAGCCACATCTACTAAAATTGGAAAAGTGAAAGAAGATTCAGAGACGATGAAGAGCAAGGCCATCAAAACTGATAAAAGCAAGGATAGATTTTGAAAAGAAAAAGTAACTCCAGTGTTAATCAACCAGCAGCTACTGTGGATTGGTGAACACAGGCATGGTGTGAGAACATGGCATGATGCAACTCGGATTAAGAACAACACAAATTTTCACAAGCTCTAATTCACAATAATTTTTTTTTATTATTTAGACTGCCAACCCAGCAACCCAGTGATTTGTTTATTTTTATTTATTGAGTTACAGTGCAGAGCTGGCCCTTCCGACTTGTCAAGCCCAACAATCCCCCAATTTAAACAATATACAATGACGAATCAACCTACCCATCAGTAGGTCTTTGCACTGGGGGAGGTAACTGCAGCACCCAGAGGAAACCCGTGTGGTCAAACTCCTTAAAGGCAGCGGCAGGAAAGGAACCCGGGTCGCTGGTACTGTAAAGCGTTGTGCTAACCACTATGCTACCATGCCACTAGCCTAATCACAGGACAACTTACAATGATCTATTAACCTACTAACTGGTACTTCTTTGGACCTGGAGGAAGCGCACACAATACACAGAGAGAACATACCAACTCCTTCCAGACCATGCCGGAATTAAACGCTGAAATGTCCCAAGCTTTAATAGTGTTGCATTAGCCATTATGCTACCACACCCATATTCTGCTGTCCAACATGCTAAGTCACAAACTTAATTGTGCATTTATAAATTCAAATACAGTGGATTCTGGTTTATTGGGACACATCATGACCAATACATTCTGGCTCAATAAGGCAGCTGCCCTGATTAGCTGAAGTTTCACAGAAATAGTTAAAAAGGTATGTAAAAAAAGGACAAACAGTAAAAAAATTATGTATTCAAATAAAATACAGAACAAATTAGAGCACAATCAATACTATTACAGTAGTATAAAACTGTATTAGTTCTGAAAAGTTATCAATGGAGGAATTCATCCAGAGTAGGCAAAAAGATCAAAGTAGACTCCTACTGCAGATAATGGATTGATTCATACAATGCTATTGACAATTGCATCCTCCAAATCTTCGTTTCAATTTCAACCTTCAAGTTCTTCATAGTTCCTAACTTGTTGAATTCATGAAACCATTTCATTTTCATCCCCCACCATTTCTGGCACCGCCAAGCCTAAACGTTTGAAAACAGTTTGGAATCTTATTTCTCACCAACTATATCAATGACAAAAATCACTGCTTTTTTGAACACAAACGCGCGCAACTGACAGCACTTAAAAGCCGTTCGCTCAAAGCATGGTGTAATGTCTAATGGCCACACAAGTGTGTGCGATTGTTGCTAATCAGAAACTGTTCAGCAACAAGTCTCTTGCCCCAGTGAAACAGCATAGTATCTCAAACCGAATTGATTAGAGAGCTTAAAGGAAAAGAACCTTAGGGGCAAGTGATTATAATATGCTCAAATTCACCCCGAAATCTGAGAAGGAATAGCTAAAGTCAGATGTGTCAGTATTACAGTGGAGCATAGGGGCACGAGAGAGGAGCTGGCCGGAATTGACTGGAAAAGAACACTGTCAGGGTTGACAGCAAAGCAGCAAAGGCTGCAATTTCTGGAAGCAATTCAGAAGGCTCAGGATATATACATCCCAAAGAGGAAGAAGTATTCTAGAGGAAAAAATGACATAGCCATGGCTAACAAGTCAAAGCCAACAAAAGCCAAAGAGAGGGCATACAATAAAGCAAAAATTAGTGGGAAGTTCAAGGTTTGGAAAGCTTTTAAAAACAAACATAAGGCAAATAAAAAAAGTCATTAAGGTAAAGATGGAATAAGAAAGTAAGCTAGCCAATAACATTAAAGAGGATACCAAAAGTTTCTTCAGATACATAAAGTGTAAACGAGCAGTGAGAATGGATATTGCACTGGAAAACAATGCTGGAAAGGTAATAATAGGGGACAACAAAATGGCAGACAAACTGAATAAGTGCTTTGCATCAGTCTTCACTATGGCAGACACTAGCAGTATGGAGGAAGTTCCAGGTGTCAGGGGGTCATTAAGTATGTGAAGTTACCTTAGCTAGAGAGAAGGTTCCTGGGAAACTGAAAGGTATGAAGTACACAAGTCACCTAGATGAGATGATGTACATTCCAGTGTTCCAAAAGAGGTGGTGAAGAGATTGTGGAGGCATTAGTAGTGATCTTCAAAGAATTTCTAGATTCTGGAAATGGTCCCAGAAGACTGGAAAATTGCAAATGTCACTCCACTCCAAGAAGGGAGAGAAGTAGAAGAAAGGAAACTATAGGCCAGTTAGTCTGACCTCAGTGGTTGGAAAGATCTTGGAGTCAATTATTAAGGATGAGGTCTCAGGGTACTTGGAGGCATATGATTAAATAGCCAGAGTCAACATGATTACCTCAAGGGAAAATCTTGCCTGACAAATCTGTAGGAATTCTTTGAAGAAATAACAAGCAGGATGGACAAAGTAGAACTGGTTGATGATGCGTACTTGGATTGTCAGAAACATTTGACAAGGTGCCACACATGATGCTGCTTAACAAGCTATGAGCTCATGGTATTACAAGCTTAGATAAAGCATAGATAAAGCAGTAACTAATTGGCAGGAGGTGAAGAATGAGAATAAAGGGAGTCCTTCTGGTTGGCTGCCAGTAATCAATAAGTGGTGTTCCACATGGGTCTGTGTTGGGACCAATGCTTTTTACATTTTATGTGAATGATTTGTATGATGAAATTGATGGCTTTGTTGCAAAGTTTGCAGACGATAGGAGGTTAGGTGGAGGGGCAGGTAGTTTTGAGGAAGTAGAGAGGCTACAGAAGGACTTAGATTAGGAGCATGGGCAAAAAAATGACAGATGGAATACAGTGTTGGGACTGTATGGTCATGCACTTTGTTAGAAGAAATAAAAGGTTGACTACTTTTTAAGTTGAGAGAAAATACAAAACTGTGGTGCAGAGGGACTTGAGAGTCCTTGTGCAGGATTCCCTAAAGGTTAATTTACAGGTTGAGTCTGTGTGAGGAAGGTAAATGTGACAATATAAAAGCAAGGATGTAATGTTGAGACTTTATGAAGCACTGGTGAGGCCTCACTTGGAGTTTTGGGCCCCATATCTTAGAAAGGATGCACTGAAACTGGAGAGGGTTCAAAGGAGGTTCACGAAAGTGATTCCATGAATGAATGGCTTGTCATATGAAGAGCACTTGATGGCTCTGGGCCATTGGTGAAATGTCTTCTTAGAATGGATGTGGAGAGGATATTTCCTATGGTGGGAGAGTCTAGGACCAGAGAACGCAGACTCAGAATAGAGGGGCTTCCTTTCAGAATTGATGGGGAGGAATTTCTTTAGCTGGGGAGTGGTGTATCTGTGGAATTCTTTGCCACAGGCAGTTGTGGAGGCTAAGTCTTTATGTATATCTAAGGCAGAGGATGATAAATTCTTGATTGGTCAGGGCATGAAAGGATATAGGGATAAGGCCAGAGGTTGGGGTTGAGAAGAAAATCAGATCAGCCATGATGAGACAGTAGAGCAGACTCAGTGGACCAAGTGGCCTAATTCTACTCCTAATCTTATGGCATGGTGTCTGAAATAAATGAAGGGAATCCCAGCAATTTTCTCATTTTGTTTTTGATCTTGAAGAGTTCTCCCAAATAAATGGCTGTCCCAATTTGCTATGGCCCAATTAACCAGAATCCAATGAACTCCTTGGTATTGATGACAGAAAATTAAATCAGTACAATTCCAGCTTTAACAAGGACAAGAAATGCATATTTTGGAAAAGAAATATTTATGTTACTAATTGTGTGATTGCTCACTCACACTTTTAAGTATGTTAAATGTTTTGGCAGTTGAATTACTGAAAAAAATTCTTGAAGTCACATTACAATGAAATCCAACTTAAGAAAGTGCCATCATGTATCACTATCATACTTGTAGAAGGCTAGCAAGAATAAATTGGTAAATACTCATGGTTTATCATTGTCACTTGCACCAAGGTATAGTGAAAAACTTTTGTTATGCATGCAGTAACCAAAGGCTGTTATTGTTCCCAGGTACTCTATACCATGTAAAAATTGTTCTTCTACTCCATTTATATAAATCTATTTGGCTTTAACATCAACTCTACTTTTGCCATTCAGGTCATGTTCAAAATAAAATGCATGTGCCACATTAAGTACCCTGCTAGTGGTGTAATGGCATCCAGACTGGACTTTAAGGCAAGAGGTTTCAGGTTCAAATCCAGCCGGCTCCTTGCACGCTTTCCATCCATGCTAGGTTAATGTGTTGAGTTAGCAAAACAGTCAAAAGAAATGGCAAGGTTGCTGCCTGATGCACCACAAGGTGTGGAAAGGAACAGCACACCACGTTATGTAAATATACATTGTGATAAGCATGTGTTTTCTCATCAATCTTGCCACTTACCTGTGGGCTATGACAATACTTTTCTGACCACCAGTACCACACTTTCATGCAATGGAAATTAAAAGATACTGCAATAAATTGTGGGATCACCATTCAAATCTGTAATTTTCCTCAGCCCTATGACAAAGCGGAACGGACAAACATCTTAAAATGATGTGAATGGTATCACATTCCTTTTCTTTCCACACTGATGTCTTTAATAGCATGACTCTCTCCTGGGATACTGTTTCCATGGTATATATTCCTTTCCTTCTTCAACTGGTTGTGTGTGAGTGGCACTTGGCTGCTTGTTGGCAGGTGGATTTACCATAGTTGAACTTATTTCCCATCTGATATTTTCATGCATATATTCTAGATCAGTACTCCAGTCTCAATTAGTCAAATCTACATGCCATCCCTGGGTAACAAACAGATTCCATTTTTGCAGACATCCATAAATTGATTTTGTCGAAAATCACTCAATTTGGTAAACATACCTCCACAGCATTGTAACGAATGGCATAAAACTAACAGAAGACTGATAACAACAATCAGTAAAAGTGGAGGGAGAAAAGAAAATCTAATTCTGTTGTTTGTAAAACTGAACATTTGTACGTAAATTAGGCATTTGAATTCAGTAGCACTATGGGAGCTTGTTATTATGTAGAGAATGTAGACCCAACACTGATGAGAAAATAAACTGCAAAGGAGACAGGAAAAGTTTTCTAGTGTTTATAAACATATTGAAACATGTTTAATAGAAGGTGTAATGTCTGGAAATTACAGATTTTTTTGAAAGATAACAAAAATATACCATTTAAATGCAAAGACATTGGTAAGCAATGATATATAATGGAATCTTAGTATTCTGGTATACAAAGTGCAGAAAATTAACGTGGTTAGTTAGCTATTGGGATGAAAAATTACGAGATTTCTTTCTGTACAAGGCGGTTGGATAAAGATTTGATTTGCATTCATACAGGGCCTTAGTAACACAGCAATTAGACTACACTGTAGAGTCTTGGTTTACGAAAGGGTAGAAGCTGGTCTTGGGGATAATACCACACAGATACAACAAATGACATGCAGGATATGGGAATTGTCCTTTGGAAAACAAATCATGTAAATGAACTAATACTCAGTTGAATTTGGAGGAATGATTGGTAATTACATTGATAAATACAATTCTCTGAGCATGATTAACTGAATAAGAGATAGTTTTCTCCAACAGGAGACCTTGCATTGCAAGATCATTGTATCTGGGTAAGGGAGGAGTCATTAAGAATGAGATAAAAATAATTTTTCACTACAGTCAAGCATCATACAGTACAGAAATAGGCCCTTCATGCTGCACATTTGTATAGACCATGGGTGATCCATTTACACTAATCCTACATTATTCCTTTTTTAAAAAAAAAATTTCTCCTTACGTTCTCATCAACACCAGCCCCATTCTTCACCAGCAACTCCCACCCGCCCTCTCCCCCAACGTATTCTAATGGTCACACTGGGGGAAGTCTATAAGAGTTAATTAACCTACTAATCTACATAGTTTTGGGCAGTTAAAGGAAACTGAAGTACGTCACATACAGACAATGTGCATTCTCCAGACAGAGTCCAGGGCAGCTGCTCTACTGGCAGTGCTAGTGTGCCTTCCAAGAGAAGAATGCAAATTCTCAGGCAATATGTATATTAGGGATTCTTGAGAGACATAATTGTATAGCAAAATGATATAGCATTACCTAATAATCATACTGAATGGCAGAGAAAACTCAAATAATCAGAAACCATCACAAATGAGGTGCCGGAAGGATGAGTACTTCTTATGTTTTATGTATGAATTGAGAATTTCATAATATAAGCAGAAGACCAGAGACAAGTAAGCGGGCGTTTGGATTTCAGTTAATTGTTTTAACAAAAATCATTAAAACTGTAGTCAGTCTTAATGAACTTAAACAGATCTTCAACTCCATCTGCTATCATGTAACATTTCACATTTATTCTGGACATCCCCCAACCTCGAGACTTATTGGAGCTACCAGAATTAAAAAAAAAATCTTTTGTGATGCTGTGTTAATCACATCAAATCTTTAGCTTTTCCTTTTTAATTGTACTAAAAAAAGAAAATGACATGGCCATGGGGAAATGGTAAGTGGGGTTAAATGGATATTTTCTGAAAAAGATGCAGGCTGTGCTATACATTCCACTTTGTTTAAGTAATCCAGTTTAGTCATTCAATCTATTATGTACCTTCAGAGAAGTACATATCCCACAATTACTATTAGAGGATACTCCCTACTCTCTATTGTCATCTCAAAGTCTAGTCTAGACAGGGATATTGGCTTGTTCTTTCATCCATGTTCTGTTATTCTCTGCAGCTTAAGCTCAAAAACATTTAAACTCAGAAACAAATAAATTAAGGTTGCAATAAGAAAGGTCATCACCAGGTGGGTCAAATCACTAACACTAGGAATCAATCCTTCAGAAGAGCATGCAATAATAAAAAATACCTCTGAACACAGAAACCATTTGAACCTGACAGCTGGAAAGCTTATTGACTTACTGTAAGAAGGTGAGTAAAATCCATCAAGGGATGATGGGGGTGAGCTGAAGAATGTCTAGCTTCAGGGGGAATTGTTATGCTATATGAACATGCTTCTGCAAAACTTCTACTGGCATATGCATCAAAGAATGCATAGCTTGATCTCTGCTTGCATTTCAATTGTGATTTACAACCCAATTAGAAAAGGTAACTTTGTTGACCAGTGCAAAACAGTTGTTAATTTTATCACTGTAAATCTAACTGCAACTACAAGGCCTTGTATTCCTATAAAGTTTTTTCATGACCTCAAGACATCCAGGATCACTTTAGAGTTAATACGATATATTTGAAATAAAAAAAATTGCTGGCAATACTCAGCAGGTCAGAGAGTATCTGTGGAGAGAAAATTAGGATTAGCACTTCAGGGCAATGGCCGTTCATTAGAACTACAAAATGCTCAGTGTCTTGTTTTAATTTGCAGAGAAAGTGAGGGTTGGAGAGTGCAAAGCAAATGTAAGAACAAAGATCAGCAGACTGAATAACACAAGTATTGGTGGTGCTGGCTGTGAGAGAGGGATTGCTGAATCACAATTGATCTCTCTGGAAGAGATCTATAAACATTTAAATAGATGGAAAAGATTGTGAAGGGAGGGTGAGGGGGGGAAGCAAAAGAAAATGGTGCTGAACCTGGAATACAAAACACCACAAATCCAAAATAATCCAAAAAAAAAATCCAAAATAAATGAAAACTCTGGTACTACTGACCAGGTTAGGCAACATTTGTGGAGGTACCCCCCCCACCCCCGCCGATTGGTTACAGGCCCGAAATATCAATCCTGTTTCTACATCTACAGTTGCTGCCTGGTCTGCTGAGAATTTCCAATTATTTCTGCCTGGTTAATCCTGTGTTGAAGAGAGGCTCAGACAGGAAATAATTTTTCCCCCAATGTCACTTCTGTTGTAGGGTTGAGGGAAACAAGAGCACTCCCTTATGATCCACAAGTTTAGGGTACTTTGGCGTGAAGGTTACTTTCATTCCATTCAGAACCTCCTCAATACCAAAATATTTATCTTAAACCAACATACTGTAACATGAAGAATTTGCTGCCATGTGATAGTGACAGTGTACAGCAAGATGACAATATCAGGCAAATATATCATCTAAATATCTAGGCTGAAAGGGAGCCATCATGGTACAAAGAGGATGGCATTTTCTCATTTCATCACTAAACTGCATCGTAATTAATTTTCTATTTTGTGTAAGCACACCGCAGATTAAAAATATTAAGTCCTGTTATTTAAACTACAACCATCTTTTAGCTATGTGATAAATTATTATGTATCTCAGACATTAAAAATTATATGTGAACTTTAAATCTTTGTCATTTTCCCTTTTTATCTTTCTAATCACATTTTCTCACACTTCTCTACTATTCCACTTATAAATGATCTGGCACAGAAGATCTGGTCAAACAAATTATGAAGTTTATTTTGCTTTTACAGCAAATTATAGTCCAAATATTCAGAATCCCATCAGGAACTTTTCCCAGATAGAACAATAAACTCCACCTGTTCTTGAAGCAAGCAGTTTGGATTTATGTTCCTAAGAACAACTGCAACTCAAATGAAGTGGTGAGATATCTTCATCTTGATTTCAAAGAGAAAAGGAATATACTGTCAAATCATTCTCCATAAAATCTATGACAAAAGAAATTTTGATCTAGTGCCAACATTTTTAAAAAATCATTATTATACAGTTACCAATACACATTGCATCACAGCCCTAGTTCCATCTCTATAAGCACCTTTGCAAAACTGGCCAGCTATAGAAATTGAGCATTCTTATCTCACGAAAAATGCATTATTTTCACTTCACTTTTGTCTCCAAAGTTTTTGCTTCAGAAGTTAACAATGCAATTTTAACAACTGAAAGTTTACTCCTTACATTTTTGTAGTGTGTATAGAACAGGAATTAGGCTTACAAGCAGAATGCTACATCAGTGAGAGCCCTCTCACTAAAATACGTGGTGTTTTTTTCCCCCCGATTGCTGCCTTGGTTCAATTCACACATGGTGTGAAAACAGTTTAACCAGCTGCCATGCAACAGGAATATTGGGGATCTTTAAGGGTTATCGTGCAGTTTTCTTTGCACCCTTCTAGGAGCAGGCTTTCGAGACCAAATTTCTACCTTACTGTTCTGTAGTTATTTTAATTAAAATGCGACAATTGCAACGGTTGTCTCAAAGGAGGCAGCGAATGATCCCCAGAACTTCACCAAGAGGCATACGAAAGAAGCAGCTGTCAGCAACCCTGGTCAGAAATCTTAGCGGGTATAATGTTTAAAGCAACTTATAGCTACAAACAAAACTTACGCTGAAAGTGACTCTGCAAACACAAATTCGAGAAGCAGTGGAAACCCGGGGTATTTATCTTGGCTAACGTTAACGAGGACACCGTGAACAGACCACATTGCGACTAAACAGGTGTGGTGTACAAGTTTTTCTTTCTGTTGATTTAACGTGCTGCAAGTCTGCCACACCTTTCACTAATACGTTAAAAGTGTGGTTCGCAGCATCATCCATTCGTGATTGACCCTTTAAAAAAATTTACTACTTTCACCTTATGTATTAAAGAATACACTTTTGAAGCTAAGCCTAGAGACATCCCAAACACGGGAAAATCCGCAGATGCTGAAAATCCACGGCAACACACGCAACCTGCTGAATTCTGAGAGACATCGGGATGGTTTTTAAGATTTCAGCAGGCCAGACAGCATCTATGCAAAAAAGTAAACAGTCGACGTTTCGGCCAAGACCCAGGGTCTCCGCCCAAAACGTCAACTATACTCTTTTCCGTAGATGCTGCCTTGTTTGGTGACTTCCTCCAGCATTTTGTGTGTGTGCTACTTTGATTTCCAGTATCCGCACAATTTCTTGTGTTTGGTTTTTAAGATTTGCTTTGCTTTTGATAGGTTGTGCCATTTGGTGGCGTTATCCGCCCAACAACGTTCTCTCTCAGGTGAGTAAACTTGACAGCCAGGTAATTTAAAACTGCTTTACCGTAGTACTTTAAAACAATCATGTTCAAAATGACACTGCATGATCGTGCCCATTTAAAATAAGCAGATTACATTTTTAAAAGTGCGATAGAAAGTGCTCACCTTTGCAGACTCCTATCAGCGGTCCTCGGTCTATTCCGGAGCTGCTGTCACCGTCCTCCCCTTCCTCAATGCTGGACAGGCTTTCATTCACACACCACAGACCCGTGTCACATTTGCCCAGCTTGGCGTCCAGCTCGCCACACGTGTCCCCCTTCTGCCGGGCACACACCAGGCAGCAGCCGCAGGCATCCAGCACCTTCGTGCCCGGACAAGTTCGCGGCTCCTCACACCGCTGCCGGCTGCACGGCTGGCAGTCGCGTGTCCGTTCGCTCACGACTCCCCAGCAGCCAGACCACAGCAAGCAGACCGCCAGCAGCCCCGCGCCGTCACGCCGCACCCTCCGCATGACAACTCCCGAGAACGGCAGGATTTACAACAAACTCCTGAAGGATGCCTTGAGCTCCAAGAGACTTCGCGTTGCAACTTAAAGATTCAATTGTCCTTGCTGCTGCCACGCTGATTGAACTCAGAATGTTTTCTGTGAGTTTTCGCGAGTTCCCCCTCTACCTCTTTACTCCAGAGCTCCAGTCCTTATTGTTAAAGTGCTTAACCAAGCCCAGCTCAGGCAGTCGTGCGTGAGTGAGGCAGAGTGCAAATGCACTCGGGTTCCTGTTGCCGAGTGTCTAACCCGCCGCGCGCTCCGCTCTGATTGAGCCTCGGCCCGTGACGCGCGCTTGATTGACAACCCCCGCCGCCCCTCCGTCCCCGCTCGCAGCCCACGTCTGGCGGGCACCCAGCCAGCTGGAGGTCGCGCTTGGGGGCGACCCGCAATTAAACTGCACGCTGTTATCAGCGAGGGGTTGCAGCCCCAGCAGCAACAGGAAGAAAAATATTTGCAGTTTAGGTTGTCCCTGCAGCGTTTCGCCACGTTTTGACCACGGTTTCACTCAACAGCTACACTGAAGCAGGATAAAGGATTAGAATATAAGCGAGGAAAATGATTAAAACCAAGTTGCGATAGAAATGTAAGACATTTGCACATAATCCTCACGGGTATTGCTTAAATCGTTTCTAGGAAAGGGTCTTGCTCTCATTTGGTTAACTTCACTATTTTTGTCTCCGAGCACTGTTGATTCCATTGTATTCCAGCCTCGCATTGTCACTCTGGCCGGTCTCCTCATGTTGACCAGGAACAGCGAGGTGTTTCTTAGTTTAGAGCGAGGGGGGTGTCATCAGAAGACTGGAAGGGAGATTCTGGGGCAGCACGCAATCTGCTGAAGGAGCTCAGCGGGTCGAGTACCACGGGTGGGGTTGGGGGGAGGGGAAGGAAATGCAGCGCTGCGTCAGATTCTAGCAGCGCAGCCACAAAGGTTCAAAGTAAAATTATCAAAGTATCTATATGCCACCATATAAAACCCCGAGATTCGTTTTCTTGCGGGCATACCAGGTAAATTCAAGGACGTTAATAGAAGGAGTGAAAGACACACCCAGCAGGGCGGATAAACAAGCAATGTGGCAAAGGACAACAAACTGTGCGGGTGCAAAATATAATAATAATAATAATAATAATAATAATAATAATAAACACACTAGAATAGTCCGAAAGTTCCTAGCAATTGAGAAGTGCTAGGCTAAATCTTAGGTTTTACCAGCTTGAGCCGAGGAAAAATAAATTAGTATAACAATAATAATAATAATAATAATGAATAACTGTCGAGAACAATGGATGAAAAGCCCTTGGAAGTGGTTGTAGGAACAGTTCAGAGACAGGACAAGTGAAGTTGAAAAAAGCGGTTCCAGACACGGATAACCGGTCCTGAACCTGCTGCTGTGAGTCCTGAGCTTCCTAATGACATCCTCGGCATAACCTGGGTGGTGTGGTCCCTAATGAAGGATGCGGCTTTCCTGCGACGGTGCTCCTTGCAGATGTGCTCAGTAGTGGGGAGGGCTTTATCTGAAATGTTCCGGGCTGTATCCGCTGCTTTCTGTAGGCATTTCTGTTTGCTGATGATGCAACCTTTGTTGGCATAATTTCAGATGGTGACGAGAGGGCGTACGGGAGTGAGATATACCAGTTAGTGGAGTGGTGTCGCAGCAACAACCTTACACTTAATGTCAGAAAGACCAAACAGGAAGGGTAAGATGAGGGAACACAAACCAATCCTCACAGAGACAACGGAAGTGGAGATGGTGAGCAATTTCAAGTTCCCGGGTGTCAACATCTCTGAGGATCTAACCTGGACGCAACGTATGGATAAGCGGCTGTATTCCCCTAAGAGCTTGAGGAGATTTGGTTTGTCAACTAAAACACTTGCAAACTTCCACAAATGTACGGTGGAGAGCATTACGACTGGCTGCAGTACTATCTGGTATGGGGGGGGGGGGGGGTTACTGCGCAAGATCGAAATAAGGTGCCGGAACTTGCAAAATTAGTTAGCTCTGTGATGGGTACCAGCTTCCGTGGTATCCCAGACACCTTAAAAGAGTGGTGCCTTAGGAAGGCCACGTCCATCATTAAAAATCCCCAGCACCCAGGCCAAGCCCTCTTCACTCTGGTACAGTTGGAAGGAGGTACAGAAGCCTGAAGGCACATACTCTGCGATTCAGGAACAGCTTCTTCCCCTCTGCCATCTAGTTTCTAAATGGACATTTGGATATTGAACCCATGAACACGACCTCACTACTTTTTTATCTCTGTTATTTTGCAGTACTTATTTTAGCTCAACTATTTAGTAGACATATATTTAATGTAACTCAGATGTTTTCTCTATGCGTATTTATCACGTATTTCATTGTCCGGCTGCCGTAAAGTTAACGAATTTCACAACATATGCCGGCGATTTTAAACCTGATTCTGCTTTGATTTCAGTGCATTGGTGTTTCCATATCAGCCCACATTGTGACCAGTTTATATGCTCTCCACAACACATCCATAGAAATCTGTCAAAGTTTTAGATGACATGCCAAATCTTTGCAAACTCTGAGTAGAGGCGCTGCCGTGCTTTCTTTGTAATTGCACTTACGCGCTGTGCCCGGGACAGATAGACTGAAATGATGACACTTTAAAGCATTAAAAAAAAATGATTTAAAGTTGCTGACCCTCTTCTCTGATCCCCCGATGAGGACTGGCTCATGGACCAGCAGTTTTCTTGGTCTCGCTGACATTGAGTACGAGGTGGTTGTGGCGCCACTCAGCCAGATTTTCAATCTCCCTCCTATATGCTGATTCGTCACCACCTTCGAGTCGGCCTACGACAGTGTTGTCAGCAGACTTGAACATGGCAGCGGAACTGTGCTTAGCCACACAGTCATAAGAGTAAAGCGAGCAGAGCAGGGGCCTAGGCACCCTGGAGCTTATTGATTAGTTGTTAGGGGGTGTTTGTGTATTGAATGTCGAGCTGTAGCCGGTAAAGAGAACCCTGATGTATTTTTTGCTGCACGGATGTTCCAGCCTTGAGTGAAGAGTCAATGAAATGGCATCTGGGGCCCTGTTGTGCCTGTAGGCAAAATGCCGAATGAACTCAACAGGTCGGGCAGCATCTATGAGAATGAATAGTCGCCGATTCGGGCGGAGGCCCTTCTTCAGGACGCTCCAAGTCGCTTCTCGGGCAGGAATTGACGTGTTTCGTCACCAGCCTTCAAAACACTTCATGATGGTGGATGTAAGTGCTTCTGGACAATAATCATTGAGACAGGTTACCACGTTTTTCTTCGAGACCTGGTATGATTGAGGCCTGCTTGAAGCAAGGGTTGCCTCAGACTGCCAAAGCGAGAGGTTAGAGATATTGGTTAACACAACAGCCAGTTGATCAGGTCTCTAATACTTGACCAGATACCTCATCTGGGCCAGTTGCTTTCGTGGGTTCACCCTCCAGAAAGATGTTCTACGTCGACCTCAGACACACAATCAGAGTCGTGGGAGAGGGGTTGTGGGAGTTCTTGAAGGTAACTCCATACTTTGATGGTTAAAGCGAGCATAGAAGGCATTGAGCTAATCTGGAACCGAACCCCAGCTGTCACCGAAGGTCGCTTTCTTTCACTTGTCTCTTGTGCCCAATCGCAATTGTTAGAAGAACATAAACAGGTGTAGGCCTGTGGCCGGTCGTGCCTGCTCCCCATTCAAACAAGATCACGGCAGATCTGGCCGTGGACTCAGCTCTACATACCTGCCTTCTCCCCAGAACCCTTAATTCCCATGCTAAGCAAAAATCTAACTAGTTATGTATTTAATGAGAACACCCCTACTGCTTCCCTGCGCAGAGACTTCTATAAATTCACTACTCTCTGGGAAAAACGTTTTCCCCCCTCATCTTTGTCCTAAATCTATTCCCCCGAATCTTTGGTTCTATCCCATAGTTCTAGTTAGCACAGTAATTGCCTGGGAAGATACTGCGAACTCGTTGCAAACTTCCGTAAACCGCAGTGAACCGCGCGACGTGCCGACGAAGCTGGGAAATGTTTGAGGTCCACCCTGTTGCAGGTCCCCTCCCGCCTCCCTGCTGCCTGGTGCAATAATATTAGTCTGGATCACATTCCTGAGGCGTTTCGACATGGCTAACATATCGGTGAACCTTAATGAACTGGTTCGATGAGAATTCCTTTTATTTGCATGCAGTTAAGGACGGTGGGGTCGAGACACAGACCCAGAAAGGAACTGCGACCGAGAGAAGCTCCGTTCTTAAAGTTTTATTTTACTGTGTAGCCCGGGACTCTTGATTGGAGTGACGGAGAGCGCTTGATTGGGGAAAGACAGTCGCTCGAATCTTTACCGGACTATTGTTCTCTGATTATAAAACAACCTATTCGTATGGTCCCTAAGATGCCAAGTATTTCCCAAAGTGCAGACAAATGCGTAATAGTCACCATGATTTACATCAGTATACACTGCAAATATGTGACCTGACCACTGGAGATATCTGCGTGGAATTTACACCTTCTCTCTGTGATCGTGTGCCCAGCCCGCATAATAACCCAAAGACGTGCGCACCTGCTTCTGTAAATAACCGTACTATGCTCTGCCGGCAGAAGTATCAGATCGGGGAGGAGTTGATAAGCAAGTGTGGGGGAACAATTGATGGCATAACTCTGAGAGCCAGCATAGACTTCGTGACCTTGTTCCATGACATGGCCTACAGGAATATAATAGACATCATTTTTATTTTTGTTCGAGACGCTAGGAATCTGGAGCATCAAACATGAAACTGGATGAACTCAGCGAGTCGGGCAGTGCCTGTGTCGGAAGATGCACAGTCGAATTATCGGGTCGAGTCCCTTTCTCCGGACTGTCCAGATGAAAGGTCGAGACCAGAAACATCGATTGTCCGTTCACCTACACACCTGTTTTTTGTTTGGTGGTTCCAGCGGCCCGAGAAACAACCCGAGGTTGAATTGGTGGGACTATCCCCTGGAGCGTGGAAGAAGGAGGGGAAATTTGATAGAGACATATATAAAATGATGAGGGGATAGGTAGGGTAAATGCAAGCAGGCTTTTACCAATGAGGTTGGGTGAGACTAGAACTAAGGGTGAAAGGTGAAATGATGGGGAACCTCTTTACTCAGAGAGTGGTGAGGGTGTGGAACACGCTGCCAGCGGATGTGCTGGTTGTGGGTTTGATTTCAACATTTAAAGAGAGAGTTGTATAAATACATGGATGGGAGGGGTATGGAGGGCTATGGTCCAGGTACAGGTTGATGGGCGGCGACAATATAATAGTCTGGCACGGGCTAGGTGGGCCGAAGGGTCTGTTTCTATGCTGTACTGCTCTATGACTCTATCTGATGAAGAATTGACTTGTTAGGATTTAGAGAAAGTGCACATTTCGTTATGAAATGCACATTAGATGCTTGAATCGGTTGAAAGCATGGGAGCAAACGGCTGACCCTTGTTAAGGGAGATGTACTGTTGTCTCAGCTGCCGAGCTTGGCTACTTTCCCCTTCCGGAGAAATGTTCAACCAGCCTCAGCTCCGAGAAATTCTGTTGGCATTCCACGCAGCCTTGCTCACAGTCAAATCTAATCGCGTTAGCAGTTTCCTCTCAAATCGGAGTGGAACCGAAATGCTCAGCGTGGGAACTGTGAACAGAACCAACACTGAATCGCCCAGAAGGACAGGCATACGATGACTTGGATCTCTAACGTACCGGTAGAGCGCTCCGTCTGCACATTCTGATCTGTACGAAGACTGAGAAACAACAATCGAAGGAGGTCTTAAAGAATGTAAATACATCTGATCTTTGAAAGCCACCTCAGCTCCATTTCTGATTTTAATCCCAGGCTTCCTATGATCGCTATTTATTGCTCACCTTATTCCAAAAATGCTACTAGCGTGCCCGCTCTCCATCTTGTGTAGACCTTGTGATCAAACTCACTTCTCATTAGCTCGTTGTCACAGAACGCATTGTTAATAGCGCCGGCTCTCTTTTTCTGACGGAGGAGTAGACAGTGGTGTAATGTTGCTGAGCAGCGACATTACCCTCACCGTTGTGCGTTTTTGCGGCGATCTACTTTTGCTCGCAATGCTCTGTTAGTTGGGTTTGCTGCATGTGGCAAATGAACACAAACACCTATGCCTGGATGCTGTTCATGGACTATAGCTCAGCATTAAATACCATCAGTCCCACAATCCTGATTGAGAAGTTGCAGAACCTGGTCCTCTGTACCTTCCTCTGCAATTGAATCCTTGGACTTCCTAACCTGAAGACCACAAACAATGCTGATTGGTGATAACATATCCTCCTTGCTGACCATCAACACTGGGGCACCTCAGGGGTGTGTGCTTAGCCCACTGCTTTATTCTCTATATACACATGAGTGTGTGGCGAGGCATAGCTCAAATGCCATCTATAGATTTGCTGATGATACAACCATTGTTGGTAGAATCTCAGGTGGTGACGAGAGGGTGTACAGGGGTGAGATATGCCAACTAGTGGAATGGTGCCACAGCAACAACCTGGCACTCAACGTCAGTAAGATGAAAGAGCTGATTGTGGACTTCAGGAAGGGTAAGGCAAAGGAACACTTACTAATCCTCAGAGGGATGAGAAGTGGAGAGAGTGAGCAACTCCAAGTTCCTGGGTGTCAAGATCTCTGAGGATCTAACCTGGTCCCAGCATATTAATGTAGTTATAAAGAAGGCAAGACAGCAGCTATACTTTATTAGGAGTTTGAAGAGATTTGGCATGTCAACAAATACACTCAAAAAATTCTATAGATATACCATGGAGAGCATTCTGACAGGCTGCATCACTGTCTGGTATGGAGGGGCTACTGCACAGGAGCAAAAGAAGCTGCAGAAGATTGTAAATCTAGTCAGCTCCATCTTGGGTACTAGCCTACAAAGTACCCAGGACACCTTTAGGTGTCTGAGAAAGGCAGTGTCCTTTATTAAGGACCTCCAGCACCCAGGCCATATCCTTTTTTCACTGTTACCATCAGGATGGAGATACAGATACCTGAAGGCACACACTCAGTGATTTAGGAACAGCTTCTTTCCCTCTGCTATCAGATTTCTAAATGGACTTTGAATCTTTGGATTCAATTACCTACCTCACTTCAGAGTGAGGTACCTACCTACCTACCTCCCTAACTACCTCACTTTTTTTTAATATACTGTATTTTGGTTTTTGCACATTAAAAAAAATTCTATTCAATATATGTAATTGATTTACTTGTTTATTTATAATTATAATTATTATTTTATTTCTAATTTTTTTCTCTCTGATAGATTATGTATTGCATTGAACTGCTGCTGCTAAGTTAACAAATTTCACGTCACACGCTGGTGATAATAAACCTGATTCTGATACTGATACCCCCATAATTTTTTATAAATTTTAGAAACTGGAAATAACACTAATGATTTGCACGCCACCATCTCTTGAATGTGAATAATTTCATTTGGGTAATGCCTGACCCGAGACTAGAGTTAAAGGTAAATTTAGCTTAAACATGCTTTGTAACTGACACACAAAATGCGGGAGGAACTCAGCAGGCCGGGCAGCATCTATGGAAAAGAGTAAACAGTCAGTGTTTCAGGCTGAGACCCTTCATCAGGACTGGAAAGGAAGAGGAGAAGTCAGAGTAAGAAGGTGGGGCAGGGGAAGGGGAGGAAGAAGGCCAATGTAGTAGATGATAGGTGAAACCGGGAGAGGGGGAGGGGCTGAAGTAAAGAGCTGGGAAGTCAATTGATGAGACAGATAAAGGGTTGCAGAAGGGGAAATCTGATAGGAGAGGACAGAAGATCATAGAAAAAAGGGAAGGGAAGGAGCACCAGATCCTCCTCCTATTCGATCCCCCTTTTCCAGCCCTTTATCTCTTTCATCAAACAACTTCCCAGTTCCTTACTTCACCCCTCCTCCTCTCCCGGTTTCACCTATCACCTCCCACCTTGTACTTCTCCCTCCCTTCCCCCACCTTCATACTCTGACTTCTCCCCTTTATTTCCAGTCTGAACGAAGGGTCTCAGCCCAAAACATCAACTGTTTACTCTTTTCTGTAGATGCTGCCTTGCTTGCTGGGTTCCTCCAGCATATTATGCGTGTTGCTTTGGATTTCGAGCATCCACAGATTTTCTTGTGTTTGCCTTCACAAATGCTGCTTGACCCTCCAAGTTCCTCCATCAGCTTATTTGTTGTAAGGATTATTTATTCTTTGTCTGCTATCATGAAGATCAGAATATAGAGAGGCAGTGAATTTTCTCAGTTGAGTGTCACCTCAAGGTCTGAGACAACCTGCCATGTGCAAAGGAGGAGTTTTACAAGACAGATTTTCCAGTATTCTTTCTTGGATAGTTTACATGCAATCATCACAGCAGTCCTAGCATTTTGTCTTGGATTACTTCACAGGTTTCTTCATGCAGAAAGAAGAAGCCAGAGCTGAGATCTGTTTATAAGCAATGTTTTTTAAATCTGGCATGCCCCAACTTCAAATAAATGCTGATTTTCGATGGCTCTGATGTTCCAAGCTGATGGCTACTCTTTTCTCACGGATGCTGCCTGACCTGCTGAGTTCTTCCAGCGTTGTGTACGTATTCTTTGATCCACAGCGCCTGCAGTTGTATTTTTGTGTTTTGACCTTCCATCCAGTTCTTCGGTGACTCCATGTACAAACGTTTGTAATTGTTTCAAATGAATAGGTAGGAGAGAATTTCTCTTGATGCTCATATTGTTATTTTTCAGTCTTTTTCAGGTGGATGCTATCATCATCTCTGCTAATTATGGGCAAATAAGATCATATGAGTGTAAAAATTAGAACAGCATTCGACTATCTGGCTCTTTAAACCCATTCTACCATTCAACCCTGCCAGAATTTAATAAGACCACAATTTATCCTTCTAAACTCTAGAGAATACAGACCTTGTCAATGTAGTCCTTCCTCATCTAGCATACTTGGCACCCTGGGAACTAGTCCAGTGAATTTTCTCTCCTCTCCCTCTGTGGCAAGCTTTAACCTGTTTTAAGTAAGAGGAACAAAACTACTCACAATACTCAATATGCGCCCCACCAAGGCTCTATATAATTGTGGTAAGTCATCTATAATCCTGGACTCCTCACATAATAATGACCAACATGCCAACTGCATTCTTAACTACAGGTATTTAACCTTCAGCACGAGGTTCCTTTGAACATCAACATTTCGTAATCTTTCAGCAGTTAAAAATATGCTTCCCCTCTTGTTTTTCTTTGCGTAGAAATGAATGTCCTCACAATTTTATGCATTATATTCTATCTACCAGTTTCTTGCTCACTCATTTAGCTTTTTTTTAATCCTGCACCATGCTAACAATCCCAGTTGGCTTTGAGCCATCAATAAACTTGGAAATACAGTGTTTGGTTCCCTCATCCAATTCTTGATATAGATTGTGAAACCTGGGGCTCTGCATCCGATCTCTGTAGTGCCCACTCATTGCAGCCCCTAGGCCTGGCAAAACCCTGTTTATTTCCACTCTTTGTTTTCTCTTTGTTCCCCACAGTCTCATGTACTTTAACTTTGTTCAGCAATCTTTTGTGTCCCGAGCTGGTTAAATTAAGCTTCTAGTTGCTAGGCAATATACAATGACATAGTGCACGACCAACCCAACAAATCAGTTAGGTAAGGAAATTCCCAGACAACTTGATGGGTATTACAGCATATTACTGAATCACTACACTAATACAGCATATTCACGATGATCAAACATGAACACCTAGAATACTTCTCAATTTTAGTTGTGGATTGTGGGTTTGAATTAATTGAATTGAATTGAATTGTATTTCCGTTTATTGTCATTTAGAAACCTCAACTGCAATGTAGTTAAAAAATGAAATAATGTTCCTCCAAAATGATATCACAAAAGGACACGGCAAAACAGACTACACCAGAAAATGCACATAACGTTTGGCAATCCCCAAATCCAGAGTCTGGAGAGGTTTAGCACGTTCCCCGGAAAGGAGTTCCAAATCCACCAGACAAAACAAGACTACCCAGACACACCAAGTCAAGAAACCAACTCTGCCACCCAACAAACCAAAAACTAAAACTACAAGACCTACACAAACCCACATTGTTACAACAGTGCAAACAATACCATAATTGATTAAAAAAAAAGACCATGGACACAGTAAAAATAGTCCAAAGATGCTAAAAGTATAAGTTTGAAAGAAACCACCAAACAGTTTCCACAAGTCCTTAGGGTCCTGATAGACTCGTCATCCCATGCAGGTGGCAGAAG
Organism: Hypanus sabinus; assembly: GCF_030144855.1. NCBI lineage: Eukaryota > Metazoa > Chordata > Chondrichthyes > Myliobatiformes > Dasyatidae > Hypanus > Hypanus sabinus. The sequence continues at coordinate 130,234,866 of NC_082707.1, forward strand.
GGAATACCCCCGCTATGGTCTTCCACGGCGCTGCCGGACTCAGCCTCGCAGGTGCAGCACACACTGAAAGCGCCCCGACCGCAGTAGACTCCGAGTCCATCAAACCTCCGAGCCTCCGACCATCTCCTCCGACACAGCCTCTCTGAGCACCATCCTCTGCCGAGCGCACTACAACGCCCCCACCACCGGCCACCGGCAACACAACCCCGAGGACTAGGGGCCTGTTCTTCCCAGCAGAGACCTGGACCTCACAATAGCAGCAGCAATGAAGAAGGCCTTCCTGGAGATTTCCAGATGTTTCTCCATGCTTCCACATCCATTTTTCATCAGATTAGGATTGTGCATGGCACCCCGCTTGACAAATAATAGAGAGGCCGCTGCAAACTGCGTCGCGCTGCCATCTTGAAGATCTAATAGATCTACTTTCCAGATTGAGACTATCTAGAATTGGACTCACACTCTTTTATAAGACAGTTATTAGCAAAACCTCATTCAATTTAGTTAATGCATTCTAAGAATAATTCCCATATGGGATAGAAGGAAGCTACTAGGTCCATTGAATAATTGTCAGCTGACCGAGTAATCATGTTCCCCAACTTTTTCTTTACAAAATATTATCAATATATTCCCATACTCTAATACCCACCTGCAGATTCAGGGCAATGACAGTTAACCTACCGATGTGCCAAGCCCTTAGAATATGGGAAAGAGTTGTGGGGAACATTTACAATTAATCTACCAATCTGCAAGTCTTTAGGATATGGAAGAGGATTGGGGTAAACCCATGTGCTCACAGGGAGAATATGTGAACTCCAAGCAGAGAGCGTTGGAGATCAGGATTAAACTTGGATTGACAGAGCTATGGACCACATCTCTGCTAACTGCGCTACCATGCCAGCTCCATCTCCGCCTCCAGCTTTCCTGTACATTAATTTTGGCTCAAGCTTTCATATAATTGTGCTCCGACAGAGAAAAAAAGACTTTTTTTCATTTTCTTTTCGCTTTGTTTCACTCTAATTCCCACTAATTATAATGTTTTAATGCCTATGCAATTAATTGCTTGCAAACCTTTAGGTTTTTCCTTTTGTTTAAAGGATGAGAACTAAAAGTAAACCATCAGTAAATATGTAAATAAACCAAAATTCTTCCATATTTACATATAACACTCCAAAATTGGTAAACAAAAAAAAAACTGATTTACCTTTCTTGGATATTGTAGGTTCTATTATGATTATAATAGTTAACCTGTCAGATAATGTACAGGCAATGTATTCGCATTTGCTCATGATTAATTTTACTCAGGAAAAGAAAACAAAGCATTCCTAAAGTATATTTCACAGTATTTCACTGCTCTACAGTCAATGAATGCATTTTGAGGTGCAGGTGTTATTGACATGCCAGGATGGCAGTAGGTAATTAGTGCAAAACTAGTTTCCACTAACAACAATGAGATAACAGCCAATTATTTTCTTCCATTTATGCTATTTAGGAAAAGTAACTTATTTCCTTGCTTTACTTAATTAATTTAATAAATTATTTTTTGACTCTGATGTTCAAAATAGAATCATGTATCTTCATATTCACCTGATCAATTCAAAGTTTCAGCTGAGAGATGGTACATTTGGCAGTGTTGCACTCACTCACTGAAATGTGTCAAACTCTCTGGGGTCATTGTTGAACCCATAAGCCTCTGATTGAGAAGAAAGATTCTTATCAACTGACATGCAATTGCAGTGTTCTGGGGATTTAAAAAAAATACCTCTGAGGCTCTGATATTTTCTGCACTTCCTTGTAAGTTTTCTATTGTGCAAATAATATTTTTAAGGTAAAGAAGAATTACAGATTTTGGCCTGAAATCAGCCATATAAGCTGAAAGCCATTTCCTGAGGATGTTGTATACTCTTAAGTTGATACTCTTAAGATACATCTTAAGGAATGTGATGCTTTAAGGATCTTCTATATTCCAGACAGTATCTAAGTTATAGTTCAAAGTTCAAAGTAAATTTATTATCAAAGTACATATATGTCACCATATACAACCCTGAGATTTGCTTTCTTGTGGGCATACTGAATAAATTCAATAACCCTAATAGAATCAATGAAAGACTGAACCCAACAGGGCGAAGAACCAGTGTGCAAAAGACAACAGACTGTGCAAATATAAAAAAAGGAAAAAGGAAATAATAATAATAATAAATAAATAAATAAACAAACAGATAAATAAATAAATAAATAAATAGACAGACAAACAAACAAACAAACAATAAATATGGAGAATATGAGATGAAGAGTTCTTGAAAGTAAGTCCTTAGGTTGTTAGAATATTTTGGTGATAGGCAAGTGAAGTTGAATAAAGTTAAGCTCCTTGGTTCAAGAGCCTGATGGTTGAGGAGTTTATAACTGTTCCTGAACCTGGTGATGTGAGTCCTGAGTCTCCTGTACCTTCTTCCTGATGGCAGCAGTGAGAAGAGAGCATGGCCTGTGTAGTGAGGACCCTTGATGATGGATGCTACTTTCCCATGACAGCTCCCATGTAGGAGTGCTCGATGGTAGGGAGGGCTTTACCTGTGATGAATTGGGCCATGTCCTAAGTATTTTCCACCCTACCGCATTGGGTTTCCATACCAGACCATGATGCAACCAGTCAACATATTCTCCACTACACATCTACAGAAGTTTGTCAAAAGTTGTAGATGTCATGCCGACTTCTAAGGAAGCAGAGGCACTGCCACATTTACTTCACAATGGCACTTAAGTGCTTGGCCCAGGACAGAACCTCTGTAATGATAACACTGAAGAATATAAAATAAGCTGACGATTCAACAAGTCATTTATTACTAACATCACAGCTCAGCCATAACCACCCCCTGCAGACTGGCATTCAAACAATGCTTCTCCTTGACATGACTTTATCCATTACATTCATAAAAAGTGAGTCATACATCTTGTGTACCTAAGTTATAATGTAAAGGTTAAACATAATCTATTTCTATTATTTATTACTTGGTTTGTGGTTTGTGATTTTAAAGAAGGTTGTTCACCATTGTTTTCTCAAAGACAATTAGGGTGATTAATTGATGTTTACAATGATTCTCACTTGCACAAATAAACAAGGATAAATTTCCACAAGGCTTAGTGAAAATCCAGCACATCCAAGATTTCTAGTCTGATCCCATTTCAGAGGGTGGGATTCGTCCTGAGTACAGTAACCAACTTTTAAAGAATGAAAAGAAACATCTTTCTTTCAGTAACTTAGCAACAGACAATCCAAAAAATATTGCCTCTCTGTCCATCCACAATTCCAGTCTCTTTTTCTCATGGGCAACATGAAAGCTACGCTGAGCAAGCTGATGACCAGAGCACAAGACCTTGAATTAGATTGTTCCCTGGGATATTTATCATCTACCTGAATATTATATCTAAGTGCTTGGACCTTGAACAGAAGGTGGGATGTGACAGACTGTATCATCTCAATAGGAAGCAAGTTTGGGCTTGTAACAGTGACAAAAGGATTAGAAGATTCTGGACAGCACATTAATATATACGTTGCCATTTTGCACACCACCAGAAATTAATAAATACTGCACACTATATAAACAGCAGCAATTTATTGAAATAATTTTCTGTAATGTTTTAACATTAGGTTCTGTATATTAGCCCATATCACTCAATTTTCCTTTCCATGTACCTTTCAAATTTCTTTTTAAATGTTGTGATCATATCTACAATCTCTTCTGTCAGCTCATTCCATATACATCACCCCCACCCATCCAGTGTGAAAAACATGTCCATCAGACCTCCTTTAACCCCATCCCTGTTGCCTTAAGTCTTCTAGTTTTAGATTCCCCAACCTTTGGGAAAAGACTGTGACTATTTACTCTATCTATGACCCTCATAATTTTAATAAACTTGATTAGGTCACTCCTCAACCTCTTACAATTGCAGCCTATCCAGTCTCTCCTTGTAATTGAAGCCCTCCATTTCAGGCAACATCTGACAGGAGTTCAGTGATGGTCCAAGTGCAGAGGAAGAGACACAGACACAGACTGAACAGCTCATTGCATTTTAATAAGAACTGTACAGAAAAAAAGAAAATAATAAACATTAGGCCACCAGGGCTTCTAACTAAGAACTCTCTAACTAACTAAAAACTAACACCATCACTGCAGCTCAAAAGCAGTAACCCAGAACAAAATTAATATTGCTCCATTAACAGTGTCTATCGAAATCACTGATCTTCTATCCCAGAATGTGGACTAAGGTAAGTTGGGAGTGTTGCCATTGCTGTGCTTCAATCAAGACTTGAAAAAACTGAATTCTCACATGTCTGATTGGCATCTTCTTTCTGCTGCCCGCCTGTGAGAGCACCCAGACCCGGCAGCAGTGTCAGTGAGTGTGTCAACATCCTGGTGAATCTCTTTGTATGCTTTTTCCAGCATTACCATATCCTTTCTTTATTGGAGTGAACAGAAGAGCCCATAGTTCTGGCCAGCTAGTGCTTTCTACAGCTGCACCATGATGTTCAACACTTACACTCAGTACTGCTGCCTGTTAAAACAAGCAAGTTAGTGTCTTCTTCACTAACTTGTTCAGTTGTCTCTCCATTTTCAGGAGCATCTAGTCTCCCATGACCTCACCCTGGCTAAAGATAATGCAAAATCCCCCATCAAAGCCCCAGCAATTTCCTCCTTTGTGTCCCATAATACCCTGAGATATATTTCATCAGTCCCTTATGATTTGTTCACCTTAGAGCACATCAGTGTTCCAGACTCTGAGTGTACTCTTCCATTATCTCATAAGGGGATTACACGTATTCCCTGGCTTCACACAAAAACTTGCATATTGGTCCATGAGGGGCCTACTCTTTCCCTAACTATAACCTTGCTTCTATTACATTTATAAAAGATTTTGGAATTCCCTTTGATTCTGTGGGGAAGGGCCATTTTACGTTCCTTTTCTGCCCTCCTAACTGTATTAAGATCACTCCTTCAGCCTCTTTAAAGGACTTGCTTGACAGTAATTTTCTGCACTTGACATTCACTTTCTTCTTATTCCTGATCAAATCCTCACTTTCCTTAGCTAACGATGGTTCTCTAATTTTACCATCTTTGCTTCTTACCCTTACACGACTGTGCTGCAACACACAGCTCGAACCACATCATCAAGTTCGCCGATGACACGACCATGGCGGGTCTCAACACCAAGAACGACGAGTCAGCTTACAGAGAGGAGGTGCAATGGCTAATGGACTGGTGCAGAGCCAACAACTTGTCTCTGAATGTGAACAAAACAAAGGAGATGGTTGTTGACTTCAGGCGGGCATGGAGCGACCACTCCCCGCTGAACAGCGACGGCTCCTTGGTAGAGATCGTTAAGAGCACCAAATTTCTTGGTGTTCACCTGACAGAGAATCTCACCTGGTCCCTCAACACCAGCTCCATAGCAAAAAAATGCCCAGCAGCATCTCTACTTTCTGCGAAGGCTGAGGAAAATCCATCTCCCACCCCCTATCCTCATCACATTCTACAGGGGTTGTATTGAGAGCATCCTGAGCAGCTGCATCACTGCCTGGTTCGGAAATTGCACCATCTCGGATCGCAAAATGCTGCAGCGGATAGTGAGGTCAGCTGAGATGATCTTCGGGGTCTCTCTTCCCGCCATCACAGACATTTACACTACACGCTGCATCCGCAAAGGAAACAGCATTATGAAGGACCCCATGCACCCCTCATACAATCTCTTCTCCCTCCTGCTGTCTGGGAAAAGGCTCTCATGACTAGATTATGTAACAGTTTCTTCCCCCAAGCTATCAGACTCCTCAATACCCGAAGCCTGGACTGACACCTTGCCCTACTGTCCTGTTTATTATTTATTGTAATGCCTGCACTGTTTTTGTGCACTTTACGCAGTCCTGTGTAGGTCTGTAGTCTAGTGTGGCTTTCTCTGTGTTGCTTTTTTACGTAGTTCAGTCTAGTTTTTGTACTGTGTCATATACCACCATGGTCCTGAAAAACATTGTCTCATTTTTACTGTGTACTATACCAGCAGTTATGGTCGAAATGACAATAAAAGTGACTTGACTTGACTTGACTTACAGGGACATGCTGATTCTGAGCTCCAGGTATTTTGCTCTTAAATGCCTCCCACTTAGCCACACTCCAATCCCCAGCCCTCTCCCCAGAGTAGTTCTTTACATGAAGCTTTAAAAACCCATCTTGGTGCATTTAATAAATTCATCTCAACAAGACCCCTTACAGTGAGGTATTTTGTTCAATATCAAGGACATTAAAATCATCACTGCTACATCTTCAATCAAGTAGTCATAATTATGGATGACGTGATAATACATATGAAGACTTTTTAAACAACACAGTGACTTAAGCAGTAAAGCAGCAGTTTAAATATTTTCAAAGGCCATGATCCATCTCCAATTTGTTTTCCTACCTCCCACAAGCCATGATCATTCTCTTTAACACAGCATCTTAGTTTCAGACAAGCATGCAGGCAACATCTGGTGAAGAAAATTGGTGAGACTCTTTAGAATCGAATGTTAAAATTTGCAGATTTACAAGACGCTGTTGATATGCATAATTATAGCCCAGCTGACAAGTTAACCGTGTACCATATGTAGGGAAATAGAATAGCAGAAGCTAGCAGAAGAATAACAAAAAAAAGAATAACTTCTAGTAAATAGAAAACAAAATTCAACTTGTGTTAAACCTTATTTAATGGGACATTCCAAAGGCGATTAGACTATTCTGTTAATCATCAAATAATCCCCATTCAGTAAATCCTATCAGTATGTCAGGAATTAATCAGTGCCAAAGTTGATTCCTCATGTGGAGAAATATCTTGAAAAGCTGCATCCCTTTTTAAAGGCTTTTGTTAAATAACAGAAATGGAACATATCTAAAGCAGAACACATGTTTGTTCTAATTATTAGAAATTATCGCTGATAGTTTTAAAACCAATTTAAAAAAAAACTTAAGAAGTATAATCTGGTTCTGTTTTATTTACTGTAGAACTAATTTTCCACAATTTCAGGCATGAACATCAGATTGAGGCTGAAAGTCCTGCTTGCATATAAAATTCAAACCCAACCTGATCCTGCAGACAGAAGCCAAATCTGAGATTGAGTGTTCGTGATTATTTCCATATTCAACTGGATCATTGTTGTAAACGTGACAATTTCAAACGAATTAATGAGTTCCTTTAAAATGAAATGTCAAATATTGATCTTGAACAGAGAGCACATGAGGTAATACAAAGCAAATCATCATCATCATTATGTGCTGTGCCATTTAACGTGGGCAATCATGGTTTGACCATGATAGTTCTTGGAAAATTTTTCTACAGATATGGTTTCCCATTGCCTTCTTCTGGGACTAAGCAAATCAATGTGGCCTAAATAAAGTATTACCATTGCATGACCAGACCTGATCCAAACCCAGATGTTGCATTCCATCAGATTCGGTTGAGTAGAAAGGCTCAAGGCTGTTTGGTTGTATAGTCTGTGTAATTTCAATTCCACCATTTTCAGATATTTTTTAAAAAATGTCTTTTTTTAATTTCTACTCTGTTAACTTCTGCAACAGAGGTATTCCCACCTCTCATCTTACTGTTGTTAAAGCCATAGCAATGAGATCACCTTTTCCTTGCTCAATGAAACAGGGCCAGAACAAATTTGGCAGCTCAAAGCCGGACCACCGTAAAATGCAGTTTGAAACAGTAGAACTGTACATCATCACAATCTGTGGCGTCATTATTCAACATATCCATCACTTTACTGTTCTCAATCCAATGCTCTTTCAATAGAGATTGCTTAAGGACACGTTGGGAGAAGCACCAGGCTTTTGATAGTGATTGACTGATCTTAAACGCCAGTTTTGCAGCTGAGTGGCAAATAGAAAATTTAAATCTATTTAATTAGTACTTTTTCATTTACTATGCTGATTATAATTTAAAAAGTTAATCTTTTGACTGTTGATTCAATGGTAATTTCTTCCAAATGTACTTAAAAAAATAATTTTTTCTCAAAACCAGAACTATTTTTGACTTTTAGTCTTCCTCAGACAGATAATGGTAGTAAATTATAAAAAATATTTGTGAGGCTAGTAAATGCAGTTTGTACTATAGTTTACCCAATAAAAAATTAAACAAACCATACAGTTCAGATACAGGCAAATGTAATTTATTCAATGGAGTGTCCAGATGAAGCCAGACTAAAATGAATTGGCTGCTCTTGAGTTTCATTTAAGTAAAATTTATACAATAATCTGTTCTGCAGGCACGCATAAACAAACATACAGAAAATGAAAAATCCCTTAATCTCTTTGGCCATCTGTCCGAATGGCTTGTTATTATAGCTTAATTCAACAGCACACTAAGATGGCTGCTCAATGTTTTTGACTTATAGCACTGGTGAGGTCTTTGTTTATTGAAATATTTTATTTTATACGTAAGTTTAGAGAAAGATATTCATGTGCTCCTTTCTCATTTGAATGTAAAAGCCATCTTCCCCAACACTGCTGATGACATCCTGCAACATGAATTTATGATTATAACAGCAACAAACATATCATAAAGGATACAAGAAAGATATCAATCATTTATAAATCTTTAAGTCAGCATTACTGTTAATATTACAGCAACAACTACTTTAGTGATGAATTCTATTAATGTGAAACACTGTAGCATTTGTCTTTGCAGTCTAATTTTCTGAATTTATTTTATAGGAAGCGGTTTTATCACATCATTACTTGGAGCACATTCTAAGCAATACTGTTAAGTTTTAGTTCGGTTCAAAAGTAACGTAGTTTAGTCATCAGAGCACAGTGATCATTCAGGGAACAAATACCTTGATAGCCAGAAAAGGATTATTGCTGAAAAACCTCTCTTTTTCTTTCGTAAAAATAGATTTTTATTGATGGTCCATCCTGAATTCCTGGATAATTAATGTAAACCTGATTTTTTTTCTCTTCCTACCTTTATTTATCTTTAAATCTTCACTGGCATTTCTTTCGGACTTGCTTGGTTGACTTGGTGGCAAGCTCAACTTAACTGCTTTTGAATTTTATACATACAGGAGAAATAGAGCCTAGTCTTTTGACTAAAACTTTTATTTACTCTGTTGAAGTGATAAATACATTTAATTAAATAATTTTGAATTTTCACAAATGGCCCTGAAGTTGGTACATTCTTATTAACTTTTTTTATTGGTTCGCTGGTTCCATTTATTATCAGAGAATGTACACAGTATACAGCCCGAAATCCTTACTCTTCACAGGCGTCCACCAAACAGAAGAAAAGCCCCAAGCCATGAATGACAGAAAACGTTAGAACAAGAAAGCCCCTCTCCCCATTCCCATGCACAAGCAGCGTCAAAACATCAACCTTCCCCCTGCCCCCATTTGTTGCAGCAGAAAGCATCAGCCTCCCCCCACCACCTGCCATACAAGCAAAAACAAAGCCCCAAAGAGACCATCAAAAAAACACTGTTCATCCCAACATCCCACTCACTAATGAGGGAGAGCGAGGTATCACTCCTGCCACAGCAAGAGGGAAGGTCAGCAGCTCGCTGATATATCTTATCTTTCAATATAAATTTCAAAACATGGTTGGAAGTATTTGAAAAGAAAAGAATATAACATTTTTCTGCTTAATTTCACTCAAGTGGAAGATATGAAAGACTTGTCCTTCGGTAGATATGTATGTAGGAATGTAGGAATCCAGTTGGTAATCTTAATATTCAGAAGTTTACACAAATAAGTCTGTTAGTTTATTTGTATCACATTTACCCATTACAGAAATGAGAACAACTTAATGATACTTAATTTTCCCATAGTCAACATTTGAAGTTTTTTTTCTAAATGTTTTGTTAAATGCTTTTGGCCAATCTTACTATTTGTGTGTTTTTTGAAAGGGTCATCACTTTTCCAGGAAACAGTGTTAATAAGATGACAAAAACATGATATCATGACTCATGTTTAAGAATTCTGTTGATTATACTTTATCATTCAAGATCTCAATATGTTTTCAATAAACTTGCTGACTGCCTAAAACTGATATAAATTGTAATTTTGCAACAGGCTAAACAAAAATGATAACCTTGATTTAAGCAACATTCAAAATTTTTTTTGTTTCTATGTACATTTGGAGTGCATTTAAATTCCATGGCAATATATGTGCGCATTTCTACATTAGAATATTTATGTACTAACCGTGTCTCAGAGCAGCAGGAGGCTCCTCTGACAGTGGAGATATATTTTGTTACTTTTATTTTCAATTCCAAGGAAAATGTACTTAACTATCATGGAGTATCAAATAACATGAAAACCAAGTCTACTGTCTTATAGAAACATAGAAACATAGAAAATAGGTGCAGGAGTAGGCCATTCGGCCCTTTGAGCCTGCACCGCCATTCAGTATGATCATGGCTGATCATCCAACTCAAAACCCTGTACCTGCTTTCTCTCCATACCCCCTGATCCCTTTAGCCACAAGGGCTATATCTAACTTCCTCTTAAATATAGCCAATGAACTAGCCTCAACTGTTTCCTGCGGCAGAGAATTCCACAGATTCACCACTCTCTGTGTGAAGAAGTTTTTCCTCATCTCGGTCCTAAAAGGCTTCCCCTTTATCCTTAAACTGTGACCCCTCGTTCCGGACTTCCCCAACATTGGAAACAATCTTCCTGCATCTAGTCTGTCCAATCCCTTTAGAATTTTATACGTTTCAATAAGATACCCCCATCAATCTTCTAAATTCCAGTGAGTATAAGCCTAGTTGATCCAGTCTTTCTTCATATGAAAGTCCTGCCATCCCAGGAATCAATCTGGTGAACCTTCTTTGTACTCCCTCTATGGCAAGAATGTCTTTCCTCAGATTAGGGGACCAAAACTGCACACAATACTCCAGGTGCAGTCTCACCAAGGCCTTGTACAACTGCAGTAGAACCTCCCTGCTCCTGTACTCAAATCCTTTTGCTATAAATGCCAACATTTTCCTTTTTCACCGCCTGCTGTACCTGCATGCCCACCTTCAATGACTGGTGTACAATGACACCCAGGTCTCGTTGCACCTCCCCTTTTCCTAATCAGCCACCATTCAGATAATAATCTGTTTTCCTGTTCTTGCAACCAAAGTGGATAACCTCACATTTATCCACATTAAATTGCATCTGCCATGAATTTGCCCCTCACCTAACCAATCCAAGTCACCCTGCATCCTTTTAGCATCCTCCTCATAGCTAACACCGCCGCCCAGCTTCATGTCATCTGCAAACTTGGAGATGCTGCATTTAATTCCCTCATCTAAATTATTAATACATATTGTAAACAATTGGGGTCCAAGCACTGAGCCTTGTGGTACCCCACTAGTCACTGCCTGCCATTCTGAAAAGGTCCCGTTTACTCCCACTCTTTGCTTCCTGTCTGCCAACCAGTTCTCTATCCACATCAATACCCTACCCCCAATACCATGTGCATTAAGTTTGCACACTAATCTCCTGTGTGGGACCTTGTCAAAAGCCTTTTGAAAATCTAAATATACCACATCCACTGGCTCTCCCCATCCACTCTACTAGTTACATCTTCAAAAAATTCTATAAAATTCGTCAGACATGATTTTCCTTTCACAAATCCATGCTGACTTTGTCCGATGATTTCACCTCTTTCCAAATGTGCTGTTATCACATCTTTGATAACCGACTCTAGCATTTTCCCCACCACGGATGTCAGACTAACCAGTCTATAATTCCCCGGTTTCTCCCTCCCTTCTTTTTTAAAAAGTGGGGTTACATTAGCTACCCTCCAATCCTCAGGAACTAATCCAGAATCTAAGGAGTTTTGAAAAATTATCACTAATGCATCCACTATTTCTTGGGCTACTTCCTTAAGCACTCTGGGATGCAGACCATCTGGCCCTGGGGATTTATCTGCCTTTAATCCCTTCAATTTACCTAACACCACTTCCCTACTAAAATGTATTTCCCTCAGTTCCTCCATCTCACTAGACCCTCGGTCCCTTACTATTTCCGGAAGATTATTTATGTCCTCCTTAGTGAAGACAGAACCAAAGTAGTTATTCAATTGGTCTGCCGTGTCTTTGTTCCCTATGATCAATTCACCTGTTTCTGACTTTAAGGGACCTACATTTGTCTTGAGCAATCTTTTTCTTTTCACGTATGTATAAAAGCTTTTACAGTCAGATATTTAATTGTTTAATAATTATTTACACGCTGAAAGTCTGTGATTTATTGTGGTCATACAGTGGTTTGCTAACAGATGAATGTTCAGGCTGCATATTTTAAAGTTGTTATTCGGTTCCTTCTCTCATAAGTCCCTATACCCCTACTGTTGCATAGGCTGCCAACAGTTGCTCACCACAGTCCTCTGTCCTGGGCCGGTCTTTCGGTTGTCTTCAGGTGTAGCCCATCTTCATCCCTCTCCCAGGGATGAGGTATTTAGAGCAACTGTTGGTGTTTCTGTAGCACCGGGTTTTTAACGGGATGGGTTTGCTAGCCCCACGCGTAACCATCCTCCTTTCGCAGCCAGGCCTGGGACCGTCCATGGCGGCATTATTCTGCTTGTTATAAATAATTTTATTTTTATTCTGCATGTCCATGGCAACGTTATTCTGTTTGTTATAAATAATTTTATTTGTGCCATTTCAGGGTGTTTTTACAACACTTAAGTTGATGCATTTTCATTCTCTTTGTCTTTCAAAAAATTTGATTCTTGCATAGCTGGATGTGTCTGGAAGAGAGAACTATAAAGTTCCATTGTTTAACTTCATTCAAGTGAAGTTGTCAAGTGAACACTTCCCCATCAGTAGGTATGTCTGTAGAAATTTTATGTTGATGCATTTGAATTGCCTTTCTTATCTTTCAATATAAATTTGATGGTAGTGTTGGAAGCATTTGGCATGCTGGCTTTTATAACAAGAGGAATTGAGTATAGGAGTAAAGAGGTCCTTCTGCAGCTGTACAGGGCCCTGGTGAGACCCCACCTGGAGTATCGTGTGCAGTTTTGGTCTCGAAATTTGAGGAAGGACATTCTTGCTATTGAGGGAGTGCAGCATAGGTTCACAAGGTTAATTCCCAGAATGGCGGGACTGTCATATGTTGAAAGATTGGAGCGACTGGGCTTGTATACTCTGGAATTTAGAAGGATAAGAGGGGATCTGATTGAAACATATAAGATTATTAAGGGATTGGACACACTGGAGGCAGGAAGCATGTTCCTGCTGATGGGTGAGTCCAGAACTAGAGGCCACAGCTTAAGGATAAGGGCTAGGCCATTTAGAACAGAGATGTGGAAAAACTTTTTCACCCAGAGAGTAGTGGATATGTAGAATGTTCTGCCCCAGAAGGCAGTGGAGGCCAAGTCTCTGGATGCATTCAAGAGAGAGTTAGATAGAGCTCTTATAGATAGTGGGGTCAAGGGATATGGGGAGAGGGCAGGAACAGGGTACTGATTGCGTATGATCAGCCATGATCACAGTGAATGGCGGTGCTGGCTAGAAAGGCCGAATGGCCTACTCCTGCACCTACTGCCTATTGTCTATTGAAAGAAAATAATCTTACTATTCTTTCTAATTTGATACATGTTAATGTGAAACTGCACTAACTGTTCCAGAGTCCGAGAAGCCTCCTGGGGCTCTGAGATGTAGTTAGTACATAAATGTTCTAATGTAGAAATGCTCACACATATTAATATTTTGTTCACATTAATAAAAAAACTAATTGCAAAGCAATAGGCATAATAAGATAATCTTTATTACAAAACTGGAAAATCCATTTGAAGCACCAGGTACCTCAATTAGAAGGGTCTTCCTACAGTGGTGTAAAGGACATAGGTGCAGGATTCCATATATGAAGGCAGATGGAACAACAAAGGCAAAACAGCTCATTTCTCTGTAGTTGTTTAATACACTAAATTGCTTCAAGTTGTTTCCCATGAGCAACGTTAATGAAAGTTTTATGCCCATTGAAAAAATGACCTTTATAGTGCATGATAATAGCCATGAATTATAAATCAAAGTGTTGTTTCCACTCAAAGTTTTAAAGGAGTATAGAAAATACAGAAATATAGAATTTAGGGACAGGATTTCAGAGATCAAAATCCATAGAGTTGAAGTTGACCATTGGTGAATTGTTTAAAAGTGGGGATGCCCAAAAGAAAAGAATTGGAGGGGTACACTGAGGGTTATTGGCTTGGAAGAAACCTTTGTAACTTTTTTGAAGCCAATAACCCTCAGTGTACCCCTCCAATCCTTTGTAAGGAGGCTCGGGGTTATGGACAGCATTAAAAGCAAGGATGAGAATTTTAAAATCAAATTGTTGCTTAACACAGAGCCAATGTAGGTCAGCACCCAAGGAGATGACGTGAAGGGAGCCTGAAATGAGACAAAGTAAATGGTCAGTACATTCTAGTCTAGACAAATATATATGTTTTCTAAATTGGTTTCTTCTATCAGAACTGAATTAAACCAATGATTTCAATCTGGAACACTTGAAACTTTTATACAATTATACACTATACAATTGGAACACTATACAATTATTCTTTTAGCTTAAATGCCTTTAAGCTGTGTGAAGTTCTATTATTAGAAATGCAATGAAACTTTTCCCATTTCCTTGTGAATGCTCAAGGCCATTTGACGGATTGAGTTAATGCTGGGGGTTCACAGTGTCATTCCATAACTCTACTAATTTTCCTTCTGACTGATTTTCTACAGATTCTCATCAATTTTACCATCCAAGTACAGTAAGGAAATTTACAGTGACCAATTAACCTAAAACCTGCATATCTGTGGAATGTGGAAAAAGACTCGGAAGTCACAAGAAGAATTTGGAAGCAACAGAGTCAGCACTGTATCTTTGAACTAGTTAGCTTTAAAACAAAATTAGCATTGTGAATCAGAAGGTCTCGTAATCTGAAATTTCCAATATGACATTATTTATTTTCTCTTCAAAGCTATTGACAAGTGGTCATACATTTCAGATCTGACCCATATGATAAATAATATCTAGATCATACTGATATCAATTATTTTAAAGTAATAAATTAACCTTGTACAAGATTAAACGTGAAACAATCCTTTAAGGTGTGGTTGTTATGAAAGAATATGTTCAGCTTTCTGAAGGCTAAATTAAGAATAGATTGAGAGAAAGCAATTAACAAAGAGCTTGTGTTGTGATGACAGCCAGGACAATGAACTGCAAAAAAAGAGATTAACTTTATGGTAACATATTTATTAGCAATAAAGGGCATTGAGTGTGCCATATTTTGAATACATTCATTTTGCTTTCATGGCTTGCATAGCAGAATTTACAGAACCTTGTTAATTTTACTCAAAGTAACTTTTAACCAAAAACCTTTGTAACAGTTTGGAAAATACTGTTTAGAAATTACGCTTGCACTCTGTAGGGCATATTTAACGTGTTAGTGTAAAATTCCACTGACCTCTATTTTTAACTGGTTGATGGCCTCACGAAAATAGGACACAAAATTATAACAAATCATGGTGTTATGTACATGTCCACTAATAAATGACTGCAATAATATTTAGGTTTCTAAATCCTTCTTCTCAAGATATTCTGTGCTCCTGCATTACACTGGTTTATTTCTAGAATCATATGAAATGGTGCTACTTCAATTTACTTGGAATCAAGTCTCCAATGATGCAGAATAAAGTCAAGCAAATTCCATTCTAACAGTTGTAATCTGAATGTTCCTCACTGCTTTGAGTGCTTTAAGAAGTTGGTCATGAAACATATCAACTTCTGCCTGGGGAGTAACTTGCCTCACTCTAATTTGCCTACCATCACACCAGCAGTAGCACAAGGCTGTGTGCTTAGCCCTCTGCTCTACTGGCTTTATGTTTATGACTGTGAGGGATATTATAAGTACAGCTCCAATACCATATTTAAGTTTGCTGATGACACCAATGTTGTTGGCCAAATTAAAGTTTGTGATGAATCAGCATATGGGAGGGAATTTGGAATTCAGGTTGAATGGTGCCACAATAACAACCTCTCTCTCAAACTCAGCAAAATTTGATTTTACTGCAATACTTCATGTCACTTCCATCAGCCTCCCCAATGGAGCTAATACATAGGATGAGTGTGAAGTTTTCAAATTCCATTACTTCTAGCCCAGGAGCAAAATCACTCCAATCTCAGTCTACAAGACCTCTGTATTCATGCACACTCAGAGACTGAGGTCCAAATAAAGTGAAATATTTTTTTTAATTAAAGAAAACATATTAAAATAAAAACATTACTAAGTAAATAATTAAAAGGATTGTAACTGGATTCTTTTTTTCCCTTACTAGCCATAAAACACTGAGTGAAGCAAATGGATTCCAGAATATTGCACCAGCTTTTCTTCAGGGGCGAAATCTGAGAGAAGGTATCCAAAGATAATTGCAGGGTTCTTCACAGGATTTGCTGCTGAATGACATGGAAAATTCAACTGAGAAATTTACATAGAGGTGTCAAACCCACTTGTGGAATGGCAGCAACTCCATCTGGATCACTATATTGGCCAGTTCCCGTCTAACGTACAATATAAAGCTTTGATCATTAAATTGTTGCATTGGATTGAGCAAACAAGATTGGAAAAGAAAACTTGAATTTTGTCTTGAAATTTTCAGTGTTATGAAAGAGACTTCACAAAGCAGATCCAGGCAAAACATTATGGCATGAACAGCAAATAAGTGAGAATTAAAAACAAGGAAGTAACTAGCAAGAAAGGAAGTCAAGGAGATTTATTTTACAGTAAAGGAAACAGACTTGTGGTATGTGTAGCCAGGGCAAGTTCTAAAATGGATATTATATGGGAGCCAAAAGAACTATTTTTGTAGAAAGAATAGATTTAAGAATAGATGGAAAAGTCAAAAAGATGGTTTTCAGAAAAATTGACTCTATCTAAAGATTGCTTCAGATTATTATGTGCAGTGCTTAATGAAGTGTTGTACTCATGATGCATGTTTAAATTTATATAAAGAATTGTAACATAAATGATGTTACATAAATAACATTTTTACGTGAAAATTTTCCAAAAATGTTCTCGAATGTTTTTGGTTAAGTACCTAATGAAGGTTTAGATATAATTTTACCTATTTCAAATTCAGTATTTTGTTATTACAGTTGTAACAAGATGGCAGATAGAAGACACATATTTTCCATAAAAAGACTTAACATAAAATTTTTCACATAGCAAGTAATGAAATGCAACAGATGTATGCCTTTCCCTTTATAAATGCTATATTGCTTGCAGATATGAAATTACTGTCTGAACAGTCTGCAAAGTGCAGTCAGCTAATAATTAGCTTCTGAACTAAACTAGTGTGAAATGCTGCAGGTACATTCTTTTTCTGCCTGTGCCTCAACATATTTAAAATTGCAAACACTAAGGAGTAGAGTTCAACCATCAAACCAGAAAAATGCTTTGTTAGATTTATGAATTTATTTATAGCTCATATTTGTATGTGTCAGGTCTACAAATCAGACAAATTCTTGAATTTATAAAAAATCAACACTTCTTGGAATAGCAACTGAATGCAGTTTCATCGTAACAACTGGAAATAAGTTTATCAGAAGATGATGGCAATCTTAATATGGCTGTTTGGTTATCCACCTCTGGGGCTATTTTAATTACTTGATAATATATTACCTATGCAGGACATATAATATTTAATTAGAGTACAGCGGTCAATATTTTTGTAGATTAAATACTTCTAATACCAAAAGTTTTCAATAGTTACATAATAATGTTGATGCACCTAACAAATTCATAATTTTATGATTATTGTTGAAAGTACACAAATGATCTGTTACTGGAAACATTCTGTGGTGTGACTGATTTTGTGGATGAAGCCAGCACCAGATATGATTTTTATCGTTGTGCAAAGGAGCATGGAAACTTGATCCTCACTATCCTAACTTACTTTTGCTATTTTTTAACCATTAATTTTTGTGAAATCCCAATTTAATGAATACACACTTAGTCTAGCTTTGTGAATTGCCCTATAGCAACCCAGAAACAGCTGCAGTGAAGAAGATAATGCATGCTGGTGACTTTGATAGCATCAGTCTTTACTGCAGCAATCAAACTAGCATAGTTGCAGGTTCCCTTTAGATACATCTTTTCATAGATGTCCAAAATATTGATTCTAGCCTGTAAGACCATGTGGCTAAATGAAACCACTTTATCTTCTATTCTTAAACAGGCACACTTACTTGCTTTATCTTTTCCATCAACTGTTTGCCCATCTGAACAAAGCTGCCCAAAGATGACGCACAAAATGGAGGGGTGCTCAATCAAGTGAAGAAGAAAAAGCTCTGAAGTTATTTAGAAAGCCACCACTCATAATCATACAAGGATCATAATTTTTAAAGAACTTGATGGGGAGTTCCCTGTTTTATTCAACTTGTGGGACTTTTAGTCATTTTGGGACTTCTGACCTGGTGAGAAACAGGTCCTATTAATATTACAGAAACCAATTTGCATTTAATAATAAGGCTTTTACAAAGTGAAATTGGTAGCTGACGGGAATAGAAAGCAAGCAGTTTTCAAGTTTGGTATTTAATATTGCAATTGAGACTTATCACAGTTTAACAAAAGATACTCAGGTTTTCTTTCACTTAATTTCCTCTTGTGTATACCAACACAAGGATGTGGCTTTTGTACTTAACTTTAATTTACATGTGTTAAAGTTTATACGCTAATAACAACATTTGTTTCACATTTCTTGCATTCCTTCCAGAATGTTAATTAACTTCCAAAGCCTCATAACATTTTGATTGAAAAGTGCGTAAACTCTGGGTAAAATATCACCAGAGAAGGTTTATACATTTGGTACCTTTTTGAACTAATTGGTAACTTGGAAAGTCATATTTGAAAATATAACGTTTACGCCTTGCAGCAGTGAAGGCTGGGTAACATATGACACTGCAAGATATTTGATTTGTTCTAATTACAATCATATGTTCCTTCCTATTTAAAATGTAATCAGAGTCTACCTTATGTGTTAGATTTAACACACAGCTGGATGCTGGACAAATATTTTCAGTGTCAACTGCTCAGATGGAGGGTACAGGGTGGGGGAAGGGGTTAACATTTCTGCTGTCAATGTTTTTGATTTACAGTTTATAATTATTAATTAATAACTACTAATTTTAATATTACTGATGTAGCTTTAACTAGAGAAGCCTCATCTAAAGAAAGAAGACCCATTGACCTTCTCAAGCAGGAATAAATTGAAGTAATGACAAGAGATGTTCCTTCAAAACAAAAATTCCCATTAATATTGCTATTTTAGTTCACTATGGTAGAATGTCAAATGAAATCCTGCATGTCAGGTGGAAACTGTGTTTGTTGGTGTTGGTTCAACTTGCTCCAAAGATGTGCCTGCATTGATCCAATTGTTGCTCTCCTGCCAGGCGAATCCAATAAAAAAATTACCAAAATTGTGTCAAAAAGGAAAGTATATCTCTTTTTCTTTTACTTTAAATGGTGGAAGAGTGTTCCTTCATGATTTACAAGAGATGCTGAGGATTTCTGGAGCAGGGTTTTCCTTTGTTCCCATGTGTAGAAGGCTCATCAGAAGTCTCTCCACAACTAGACATCCTTGTTCCTGTAGTGCTCCAACATTTCCTGGCCAGTTGCTGTTTCCCTCTGGATTTGTGTAGAGGAGACTCGAGGATCTACCCACCACATCCTTTCTGAGCCCAGAAATAACTCACCCCAAGTTTAAAATCAGGATGTAGGTTTTAGAAATCTACACTGAGTTGAGGTATAGTTTTAACAACTGAAAATCATTGAATTAAATCTGAGTGTTTAATTGTAAAGAAAAAGTTTACACCAAGCCATTTAATACAATCATAACTAGAGAAGATATTTTAGGATATCATAGGCCTGAAATATTCCAAGTATGTTTTCCAGAATAACTGATTAATAATTTAAAGAGATCAAGTTTAAAGATGGTTGACTTGAGATGTTAACTTGCTTACTCACTCCACAGATGCTGCCTGACCTGCTGAATAATTTTTTGGTATTAGTTCAGATTTCTGATATCTGGATCATAGCATTTTGCTTTTGTGTAGTAACAACTAGCTATACTGAGACAAGGATCATCTTTGAAGGACCTACCATGAACAAGAATGGGTCCAATTGGACAGGGATGTTTTTGCAGGTTGGGCTTGTGAATGGGGCCTTAAGGTATTACAGATTGTAGCTTCAATGTGCTGGCAAATTGATATAAATGGACTTTAAAGCGGAAAAGTATTTAAAAATTGGGGGCTCTTGTATCGCTTACTGTTTGTTAAATTTATTTATGTGCAAGGCTGTCTTAAAAAGGTATAGAAAAGTTACTTTGTAATTTGATTGTTAAATGGCCATTCACAAATGTATACAGGACTTTATGGTGTAAAGACAGTAGAAATAAGAACATAAGGCATAAGAGCACAATTAGGCCAGTTGGCCAATCCATCATGACTATCCCTCTCAACCCCAATCTCCTTCCTTCTCCCTGTAACTCTTAATGTTTTAACTAATCAAGGACACATCAATATCCATTTTAAGTATACTGAACGGCTTAGCCTCCAGGCTGTTCATGGGGACGTGGCAATGAATTCTACAGATTCACCATGCCCTGGCTAAAGAAATTCCTCTGTTTCGTTGTTCAAAATGAATGCCCCAATATCCACTCTATTTTACTCTTTATATAACAGAAAAAAAACCTTTGGTATTCTCTTTTATATTATTGGATAGCTTACCTTTATAAATAATCTTTTCCCTCCTTTTGGTTATTTTAGTAGCCACCTGTTGGTTTTTTTAAAGCTTCCCAATCCTCTAACTTCCCAGTAAGTTTTGTTATATTATATGCCCTCTCTTTTGCTTTTATGCTGTCTTTGACTTCCCTTGTCAGCAATATTTTCCCTCATCCTCCCTTTTACAATACTTCATCTTTGGGTTTATCTATCCTGCATCTTCTGAATTACCCCAAGAAACTCCAGCAATTGGTGTTCTGTCATCATCCCTGCTAGTTTCCCCTTCCAACAAACTTTGACCTGCTCCACTCTAATGCCTCAGCAATTCCGTTGACTCCACTGTAAAACTGACACATTTGACTTGAACTTCTCCCTCCGAAACTGCAGGGTCAATTCTATCATATTATGATTATCTGCTCCTAAGGATTCCTTTACATTAAGCTCCCTAATCAAATCAGGTCCATTGCACAACACCCAATGAGAATTGCCTTTTCCCCAGTGGGTTCAACCAAAGTTGCTCTAAAAAGCAATTTCATAAGCATTCAACAAAATTTCTCTCTTGGGATCCAGCACCAATCTGATTTTCCCAATCTACTTGTGTATTGAAATCCCTTATGACTGTTGTAACATTGCCTTTATTACACATCTTTTCTATGCCCCATTGTAACATATATCCCACATCCTGACGACTATTCGGAGGCTTTTATATAACTTCCATCAGTATTTTTCACCCTTTGCAGTTTCTTAACTCTACCTGCAAAGATTCTACAGCTTCCAATCCTACATGATCTCTTTCTAAGGAATTTGTAGCATTTTTTTTACCAACAGAGCCTCCACACCCCCTCCACCTACCTGACTATCCTTTCCATATAATGCGTATCCTTGGATGTTAAGCTCCCAACTATGATCTCCTTTCAGTTTACAATCAGTGATGCTGACAACGTCATACTTGCCGATCCCTAACCGCATTATAAGATCATGTACCTTATCCCATATATTGTGTATATTCAAATATAACATCTTCAGTGTTGTATCCATCACCCATGTTAAACTTCAACTTATCCCACCCTTGCCTGCATCTTTTCTCACTTAAGCCTGTTGAGCTAAAGCCTAACCACTTTAATACTGGCCTCACCAACGAATGACCTCTCGCGATGATTGTGAAACGAAACTCAAGGGCAGGCCACAGTGCTTGGTTTAATGAGTGGGAACTTTGATACTCATCAGTACAGCTTGTATTCTGTAGGGCAGGGAAATGGCAATAATGCTGTAGCTTCTGCATTCTCTAATCTGTAGGGGTTTATGATGAAAGCAATCATTTTGGAATACTTTGTTATTGCTAAATATCAAGATCTATAAAATTGACTTTCCATTACAACAGCCGTTGCTCTCTGAAAGTTGTACATATTGAAGAGAAAGCTCATTCATATAAATGTGTATCTAGCTGTTTAGATCTTATACTCAAAAGATCCCTTCCCAAACCTCACTGCCTCTCCCTCCTCCTTTATAATGTTTCCTAACATTTTAAATTCACTGACATTCCCTAATGTGGCTTTGTATGTATCAAATTTGCTTTGTCACTCTTGTGATTAATTTTAATATTTTTTATTTTGTTTATATCCAATACATATATAAATTGCTATTTTATAGTGACTTCAACATGATTTAGGCATCCTAGAGTCCTTAATAACCAGCGGCATGCTTTGAAATTACTGACACAGTTATAACGTAGAAAGGTCTTCATATGCTGCAGACAGATGGCTTCACTGTAGCAGGATCTCTGCAAAACCATATCTTTATATAAAATCAAAATTCTTTTTATCTGATTTATTTTCACACTTTGTATATTTATTACTTTTAATTATTCGCTTATCATTTTTGCATTGGAGTTGCATTCAAAGTGCACACTTGGAATCGCTCTATTCACATGTGTCATACATGGATGATTGTCCTTCACTTCCA
This sequence comes from Hypanus sabinus, assembly GCF_030144855.1. Lineage (NCBI taxonomy): Eukaryota > Metazoa > Chordata > Chondrichthyes > Myliobatiformes > Dasyatidae > Hypanus > Hypanus sabinus. The sequence goes on from NC_082707.1 coordinate 130,257,608, forward strand.
ACTACACCTAACCCTCAAATTCACTTGGTCCATTTCTGATGCTTCGGTCCCCTTTTTGAGCTCCCTGTCTCCATCTCCAGAGACAGATGATCCACCTACATCATTTACAAACCCATTGGCTGTCAGAGTTATTTTGACTACAACTCTTCCTGCCCTGTCACTTGCAAGTATGCGAGACCCCTCTCTCAGTTCTCCTGTCCCTGCCGCATCTGTTCTCATGCTGAGGCTTTCCATTCCAAAGCATCTGAGATATCCTCTTTTATTTTCAGAAAATGGTATTTCCCCTCCACTGCTATCAATGAAAGCCTCAACCCATTTTGTCTATTTCCTATATGTCTGCCCTCACTCCCTTCCCTCTTGACATAAAGGGTAAAGGGTTCTCCTTGTCCTCTCCTACCACCCACAAGCCTCCACATCCAATATATCATTGTCCACAACTTCTGCCTTTTCCAATGGCGTATCCTATCACGAAATACATCTTTCCCAATCCTACTCTCTCTGCTTTCTGTAAGGATTACAGAAAGTTTGTGAACCTGCAGAATTGTCTCTATTTCTGCATAAATATGACCTAAAATCATATCAGATCTTCATGTAAGTCCTAAAACTAGATAAAGAGAATGCAATTCAATAACTAACACAAAAGCATTATATTTGTTCATTTATTTATTGAGAAAAATGACCCAACATTACATGTATTAGTTGGAAAAAGTACATGAACCTTTGCTTTCAGCAACTGAGGTGACCCCCTTGTACAGCAATAACTTCATCCAAACTTTCCAGTAACTGTTTGTCAGTCCTGCACATCAGCTTAGAGAAATTTTAGACCATTCATCCTTACAAAACTGCATTGTCTCTGGTATATTGGTGGGCTTCCTTGATGAACTGCATACTTCAGGTCCTTCCACGACATTTTTTAGGATTAAGTCAGGACTTTAACTCGGCCATTCCAGAACACAAATTTTCTTTTTTTTAAACCATTCTGTTGTTGATGTACTCTTGTCTTTCCGATCATTGTCTTGTTGCATTATTTAGCTTCTATTGAGCTTTAGGTGACAGACTGTGACCCTAATATTCTCCTATAAACTGTCCCGATACAATTTTCAATTCATTGTTCCCTCAATGATTATAAACTGACCAGGCCGTGAGGCAACAATGCAGTTCCAAATCATGATGTTCCTTCCACCATGTTTCACAGCTGGGATGGGGTTTCAGCGTTGGTGTGAAGTGCACTTTTTCCTCCGAGTATAGCAATGTGCATTTCTGTCAAAATGTTCAACTTCTGGTCTCATCGGTCCACAGATGAGAAGCATCTTTGCAGGATGCCCACTCCTAGGGAGAGTAGTAACAGTACTGCGTTTCCTCCATTTGTAAATATTTTCTCTTACTGTGGACTGATGAACACTTAGGTCTTTAGAAAAGCTTTTGTAGCCCTTTCCAGCTTCAGTCATTTCTACAATTCTTCTTCTAAGATCCTTTGTAGGTTGCTTTGATCAAGGCATGGTGCACATAAACAGATCTTTCTTGAGAAGGGCAGGCTCTGAGAGTAACCTGGACATTATGTCTTTTTTATAGGGCAGGGCACCTCTGCAACCCACACCTCCAATCTCATCTCATTGATTGGAACACCTGACCCAAAATAACTTGTGCAGAAGAGAAAATTTTTTTCTCTTTTTTTCACATACTTTTTCCACCAAATATATGCAATATTGGATCACCTTTCTCAATAAATAAATGTTATTTATTTAATTTGGTTTCCTTTATCTAGTTTTAGGACTTGTGTAAAGATCTGATCACATTTTAGGTCAGATTTATGCAGAAGTAGAGAAAATTCTACAGGGTTCACTAACAGCCTCCCTGAAATCAGTGAGACCCAATGCAGGCTGAAGGATCACTTGATTGAGTACCTTTACTCCATCTTCCACAGCAGCCAGGATGTCCAGGTCACCAGCCATTTCCTAACCTGCCTCTGTGACTACTGTCCAGTAGCACTTCTGTCCATTGTGATGAAGTACTTTGAGAGATTGGCGATGCAACATCTCAACACCTGCCTGAGAAGTGACTTGGATTCACTCCAATATGCCTACCATCGCAACAGAAGATGCCATTTCATTGGCTCTTTGCTCAACTCTGGAGCATCTGAACCATGAAGGTGTGTGTACACATCAATGTGCTCTTCATTGACTACAGCTTTGCATTCAATTCTATCACCTCTCAAAACTAATCGATAAACCCAAGACTTAATACTTTCTTGTGCAATTGGATCCCCTATTTCCTCACTTGCAGACCCCAGTCAGTTCAGATTGGCATCAGCATCGCCTCCACAATCACCATCAGCACAGTTGTGCCACAAGACTGTGTGCTTATCCTCCTGCTGTGCTGGCCTTATACTTTAAGGCCAAGTACAGCTCCATTGCCATATTCTGACACCACCACTGTTACTGGCTGGATCAAAGGTGGCAATGAATCACTATACAGGAGGGAGATATAACAAGAGGAACAAGAGGAATTGAGTATAGGAGTAAAGAGGTTCTTTTGCAGCTGTACAGGGCCCTGGTGAGACCCCACCTGGAGTATTGTGTGCAGTTTTGGTCTCGAAATTTGAGGAAGGACATTCTTGCTATTGAGGGAGTGCAGCGTAGGTTCACAAGGTTAATTCCTGGAATGGCGGGTCTGTCATATGTTGAAAGATTAGAGCGACTGGGCTTGTATACACTGGAATTTAGAAGGATGAGAGGGGATCAGATTGAAACATATAAGAATACTAAGGGATTGAACACGCTGGAGGCAGGAAGCATGTTCCCGCTAATGGGTGAGTCCAGAACTAGAGGCCACAGTTTAAGATTAAGGAGTAGGCCATTTAGAACAGAGATGTGGAAAAACATTTTCACCCAGAGAGTGGTGGATATGTGGAATGCTCTGCCTCAGAAGGCAGTGGAGGCCAAGTCTCTGGATGCTTCCAATAGAGAGTTAGATAGAGCTCTTATAGATAGCAGGGTCAAGGGATATGAGGAGAGGGCAGGAACGGGGTACTGATTGTGTATGATCAGCCATGATCACAGTGAATGGCGGTGCTGGCTAGATGGGCCAAAAGGCCTACTCCTGCACCTACTGTCTATTGTCTATTGAGATTGAAAATCAGGACAAATGGTCCACAACAACATCCTCTCATTCAATGTCAGCAAAACCAAAGAAGTGCTTGTTGGCAACAGGAGGAGAAAATTGGAGGTCCATGAGCCAGTGCATATCAGGAGATCAAAGATGGAGAGTGATTTTAAATTTCACAGTGTCATCTTTTCTGAGGATCTGTCTTGGGTCCAGCACATAAGTGCTATTACAAAGAAAGCACAACAGCATCTCTACTTTCTTAGAATTTTACGAAGATTTGACATGTGATCTAAAACCTTGACAAACTTCTATAGATGCATGGTGGAGAGTATACTGACTGGTTGCAACTTGGCCTGGTATGGAAGCCGCCATTGCCCAAGAACTGAAAATCCTACAAACATAATAGATGCAGCCTGGTTCATCACAGGTGAAGCCCTTACCACAGCTGAGCACATCTGCAAGGAGAGCTGTCCGAAGAAAGACCCCAAAATCCAGGCCATGCTCTCTTCTCACTGCTACTATCAGGATGGAAGTACAGGTGCCTTAGTTCCCACTCCACCAAGTTCTGGAACAGTTATTACCCCTAAACTATCAGGCTCTTGAATCAGTGTTTAACCTCACTCACCCAACACTGAACTGATTCGACAACAATGGACTCACTTTCACGTGCTCTCCAGCTCATGTTCTCAACTCAATATATACTTTCTAACTCCATCGTGCTGAGCACCGGTGCTCCCCAGTGCTGTGTGCTCAGCCTGCTGCTGTTCATGCTACTGATGCATGACTGCATTGCTAGATCCAATTCAAACCAAATCATCAAGTTCACTGGTGATGCAACAGTAGCTGGTCTCATCAGCCATGATGACGAGACGGTGTAGGCAGGAGGTAGAGCAGGTACGAGCATAACAACTTGAGTCGAATGTGGACAACACCTAAGAGATGATTTTGGACTTTAGGAAGGTGCAGGCTGACTACTCCTCACTGTACACACATGGTTCCTCCATGGAGAGTTAGGAACACCAAGTTTCTAGGAGTGCACATAATGGATGATCTCACCTGGTCCCTCAACTCCAGCTCTCTGGTCAAGATAACTCAGTAATGTCTTCACTTCCTGAGGAGATTGAGGCAAGTGAGGCTCCCCTCCCTTCCCATCCAACCAATTTTGCAGGAGCACATCAAGAGTGTTCTGACCAGCTGGGTCAGCATCCGGTATGGGAATTGCAAGCCATCTGATGGCAAGTCCCTACAATGGGTTGCAAGAAGATCATTGGGGTCTCTTTTCCACCCATCGGAGATATTTATCAGGAGACCTGCGTATGCAAGACTCTTAGCATTCTCCCATCTATCCCACATTCTTTGACCCCCCCTACCATCAGGCAGAAGGTGTGTAGCATTAGGACTAGATCTGTTAGGATGGGAAACAGCTTCTTCCCCCAGACTGTAAGACTACTGACCTCCCTGCTAACATCCAGGTCTCATCACGCAAGAAGCACCAGTAGCATTATACTGTTTACTTTTTAACTTGTGTTGTACCCACACCTTATTATTTGTTAGTTTATTAGTGGTAATATTACTTGGAGGTGGATACGATGGGGTCTTTAAAGAGACTTTTGGATAGGTATATGAAGCTTAGAAAAATAGAGGGCTATAGGTAAGCCTAGTAATTTCTGAGGTAGGGACATGTTCGGCACAACTTTGTGAGCCAAAGGGCTTGTATTGTGCTGTAGGTTTTCTATGTTTCTATGTTTATGTGTTATGTGTGTGAGATACTTGTACTGTGTTGTGCGCCTTGGTCCAGAGGAATGTTGTTTCATTTGCCAGCAGACGTGTATGGTTGAATGACAATAAACTGAATTTGAACTTGAACTTGATTTATTACTTGTATATTTATTATCATTTTTTCTTTTTGTTATGTGTGCAATTTTTTGACTTTGGCACATTAGTTGTGTCTGTCTTTGTTCTGTGTAGTTTTTCATTGATCATATTGTGTTTCTTTCTACTTACTATGAATGCCTGCAAGAAAATGAATCTCAGGGTAGTATATAGTGACATACATGGTATGTACTTTGATAATAAATTCATTTTTGAACTATTCGCACACTTACGTGTCAGTCTATGGTTTCCTCTACTACCACATTGAGGTCAAATGCAGATTGGAAGAGCAATATGTCATATTCCATCTTAGTAGTCTCCAACCTAATGGCATCAACGTTGATTTCTCCAACTTCTGGTAACCTCAGCACTCTATTCCTTGCTCACCTCACCAATTTTTCCTTATCCTTGTGATTGCTATGTCCTTCTCTTCCCCTCTCCCCCTCATGATTTGCCTGTATTCACTTTCCTCCCTCTCTTTCTCCACCTCTTTTCCTTAATTCCATCATGTACTACCCTCTCCTATTAGATTCATTTTATCTTCAGAGCTTCCACCTACCACTTCCCACTTTCTCATATCTTTCCCCTTTTTCCCCTCCCTGCCCCATCTGCTTTTCCCAATACCTGGATTCACTGATCACCTGCTATCCTCCCCCTCCCATTATCTTTTAATTCTGGCTTTTTCCCTCTTCCTTCTCAGTCCTGATGAAGGGTCTTGGACCAAAGAATCGACTGTTTATTTCCCTTCATAGATGCTACTGCGTTCCTCCAGCAATTTCTGTGTAGGTGCAAGTATCTTCAGCTTAATGACCTTCTTTGCATCATAAGGTTATAAGTTAGGATGTTTGTTGATAGTTGCACATCATTCAATTCCATTCACAGCTCTTTGGAAGATGTAGCAGCCTACACCCAGATGCAGCAAAACTTAGACAATGTTGAGGCACAGGCTGACAAACGGCATGTAAAATTTGCATCACAGGAGTGCCAGGTAATGATCATCTCCAACCATATTGTGTCTTATAATCTACCCTTGACCTTCAATAGCAAAACCTTTACCAATACCACTCAAAATTTTTGGGCTCATCATTGAACAGAACCTGGATCAATCACACAATCACCGCGGCTATAAGAGCAGGTCAGGGGCTGGGTTATTCTGCAATGACACCCCAAGGCTTTTCCACCATCTATAAATCAGTAATTAAGAGTATGATAGAATACTCTCCACTTGCCTCGATGGGTGCAGCACCAGCAGTTCTCCAAAGGCCTAGCAACATCTGGGACAGTACAGACCATTGGATCAGCACCCTATCAACTATCCTAAACATTCATTCACTCCACCACAAGCTCAAGTGGATCATTACTGAGTCTCAATGCTGTAATACCCTCCCCACCAAGATCAAGGCAACACGTCTACTGAAGGATGGTAATGGCTCACCAGCACCTTCTCAAGGGTTAATAGGGATCGGCAATAAATGCTGATCCTGCTAGCAACATTCAGATACTGAGAATGACTGTAAGAAATCATACATAGTTTATAAATAAAGAAATACAAAGTAGCAATTCCGCTTATCAATATATTTTCCTTTTCATAAAAATTTCTTCAGATTGAGAAAAAGAAGCCAAAATAGCATCACTTACATTCTGCGACAAATCAAGGATTCTATTTGCCTAACAATACTATTGTATTTCCATAGGTCTTCTAAATTTGACAAGCTTCAAGTAAAGGGAACGTTTCTATTTGAGACTTTGCATTAAAAAAAACTAAAAGGACAACTCCATAAGATTTTTTATTGCAATCTGGGAAATCTATTGGTGGCAAGTGTCATGTTGATCAATTGCGAGAGACAGTACTCTCACCCACATCTCCATGCCTCACAGTTATGGATTATAAAATGTTACTTGAAATCCAAAAACAGAAAGAGGCATATTTGTTTAGTATCAATAGTTGGAAGACCTTAAGTAGCCAAGTAATAGAAAACTAGAAGCAGGTGGCAAGAGCTGTGCTACTGCTAATTTCAGCATTTGATGCAGAGCCATGCAAAGTTGTAGGATATTTAATGACCTTTCCAGGACTAGTGAGGTAAGAAGAGCAAACTGCAACTTCCAAATTTGGATTCCTTGTGCTTGTCTACCCACTCCAACTCTCCAACTATTCCCCCTTCTTATGTTAGCATAAAATATACTTTAATAGTGATGTGCCCTATAATTTCCCCAGCATTTACATGTAATTATTCCTCCACCCACAATGTACGGAATCATTTGATTTCAAGCCTTCCATGCCATGACATTGCTGTTTCAATAGCTTCACACAAGTTTTTGGGTTTTTCATCATCTCATAGTTACTCAATTTTATTTGGACCTTTAGCTTTGCTTTCTGGAGGAAGTACAAAATCTCCTGGTGACACTGAAACTTGGAGAAGGAATTTCAGGCAGCTGGAATCAGCTGTGTTCTGCCTCTCTTCCTTTTGTATCCCAGATGACCTGTCTGAAAATCGACCCATGAAATTCTCATGTTACTCATTCTGAAAGTGACATATGAGCTCTGCTAAAAAGCAACTTAGCATCGTTCTTCTCATTTCCCTTCTAACCATGTCAAAGGAAGAAGAAATGGTTACTATCTTTGAAACCCAATACATTTTTTATCCCATCAAATACCATTGCAAACAAATCAAAGGACTTGCTGTCTATCCGCTTTTGTCAAAAGTTCATTTTATTGTCAAAGTATGCATGTACAATGCAACTCTGATATTCATCTTCTCCAGATAGCCATGAACTACAGAAAAAAATGAATATTGTTGAAAGAAAAGATATCAACTCCCCACCCCAGCACAAAAAAGAAAATAAACAAAACTTGCAACCCCAAGCCCTCCCTTGCAGAAAAAAACAGTGACAATAACATCAAATTTCCCCACTCCTCACCCAGAAAAGAACAACAATAGCATCAAATACTCAACCCCCTCTCTCACACAAAGACTGACATCACCCACATAGAAAAACACCATCATCTCATTTGGGAAGGATCATGTGTGAAATTCAGTATTTAGTTTTCTGCATGGAATAAAAGTTTCATTATTTCACCATAATTTCATCATAACCTCTCACACTCTATCTCAGAATCTCCTTTACTCACTCCCCAAGATTCTGGAAATGGCTCTTTAAAATACCAGCTTTCACTATTTATGTAGCAGCTTACAGAACCAGCAAGCATCCTTACAGTTGCCTTTTGTCAAAAACTTCCTTCTGGAACATTTATTACAAACTTTGTAACATTAACATGCAGTTAGTTATATTAAAGTGGTCACAGCAATTAAGGAACAACTATTTTTAACAAAATTACTCCCAACAGATCAATCCCATTTTCTTATTCATTTCTCCTCATTTCCTGGCATACTTGCAACCATTTTTGTTTTACATACCCATGAGGCCTCCTTTAATTGTTTTGCCACTCTTCTGGGTAATTTACAGTTGATAGTTAACTGCCTGGCACATTTTGGGATGTAATGGAAACTGGAGGAGGTCCATATTGTCCCAGAGAGAACGTACAAACAGGAAGTACCTACATCATTGAACCTGTATTCCTGGCGTTTTGAGATTGCTGCACCACCATGCTACCAATCTGAAATTCTTGGATGTCTGGATACACAAGAGACGACAGATGCTGGAATATGGGGTGAACAAAAACCCCAACAAACTCAGTGGGTTGGGCAGAATCTGTGGAGGGAATGCCCAAGTGTAGGGTCTCGATCCAAAATGTTGACTGTCTATTTCTCCCCACAGGTGCCTCCTGGCCTGTTTGTTTTTTAATTCCAAATTCCTGTTTTATATAGGCATGAAAGGTACTAAATCTAGCTGATTGGTAATGATTAAATTCTTGGATACATGTGACAATACCATTATCTGATCATTGAAATATTTTCTTGTTTTTGTGATTGAGATATGATTAAATATTGGTACAGTAACTACTATCAATTGGATGTGGCAAAATTTTTTGACAGGTAATAATGTGGACAAAAATAAGGTATAATATATCCCCGTTCTGTTGAACAGTATTTACTGAAAAAACTATGTTTAAACTTTGTGAATTTTCTCACTCTAACAAAGTATTTCCTTCCACCTACATATCATGTAATGAAAGGATTTGACAGAATATGCAAGTACTGATTTTCTGAAGGCTCTCTCCATTCTCTCTGTTCCTACCACTGTCGAAAGATGGCCTACAACATACTTGGCAGTTCTCTTTCAAAGTATCTTCATGTATATTACACACAGCATTTATTTAAGTATTTGCTTATTGTAAAGCAGAAGATCCCTAATATTTTTTTCATAAATAAACCAATTCAACATGTTGAAGTAAGATGATTTTTCAGTGGCTTCTCAATAGCTCTGATAAGTGTATACCAGTGCCAAACCCTTTCATCAGTCTCACAGTGGTCTACTTGCTTTCAAATAACACTGGTAACTATTTTAGCTTATGTTAGACATCAAAACATTTCTACTGAATATAAAAATATGGAAAAAATGATTGGAGTCATGAAATGCTCTGCTTGCTAATCCAACAATTTGTGCTGCTTTGAAAGTACTACTTTACTTTTCCTTTTATGGTTTGGAAATCATATACTCAGCCTTGAATTAGATTCTGTTCTATTATATTCTACTCTTGTTGGTGCACAGCGCAGATAATATATCACAATTTATCAGCTACAAATCAACATTGTGTCTCCTGCAAGAGAAACGTGCTGGAACATAACTTATCAAGAAATGAGGGGATATATACAGTCAATTGTAAAGTAAAAAATTGAACTTCCTGCCACTCATAAAGGTTTTAGAAACACAATGTCCACAATATGTTTGACTATTTTAAAATCCCGGTAATTGAACCAATGTGGTTTGTTTCTTGATGAACTTTTCCTACAATCTCTTGTACAGAAATTGAGTTAAATTCAGAGATAATTTTAAAGTGAATTACTTTTTCAAAAAAAAAGTCTAACTTACATAATTAGCCTCAAGGTATTTAAGGAAGAAGTTGAAGCTATTGCTAGGATCAGCCTGCATTGGTTGTGTGTGAAGAGTTTTGGCATGTCGGTAGTTTACTTTGAGTTATTTTATTTGATATTCTATTTTTACAGTTACAAACTTGTCCCCCACACCATCTGAAACATTGAGAACATCAGAAAAATTCCACTTGATATCCCCTATAGGCCTTCACAACTGCAGGTAACGCACTGGTGAAGTTCTCTGTCTTTCTAGACACAAATTCTACTAGACTATGAGATTTTGCCACGTGATCTGTTGTTTATGCTTTTCTGTGTGTGCAGAATTACAGAGACATGCTGCAGAAAAACAAGTCCACACTGATATGAAACATCCATTTTATTCTCCCCACCTATCCAGATTCTGACACAAGAGGCAGTTAATTTCCGACCTGTACATCCTGGGGTTGAGAAGGGAAGCCAGGACACATGGAGAAAATTTAAGTGGTCACAGAGAGTACACACAGACTCAAGAGCAGGAGTTTCCAACTTGGGCTCCACTGACCTCTCGGTTAAAGGTAAGGGTCCATGCATAAAAATGGTTGGGAACTCCTGCTCTGGAGATCAGGATTGAACCTGGATCATTGGAGCTAAGAGGCAGCACTTGTAATAAATGTGCCATGATATGATTGTTTATATGTTCGCACAAGCTGTATGGATGTGCAGCTTTATAATGTGAGGACACCCTTGGTGCCAGATGATTTATCTCCTTAACAATATAATTAAAGAAATGAACAGAGGACAGATTGATAAGAAGCACAGATTATAATGGAGTGAATTTATTGCCTAGCTATTACAGAAAGAGAAATAAAGCAAAGAACTGAAAGGGTGGATTAAAAGACAGAGGTCAATCAAAGATAGAAAGTGGAGTTATAATTATTGTAAATGAAGATGTAGTTAAGTTAAATAATTAAAATTTTACTTTTGATTCTAACCTTAATAATACTTCACTGCCCAAAAGAATAAGAACTCCAGTAACTTAAATTGTTGGCTCTTTGGGTCATATAGTGTCTGCCTTTTAGTAACCTTATCTTGCCGACCATGTTTCCCTGTCCAAATCCACCTTCTTGTTGGAGATTTTAGATCTTGCTGTCTATTAAATATCCCTATCATTGAAATTCAATGTCGTTCATAAATGATTAAAGCAAAAAATCAGTATTAAACAAAAGCTATACAGGTAGTACAAATAATTAAACATAATAAAGCAATTTTTTAAAAGAAGTAACTTACTTACTTCTAATTCGATGCTCCACAAACTTTCTCAAAATCAGTGTGATGTTGGATCCTTTGAGGTCTATGTGGTGATCCTCCATGTAATGTTTGGGATTCCCGGTACGATAAGCCTCTGCCTCTGTGCTTGAAGTCTCCAGCTGACAGATGTAGCCTGCTGGATCAAAGGCTTCCACATTTGACAGCACATTCACGAAAAGCTGAATTAATTGACATTTAAGTAGTTAAGTGCTACAGTTCCGTTCACACCTGCCAACTTCAGCCATCAGGATCCATGCTGTCGCATCACTGGGTTTCTAATTGCTGGGCTGAACTGTCTGTGGTGAGCTTAATGATCAACTAATGTGCAAGTGAGGCAACAACATTAAAATTGTGGGGCAGCTCATAGCAAGATGCTGTTTTCGCAGTTAATGACAGAGCAGTTCAACTAGGTACAATTCAGAAATAACAAGTCATCTCCTCTTCACTGCAGATTGCTGGATGATTTCAACATGAATTATGGTGTTCACATTGAGAATAAACCTATAATTAATATCTCCAAAATTATTTCACACCTTACTCAGTTAATCAATGATTATTGTTATTTTAAAAACATGCATTTAACTTACTTATTTTCATTTGATACCTAAAGATCAAATGTTTGAACATTTGTCTACATTTTTTATAAAACAATTCTTGCTCAATACGATCTTTGGTAGTGGGGAATGTGTTTTCATTTCCAAGGTCAATGTCAGCAAAGCCATGCACAAATTAGACTTGTTCAATATTCTTTTTGGAAGACCTTCTGACTTTTTATCCTCAATAAAAATATCAATATGCCCCACAACAGCCAATCAAAACAAGCTTGCATGAGGGCAAACTGACTCCAGTTTCATGCCATTGCTAACAGAAATTGTACTGATATCTTTGAAACAAAATAAAGGGGTTACTCAGTTCACACTTTGCACTGGATTTAAATTCAAGTACAACTACTTACAGTTGATGATTAAAAATATTGAAGCGCCCTGTTGTATACAAATGCAATTCTGACTTACCAAGAGATCAGTGCCACAAAAATAATGATTGCGGATGGACTGTACTATGTTCATTCAAAGCTATGAATCCAATAGTCTGTGTTGTGCTGGAGATGACCAATGCCTCCAGTTTGCCTCCATACTGCTTCTGTGGCTATTCGGCTCCCGATCTCCTTGCAGTTTCGCTGGTGTGAGCAGCCTGTGAGTGGTGAACAGGTCTCAGAGAGTATATCCTGAGGCTTTGTTCACCTGCGACCCTGACAATGTTCTGTACTGTTGGAGTTCTGTTCAACTCCACAAATGTTAACGGAGAAGCAAATAATATCTAATTAAAAATAATAAGAAATTAGAAACAAATGACTAAAGATAAATCAAACTTCTGTAAAGTGATTAAGCTTCAAATTAAGTATTGATAGAGAACCATATAAGCTCACCCTTCACTTAACTTTTTAATAATGGTTGGTAACTGCATTTAAATACTTGGCGACACATTACATACTCTATAGAAGATAGAAGAGTACAACACAGGAAAAGGCCTTCGGCCTATAATGTTGAGCTGAACCAACTAAAATGTAAATCATAAACACTGGAAAACTAATCCCTCCTACCTACATAATGTCCATATCCCTTCATCTTCCTCACATTCATATGCCTAAGCCCTGGCACTGTAAAGTGTTATCCTAACTGTTACACTACCATAAATAGTGGCAACTGCTCTTCACTCCACTAAACATCTGCACTGGATTTCTGTTTTAAAACGGATGTGCAGAAAGGCAAATGGATAAAATGAATAACCTTCCAGTTAGCCCAGAAGAGGTAGCTAAAGGGGTCGTGTCTGTTATTGTGGAACAGTAGATGCAGAAGATGGACTCAGGTGTGTCGCTGAGGACACTGACTGACTAGCCCTTGTTTCCTCTCCAGTGTGCTGCTGGCCCACCTTTCACTCAGATGTGAGCAAGCAAGGAAGCATTTCAAAGGTGAAGTTCCATGGCGACACCATATTTTCTGAAAATGCTTGACGCAGAGTGACCTACCATTACCTATGCAGTAAAAACAAATGTTGTGCTGTTGACCATTGCTATTGTCATGCTTTGGTGACAAGATGCCCTCTTGGCCTCAAGTGATTGGCCATTATAGATTGCAAGATCCTGAACCCACAGCGGATTTTTAAACCCATAGTGTTTTTATTTTCATCTGGTGATGTAATTGTCCCATATATTTTTTTACATTGTCTTCATGCTTTAAATGATTGCAAATCTAGAACAATGCAACATAAACTTTTAACTACTTCCTTAAATACTGGTGAAGCTAAACCTACTGACTTTCGAAAAAGGTTTTAGCGCATTGCATTGTTATAAATCTCTTGCATGGGCAACATTCCATTCAAAATACTCAACACCACAGTTCAATAATGTTCAACACTATTGCACTGACATCACAGAACTTCCTTTTTAAAATAAATATTTACATTCCAACTCAGCTGCCAAGAAAGTTGTATTTTGTTGTCCATCCTTGCTTATTTTTTTAATCCTGAACATTTTATTCAAATACTCTGATACTATTTAGCTTTTCCTACCAACATGATCTTTTCAGTAAATAGTAACTAATACTGAAAGAATGAGGAATGAATTACTTAATTAAAATGCTGCTCCACCAGACTTCATCAAAATTCAAAATCAATACACAATGTTTATTTGACTAGCTAACAAACTCTTAAGGTAAACAGCGATGATTTCATCCCAGTAAAAAAATGACTAGATCTTCAGTGAGAGTATTTCTCAATAAACACTACTTTCTTTGAGGTGGTAACAGAATTGACCCAAGGCATCAAATAAAATTTGATATCACACCACAGATGATCAGAAGTTGAGGCAAATAGGGAGATTTTAATGTGCATCCTTACAGGAGAAGAGAATCAGAAGGAGTCAGAGTTATAAGGAATGAATTCTGCACCTTGAGACTGGCAGCTTAAGGCCCCATGGTGGAGTTCTGAAATATGGATAATTACAAGGGGCCAGAACTGGAAGGGAAAGAGCAATCGAGGGTTGGAGGTGGTGAGGAATGAAAGGTTATGGGGCAGATGTTGAAGCAAGGATTTTAGAACATAAATTCAAAGGACTACAAATGTATCAGCCTCTGATAAAATGTACAGGGAACCTGAGCCAATTTGTCAGCTTCTTAGTCGTGTTTCCAGGAACCCAAATGTTTTATTATTAGACTATTGTTGATGGTGTATGATGCATGCACAGGGAAGTGTAAACATTTCCAAAGCTGTGTAAAAAGCTAAGTGCATACAATTGCAATTCTAGACTGAGGGACTCATACAATTTATTTTTTAATTTGGAATCAAATTTATGAGAAATGTGGTATGGAAATGTATTAAGCACTAATCCATAAAGTATATCAGTATCAGAATCAAGTTTAATATCACTGGCATATGCCGTGAAATTTGTTAATCCTATGGCAGCAGTACAATGCAATACATGGTAAGTAGATATATAAAAAAAACTGAATTACAGTAAGTATACATATGTCCAATAAATAGTTAGGTGCAATAAAAAACAAATAGTAAAGTAGTGAATTAGTGTTCATTGGTTCAATGTCCATTTAGAAATTGGTTGCTGAGGGGAAGAAGTTGTTCCTGAAGCGCTGAGTGTATGTCATCAGGCTTCTGTACCTCCTTCCCAATGGTAACAATGAGAAGACGGCATGCCCTGGGTGGTGGGGGTCCTTACTGATGGATGCTGCCTTCCTAGGGTACCACTCCTTGAAGATGTCTTGGATACTACAAAGGCATACCAAGTTCCAAGTTCCTGCGTGTCAATATCTCTGAGGATCTAATCTGGTCCCAACATATTGATGCAGCTATAAAGAGGGCAGCTATATTTCATCAGGAGATCTGGTTTGTCACCTAAACCACTCAAAACCTTCTACAGATGTACCATGTAGAGCATTCTGACAGGCTGCATCACCGTCTGGTATGGGGAGGGGGAGGAGTGGCCACTGCACAGGATCGAATGAAGCTACTGAAAGTTGTAAAATTAGTCAGCTTCATAATGGGTACTACCCTATGTAGTATTCAAGACATCTTCAAGGAGCGGTGTCTCAGAAAGTCGGCGTCCATTGTTAAGGACCACCATCACCCAGGATCTGCCTTCTTCTCATTGTTACTATTAGGAAGGAGGTACAGAAGTCTGAAGACACATATTTTGTAATTCATGAACAGCTTCTTTCCCCCAGCATCCAATTTCTAAATGGACATTGAACCCATGAACACTATCTCACTTCTTTGGTTATTTTCTGCACTATTATTCTAAATTTAACTATTTTATATATACACCATATTCTTTTGCACTACTATATATACACTTACTGTAGTTCATTTATATTATTTATTTTTCTATATTTATAATGTATTGCATTGTATTGCTACCGCTAAATTAACAAATTTCACGACACATGCCAGTGATATTAATCCTGATTCTGAGGCTAATACCCATGATGGAACTGACTAATTTTACAAGTTTCTGCACACTTACTTCGATCTTGCACAATAACAACCCCCCCCCCCCCCACTCCCATACCAGACAGTCATGCAGTTAGTCAGAATGCTCTCCATGGTACATATGTAAAAGTTTTTGTTGTTTTGGTTGATAAACCAAATCTTCTCAAACTCCTAATGAGATATAGCCCCTGTCTTGCCTTCTTTATTGCTGCATCAATATGTTGCATTTAGTTTAGGTTCTCAGAGATCTTGACACCCAGGAACTTGAAATTGCTTACTCTCTCCACTTGATCGCTCTATGAGGATTGGTTTGTGTTCCCTCAACTTATCCTTTCTAAAGTCCACTATCATCTCTTTGGCCTTGCTAATGTTGAATACAAGGTTGTTGCTTCGACACTACTCAACTAGCTGGTATATCTCACTCCTGTATGCTCTCTCATCTCCATATAAGATTCTACCAACAATGGTTGTATCATCAGCAAATTTGTAGATGGCATTTGCACTATGCGTAGTCACACGGTCATAGGCATAGTGAGTAGAGCAGTGGCTAAGCACCATCCCTGAGGTTTGCCAGTGTTGGTTGTCAGTGAGGTGATGTTATTTCTGATCTGCATAGATTGTGGTTTTCTGGTTAGAAAGTCAAGTGTCTGGTTGCAGAGGGAGGTACAGAGGCCCTTGTTCTGTAGCTTTTCGATCAGAACTGTGGGAATGATAGTGTTAACTGCTGAGTTAAAGTTAATAAACAGCATCCTGATATAGATATTTGCTTTGTTCAGGAGTGCTTTTGAGATTGCACCTGCTGTAGACCTATTGTGGCAATAGGCGAATTGTACTGGATCCAGACCCTTCCAGAGCCAGGTGTTCATTCTAGCCACGACCAACTTCACAAAGCATTTCATCACCGTAGATGTGGGTGCTACTGGACGATAGTCATTAAGGCAGCTCACACTGCTCTCCTGAAAGGAATCCTACCCACAGTATATGTCTCAAATTACAGATGATTGGAAGATTTGTTAAGACATGGCTCAGACTTAGTTATTTTCTTTTTGCTTTGTAGGGATGGTTTTGAGGACAGAGTGGGGAATTAGGGGTCAGGTTAGGGTTAACGGGGATCAGACCGGAGTCCAGTTCACAGTGCTCTGTGATCGAAGACCAGTGATTGCTTTGGATGGAGGTCGGGTCAGCAAGCGCTGTGGACGAAGCCCAGTGATCCCTGCAGCCAACGAGCGAGGTAGGGGGCCCCATGGACTAGGGCTGGTGACCTTCAGGAGAGGGGCTTGTTTTACCATTGTGGTTTTCGTTTTGTTGCTGTGCTTGCGTTGTTCACTGAACATCACGGGTGTGCTATGTTGGTGCCTGAAGGTGTGACAACACTCGCGGGCAGCACCCAGCACATCCTTAGGTTGTGTTGGTTGTTAACACAAACAACGCATTTCACTGTATGCTTTGAATCTGAGCCTTAACCTTTTTGGTTTATCTATTCTATGATTTCATCGTTGTAGACCTGTGTTGAGGGTAATGGTTACCTGGTTGGAGGGCATCCTGCAGGGAAAGTAATACTAGTCCATGCCTTAATGCTGCTTCTATATCTATTGTATTTTTGACTTAACTTCCCTTTATAAGTCAAACATTAAGGAGAGAATTTGAATGAAAACTCATTGATCATTATTCCCTGCAACAATCAGATTTCTGCAGAGGCTGATGGCAGTATGAGAAACTAATAAAAGACAAAATAGTGTAAGTACTAACACATTCAAGGCAGACTAACTTCCATTGCATTTGCTTTCAATCAATACCTCCCCACACTTCCCAATGAGCGTGCTTCATTTGGATCTGAAATAATGAAAGCATTCTTCAGCTGTATTCTTGCAACATTTTGTGCATAACTTTGAGTAGGAAAATTCTATCAGTTTGGAGATTAACAATGAGGAACTTGCTAAGAAATGGAGGCAGATGAATAGCACACACCGCAATTAATTTGCAAATGGGCTAGCCCTTTTAGAGGATTAATTTGCGAGTGTTGAAACAGCATTGTATGGCATGAATGCTAACAAAGGCAGCATATAGGCATTCCTGGCAGAAGCTTGCTCTCAGCTAGGAGCAAAATGATCATGTCTTTTCCGCTTATACTTTTGGGAAGCCTGAAATACAGGCAAATATCAAAGCAGGCAGATATGTTAGTCTGCATCGGCTTCTGGGGTGTCAAAAAAGTAGATGAAATTTTCTCTCATTGAGTATAGAACTTGGATGATCTCCTTAAGGCAGTTGAGATTTGGTAGAGATCAGCTTTTATGGCCTGGAATGATCCTGAAGCTGGGAAGCTGAGAGTGGCGGAGATTTTGACATGAAGCGTGAAGGCAGTTTTTGGCATGTGCAGGAGGCTGTGAAGTTTGCAGGATGTTGCTTATCTCAGTGAAGTGTGGTCAACAAAGACATTGCTTCACAGAGAAGCCTTGAAAAGAACATGGGTTTCTGAAAATCCTTGGAAAACTAGCCAGATAATCATTCTTCATAACTAAAATTCTCCAGCCCTAGCAACATCCTCTTAAATCTCTGTCTCCTTCCCTGAGGCCCTTGACCTGCTCATTATCAGAACAGACTTTGAGAAAGCTAGGGCACAAATGGATTTGTTGAAGTGTGCAGGAGAAAGAATAAATTTTAAAAAAATCAAGATCTTGTGGTGTATTCTGCTTCATCAAATTCTACTCTATTATGGAATATTCAGATCTGCAAAACCGTACACGTAAGCTTCAGCTGTATGCAAGCATTCTTTTGTCAATACACAAAAAGATAAAAGCACATGATTACTATTTACTTCTGGCAGGACTATAATGAATTCAGTTAAACAGCTTCTCAAATGCAACTGTATTTCCAATTCTCCTATTGTTTACAAAAAAAAAAGAATCTTTGCTTTAATTGAAAGCATATTTTCACTGCCGGCTGTTTGTAATGGCTGGTTATACTAAGCATTCTTAGATTATGACATCAAGCACTAATTTCCTGCTCATCCAAGTCAATGATATGTTAGAATGCAATCTGCTCCATTTCATTTATTCTTTCTGAATCCTCTGGTCTCACTTTCTGGTATTCAATTCATAGTTCTGGTCCTGTCTTTTCAACAGTAGTAACTACATCAAGAGCAATAATTTCCTTTCCCATTCTGTGCTGTTACTTCTATAGTCCACAGACCTATTCCTTCTCATCACCACATGTATACTCCCCCTTGGTAATATTACCTCATAAGGTGAGATTCTGCATGCCTATGATTTATTCCTAATCCATAATGACCTCTGTGCTTATGAGTTATCATCACTGTTGGGTCAAAATATCTTTCAAAATGAAAACAGTACTGGCAGCAATACAGTGGATAGCACAGCTCTTTACGGAACCTGTGACTCGGGATCAATTCCCACCGCTGCCTGAGAGGAGTTTGTACATTCGCCCCGTGACTGTGTGGGATACCCCAGGGGTTCTGGTTTCCTGCCACAGTCCAAAGACGTACTGGTTGGTAGGTTAATTGGACATTGTAAATTGTCCCATGATTGGGATGGGATTGAACCGGGGATTTCTGGGCGGCCTGGCTCAAAGGTCCGGAAGGGTCTGTTCCATGCTCTATCTCAAAAAAAAGTTCTCAGATTTTGCTATAAACTGCTAATTGGGGAGTGGGGATGACTGGGAGAATTGGATCAGCCCATGATTGAATGGCAGCGCAGACTCGAGAGGCCGAATGGCCTACTTCTATATCTTCTGGTCCTATTCAGGCTGAACCTGACCCCTTGCAAAAGTTGACCATACTCACCAGCTGCTTTAGACTTAGCTCACCAAAGACATTCAAGTCCACTTGCACCATGCATTCATGATACCGTTAGTAAAACACTTTACAGCTCCAGTGATCTGGGTTCAAAAGGACTTTGTAGTTCTCCCTGTGTCTGCATGGGTCCCCTCTGGGTGTTCCAGTTTTCTTCCACATCCCAATGATGGATGGGTTCGTAGGTCAACTGGTCACACGGGTGTAATTGTGTGGCGCAGGCTCATTGGGCCGGAAGGGCCTGTTACTGAGCTGATTCTCAAAATAAATGAAATAATTTCACCATCAATGAAACCTTATCATGCTTTTGTTATCCTTTTATATAGTTCCTGCCACGTACTTTTGGTTAACTCAGTTTCTTTGTTTAGTTACTGGATCTGCAACCTCTCAACAACCTCTATTTATTTAAAGTTCAATCCCTGATTTCCTTTCTTTCTGAGCTTCTTTGGCTTCTTATATCCCAGTGAATTCACTGTCCTTGTTGATGAATGAATCAATGGCTTCACACACCCCCCCCAACCCCATTAACACTTCCAGCACTATATCCTTTCGCAGACCCCTCAGTCCTCTCTCTCCAGCCTTTATCATCTCCTACCCTCATACCACTCCATCAGCGTTAGCAGTTGCCGTCCTTTCTTCTGAATTCCACTCCACTTTTGAATGTACACCAGGAGCAACAGCGCTGCTGTTCCTCAACAATGATGTGGTACGATCTTTTGCCTACAGGACCTTCAGGGAGTATCTCTCAGTGGTGAAATGTTATTGAGCCATCTGCGCCACAGTATGTGATGTCCTCCAGATGTAACTCCCACTAAATGGACGGGCAAACACAGCATTGCTGCTGGTTGTAAGGTGATCATTATTTTGCCAGCTTGGAGTTCAGACATTTATAACGTAGAGCCGTACAGCCCTTTAGCCCATCATGCCCATGCTGAACACTTATATCAGCTTTTGTTCCAATAGACTTTCAAGGCTTGGTAATCCAACTGCTCTCCTATATATTCCTTACCTGGTGTAAGATTACCGTTCTCCACCAACATCATGGAACGGTTTGCTATTCACTGTTCCTAAAACACCTCAATCAGGCAGAGCCAACTACACTTTGTTCACACTTCTCAGAAAGTTGCAGCCAGAGTGATCATGTGGCTCTGCAGGCACCTGCACCTCAGGGGGCCCTTAATCACACGTGTTCACCTCCTGTGTGCCGCATGTCCCCTCGGGGTTTAACTGTGACCAATCACCATACAGCATGTGAGTAGCAAGGCCAGTGTTCCGGCCGCAATCCTGATCTGGGCATCTGGGCTTGGACAGAACCGCAGAGCAATCTCTGGGCAATGTTCCTTCAGTTATCTGCTCACAGCCTGCTTCTTGAATGTTGTATGCAACCCCTCCACAGAGGTTGTGCACATAATGGATGGCGTGTTGTCACAAACATGGCAGCAGAACGGAGGGTTGAAATGCAGCCACAATGATTCCTGTTCAGACCACTTTGGAGAAGCCTTCTGATGCACCATCAATAACTCTGAGACACAGGTTAAGGTAGGCTTTTATTGGCTGGAAGAAAGCACAAGCAGCAAGTGACCATCACACAACATCCTGGAGACTGAGGAAGGGTCTGTGCCTCCAATTGCCTTTTTACCGGGGTCTGTGGGAGGGGCCACAGGAGCAGTCAGCTGGGGGGGGGGGGGGGCGTGTCCAGACAGGTATATGTAGTTCACCATACCTTCCTACTCATTAAAGAGGGGCTCCAGGTTTGTGAAGTAAGCTGTGTAGCCATAATATCACATGATGCAGCTGTTGAGCAGAAGAGGGTGGGGGAAAGTGGAAGAAGAGAAGATAGGAGGGGAAGGCAAAGAACTAAACCATAGTTTCTTTCAACCTGAGCTGCTCATAACCAGCACACTGCTGTGCCACTAACAGAACATTCTGTCTAAAGACTTCAACAGCAGATATCCTTGGTGCAACTTGAAGAATGTTTAAATTATTTATGAAGGGAATCTTCTTATTCACTTGGAGAATGAAGGTGTTGGCTAAGTTTGAGTTATTTTCTGAAATCTGCAGCAACAGGTTTCACATTGTATTTTGTTTCAGTGATCTCCATGTAGAGTTCAAAGCCAGCAGATCTTCTATTTATCTTAAAGGTGGGCCTGGTCCTGACTTTGGACTCTGCACTTTTTCCAGCTGACTTTTTACAGTCCTCCTTCCCATACACACAAAAAAAAAACAAAAAAAAAGTAGAAGTAAGGCAGCTAGCTCTCAAACTTGGTCTGATTTTCCACCTTAAGCATCATTTTTCTGCCTTATACCCCTATTCCTTGATTCGCCTGATGTCCAGAAATCCTTTGATATCAGTTTTAAAGGCATTCAGTGACTGAGCTTCCACAGCCATCCACCCCCTTTCATTTAAGACTGTGACTTCAAGTTCTAAAATCTTCAACCAGGGGAAATATCCTCCATGTATTTATCCTGCTGAGTCCTCTAAGATTTTTTTTTTAACATTTCATCATGTAACATCTTCTATGCTTATTCTTCTAAAGTCTGAAGAATTGAGACTCAGATATAGGAGCTTGATAGTGGAGATGACCTGAATGAAGAACGATTTCTTCCCTGGTGCTATCAGAATTCTGAACCAATGACCCTCCTTTACACTCTCTTCCCAGAGATGCTGCCATATGCTCAAACCTTTATTTTACCTCATTTGTTACTGTAACCATGGCTCTTCTTCTTGCACTATGCTTCTCACCTTTCAGATTTTTTTGTGTGCATCACTATATTTATTATTGTAATTATTACCATGTATCCTGTTTATTCTTTGAGTCAGTGTATACACGAGCAGGAGTTGCTTTACACCCTGTTGTATATCACCATAAAGCAATCTGAATCTGATCTCCTCAAATGACAGACTTGCCATCCCAGGAACTCGTCAGATGCACTCTCATTTTCAGGTAAGGAGATCAAAATTATATACTGTACTCTAGATGTGATCACATCAAGGCCTGGTGTTGTTGTGGCAAGGCAACTTAGTCTTCTCCTCCAAGAGGAACAAGAGGACTATAACCATGTTTTAGAGTTTTGAGGCTTGTATGCCTCATTGACATGGAGAGCTATTTTGGCTGGAGTCAGAGCCTTGTGCTTTGGCTCTTGGTAGGATAACCCATGCCGAACAAGTCAAAGGGCAGAGGCCAGACTAAGAGTGGTCCACCAGTCCTCCAGGTTCAGGGGTTCAGCCCCTATCAAACATCCCTGACTGGTAAAATAAAATTGTTACTGAAGCAGCATTGAAGAATCCTTCTACATCTGTGCATGCCTATGTGGACAGGCCGAGATGGAGGGCCTTCGTTGCTGCCCTACACATCAGCAGCATAACAGGCAGTGGGTAAATAAAATACCTTAGTCTTCTGTTCAGATTCTTCAGCAATATATGCCAACATTCCTGCTGCATTCCTTGTTCCCTACCGCATGTTAGCTTTCAGTAACTTGTGTACAAGGAGATTAGGTCACTGGTGCATCGATGTTTCCAATCTCTTACCATTCAATATTTTTTTTCGCTACCAAAGTGGACAACCTCTTATTTTTCCACATTCTATTCCTTCACAGTACAGCCGATAGTAGAGCCATCCCCGAATCATTCACTCCTGACCTTCAGTGGTCTTGCACTTTCACCTGTGACCTTTTCATTTCCTCTGGTTGCTGTGGTTTCCTCCCAAGTAGGCTGTTCCTCCAACATGCTGGCTGTTGGGTATTGCAGATGCACTGAGTATGTAAGTATGAGGTAGAATCTGGGAGGATTTGATGGCAATGTGGGAGAACAAAAAAGATCAGTGCAGGAATACTGCAAGAGTACAATATACTTGATGGTTAGCACGGACAGACTCAGTGAATTGAAAGGATTATTTCTTTGCTGTATAATGCTATAACATCAGCCAAGCTGTTGCTCACTCATTTGTCTTGTCTTATATCCCTTTGAGAATTCTTTGCATCCTAATCACCCCTCATATTCCTGCGCTTCAGTGATATTTGGGGAACCAGGTCAAAATTAGGGGAGCTGGCCACAAAATCATGCAGTCACTGCATTAACTTGATCATTGGTTCTCTGAATCCTACCTTACAAAGGCAGGGGCCAGACACCTCCATCACAATCCCTGGGCATGTCCTGTCACAGCAGCCGGGCCATCCTACCAGAGATTTGGCGGGTATATGGGTGAGTAGGTAGGTATGTAGGAAGACATTGAGATGTATATAGGCAGGAGGGAACAGTTCTTTGAACCCTTGAGACTGACTTCACACTCCATGAAGTTGTGTGGAATTCGGTCAAGCACAGACAAGAAAATCTCCAGTTGCTCCCTACCGCCCACCCTCAGCTGACAAAACACTCCTGCTCCACATTGAGGAACACTTGGAAGAAGCACTGGAAGTAACAAGGGTGTAGAACATAGCAGGGAGGGGAACATTGGGAGTGGTTTCATTGTACCAACACTGAGAAAACTAGTTGACTCCTGAAAGACAGAGCTGCCAGACTGGGTCTCCAGTGGTTGTGACTGATGGACAAAGCTATTTGTCTTTAACGGCAATTGCTCATGGTAGAATTGGTGGAGGTTATGACCATACAATCCTGTGGACATAAAGTCCTATTTTCACATCACAAACACCTTCCATCATGTTTAGGGAATGGACGTATGGGATAGACAGAGATCAGGTCTGACAACTCCGGAGTGGTTACCCATGGTGCTGTAGACTATCAGCAGTAGTGGCGACGTTGGTCACCACAACCTGTGACCTTAAGTCCTGGTATACCCCTCACCCTACTATAATCAAAACAGGAATCTAGCCCAGATCTTATGAAGAGTACAGAAAGGTTTGAGAGGATAAGAAGGAATCAAGGAATCATATGTAGAAATAAGGTGCTAGTCCAGTGTAGGCCCAACATTGAACTGTGCTTGTGCTAAACAGCAAAGCAGCATGGAACAGACAGAGCTGAGTGAACACACAACTGACAGATCAGATCAAAGATCTGTAGTCCTACCATCTTTACACATGAACGGCTGTGGCCTTTTAAACAGCTTAATAAGAGGAGGAGGAGACTCTGAGGAAATCCCCACCTTCAGCAGTGACAGACCCAGCATGTGAATGCCAAAGACAAGGCTGAAGTAATTGCATGCTTGTTCAGCAAAGATACTGAGTGGATGATTCAATTTAGCTGCCCCCCGAGGTCCCTATCATCACAGAAGACAGTCCGCAGCAATTCAATTCACTTCGCATGCCATGAAATGGCTGAGAGCACTGAATTTAGCAAAGGCTGTGGGACCGGTCCTCATCCCAGCTGTACTACTGAAGACCGGCGCTACAGAACCAGCTGCAGCTCCAGCTAACCTGTTCCAGCACAGTTACCACACTGGCATCCGTCCATCGATGTTCACAAGAATACCAGGCAAATATAATTCAGCTAAATACTAGCCAGTCTTTCTATTTTCGATGATTAGCAGAGAGATAGCAGGTGTTGTTGAAAATGCCCATAAATTGCTATCTTCTTGTTGATTCCATTATGCTGTTTTGCCAGGAGCACTCTATTCCAGACATCATCAGAGCCTTGGTCCAAGACATGAACCGGACAGCTGACTACCTGAGGTGGGGTGTGCCTGCTGCAATGGTGCCATATTGATTATGACAGTTCAAGAAGGTGGCTCATACATGGCCTTTTCAAGACCAGTCAGGGATGGTCAAGAAATGCTGGCATTTACAGGAATGTCCAGAGCTTGCAAACTGAATAAGTACATTTATTTACTCGCATTCTTCCAGGAAGTTCTTGGTTGTGTCTCAACAAAACAGACTAGTCTGTAAACATGCATCTCTCCTTGTGTTACCATGAAATAATAGTCAATTCCTTCTTTGTCATGAATCCCAACTATCTTTATAATGAAAAAGGGAACATGGTGGCAGTAGGCGGTAATGTTTAGAAGAACTCTCACTTTATTTTTGCAAACGTCTTGGAGCTGATCATATCATGCGACAGTTGCTTAAAAACTTAACAACATGCATGAGCTTTAATGCAGTTGTTTTATTTTTACTCTAAATAAAAGTCCATTTCTCATCTGTAATAAATCTCAGCTGGTTTACAATTAAAAAGGAATTGATGCAAGTATGAGCATGCATGCTAAGCAGGCTGAACCTGGGTGTTAGGAATTTGAGCTCCCTCTGCAGTGTTCAGCTACTGGGTGTAATGCAAGCTGAGGCATTTACTGTTGAATCTGCAAATGTGCTAATAGTTTTCCACCACTCCTGACCATATACTGAGGGGAATGAACTCAAAACTCTAAGCAAAGACTTAAGCAAATATACTGCCGTACTGCTTGATATTACTTGCAGGCTTTCTGACAAACCTACTAATAGATCAAACTTTTCCTATGCGCATCACCTTTCTTCTGTAACTTGACGTATTAGAGTTCACCCTGGTCCTTCTCCAAGCTCACCCTTTCTCCCTGGTCATTCACTACAATTAGATTGTGACTTTATGCTGAGCCCAGTATATAGTTGCAACAAAAAGCTTGTGAACCCTTTGCAATGACCTGTTTTTCTGCATTAATGTGGTCTGATCTTCATCTGAGTCTCAATAGTAGATGAACACAGTCTGCCTAAACCAATAACACACAAACAATTGTACTTCTCTTCAATACTGAGTACACTGTTTAAACAATCACAATCTAGGTTCAAAAAAGTATGTGAACCTCTGGGGTAATGCATTCTACAAAAGCTATTTGGAGTCAGGTGTTCCAATCAATGAGATGAGATTGGAGATGTGGTTTGTAGAGGGCCCTGCCCTATAAGAAAGAAATACAAAGTCAGGTTACTGACAGAGCCTGCTCTTCTCAGGAAAGATCTGTTCATGTGTACCGTGCCTCAATCAAAACAACTTTCAGAGGACCGTGGAAGTATTGCAGAGATGCAAGAAGCTGGAAAAGACTACAAAAGCATTTCTAAAGACCTGAGTGTCCATCAGTCCACAGTAAGAGAAATTGTCTGCAAATAGAGGAAATTCAGTACTGTTACTACTATCCCTAGGCGTGGGCATCCTGCAAAGATCACACCAAGAGCACAACGTGCAATGCTGAAGGAGGTGAAAAAGACCTGCAGAACACTCTAGAACTTGTTAAATTCTCCGTTCATGTGTCCACTATAAGAAGAACACTGAACAAGAATGGTGTTCGTGGAAAGACACCACAGAGGAAACCACTACTCTCCGAAAACAAAAATATTGCTGCACGTCTCAAGCTTGCAAAAGACCACATGGATGTTCTACAACACTTCTGGGACAATGTTCTGCAGACAGATTAGACAAAAGTTGAACTTTTTGGCAGAAGTGCACACAGTTTGACACGGTCTGGTCCATGAAGTCTGCATTCCTGTTCACAGTCCGGTCCGTTGATTCCATTACTCTGGTTATTCCGTTTTTCCCTTGTTCCATTGGGTGCCTTAATTGAGGCACCTGATTTCCATTTCGGGCTGGCAACATAAATAGCTCTGGGGACCAGTGATGGTTGCTGGACTGTTCCCATCAGAACCCCGTGAGCTACTTTGTCAGCAACCTCATCTGCGACTTTGCCAGAATCCCTGTCAAGTTAACCTGCCGGAGTGAGACTGGAGCCTTGTCGCGTCAAGATAAGGAACAGTCTATCATAGTGTGGTCTAGTCTCTTTGTGTCCTCGCCTCCGCTGGGTAGGTCTGGATGTTTGCTGCTACCTTAAGTGAAGATTTGTCTCTTTGTGTTCCCTGTCTAAGAGGAGTCCCGGCCCCATGTCCTATATCCAAGGAGGGGTCCCGGCTCTGTGTTTCATGATCCAGTCCAGTCCTAGTCAAGGCTTCATGTTCCAGTCCAGTCTGAGTTGAGGTTTTGTGTTCCAGTCCGGTCTGAGTTGAGGTTTCGTGTTCCAGTCCGGTCTGAGTTGAGGCTTCCATGTTCCCTGCCCGGTCCAAGTCGAGGCTTCCACATTCCCCGTCTGGGTCCTGTGCTCCGAATCCAAGTTCTAGTCCAGGTCCTGTATCCCTGTCTAATCCAGGGCCTGTGTCTGTGTCCAGCTTAGTTTCTTCCCGCTTCTGCTTTGCACTCTCCTGGATTTCCCTCTGATCAATCTTTGCTTCCCAACTTCCCTTGCATTCTTGATAAACTTTGTCCAGCTCCTAGTACTTCAGTGTCTGTGTCTTGCATTTGGGTCCGCTACCAATGCCCCCTTGCAACACTGTTATGTTTGGAGGAAAAAGGGCATTGCACTAACATCAAAACCTCATCCCAACTGTGAAGCATGGTGGGCGGAGCATCATGGTTTGGGGCTGCTTTGCTGCCTCAGGGCCTGGACAGCTTGCAATCATTGAGGAGACAATAAATTCAATATCGTATCAAGACCTTTTACAGAGGAATGTCAGGCTAGTGGTCCATCATCTGAAGCTTAATAGAAGTGGATGATACCACAAGACAATGATCCAAAACACAAGAGGAAATCAATAACAGAATAGTTTACAAAGAAAAAAAAATTGTTTTCTGTTTTGGAATGGCCAAGTCAGAGTCCAGACCTTGATCCACTTGAGAAGCTGTGGCTTGACCTGAAGAGGACTGTTCTTGCAAGGTATCCCAGAAATATTGATGAACTGAGACAGATTTGTATGGGAAATGGTCTAAAATTTCTCCTTGCTGTTGTGCAAGTCTGATCAGCAGCTACAGGAAATGTTTGGTGGAGGTTATTGCTGCTAAATGAGGTTCTACCAGTTATTAAATACAAGGGTTCGCATTCTTTCTCAAGCCTGTGATTGATTAAACAATGTGTTCAATAAAGACATGAAAAGTGCAATTGTTTGTGTGTTATTAGTTTAGGCAGAACGTGTTTGTCTGTTATTGTGTTTGCTTATTGAGAAATTAAGGAGGCATGGGACCTAAGGGGACCTCGCTTTATGGATCAAGAATTGGCTTGCCCACAGAAGACAAAGAGTGGTTGTAGATGGGTCATATTCTGCATGGAGGTCGGTGACCAGTGGAGTGCCTCAGGGATCTGTTCTGGGACCCTTACTCTTTGTGATTCTTATAAGTGACCTAGCTGAGGAAGTGGAGGGATGGATTAGTAAATTTGCTAATGACACAAAGGTTGGGGGTGTTGTGTATAGTGTGGAGGGCTGTCAGAGGTTACAGCGGGACATTGATAGGATGTAAAACTGGGCTGAGAAGTGGCAGATGGAGTTCAACCCAGTTAAGTGTGAAGTGATTCATTTTGGTAGGGCAAATATGATGGCAGATTATAGTAGTAATGGTAAGACTCTTGGCAGTGTGGAGGATCAGAGGGATCTTGGAGTCTGTCCATAAGACACTCAAATCTGCTATGCAGGTTGACTCTGTGGTTAAGCAGGCATACCATGTATTGGCCTTCATCAACCATGGGATTGATTTCAAGAGCTGAGAGGTAATGTTACAGCTATATAGGACCCTGTTCAGACCCCACTTGGAGTACTGTGCTCAGTTTTGGTCACCTCACTACAAGAAGGATGTAGAAACTATAGAAAGGGTGCAGAGGAGATTTACAAGGATGTTGATTGGATTGGGGAACATGTCTTATGAGAATAGGTTGAGTGAACTTGGTCTTTTCACGTTGGTGCAACAGAGGATGAAAGGTGACCTGATAGAGGTGTGTAAGATGATGAGAGGCATTGATTGAAAGGATAGTCAAAGGCCTTTTCCCCAGGGCTGAAATGACTAAGGGCAGTTTTAAGGTGCTTGGAAGCAGGTACAGAGGAGATGTCAGGGGTAAATTTTTTTAGGCAGAGAATAGTGAGTGCGTGGAATGGGCTGCTGGTGATGGTGGTGGAGGTGGATACAATAGGGTCTTTTAAGAGACTCTTGGATAGCTACATGGAGCTTAGGAAAATATAGGGCTGTGGCTAACCCTAGGTAATTTCTAAAGTAAGGACATATTTGGCACAGTTTTGTGGACTGAAGGGCCTGTAGTGTGCTATAGGTTTTCTACGTTTATATTATTGTGATTTAGATGAATATTGGACCACATTTTATGAGTAATTATGATGGATGGTCTGTTGTTTGTGAATCAATTGGATCAGTGAAGTGTGTCCTCATTAGTGTTTAAAACAATGAAAGATCTCAATGATGTGCAGAAAATCCCAACATTATTGACAGGCTGGGTGCAGGGAGGACGCTTTCTCTTGCCGGCAAGCCCAGTAGTAGTGGTCATAGTTCTAGGGCACAGAATATGCAAAATATTTCTTCATTCAGAGATGATAAACTTGAGGAATTCTCCGTGGAGGCCAAATCAATGAAGATCTTTAAGATACAACAATTGTTATATTAATGATTTTTAAACCAGTGTTTCTCAGCAGATGGAATTTGATTTTAACACTAAAACTAAATAATTAAGTGAATTCAAAATTAGTATGGAAAGCAAAATACATTTGAAATATTCAACAGGTTCAGACAGCATCTGAAAACAAAGCATGATAGGGTGAATGTCTTAGTCTATAACTAGTAGCGATAAAAAGATTGATTTTACTGATAACGCATTGGTAACATTCAATGCTTATAGTCAGGACCATGTGCACTCTATATTGCTTTCCTGAGTATCACAAGCTACACCAACTGTAATTTTGACAATTGTTTCATGTTGATGTAACTTCCCATCACCAACGCATATCATTTTCTCTTATTCAGAATAGTTAACAGTGAAATTGATGCCTAATTATAATATTTTTCTCTGCTACAGCTTGCTGGGTACTGGAGGGAAATTGTGACTATCCCACTCATTAATAAAGAAAACCTTTCAACTAATTCATCTCATGTGTTCTCAAAACTCAGTACAGGAATTAAAAGCACAGTGTTCATACTCCAACCAGTATCTATTTATTTCAAATTTGGCATTTGTTTCAATTTGTATAATCAGTGGAGTACAAGTTTATTTTCATGGCATGTGATTTTTGTATGTTCTGAGTCATGTTTTGTTTAAAATAAATCATAATTTTCTGTGGGTACGAAGTAGTAGACCTCATCCATAATGAAACATTCAATTCCACTGTTCTGCGTCCATCATTCATACATGGGTGAACAGTTGTGATGCTAATCATTGTGAAATATGCATTCAATGTTTTAACTACAATATTAATCTAAGCACATGCAACAATGAAACAGCAGGGGCCGGGCCAAAGAAAGCATCTCTTCGTCCTGCTTTCCCGCTTCTGCATAGCTTTTGGGGATATACAATTATATGCATCTTTGATGAGGCGAACATTAATGAGGTCAGCTTGGCTGTACTTCAGGCCTGTAACAATTGAAAAGATTTTTTGCTACTTATTCAATTGAAACTTCTATATTTTTATGGGCCTATTAATATTTTTGGTCCTTTCTCTGCCTTTTCCATGATGTCAAAGTCAACATTGGAATAATGCCATGCTCACTCCCATATCTGCATCACGACCCTTTCAAGTAATTCACACTAAACTAGTATTGGTTGTAGTTGACATTACCACATAAGGAAATCCAGATGTAATGTCAAATTGTATCGGCTTTTCTGATGTGGTGAGTGCCACCCCTTGAGATTAATAGTAATGACCATAACAAAAAGCACATAGCATATGTAAAATTATATATTTGCAGATTGTAAATCTACAGGTTCTGCAAACCCCCATAATAAAATATTGCATATTATCAGGTATGAATATAAGGGAAAAGCTACAGAAGTTCACCAGACTTGATTTTGGGTCAAGCATGATGTTTTTCCTATGAGGAAAGTTGAAATAGACTGGGCCTATCCTCTTTTGGATTTAGAAGAATTTAGAGGTGATTCCATTGAAACACACAAAGTTGCCACAGAACTTGACAAGGTCAATGCAGAGATTGTGTTTCACCTGGCTGAAGTGTCTGGAACCAGGCTTCACCATCTCAAACTGAAGAACTGAGTTAAGAATTTCCTCAACCAGACTGTAAGTAAAAATTTGGAAATCTCAACCCCAGAGGATCAGCTGCTAAATATATCCAATACAGATATTGGTAGTTTTTGGGATATTAATCAGAAAATAAGCAGCTGGTCAATTAGCTGGTGCTGAGCTGAAGGGGTGGGCATTCTCATTAAGTGGCAGAACAGGTTTGAGGGGCCAAATGGCCTATGCTTGCTTCAATAATGTTGTGTTATTTCTATTGCATCATTAGACATGTGGTTGCATTGTCGTCATTGTGACTTCATATCAGGTCTTGAAATTGTTACTACATGGCCCCTATATCCAATAGCATTGAAACTTTGAGATCAGCCAATTCCAACTGAGCATTTACTTTGTAGATCTCGGCGCCTCCATTTAATTATGATCACATGCTTTTGATTTGTTTATAATCAATAACAGTCACCAATCTGTGAAGCAGAGTCAGTGAGAGGAGTTAGCAGAGAGGAGATGGATTTACAGATCAATTGAACATCATGAATCAAATTTTATGCACAAAATGAGTATGAGTTATTTAATAGCAGTGACAACCTTAGAGAATGGGACTACTGGGACAATGCAACTGTGTGGAGAGATCTGGGCACAGGGTACTGGTGAAACAATATCTGGAGTGTTGAAGATCGTCTCTTACTTAAAGGTGATATATTAGTTTTCAATGGTTCAGTGGTTCAATTTGATATCAGACAATGCATTGAGTATACATCCTGAAGTTCTTATTCTTTGCAGACATCCACAAAACAGAAAAAGAAACAAAGAATGAATGACAGAAACATCAGAACCCCCAACCCCTCTCCCTCTTCCTCGCACAAGCAGCAGCAAATGCATTAACTGTCCCCTCCCCCCACTTGCTCCAGTAGAAGTATCGACCCCTTCCCCCATCATGCAAGCAATAGCAAAAGCCCCCAAAGAGACCATGATTTGGAGTCCATCAAAAAACTACAGGCAGGCTCTCGTCTTTGGAATTCCATATGCCAGAGAGCCGTGGTGACTGATTCACTGACAATATTCAATGCTAAGACAAGCCAACGAGGAACTATGTTTCATTTAGCTCTACACGTGTGTATGGTTGAATGGCAATAAAATTGAACTTGAAACAGAATTTTGACTTTTAGCAGAGTTCAAGGTTATGGGAGAAGAGCAGAAAAGTTGAATTGAAGTGATGATCAGATTAGCTATGACCTTGTTGAGGTATTACACATTGAACGACTGAGAACTGAGCCTGAATTCACATTGAGAACCAACAATGTAGTAAATAGGCTTACAGCCTTTCAGATTTCTCTGGCAAATTCATGCTGAGAGAAAAATGCTTCCATATGGCTAATTTCAAAGATAATTCAATATTTCAGATGGAAACATAATTTGATTAATGTGTATTCATCCAGTTTGAAGTTCAATCACTTGGTTGAAACCTACAAACAGAAGCTCAGAAGTAGTGCTTACTATAGACACTTCTGCAGATTTCAGAGTCTTTAGTGAAAAGTTTGGTAATAGGCAGCTGAACTTGCAGGAGTGCTAATTACAGGTGCTCACATGTAAGCTCACATGTTTATTGTAACAGCACTTTTTAATTCATCAGTCTTTTATGTTGACTGCACTGAATTATATTTGAACTACAAACTAATGCATAAGTTATTGACAATTCTGCAGTTAAAACATTGTAAGTTTGCCTCAGGTCACACACTAGGACCAAATGTCTATTGGGTCGCCCTGGGAAAATGATTTTGTTTTCATTACATAGGTCCAAAATCATGTCTGGGCATGATGAGTTGGAGGTCTGGATAAGAGGATACACCAAATGTTGGGGATAAAACCATTAAGGTTATTTATTATTTAATGAGAATTTAGCTTTAGGCTTATAAGAGAAATCAGTGTTCTTGTGAATCTTTCATTAACAAAAACCCACAGGGAGGATGGTTACAAAACAGCATCTGTACTGAAAAAACGTAACTTACTGCCAATGAATAAGTTATTGAACTATGTCAATCTTTTGAAAGATTCAAGTCAGAATTTACATATATTAATGCAATTTTTTTAACAGTAAAAGAAAATGAAGGCCTGAATTTTGTGGTTAGTGACACATTTATCAGGAGGACTGCAGACGCAGAGCCCTTAGTATCATCAAGGATCCCATCCATCCACTCAGCATCCTCTTTGACTTCTGACCATCAGGCAAGAAGCTCCGATGCGTAAGCATAAGAACGGTCAGGATGGGTAACAATTTCTTCACTGGAGCCACTGAATTCCCTACTGCGTCGCATTCAAAGTTAAACCAGCTAATCTGTTCTGTACCTTACAATATTTTATTTATGCACTTTTCTTTGTTTATTTATGCATAATTCATTCATACTTTCCTAAATTATTGTGTGTTATGTGCACTACTGTGCTTTACGTCTCGGTCCAGAGAAATATGCTACAGCTGGTCAGTCCAGAGAAAACCTACATTCCCTGTTCTGGGCCATTTAACTCTGTTTCTTTCCAATTCGAAGGTGCTGGGTCAGTCCTGGCACCAATACGCCATCACCAAGCCTGACACTAGTGTTAGGGACAGGAAAACCAAGAGCATTGTAAGAGGCTGTGTTCCCTGTTTATTGTGACTACCAATGGATGCCATTTGAGATCCAGGTGTCTGGGGTGAGCTCAAAGCACTTAAAATTTCTGTACCTGCTGTTTATTTATGTACCCTAATACTGTCATTATAGGGTACTGAAGTGTTTGGTATAACTCCAGCTTTGATTTGATCCTGCCTTCTATATTGCATACTGTCAAGAAGTAGAAGGGGAGCCCTGGGAATACCACCAGCTATCTCAATGGTATGCTTCCAATGCATCTTTGTAAAGGTAGGAAGATCACCCTCATATTCCTAACGTGTCTGTCACATTTCTCAAATTTGTAACCTCTAGAGGCCTGAATCATGTTTTATTAACAATGTGGTTTATTAAGTACAACAAACAACACCCAAATGGTATTAAGAACTATAGGTATATACAATTAAATGGGGATACCCATATAAACTTTGAATATTCCTTTGATGATACACAAGGGCAAATGCTTGACTTAGATGCCAAGAAAACTCTGGTTTCCAAAAGATGGATTTCATCTTTATTAAATACCAGTATCTCTTGGTATAATTAACATTCATCTGTTACCAGCTTTTCCATGTCAGATCCACTGGTAAAGAAATACTTGGGTGCTTTTAGTTGTGCATTTTAATTGTTCTTATTTAGCCAAGTGCCACAGTGGTTAGAGTCTTGTCAATCAGAAAACTAGATGAAACACCAACTTGAAAAAGCCATTCAAATTCATTATAGAGCAAATTGAAATTCATTCACAGTTAATGAGTGGGCACGAAAAGGTGAACAAATGAACTTAAAGACTGAAAAGGCTGGAGATAGCAAGTAAAGCCACATCTGTGGGGGAGTGGGGTGGGGGGAGGAGAGAAAGAGAGAGTGACTGACTTCAGTTGTTTAATGCCATAATTCTGAAACCTAACTTTGTTTTCCCTCTCCAACTGTGCTGGTTGACCTACTGAGTTGCTCCAGTATTGTCTGTTTTTATATCAGATTTTTGGCATCTGCAGTCCTTTTGCATTTCCAAGCAAATCAACAGAGCAAGGCAGCACTTCAGACTCCAGTAACATCAGATTAATATAATTATGACTCATAGCCATAGAGTCTCACAGCACAGAAACAGACTTTTTGGCCCATTATTATTATGCTGCCCTTCAAACCACCTATACTATTTCCATTTACCCATGTTGTTTTCTGCTTCACCTTGCTGGTCCAGGCACTCTTCAGATTGCCTAATCTATGTCCAGTCACCTCTCTCACTCTGCGGCCAACTTCTGTTGCGTAGTCCTTTGTTGACTTCCCCTTTGATCTGTCCTTTCCTGCTGCTGGTTAGGCCATCATCCTTTTAGGTCCACTTGAGATGTATTGTGCCCTTCTGGTTCCACCCAGCCAGGTCCACAACCAGTTTGCCAGATACACCCCAACATCATTGCACTGCTTCTTCACTTCTCTTGGTCACCCCTTCCTGTGTGCCTGCAAATGGTTCACTCTGCCTTCTCAGCCTACTTTCATGCTTTCCCTCACCTGGTCCACTTACAAACCCTGTGGCTGATTACTGTTGTGCCTTTCCAGGTTAGTTGCTCTTTCATTCCATCCATCTCTACCCTTGGTTCACCTTACACAGTCTGCTTGCCTAGCTCTCCCCCTTCAGGTCTACTTTAGGACCACCTTGCCATCTTTCTTGGAATTGGAATTGCTTTATAATTGTCACATGACCAAAGACAGTGAAAAGCTTGTCTTGCATACAGTTTGTAAAGATCAAATGACTGAGTGCATTGAGACAGAACAAAATCAAACAATAACAATGCTGAGTAAAGTGCAGTGCAACTAAACAATAAAATACAAGGCCATAACAAGGTAGATTGAGAACATAAAACTGTAGAATTGTGGTGAAGTACATATACCTGTCTGGACACGCCCCCCCGCCCCCCCACCGCTGACTGCTCCTGTGGCTCCTCCCACAGACCCCGGTATAAAGGTGATTGGAGCCTGAGCCTGAGTCCGTCTCCAGGATGTAGTCTGGTGGTCAATTGCTGCTTGTTCTTTCTTCCAGCCAATAAAAGCCTATATCTCACCTCTTGTCTCCGAGAATATTGATGATGCATCAAGAATATAGGAGCAGAATTAGCCCAGTTAGTCCTTCAAGTCTGCTCTACCATTTTATCATGGCTGAACCAATTTTCTTCTCGACCCCAGTCTCCTGCCTTCTCCCCGTATCCCTTCATGGCCTGACCAATCAAGAATCTATCATCCTCTGCCTTAAATATACATAAAGACTTGGCCTCCACAGCTGCCTGTGGCAAGAATTCCACAGATTCACTACTGTCTGGCTAAAGAAATTCCTTCTTCATTCTAAAAGGACACCCTCTGTGTCCTTTGGTCTTAGGCTCTCTTGCTATAGGAAACATCCTCTCCACATCCACTATCAAGGACTTTTGCCATTCGATAGCTTTTAATGAAGTCACCCCTCATTCTTCTAAACTCCAGTGAGTACAGGCCCAGAGCCATCGAACACTCTTCATACGACAAACCATTCAATCCTGGAATCATTTTTGTGAACTTCATTTGAACCCTCTCCAGTTTTAGCACATCCTTTCTGAGATAACGGGTCAAACCTGCTCACCATACTTCAAGTGAGGCCTCACAGGTGCTTTATAAGGTTTCAACATTACATCCTTGCTTCTATACTCTAGTCCTCTTGAAATGGAGGCCAATATTCTATTTGCCTTCCTCACCACAGACTCAAACTGCAAATTAGCCTTTAGGCAATCCGGCACAAGGACTCCCAAGTCTCTTTGCACATCATATTTTTGTATTTTCTCTCCATTTAGAAAATAGTCAAACCTTTAATTTCTTCTACCAAAGTGCATAACCGTACACTTCCCGACAATTTATTCCCATGACCATTTCTTTGCCCATTCTCCTAACCTGTCTAAGTCCTTCTGTAGCCCCTTGACTTTCTCAAAACTATTTACTCCTCCACCTATCTTCATATCATCTGCAAACCTTGTAACAAAGTCATCAATTCCATCATCCAAATCATTGACATATAATGTAAAAAGAATCAGCCCCAACACGGACCCCCGTGGAACACTGCCCGTCACTGGCAGCCCCCAGAAAAGGCTCCCTTTGTTCCCACTCTTGTCTCCTGCCAACCGGCCACTGCTTTATCCATGCTAGAATCTTTCCTGTAATGCCATGGTCTTGTAGCTCATTAAGCAGCCTCATGTGTGGCAACTTGTCAAAGGTCTTCTGAAAATCCAAGTACACAACATCCACTGATTCTCCTTTGTTTATCCTGTTTGTTATTTCTTCAAAGAATTTCCTTTGAGGCCTATTTTATCATTTGTCTCAGAGCACCTTAAGATCTCATCTTCCCAAAAACTGAGGTCAGACTAACTGTTCTATAGTTCCCATTCTTCTGCCTCTCTCCCTTCTTGAAAAGTGAAGTGACATTTACAATTTTCTGGTCTTCCAGAACCATTCCAGAATCTAGTGGTTGTTGAAAGATCATTACAAATGCCTCCACAATCTCTTCAGCCACCTCTTTCAGAACTCAAGGGTGTACACCATCTGGTCCAGGTGACTTATCTACCTTCAAACCTTTCAGTTTGCCAAGAACCTTCTCTCTAGTTGTGATATCTTCACATACTTCATGACTTCTGACACCTGGAACTTCCACCATTCTGCTAGTGTCTTCCAGAATTCAGATGAATGAATAATACTTATTCAATTCATCCACCATTTCATTGTCCCCCATTACTACATCTCCATCATCATTTTCCAGTGGTCCAATATCCACTCTCACCTCCCTTTTAGACTTTATATACCCAAAGAAACTCTTGGTATCTTCTTTAATATTATTGGCTAGCTTACTTTTGTATTCCACCTTTTCCTTCTCGATGACTTTTTTAGTTGCACTCTTTTGGTTTTCAAAAGCTTCCCAATCCTCTAACTTCCCACAAACTTCTGCTCTACTATATGTCCTCTTTTTGGATTTTATGTTGGCTTTGACTTCTCTTGTTAGCCACAGACGTGTCATCTTTCCTTTAGAATACTTCTTCCACTTTGGGATGTATATATCCTGAGCCTTCCATATTGTTTCCAGAAACTTCAGCCATTGCTGCTCTGCCATCATCCCTGTCAGTGTTCTTTCCCCATCAATTCTGGCCAAGTTCTCACTCATGCCTCTATAATTCCCTTTCCTCCCCTGTAATACTGGTAATAACCGTATAAGAATTACAGCATGGAAACAGGCCATCTCGGCCCTTCTAGTCCGTGCCGAACGCTTACTCTCAACTAGTCCCACTGACCTGCACTCAGCCCATAACCCTCCATTCCTTTCCTGTCCATATATCTTTCCAATTTTTTTTTAAATGACAATATCAAACCTGCCTCTACCACTTCTACTGGAAGCTTGTTCCACACAGCTACCACTCTCTGAGTAAAGAAGTTCCCCCTTGTGTTACCCCTAAACTTTTCCCCCCTAAATCTCAACTCATGTCCTCTTGTTTGAACCTCCCCTCCACTCAATGGAAAAGGCCTCTCCACATCAACTCTATCTATCCCACTCATAATTTTAAATACCTCTATCAAGTCCCCCCTTAACCTTCTACACTCCAAAGAATAAAGACCTAACTTGTTCAACCTTTCTCTGTAACT
Organism: Hypanus sabinus; assembly: GCF_030144855.1. Lineage (NCBI taxonomy): Eukaryota > Metazoa > Chordata > Chondrichthyes > Myliobatiformes > Dasyatidae > Hypanus > Hypanus sabinus. The sequence continues at coordinate 130,296,373 of NC_082707.1, forward strand.
TAGGTGCTGAAACCCAGGTAACATTCTAGTAAATCTCCTCTGTATGCTCTCTATTTTGTTGACATCTTTCCTATAATTCAGTGACCAGAACTGTACACAATACTCCAAATATGGCCTCACCAATGCCTTGTACAATTTTAACATTATATCCTAACCCCTATACTCAATGCTCTGATTTATAAAGGCCAGCATACCAAAAGCTTTCTTCACCACCCTATCCACATGAGATTCCACCTTTAGGGAACTATGCACCATTATTCCTAGATCACTCTGTTCTACTGCATTCCTCAATGCCCTACCATTTACCATGTATGTCCTATTTGGATTATTCCTACCAAAATGTAGCACCTCACACTTATCAACATTAAACTCCATCTGCCATCTTTCAGCCCGCTCTTCTAACTGGCCTAAATCTTACTGTAAGCTTTGAAAACCTACTTCATTATCCACAACGCCATCTATCTTAGTATCATTTGCACACTTACTAATCCAATTTACCACCCCATTATCCAGATCATTAATGTATATGACAAACAACATTGGACCCAGTACAGATCCCTGAGGCACACCACTAGTCACAGGCCTCCAACCTAACAAACAGTTATCCACTACTACTCTCTGGCATCTCCCATCCAGCCACTGTTGAATCTATTTTACTATTTCAATATTAATACCTAACGATTGAACCTTCCTAACTAACCTTCCGTGTGGAACCTTGTCAAAGGTCTTACTGAAGTCCATATAGACAACATCCACTGCTTTACCCTCGTCAACTTTCCTAGTAACCTCTTCAAAAAATTCATTAAGATTTGTCAAACATGACCGTCCACTCACAAATCCATGTTGACTGTTCCTAATCAGACCCTGTCTATCATATAGATAATTATATATACCATCTCTAAGAATACTTTCCATTAATTTACCCACCACTGACATCAAATTTACAGGCCGATAATTGCTAGGTTCACCCTTAGAACCCTTTTTAAACAATGGAATCACATGAGCAATACGCCAATCCTCCAGCAACATCCCCGTTTAATGACATTTGAAATATTTCTGTCAGAGCCCCTGCTATTTCTACACTAACTTCCCTCAAGGTCCTAGGGAAAATCCTGTCAGGATCTGGAGGCTTATCCACTTTTATATTCCTTAAAAGTGCCAATACTTCCTCTTCTTTAATCATCATAGTTTCCATAATTTCCCTATTTGTTTCCCTTACCTTACACAATTCAATATCCTTCTCCTTAGTGAATACTGAAGAAAATAAATTATTCAAACTCTCCGCCATCTCTTTTGGCTCCACACATAGCTGTCCACTCTGATTCTCTAAGGGACCAATACTGACCTTAGCTTCTTCTTCTCAAATTTCAGGGTGAATTTGATCATATTATGATCACTTGCCCCTAAGGGTTCTTTTACTTTAAGGTCTCTAATCAATGCTGATTCATTGCACAACACTCAAACCAGAATAGCTGATCCTCTGGTGGACTCAACCACTGACTGCCCTAAAAAGCCATCTTGCAGGCACTCTAGAAAATCCCCCTCCTGTATTCTAGCACCAACCTGATTTTCCCAATCTATCTGCTTTTTCAAGTCCCCCATGACCTTTGTAACAATGCCCTTTTGGGATGCATTTTCTATCTCCCATTGTAATTTGGTGGCCACATCCTTACTATTGTTTGGGGGTCTGTATACAACTCCTATCAGGGTCTTTTATTTTATCTTTGCCGTCCCTTAACGCTATCCACAATGTTTCAACACCTTCCAACCCTATTTCACCCCTTTCTAATGATTTGATTTCATTTATTTACCAACAAATCAACACCACCCCCTCTGCCTTCCTGCCTATCTTTTGGAATCAATGTTTTTCCTGGATGTTAAGTTCCCAGCTATAATCTTTCGGTCGTGATTTACAACATCATACCTGCCAATCTGCAACTGTGCTGCAAGTTCATCTATCTTATTCCGTATATTCACGCATTTCAGTCCTGTATTCACCCTTATTGATTTTGTTTGCTTTTATATAGCAACTTATCCAGTTGAGTGCAATTTTTCCCTATCAACAGCTTCTCCTCACTACACCCTGCCTCTAAACCAGCTACCTCATCTTCAGCACTATCACCCGCATTTCCTACGATACTTCTTGCTTTGAAATACATGCAGCTCAGGACACAAGTCGCATTGTGCTCAATCTTTTGATTCCTAACTTTGTCTGAGGTCTCACCAGAATTTCTCCACTAACTGTTCAGGAACTCTGGTTCCCATCCTGCTGCAACTCTGGATTAATCCCCACTGTGGGCCGCACAAAGTCAAGAATCCATCTTCTTATTCTCAGGCACCATTTAATAGTCTTATAACAAAGAGGTAGAAGCTGTCCTTGAGCCAGGCGGTGGGTGCTTTCAGGGTTTTGTATCTACTGCCCAATGGAGGAGTGAAGAGAGAATGTCTGGGGTATGTTGTGATGGCTGCCTATTGAGGCAGCAAGAATTATGGACAGAGTCCATGGAGGGGAGTGTGGTAAACTATGTATACCTGTCTGGACACACCCCTCTGCTGACTGCTTCTGTGGCTCCTCCCACAGACCCCTGTATAAAGGCGATTGTGGCTCTGCTCCTCCCTCAGTCTTCGAGATGTTGTGCTCCCTTTTTGCTGTTAATAAAAGCCTATTGTTCACTTCCTGTCTCCAAGAGTTATTGATGGTGCATCAGGGAGGCTGCTTGCTGAGTTGTGTCCGCAGCTCTCCAGAGTTTCTTGTGGTCACTTGCAGAGTAGCTGCTGTACCAAGCTGTTATCCATCCAGACAGGATGCATCTGTGGTGCATGGATAAAAATCGGTATAGAGCAACATAGATGCACCGAATTTCTTTAGCCTCTGGAAGAAATAGGAGCATTGGTGGGCTTTCTTAGCCATGGTATTGACGTTTATCTGATCTACATGAACTGCAAAATGCCATGTCCCTTCCAGGTCTGTTCCTGCTCCACCCACTCTTTTCCCTTTCAGTCCCCATATGCTCCACCACAAATCCATAAATAAAATAGACTCTTTTCTTGGTACCAGTTGCTTCTGTTCCGCTGATTATTTATCAGGATTGTATGCATCCAAGCATAATAAACTCATATATTTTTCACTATTATTCTGATGCCACTGTGGACCTTAATTAAAGACTTTGTTTTCTGGAACTGGCTGATAAGTTTGTATCACTGACAGCCAGGGCCATTTAAAGTCTTGTTGTTTAGCTACATGCCAGTTTTGGGACTGCTGTTTATAGATAACTAAACGTCCTGTCTCCTGCTTTCTTTCGGATTCATTTCAATGCACTGAGTCATTAGACTTGGCGCAGGACCTCTGGGCTTTCTGTTGTGAACACAGGATGCAGGAGTGAGCAAGGTATAATCAGAGGTTACTGTAAATACCTCAGCGCAGAATGTTGACGGAGCAAGTCACTGGTGTTGGCGAGGAATCTAACACTGAAGGGAGAAAGGAGCCAGTGATGTGCAGGTACAGGCTTTTACGAAACAGGCAGCCACAGAGGAGGCAGCATGTAAAAGAAGCCTTTGTGAAAAGAAAGCTGGAACCTCCACAAGAGGGAAATGACTGTTTTCCAGGAGAGAACGTCCCATGCTTATAGCACAATGATGTCACTGTAGTACTGAATGAAAAGTAAATACTGCCAAGAGTAAATCTTTCAGATCACCACAGCTAAATTAAACTGATTTCTGCAAGTTCAGCCAGGATGTAAGACCATAAAATGATGCAATTGTGCAGAATATCCCTGTTCTCAGGAGTACTTTATGAACTGCATACACTTTATCATTAGTGAAACCTGTGTTTCTTCAGTAATATTTATTTATTTATTGAAATATTGATTGAAATACACCCTTCCTGTCCTTTGAGCTGTGCTGCCCAGCATTCCCCAAATTAATCTGAGCCTAATCATGGGACAAGTTACATTGATCAGTTAACCTATCCACCGGTATGTCTTTGGACTGTGGGAGGAAACCAGAGCACTTGGAGGAAACCCACTTGTCACGGGGGAGAATGTACAAACTCCTTACAGTCTGTGGTGGGAATTGAACCCATGTGCCTGTACTGTAAAGTGTTGTGCTAACCACTCTGCCACTGTGCTACTCCATGAGCTTGTTGATAGAAAACAATAAATATAGGACGTTTCCTGAACATCTGCGCTCAACGCCTTTTCCTGCCTCCTTAACAGTTTCTCTTGTTCTCACCTACCACTCCATGAGCAATTGTACAATAAGCAGCTCACACAATAATAAAGTGGTTAATAATTTCAATTAATCAATAATTTCAAAGATTTATATGATAAATATAATCTCTGTTTAAATTGAAATTTCTACCAATAAGTCATCTGATCTTAATTTAAGAATAAGACACCACTCGTTTAACAGGCAAATCCAAACAAGAAAGAATATCTACTTAAGATTACATGCCTCATGCCATCCTTCTCAGTCTGATTAATACCCCATGGAGCTTTGCCATTTCGTAGGAGGCAAATGATAATGCTTCTTTAATCTCTCATTTCTTCACTCTGACACTATACACATTGATTTCCCAGGTTCATTAGGAAAGCAGCAAATGGTGCAGAAACTGAGAAGTGAGTCCCCTCTGCGCCCCTCAGGAATCCATCCGAGCCATTGGTTTGCATGTGATGGCATCTGTCACTCAGTAAGAACTACTCTCATAGTGGGACCACATAATGATGTTTGGGCACAGCTGATCACTGGTGATTCTTCAGGAAACAACCTGGAAGACTCAGTATGGCTCAGTATGGCTGACTCTGAAGAGGTCTAAGGAGACCAATACTGTGAGTGATCAACACTTATACCACTGGACTACAGAACTTAACGTATTTCACTTAGGGATGTGGATTGTAGCTACAAGATGTGAGGGCAGGTTTCTTGGGTACTTAAGAATGCCAATAGATAGGATGAAGTGACTTCCATGGTTCCTGACATAGCAATGCAGGCCTTGATGAAGGAGATGGAAATGGAAGAGATAGCCTTACTCCAAATGGGGATCAGTTGGTCCTTAGACATACAGTACGCCACCAAGATGTAGTGATGAAATATCAAAGACAGTCAGTGCCTCTACTTTCTGAGGATAATGAAAAGTGCTGGACTATGCACATCCACACTCATATCATTCTACAGATGCACAGCAGAGAGTATCTGTACAAGCTGCACCACTGCTTGGTACAGTAATGTCACTACAGCAGACAGGAAGGCTCCACAAAACTTCCCAAAAAGTCACCGGCACCAGCCAACTTGCTATCAAGGACATACATGCAGAAAGGCCAGAAAAGGGCTAGTAGTATCATAAAGGATCCCATACACCCTGATCATGGGCTGTTTGCCCCATTCCCATCAGGGAGGAGGCTGTGTAGCATCTGCGCCAGGACTACCAGTCTCAAATACTGTTATGTTCCTCCTCCCATTAACTTCACCTTGTGATTTCCCATGTCACCTTATGTACAGCCTTGGGTCATTTTATGGACGTACAATCAATCTATGTATACAAGATCTCTTACATATTTATATTTATTGTGCTTTTATTATTATTGTGTTCTTTATCTTTCATTTTTTGTGCTGCATCAGATCTAGAGAAACTATTATTTCATTCTCCCTACATCTGTGTACAAGAAATGACATTAAACAATAAACAATGCCAGGTATCAAAACACCAATGACTTGGGATGAGGCGACAAGAAGTTCAAAGAGTTCACATGTATAAGGTTCAAGGCCAGTGCAGAGTATTTCAAATGCCACTATGACACTATCACAGGATATACAGAACCATCAATGGCCAGAATTGGAAAAGGCTATAGAAAATGATGGATACATCCCAGTCCATCATAGGCAAAGCCGTCCCCAACATTGGGGCAATGACACAGAAAGGCAGTATCTGTTATTAAAGACCACCACCATGCACTGCTGCTCACTACAACCATTGGGTACGAGGTGCAGAAGCTTTAAGTCCCACACTGTTATTTTCAGGAATAGTTATTACCCTACAACCATCAAACTGCTTAATGGGCATGGATAATCTCATTCACCACTACTCTGAACTGATATTATGACCTACAGACTCACTTTCAAAAACTACAACGTATGTTTTCCGTATTGTTTTTATTGCAGTCTTCTTTTGCACGTAATTTTTTTGTCAGTCTATCGTGATGAAGGGCCTTAGCCTGAAACGTAGACTGTTTATTCCTCTCCATTGATGCTGCCTGACCTGCTGAGTTCCTCCAGAATTATATGTGTGTTTGTCTGTTCATGTATAGTTTTTTTTATAGCATTCTATTATATTTCTTTGTCTCTATAAACGCCGGCAAGAAAATAAATCTCAAGGTGATGTATGGTTCCATATACTGAATGTCCTTTGCTAATAAATTTATTTTGACCTTTGGCATTGATTGATTGATTCTCAAAATGAAAATGGCATCAATCTCAATCAGGCAGAATTTATACTAACCATTAACACTACGTTTCAACAAACCCTCACGCACATGTGTTTGCTGTCATAATCTGAATCTGAATCTGAATAAAGGGTAAGCCACATTATGGTAGTTCTTAGTTTTATTTTCTGCCCAAGTGGACGCAGTGTGCTATGATGGTGCAGCAGTTAAGCTACTGAATTTTGAGTAATTCAAAAGTCTGCAATCTGGAAACCTGAGTTCAAATCTGAATTGCCAGAGGTAAAATGATATCATGACCAAATGATGAGACCAGGTCCTGCATTCACACCACATCCAGTTATGAATGGTGATAGACAATTAAACAGCTCATGGGGAGAGCAGGATCCTGAACAGTGGTGAACCCAACAGATGAACATTAGTTACTAGGCTGAAGCAATTGCTGCCTTGTTCAGCCAGGAATACTAAGTGGATGGATCATTGCAGCTTCCTCTTGAAATCACCATCATCACAAGTGCCATCCAATTTAATCTACTCCAGTGATAGTCCAGAGATACCAGGGAGCATTGGCTGTGGGACCAAGCAGTATCCCAGCTGTAGCACTGAAGTTCTCACTATCATTCACACTACAATAATCTGCCTCTTTAACCAAGCTGTTCTAGTAGAGTACATGATTGAGTCTATTCGGCAATTCAGAAAAATTGCTCGGTTATGTCCCATTTACTAAAATCTGGACAAATCCAAACTGGCAAATGAGCACTCAATTAGTCTATTCTCAGTCATCAACAAATATTGAGGGATGCAAAAGATGGTGGACATAATCAATCCTTTTCAGATGGGTAGCATCAATGGCATCCCTACTACAACAGTGGTTGACAGACTGCAATCTTTCCAAAACCACCTCAGCACTGGCTCAGAAGATCCACAAAAGCATTAAAGCATTGGCTTCATAGCAATGCGGTCAGTGTTGAGATTGTGGCAGACCACAATCTTCAGTGTGGTCACCTTTGTCTAATACTGACCCCTTGCTGCATTACTGAGGCTATGGAAAGTAAGCCAATTAATCTCCCTAAAGCAACAAGCAGATGATCTGGTTTTCAGCATCTACACTCTCTTGTGTCCTTAATGTTTTATGTAAATCTTTGGTAGATCTACCTCCCAAATGACCCCTTCCTTCCTTTCTGACAGCTGTTCTACTCTGAGTTTTCTAATCCCAGTCATCCCTTATTCGATAACAGAATTATGCTCCCAGAACTGAAGTAATGCTTGTGAAGAACCCTGAAGTCAGGACAAAGCCCCCTAGCATCAGCCACATCATCACTCCCAGAGGACTTTACCCACATTGAACAGTTCAAGAAAGCAGCAGACCCTAGGCCAGGAATGTCAGATACAGTAGTGCTGGTGCACCATTCTATCTGTTGCTGATGTTGTTCTGCTGTCTGAGGTTAACAGAGAGCATTAAATCCACAAGGACAATGCTATCGAGTCAGCTTTCACAGGTGATGATGTAGTCTGTCTACAGGTGCCATTATTTTTGTCATAGTGGCATTGAACCTCAATGCTTTTAGTGATCTGTGGTGCCAAAGCAAAAATTCTTCTGCCTTAAAGGTGCTCTAGTATTAACTGAGCATTCCCTACCTTGTGAATGGTAAAAGCCCAAAGCACACATACTCCTGCTGGCAAGAAAGATGAATTGGACTCCCAGGAGCACAACACAAACATCACTGAAAATGCCCTGGAACCAATTGCCCTCTTGTTTGTTGGAGGAAGTTTTCCAAGTTCGAGTTTCTTCAAAGATCAGAGAAGTGACCTCCCTGCATACTTTATCTGGACCAAGAGTCACCCTAGAAAGGTTGGGCATTGTGAATCAGGGGGACATTGTGTTCAGAGATGTGTCTCAGAGAGACAGAGAGATCAACACAGTGGTGCCCAGGGCAAAGTAAGGTAGTTAGTATAGATGAGCTAAATCAACAATGGTGGCAATACAGCTGTATCAGTGACAACAAATACAGGATGATGCAAGTTTGGTGTGTGTATCAGAGAATGCTGGGGCATAAATATGTCTATTAGGAAGAGTTTGGCCTTTAGGAAACATTAAGGTCAGAGTTTGTGAGATCAGAGGATCAATTGTTTGGAATTAGGGAGAGACAGGATAGGAATTGTAAGCTTGGGAGTGGATGACACCAGATTTGAGGAAAAGGGTCAATGAAACCCAAGATTAAAATAGGGGTCTAGCAGGTGGTTGTAGGGTCATTAGAGGTTTATAATGGCTGGCTAAATGAAGGGTTTAATCAAAAAGCTATTGACAGCTGGATAGTCTACGATACACCAGATGTGGTTATAGTGAGGAGCGAGTGATCTCAGTCCACTGGAAATAGTGGTGTGTGATGACCTCCGGGTGTGGTTTGGGTTCATTTCACAGGGTGGTTTGACTAATGAATTGGGAAAAATGTTCCTGCTCCTCCTTCCGCACAGGCCATGTTGGCTTCACCCACAGTTTTGCCAGGATAATATGAATTTAAAAGAGCATCCTATTCAAAGATAGTCAAGATGATTTGTTAAAATACTTTTAAAATCACCAAAAGTAAATTTAATTTACTGTTTAATTTAATAAACTGTTGCTTTTATCACGTTATTGCAGCTTGGAATGTTCCAGAGTTCAGAGTTCAATTCCACTGCCATTCTATAATGTTTTTCCGTATGTCTTCCCTGTGGAATGCATGGGTTTTCCCGGGACATCTGGTTTCCTCCCACAGTCCTGAGATGTACTGGCTAGGTTAATTGGTCACTGTAAATTGTCCCGTGAATAAATCGGGGTTGATGCTGGTCACTGGGGCTGGAAGGGCCAACTCTGCGTTGTATCACTAAATTATAAAAAAATAAATTGCATTGAGGTTAACTTGTTCAATGCAGCAATTACATTAACCTATGACTGCACTCATTCCTCGCCACCATTTCTCTCCATTAAAATGCACAGAGTTGCTACACCTAAGTGGATCTAACCTGGTGCATATTCAGTCCGGAAGACTTTGCACTATAACTTGAATGAAAAATTACGAAATTCATGAGACCGCTAAGGAAATTCACGACTTCCACATTCACAATGAGAGCCCCTAACTTCCTGAGAACCGTTGGGTTCTCAGGAAAATCCTGGCCATTGTTTTATTGTTACTTAAATTCTCTTGTGTACTGACAGTGGTGAGGTGAGGCAAATTCAAAAAGAATAGATTAAGGGAAAGAAAGACTAGTGAGACAATACTTGAAATACGTCTACAAGTTTCAATTTGCACTGATTAAAGCTCTGAAAATATCTGGCTCCCAAAGACTCAGTTATTAATCAAACATTTTTATGCTTTTCTGAAACAAATTAAATTGAATTTCAAAGGACTATAAATATATTAAAACAAAAAACTTCAAAGGGTAAGGAACTCAGAGATATATGTGCCTGTTTTATATAGATACTTCTCACAGTGCTGCTGCAAGGCAAATCAAAAAAAGTTTGGAAATTATTTTATTTCTGTTATTTATTGAAAACATTATAATACAATGCCTTCAGAAATATCTAAAAGCCAAGATGGTACTTTGTCACCGAAATTAAATTTCTACTCAGTTTTGAACTGAATTACCCAACATGAAGCCATCAACATTGTGGGCAATATTTCTTCAGAGGTAATTTAAATAGTTTTTGTAAACATCTCTGATATTGGCAGTTGATGTTTTTGTCCTGCTTTAACAATTACTTACATGGGGGACCTTATCAAATGCCTTATATGAAAGATTCATTCAGCAAGTAAGGAGGCATGGGATCCAAGGAGACCATACTTTGTGGATCCAGAATTGGCTTGCCTACAGAAGGTAAAGGGTGGCTGTAGATGGTTCATATTCTGCATGGAGTTCGTGACCAGTGGTGTTCCGCAGGGATCTGTTCTGGGACCCCTCCTGTCTGTGATTTTTATAAATGACCAAGATGAGGAAATAGAAGGGTGGGTTAGTAAGTTTGCTGATGACACAAAAGTTGGAGGTGCTGTGGCAAGTCTGGAGAGTTGTCAGAGGTTACAGCGGATCATCAGTAGGATGCAGTACTGGGCTGAGAAGTGGCAGATGGAGTTCCACTCAGATAAACGTGAAGTGGTTCATTTTGGTAGGTCAAATTTGAGAATAGAATATAATATTAATGGTAAGACTCTTGGCAGTGTCGAGGATCAGTGAGAGCTTGGGGTCCGTGTCCAAAGGACACTCTAAGCTGCTGTGCAGGTTGACAGTGTTGTTAAGAAGGCGTATAGTGTGATGGGCTTCATCAACTGTGGAAATGAGTTCAAGAGCCATGAGATAATGTTAAAGCTATATAAGACCTTGGTTAGACCCCATATGGAGAATTGTGTTCATTTCTGGTCAACTCACTACAGGAAGGATGTGGATACTATAGAGAAGGTACAGAGGAGATTTACAGGGATGTTGCCTGGATTTGACAGCATGCCTTATGAAAATAGATTGAGTGAACTTGGCCTTTTCTCCTTGGAGCAATGGAGGATGAGACATGACCTGATAGAGGTGTATAAGGTGACGAGAGGCATTGATCATGTGGATGACCAGAAGCTTTTTCCCAGGGCTCAAGTGGCTAACATGAAGGGGCATAGTTTTAAGGTGCTTGGAAGTAGGTACAAGGTGATTAGTGGTGTTCCTCAGGGATCTGTACTGGGTCCAATGTTGTTTGTCATGTACATTAATGATCTGGATGATGGGGTGTTAAATTGGATTAGTGAGTATGCAGATGATACTAAGATAGTTGGCGTTGTGGATAAGGAAGTAGGTTTTCAAAGCTTGCAGAGAGAATTAGGCCAGTTAGAAGAGTGGGCTGAAAGATGGCAGATGGAGTTTAATTCTGATAAGTGAGTGGCTACATTTTGGTAGGACTAATCAAAATAGGACCCACATGGTAAATGGTAGGAATGCAGTAGAACAGAATGATCTAGGAATAATGGTTGTTAATTCCCTGAAGGTGGAATCTCATGTGGATAGGGTGGTGAAGAAAGCTTTTGGTATGTTGGCCCTTATAAATCAGAACATTGAGTATAGGAGTTGGGATGTAATGTTGAAATTGTACAAGGCCAAATTTTGAGTATTGTATACAGTTTTAGTCACCGAATTATAGGAAAGATGTCAACAAAATAGAGAGAGTACAGAGAAGATTTACTAGAATGTTACCTGGGTTGCAGCACCTAAGTTACAGAGCAAGGTTGAACAAGTTAGGTCTTTATTCATTTGAGCGTAGAAGGTTGAGGGGGGACTTGACAGAGGTATTTAAAATTATGAGGAGGATAGATAGAGTTGATGTGGATAGGCTTTTTCCATTGAGAGTAGGGAAGATTCAAACAAGAGGACATGAGTTGAGAGTTAGGGCACAAAAGTTTAGGGGTAACATGAGGGGGAACTTCTTTACTCAGAGAGTGGTAGTTGTGTGGAATGAGCTTCCAGTAGAAGTGGTAGAGGCAGGTTCGATATTGTCATTTAAAGTAAAATTGGATAGGTATATGGATAGGAAAGGAATGGAAGGTTATGGGCTGAGGGCAGGTCGGTGGGATTAGGTGAGAGTAAGCTTTCGGCATGGACTAGAAGGGCTGAGGTGGCCTGTTTCTGTGCTGTAATTGTTGTATGGTTATATGTTCTATGTTCTATGTTCTATGTTCTAGCTATTACCTTCAAGTTGGATTGAAACAACTATCAACTTTTTAGGAATAGTTTCTCACAAGAAACCAATGGCAAGTTGAAATGTATAAAGAGAGACACTGAGAAGCAACCAGAGCAGAAAAAAGAGGATTAGTGAGAAATACCAAGGATGATTGAGGATTATGGTAGTGAATGAAGACAGAAGAGAGTTGGGAAAGTCTGTTCAAATGCAGGATAGAGATGGTGTCTAGCAAGGGATTGTGGGTCAGGGTTCACAGTGGGTGGACCCAGCAATGACAGAGGGTTGGTGATTGATGGATATTCACCAGCAGTCTGGTAATTATGGTCGACTAGTGAATGCGGGTTGTGGTGATCTCTGGACGTCGGTTTATTTCACGGAGTAGTTTATTTAAAGGAATGAGGTATGTAATCCTTTTCCTGGCCCATAGTCAACATTGAACAAACACTAATCTGCAGAAATGTTTAATACTTTTGCTATAGTTTCTCCTAAGCCCATCGACTCAGGTTTAGTCCTGATTTTCTATGCTGTTTTTGTGGAGTTTGCACGCTCTTGCTCCTACATTCCAAAAATGTGCAGGCTGGTAGGTTAGATGGCGAGAGTAAATTGTGCCTGATGTGCTAATGGGTGGTGGAACACTGAGGAAGAATAAATGGAATTGAGGGCCTCCGTTAGTCAGGGTTGCCCATGGATATTGTGTCCTAGCTGTCTACATGATATCCCAGTCAGGACAGTATAATATGGAGAGCAAACTGTTATAATGGGATTAGTGTTGGATAAATACAAATGAGTGCTCGACAGTCAGGTTGGACATAATGGGCAGAAGGGCCAGTTCGTGGGCTAAGTTTGCATCCTCGTTTTCAATTGGCTTACTTCCCAAGAGCTCTTAATCTATCCTGCCTCCTGTATACTTCCAGTGATATCCAGCTGGACCGTCAGATGATGAAGCTTTCTCAAAATGCAATTTTTTTCTGTTCATTGTTGTGGATGGTGAAGAAAACTGGTAAAGAATTCAGCACGATATAGATCAATTGCTGATATGGGCAGAGAAATGACTGTTGGAGTTCCACCCAAGTAAGTGTGAGGTGTTGCACCTTGCTAGGGCAAATGCAAGGAGAGAGCACTCCATTAAGGGCAAGGTCCTTCCTTATCAGTGCTGCTGAGCAGAGAGATCTTGGGATCCACGTTCATTGCTCCTTGAAGTAGTTACACAGTTCAATAAGGTGGTTAAGAAGGCTTGTGGAATGCTTGTTTTTATTAGTCAAGGAACTGAGTTCAAAAGGCAGGAGATTATGTTACAACTTTATAAAACTCTGGTTAGGCCTCATCTGGAGTATTGGCCATGCCACTATTGGAAGGATATTGAGGCTTTGGAGAGGGTGCAGAAAAGGATTATTAGGATGCTGCCTGGTTTAGAGGGTATGTGCTATCATGAGAGGTTTGTTTTCTCAGGAGTTTCAGAGGCTGAGGGGAGATCTGATAAAGGTTTACAAGATTATGAGAGGCATAGATTGAGTGGAGAGAGAGTATCTGTTTCCCAGAGTTGAAATGTCTAATAGCAGAGGGCATGCATTGAAGGTGAGACGGGGTAGGTTCAAGGGGGGTGTGAAGGGTTTTTTACTCAGAGAGTCGTAGATGCCTGGAATGCACTGCCTACTAAGGTGGCAGAGGCAAATGCATTAGAGACTTTTAAGAGATGTTTGGATAGATTCATGGTTATAAGGAAGATGGAGGGATATGGACATGATGTAACAGGAGGGATTAGTGTTTGGATCTTTTAGATTCGCATTTTAGCTGTTTCAGCACAACATTGTGGGGTCAATGGGCCGTTCCTGTGCTGCACTGTTCCTTGTTCTATGTTAATTAGCTTTTGGAGTTCAGTGTGCAGTTTTGGTCAATTTGCTATACAAAACACTTCATTAATAGAGAGGGTGCACAAATCATTTATGAGGATGTTATTGGACTGAAGGGCTTGAATTATAAGGAGAAGCTGGATAGGCTGGGATATGTTCCCAGGTATATAAGAGGCTGGGGGGTGGTGGGGCTGTAAATTTATTTTTAGTGTACACGTATGTCACCATATACTACTCTGAGATTCATTTTCTTGTGGGCATTCACATTAAATACAAAGAAACACAATAGGATCAATGAAAAACTACACACAAAGACAGACAGACAACCAATGATCAAAAGACAACATATTGTGCAACTATGAAGAGAAAAACAAAATAATTATAAAATTAAATAAGTAATAAATAATATTGAGAACATGAGCCCTTAGGTTGTGGAATCAGCTCAATGTTGGGGTGCGTGAAGTTATCCACTCTGGTTCTGGAGCCTGCTGATTGAGGGGTAATAACTGCTCCTGAATCTGGTAGTGTGGGACCTAAGGCTCTTGTACCTCTTCCCTGACGGCAGCAGTGAGGAGACAGCATGGCTTAGATGGTGGGAGTCCTTAATGATGGATGCTGCTTTCCTCCTTGATTCTAGTTAGCTCTCTTCTCCAGGCATACTGGCTACTCACGTAGATATTCCTGCTGCAGAGTCTAATGCTGGATTCTTGGCATGCTTCTGCTGCTGTTTTAGTATTTCACCTCAGAAGGAATGTGCCCTCTGCTTTGGTGTTTACTGTCCTGTTGCATGTGGTTTTTAAAATATATCCTTCACCAATATTAGATGACTTGGCTGAACCTTGTCCTGTTTCTTCCTCACATTTACCTTTCTTTCCAGAGAAGCAGCCAACAATATTTGACTTTACTTCCTCCAACTTTGATCAACAGATCTTAACCACAGACAAACCAAATACACCCCAGCTGTGCTTCAAGTTAAACAGCAACTATCAATTACATTATGTTTAAACAAACAAAATGTGTTATAAAGGGTGTACCTTAAAATTACATAGACAGTAAGTCATAGTGAAAGACTTGGAAAGAGCGGTGACAGAACTGTTGGATATAGTCATGTGTTTTTTAAGTCTGAGGAGTTAGAATGGCACAAGGAGGGTGTTCCAGTGAAGCTTACAGACTTGACTTCAAAGACTCCACAACTCCTGTTCTCAGGATTATTTTTAATTGCTCAGTTTGCCTTCTTTGTTAGTCTTTGTCTATGCATATTTTTCAGAAAATTCTATTGTACTTCATTCATTTCTGAAACTGCCTGCAAGGAAATGAATCTCAAGGTAATATAAAATGATAGTAAACTTACTTTGAACTTTGAGAAATGTTGAGGGATTTGAAGACTTTGCCACTTGAAGAGGGTGCTGAAGAGAATGTAGAGGAAGAACAAAGTCAGGGAACTGGAATGCAGAGGTTTGGGCTGGTTGTAAATGGATGTAGTGTTGGGAGGAAATGTCAGAGAGTGACTGAGATATGGAATAATTGGAAGTATGAAGATTTTAACTTCATCCTATTGAAAGGAGTACCATTAAAGGGAATGAAATGGAACATTGTGCATTCATTAGTAAATTTCCCCATGATGAAAAGAAGATCATTGTTTGGACTGAAGACATGGCCCTGAGGAGTTCTTGTAGTGATGCCTTGTGGTGGAAATATTGACCTCTAACAGCCTTAGGTGTCTTCTTTAGTGCAAGGAATTACCCTGGCAACTGGGATGCTTTCTCCTAATTGCCCATTGTTTCCAATTTTACTCAAGTTCCTTAATGCTAATCTTGATCATTACATCCCCAGTGTCAAGGGCACTCACTTTCACTTTGATGGAATTCATCGCCTTTCTTCACATTTGGATCAAGACTTAACGTCACCTGAAACCATATTGATTCTGGTGAAACACGAACTGAGCATTGGTGATTTAAGTTAGAAATGTGTGAGTGCCACTTGTTAGCCTTGCTGATGAATATTGTTTACAATTGCTAACCCACTGCTGGAAGGGCAATTATGCAAAGTGGACTTCTCCTGATTGTTGTGGACAGGACACATTGTCAAGTAGATGCCAGTATTCTGCTCTACTGAACAGTTCAGCCAGAGCTATGGCTATTTCTAGTACTTAGCATTACAGCTGGGATGTTTGTATTGGCTTTGCTGTAAGGCTATATTAGGCAGTTTCCTGACCATGCTATGGGACAGCTTTCCCAATTTGATGGCTCTCCCAATTTAGACATCAGATGTGCTACAAAGCTAATTCAATAGGACATTTTTCTTTTGCCTTGGCCAAATCTGGTGCATAGTTCATTCTAAATGGGTGGTCTGGGCTTTTTTATTCTTACTGTGTTTACGTGTAGCTGTTTAATGGAATTGGGCAAGTCATATTGGAGTCAATTACATCACTGTATTTTTGGAGCGCATTTCAGCAAGTCCAGGTAAGACATCCTTCCCTGAGAGTGTTAATGAAATTGTTGGGCTTTTAAAGCACTGTCAACTGGTGATCTTCCATCAATGAGATCTCTTTATAATAACATTACAAATCATTTTATTAACTGACTTTAAATTCTCCAACTGGGGCTTGATCTTCAGTGCTCAGATCACTTTTCTGTGCTTCCAAATTGCTAGACCAGACACAACCAGTATGTAACCATGTGCCACTCACTTGAATTCTCTCAAATACATTGAAGTCAATTCATTTTCTGAAGCAGATGAAAATTCAGTTTATCAAAAAGACTCTAAAGGTACAGAAAAGTAGAGATTTAGACCATTATTTGATTTCTTTACATAAATATAAAAATAATTCACAGAGCAGCAGCAAACTAGAATCTTTTGTTACTCTGTGCTCCACTGTCATCCTATGCTATTTGATTATGAAAACAATTTTAAAGGATAAATTTTATTTTTAAACAGATGCTCAATCTTTTACAAATTGGTTTATAAATGCTTATAGTCTTTTATGTGTGACAAGGTGTGCAAGAAATGATAGTGGACAAGAACAAAAGTGAATGACTGGTAGGCATCTATTTGTGAATTAACCCTCCTCATTAATAAGATGGGATCAAACCACTAAGGCATCATTAATGTAGGACCATCTTCTCTGGTTTAACTGAGCCTCCCACTGTGTGAAGGAAATGGAATGACACCTAAAGCAGCAGATGTGTGGGAATATTGTCTTGCAATACAAGATGGATGACATTGAGTAGGCATGGGGATTTTGCCAACCTCTGAATCCAGAACTGATTTCATACCTACTTTCTGAACAGGTAATCCTTGTCAAACCTTCTGAGGAGATCCTCAGGATCACACTTAACTCATTCCCCAAGTGTACATATACCTTACAATGTGCCTATAATTATCAAATTGCTGAGATAAATAAACACTTCAACCTCAGCATCACCGACAACAATGCATCCCTTCACTGCGAGCTTAACGCATTCTATACATGCTCTGAACAGAAGGCAATTGAAATGTTACCACCCACCCCCACAGCTTCCAGTGTACCTGAACCAACAGTCACCATTGCAGACGTAAAACTAGTCATCTGAAGAGTAAACCCAGGAAAGAATCTGGCTCAGACAATGTCTTTGGCTGCATGCTTAACTTCTGCGCAGATCAGCTGGTGGAGATGTTTGCAGGCATTCTTAATTTTGCTGTTACAATATGAGGGTTCCACCTGCTTTATGAAGACCATTATCACTCCAGTATCTAACATGCCTTAATGACTACCACCGGTAGCTCTGACATCTACCATCATGAAGTTCTTTGGGAGGCTGGTCATAGTTTGCATTAACACCAGCCTCCCACACAACCTCAATCCACTGCAACTTGTCTACTGCTGAAACAGGTCCACAGCAGACACTACTTCCCTAGCCCTATATTCCCCACTGGACAACAAAGACACCTTTGTTAGATTTTTGATTATTGTCTACAGCTCTGCCTTCTATACTATAATTCCAATCAAACTCATCTCCAAACTGCTAGTCATGGGACTCAATGCCTCCCCTTGCAACTTTGAGCTTAAGAGCTGAGAGGTAATGTTGTGGCTATATGGGACCCCACTTGGAGAACTGTGCTCAGTTCTGGTCGCCTCACTACAGGAAGGATATGGAAGCCATAGAGAGGGTGCAGAGGAGATTTACAAGGATGTTGCCTGGATTGGGGAGCATGCCTTATGTGAATAGGTTGAGTGAACTCGGCCTTTTCTCCTTGGAGTGATGGAGGACTGGAGGTGACTTGATTGAGGTGTACAAGATAATGAGAGGCATTGATCACGTGGATAGTCAGAGGCATTTTCCTGGGGCTTTAATGGCTAGCATGAGAGGGCATAGTTTTAAGGCGCTTGCAAGTAGGTACAGAGGAGATGTCAGAGGTAAGTTTTTTACGTAGAGAGTGGTGAGTGTGTGGAATGGGCTGCCGGCAATGGTGGTGGAGGTGGAAATGATAGGGTCTTTTAGGATACTTCTGGATGGCTACGTGGAGCTTAGAAAAATAGAGGGCCTAGGTAGTTCTAAGGTAGGGACATGTTCCATACAGCTTTGTGGGCTGAAGGGCCTGTATTGTGTTGTATGTTTTCTATGTTTCTATGCTTCTGACTAGAATAATTAACTTTCTGATCAATATACCACAATCAGTAAGAATTAGCAGCAACATGTCTGCCATGATTATTCTCAACACTGGTGTCCCATTGAGCTCCCTGCTCCCTGTACACTTCTGACTGTATAGCTGGATTCAGCTCTACCTCTGTCTCCAAGTTTGCAGATGATACTCCCATAGTGGGCCATATCTCAAATAGAGTTGAATGGGAGGGCTCAAGGAATGTTGTTGCCTTGAACACAGCCATTCCCTGAATGTAAGGAAAAGAAATCAGCTGGTCATTGAACTCCAGAAGTGGGGAGGGGGCGCACATGGTCCTGTTAGCTGTGCTGAGGCTCAGAGTGATTTGAGCTTCAAGTTCCTTGGAGCGAACATCACCAAGAGCCTGCTCTATTCCAAACATGTCTAGTCAGTAGTCAAGAAAGCTCACAGTGCTTCTACTTCCTCAGAAGGCTGAAGAAATTTGGCATGTTCCCTCTTCAGTTCTTAACCATGCACCATTGAAAGCATCCTGTCTGAATGCATCACAGCTGATAATGGCAACGGCTTCAGCCATGACCACAAGAAACTGAAGTGAGTCGTGGACACAGGTCAGCACATCATGAAAACTAGTCTCTCTTCCATGGACGCTATCTACATCTCTTGCTGCCTTGGGAAGACAGTCAACATAATCAAAGATCTCACCCACTCTGAACATCCTCTCTTTTTCCCATCCTTCCCATCAGGTAGAAGATGCAAAAGCCCGAATGCACCAGGCTCAAGGACAGCTTCAACACCACTGTTACAAGACTATTGAATGGTCCCCTAGTATGATAAGATGGAATTTTGATCTTTCAATCTTACCCTGATTTGGCCTTGGACCTATTGTCTACCTGCACTGAAACAGTAACTTTTTATTCTGCATTGTGTTATTGTTTTTACCTCGAATTACCTCAGTGAACTTTTGCAATAAAATGGGTGGCACACCAAACAGCTCAGTACATGTAACAATAATGAACAATAAGCCAATAACAAAGCATTATGCACCAGGTCACACGTGTGTCCAGTGAGAGAGCATTTCCCTGCCAGGGTAGTGTTTGCACTGTTCCCCAGTCATTCACACCTACAGCTTACTGTTGTAAGTGACTGCAATTGAATTTTTAGATACTCTGTTTAACTAATTACATTTTTAAGGAGAATTCTTTTTCCTTTTACAAAGATAGCTCTTGCACTGTCAGTCAGGAGTTCTGTATGCAGTAGCTAGTGGACTTTCTAAAAACAGATTCCATAGACTGTTTGTTGTAACACCTTATTTGAACATGTACAGGCGAATAAATATTTGCTGTAAAGTATATTGTTTATACTATATCTGGTTGCAAATTCTGCCCTGCCTTCAATTTATTGACTGACATACCAGTGGCCTATAGGTTCCATGCCAACATATTCTCCTATGGTTGATGGCCAGTTCTTGCCTGTTTGAAAATGAAACAGCTTAGAGTGAGGACTTGTGTCACTTTCGTGCAGGACCTTTGCGGACATCTTCAAATGAGCACAATGTACAATGGGCTGGATGTGAATCTGCCATCAATTCTGCATCTTCTGCAAACATTCAGATGTCACCTGCCTCCATGTTGGGAGCTTTTAAAGCAAGGAATTGCCCAGAGAGGCAGAGGAGCCAATTTATGACAGCTTTGATGAGGTCACATTGACTCCATAAACATATCATACTTCTGATGTTGAAGCAAACAAGACCATTTTTGATGTAACCAGATCCTACCACCTTGAAAATCTCATCAATAATGACAAAAGTAGAAATGGGCCCTTACAGTTATGCTGCATCCTGCCTCATCTCTCCTCATTTAAATTCCACACTGTCATTTTAATCTATTTTATACATTGTAATATGACACAGCAATGGCAGTGAAATATTGCATCCATCAGCATTTGTGCAAAGGTGGATCATTCACCTGGAAAACTGATATAATCTGTGGTGTGTGAGTGGCAGATAAATTGATCCCACTTTGATAGTTCCAGCTCAAGAAATCTCTTTTCTTGGATTGAAAATTCATGCCCATTTTTGCCTTTTGATAATTTAGTAAATGATGAGAGGGAAAAAAACAATTTTATGCTTGAAACTATTTCTCAGTGAATAATATGCTACATTATATTTTACAGTTTTACTGTTTTGCCAAAAAATTAACAAACATAAAAGTACAGATGTTAACAAGTGTTTTTAAAAATAAATGTTGGATTTCACCAAATCTAATTTTATTGGATAGTTAGTGTAAAAAGCATATAAATTTACAATTGTACTCCCCTCCTTTGACTCCCTTCCAAAAGTGCCCAGAAAATAGACATTACTTTTTATTTTTTTCTATTCTATGGTAATAGCTTCAAGCAATTGCACTGTGTAACACAGTGGTTAGCATGCACCATTACAGCTTGTGATGTTGCAGTTTGGAGTTCAGTTCTGATGTAAGGAGTCTATAAGTCCTCCCTGTGAAATGTGTGGGTTTCTCTGGCTCGTCCAGTTTCCTCCGACAACCCAAAGTAGCTGATTGTAAATTGCCCTGTGGTGAGGCTAGGGTTAAATTTGGGGTTGCTGGGTGGTGCAGTTCGAAGTGCTGGAAGGGCCTGTCTCAAACTCAAAATCAATCAATCAATAAATTAATTAATTAAATTGTCTACCTTGCCTCAAGCAATAGAAGCACAGTTGGATGTGTCTTTCTAACATATAGATAATCTGGAAATAACTAGACTGGCTTGTGGTTACCCTTCCCATTGCTTGTATGTTGTAACTATCGATTCTGAGTGAAGAGCTCGGAGGTTTGCTTCACTCTAGAACTTGCTTTGTGTGTTTTAAGGGAATGTTACATTGCTAAAAGTTAAGTCGTTTGGTTGAGATCGTAGATTTTTGTGATTCTATGATTCTATCTAGTCTGAATTTCTGCAGAATCATTCTTAAAAAAAAATCCCATTTACCTTGCAAAGATGTTAAGTGACATTAATTTGGGCTTGTTTGTGAAAATGGCATCAAATCAAGTTCTATACTTGGGAGCAAATAAAAAATACTGGCTCTATCAGACAAAATGCATCTTATTAATGTATGAATATTACCAAGGAGAGGAAGTTCTTCTGTATTGGAAGTGTGATGTCATATTTATTGATTAACTCATTTCACACATTTCAATCTACAATCCTAGACTATACTGTGACAGCAAAGGAGAGTGAAAGGAACTTACCATCAAAAAGCTGGCAAATGTCTTTTTCATGTGAATGATTATTAATCCACCAAAATGCTTTTCACAGGATGTTCTAAAGTCTGCATTGCTTTGAACTGGTCATGGCTGTCATTGGTTTTCTGAAGTTACCAGAGCCCATTTCTGGATGCATATGATTGTGGACACTGTTCTAGAATCAGGATGACATGAGCAACCAAATTGTTTTGGTTACTACCTTTGGGAAGAAGGTCCAGGAGTCTGAAGACCCACACTCAATATTTTAGGAACAGCTTCTTCTCAGCCACCACCAGCTTTCTGAATGCTGCTTGTACCCATAATCACTAACTTGTTTTTTCCTTTTCTCTATTTATTAATTTAGTAACTTACAGTAAATTGTATATCTTTGCACTGCACTGTTACCGCAAAACAACAAATTTTACTTTATCTATGTCAGTGATAGTAAACCTGATTCTGATTCTGGGATACTTGGCAGTCAGGTCTTGTAGACATACACAATCAATTGGGAGAGTGGGAAAGCATGGACAGTTGGAGTTTAATGGAATTTAGCTCAGACAAGTGTAAAGTAATGCATTTTGGGAAGTTAAACTTGGGCAGAACATTCACAGTGAATGGCAGTAGTCCCAGGAATTTTTGGAGAACAAATACATGCAACACACCTAGGCAGGGTGCCAATAGAGGCATACTGCCTTCATCAGTTGAGTGCTGAGTACAAGATTTGGGGTGTAGTGTTGCATCTGTAACATTACTAATTGTAACAGGTGTAACATTGTTCAAAATCAACTTGAGGTATTATGTACAGTCCTGACTGTCTAACTATGGACAGAATGTGATCAAGCTGGTGAGTCTGGGAAAGGAAAGGTATTCACAAGAATGACAGAATCAGAAATGGAGTCAGATTTACTGTCGCTGACTTAAATGAGATGAATCTTGATTTTTTTTGTAGCAATGGTACAGTTCAAATATATAAAAATCCTATAAATAACAAAAAATAAATAAATCATGCAAAAGGAGGATTAATGGGACAGTGTTCATGCCTTCATGGACTTGCTAGCTATGGAGGATTGAGTTGCAAGGACAGACTGGATAGACTGGGACTAGTTTCCATGAATGTAGGAAGCTGAAGGTTGTCCTTTGATGTTTACTAAATCATGAGGAACACAGAAAGCTGGAACGCCACAGTCTTTTCATGAGTAGGGGAGTCTAAAACTAGAGAGTATAATTTGTAGGTGAGAGGGCAAAGGTGTAAAGGGAACCTAAAGGGCAATATTTTCACACAGAGAGAGGTGGGTATCTGTAACAAGCTGGAAGAAAAAGTGCTAGAGGCAGGTACAATTACAATACTTAAAAGGCATTTGGACAGCTGCATGTACACGTATAAGAAAACTTTGAGGATATTATCTAAACAAGAAAATGGGACTGACTTTGGTTAGTATGGATGAGTTGGGCTGAAGGGCCTATTTTTGTGCCGCACAGATCTGCAACTCTATGACTCCACAACTTCATTTATGTAACTCATAGATGCATGATGTTGTGCCAACCTGTAGGGATTAATTTATCCCTTCTCTCCTACACACCCCATAACCCTCCATCTTTATTTACATCTATGTACCTATTCTTTTGTTCTTTTAAATAGTTAAATCAGTTATTCCCACCACCCCTGGCAGTATGTTCCAGGTTCCCATCACCCTCTGTGTAAAAACCCCTAAAGTTTCCTCCACTTAACTTAAAGGGATGCCCTCTGTTAACGCCACTACCGCTCTGGGAGAAGGCACTGGTTGTCTACTTTGTTTCCATTACAATATCCAGCCACCAGTTGCCACAGTGGAAAGCTCTGGAAATTTAGTTAGGCATGTGAACAATGTGTCCTGGCCAATGCAACTGGACGTGTTTATCATGATCTTAATTCCAGTCATATTATGGAGTCTCATACATTAGCCATAGGCATTTCACTCAAGTCAAAAAGAACATAAATTGAAATAGTTGTCAGATGATGAGACTGTGGCTGAAGATTCATGCCTTCAATACATATGTTAGGGTGATAAAGGTAACAAATACATAACACATTTTGTTAGGAGATCTGATCAATGCTTTTGTTGGTGAGAACTTTGATTATTTTTATCTGTGAGGAACTGTTGCTAGATAATGATTCTCAACCAGGATTATAACTGATAAGTTAATGACTGTAACTAGAGGGGGGAAAGTGCATTTACAGTTGTATAGCAGTTAATTATATTTTCTTTTATGTCCAGTTAGATTATATGATCTGCACTGTTTGCATAAAGCAATTCAAGGAGCGAGAAAACCGCGAGAGAATGACTAAGGATCTCTGGAGTGAAGGCATTTTACTACTTGAGGTAAAAGAGAGGCAAGACTGCGCAGGCGCGTGATGTCAGCCAGTAGAGCAGGAAAGGTTTAAAAAGAAGACCACCATATCCAGTAGGCAGTGTTTGGAGCAGACAGCCGAGTGAGAGGTGACAGAGTGATAGGGCTTTGGCTCTCGGGCTTAGGCAGTAATGAGGCGAGATAGGTCTACCTGTGATAATTGCGGAAAGGAGGTAGTATGTGTGTGGGGCCGGTGTTCTGTGCTCGGTGTCAGATGTGGGAGGTCCTGGAGTCTCCCAGCCTCCCGGACAGCCATATCTGCACCCGGTATGTCGAGCTGCAGCTCCTGGGGGACTACATTAAGGAACTGGAGATGCAGCTCGATGACCTTCGTCTGGTCAGGGAGAGCGAGGAGGTGATAGAAAGGAGTTATAGGCAGGTGGCCACACCGGGGCCACAGGAGACAGACAAGTGGGTCACTGCCAGGAGAGGGAAGGGGAAGAGTCAGGTACTAGACAGTACCCCTGTGGTTGTACCCCTTGACAATAAGTACTCTGTTGGGGGTGGGGGATAGTCTACCTGGGGAAAGAAACAGTGGCTGTGCCTCTGGCACAGAGTCTGGCACTGTGGCTCAGAAAGGTAGGGAAAGTTACCCTAGAAAGGGGTACAAGACAGGGTCGTGCATGGTCACCACTACTCCGCATTATATCTGGAACCATTAGCTTAATACATCAGACAAAATGAAGATATCAGGGAAATTACTATTAAAGGGACAGGGCATAAATTGGCTTGTTATACGGATGACATTTTGATCTATCTAGGGCAACCAGCATACCTTTTACCTAAATTGATGCAATCCTTTGAACAATGTGGTCAATTTTCAGAATACAAGATCAACATAGATGATTACTTTCATATTACTATAGCCCACCAAGAGAAATTGAAAGTCGATACCCCTGGGCATGGCACACAGAATCTTTCAAATATTTGGGCATCATTATGCCAAAAGATTTGGCAAAATCATCAGAATGTAATTATCAGCCTTTATAAAAAAAAAATTAAGGAAGATGTGGCAAGATGGAGCCTGATTCCTTTTTTCAGTCTCAGTTCAAGGATTGAGTCTATTAAAATGAATATACTGCCCAGACTGTTATATCTCTTTCAGACCCTACCAAAGGAGATTAATCAAAATCAATTCAATGAATGGAACAAGATACTATCAAGGTATATTTGGCAGGGTAAATGGCCTAGAGTTTGTCTCAAAACTTTGCAATTAGCAAAGGAAAAGGGGGGATGGGGTTTGCCTTCTCTTAGAGATTATTATTTTGCAGCACAGTTGAGAGCTGTGATATGTTGGTGCAACCCATCATATGACGCTCAATGGAAAAACATTGAGGAGTGGGTACTTCCCATCCCCATACAAGCAATTTTGGCTGATAACAACCTACAAAGGTACATAAATACTATTGATAACCCATGGGTGAAATTGACTCTTATAATATGGAAAACTACTATAAAAGAATATAATCTAGAGAGAGATATTGCAATTCTTAAATGGTGTGCATATGACTCAGATTTTACACCAAATAAATTGGATACTAGATTTAAGGACTGGACAGCTAAAGGAATAACAGTTCTTTGCAACATACTGAAAGAAGGAACACTGTTCAGTTTTGAAATGCTTAAAGACAAACACTTATTAGAAAAACAAGATTTTTATCAGTATTTACTGATGTGACAATATGTTAATAAGACATTTAAAAATATAACCAAGGCAAATACATGCTTGATAGAGCTCTTTAGAAAAGCATATAATTCAGATAATGGTAGTAGAATCATTTCAAGTATGTATAAGGGGTTGTCAAATCTTAAAACACGTTCGACTTCATACATTAAAACAAAATGGGAGAAGGAAGGAGGGATAATTATATCTGAGAAAGAATGGACAACAATATTGAGATATCAATGGAAGTGTACCAGTTCACAGAAATGGAGAGAGTTTGGATGGAAAAACTTGATAAGGTATTTTATTACACCCTCTCAGAAATCCCATTATGATAGTAACCTCCCTGTTTGCTGGAGAAATTGTGGAAATCAAAATGCAAGTCATTATCATATTTTTCAGGACTACCCTGTTATCAAAAACTATTGGAAGGGGATACACAATACCCTACAAGACATCTTTAAATGTGAAATACCCTTAGAGAGTAAAACCATATATTTTGGATAAATACCTCAAGAATGGTTAAAAAGAGATGAATATTTAATAAATATACTGTTGGTGGCTGGTGAAAAGATTCTTACTAGGAAATGGTTATCACAGGAGAGCCCAACTTTAAATACATGGATGGAAATTACAATGGACATTTACAAAATGGAGAAGATAACAGCATCTGTTAATCATAAGCTGGAACAATTTGATTCATGCTGGGAAAAATCGTTTAACTACATAATGCCTCATAGGCCTGATTTTATTCTCACAAATCAATGAATCTGTTGTCAAAAAGATCACTCCCTACTTGTACATAGTTCTTTCCTTTTGCTTGTTTTCTCTTTCCACTCTTTTCTATAAGTGTATACCTCAGATAAATACTTTGTGGAGATTTGTGATATATATGATTATATGATATATATGTACAACGTCTGAAATACATCTTATTGAAATATTTGTTTGATGATGAACTTCAATAAAAAAATAAATTACAAAAAAAAGAAAGGTAGGGAAAGGCAGAGGAAGGCAGTAATGATAGGGGACTCTATAGTTAGGGGGTCAGACAGGCGATTCTATGGACGCGGGAAAGAAACTCGGATGGTAGTTTGCCTCCCAGGTGCCAGGGTCCAGGATGTTTCAGATCACGTCCATGATATCCTGCAGTGGGAGGGAGAGCAGCCGGCGATACCAATAACATAGGTAGGAAAGGGAAGAGGTCCTGAAAACAGACTAAAGGGAGTCAGGAAGGAAGTTGAGAAGCAGGACCAAAAATATAGTGATCTCGGGATTACTGCCTGTGCCACATGACAGTGAGTACAGGAATAAAATGAGGTGGAGGATAAATGTGTGGCTGAGGGATTGGAGCAGGGGGCAGGGATTCAGCTTTCTGGATCATTGGGACCTCTTTTGGGGCGGGTGTAACCTGTACAAAAAGGACAGGTGGCATGTGAATCCCAGGGGACCAATATCCTGGCAGGGAGGTTTGTTAAGGCTACTGGGGAGAGTTGAAACTAGAATTGTTGGGGGGTGTGAACCAAACTGAATAGACTGGGGAAGAGGGGGTTGGCTCACAAATAGAGAAAGCTTGGAGACAGTGCGAGAGGGAGGATAGGCAAGTGATAGAGAAGGGATGCACTCAGACTGAAAGTTTGAGATGTGTCCAATTTAACGCAAGGAGTATTGTGAACAAAGCAGATAAGCTTAGAGCATAGATCAGTACTTGGAGCTATGATGTGGTGGCCATTACAGACACTTGGATGGCTCAGGGACAGGAATGGTTAATTCAAGTGCTGTGTTTTACATGTTTCAGAAAGGACAGGGAGGGAGGCAAAAGATGTGGGGGTGTGGCACTGTTGATCAGAGACACTGTCACAGCCGCAGGAAAGATGGATGCCATGGAGGGATTGTCTATGGAGTCTCTGTGGGTGGAGGTTAGGAACAGAAAGGGGTCAATAACTTTACTGGGTGTTTTTTATAGGCCGCCCAATAGTAACAGGGATATCAAGGAGCAGATAGGGGAACAGATCCTGGAAAGGTGTAATAATAACATAATTGTCATGGTAGGAGATTTTTATTTCCCAAATATCAATTGGCATCTCTCTAGAACAAGGGGTTTAGATGGGATGGAGTTTGTTAGTTGTGTTCAGGAAGGTTTCTTGACAAAATATGTAGATAAGCCGACAAGAAGAGAGGCTGTCCTTGATTTGGTATTGGGAAATGAACCTGGTCAGGTGTCAGATCACTCAGAGGGAGAGCATTTTGGAGATAGTGATTTTAATTCTATCTCCTTTACAATAGCATTGGAGAGAGATAGGAACAGACAAGTTAGAAAAGCGTTTAGCTGGGGTGAGGGGAATTATGAGGCTATCAGGCAGGAAATTGGAAGCTTAAATTGGGAACAGATGTTCTCAGGGAAACATACAGAAGAAATGTGGCATATGTTCAGGGGATATTTGTGTGGAGTTCTACATAGGTACGTTCCAATGAGACAGGGAAGTTATGGTAGGGTACAGGAACTGTGGTGTACAAAGGATGTAGTAAATCTAGTCAAGAAGAAAGGAGAAGCTTACAAAAGGTTCAGAGAGCCAGGTAATGTTAGAGAGCTAGAAGATTATAAGACCAACAGGAAGTAGCTTAAGAAGGAAATTAGGAGAGCCAGAGGGACCATGAGAAGGCCTTGGTGGGCAGGATTAAGGAAAACCACAAGGCATTCTACAAGTATGTGAAGAGCAAGAGGATAAGACGTGAAAGAATAGGACCTATCAAGTGTGACAGTGGGAAAGTGTGTATGGAACTGAAGGAAATAGCAGAGGTACTTAATGAATACTTTACTTCAGTATTCACTATGGAAAAGGATCTTGGTGATTGTAGTGGTGACTTGCAGCAGACTGAAAAGCTTGAGCATGTAGATATTATGAAAGAAGCTGGAGCTTTTGGAAAGCATCAAGTTAGATAAGTTAGTTAAGTCATCAGGACTGGATGAGATGTACCCCAGGCTACCGTGGGAGGTGAGGGAGGAGATTGCTGAGCCTCTGGCGATGACCTTTGCATCATCAATGAGGATGGGAGAGTTTCCGGAGGATTGGTGGGTTGCGGATGTTGTTCCTTTATTCAAGAAAGGGAGTAGAGAAAGCCCAGGAAATTATAGACCTGTGAGTCTTACTTCTATGGTTGGTAAGTTGATGAAGAAGATCCTAAGAGGGAGGATTTATGAACATTTCGAGAGGTATAATATGATTAGGAATAGTCCGCATGGCTTTGTCAAAGGCAGGTTGTGCCTTACGAGCCTGATTGAATTTTTTGAAGATGTGACTAAACAGATTGATGAAGGAAGAGCAGTAAATGTAGTGTATATGGATTTCAGCAAGGCATTTGATAAGCAACCCCATGCCAGGCTTATTGAGCAAGTAAGGGGGCTTGGTATCCAAGGGGACATTGCTTTGTGGATCCAGAAATGGCTTGCCCACAGAAGGCGAAGAGTGGTTGTAGATGGGTCATATTCTGCATGGAGGTTGGTCATCAGTGGAGTGCCTCAGGGATCTGTTCTGGGACCCTTACCCTTTGTGATTTTTATAAATGACCTGGATGAGGAAGTGGAGGGATGGGTTAGTAAGTTTGCTGATGACACAAAGGTTGGGGGTGTTGTGGATAGTGTGGAGGGCTGTCAGAGGTTACAGCGGGACATTGATAGAATGCAAAACTGGGCTGAGAAGTGGCAGATGGAGTTCAACCAGATAAGTGTGAAGTGGTTCATCTTGGTGGGTCAAATATGCTGGCAGAATATAGTATTTATGGTAAGACTCCTGACAGTGTGGAGGATCAGAGGGATCTTGGAGTCCGAGTCCATAGGACGCTCAGAGCAGCTGTGCAGGTTGACTCTGTGGTTAAGAAGGCGTATGGTGTATTGGCCTTCATCAATTGTGGAATTGAATTTAGGAGGCGAGAGGTAATGTTGCAGCTATTTAGGACCCTGGTCAGTCCCCACTTGGAGTATTGTGCTCAGTTCTGGTCACCTCGCTACAGGAAGGATGTGGAAACCATAGAAAGGGTGCAGAGGAGATTTACGAGGATGTTGCCTGGATTGGGGAGCATGCCTTATGAGAATATGTAGAGTGAACTCGGCCTTTTCTCCTTGGAGCGACGGAGGATGAGAGGTGACCTGATAGAGGTGTGTAAGATGATGAGAGGCATTAATCGTGTGGATAGTAAGAGGCTTTTTCCCAGGGCTGAAATGGTTGCCATAGGAGGGCATGGGTTTAAGGTGCTGGGGAGTACGTACAGAGGAGATGTCAGGGGTAAGTTTTTTAGAAGGCTATGGGTAAGCCTAGTAATTTCTAAGGTAGGGACATGTTCAGCAAAACTTTGTGGGCCAAAAGGGCCTGTATTGTGCTGTAGGTTTTCTGTTTCTATTACTTTATTGTTACTTAAGTTCTCTTGTGTACTGACAGTAGTAAGGTGAGGCAAATTCTATGTTTCTATGTAAAGGAGACAGCAACATTACTGTTAAAGGCACGTACTGTCTGTGGG
This sequence comes from Hypanus sabinus, assembly GCF_030144855.1. NCBI lineage: Eukaryota > Metazoa > Chordata > Chondrichthyes > Myliobatiformes > Dasyatidae > Hypanus > Hypanus sabinus. The sequence continues at coordinate 130,326,747 of NC_082707.1, forward strand.
ATCAGTTTTGTACTTCCTTTAGTAACTTGGCTAAGTCATACGAAACTTATATGAACCCACCGATATTGCACATGATTCACTGAACTGAATACCTTTGTCTGAGAGAGTCATTGAACAGTGAAACAGACCAGTCAGTCTAACTGCCCTGTGGTAATATCCTTGCCAGCCTTCCAAATTAATTCAAACCTATCAGCATAACCTTGTGTAACAACCTACTTCACAATGTTATCCAGCTTTTTCCTAAAACCCTCTATGCTATTCCTCTAAATCACTCCTTTTGGTGACATGTTCCCCACTATAACCACTACTGGTTTTGTCTATAATCTCTAAAAGATTTAGGACTGGTTATCTTCTATTTGTGATTAGAACCAGGATTCCATTGCACTTCAACTTCAAAATGGCAGCTGGTTGCCATATACCTGTGGTCCTTCTGCAGATCCAGTGACTGTCTATATCTTCCATCAATATCTATTACAGCCTGATACATCTCCATTAAGTTATTACTCAGTCTTCTCTTTTCCACACAGAAGAAAAATGTTCTATTTTCCTTGATGAGCACAGCTTCTCAGTATTGGTATCATGTGATAAATATTGTTTGCTCCAAATCTAGACTAGAATACCACAGTGTATATAAAGTGCAGTCTAACCAATACTGTCTACTGGCTGAACATACATTTCAATTGCATCCCTCAATGAATGAACCCCATGGTATTGTATCTGAATTGGCCTGTGCTGCAGCTTATAATGACTGGTGTATCTATAGCCCTCCACCTCTGTACTTTACCAGCTTCCTTATTCTCATTTTCTGAAGACTATACAGTACTGCCTCCTTTCCCTTCTGTCAAAAATTTCAACTTTTCTAAAGTGAAATTAATTTTCCATTTATAAGCTTATTAAGATTTTGTGTTACTGACCTCAGGTTAATTAACCTTTTTCAATTTAGCTACCCATAAACCTTGGATTTTTTCTGCTTCTAGAGTCCAAATCATTTATAGATAAAAGAGGCTAATTGTGGAAACTCATTGCCCACTTTAATAAACTATCATTAGTCCCACAATGTCTACTTAATCTCTCTTCATTCAGCAAATGCAACTTTCCTGGAACCATTCTGCTAAATCCCTTCTGCACTCCCTTTTATGGCAAGTGCATCTTTTCTTAGGGAAGGGGACCAAAGATGTGCTTAATATTCCTTTTACTAAACTTCCTTCCTCTGTATTAAAATCCTCGTATAATAACATAGCTCACTCATTTAATTATTCACAGAACCTGTATCCTGGCTTTCATCATAAAACGTTTACAAACATGCATTGGAACATCAGCACAATTAATTTGTCATATTTAACAAATGCTCTGCTTTTCTGTTCTGTGCACTGGTGGTTGACTTCAGATTTTTCCATGCTGTTTTCCATATTCTTGCACACTCACTTAGCATGTCTATATCCCATTGAAGATTCTTTACATACTCCCCTGTACTCAAAACCCTACCTAGGTTGGTTTGATCACCAAACTAGGAAACAAGATATTTCACTCCCTCAGCCAAACCATTGATATAGATTGTGAAAAGCTGGGCCCAAGCAACAACTCCTGCAATACCCAAACTGTTAATCTGCCAATCCAAGAACAATCGATTTATCCCCACCATTTTGCTTTCTTCCCAATAATTAATTCTTATTATATAACTTTCCAATTCCATGCTCTCTAACCTTGAAGGCCTCATTGAAGGCCTTCTGAACATTGCCACATTCAATCAGTCCCTCAATCTATTCTACTTGTCACACCTTCTAAAAATTCCAGTATATCAGTGAAACTTGATTTTCCTTTCATAAATCCATGTTGGCGCTGCTCAATTATATTCTTCTTCTCCTGGTATTCTATTACTATGTCTTTCATTAAAGACTTCAATGTTTTCCTTATCTCCGATATTGAACGAACAGGGCAGTTTCCTGGTTTTTTTCTCGGGCTCTTAAATAGTAGTGTCACATTTGATACTCTTAAAATAGCAATACCAGTTCCAGAATATATACAGAAGTTCAGAAGATGACAACTAATACATTCACTACTTCTAAAGCCTCCTCATGCAAAAGTCTGGATGGAATGTTAATATTTGTATCTTTGGTCTTTGGGATTTATCACTAAGTTCTTGCTAGAAATTTCTTGATGAATACTTTAATTTTTAAAAATTCCTTATTTATGCTAGAAACTTGATTTACTAACTTATCTATCAATTTGTATCCATGAAGGTAGGCACTAAGGAAATGATTACTTCTTCTGCCATAGATCCCAAGGAGAATACCTATCATCATAAGCATAAACTGGCAGTCAAAGCCCTTGCACAGCATAGAGAAAAAATGTGCAATGACTAGTCAGCCAAAGAAATATAATATACTTCTGAAACAAAATAAAGGATGCCAGGGCTAAGGGGATAAACGGGTTAACTGGCCAAATGGAACAGTTACGTACTAGAACCTTTACATCCCTCTGCAATATCTGAACAGCATGTTGCTATTAAATCTGCAAAGCCAGTTTGCTGCCCAGCCTGGAAATGTTCAAATTCTAAATGATGATCAATCAAATATCAGTTGAAGAAGCTGATGGGTTTAACATGATGATGTCTTTAGTGACTGATTTCTGAGAAAGCAAAACAGCCACTGTCAATTTTCATTAAGTTAGCAACTGACACATTAATAAACTTTGAAAATTAAGAGATCACTCACTGCATGTAATCTGCACCTTCCCATGGCCTAACCTCAATTTATATTCGTTGGCACAGTCCTTCATGTACAGTAGATAAATGTCCAGGAGGCAATCTACCAGACTTCCAGGTAAAACTTCTGTAAAACATCTCACTTACCTTATCCTCTTTGAGCTAAATGCCATATTTCAAGAGGCAAATTTATGCCAGACAATATAGTGTTTCTATTTAAATTTAATAACAATCTGAAGCTATGTGCAATTAAACCACAGAGAAGACTGCAAAATTTCTGTGTCTCATTTGAAGGACTTGCATGCAAAGCACTTCAAAGGTCATCAACAGTTAAAAGAGATAGCTAAAATACACATGATACTGTGATACTGAATCATATGGTTGGTACTATTGCGTTACAATTTTCTATGTAATGAGATATCAGGTTATGAATTAACAATCAATAAAATTTACAGTCAATGATGATTGTACATAACCTCATTTCGTGAAGAAAATATGTAGTTCTCACTCATTTGGAATCATAATTAAATGATTTATCAGAAATATACCTCTAAATTATAAAGTTTCACTCCTGTCATTCAAAACCAAATCCAAACTGCCAAAAAAAATGAAATCATGGATATCATATTCATTGTTTTAAAAAATCATACCTAATAGGAATACTTAATAATTATTTCCCATTTATGACATCTTCATTAAATCATATGTGATGTCTTGGTATATCAGCTTTAATCCCAAAACCTGATAATTGTTTACCATGTTTTGCTAATTTTCTCTTATCAATAACATTTGCTCAGCAACTCAAAACTAATTTAGAGAAAAGAAAACCTTTTGCCAGCTTGAAAGAAGTTTGGATCCAAGTATATGCAAATAGAGCTCGTGTATGAAACTAGATTAAAATACTTGCTCACTTCTTGTCCCACAGAACATACCAATGTGTTTATCTGACTTGCCATTTGATACTCTTTGGGACAGGTTCTAGTTTACAGAATAGGTGTAATGTAAATAGTAGATTGGACATAGTCCAATTGAACGTAGTCTAAACAGTGACTTGAGCCTTCGAGACGACTGACCTAGATATCACAATGTTGTCTGTGTGAACCTGTCAAGAATAAAAATAAGGTAACTTGCTCATGTAAAATATGAGGGAAACATTCCCAAAGCTCATGGTTTGTGGGTGATTATTTGAAAATGCATGATTTGCTGCCCACAACTGAATTTATTCCCATATGTTGGAGGACGATTATTATAGGTAGTCAGGTAAATTTCTTCTACTAATTTGGGTGGTATTAGATGGAGCATATTCTGCCTGGTGCAGAATATGCTAGTGGTGATCAGCAGGGATCTGTTCTGTTTGAAATTTTTATAAGTAACTTAGATGAGGAAGTGGAAGAGTGGGCAAGTAAGTTTGCAGATGACACAAAGGTTGGTGGATAGTATAGAAGATTGTCATAGGTTACAATGGGACGTTGATACAATGCAGATCTGGACTGATAAATGGCAGACTGGGAGACTGTTTCGCTGAACACCTACACTCTGTCCATCAGAGTAAGGAGGATCTCCCAGTGGCCACATATTTTAATTCCACATCCCATTCCCATTCTGATATGTCTATCCATGGCCTCCTCTACTGTCAAAATGAAGCCACAGTCAGGTTGGAGGAACAACACCTTATATACCAGCTGGGTAGCTTCCAACTTAACGCCCTTCCTCCCCTTCTTACCACAGACCTTATTTATCTATCTATCTATCTATCTATCTATCTATCTATCTATCTATCTATTTATCTATCTATCTATTTATTTATCCCTTCCCTCCTTTTCACTCCTTCTTTCTCTCTTTTTTCTCTCTCTGTCCCTCTCACAATCACTCCTTGCGCCTGCTCTCCATCTCCTTCTGGTGCTCGCCTTCCCCTTTCTTTCTCCCTGGGCCTCCCGTCCCGTGATCCTTTCCCTTCTCCAGCTGTGTATCCCTTTTGTCAATCAAATTTCCAGCTCTTAGCTTCATCCCTCCCCCTCCAGTCTTCTCCTATCATTTTGGATTTCCCCCTCCCCCTCCCACTTTCAAATCTCTTACTACCTCTTCTTTCAGTTAGTCCTGACGAAGGGTCCAGGCCCAAAGCTTCGTCTGTACTTCTCCCTATAGATGCTGCCTGGCCTGCTGCGTTCCACCAGCATTTTGTGTGTGTTGCAAGAAATGGTAGATGAAGCTCAATCTGGAAAAGTATGAAGTGATTCGCTTTGGAAGGCGCAATACAGAGTTAATGACCGGATTCTTAGCAATGTTAAAGACCAGAGGGATCTCGAGGTCACTTGCTTCTATCCCTGAAAGCTGCCGCGCAAGTTGATAGCATAATTAAGAAGGCATATGGTGTTTTGGCAGGGAGATAATGTTGCAGCTCTATAACACTCTGGTTAAACCACATTTGGAGTATGTGTTCTATTCTCATCGTCTCATAGGAAGGATGTGGAAGTTTTAGAGAGGGTGCAGAGGAAATTTACCAGAATGCTGCTTGGATTAGAGAACGCGCCTTTTGTGGAAATATTGAGTGACCTAGCGTTTTGCTCTTTGGAGTGAAGGAGGATGAGAGGTGACCTGATAGAGATACATAAGATGATAAGAAACATAGATAGACTGGACTGCCAGTGCCTTTTTGGAGTTGCCATGTGACTGGAGGAAAGTTTAGAGGGAATGTCAGAGGTAGCTTTTTTTTCCAGACAGGGAGTGGAAAGCGTGTGGAACGAGTTGCTAGGAGCGGTGATCAAGGCAGATACATTAGGGACGTTTAAAGGACTTTTAAGTGTGGGTGAAAGCAAATTAAAGGGATGTAGGGGTGGGAAAATTAGACTGATCTTGGAGTAGGTTAAAAGGTCAGCACTATATTGTGGGCCAAAAGGCCTGTAATGTGCTGTACTATTTTATGTTCTATGTAAATCTTATGATTTATTTCTATCAATAATGCTCATTCCATATTTTCAAGATGTTCCACAGGTTTTACAAAATAAATTAGTAAGCATGAAACAATCTGTCTGCATAATTCTGTCATAATTTATAAGTAAACCAGTTCAGTAAACATAATGTAAAATTAAAAAAGGAAATTTAACAATGCATCTAAATTTTTGAAGGTTGTTGCTAACTAGTATAAAGCTAATATTTGAAGTGTACTTTTTATTCCACTAAAGAGAAGCCTATGTGTGAGGGTGATGATGGGAAAGGTATACTCAAAATGATAATGACACAAGCAGTGAATTTGGAAATATCGAAGGCAAGATGAGGAAAAGTGGAACAAATTCGGGAAATTTACTTAAAGCCCAACACTTGAACTCAGCCCAGAACATTGACAGTGCTTCTCCCTATAGATGCTGCCTGGCCTGCTGCGTTCCACCAGCATTTTGTGTGTGTCACTTGAACTAAATCAATTCAACTTGTTGTCATGGCTCCAAAGGATTGCAATACCTAGTCTCTTCTGCTGCACCGTGACTCTGGCAAGGATTTGGTGAACAAAGGGTTTGCTTCAGTTGAAAATACACAGCAGGCTGAAAGTATATTACACACACATATTTCAACTTAATAAAATGTTACAATTTAATATATATGTATGGTATCTATTATGTGTAGTAGCACATCAGAAAATTTAAGGTAGTCATTAAACAGCAAAGTCACAACCATCACACGCTTGCTAAGGTACCTCCCAACCCATGAGCTTGCTGATTCCATTGCACCTGCTTCTATAATTGAAAGTATGACTAATTATAAGGGTTCTAATGTTTCTCTCCCAGTTACTGATCAGTTTACAAAAACAGACAGTAAGGTTTCAATCCAGATGTAAGCATACTTTCTGATTTTAATGTTTCAGAGGTGCACTATGATGATTAGATATAAAGGTTTTGGAATTGAGAACCACTGTTTGAAGTAGATGTGGTCCTTCTGCGAATCCAAATAAAAGTGGAGGCCTTTCACTTTAATATGCACGTGCCTAGAAAGTGCTGTTGTAGAGACGTACTCGTAAAGAAATACAACATGGAAAATCTTGGTCCACTTAGTCCTCCCTGACTGTCACCACACATTACACCAATATTACACTAAGCCCATTCTATTTTCTTGGCATTCCCATCAACTTCACCTAGATTCTACATATGGGACAATTTACAACAGTTAATTAACCTATCTAACTGAGATGTGGAATGGAACCAGAGCATCCAGGGTAAACTTATGCATTCATAGCGAGGACGTGTAGGGAAGGATTGAACCTGGGTCTTTGGAGCTGCAAGGCTGTGGCTCCACTAGCTGTGTCACTGTGCCACCCTGAATTGGCATTTGACTTTTTATTGGGGTGCTAAAAGTGTACTAAGTATAGCAAAGGGACCACTTGTGGGCCCCACACATAATCGTGAAGTTGGCTCAGAGTACCTGGGAAGGAGCAACACAGTGGTTTGCAGCAGGTTGTGAGCTAAAGCAGGAACTGGGTAGTTCCCAATGAGAGCTGCATCAAAAGATCCCTCTTTGCCATTCTGCTCGCTGAGAAGGACTTCAAGCCTTTCAAGAAGCTTTCACAGGACAGTCAGATAAAACATGACACAGTCTTCATGGGTTAGATTATGTTAGATTAGATTGTCATCCACCGCAGGTTGCATGAAGCTGACAGTGTGAACAGCATACATCGTAAACTAACAGAAGTAAATACCATGGTGAGTGTTGAAGAGCGAGTGGAAGATAGGCTGTGGTGCAAAAATAAGTGATAAAATGGTAATGATGGAAATCTAAGAGAGGTAGAGTTAAGATAGTGAGATTGAGGTAGCACCACTGGGAAGGTGATGTGAAGGAGGTGATTGGCTCAGAAGTCGTTAGCAGTGGGGAAGAAATGGTTCTTAAATCTGGATGTTCAAGCTCTTCTGTCTTCACCTAGATCATAGAAGACAGAAAAGAGAATGGCCAGGGTACCTTGATGATATTTCCAGCCTTCGAAGAACATACCATGAAGATGGACTGGCTGATAGAAAGTGACAAGCCTGTAAAGTATTTTATATGGTTCATCAGTAGAAGTCTGGCAGAAATCTTGTGGCCATATTAAATCTTCTCAAATGCCTAAAGAAGTCTATACAGTGATATGCCCTATTGATCACCATATCCATGTAAAGGAACTCGGTGAGATTGCAGGTCACGTGAATGGCAAGTAACCTGAAGCCGTTCACAATCTCCACAGCAGAGTGTGCATCCCACCCCAGCTCCCTTAACGTCAACACTATGAAGACACGGGAAGAGGGAGGAAATGGTGGTTTTTTTATCCTGTACGTGTAGGCACTACCTGCCGTGATAAAGCTCTGTGCCAAGAGTGGCCGCATGTCAATACAAGGTGCTGGATGATCAGCATGCCGGAATATTAACACTAATATCCATCATATAAAACAGCTGTGATCAACAATGGTACAAACAGTGATGAGTGCCCTGAGAATTGTAAACTGGGGTCAGCAGATGCCAAGACCAAGATATCAATGTGAAAATGGAAACCGGATCACCCAGAGGAAACCCATGCGGAGAACGTATAAACTCCTTACAGGCAGCAGTGGGAATTGAACCTGAGTTGCCTGCACTGTAAAGTGTTGTGCTAACCACTGTGCTACCATGCTGCTCATTTTAATGATGTTGATCTTGAGAAACTTCCAGTTTTAAGATCACGTCAGCCTATTGCAGCTCTTTGTAGTTCTCTTTGTAGTGTGTGGAAGACTCGGCACTGAATTCAACAATAATGCTAGAAAATACTGGAAGTGCTCAACCTGCTTTTCCACCTTTACGGATACTGTCTTCCTGGGCTTTCCTGATATTGTCTGTTATTTCAGATTACCAGCAACTGTAGTGTATCTCATAGTTCAACCTTGTTTCACTTCTTCTCTCTCCTTTTAATCCATTCACCTTGCTCTATTTATATCCCCTCCCATGGGATCATCTACAATTCATAAACCTTCATCACAGTACAACCATTGCTTACACCACTGTCTCTATTGGTCTTCACCTATTGTACAACATCTCCACCTTCTCTGAAACTTTCCTCTTCTTTAAGACATGCTTGCTTTCTGACTGCCTAGTATGGATGAAGTGACAGCTCTGTTTTTCTCTTTACAGAGGTTCCTTGATCTGCTGTATATTTCCTGCATTACCTGCCTTTATTTGAATTGTAAATACACTTTACAATGGAGGTTCTATGGATTTACAATGCAGTTTCTATATAAGAAAAGCTATGCTTACGGGTTTGGCAATCTACAGTATACCTTCTATTCGGGAGGAAAGAATATTTTGGGAATCCACACTTCTGTACGTTAATCAGGATGTTACGATTAGTGCTTACGTATTACATCAGGTTATATTAACATATATTGCACCTGATTGCAGATTATGATTCCTGTAACATTTAATTTTTGTATTTACATTGATTTTTAGCCATGAACACCCAGGTTGAAAATTTCAGGTCTAGATCTTGATGCTTTTTGATTGGTTGATTGCAGTTGGCACCACTATGATTCCAAAAGGGCATCTAATGGTCTATTAATAGCAAGAATAATACTGAATGTCATATTGGTGAGGCAGTTAGTATATATCTGGATCAAACTGCTTGGAATAATGCAAAATACTCATGCCACATCATTTTAGAGCTACACATCCTAACTACAGTAGTCTCTCATTTATCTACTATTTATGCCTTTGGACTTCTCAAGCAACATCTGAAAATTCCCAAGAATTAAATTTTTTCAATAATGTATATTTGAATTTTACACACCAGGCTATAATGCAGTTTTGCTGACCTACAGACTCCCATTGCATACAGCTTGTCAGTCCTCACCTCTCTCCTTAGTCCTTTATGTCTAATGTTGGAACTGTTGACTCCTCAACAATTGACAAAATAAGACTTTGTATTTCATGATTTAAAGAGTTCTTCATGACCTCAAAGAGTGATAAAAGTGTTGAAAGGTGCCAGATGGTACATGGATTGATGCTTGATGACTTTGATCACACTTTATATGACTGGCTTTCCTTAAAGATTCCAGGGTGTAATATCAGAGGGCCAATGCTAGTGGTAAAAGTGAAGAATTTGATGAAAAAATGTTAATCATAGAGAAGTGCGTGCCATTTCTCAAGGATATCTTATTTACTTCCCATTCAAAATAAATATCAAAAGACATTTTCAGCTGATATACATTCCAACATAAGAGCATTGAAATTGCAGGCTGATGAGAAGCAACATCGTCTTTGAAGATTTGGCACTTCATGTGATGGTGAGTACTGAAGTCCATTTAATTTATTTTCACTACATTTTACATTAATATTGTTTAGTCTTAAAATATTAGAATTCCTGTGTAAAACATTGCTATTTAAAAAGGAGAGGAGATAACATAGTTTGGCATTTAAAGGTCTGCATTAAATACTAGTACACAAGATATTCTGCAGATGCTGGAAATCTTGAGCAACACACAAATGAACAGTTGATGTTTTGGGCCCAGACCCTTATCTGCCTGAGCTGTTGAGTGCCTCCAGTATTTTGTGTGTTGCTGAGTACTAGTGTGCAATGCATAGCAATGATTTTTTTGAACAATTATCATGGAGTTGGCATATTCATGCAGCTGACACCATTAATCCCCATGGTTTAAGGTGACTGAGAGCCTACTATCCTACTAAGTCCCCTGTAGAGGAACATGCTTTCATCAAGTGAAGATGCTTCTACAGGTACTTATTGAATATCTCACTAAACATTGTTACGTTAGTTGATAATTGATTCCTATTGGCTTTTGCCATGAATTTTGGTCTTCTAGTGTTCTGTAGGAATGGTAGGAATGCTGAGAAGAAATTTGTCTGAGGTCAAGCCTTTTGCACAGTCCATTTGCTATCAGACAATGAAAGACTTGTACAATATTTCTTACAATACACTTCAGATGGGCTAGTGAATTGAGGGAGCACAAGACTGTATGGATTGGAAATAGTATCTATTCCTTGCTGACATTCAAAACCAATGCACCTTAAGGATGCATGCTTAACCCATAGCTCTACTCTCTCTGCACCCATGACTGTGTGACTCGCACAAGTGAAATGTCATCTCTGAAGCTGCCAATGACACAACTATTGTTGGCAGAATTTCAGATTGTGATGAGGAGGCGTACAGGAGTGAGATAGATCAGCTAGATGAGTGGTGTTGTAACAACAACTTTGCGCTCAACGTTAGTAAGACCATGTAATTGATTGTGGACTTCATTGAGGGAAAGTTGAGGGAACACAGACCAGTTCTCATCGAGGGATCAACGGTGGAAAGAGTGAGCAGTTTAAGATCTATCCTAGACCCAACATATTGATACAATTACAAAGAAGACACAGCAGCAGTTATATTTAATTTGGAGTTTGAGGAGATGATATGTTTCCAAAGCCACTCTCAAAATTATACTGATGTACATTCTAACTGTTTGCATCACTATCAGGTGTGGAGCGGCCACTGCACAGGATTGGAAAAAGCTGCAGAATGTACTAAACCAAACCAGCTCCATCATGGACACTAGTCTGCCCATCATTGAAAATACATTCAAAAGGCGATGCCTCAAAAAGGCAGCATCCATCATTAAGGTCTCAAATCACCCAGGACATGCCCTCTTCTCATTGCTACCCTCCTGGAGGAGGTAGAGGAGTCTGAAGACATAAACACAACATTTCAGAAACAGCTTCTTTCCCTCTGCCATCAGATTTCTGAATGGACAATGAATCCATGAATACCTCACTAATTTTTCCTCTTTTGCACTGCTTATTTAGTTGTTTTTGTATCACAATTTATAGTTTTTAAATGATTATGTATTGCAAAGCACTGCTGCCTCAAAACAACAGATTTTATGATATATGTCAATGATATTAAACCTGGCTCTGATTCTGATTTCGACAGTCTGCCAGGAGATAGAAGCAGAGGAGGTGGAAGGCTCCCAAGACAAGGCCACAAAAGCTCTTCAGGGAACAATTCCACCTGAATCTCATTCAGATGAGAGCAGTTTAAAACCTGCAATGGATTTCCACTTTAAGAAGTGCAGGGTAACATTACGAGATGCCCACACATAGTGCCGTGACCTGTAGTGAGACATGTAGACAATTGATCTGTGTTGTCTTCACTCCAATATCATGTTAAGTAGCAGTCTGCACAAAGTTAGCACACTGTCTGCACTGGAATTATTGGCAGATTTAGTTCCCTCTTCGCAATTTTCATGATTGTTTACAGAATAAATAGAATTTAGCTTCCATTTATTGAAATAAGCTCATGAAAATACCTGTCATGACATCTCGGATCTGTAAATGCGAGTACATCTGGTCAATTTAGATCTCTCTATCAGATTATAGTAACTGTATCATGATATCAATGTTAACAGGTTATTTTTCATATATAGTATAACTTGCTTTGGGTCGGAAAAGGTCTTGATATACTGCAAGTTTACACTGATTTCATTACTTCCTACACACCGGTGAACTTTTTTCCATTGAATAAAAAGGCAAACACTTCATTTAAAATGTTAAGTATCTCAGGAATGCCCCGTGAGGAGAATTTTAAGTCCATGTAGTTGGAAGTCAACCACCACATCACCAAGTTACTGCAGCAAGCAATCCAAAGGAAAGTATCCTCATCTGAACCACCTTTGCCTATTTATCAATGATCTCTGTGTTTATAAGACAGGGATCTGTTGGCAGAATTAAATTATACACATAGCTCCTCCAAAGCGAATCATGCCACCGTCCATTAGCACCTTGACAAACAGCAGTTAAATCCCTACCACACAAGTGACAGCTAAAGATCATTTCCAATATGAAAAGTCTCAACTATAGCTTATTGTTATCAAAGGAATTCTTATTGCTGGAATCCACCCTGTGGATCACAACTATTCTGAGTTTTAACAAAACTGACCAGATCAATAACTTGCTTGCAAAGGCTGGACAGAGACATTGTATGACGTGGAGAGTGGTTCAGGTTACAAGCATGGGAGCTTCAGTGTAGTCCAAGCCATTCAGAATATGATTCTTGATGGATTGAACTCCGCCACAGTAACATAGCGGTTAGACGACATTATTACAGCTCAGGGCACTGGAGTTCAGCGTCCAGTTCCAGCACCAACTTTGAGGAGTTGAAGTGACCTCCCCATGGGTGCTTCAGTTTCCTCCCACAGTCTTGAGACACACCAGGCAAGTAAATTGTCCTGTGATTAAGTTAGGATTAAATTGCGGTTATCAAGGGTTTCAGGGTTGCCGTGGCTCGAAGGGCTGGAAGGCCCATTCCACGCTGTATCCCTAAGTAAATATATATATGAAGATATCTGTATGTTCATTGCACTGGAAGGGTGATGTTAGAAAACCCCTCAAGGATTTCAACCCCATTCTAGAGGAATTTACTTTGGACTCACATTCACCCCATCTCGTGCTGGCGTATTATGGATGAAGTAAAGACTACTCACTATATGTATTACTCTGTCAACATCCTCCAGGCTCACGATCTTTATGTCAGGGAAGGCAAGTTAGATCAATTATAGTGACATGCTGGTCAACATTCTGACTTGGACATCTACTCTCCTTCCTTCATAATATCCCGGCTTAATGCAGTGCAGTAAAAATGTCGGAACAATGTTTGCAGCAGTCAAGAGAAAGGGACTTCTTGATGCAACAAGAGTATCTCTTTTTACGAATGCCTCTTTATATCATAAAAGTGAAGAATGTTTTTCATTTGAAGAGCAGCATATTTTCATCCCTTCCAAAAAATATCCTCCACACCAGAGAAAACAAGTAATTATTTCTTTACTTGATGTTCCAAATAAATAAACTCAGGAAATCTTTCTTCTGAGGGAAATGATTTTCTAAAGGAATTCTCTTTGATCTTGATTTCCAGGTGTGAGACTAAAGAATTTGTTTTCATACTTTAAAACATACCAACATTTAGAGACTTGCTTCAACTTACTAACTCCACCTTAAATAATTTGATTTCAGCCGGCTCCATTTGTCTTCCTCATGTTTCCTCAGCTACATTTTAAAATGGTAGTTTCTATAAGAGAACCCCATTGTTTCCAACATGCCATTTCACTCCTGTTTCATTGAATAATAACACCCCCAGTGGACGACACCTACTGAATGGGCAGCTAGGAAAGATGGTTTATTTCTCACTCATTAAGTGCAATATCCATTTTAACTCTGTCGAGTAACATCTTTGAATCTTGCTCCTTCTGGAATTTAGCTGTGATATATCATTTGAAAATTCTTTGAAGATTTGATCACATTAGTGGATCACAAAATGTCTATCAATATTCTTTATGTGGATTCCTAGAATGAATTTGGTCAAGCTTCTTTTGCGATAGTATGAGCTGAAGGCAAAAGTTGTGTACTTTGAGGCAATTGTGAGTCAGAAGGCAGATAGTAGAGAAAATGGGGAAACATCTTAATTAATGAGGCATGACTGACTGTCTTTCCTTTGGATCTGTGATTAGGGTGCAGCAATTGTCAATAGTATTTATGAACAATTTATGACAAAAAAACCACACAGAATAAGTTTGGTGATAACATAAGAAGCAGTGTGAGCCATGAGCTTCCAACCTGCGGTTCACAGACTGATGCACCATCAATAACTCTCGGAGACGTGAGGCGAGAGATAGGCTTTTATTAGCTGGAAGAAAGCAGTCAGCAGCAAGAGACCATCACACAACATCCTGGAGACTGAGGAAGGGTCTGTGCCTCCAATCGCCTTTATACCGGGGTCTGTGGGAGGAGCCATGGTCTGTGGGAGGAGCCACAGGAGCAGTCAGTGGGGTGGGGCGGGGGTGCATGTCCAGACAGGTTCACCACACAGACCCCACTGTTAATGGCAGGGATTGGCAACCCCTGGTGTAAGCAATGCAAATGAGAACATTGTATCATCGAATTGTACACAGATTAAGACAATCATCAAAAATGGTAAAAATGGATTTCTGCATGAGTGATGTTGTCCAGTTTGTATTGAAGAAGGAGAAAACTAAAAGTTATCTAAATGGTGAAAAGCTAGGCATGAAAAGGCAGGACATAGCAGGCAGGAGAAGCATAAATGCAGGGTGGTGAAAATATTTTAAAAGGCTAATGAGATGTTGGCCTTTATAATTTTGAATACAGACTCTAATGTAATTTAAAGATAATCTTATTTTAGTTTTTCAGTTCTGATGAAGGGTCTTTGAGTTCCAACTTTAACGTTCTCATGCTGCACATTTCCAGCATTTTTGTGGCTTTCATTAGAACGATAACTGAAAACTAACGCTAAACCATGAGAAGAGTATCCCCTGCAGTTTGAAAGGTTAAGTAGGTTAATATAGAGTCCTGCTGAAGGGTTTCAGGCCCAAATGTCAGCTGTACTCTTTTCCACAGATGCTGCTTGGCCTGTTGAGTTCCTTTAGCATTTTGTGTGTGTTGCTTGGATTTCCAGCATCTGCAGATTTTCTCTTGTTTGTAATACAAGGTTACTTGATTTTGTTTCTAAGATAGTAAGGAGAAAAATGTGGAGAAAATTATTGTGGCAAGTCGGAAGGTCCCTTACCGTAAGACATTGTCTAACAATTACAGTATGGCTTTTCACACAAGAAATGCAGAGGCATCTCTTCACACACAGCAAGGCATTTCTTTGTAAATAACAATTCACACAAGGTCAAGTTTAGATTTTAAATCTGAGATTATTAATATTTTTATAATCTGAGGGAAATGACAGGTACATGGATTTAGATCACAGGCCAGCCATTATCTCAGTGTATAGGCCTGCAGATTAAATAGTCAATTCTTGGTTCAATATTCCTACAGTTTTCCAACTTTTCTATGAAATCCACTGATCTCTAATGGATCGAAAGGGAACAAGTTGCAGAATGATCAGTCTGCTAACTTTGTCACCCTCAGTTATCCGATTGTAACATATCAAAATTTGCCAAAACTTTCACCATTCATTTAACATCCTTTTGGAAAGCAATGGACAAGTGCTTAATTGACTAACTCTACCAGCTTATTAAACCTAATTTCTTTTAGTTGTTCCAGTTAGTAGTTTATCCCTTTTTAATCAGAAATTTTGTGTAGGCGAGTTGCCAGCAAATCCTTTCCAGACATTCCATGCCTTGATATAGCAAAACACATGTACAGAAACATTTATAAACTCAAGTGAAATATTAAGATCCTGCTGGTGTGAAGAGCAAAGCTATATTTTAAAGTCCTGTAAATTCTAATATTACCAATTATTTGGAGCTCTAGATGAATTTTCTATGTATGCTGTATGTATGTTTGTACTTCTTCGAATTGTCATAACACAATAGTTTTGAAGTATAGTATCTTAACAAATATAATGGTTAATACCACCTACATTCACATTGTGCAAAAATGTACTCTGAATGCCAATCTCATTTATAACATGAATTTCAAATAGCTGCTGGATTGTCTCAGGTTTGAATCTCACCAATATTAAACTGGAAACCCTCCATGAAGAAGTTTCAAGTAGTTCAGATTTGTTTTAGGGTGTGACAAGACATATTTCCTGTTCTAAATCGTTCTTCAGTCTTGCAGTGCAGAATACATTAAGTTTAGTATGGACTAATGAATGAATAAGCCATTTTCCATTACATACAAGGGTGAGTCATCATTCCTACCTTCTGCTTCAGGACACTCTTGATTCAGTTGCTCATATACTTCCAATATTTAGCTGGAAGGATTCTATTGTGTATTTTATTTTTGGCTAGACTTTGTCTGACTCTATTTCCTCTCTTCATGTTTGCAGAAAATTGCAATCGTAATAAGAAAGGTCTTCAGTGCATAAAAGCAAAACATGACAAAACTTGGTCAAAGCAAACTCTTGGTATACTTAACTGCTGTTTAGGAACATGTTCACTTTTTGCTTGACTTGAAGGAAGATACCTGTTGCTCTGTTGTTTTGTTGCATGATTTAAACATGGCACAATTTCTATTCACCTCCAAGAGAAGAGTCAGTGAATTTGCACCTGAAAACAGTGACTGTTGTTTGCCATGAACCAGCCATTGTCAAGAGATTATATTGATCGTAGTCTCATTGAAAAAAATGGTATCATAGGATTGGTATGGTATCTGGAACAGAATATGAACATCACTTGAGTCCAAATGGTGGAACCTGAAAGAAAGATGAATAGAATCATTTTTTTCACATAATTTTCAAATTATTTTAGTTTGAACTTCAGCTAAAAATTAGATGCAATCCTGTCTGATCATTTTAAAATTCAAAGCACATTTACTATCAATGAATGTAGGCAGTATACAACCAAAGTATGTATGTGGTATACAACCTTGAGATACATCTTCCCACAGACAGCCATGAAGCAAAGAAACACCATAAAACCCATTCAAAGAAAACATTAAACACCAAACATGAAAAAGAATAAATTGCACAAAAATGATCCATCTCTACGGAGGTATTTTCTACCTCTTCTCCATTTTTCTATTGCTCTCTGTTTCGAATTCCATTTGTTAATCTACTGTCACTTTCTTTCCATTTCTTTACCTTTTTTTTGACTGCTCAAAGATTTTTTTTACACACTAAGCTGCCTGAAGTGGTGGGATATGCTGATGGGATAAGGTGAAGGGGCGGGAGGAGGCTAGTGTGGAGAGGAATTTTCTGGTTTGAGTGATCAGTTTGTGTACTTTTGGGTCTTGAAGTTCTACATAGTCCAGGGGGACTTGAGAGGCAATATTTCTTCCACATAGAGTGTGGTTGGTAAATGGAATGAGCTTGCCAAAGGAAGTGTTAGTAGTAGACACAATTACAATGCTTAAACAACAGTAGCACAGATTTTCGGCAAGGAAAGCTTTAGAGCGATATGGGCCAACTTCAGGCAAATAGGACCAGCTCTGGGAGGTCAGAGTCAGAAGGTTGCAATCAGAGACCCACCAAGCTTAAATGATGAGCAGAACAGTAACTGGAACACATCTCTGACTATTCCCATGTCCAGGGCATTGATTTTTCTCTCCCTTTCATTTTCTTCAGCTCACTATGCTTGAGAAGCATACTTCCTTTGTGATATGCCACAGAAACCCCTATTAAATCACACTTTCAGGCCTCAACCAAAACAAAATTTGTTTGAATGCTGATTGCCTTGAACTCTCAAGCCTTATTAAACCAAAATTCTACCTCTAATCCTTAGACTGTCATCAGCTAAGACTGAAGCAGATACCTTGATATCCCATCATCTGATTATACTGAGACCAAATATGTTACAGTTACTCCTGAGTTCTATGTTTTGTCTGCGTGATACGGTTGATTGGTATCCCTTCCTGATCTTGATGCTGTTGGACTTTGAGAAAGGACTTTTATCAAGATGAGTGACATCATCGCCACGAGGCAATCATCTCAATCCAACCAACCTGAAGAAATTCTCTCAATCTTTCTTTGCATTGCTGCATTTTATGTTAAATTGAAAGAGCACAGATTAGCAGCCTTGTTCCCAATGCAGCAAATAACTGTTGACTTATTATCTGCAAAAATGGGACAATGGCAAAATTAAGTGCTGATGTTCTCACCACTGTTACAGTGAAGGCATTGCCTTTGGTGGATTTTATTTGTCATTTCATTTCATCAGCCTGCCTATTCCCATGCAACATTAAGTAGAAAACATAATCTTCTTGGTCTCTGGCTCAAATAAAGCAATGTAACTTCTTCTGTGGCAAGTCAGGAATTGTCTGCCTACATTCTTTCTTCCTCATTTGCCTTTGCTGTGCACAGGAACAATGGAATCTCCAGAGAGAAGTCACTTTCTTCAGTGTGCAATTTCCTCTAATTTCATAAAGCAATTAACTTCTGAGAAAGCTATGGATTCAGGGTAACAGAATCGACTTCCATTGTTGTAGAAGTGAACACTGCTGCAACACTTTTCATCTATTGTGGGCACAAAGATTCAGCTCTGGCTCCCCTGCTGACTGGTACTCATTGATATAACTATGGTCAACGTGAACACAGAAATACTGATTAAAGATACAGAACAGAGGAGCAGGAGTGAGCTTCTTAGCTGTTAAAGCCTGCTCGGCAATATTTATAATCATGTCTAATAATACAAAATCATTTCTCCTATTTTTTTTCTCATAACCCTGAATATCCATATCCTTTATAATAGCACCTAACTCTTCTTTGAATAAATTAATTGATAATGGCTCAACAATTACACAATTTTGCCATCTTTGAGTGAAGAAATTTCTCCTCATTGTAATCTAAATCCTACATCCTGAGACTGTAACCTCTGATCTTGGATTACCCTCCCAATGGAAACATTCTTTCTACTTTACATTGCACTGCAGATGCTGGGGTCAAAGCAACACGTACAACAAGCTGGAGGAACTCAGCAGGTCGGACAGCATCCGTGGAAACCTGACGAAGGGTCTCTGCTTGAAACGTTGACTGCTTGTTTCCACAGATGCTGTCCGACCTGCTGAGTTCCTCCAGTTTGTTGTACATGTTGTTTCTGCTTTACATGTCTCTTAAAGCCAGCTCCACCATTTATTAAAACTGATTATAAAACTCTGTATTCCTCAAACCTACAGTAATCTTCCCTCTCCTTTGTTTATCAAACATTCATCTCTCTATCCCTGCCTCGGAAATATTCCAAGATTCTGCTTCTATGGCCTTTCAAAAGATTCTCAGCCTCCTGAAAGAACAAGAGTCCCTGTTAATCTACCTTGGATACGATTTAGTGCAGTGTGTTTCAGTGACACTATGGTGCTGTTTTCCAAGATATACATATTTCATGTCTCAACAGAATTTGTAAAGTTGATCGTAAGTGAAGGAAACGTTATGACAAAGAATAAATTGGCCTTCCCTTTCCCTCCAAATGATAAATAGCTGTTGATTCTTTTTATAGATTGATAGAAAAAGCAAAAGCAAAACCATACAAGTCCATTATCTCTCAGAGGAAAAGTCCTGAGGTTATCAAAATATATTTGCTGATTAGGGCTAACATTTTAATTTGATCTGCATTCCTCACACTGTTAATTATGAAACATGCTTGCTGGAAAGAGAGACAAAACTACAGTTTAATTTGATAGCTTCAAAATAAAATTAAAGATTTACTGCAGAACCTTGTGCATGCAGAATTGAAGAAAAATGGCAGAAAATGCCCATACTACCTACCCCACCTATGACACAATCCTTGGATTCATAAACATTTCAGGACTTAGGGAACTGAAGTGAAAGCGAGTTTCCTTCGATCCTGAGTCACAGTCTTGGAGAAAGAGGCACCACGTGTGTGGCACCATGGCAGGACACAGCAACACCTTACTTACTTTAAACAAAAACAGAAAATGCTGCAAATACTCAGCGGGTCAGGTGACATCTGTGGGAAGAGAAACAGAGTCAATATTTCAGCCTGAAGACCGTTCATCAGAACTTGATGAGGGTGACTTTGTCTTTTCACTGAAGTTGAGTTTATGCACGGGGCGATGAAAAACCTACTCGTGGTAGCATCCCAGGCACAGAGTGCCAGGTGCACTTGGAGTTTGGTACCTGATTTAGTGGTCTGGAGGTAAAATAACAAAATAGGAAGTATAATCGCACCTTAAAAGCAGGGGAATTAAATTAACCAGATCAATTTAGAATTTTAAAAAAGGTGAAATCAAAATAAAGGTGCTGCAGCCATCAACCTGAATAAAACCAGAAAGCATTCTGCATCTGTGAAAATACAAAAATACTTCAGGCTGAAGATCCTTCATCAAAATTGAGGAAGAGACAAATTGATTTTAAACTGTAGAGAAAGTGAGAGGATGAGGAAAGGAGGGAGAAAGGGAATATTTTGACAACTGCAGATAAGTAGCCTTTCCAATTTGCAACATAACTGGACAAGTTTGAATCAAAGGTCATCAACCTCCAACATTAACTGTTTTTATCTCCATATTGCTTGACATGTTGGCTCGTTCCAAAATTCTGTTTTATTTCAAGTTTACAGCAACTACTTTGTTCCTCATGACATGGCTCTGCCATTGTTTGTGTTTATCCCCGCTCTCCATCCCATTCATTAAACTGCAATCTCTGGATTCACACTTAAGCAATAACAGCAAAAGGTGCTAAGGCAGTATCAGCAGATTCAGCATTAAGTAAGCAATTTGTCCTTTGGTTTAATGGACTGAGAAATTGAGGTGTGATTATTTTCAGTGCATGAACACCCAGTATACCCGGTATTCAGTATTTCAGGAGTACTGCGTTGAAACAATTAAAAAATGTCATATCTAAATTTAAGAGGTTTGGAAGTCCAAAGATGGCAATTAAATAATTCTGCAACTTCAGCATTGTTGCAAATATAATGTTATGATCCTCTGTGGCCCTGAACAGTCTGGTAATCCAAAATTTAATAAACAGGCAATTACCCCCTCACAACCTCTCTGCATGATGCTGTGAGAGTCTGCTCACTAAAAGCTTCAGATTGAAGCTAAGCCTTCCAGATATGATTACGAGTCAACTTCATAGTGTCCTTTGACTCCCATTTATAGGAGTGTTTTTTTGTTTACAAGGGAATAGGCTTTTTAAAGAGGCTTTGATACTGATCTAGAACACATGTAGTGAAGCGCTGGTCACAAAGTGACTGTTAAATTATGCTGTTTTAATTTGAGGCTCTTTTTAAGAATGGGACCAGAAATAGTGTACTGAATATCCTAACAGGAGAATGCAATGTCAGCATGTATTTGTGCAAGTGCATTTCATGTTTATTTATGATGTAATTTTAAAAACTATGATTAACGTACTTACCTCTTCACTTCTCTGCATAAGTTCTTTCATTATGACCCCAAGACTTTGGACTAAGTTTTAATACAACTGTCAGCTTTTGACTGCCACTTAAAAGCTTCACAGCTTGCATTAGCATTCCTGAATTTCTGACACATACCAAAAGCATCTGGTTTCATGGTATATATGTTTTGGGTGACTGATCAGGGGTTAGGTTATAAGAGGTTTTTGTACAAAATTGATATGTTAACGATGTATTCCAGCAGCGAAGGCTTCTTGATGAAAATATCGCTAAAAAGATTAGTTGCATAATTAGTTGCAAACATGGGACTTTTTTACTGAGGAACTTTCTACACCTAAAGAAAAATGTGTTCATGAACTAGAAGCTGGAGTATCAGCAGGTGCTGAGAATTACACTACCAATGAACGATGACAAACAACAATCAAGAAACAGACAAAATATTTCAGTTAATTCAGTTCTGTATTTACTAATGTTGAAGATACAGAATCAGCACTGCGGTTTCTGAGGGGAAACTCTTGCCTCTTTGTGAAACATTTAGGAAGAACCACAAATCAATAATCAGGCTTCAGAGAAATGGAACTCTACCCAAAGCAGCAATTTTATTTAATTATGGAAATGAAGCTTGTGTGCATACTATGGGACTACCCCCAAATGAAAAATGTTGTTCACAGTAACCGTGTCTGCATAGCAGGTAATCAGTATTCCATTTGAATGAAGGTGTATGCACAGGAATTTAAACCTGGCAAGATTCTTATTTTTGTGGATGAACGTAAAGGGACAATATCCCTGATTTTCACTTTTAAGCATACCTTATTTGAGCATCACTTCCCAATACCATTGGAATACCTACCACAGGGAAGGTCATTTGGGACACATTCTATAATGGGTTAAAAGGAGTCAAAGAGGCTGATAATGGCAAAAACAGCACTCTTTCACTCCTTAACAAATGTCACCTGGTAGCCAACTCACCTTACTTTTTCTGATTTAAAATCTGCTTCTCTGCAAAAGAACTTGCCCTAACCTGCAATCAATAATCAATGTAATGCTTGTTTCAAGGAGAAATTGTAAAGTGTCTCAGAAGTGATTCAGATTCAGATTTATTTATCTATTTGTCACATGTACATTGAAACATATGGTAAAATGCGTTGTTTATGTCGACAACTAACGTACCCAAGGATACGCAGGGGGCAGGCCACACGTGTCACCACACATTCCAGCACCAGCATAGCATGCCCACAATATTTAACACAACAACAGCACAACATAACACAACACACAACGCAGAACAACACCGGCACCAGCAACAACAACAACAAGACAATACAGCAAAATCAAAGCTGACAGGCCACCTCTGGTCTCTCAATCTCACTGCTTCCAGTCTCTATCCTCCACGCCCAGGATAGCAGACATTGGGTCTCCAACCTCCAGGCTTTCACTCAGATTTGTCCTCTACCTCTGGACTCACCAGATCTGGTTTTTGACCTTTCAGGCTTTCAATCTCCTGACTCTCCAAGCTTTGAACTTTGACCTTTGGCTTTGTCTAGATTTTACTGACCTGTGAGTATCAACCGCAGAACTTGCTGGTCATGGGTTTGACCTTTGAGACTTGACCTATAGGATCTTTGATCTCCAGTCAGAGCACCTCTGTCCTTGACTTCCTGACTCGCACAGACCGATCCTGGTGAATTGACTTCCTGACTTGCACTGCCCCTCGTGACTTGGAATCCCATTAGCAAGTCTGCATATTGAGAATGGAAGCAAATATTTTCTTTTTAACTATAAGTGCAAAGCAAATTTATTATCAAAGTTCATAAATGTCACCACATACTACCCTGAGGTTCACTTTCTTGTAGGCATTCATAGTAAGTGCAAAGAAACATGATATAATCAATGAAGAACAACACATAACAAAGACAGACAAACAACCAATGTGCAAAAGACAACAAATTATGGAAATACAATAAAGAAACAATAAATAAATATTGAAAACATGAGTTGTGGAGTGTTTGAAAATGAATCTCTAGGTTGAGGAATCAGTTCAATGTTGGGTTGAGTGAACTCATTCACCCTGGTTCAGAGGCCTAATGCTTGAGGGGCAATAACTGCTCCTGACCTGGTAGAGTGGGTTTGAGGCTCCTGTACTCCCTTCCTGATGGCAGCAGCAAGATGAGAGCATGGCTTGGATGCTGCTTTCCTGCAATGCTCCTTGTGATCATAAGACATAGGAGCAGAAGTAGGCCATTCAGCCCATTGAGACTATTCCACCATTCCATCATGGCTGATTCATTATCCCTCTCAACCCCATTCTGTCTTCTCCCAGTAACTTTTGTTACCCTGACAAATCAAGAATTTATCAACCTCCACTTTAAATATATTTAATGACTTGGCCTGCACAGACTCATCACCTCTGGATAAAGACATTCCTCCTCACTCTGTTCTAAATGGGCATCCCTCTATTCTGAGGCTGTGACCTCTGATCCTAGACTCACCCACTATTGAAGACACCTTCACCACCTCCACTCTAAGCCTTTCAATATTTGATTGGTGATGCACTGGGCTGTATGCACTATTTTTTGTAGGTATTTCCATTCAAGGGCATTGGTGTTTCCATACCAGGCCATGATACACCAAGTCAATATACTCTCCACTGCACGTCTATAGAAGTTTGTCAATGTTTCAGATGACATGCCAAGTGTTTGCAAGCTTGCGTTTGTAATGGCACTTATGTGCTGGCTCCAGGACAGGTCCTCTGAAATGATAGGACCGAACACTCTAAAGTTGCTGACCTTTACCATTTTTGATCCCCTATTGATGACTGGCTCATGGACTTCCAGTTTTCTCTTCCTGTACTGAATAATCAGCTCTTGGTTTGTGTTGACATTAAGTGAGAGGTTGTTGCTGTGGCACATTCAGGCAGATTTTCAGTTTCAATTTCCCTCCTCTATGCTATACTGTATATTGTCACTATCTTTAATTTGACCAATGACAGTGGTGCCATCATCAAACCCAAATATGGCATTGGAGCTGAATGTAGACTCATGTTCATAGGGATAAAGTGAGTAGAGCAGGGGGCCAAGCACACAGGCATGTGGTGCACCTGTGCTGATGGTGATGGTGGAAGAGATATTGCTGCCAATTCAAACTGACTGGGATCTGCAATTGAGGAAATCAAGGATCCAGTTACACAAGGAGGCATTGAGGCCTAGGTCTTGGAATCTATTGATGAGTTTTGAGGGGATGATAGTGTAGTCAATAAAGAGCATCCTAATGTATGCATCTTCACTGCCCGAGTGTTCCTGGGTTGAGTGCAGAGCCAATGAAATGGCAACTGCTGAGGACCTGTTGTGATGGTAGGCAAATTGGAGCAGATCCAAGTAATCCCTCAGGCAGGAGTTAATCTGTTTCATCACTAACTCTCAAAGCACTTTACAGGGGATGTAAGTGCAACTGGGTGAAGCCAATGAGGCAGGTTACCATGTTTTTCTTAGGCACCAGTATACAGAGCAGGTGGGTACGTTAGACCACACAAGGGAGAGGTGAAAAATATCAGTGAACATTCCAGCTAGTTGATTAGCACCGGTGCTCAATACTCATCCAGATATACCCATTGTAATTAGGATGAGCTCAGCCAACGAAGGGTGACTTCAAATGAATTTTAGAAAGCTGGTTTAAAAAATTAGACTGAGAAAGAAAGAGCTCCTTTTCCAAATTTTGTTTTGGATTTTCTTGACCGCATTGACTAACAGCTCATTTTAGGACTATCAACTGCCTCTTTCAACCAGCGTCAGTAACTGAGTGGATCACTTCTCCACATGAGTGCAGTGGAGAATCTGACCTAGTGTCCATAGACATAGACTTAGCAGCTTGACTGGAAATTACGTCTCCTGTATTTATTCTCCTTGTTACTATTGATTAGGCTGGTGTAGGATGGACATATATGGAATATGGATTAATAATATGCTGGATACACCTAAGCACATAGCACAATCTCACTTTTTTTGTGGAATTAACCTACTAAATTTTTTATTCAGTTTATATAAGGTACAATATCAGAGAGAAAAAAAAGCATCACACAGCTTTAGTTTAAAGTGGCAGAATTCATATTCCCAAATACTGGGTTAAGAATCTGGTCCGATGCTTTAGAGTGGAATTGGGACCATGTGTGTCCTTTGTTTCATGGAATCCTGGTTAACTCCTTCCATACCAGATGCAGCGATCCAGATCAACAGGTTTATTATGCACCATCAGGATAGATCTATAGAGTCTCTCAAAAGCAGAAGTGTGCCTCATGATCAACTCTTCTTGGTGCACAAATATATCAGTGCTGTCCCAGTTCTGCTCACCAGACCTGGAATATCTGGCAGTAAAGTACCCTCCTTTTTATCTACTATGGGAGGTCTCTGGGGTCATTTTGGTAGCAGTTTACAATCCACCTCAGGCCAATGTCAAGCAGGCTTTAGATGATCTGAGCAATGGGATCAGCATGCATGAAACAGCGCACCCTAACACCACCATTGTTTTGGGAGATTTTAGCCAGGCAGTCTGAAAAAATCACTAAGCAACTACCATCAACAGATCACTTGCAATACCAGAGGAAACAACACTCTGGACCATTGCTACACCACCTTAAGAATGTCTACCGTGCTACTCCACTTCAGGAAGTCTGATCACCTGGCTGTACTTCTACTCCCTGAGTACTGGCAGAGACTGAAGACTGCAGCACAGTAGTGTAGACCAAGAAGGAACAGACAGGAGAAGCAAAGGACCGCTTTGAATCGGTGGACTGGACTGGATTCAGGGATTCATCTTCAAACCAGGATGAGTATGCTGCAGTTGTTACTGACATCATTAAAACCTGTGTGGATGAGTGTGTGCCTACAAAGACTTACTGTACATTCCCAAACCAAGAGTTGTGGATGAACCAGGAAGTTTGTCGTCTGCTGAAGGCTAGATCTGTGGCGTTCAAGTCTGGTGACCCAGGCCTGTACCAGAAAACCAGGTATGATTTGCAGAGGGCTATTTCAAGGGCGAAGAGACAACTTTGAATGAGGTTGGAGGTGACGTCAGATGCACAGCAACTCTGGCAGGATCTTCAAAACATTACTTCCTACAAAATGAAACCCAATAGCTTGAATGGCAGCAATGCTTCACTACCAGATGAACTCAACGCCTTCTATGCCTGCTTTGAAAGGGAGAACACAACTACAGCTGTGAAGAACGCTGTTGCACCTGATGACCCTGTGATCTCTGTCTCAGAGGCCGATATTAGATTGTTTTTAAAGAGAGTGAACCCTCACAAGGTAGAAGGTCCCAATGGAGTACCTGGTAAGGCTCTGAAAACCTGTGCCAACCAACTAGCGAGAGTACTCAAGGACATTTTCAACTTCTCACTTCTACGGGTGGAAATTCGCACTTGCTTCAACAAGGCACCAATTATACCAGTGCCTAAGGAGAATAATGTGGGCTGCCTTAATGATTATCACCTGGTAGCACTCACATTGACAGTGGTGAAATGCTTTGAGAGGTTGGTTATGACTAGCCTGAGCTCTTGCTCAGCAAGGACCTGAACCCATTGCAATTTGCCTATCGCCACAATAGGTCAACAGCAGACACAATCTCAATGGCTCTTCACATGGCTTCAGACCACCTGGATAACACAAACACCTATGTCAGGATGCTGTTCATTGACTATAGCTCAGCATTTAATACAATTATTCCCACAATCCTGATTGAGAAATTGCAGAACCTGGGCCTCTGTACCTCACTCTGTAATTGGATCTTCGACTTCTGAACCAGAAGACCAGAATCTGTGTGGGCTGGTGATACCATATCCTCCTCGCTGATGATCAACACTGGCACACCTCAGCGGTGTGTGTCTAGCTCACTGCTCTACTCTCTGTATACACATGACCGTGTGGCTAAGCATAGCTCAAATGCCATCTATAAATTTGCTGACAATCCAACTATTGCTGGTAGAATCTCAGGTGGTGACGAGAGGGCATACAGGAGTGAGATATGCCAACTAGTGGAGTGATGCCGCAGCAACAACCTGGCACTCAACGTCAGTAAGACCAAAGAGCTGATTGTGGACTTCAGGAAGGGTAAGATGAAGGAACACTTACCAATCTTCATAGAGGGATCAGACGTGGAGAGAGTGAGCAGTTTCAAGTTACTGGTGTCAAGATCTCTGAGGATCTAACCTGGTCCCAATATATCAATGTAGTTATAAAGAAGGCAAGACAGCAGCTATCCTTTATTAGCAGATTTGGCATGTGAACAAATACACTCAAAAACTTCTATAGTTGTGCCATGGACAGCATTCTGACAGGCTGCATCACTGTCTGGTATGGAGGGGCTACTGCACGGGACTGAAAGAAGCTGCAGAAAGTTGTAGGTCCAGTCAGCTCCATCTTGGGTACTAACCCACAAAGTACCCAGGACATCTTCAGGGAGTGGTGTCTCAGAAAGGCAGCGTCCATTATTAAATTCCTCCAGTACCCAGGGCATGCCCTTTCCTCACTGTTACCATCAGGTAGGAGGTACAGAAGCCTGAAGGCTCACACTCAGCGATTCAGGAACAGCTTCTTCCCCTCTGCCATCTGATTCCTAAATGGACGTTGAATCTTTCGACACTACCTTATTTATTTTTTTCTGTCTCTGCTAGATTATGTATCGCATTGAACTGCTGCTGCTAAGTTAACAAACCGGCGATAATAAACCCGATTCTGAATCGGGGGATTGATGTGTGTGGGTGTTGTTACCTGCTGAATGTGATATTAAAACATGGTCCTACCTGTTCTGAGATGAACATGATGGATCCTTTTGCAGTTTTTGAGGAAGTGCAGAACAGTTATTCATGCTGTCATAGACAGCAGCTATCCCTCCTTTCTTTCTTGGAAGAAAGTCTGGCCATTATTAAATTGTGGTTTGTGGGGAGCTTCTGCTTGCATACAGACATATATTCCCTAAATTACAAAAGTAACTGCATTTCTCAAGTCCTTAATAAGTTGTAAACTGCTTAGGGATATTCTGAAAGAGATGTGAAACACATTAAATGATTGGAAATATTTCTAAGTATACACTCTTCTAAGAAACCTAATCTCTCAAACCATTTTTATTGTGTGTCTGTGCACACAATGTTCCTCAGAGGCCTCTCATAGCCTTTCAACAGGATACTTTGTTTTAAGTTAAGGTAGTTACAGTTAATTGGAACTAATTGAGCTGTAGGGTGTGCAGGCACTTATTCAAAACGTATGTTAATTATAACATGTGGAAGATCAGTTCCATATGGGTGAACTAGTAATGTGAAATATGTATGCTTGATTTTATTTTGAAAAAGTAGCTTCTCCAGGCAGTCCCTTGGGGTTGACAATTGCAGTATGGTGATTTTGCATGAGTTCTATGCAGATATTGCCACAGTCGGGTGTGTGGAACTTGATGTGACAGGAGGGTGGGTTGATTGGAATGTTGTGTATTTCCACTGTTGGCTCCTGATGGAGAATCTATGTGCCCAATGCCTTCCTATTTGATTCTCCAACAGTTTTCTGGGCACTGGGCCACAGATTCCCTGCAGTTGTTGCGAATGATAGCTATTTTGAAGGGCATTTTGAGAAAATCCTTCATATATATTTTTCTTTTCCTCCTGGGAACTGGTCGCCATGGAAAGAGCCCAGAATCAACCACCTGACCTCGGGCATGCGGTTGACGTGACCTGTCCAATTCATCTGGTTGAGTGGGATTATAAGCTTGTTGCTAGGGAATGTTGGCTGCAGAGAGGTCACGATCAGTGGGTTTGG
Source organism: Hypanus sabinus (assembly GCF_030144855.1). Taxonomy (NCBI): domain Eukaryota; kingdom Metazoa; phylum Chordata; class Chondrichthyes; order Myliobatiformes; family Dasyatidae; genus Hypanus; species Hypanus sabinus. Next base: position 130,355,990 of record NC_082707.1, read on the forward strand.
CTGAGTTTGCAGAGACAAAGAATATCGCCAGGAACCATTTTATATCCCCTTCCAGTCCAAAAAGCCCAAGGCAAACGCATTACCCTTGGTTTTCTGTCCATTTCATTAGGCACTCGGTTAAATGAGGTGCTGGTATAATCACTAAATTATTCTTCATTGGCATTCTCACAAAAACACTATGTTTTCTTTCAGCAAGACTTGCTGGTCCATTTCCATCTTATTGATTACCTTAAGCAACAAAACACCCGCTGGTTTTCTAATGTGACAAACCATTGACATAATAATCAATTCCTTCCATTATGCAAATTACTGACTTAATGAAATAATGATTATAAATTAAACATACCTCTAGTTTCACCCTGTGCACTCAAAATAATCACTGTTCTTAAATAATATTCAGTGCATGCGTTTAAATTGTGATTAATATTTTAATGTCACCAGATAGCTTTTAATAATAAATTTCACATAATAAAAATATTTCTGTATAGAGTTCAAGAAGATTATGAATTTTAAAACTGATTTCTGCCTGAATATTGCCCTCTAAAAACATCAATACATTGTCAGAGATAATATGTGGATATTGTAAGTTAGTCTTAGGGGTCAAAAAGACTCACTGCATGTGTTGTACTGTTACTGCCAAACCAGTTTTGCAGTATTTTGCTGAGAAAACAACTATGCAAATTCCACATTATGATAAAAAATAGAACATTTTGCCTATATTTTCATGATGGCTTCTCATTTCTAGAGATTTTAGTTATATATCAGCTAATTGCTTGTATGTTCATGTTGTATGGGAAATAATATGTCTGTTAGATTCAGTTCTCCATCAAAGTGCAGATCATCTACAACTACACACTTACTTGTTGCTGTGGTATAATCCTTTTCACTCAGTAGTTGGAGATTTTGTTTTATCTGGATGAGCAAATTGTTTCCTCAAAAGGATGAAAAAATGGACTCAATCATCACAGATCATCCATAAATATTTTGTTTACATAATACCCAATGTCCTAATACCCTACTGAAAATAACTTACTCAGCAGCATGCTTTTAAAACATTTTTTTTCTTTTAAGCATAACTTAAATATAGCAGTCATTCTTTTGGCTGACCATATGCCATAAACAGTAGTCAGATAAAGGACAGGTCAGTTCAGGAAAGGAGAGACAGAAAGCAGAAAACATATTTGAGCCTATGGTATTTGTGGGTCAATCAACCTAAAATATATGACTGTGAACTGCTGGAATCCATTATTATGGAGGTAATGGCAGGGTGCTTGGAAAGCCATGGGGCAATCAAGCAGTTTAGTGAAAAGCAAGCCATTTTTGACAAATTTGCAAGAGTTCTTCGAGGATGCAAAAAAAAATTAGGGTGCACCAAGGGGAGCAGCAGATGTAATATATAAAGCTATTTATCCCAGCACATTATAGAACTGTTGATAATTCAAATCAGCTTCTTCCCTTCCTTCTTCATCCAGTTCTATCATCAAATCCTTACATCTTTCGCTCTGGCTCTAATTGTCAAATGCATGAACTGCTTGACATTCTGTAATATCTATAGCATTTATAACAGAGAGAAACAAAGTCAAAAGTAGAGTGAAGTTCTCAGGGGCATCTTTTGCAATTCCCTTGTGCAAAGAGGAAATCAGTCTGTTGGTCTATCAAGTATTTTTTTTGCTGAAAGGAGAGAACATGGGAGATAACAGTGTCTGATATTCATTACAACTAACTGCTGTTACTGGTCATTCTATCAGATAGTCAGATACAGAAAAACAATGGTAAAGTCCTGACCCGGGAATTAATGAAATTCAACATCTTTATGGAGTCAATACATTCTTTGTATCCTATAAAGTATTTGTGGGAACTAATATTTGTACCCTACAGCAACATAAAAAAAGTTGATGACTAGTTTAATGGCATTAGCTGAAGAATAATTGGTAGGTTATCAGAAACAAATATGCCTGTTCTCTTTTAAAATAGTTCCACTGGACTCTATGCTCACCTGAGAGACCAGATATGGCTGTGTCAGCTCCTATAACAGTTCAGCTTCCCTCAGAGCACTACCAACTGAAAAGGTAGCATCTACTTACTTGAGAAAAAATTGGAGTCTTGTGTGGAAATACCAGGAGTTCGTATGTTAGTTGAGGGGAACTTTGGGACTAACATTTGGCAAAAATATAAGAATTCCTCAGCACATCCACTAAGGAATTTGGTTGAAGAACTATTTCCAGTGAATGAAGGCCATCTCCAAGAGGATCCTACCACCAAGCGCATCTTTCCCACCCCCACTTTCTGCTTTTGCAGTGATCGCTCCCTACGCAACTCGCTTGTCCATTCATCCCTCCCCACTGATCGCCCTCCTGGCACTCAACCTTGCAAACTGAATAAGTGCTACACCTCCTCCCTTGCTACCATGCAGGGCCCTAAACAGTCCTTGCAGGTGAGGTGACACTTCACCTGTGAGTCTGTTGGGGTCATCTACTGTATCTGGTGCTCCTGATGCAGCCTCCTGTATATTGGTGTGACCCACCGTAGATTGGGAGACCACTTCACCGAGCACCTACGCTCCGTCTACCAGTAAAAGTGGGATCTCCCAGTGGCCACCCATTTCAATTCTACTTCCCATTCTCATTCTGACAGGTCAGTCCATAAGCCTCCCCTACTACTGCGATGAAACTGCACTCAGGTTGGAGGAGAAACACCTTGTATTCCGTCTGGATAACCTCCAAACTGATGGCATGAACATTGACTTCTTGAACTTCTGGTAATTGACCCCCAACCTTTTCCTTCTCTATTTCCCATTCCCGTTTCCATCTCTCACCTTACCTCCTTACCTGCCCAACACCTCCCTCTGGTGCTTCTCTCCCTTCCCTTTCTTCCACGGCTTTCTGTCCTCTCCTATCAGATTCCCCCTTCTCCAGCCCTTTATTTCTTTCAGCAATCGACCTACCAGCTCTTAACTTCACCCTCTCCTCTTCTCCCGGTTTCATCTATCACATAATACCTTGGGCTTCTTCCTCCCCTCCCCCCACTTTCTTACTCTGACTTCTCATCTCTTCCTTTCCAGTCCTGATGAAGGGTCTCAGCCTGAATCATCGAATGTTTACTCTTTTCCCTAGATGCTACCTGGCCTGCGGAATTCCTTCAGCTTTTTGTGGTTATTTTCAGCATCTGCAGATTTTCTTTAATTTGTGAAGAACCATTTTTTTGACATATTTGTTAAATTCCTGGACAAGAATCGAACAGCTTGAGTTATTGATCTAAGGATATTGATGTAAATCCCAGTATAAATAGCCAGGAAATTCAATAGAAATAACTAAATACATATGAAAGTAAATGGCAGATATCAGCAATGGCTAGAAAATACTGGGTAGTCATAATAATCCATCTTGTTCATTGAAGCCCTTGAAGGAAGGAACACTGCCAAACTTACCAAGTCCAATCTGTATGAGACTCTATGCTGACTAACTTGGTTTACTCTTCTTGTCCCTTTTAGAAAACCGTGTAGTTGAAAGTGCAAATAGTGCATCCCCTACCCTCCCTACACATACGCCAGCTCCTATCCCAGTAATGTCATGTGTACGAGGAAAAGATGAAGAAGAAAGGCTGTAAAGGATGAGAATATTCTTAGATTTCCTTTAATCAAGTTCATTTAAAATGTTCGTGGTTTGTTATCTTTTCAAAATCTCAAAGCAACTTTCAAAACTTGTGAGTTTTCAATATTTGTTGAATGTCAAACCCATTTGGAAACTTAATTTTTTTTTTTGCCAGCTTTGATGGTTGGCTAATTAAAATGTTTTCCTGGTTTTTGTTGGTGAACTTTGTTCACATCCCATCATGTTGCCAAGGGCCCTAGTGACATATGGATTCAGTTCAAAAACTTAAGCGTAATCTATTCTTTAGATCAATTTCTTGTTGTGTGAAAAATCTATGGTATTTATTGTCTTCTTTTGTAGCTCAGTAACAAAGGCATATGGTTTGCTGTTGTCTGCATTGATTCCCACTTCTAATCCAATATTGCAGCTTAGACTGTTCATTTCCATAAGGTTTTCAACAATTTTGTCTGTTTCAAATCAATATGGAAGAAACATTTTGATGTAATTTTCCAGTTTCTGCTATTTTCTCCTGCTGTCTTTTGCCCTTAGCTGCGTTTATGTAGCAGAAATTCAAACACAGACTATTGAAACTGAATTTCATCTTCACAGATCTCAAGATTATGGTATCCTGAGGATGTGAATGTGGAAAGACTCAATGTTGAAAAGAATGAGATCTCTCATGATATCTATCAAGAAATGATTGCGTTCTCAGTGGTTGCATTAGATGTTCCCTGCAGCTAATGGTCAGGAGTCTGACCACCACCACTGCTACAGTTCCCTCATCAACCTATTAGCTAGATGGCCCAGTAAATGCTGGAGTCACCTAGAAAGCCATAGACTCCCCTATTGGAGAGATTTCCTATGTCCTATCCACCTATCCCCTAAGCTCTGTCGATAAAAAGCTAAGTAGATTTTTCTTTGTGCCAGTCCCAATGGAAGGCTGATGATCTGAAACACTACCTCCATTTCTCTTTCCACACCCACTGCCTTACTTGCTAAGTACTTTATTGCATTTTCTGATTTACCTGATGAGTTTTAAGAATGTTCCTACTGAAAGAGTGAAAACAATAATTTCTAAATTATGCAGGATCAGTGGCAGATTTCGAAAGGTAGGTTTCTCTGGGTAGAATTGCAGTTACATGTAAGGAGAGAGCTTTGTTCTGATGTATACACTATGACATGAAGTCATAGAAAAGTACAGCACAGAAACATTCTCTTCAGCCCATCTAGTCCATGCCAAAACCAGTTAAACTGCCTATTCCCATGTGTGAAGCATGAAAGTCCCCGTAAAATTTAATGGTGAAAGGGCACATTTAAATTCAAATCCATTGAGGCAGAAATATTCGTTGATAATATGAAACAGTTTCGCAGTTAGAAATATGTAAAATGTCCAAATACAATAAAGAAGGAACCCTATAACACCAGATTTAGAGCCAAAAGATTGGTTCATCTTCTTTTGTCTTTCCAGCTCACTGTTGAACGTGCTATTAGGTTCTCTTCCAGCAGCACTCTACATGCAGGGTACTCTCGATCAAAACTATTCTCTGCGTTAAAAAAAAGTTTCATCTTCCTCTGGATTTTATAGTGTTTCATTTTATGAAACAGGTGAAAAATGACCCTTTTGATGGTGTTTTTCCTTATTTATTGTTTCAAATCTCTTCATAACTTCGAATACTTCTACTAATCTCACTTGTGCATTCGCTGTCTTGGGAACTTATCCCATTTATCTAGTTTTATACCCTGAAATGCTATTGTAAGCTTTACCTATTTATTAGGAGGCCATTCAGCAAGTCAGATCAATGCTGACCCCCCAGCATTGCCATTCTCCACATCTCCCCTCTGAAACCTATTCTCTCCCATCCACTCTGGTTTGAATTTTTTTTGTTGTAGCCTAAATTAATGGATAATTTGCCATTGCCATTTAATCTATTGACACATCTTGGGACTTGAGAAGAAATGGGAGCAGCCAGAGGAAACTCATGTGGTCATTGAGAGAATGTGCATGAGTCAAGATCAGAATTACTTTTACTGGGCATCGTCAGTACCTTACAGAAATTGCAAGAACTTTTAAAATTGCAGCTAATTTGATTCCAACATATGACCTGTCCTTTAATAATCACCAAAATGTAATTAAATTTCTGAAGTCTGAACCGCTTGTCTAGGTATGTGCTCACCTCCCGTCTTATTTGATTCATAAGTGGTGCATAGGTAAGGACTTTGAGGATGCAGTTACCTCAGTTTTACAGGGTCATTTTAAAAAATAAGCGCAAGTTCTATTTCTCCCCACATATAATGGAGCAATCTTTACCAGGTGGTGTAATGTGACCCGGCATTAAATGGTCTCAGGTGAAATGGTGTTTAAATAACTGGTGCCAACTGTCAAAAGGAGGGGGATTTGTTTAACCAGAGAGAAAGCTGTCTGATTACTGGTTGCTCTGCTTGGTTGACACCAGGAAAAAAAAGCTCCTTAAGATTTTGACTGGTCTGAAGCCTTATAATCTACATCCAGATTTGTATGAGCTTGCAAGGAATGACAGGTGGTTGAAGAGGCACGCAAACAATACCACAGACTGTAGACAGGATTCTTCTGTAATTGATGGGTGGCAAAAAATCTTTTAAAACAGGAAAAAAGTATTAGAATACTGGAATGTCAATGTCTGTGACCTAGCCTTGGGTGCCGCCTATCTGTGGCTGGGTGGGTTTCACCCCCCACCTTCTCCCAAGTACTGCAGTTTCCTGTTGTATCCCAAAGATCGGTCATTTGGTTACTTGGCCAATGTGAATCAACTTTTGTGTCTCAGGGTGGATAGTCCATCTGAATAGCCTCCAACATGATGGCATGAATATTGATTTCTCCTTCCGGTAAAAAAAATCCTTCCCCCTCCTCTCTTCTATTCCCCACTCTGGCCTATTACTGTTCTCACTTGCCTATCACTTCCCCTGGGTCCCCTCCTCCTTCCCTTTCTCCCATTATCCACTCTCCTTTCCTGTCATACTCCTTTCATTTCAGCCGTTTACCTTTCCCACCCACCTGGCTTCACCTATCACCTTCTAACTATCCTCCACCACCATCCCCACACCACCACCTTTTTTATTCTGGTATCTTTCCCTTTCATTTCCAGTCCCGAAAAAGGGTCCTGGCATGAATCATCGATTATTTATTCATTTCCATAGACATTACCTGACTTGCTGAATTCCTCCAGCAGAGTGAGTGAGTGAGTGTGTGTGTGTGTGTGTGTGTGTGTGTGTGTGCGCGTGCGTGCATGCGTGTATCTTTTATGTCGAAGGCTGGCAACAGATCCAGGGCAAGCAAAAGGGAGGTGAAAGAGCACCTGGAAAGGGGTTAATGGGCCAGATAGCCTCTTTTGACATTAAACTTGAGGCAAGAATCTGCCATCTTGATCTCCGACCAGTCTCAATATCTACCTTGCCTGCTCTCAAGGGAAATCCATGGAAACTCCAAGGGAAGCTCCAAAAACAATTTTGTGAAAACTGCTCCCAATCAGCATTCACACTAAATATGCAATTTCTGTTCTCATAACTAGAGGCATAAAAATCATCGTAATCACCGATCAGTCTCAACATTGCAGGCTTTTCACAGTTCTGTCTTGTTAGCACAGAATTAATTTAAGTACTGCTTTACATTCTCTCCTCCCTATGGTTGATAAGCAGAAAGTGGATGTAAAGGAAAATAAACTGTGGGCACTTCTGTTTGAGACCCTACATCATGAAGATACTGATGAAGGGTCTCAGCCCGAAGAGTCCACTATTTGTTTCCCACCAGGGATACTGCCTCACCTGCTGAGTTCCTCCAGAATGTTGCTCAGAACAACAAACACAATCTTTAACAAAGCAAACCAATCCTCAGCACTTAAAACAGTACATGCTGCATTTCAGAAATCCTTTTGAATTTGCATATCCAAAATTAGATCCAGTTAGTGCATCTCATTAGGACATCAGCTAGCATTGCATAAAGTTCATACCGTGACTGTCATAAAATGTGTGATTATCTACTCTAGCATACAGATAATTTCCAATTAGAATTATTCATTAACACATTATCCTTAATAGCAACCTAATAACACACTCCGAAGCTTCAGAAAACCAGGTTTTGGGATTTATGGTTATTATATGTAGCAAGAGTGGAATTGCCAATTCCCAGATATATGAAAGGGATGGGCAGTGAAGTGGGAGGTGGTATTTCATGAGGTGTGGGGCTGGAGTAACAACAAGATAAATAATTCTGTGACCTAGACTAGGTTTTGAGTTCAAACCCTAGCCTTGCAGATGGAAAACTTAAATTCAAAACTTCAATTTTTTTTTGAATTGTAAAGCCAACATCAGTAATAGTGAAGTTAAACTGTTGCACCTAATTCACTGATAACTTTTTGAGAATAAATTATCTTTACCTTGTCTGACCTATTTATGTGAATCCAAAGGGAATTTGTGCATGAAATTACACAGACATTTGTTGAAATTTTATTAATGAAATAAAATCTGGTCTGAGTAAAAGCTTTGTTTTATAGAACTGATTAAGAAAAGTGTTACGAGGGCCGGGAAGGTTTGATTTATTCTCTCATCAGGGCTCTTATTTTCTTGACAATGGCTTTCAGGAGTAAGAAACCATCTGCTCTGGAATGCATGAGAGAAGGCTGCATTCAGTGCTGTACAAGGAAGTGAATAATTATTGCAGGGGTGATAAGACCATTTGACCCATCTGGTCTGGTCCTCCATTTTATCTTGACTGATCCATTTCCCTCTCAATCCCATTCTCCTGTCTTCTCCCTGTAATCTTTCATGCCCTGACTAATCAGGAACCTATCAACCTCTGCTTTAAGTAAACCCAATGCCCTGGCATCAGATATGGCTGACAGGCAGGAGGCAGTGAGTGCGAATATAGGGGAAATTTTCTGGTTGGTGTACCTCAGGAGTCAGTATTGGGACCACCACTTTTCACATTGGCTGTCAGTGACTTGAATAATAGAATTGGTGGCTTTGTGGCAAAGTCTGCGGATGATACGAAGATAGGTGGAGGGGTAGGTGGTGCTGAGAAAGCAATGCGATTGCAGCACGACTTAGGCAAATTGGAAGAATGGGCAAAAAAGTGGCAGATGGAATACAGTGTTGGGAAATATATGATAAGGTATTTTGGTAAAAGGAACAATAGTGCGGACTATTATCTAAATGGGAAGAAGGTTCAAGCATCAGAGATGCAGAGGGATTTAGGAGTCCTTGTGCAAGACTCTCAAAGTTAATTTGCAGTTGACTCTGTGGTAAAGAAGGCAAATGAAATGTTGGCAGTTATTTCAAGGGGAAAAGAATATAATAGCAAGGAGAATGCCGAACCTTTATAAGACAATAGTCAGGCCACACTTAGAGTATTATCAACAATTTTAGGCTCCATATCTCAAAAGATGTGTTGTAATTGGACAGAGTCCAGAGGAGGTTCATGAGGATGATTCTGGGAATGAAGGGGTTAACATATGAGGAGCATTTGGCAGCTTTGGGCCTGTGCTCACTGGAGTTTAGAAGAATGTGTGAGGATCTCATTGAAACCTACTGAATGTTGAAAGGACTATATAGGGTGGTTATGGAGAGGATGTTTCTTATGGTGGGGGTATCCAGAACTAGAGGGCACAACCTCAAAATTGAGGGGCAACCCTTTAGAATGGAAGTAAGGAGGATTTTTTTTCGCCAGAGAGTGGTGAATCTGACGACTGCTCTGCCACAGAATGCAGTGGATGCCAATTTCATGGGTATATTTAAGGCAGAAGTTGATTGTTTCCTGATTGGTCAGGGCATCAAAGGATATGGTGAGAAGGCACGTGAATGCGGTTGAGTGGGATTCAGGATTGAGCTGGATTCGGGATCAGCCATAATAGAATGGAGCAGCAGACTCAATGGGCTGAATGGCCTAATTCTACTCCTATGTTTTATGGTCTTATAAAAATAAATAGAGTCTTTCGGCCTGATTGGGCATTTGCACAACACTGGTACAAAGTTTCTCCAAATATCCTGACAAGTATTTCTTTCTCAATTACACTGTAATATCATCTAAAGCAATTTTACTTTTGTTTACACTATTGCTATCTGTTGGTTCTTGCTGGAAACAGAATAGTAATAATACTTGGCAACACTAAAACAAAGATCACATGAAAACATTGTCCACATTGCAACATCTTTTTCTTTGGTACGTGTTTTGGGACATGATCATAATGTGAAAGGCTCTCATTAAGTACAATGTTCTATTTGTATTACAAACATTTATTCTCACAAATAATCAATATTGAAGCTATATTTTACCTGCTTATCTGGGTTCATTTTGGCATTTGTAAAGAATTATCATTGGCTAGATATCCATCAATGTCTAAATTTTGCAGGTTTTTGTGATACTTTGTCCTCCTTTCATAGAAAACATAGAAACATAGAAAACTTACAGCACAATACAAGCCCCTCAGCCCACAAAGTTGTGCTGAACATGTCCCTACCTCAGAAATTACTAGACTTCCCCATAGCTCTCTATTTTCCTAAGCTCCATGTACCTATCCAAAAGTCTCTTAAAAGACCCCATCGTATCTGTCTCCACCACCGTCGCCGGCAGCCCATTCCATACACTCACCACTCTCTGAGTAAAAAAACTTACCTCTGACATCTCCTCTGTACCTACTCCCCAGCACCTCAAACCTGTGTCCTCTTGTGGCAACCATTTCAGTCTTGGGAAAAATCCTCTGACTAATCCACATTATCAATGCCTCTCATCATCTTATACACCACTATCAGGTCACCTCTCATCCTCCGTTGCTCCAAGGAGAAAAGGCTGAGTTCACTCAACCTATTGTCATAAGGCATGCTCCCCAATCCAGGCAACATCCTTGTAAATCTCCTCTGCACCCTTTCTATGGCTTCCACATCCTTCCTGTAGTGAGGCAACCAGAACTGAGCACAGTACTCCAAATGGGGTCTGACCAGGGTCCTATGTAGCTGCAACATTACCTCTCGGCTCCTAAATTAATTTCCATGATTGATGAAGGCCAATGAACTGTATGCTTTCTTACCCACAGCATCAACCTGTGCAGCAGCTTTGAGCATCCTATGGACTCAGACCCCAAGATCACTCTGATCCTGCACACTGCCAAGAGTCTTACCATTAATACTACCTTCATATCATAAATGTTGGTCTCTGGGCTGTTTTGCTGCTTTGGAGTGAACATTGTAGTACTTGAACCTAAGTGCCTTTCAATACCTCATAAAATTGATCTATGCAGGTGAATAGATTAAGAAACTTTGATAGTGAGGCTTTCCCATCACTGCCCCGCCCTTCTCTTCAACTTAAAACTTACTTGTTTTCTCCCTTTTCTACTTCTGACTAAGGGTCTTTTTCATTAACTCTGCGTCATTTTTCACAGTTGCTGCCTAACCCTAACTTGCATTTGCTGCGTTTATTCTGGATTTCCATCATCTGCAGTTCTTCAATTTTTTAATAAAACTTGTTATTAATATATACTATGCATTATGAGTGACAGAACGTGCAAGCTGATTGCTATATTTGCTCTGCGCTCAGTAGTTAGTTACTTCCTGTTACACCACTGGCATTTAGCGCAGCTCTGTTTCTGCAACAATTTTTTTTGACGCATTAGGTTTGTTAGCCCTGACCTGAACCCCCAAACCCCCGAACCAGGGCCACTCTTCGTTTGACCTGTTTGGTATGGGTGACGCTACCAAGAGTCAAAGATCAAGGCCAGGACTCCAGCTGATATAGATCTCAGAATCAGAATCAGGATCAGAATCACCAGCACATGTTGTGAAATCTGTTAACTTAGCAGCAGCAGTTCAATAATACAGTATTAGTGCAGCACTGTTTCTGAGGCACACAAGCCTCCAAACCCTACAACAAGGTTGTGTTCCATCTGGACGTCTGCACTCGGTGCTGAATGAGAATTAATTACAATTATTACGCTCATCTGCAATAACATCATTTGTATTTCACTACAAATGTTTTTCATTGCTTTGATTCACACTAATTGGAACCAGAACATCGTATAACATGATCTGTTTACTTTTAGACTTTTTGAGGCTCTGAGGTCAGGGTATCCAAGGACAGTTTTATTAGTAATTGATATCATTGTCTGAGCAATATTCCACATGAAGCCTTGATTAGAATTTGACATTTTACATTATCACATACAATATATACTGTATTTAATTGATGCACCTGTCCTTAATGATTCTATGCCAATCTAAGACATTTCCCGGTTCATCTGATAAAGAACAATTATAGAAGGAAATCAGTGCGGAAGTCCAAAATGTAGAATATGAACAAAAAATGTGGGAAATATTCAGTGGGGCAAGCAACATCTGTGAAAAGAAAAACAGTTAACTTTACTGGTCAATGATAACACAGTAATGTCATGCTGTATCTCATATTAATGAAGAACAATATACTGTGCTTCACAACTTTGAGCTATCATAGAATTATACGTAGGACATGAAAAGATGGTAAAATAAATAAAATAGGAAATTAAAGAATGCATGAGGCATCTTTTTCTTTGTAAGACAAATTACAGAGAAATCGAAAATTTAACCTTACTGGTCTGAGGCAAACAAAATTGTCCATTTATTTTGTCATGGACAATTGCACCAGCCTGAGACATGGGAAAGTGAAAGTCTTCACTATCATATTGACCTCCATTGAGAGTCTACTAAGGGCTGGTTGTTAACTTCAGCAGAAGGCTAAATCCAATAGTGTCAAGTTTCAATTCTGTTAAGTGCTGAAAAGCCGACAGATCTGAAGAAGCAAAGTAGCACTCTGTCAAGTTCTGGCAAATAAGTTGATACATAAAGAAACCTCTGCCTAATATGAATTAGAAGCGTATCTATTTTATCACCAAAATGCTGCCAGCTCTACCAGGGCTGGGTCTCTCATTTTGTGTTGCGACAACCTGGGAGCCAGTCTGCAATGATGAAAGTTGGGTTTGTATTTCTTGTATTGCCTGCTCACATAAATACCCAAGGAGTTTGGGGCATTAAAGCAATGTTAATCTGCAGAGGTGGATCACTGCATGGTCATAGGATACAGCAGAAAGTTCCCATTTTTACAGAGTTTCTAATTTGATCATCAATGGAGCAAACATAAAAGATGAATAAAATATGAATGGGAGCCAAACATTCTTATTAACAATTGGCAAACCTTCAGCTTTACTCTTGTTATAATGCACAGTTCAGCTATTGTTTTAGCGGACTCAGACACAGCCAGTAGTTTCTGGTTCTTATCTAGTGCTACATTGAAATAAACAGACACTTGTGAGTTTGGCATGTCACACTTTTATGACTAGTACCATTTAATTAATTTCTAAATCATTCCTCTAGTTAGTTTGAATAGCCAGTTGTAACTTGAGCAAGTTAATGAATTCCACCGTGTAGAATGATGTAAATGATAGGCCCACCAATCTATGATTAATTACAGCAAAATATAATGTTTTAAATACACATATTTCTCAACTCTTCCAGCATTCTTATTCCCCCCTTACCCCCACCCCCCAAGATCGCAGGACTCAGCCTTTATCATCAATCCTGGTTGAATTCAAAGCAAACCTCCCACTGATCCCTTGCATCGAACTCTAGCTCACTTCACGCACCGGACAGACAACTTAATACTTCCTGGAATACGAACAAACTTGGGACAGGCCTCATTATAAACTGTGATTCACTCTGAAAGCTATCTCAGCCTGAGCCAATGAAGATGGACATATAAATGGGAGCTCAGGTTATTCTGCAATGGCTGGGAGAAAACAGTACTGAAAGTTGGCTGGTTTATTCAATTGACTGTTCAAAATGTTAAGTTATGAGCAAATGAGTAAACTATTTAAATGACTATCCATTGTGGAGATATTTAGAAAGTGGAAATAGTTTGAACACACCAAGGAGAAAGTGACTATTTTGAAACTATGTGAAGTTCCCGATCCCCCGTGTAATTAGTTTTGGGGCTGCAACCCAAATAATAAATAATAACCAAATCAACCCAAACAGGTTCTCATGAAGCAAGCACTTTTCACTTTCCTAGTTGCTTTGTAGCAATGCTAGAGTCAATTGTTACTCAATATTGTAAAGTCCCAAGAAGATATTCGTACCCTTAGTTAAAAGCTTCTTTTAAGTGATACAATTAAATTAATGCTATTCCCCTTTATTCTCACATAAACTATTTCAATGATTTATGTAGTGTGGTGAAGAGGAATTACAAGGTTGCTGGGATGAGTCAACCCTTGACAGCAATGACTGTTGACAGTAGGTGCAACAGAAACTCAATCACAAATTTTAAGGTACCTTTCTGATATTAGGTAAATTGGAAACTTTGAGTATGGCTTGAATGTTTTCCAATCTCCCACACTAAGTTATTTCTAATCTCCAAACTGCAAACTCAAGTCCTTAAGAACTAAAAATGGAAATGATCTGTGGCAACAGTGACAGCATAACAGAGGAGCTCCTGCTCCCAGTCACGCATAGCAACTAACAGCCAATCACACGCCTCTGTCTAAGAAATGAGGAGCTGTTGATCCATCATGGCTTCAATTTGGACTATACATAACCTGGGGACAGAAACAGCATCATATTTTAATGATATCTAAAATTAGAGTATGCAGAAGTAGAAGCATAGGGCACAAAGAGACAGATTAAAAAGGCTAACACTCTCAGTCCGAGGTTTATCGCAGCAAAGAGAAAATTTCTCATTGAAACCAATTCTCTCCATGTTTCAGGTCTGCTTTGCATGTTGTTGGCTGCACAGGTGATATCCTTTCCAGTAGGTGAACTGGATATCTTAAGCCTAATATCTAACAGTACAATTGTGTTACTCAGAGAGTAAAATAAAATTGATCCTCCATGATCAGAAATAAGGTTATTACAACAAACGTTTACAGTAAACCGGCCTAAATAGCAAGGAACATTCCAGGTGACGTAAACAACCCCGGCTGCAGATTCCCTTGAAAAGTATGGTGGGTAGTGAGAGGAGCAAGGAAGGATAACATTTTGTGCCTACTTCTTGCTGTGAGGTCTTCCACTCTGTATAACTTCTAATTGAAAGATCTTGCCCGTAATATTTTTAGCTCTATGAACTGGGCCAAAAATTATTGCCTAAACATTTTAAAACCTTTCTGCTATATGAAGCTGAATCATCCCCTGGCCTCTGATGATGGGAGGCTGAGGTTCTGTTCCTGTCACCTTCCTTGGCAGGGATTTGCCAGCACCTGTCAATCAAACCAACTCCCTCTCTCCCAGGAATATACTGTCAATAGAAACCATGCCACACACATAAATCCTCACGATGTTGAATGTTGTTTTCTCTTGGCTGTCTCTGGAAGGCTGACAAATTACTTCATAGCTCTCATCATCCGAGTTACTCAGACTGAGAGAAGCCAAAGATAGTTTTCAGGTTAGTTTGAAGCATATTGTGGATTGTGACATTAATGTAAAATCTTCAAATGTATAGTCTCTTAAAACATTTGTGAATTAATTTAGTTTTAAAACATAATCCTCGAATATAATTCAGTCCCTAAACTGTTTATGTGAAGAAAATATTCATGGCATGAGATCTCTCCTCTATTGAAGAGACTAGTTGGATTAGTTTTATGGGCAACATGTTCAAAAAGACCTCACAACAGGTGTTAACCTGGTGGACAGTGACTACATGAGAAACCTCCTCTATGAAGTTAGAGTCTCAGTTTTATTCCAAAGCTCAGGTACCCTTAGCTTTGCTAGTTTAACCAGGTATTTTACTGCATCGAGATTTCTTGTGTTTTGCTGGGGAACCAAGATTACAACTCATATGGAGTTGTACTTAAGAACTATAGTCTGTCCCTATTACAGCATTAACTCTTTAATGCACCCAGAGTCATTCAATGGTGGAGTTAAGTAATCAGGCATTTCATCTGAGTGATATTTGTTCAGAAGTACTGTAGGTGTTCACAGGATCCTCCAGAAAACTATTCTGTATTGCAGGATATTTCGTTTCTATCTGAGGGGGCAGATGTGGCCTCCATTAAACATCCTAACTGAAATACTACATGTTGATGCAACTGCCTTAGCATTGGCCTGAGGTGCAATGCTTGATGATGACTCTGGTGTGGGATTTGAACTCAGGACCTTTTGGTTCAAAGGTGCTCTCTCCAGCCCAACGTTACAGGCAGTCAATTTCAAAGTAAAATAAAGGTGAGAGTGCCTGGTGGCAGTGGTCCAGTCACACTACTCTTCTCCACAGCTACATGGCCAGTTGTTGTCTGAATAGATTTCTGAAGCTGTTTCAGTGAACCGGCCAACTTGAAGCTAATTAAGCAGAGGATTTTTTTTATATTAATTACTTAGACTAGAAAGTAAGACCATTTCTGAAACATATCCCACAAAGGAAACATATTATTTAATTTACTTTCCAAAGAAAATGAAAAACCATGACACCCCTCTAATACGATACATTACTTTCTATTTTCCCCAGTGGTGAGTGACTTTTCTTCAGATGTTTAAATGAAGTGCCTACAAACAGTAAAATTCTGCTAATATATTACTCAACTATTCATAAATCTCATGCTCCCTTTTGCTCTTGTTCCTGAGCCCCCTTTAAACTCACTAGGGCCTTGGTTGCCCTGCTCTTAATAAGTTCACTGGGGGCCTGATTACCGTGGTCCTTGAAAGTCACTATTCCAGTCTGTGCATTTCAAAGTCATTGTGCCCGATTCCAACACTACCTTGAGATCCACCTGGTTCACTTAACGCCATGCCATTAAAACTCATCAGGGACAGTGCTCTCTTTAAACTTACTGAAATTACTAGAATATTTATGATTCCGCTGTATAACATTTAAAGAAAAGAGAATTAACTGTGTATTGGAGTGTAAATAGTAAATAGAATCCATGAAAATCTGTTTGTCCAGTACTAAGAAAGTCCAAAGTATATTTGATTAATACAGTTTTATTGGAGTTGAAAGCCACAGTTGACGGCTTGTCTTTCAAGAGCAAAATACTGCAGGTGGAGACACCTTGTTAATAAAGGAAAATGATAGAAACACTCAGCAGTTTAAGCAATGTCAGTGAGGAGAGAAACTGAATTAATATTTTGAATTGTTTCCCTCTGTTTAAGTGCTGCCTAACTGAATAGAACATGCTGTTTTTATTTCTCATAATGACAAGGCTGCACCTACAATGATACACAATAGCTAATAATTCTGCAATAACAAGCCTCTGAAGTATAGACGAGATCATCTAACCTGCTCTGTGCTCCCTCTTGCTCACTCCCAATTTTTCTGACCTCCCCCTCAGCTGTGCCTGGGCTCTCTCACTTCCCTCTTGGTCACTCTTGTGGTTTGCCTTCTAAACCCAGACTCCATCATCACCTGCTTCTGTAACAGACCCCATGAACTAAACCAGTCAAGGCCCTGGAAGGAAACAATAAACTGCAATAAAACAAGGATAAATTAAACAGTTACCAAGGTAAAATAAAATACTGAAATTATTTAATGATCCAATTTAAATATTTTAAAGTATGGATATTGACTTTGTACTTTAAGCTGTAGTTTTCCTCAAAAATTATATGCCAAGTGAAATTATTGAATTATTACAATTAAGACAGTAAATATTTCCTCTCTACAATTTTGATTACACTGTCCACAGATCAGCTATGGTTTTACTTAAAGCTCAGCCCACAATTTAGGTACAACCTGATTTAGTACTGGATGTATCATTGAGTAACTTGATAAATTATGTCCATTATTTCAGGAACTGGTGGCTTTCGCCCTGATTAATGCTCCTTTTGCAGATACACAATTAACCACGTTTCATTGGGAATTGCAAGGGAGCTGGAGGCTATAACATTGAAGTACCAGGGACAGTTATTACTGGAAGAATCTAACTGAAAGTATCCAGAGTGTCCAAGGAGAACTCAAATGAAAGATAAATCTAACCAACAACTGCTAGTTCTCCAACCTAACCTGGGGTATTCAAAAACATCTCTCCATATCAATTTCCCAAGTCACCAGATGTTTTATTGCCATTGCAGATGTGAATTTTTTTTAAATGTCTGATCAACTGTAGCACAAGATATAAAAACAAAAATAGTCCATTCATCTCCTCATACCTGCTCTTTCATTCAATATAATCACAGCTGATTTTAACTTCAGAGCCACTTTCCTTCCCTTATCCCTATAATCCCCTAAATACGTAGATGTTTATCAATATCTGTATTTTGAAACATGACAGGAAAGGATGTTAATCTAACTGATGTTCCATCATGCTGGATACTGATTGAGCAAGGCATTACAGCAAGTGTCCCTCAATTGGATGTGAGCATCCCAGAGTGGCTCATCTGGGGTATGTTTTCAAAAATTGTATCCCTTGGGCTCAAGAGATCTCAAGTCTAGGTACTGATTTCGTCTCATCTCTGGCTTACTGGCCGTAATTGAGTTAGGGTTTGTTTACGTCGAATGTTGCCCATTGCTAGAAATGTAGATGAGTGAAGATTAACGGTGAGCTTAGGTTGTCTTCACACTATATAACATAAGACAGACTATATGGTTTCCCCACTGAAACAAAGATGCAGCCGAGAACTGTGCCCATGTGCTAAGTAGTTGGCCCCATCATAAAGCATTTTTTTTTCCAGTAGTAATATTTTGCATGAGATGGTTTTGTTTTCTCCATATTTAAAACAGGAGTGTAAAAGTCATAAGAAAAAATAGAGACACGATACGATAATGAAAATTTTTCTGAACGTCAGTGTTGCTCTATTCATCTTTCCACCCCACTCCCACCACACTACCTGCCAACCATCCTTACTGAAAAGTGAAGAAGTAATTTACAGAAGTCAATGATCTAAGTGCAGAGAAAATCTGAAAAGTCAGGTGTCAAAATATATGTCATGCCTGCCGGTGGTGTAGTGGCATCAGCACTGGACCTTGAGGTGAGTGTTCCTGGGTTCGAATCTAGCTGGCCCCTTGCATGCTTTCCATCCGTGCTGGGTTGAGCATCAAGCTAACAACTCGACCTCATAAAAAAACAGACGAAATGCTGAAAAACAGCAAGGATGCTGCCCAATGCGCCACAAGGCGTGGAGAGGAATAACAACAACAACCAAAATGTACATCAGCCAGTGGCTTGCAGTCATGGAGAAGGCTACATTTACTCAAGTGGGGATAAACATGAGGTTATGGAATGTATTGTGTGGGGAATCTGGCCTGTGGACCTCCACAGAATGTGCGACGCTTTGTTTAATATATTCTCATACTGGTTTAGAACCCACAATGCGTCAGCTTTACAACCTGTGACTAGTTATAAATCTGAAATAAAAACAATTTAGCCTTTATCTACCCAAGAAATTCTGCAGATGCTGGAAATCCAAAGCAACACACACAAAATGCTGGAAGAACTTGACAGTTTCAGGCAGCATCTATGGAAATGAAAGCCTTCTCAGTCCTGAAGCCTGAAATGTCGACTGTCTATTCACTTTAAGAGGAGAAATCCAGTGCATTCTTATCCACTACCAATATCCCTCTTTATGTTTCACTTTTCTAACGACAGCTCAGTGCATCATGAAAACCAGCTTCCTCTCCATGAACTCTGTCTACACTTCATCAGCTTGGTAAAACAGCCAAAAGAATCCAACACTTCACCACCTCGAGCATGCTTTATCCTCCCCCCCCCCCCCCCCAACAATGTGGCAGAAAAGCTTGAAAGCATTTTGCACCAGGTTCAAGGGCAGCTTCTACGCCACTGTTTTAAGACTATGACACCTCATCTCCTAGCTTGCAACAGCCTTGCACCTTGTTATCTGCCTGCACTAACTTTCTCTGTCACTGTAATACTTTATTCGGCATTCTGTCATTGTTTTCCCTTGTACTAGTGTTGTAATGAAACATGCAAAACCCATGTTTTCACTGTCCTTCAGTACACCTGATGATGATAAACTAACTCACCTATTTACCATCATAAATTGCATCCCCCTGTTAAGTGCTCTAATTTTTTTGATTACTTTTTTGTAAGAATGGAGAATTAACATAAGCCTGTAACACAAATCATAAGTAGTCCAATGTACAGACAGACACAGCAAACGACACAAGCCCTGATATGCTGCCCCTCCCTCACCACCCAACTACTTACCCATCCTCACAAACACAAATTAGCCAACAGGCTACCCTGCATTGCACAGCTGCATACTGTAATGAAATCATGAACTTGAGGTCTAAAATTACTTACTTAAATTGAATAGACCTCACAAAGAAGGCCATCCTGATTTTTACTTGCAAAACTGGCTAAGTTCACTGGTGGATTGAAACCAGTTCCTCCACTCTCACCAGGGAGCATTCTTTAATCAGTAAGGAACAAGTAAAGCTTGATCTAAAGGTACAGGTCCACAAACTTCTTTTGTGGGCTATTTAAAGCTGCAGTTGTTTAAAAGATGTTTTAACATTTGCATTAACTCCTGTTGATTACAATCTAAGTAAACACAAACAATAGATTTCAAACATTCAAAATCAATTGAAGGAGAACAGAATTCATTTAGCAACCTCAGTATTGCAGTCAGATTTGTAGAATCTGACAAGCTCTGACTTGGTGTGTCAGGTAACAGGTGTAGATGTAGTAGCGGAAGGTCGTCGTGCCACAAACCCCTTGGTTTGGCGGCAGGTCTTGACGCACCTGAACGACATTTTTTTTTAGTTCTGTGCTTCTCGTGACTCCTTTTATTTGAATACAGTTTCCTTATGCTTCTCGTGAGACGTGAAACAGCAGTGGCCAGTGACTGTGGCTGGAAACTGAAGGGAGGAAGAAGAAACTGCTTCATAAACAAAGGAGACAATGCTAAAGAGGTCTTGAATTTAAAAGTTCACATACATAGCCTACACGGTGAACTAGGTTTGAAATGCTCAAGTTAAACAGTTTGAAAATACCTGTTTTAGAAATTGTTTTATTTTATGTTTACACCATAAATAGAGTAGTTCTAAGGCTAAGTGATATGCTGAAACAATAGAAGAATGGATGGATAAACAGATTGTTGCATTCAACAAAGCACAACTGTGCTACCACGTCAGACAAATCAAAAGTAATGCGCCTCTCGAAGAGCCAGGATGGATTTATGGAAAGTTATACAAACCCATTCGGAACCCATCACATAGAACACATGTTCACGTTCCACAACTGCAAAGGGGTTCATGAAATACACTTCAATCGGGTCATTTTTGCTTTTCCTTTAATTAGTAATTGGAAACAGATGTGTACCTAAAGAAAGGTGTAAATCTCTAAGGAAAAAAATTGAACACATCTGATTGTTGGAAAGTAACAACTGCTTTTTGGAAATAACTTTTATCAGGAGCAAATATTAGAATGAATGAAAGACCTCAGGCTGTTCTACAAGAACTGTAAAACTCAGTGATGGAACTGAAGGATATGCGGAGACTAACTGAAACAGCAGCTGGCTTGGATGATTGTGGCAACTGAAAATAGGAGTTTAGCCTGCCAGTCAGACTATAACAACAAAGGAAACCTGACATTATTAGTGAAAAGACAATCAGCCTTTAATAGAGCATCTGTTGTTATATTTATGTTGTGTTGAGGGGACAAAATGTGGCAGCTTCTGCCATCTGGACTCAATAAGCACCTGCTAGGATAGCCTGTTGGGGTAATCCCCAAAGAACTTAGTCAGGGTTTCATCAAATATTAAATTGGTGCGACTCAAAGAGGAAGCATACAGATAATAACTCTTCTTGTTCCTCCAGCATTTTGTGTGGAATAAACTCCATCACTTCTTACTGATGAAATCAGTATTTTTTTAAACAAAATGATCCAAAATTCTATATGCTTAATATTCAGTGAAAAGGAAAAAGCATCGGTTCACAGAAGCGCAACGGGTTGGATTTTTGGCTAATGAATTTGATAATAAAGTTCGTTTATGCTGAACTTGATCAGCAATTGCTTTCCATTTAGTTGACTCAGTTGTTGGTTATTAATCAATTCAAGGCAATATATAGAAACATGGATTTGCACAACACAGTAACAATCCCTTCAGCGTTCAACCATTAAACACACATTACACTTCTTCTCCATCAATACCTCTTTATTATTCCTCACAGTCCTATCAGATTCTCCTCTTCACTTATACAGCAGGAACAATTTAAAGTGGACAATTATTCTACTTGCCACATATCTTTCAGGTGTGGGGAGAAACCAGAGCACCCAGAGGAAACACAGGTTGCCACAGGGAGAATGGTAGACCACTCTGGTGGTACCACAGCCCAGTATTGAACAGGTCTGAAAATTATAGAGAAAAATTTTTCTTCAGTTGCCATTACAGCTGAACTAATGGTCGATTTGATATAATTTTGTTCTTTCATAGGATGCAGGAGAGGTGGACACTTTTGCCTGATTCCTCATTGTCCTTGAAGTGGTGGATGTCATCTTGAACAGCTTATGGGAAAGGTGCTCTCACTGTGCAATTGAGTCAGGACTCTTCGTGCTTGGACCCAATGATGGTGACAGATCAGTGATATATTTCCAAGTCAGGGCAGTGTGTGACATGGAAGGAAATTTGCCGTTGGTGCTTTTTCCATGTGGTCACCATATGGGAGAAAAGACTCATGGGGTGGTTACTGACCAGATAGGAGTCGTCCTGTTTTTCCCACACGAAGTATAGCAGGGTAATTTTCCACTTTGTGGAAAAGTGCCAGCATTTTAAATGTATTTTATAATTTAGAAATTACTTTGTGCTAAAACATCATAAATCTTGTGTGCACAATTTTGTTGTTGCATCAATGAAAATGAATGTCTTCGTAAAACGTGCCTTTGAACGTTTATAGGGCAGACAAATATTGGTGCAAGCCAAGCTGCATTCTTCACGGCCTGCAACAGAAATGAGATTGCAGATAACCATATGCCACAGTACATTGCCAAAATGTGGTCAACCATTAATATTGTCATGTACAGTAAAAGAGGAGTACAGACATGGAGGTCTCTGCACTCTGTGAGTAGCCTATTCCTATCAGACCACACCTCACAGAAGCTCTCACAATTTGCAATTCATTAAAAAACGTGCTCAGTTTCTAGATGGACTGGATAAAGTGTATATAATTCAGATCCTTTATGATCTTCTCGTAATTAAGTATTACTAGTGGTGTTGGTGGTAAATCACCATCCCTTTCCCTGATATAAAGTGCAATACTTGAGTCCTGATGCTTCACTGAACCTACTGTTCATGTCAGCCACGTCGGTTTCAGATATAGCTGATTTATACAGTCACCCCACCATCATGTGAAAGCAATGGCTTCAACATATGGCTCATGCTCTTTTCCCCAACATTTGGGTTTGTCATACAAAGGAATACTGAACATAATACTGAATACAAAGTCAATTCCAGATTAGGGACAATGTTGTACTTGGTTAAGGGGTTCTTCCACATAAGTTGGTTTATTCCAAAATGCATCTCAATAAGAATAACAAAATGTAACTGAAGAGTTGCTTCAATGTGTTACTTCAGCTGGTGGACCATGTAATGCTCAGATCAGGAACAGCCAACAGAAACTATGCTTCACTTCTGACATCTGCCCCGAAGTAATCCAATTCAGAAATGTCACTTTTTTTTCAAATCATCAAGAATGTAAGCTCAATAGACAACTAAGAAACACTAAGGAAAAAATTCAATTGTTATGTCTTACAGTTACAAAAATTAAAAAAAGATAATCCTTATCACAGCTTCCTGGCTCTTGGAATGAGGAATATTCACAGTTTACCTCTGAGACCAAATACAAGTCCACTAGATTCCTTTGATGCTAGTCTTGGTTCAGCAACTTACCCTGAACCGTTCTGTTCAAGCTATTTCTCAGCCACATTCAGGCTTAGCCATCAATTGTGATCACCTTTCTCAATAATGTTCTCACTGCTACTTAGACAAAAATTCAACTGATAGCCTTTTCTTTTGTGTTACTGTACATGCTCACAGGACTGGATCCAAGTGCGGAGAAATGGCAGACTCCCTCTGTCACAGCAGTTGCTGACACCGACTGGATCAGCTGATGAGGGGCATTGATCATGTGGATAATCAGAGGCTTTATCCCAGGGCTGAAATGGCTAACATGAGAGGGCACAGTTTTAAGGTGCTTGGAAGTAGGTACAGAGGAGATGTCGGGGTAAGTGTTTTTATGCAGAGTGTGTGGAATGAGCTGCTGGCGACAGTGGTGGAGGTGGATACAGTAGGGTCTTTTAAGAGACTCCTGGATAGGTACAGGGAGCTTAGAAAAATAGATGGATATGGGAAACTGGGGTAAGTTCCTGTTTGGCACAGTATTGTGGGTCGAAGAGCCTGTATTGTGCTGTAGGTTTTCTATGTTTCCAACCCCGGTGCGGTGGAAGGCTGTGGGAAGTGCTGGCAATTACTCAACTCCAGGATCAGAGAACGGCAGATTCCCCAACAAAGAGATGGAAACAAGAGGATAGACACAGGAACACCAACAGAGCCGTGGAGGAATAACTGAGCAACACCATGGGACAAATCATTCTCTCCAACACAATGACTCCATTAAGGCACTAATTGAAAGTCCTCCTTAAATAACTATAGAACATGGGGAAAGATTAACTTGACAAGATTAAACCCAAAACACAAGGATGTAATGGCTTTAGTTAAGATAGCAATTAGTAAATACAGGTACTTGAGAACCCCAGAAGCTCAACAAGCAAGCCAAGAGCTCCTGACATTTTGAACATTGTATATGTTTTGGGTCTCCACCTCCTCTTTCACGTTAAGCTGCATTTGGATACCCCTGTTGAACTGGAAAAGGATCACCATTAATCCACTAAAACGTGCAGAAATCTGCTAGTGTGACCTTCTTCCTACTGGAATCGTTCAATCCAAGCTTTGAAACCAGCCTCAGCTGCAGACTTTGGCTCTTGATTTTAATTACTGATAACATTTTCACCTAATTTTTGTATTTTTTCTGGAACCATTGTAATTTGCAAGAGTTGTCCAGAAATAAAAAAAAAACATTTTAACAAACTTCATTCTTGTTGCATGGTCATTTTCCAAATCCACTTATGATAGTTTTGATGACATCATGGTCCAATTAAGAGTGACCCGTAATACTCACTATCCAGGTTGGAGGCTCAGTAAAATTCTTGCAGAGGACCCTGAATATTTTAAACCATATAACAATTACAGCATGGAAACAGGTCATCTCGGCCCTTCGACTCTGTGCAGAACACTTACTCTCACCTAGTCCCACTGACCCGCACTCAGCCCATAACACTCCATTCCTTTCCTGTCCATATACCTATCCAATTTTACTTTAAATGACTATACTGAACCTGCCTCTGCCACTTCTACTGGAAGTTCATTCCACACAGCTACGACTCTCTGAGTAAAGAAATACCCCCTCGTGTTACCCTTAAACTTTTGCCCCCAAACTCTCAACTCATGTCCTCTTGTTTGAATCTCCCCTACTCTCAATGGAAAAAGTCTATCCACGTCAACTCTATCTATCCCCCTCATAATTTTAAATACCTCTATCAAGACCCCCCTCAATCTTCTATGCTCCAAAGAATAAAGACCTAACTTGTTCAACCTTTCCCTGTAACTTAGATGCTGAAACCCAGGTAACATTCTAGTAAATCTCTGTAAATTCAGTAAATTTTCTTTCTTTTCTGCTGATACCTTTCACTATGACAGTCTGACCTTTCACATTCCTACACCAATGCAGCAGTATCTTCAGGCTTTTAGCAACTTTAACTACGTTGCCTGATTTCATACGGTTCCTACTGAAACTTTGGGTCAGGATGATTATTATTTTTATTGCAGGTCCAATGTGGTTGAGTGAATTTATCCAAACTGGAGCTGAATGGTATGCCTGGCAAAGGTCTTCACCCCAAGCACTACTTTTTACATCTGGTAGACTCCAACTGATGATTTCTTCAGTACTGAGACTTCCTTCAAACGTTAGACATAGTGATCTCTTACTGCATCAATGAAAATCATTTGTGACACATATTTCAAATAATTTTCCTCTGTTCAGCCACAAGTTGAAATATTTTGAATGTCCTTTTGCCTCCTGTGATTAAACTTTACCTATTCAGCAATTAAAAAAAAGTGCCTTTGGTTAGTCACAAATCCATTTTGTTCATGTGGATGTAATCTTAAATTTATCTTGAAATAAACAGGAAAAATGTTTAATTAATGTCTAGTTTGCATTTGTCTCTAGTCCAATGATAGAAAAATGGACAATTTCTCTTTCTGGATCTCTACTACAAGTTTCTTTAATTACATAATTAGATAATTATCAAATAATGTAATCAAATAATTACATTTCTTACATACTTCCTTTTAACTCTACTCCAGATAACATGTTGACTTCTCTAAATAATTCCAATCAAGGGTCAAAGATCAACTTTATTTGCCATATAGGTTTACATGATTTCGAATTTGCTGTGGTGTAGTGGCACAACATACAACAATTAGAAAGAATAAAGAATTATATAAAATAAAATTAAAGGTTAAAGTACAGATATGAAATAAAATGTGCATCAATACCATAAATACCATGAGGTTTTTGTTTTAATGGTCCTACAGCACTTTGCAGAATGGAGCTTTGGAAAAAGCAGTTTGCTGGGTGGGTGGGGTCTG
Source organism: Hypanus sabinus (assembly GCF_030144855.1). Taxonomy (NCBI): domain Eukaryota; kingdom Metazoa; phylum Chordata; class Chondrichthyes; order Myliobatiformes; family Dasyatidae; genus Hypanus; species Hypanus sabinus. Next base: position 130,382,209 of record NC_082707.1, read on the forward strand.
CAATGATGTTTCCTGGACACATACAAGTCCTATAGTGGTGGTAGACTGCAGCCCTTGCTGCTGTCCTGACAGTTTGCTGTAGTTTTCCTGTATTGTGAGAGGACGCTGAACCAAACCAGACAGTAATGGCTGATGTGAGGATGCTCTCTGTGATGGCAGCATGGAAGATGCAATTTTATCAACAGCTACAAGGAGTAGATCCTCAGCTTTTTGTCCATGAAGAAGATATGGTTCTGCCACATGAGGTTCTGTGAAACTATCATACCCAGGAACCTGAATGTTGAGACAGTGCTGAGGGAGATATGGTTCTCCCACATGAGATCCTGTGAAATAATGATACCCAGGAACCTGAATGTTGAGACAGTGCTGAGGGAGATATGGTTCTCCCACATGAGATCCTGTGAAGTAATGATACCCAGGAACCTGAATGTTGAGACAGTGCTGAGGGAGATATGGTTCTCCCACATGAGATCCTGTGAAGTAATGATACCCAGGAACCTGAATGTTGAGACAGTGCTGAGGGAGGTATGGTTTTCCCACATGAGGTCCTGTTAAATAATGATACCCAGGAACCTGAATGTTGAGACAGTGCTGAGGGAGATATGGTTCTGCCACATGAGGTTCTGTGAAACTATCATACCCAGGAACCTGAATGTTGAGACAGTGCTGAGGGAGATATGGTTCTCCCACATGAGATCCTGTGAAGTAATGATACCCAGGAACCTGAATGTTGAGACAGTGCTGAGGGAGATATGGTTCTGCCACATGAGATCCTGTGAAGTAATGATACCCAGGAACCTGAATGTTGAGACGGTGCTGAGGGAGATATGGTTCTCCCACATGAGATCCTGTGAAGTAATGATACCCAGGAACCTGAATGTTGAGACGGTGCTGAGGGAGATATGGTTCTCCCACATGAGATCCTGTGAAGTAATGATACCCAGGAACCTGAATGTTGAGACAGTGCTGAGGGAGATATGGTTCTCCCACATGAGATCCTGTGAAGTAATGATACCCAGGAACCTGAATGTTGAGACAGTGCTGAGGGAGATATGGTTCTCCCACATGAGATCCTGTTAAATAATGATACCCAGGAACCTGAATGTTGAGACGGTGCTGAGGGAGATATGGTTCTCCCACATGAGATCCTGTGAAGTAATGATACCCAGGAACCTGAATGTTGAGGCAGTGCTGAGGGAGATATGGTTCTCCCACATGAGATCCTGTGAAGTAATGATACCCAGGAACCTGAATGTTGAGACGGTGCTGAGGGAGATATGGTTCTCCCACATGAGATCCTGTTAAATAATGATACCCAGGAACCTGAATGTTGAGGCAGTGCTAACTGTAGAATTATTGATGATGCGTGGGTAGAGACCCGACATGCTTTTCCTGAAGTCAATATGCATCTCCACTTGCTTGAGCTCCAACTTACTGTGATTGCACCAGGAGACTTGCTTATCTTCTTGCTGGTGGTACCTGGATTTGTGCCTTCTGGTGACCAGTCCAATGATAGTGGTGTATTCTGCAAACATTATCAGTTTAACTGATAGATCACTGGAAATGCAGTTATTGGTGTACAGAGATAATAAGAGAGGGGAGAGAACACACCCATGTGGTGCACCAGTGCTGACTGAGTGGGATGTGGGCATGTGCTTGCTGCATCTCAGATACTGCTTCCTGTCAGAGAGGAAGTTTGCGATCCACCTGCAGATGGGACCTGATACATTACATTTGCAGAGTTTCGGGGATAATGGTGGCAGTACTGGAATCAGCAAAGAGAACCCTGACATATGTACCCAGAGAGTTGAGATGCTCGAATATGAAGTCCAGATTGATGCTAACTGCATCATTTAGAAAACATAGAAAACCTACAGCACAATACAGGCCCTTCGGCCCACAAAGTTGTGTCAGACATGTCCCTACCTTAGAACGACCTAGGCTTACCCATAGCTCTCTATTTTTCTAAGCTCCATGTAGTCTCTTAAAAGACCCTATCGTTTCTGCCTCCACCACATTTGCCGGCAACCCATTCCATACACTCACCACTCTCTATGTAAAAAACTTACCCCTGACATCTCCTCTGTACCTGCTTCCAAGCACCTTAAACCTGTGTTGTCTCATGCTAGCCATTTCAATACTGGGGAAAAGCCTCTGACTATCCACACGATCAATGCCTCTCATTATCTTGTACACCTCTATCAGGTCACCTCTCATCCTCCATCACTCCAAGGAGAAAAGGCTGAATTTACTCAAGCTATTCTCATAAGGCATGCTCCCCAATCCAGGCAACTTCCTTGTAAATCTCCTCTGCACCCTTTCTATGGTTTCTATGTCCTTCCTGTAGTGAGGCGACCAGAATTGGGCACAATACTCCAAGTGGGGTCTGACTAGAGTCCTATATAGCTGCAACATTACCTCTTGACTTTTAAGCTCAGTCCCACGATTGATGAAGGCCAATTCAGGGTACGCCTTCTTATCCACAGTGTCAACCTGCTTAGCAGCTTTGAGTGTCCAATGGACTCCGACCCTAAGATCCCTCTGATCCTCCACACTGTCAAGAGTCTTCCCATTAATGCTATATTCTGCCATCATATTTGCCATCATACTTGACCTACAAAAATGAACCACTTCACACTTAACTGGGTTGAACTCCATCTGCCACTTCTCAGCCCAGTTTTGCATTCTATCAATGTCCCGCTGTGATCTCTGACAGTCCTCCACACTATCCACAACACCCCCAACCTTTGTGTCATCAGCAAATTTATTAACCCATCCCTCCACTTCCTCATCCAGGTCACTTACAAAAATTACAAAGAGTAGGTGTCCCAGAACAGATCCCTGAGGCACACCACTGGTCACGGACCTCCATGCAGAATATGACCCATCTACAACCACTCTTTGCTTTCTGTGGGTAAGCCAGTTCTTGATCCACAAAGCAATGTCCCCTTGGATCCCATGCTTCCTTACTTTCTCAATAAGCCTTGCATGGGGTACCTTATCAACTGCCTTGCTAAAATCCATGTACACTACATCTATGGCTCTACCTTCATCAATGTGTTTAGTCACATCCTCAAAAAATTCAATCAGGCTCGTAAGACATGGCCTGCCTTTGACAAAGCCATGCTGACTATTCCTAATCATATTATGCCTCTCCAAATGTTCATAAATCCTGCCTGTCAGGATCTTCTCCATCAACTTACCAACCACTGAAGTAAGACTTACTGGCCTATAATTTCCTGGGCTATCCCTACTCCCCTTTTTGAATAAGGAAACAACATCCGCAACCCTCCATTCCTCCGGTACCTCTCCCATCCTCACTGATGATGCAAACATCATTGCCAGAAGCTCAGCAATCTCCTCCATTGCTTCCCACAGTAGGCTAGGGTACATCCCATCCAGTCCTGGTGACAACTTATCAAGCTATTGGCTGTGTAGGTGAACTGCAATAGATACAGAAAATTTCAAATTAGGTATTTGATAAAAGACATGACCAGCCTTTCATAGGACTTCAGTCAATGTGATAAAAATTTAGAGGCAATGTGGCTGATGAACAAGGGTGGCAATGGTGATGAGCTAATGTGTTTAATTATAAAAATAAAACTTTTAGCAAAAGCAGTTATATTACTGTAGGGAATAATTAAATGCATTTATTTCCAATACACTCTAGAATTCTCTTGTCAACAAAAATAATGATAGGGAAAGTATAATTTTTTAAGCTTATAATCCTAATTGGGAAGTACTTACTCTTCATCCAATAATATCCATGTCCAATACATACCAGAACGCGATTTCCGTGTTAATATTGAAGTTCATGAAGCAATATGATACTAACCAATCAATAAAAGGATATACTCATCCAAAGGTGCAGGAGAGATGGTAGTGAAGAATCCATAGTAATTCTTTGCCTGCACTTTATTACAGTTTTGTGAAAGTATCTGATACTCATGCATTGACGGTTATTACAAAACTTGGTGAAATAATAAAGAATGCTCACGGTGTGGATGGCACCTGGAGATACTAGCACAAGGACAGTTAAGGACCAAATCTCTTCTTCCCCAAAGTAAGAAATTTATTCCAACCTTTTGTTTCTGCAACAACACACGCAAAATGCTGGAGGAACTCAGCAGGCCAGGCAGCATCTGTGGAAAAGGGTAAATAGTCGACATTTTGGGCCAAGACCCTTCATGAGGATTGGGAAAAATGAGGAGAAGTCAGAATGAGAAGGTGGGGGTCGAGGAGGAAGAAGTACAAAGTGGGAAGTGATATGTGAAGCCAGGAGAGGGGGAGGGGTGAGGAAAAGATTTGAAAAGTTGCTTGGTGAAAGAGAAAAAGGGCATAGGAATCTGAGAGACAATGACAGAAGACCATGGACGAAAAGGAAGGGGGAGGAGCAGCAGAGGAGATGAGGCGAGAGAGGGAAAGGGGAATGGAGAACGGTGAAGGGGGCAGGAGCAATTACTGGAATTTTGAGAAATTGATATTCATGTCATCAGTTTTGAGGCTGCTCAGATGGAATACACCCTGCATGTGGCCTCCTCAAGAAGGTCATGGACTCACATGTCGGAATGGGAATGGGAAGTAGAATTGAAATGGGTAGCCGGGGGAGATCCTGCTTTTTCTGGCAGACAGAGTGAAGGTGCTTGGAGAAGCGGTCTGCCAATTTACGTTGGGTCTCACTGATATACAGGAGGCCACACCGGGATCACCGCACACAGTAGGTGACCCCAACAGACTCAGAGGTTAAGTGGCATCCACCTCCCCTGCCCATCACCTACCTCTGGTGTTCCTCCCCCTTCTCTTTCTTCCATGGTGCCCTGTCCTCTCCTATCAGATTCCTCCCTCTCCAGCTCCTTACTTCACCCCCTCCCCTTCTCTTGGCTTCACCTAACACCTCGTACTTCTTCATCCCCTCCCTCCACCTTTTTATTCTGTCTTCTGCCCTTCCTTTCCAGTCCTGATGAAGGGTCTCAGCCCAAAATGTCAACTGTTTACTCTTTTCCAATAGTGCTGCCTCATCTGCTGAGTTCTTCCAACATTTTGTGTATGTGGATTGGGTCTTCAGCATCTATAGATTTTCTTGTGTTTGTGATTTTGTTTCTGCAGTAGCATCAGATTTCACTGACTATTCATGTCCTTTAAAAGTGTTCGATTAAACGTGAAGCATTTCCCTTCGTGGTGAATAAATACACCGATGCTACTGAGTTTATACTGAAATCATCCATCTCAGCTTAAAAGAAAACAGCATCAATTCCCATGCAAAAGAGGGGCTTGTCTTCATAAAGTGCCTTTCCCAGCTCACAGATGTCCTGAAGGAGTGAACTTATGAAATGTAATCACTGTGATAGGACATGTGGCAGCGGTGAGGTACAATGTCAAGACAGTGCTGGTGAACCATGGCAATGTTCTGTAGGCTGCTAACAAAACTTCTAAGTATACCTCTTCTGAATTATTCTCACTGCAATTTGCAGCGTGTAATTTCTCCTTAGGCAATGTACTTTTGAACGGACTTATCTGTGGATTTCAGTCTCCTGAAGGACTCAGGAGGACTTAACTCTAAAGCAAGCAGGTACGACACCGTTCAGTAGATGAGGGTTCATTGCCATGGCTGGCGGTGAGGCAGGAGAGGGAGACTCCAAGCCAGGCTGAAATGCAGAGGGTTGATTGTTGTATCATAGGGAAATGAGGAATTGCTGTGTTCTGCATTTTACTGAGGTGTGGCCTACTCCGAGCACACCGGACATGAAGGCTTCTGGGTACACAGGATGGGAGTGTGTGTTTCATGATAAACTCTCTGCGTGCTCCAATGATTTAGCATGATGGGTGTGATTTGGTAGCCATTACAGAAATGTGGTTGCAGGGTGGAGAGAATTGGGAATTAAATATCCAAGGATATCAGGTATACAGAAGGATAGGCAGGAAGGTAAGGGAGGTGGGGTATCTTAATGAAGGACGAGATCAGGGTGACAGTGAGAGATGATATAAGATCTGAGGAGCAGAATGTTGAATCCATCTAGGTAGAGTTTAAGAACAGAAAAGGGAAACAGATCACTGGTGGGAGTTGTCTATAGACCACCAAATAATAACTTTACAAGTGGCACAGGCAATAAACTGAGACTGAGGCATGTAAGAATGGAACAGCAGTTATTGTGCACATAGATTGGGTGAATCAAGTTGGACAAGGCAGTCTTGAGGAGGACTTCATAGAATGCATCCGTGATGGCTTTCTTGAACAGCATGTTACTGAACTTACAAGGAACGTGCTATCTTGGATCTGGTCCTGTGCAATGAGACAGGTAAAATGAACAATCTTGTAGTTAGGGATCCTCTTGGAAAGAGTAATCACAGTATGACTGAGTTTCTCATACAAATGGAAGGTGCAATAGTTCAATCCAAAATCAGTGTAATATGCCTAAACAAGGGAGACTACAATGGGATGAGGGAGGAGTTGGAAAGGATAGACTGGGAACACAGGCTATATGGTGGGATGGTTGAGGAACACCGGAAGACTTTCAAAGTGATTTTTCGTGGTGCTCGACAAAAGTATATTCCAATTAAAAGCAAGGACATCAGGGTGGGGAGAGCCAGCCTTGGATAACTAATGAAATAAAGGAAGGCATCAAACTAAAAGTTTATGCATACAAAATCACCAAGAGTAGTGTGAAACTGGAAGAATGGGAACAAGGAACTACTAAGTGAGCAATAAAGAAATGGAAGATAGATTATGAAAATACACTAGCAAAAATATAAAAATGGAGAGTAAAAGTTTTTATAACTATATAAAGTGGAAAAGGGTGGCCAAAGTGAAAGGTCTCTTGGAAGATGAGAAGGGAGAATTGATATTGGGTAATGAAGAAGTAGCCAAGGCTTTGAATGACTATTTTGTGTCAGTCTTCACGGTGGAGACAATGGCTAACATGCCGAAGAGAGATGATGTGGATGTGGTGGGAGGTGAGGATCTCGATACAATAGCTATTGCAAAAGAGGTTGTGCTGAGCAAACTTGTCGGCCTAAAGATAGACAAGTCCCCTGGTCCTGATCAAATGCATCTCAGGGTACTGAGAGAAATGGCAGAGATTATAGTAGAGACTTTGGTGATAATTTACCAAAATTCTCTTGACTCTGGGCAGGTCCTGGCACATCTCTGTTCAAAAAAAGATGCAGGGAAAAGGCAGGGAACGATAGGCCAATTACATTAACATCTGTAGTTGGGAAAATGCTTGAGGCTATCATTAAAGAAGAAATAATGAGGCTTCTGGAAAGAAATAGATCCATCAGGCAAACACAGCATGGATTCAACAAAGGTAGGTCCTGTTTGACGAATTTACTGGAGCACTTTGAGGCTATAAGAAGCGCAGTGGATAGAGGGGAACAGATGGACATTATTTACTTGGATTTCCAGAAGGTGTTCGATAAGATGCCACATAAAAGACTTATCCATGAGATGATGCATAGAGTTGGGGGTGATGCATTAGCATGGATAGAGGATTGGTTAACTAATAGAACACAGAGAGTTGGGATACATGGGTGTTTTTCTGGTTGGCAATCAGTGGTGAGTGGTGTGTTGCAGGGGTCGGTGCTGGGCCTGCAACTGTTCATGATATACATTAATGATCTGGAAGAGGGGACCATGTGTGGTTTATCTAAGTTTGCTGATGATACTAAATTGAATGGAAAAGCAAATTGTGTGGAGTATACGGAGAGTCTGCTGAGAGATACAGATAGGTTAAGTGAATGAGCAAGGGTCTGGCAGACGGAGCACAGTGTTGGTAAATGCGAGGTCATCCACTTTGGAAGGAAAAATGGAAGATCAGATTATTTAAATAGTAAAAGATTGCAGCGTGCTGCTGTGCAGAGGGACTTCTGGGTGCTTGTGCATGAATCGCAAAAGGTTGGTTTGCAAGTGCAGCAGGCTATCAAGAAGGCAAATGGAATGCAGGCCTTCATTGCTAGAGGTGTTGAATTTATAGCAGGGAGATAATGCTGCAACTGTGCAGGGTGCTGGTGAGTACTGCGTGAGTTTCTGGTCTCCTGACTTGAGGAAGGACATACTGGCTTTGCAGGCGGTGCAGAGGAGTTTCACCAGGTTGATTCCAGAGATTAGGGTGTTAGACTATGAGGAGAGATTGTGTTGCCTGGGACTATGCTCAGTGGAATTCAGAAGGATGAGAGGAGATCTTATAGAAACATATAACATTATGAAAGGAATAGATAAGATAGAGGCAGGAAAGCTGTTTCCACTGGTAGGTGAGACTAGGACGAGGGACATAACCTCAAGATTCGGGGGAGTAGATTTAGAAAGGAGATAAGGAACTGATTTTCCCAGAGAGTGGAGAATCTGTGGAATTCTCTGCTCAATGAAGCAGTGGAGGCTACCTCAGTAAATATATTTAAGACAAGGCTGGATAGATTTTTGCATAGTAAGGGAATTAAGGGTAATGGGGAAAAGGAAGGTAGGTGGAGGTGAGTCCATTGTCAGATCAGACATGATTTTATTGAATGGCGGAGCAGGATCAACGGGCCAGATGGCCTACTCCTGCTCCTATTTCTTTTGTTCTTATGTTCTAGTGTTGGAGCATGGCCAAGTGGTTAAGGCGTTTGGCTAGTGATCTGAAGGTTGCTAGTTCGAGCCTTGGCTGAGGCTGTGTGTGTGCCCTTGAGCAGGGCACTTAACCACACATTGCTCTGCGACGACACCGGTGCCAAGCTGCATGGGTCTAATGCCCTTCCCTTGGACAACATTGGTGGTGTGGAGAGGGGAGACTTGCAGCTTGGGCAACTGCTGGTCTTCCATAAACAAAAAAACTTGCCCAGGCTTGTGCCCTGGAAACTTTCAAGGCACAAATCCATGGTCTATCGAGACTAATAGAGGCCTACCTACCTTATGTAATGCAGCAGTTTTGTTGTACTCACGTTCCCCTAACCTGGGACACCTAATGATCAAATGCATCATTGTATTTACCAAGATAGTTCTGCTCCATGACCCTGACTGCAATTTACATACCAGCATTGGCCAAATATAATCAAGCATTTGAGATACTGCATGATGCTGTCTCCAAACAAGAAACAAGTCTATCCTGATGTATTCAAAATCCTAGTCGAGGACTTCAACCAGGCTTGTTTGAAGAAAACCCTACCCAATTAGCATCAGCATATAACCTCTAGCATCAGAGGTCCCAACACACTAGACTACTGCTATACTCTGATAAAGAATGCCCATCTTCCATGCCGAGACTGTATTTTAGGAGATCTGATCACTTGGCTGTCCATCTCCTACCTGAATACAGGCAGAACTTAAAGAGCAAGGGTGTGGAGAGTAGGACAACAAAGGGGTGGTCGTGGGAGACTGAGGAGCGGCTTAAGAATTGTTTTGAGTCAGTGGACTGGGCCGTGTTCAAGGGTTCATCAGTGAATCTGAATGAATACACCATGGCTGGCACCCACAAAATCATTCAGTCTTCCCCAACCAGAAGCCGCTCGTGAACCGTGAAATCCACAATCTGCTGAGGGCCAGATCAGAGTCATTCAGGTCTGGTGACCAAGGAAGATACAAGAGATCCAGGTATGATCCCCAGAAAGTCATCTCATGGTCAAAGTGACAATTATGGACTAAACTTGAATCAATGAAGGATACCGGCAGCTGTGGCAGGGCATGAATGATATTATAACCATATAACAATTACAGCACAGAAACAGGCCATCTCGGCCTTCTAGTCCATGCCAAACTCTTTTAGAAAGTGAAATCAAGTGAAAAGGTGACAACAGGACTTCACTTCCAATGAGCTCAATGCTCACTTTGACTGTCAAAATATAGAATAACCTTCACTAACTACCACAGCCCCCGAGGATCCTGTCATTTTGGTCTCTGAGGCCGATGTGAGTGCATTCTTCAGGAGGCTAAGCCCACAGAAATTTCTGGCCCAGACGGGGTACCTGGCAGAGTACTAAACACCGTGCTGATCAACTGGCTGGAGTGTTCAGCAATAGTTTTAACGTCTCACTTTGGCATTCTGAAGTACCCACCTGTTTAAAGCAGGCTTCAATTACACCAGACCACAAGTAGAATGTGGTGACTTCCCTCACTGTCTGTTGTCCGCTGTGGTAAAGTATTTCGAGAGGTTGGAGATGAAGCACATCAACCCCTGCATGAGAAGTGAGTTGAAGCATCCTGAAGAAGGGTCTTAACCTGAATTGTCGACTGTCTATTCACTTCCACGGATGCTGCCTGACCTGCTGAGCTTCTCCTGCATTTTGCCACAGCAACAACCTCTCACTCAATTTCAGCAAGACCTAAGAGCTGATTACCAACATAAGGAGGAGGAAATGACAGGTCCATAAGCCAAAGGTCATTTGGGGGATCAGAGGTGGAGAGGGTCAGCAACTGTAAGTTCCTCGGTGTTATCATTTTAGAGAACCTGTCCTGGGCCCAGCATGTAAGTACATTTATGAAGAAAGCACGGCATTGCTTCCACTTCCTTAGAAGTTTGCAAAGACTCAGAATGACATCTAAAACTTCAGTGAACTTCCAAGAACTATGTGGTGGAGAGTATATTGACTGGTTGCATCACAGCCTGGTTTGGAGACACCAATGAAAGCAGACTACAGGGAGTTAGGAAGGAATCTAAGAAGCCGGACTTCAAGGGTATAAATCTTCGGATTACTGCCTGTGCCACACAACAGTGAGGATAGGAATAGAATGAAGTGGCCAATAAATGTGTGGCTGATGAATTGGAGCAACAGGCAGGGATTCAGATTTCTGGATAATTGGGGCCTTTCCTAGGGCAAGCATGAATTGTACAAAATGAATAGGTTGCATTTGAATCCGAGGGGGGCCAATATTCTTGTGGGCAGGTTTACTAGAGCTTTTGGGAGTGGTTTAAACTAATATCACAGGGGGATGAGAACCAGGATGATAGAGTCGAGGATGAGCCAGCAGGTAGATGATAGGTGTAACATGGATGTAAGGAATTACAGAGCAAAGAGTTAAGCTGTATCACAGAGGCAAAATTCAAAACGGTGAAGAATGCGGGACTGAAGTAGTCGCATTAAATGCGAGTAGCGTTCAGAATAAGGTGGAGAAACTCGTGGTGCATTAGAGATTGGTGGGTATGATGTTGTGGGCATCACCGAATCATTGCTGAAAGAATGCTATAGTTGGGAGCTTAACTTCAAAGGATATACTTTGTGTTGTATCAAAAGGACAGACAGGATGGCATCGGTGGTGGTGTGGCTCTGTTCGTAAGAGATAGAAATACATCTTTAGAAAGAGGTGACATAGGGTCAGAGAATCCTGCTGAAGGATCTCAGCCTGAAATGTCAGCTGTATTCTTTTCCATAGATGCTGCCCTGCTTGCTGAGTTCTTTCAGTATTTTGTGTCTGTTACTTGAAATTTCAGCATCTGCAGATTTTCCCTAGTTTGTGATAGGGTCAGAGAATGTTGATTTTCTGTGGGCAGAGTTAAGAAACTGCAAAAGTACAAAAAAAAACATTATGAGAAGCATTTATAGACCTCCAAATAGTAGCCAAGATGTGGGGTTGAGATTGCAAAGGGAGCTGGAAAAGGCATGTAATAAGGGTAATGTCACAATTGTAACGGGGAACTTCAATATGCAAGGGGATTGGAAAAATCAGGTTGGCGTTAGATCACAGAAGAGAGCATTTGTTGATTGCCTACAAGATGGGCTTTTCAGAACAGCTTGTGCTTGAGCCTGCTAGGGGAAAGGCTATCTTAAATGGGTGTCAGATCTTATCAGGGAGCTTAACATAAAGGAACCCTTAGGAGGCAGAGATCATAATATGATTGAATTCATCCTGCGTTTTGAGAGGGAAGTCACATGTATCAGTATTGCAGTGGAATAAAGGGAATTACAGAGGCATGAGAGAGGAGCTTGCCCAAGTGGATTGGAGAAGGATTCTGGTGGGGATGACTACAGAACAGAGATGGCTGAAGTTTCTGGAATAGTTCACAAAGCACAGAAGAAAAAGTTCTTAAATGGCAGGGGTAAGCAACTGTGGCTGACAAGGGAAATTAAGGACTGCATAAAAGCCAAGAAAAGGGCATATAAGGTAGCAAAAGTGAGTGGGAAGTTGGATGATTGGGAAGCTTTTAAAATCCAACAAAACATAATTAAGAAAGGTATAAGAAGGGAATAGATGAAATATGAGGGTAAACTAGACAATAATATAAAACAGGATACTAAAAGCTTTTTCAGTTATACAAAAAATAAAAGGGAGGTGAGAGTTGATATTGGACCATTGGAAAATTTTGCTGGTGTGATAGTAATAGGGAACGACGAAATGACAGATGAACATAATGAGTACTTTGCATCAGTCTTTGCTGTGGAGGACACAAGCAGTGTGCCAGAGGTCCATGAGTGTTAGGGAGCAGGAGAGAGTGCCATTGATATTACAAAGGAAAAAGTGCTAGGCAAACTCAAAGGTCCTAAGGTGGATAAGTCTCCTGGACCAGATGCACTACATCCCAGAGTCCTGAGAGAGGTTGCAGCAGAGAGAATGGATGCATTGGTCATGACCCGTCAAGAATCTCTTGATTCTGGCATGGTCCTGGAACATTGCAAATGTCACTCCGCACTTTAAGAAGAGAGGAAGGCAAAAGAAGGGAAATTATAGACCAGTCAGCCTAACCTCAGTAGTCAGGAAAGTGTTGGAGTCTATTGCTAAGGATGTTGTTTTTGGGCTACTTGGAGACTAATGATAAAATAAGTCAAAGTCAGCATGGTTTCTGTCACAAGAAATCTTCACTGACAAATCTGTTAGAGTTCTTCGAGAAAGTAACAAGCAGTGGACAGTGGATGTCATTTACTTGGATTTTCATTTGATAAGGTGTCACACCTGATGCTGCTTATCAAGATAAAATCCCAAGCCATTAAAGGAAAGATACTGACATAGATAGAAGAATGACTTACAGGCAGGAGGCAGTGAGTGGGAATAAAGGGAGCCTTTTCTGGTTGGCTGCCAGTGACTAGTGATGTACCTCAGGGGTCAATATTGGGACCACTACTTTTCACATTGTTTGCCAGTGATTTAGATAATGGAATTGATGGCTTTGTGGCAAAGTTTGTGGATGATTCAAAGATAGTTGGAGGGGTAGTTATTACTGAGGAAGCAATCCAATAGTAACAGGACTTAGACAAATTGGAAGAATGGGTAAAAAAGTGGCAGATGGAATACAGTGTTCAGGGAAATGTATGATAATGCATTTGGGTACAATGAACAATAGTTCAGACTATTATCTAAATGGGGAGAAAATTTAGACATCAGGGATGAGGGATGCAAAGGGACTTAGGAGTCCTTGTGTAAGGTTCCCTGAAGGTTAATTTACAAGTTGAGTCTGTAGCAAAGAAGGCAAATGCAATATTGACAATTATTTCAATGGAAATAGAATATAAAAACACTAGTCAGGCCACACTTGGAGTATTGTCAACAGTTTTGGGCCCCATATTTAGGAAAGGATGTGTTGTTGTTGGACAAAGTCCAGAGGAGGTTCACAGGGATGATTCTGAGAATAAAGTGGTTAACATATAGGGAGCGTTTTGCAGCCTTGGGCCTGTACTCACTGAAATTAAAGAATGTGAGGGGGAGGGATCTCATTGAACCCTACTGAATGCTGAAAGGACTAGATAGGGTGGACGTGGAGAGGATGCTTCCTCTGGTGGGGGTATTCAGAACTAGAAGGCGCAGCCTCAAAATTTAGGGGCCACCTTGTAGAACAGAGGTAAGGAGGGAATTTTTTTACCCAAGGAGTATTGATTCTGTGGAATGCTTTTCCACAAACTATGGTAGAGGCCAAGTCCATGGGTATATTTAAAGTGGAAATTTATAATTTCCTGATTGGTCAGGCATTAAAGGATATGGTGAGAAGGTAGGTGTATGGGGTTAAGTGGGATCTGGGATCAGCCAATCAGCCATAATGGAATGGTGGAGCAGACTTGATGGGCTGAATGGCTTAATTCTGCTCCCATGTTTTATGGCCTTGTGTCCTCAAATGGAAAATCCTACAAAAAAGTAGTGGATACAGTCAATTCTATAAAGCCCTCCCCATCACTGAGTGTGTTGATGCAGCATTGTCCTAGAAAATCAGCGTCCACCATCAAGGGCCCCACCACACAGGTCATGCTGTCTTCTTGCTGCTGCCATCAGAACTGTGACACAGGAGCCTCAGGACTCCCACCGCCAGGTTCATGAACAGTTATTACCCCTCAACCATCAGGCTCTTGAACCAGAGGGGGTAACTTCAGTTATATTCACCTGCGTCATCACTGAAACATTCCCACAACCTGTGGGCTTACCTTCAAGAACATATCTGATGCTCTTGATATTGATTGCTTCTATATTTATTACTATTATTGTTATTATTTCTTTTTTATTTTGCATTTGCACGTCTTGTCTTTTGCACATTGGTTGTTTGCCTGTTCTGTTTGGCAAGGTCTTTCATTGATTTTTATTATCATTCTTAGATATACTAAGTCTGCCCGCAAGAAAACGCATCTCAGAGTTGTATATGGTGACATATATGTACTTTGATAATAACTTTGAACTTTAAACAAAAAGCAGCAAAGAACCTCTTAAATGTGTTCTTATACACTGACACAAAGATTTCAGAATTCGGATTCCATGAAAATGATCATTCCAGACACATGATCATATATATTCTAGAATGTTCTTGCATAATTGTTTTGTTTTAATAGTTGAAAGCAGACAGTGAAGCATGCTGATAAGAGTTTCTAACTGATGTCTTTCCCGGGGACATCTGGGATTTGAAATGCTGAATTCCATTGCACAATTAATGAGGATGGTGTTGATGCCCGAACATGACCTTCAAATTACAATGCTAACATTGAGACTACCCTTCATTTCAACATGTCAGACATGCCTCGCTGAATGCACCAAATGATTGCTGATTGTAAGGAAATGCAAATTTAGCAAAACAGAACTTTCTTGAGCAGTCCTGAAGGCCATTCTTTTCTGCATTGCTACCAGTGGAGAACAAGAAAGGGATAATGTTAATGACAATGCAGATTTGAAGCTAGCAGCAAAACAGACAAAATGCGAAATGTGCTCAGAAAAATAACATGATCATGTCAGCAACAATTGATGCATTTAGCTTGAGGCTGAAGTTCAACAGGTGTAGTCTGGCTATTTTGATGTTTTTGCATATAAAGCGGGGTCACATTTAGCCTGGAGTTACAACATCTGGCTTGAAAACATTCTTCTGACCAAGCTTTGCAAAACAGAACGAAACTATTAACAGCTTAATTGTCCCTTGACATATCACAAGAATACCTCTGACAGAGCTGCCTGATAAATGGCAAGGTACCCTCCAAGGGCCTGTTGGTACCTGCAACTACGCTGCATTTAGATAAACAAAAATAACTTAGTATGTTAACATAAATGGACTTAAGGTAGAAAAGGTGAAATTAGTTACCTTCAAGAACAAAAATCAAATATAAATGCATTTTATAAACTACATATTGATTATAGTTCAATGTGTTATAATGACCAGAAGATATTAAATGTGATTGGAATGGGTATATTATACAGCAAGCAGACATTCAATATAATGAGGGATACCTGGCCAACTCATTGATTTAGGCAAACTGTTTTAAACTATTTAAAACTGGTGGGGTAGGAGCTTCAGGGATGTGATTAGTATGTCTGAAATCTTTAAGCCTCATTCATTGGGTGCAATCTATTCCTTCTGCCTTTAAGTGGCTCCTTCCTAGTGGGTTTGTGTGGGTGAACACTGGCCATCTTGACATAAAGTTCCCGAATTTAACAGAAGCTAATGTCTTCCCTGTTTGTGGAGCCTATAATGCCACATTTGAAGCAAAGGGTTAACAATGGCACTCTTGAAAGAGATTGGAAATATTCCTGAAGAATTGTTAAGGTGAACAGCTGAAAAAGGACTGGAAAGTGAAATTGCTAGTCAGCATCTGGGAACAAAGTTAGAAGAGAAAGAGTCAGGTCTCACAGACTAAAGGTGATAGGTGAAAGAATCCACACCATCTTATTCCTTGAGCCACCTGTTTGGTTTCTGCCAACATTTTTGACCTAGGCTTTAACTCCTGAATGTGAGCTCAGGCTTGGTATAGTGAGAGTGAAATGTTGCTTTCTTTCAGCTGTGAAATGAGCTTTTTAATCTCCCATTGGTCATCTGCCAGGACCACATTCTTCTCCAGCCACGTGTCCTTGCCCACAGCTCAGTTGCTCTGACTCTAGCCTATTGCTCCACCAGAGGATGATCTCTCAGCCACTGTTCCTTGTTCTCTGAAATTCCCTCCCAAACCATTTGGCTTCGCACCCTTCCCTCAAACATCCTCTTTCCTGACTTGGCATTTATCAATCCCCTTTCAAAGGGCTCTGAGACATTCCTTTATGTGGGAACACAAGTAATTGCAGTGGGATTGAAAATCAAGCTATGTGTTTTTTTAAGTCTAAACACACCTGAGGCATTTATTTATCTGTCGTTGTGGCTTGAAGATCTGAACCTCAGCCTACACTGCCATCTATGGATCATTTCTATAAATTAAAAGACAAATTGGGAGTACACTATTCCATCCTTCTCAAGTGCTGAAAATACTTTTCAATTCTCCTTTTCTGCATTTTTCTGGAAATTTAAAATGTTGTAAAATTGTGTATCTTGCCATCAACCACCTTAGGCACTCATTTCTAATCGTTAACAACGCTGCTGCTCCACTCTCATCCTCTGGGTCTGAAATACCTGATGAGGCCAATGTGGGAACTACGGACTCTACCACAGATGGAGAGGACATTGTTGGCAGGGTGTGGGTGGGGAATTTTGTAAGGTGATTTATTCCTCTTGCTGTTTATGTGGGGTCTACATGCTTTCAATGCATAGTCTTATGTTTTTCAACACCATTCCAAAATATTCTTCTCCACTTTGAGTGATCATGAGCCAGAGATTCCCAGACATTAGTGGAGATGCTGCACATTTTCCAAAAAAAAAGACTTTACAAGCATCCTTCTCTGTCTTCTTAAAAATCCTCTGCATGGCCAGAGTACAGGGCCCACAGGCTCTTTTGGCCTTCTGGCATTGCATGTTCATCAGAACTGGGTGAATGATGATGCTGGAGATGTTGGCTTGCAATTGGAGGTCAGCACAGGTTCACCTCTGGATTTGGAGAATATTGCAGTAATGACCATGATTACTCCAGTGCCTTCATGTGTTGACTGTGGGTGGTCCACATCTCCAAAGCAAGAAGATCAGCGATCACTACTACCTGATGGACAATGAGCAGTATGCTGGGTTTGAGGTCATTACCTTTGAACCTACTTTCCTCTCATGGCCAATGGTTGTGTTGGTACATTGGAGGTAGCGATAGATGTCATCACAAATGTCAGTATTTACTAGAAAATGGCTCCCAAGAAATAAAGTGTAATTCATATTATTCAAAAGTCAAAGTAAATTTACTATCAAAGTGTGTACATGTTATCATATACTAACTTGAGATTCATTTTCTTGGGGGCATTTACAGGAAAGTAAAGAAATACAACAGAATTTATAAAAATATACATAAACACAGACTACAAACAACCAATGTGCTAAAGGAGATAGATTGTGCAAATAAAAATAGATATGGTATATGAATAAATCAATAATACTGAGAACAAGAGTTACTGAGTCCTTAAAAGTGAATTCAAAGTTGAGGTGAGTGAAGTTATCCACACTTGTTCCAGAGCCTGATGATTGTAGAGCAATAACTTCTTCTGAACATGGTGCTGTGGGACCTAAGGCCCTGTTACCTCTTGCACGATGGTAGTAATGAGAAGAATGCATGGCCTGGATGGTGGGGGTCCTTGATGATGGATGCTGCACTCCTTGTAGGTGGGCTCAATGGTGAGGACAGTTATGTCTGTGATAGAGTAGGTGGTATACATGAGTTTCTGTGGACATTTTTTCATCTAGGGTGTCAGTGTTTCTTTAACAGGTCATGATGCAACTAGTCGGGATACTACACACTCCATCCACAGAAGTTTGTCAAAGTTTTAGTTGACATGCTGAATCTATGTAAACTTATAAGTGGTGCTTGTGTGCCTTCTTTGTTATGGCACCTGCCTGCTGGTCCCAGGACCAATCCTCTGATATGGTAATGCCCATGATTTTAAAGTTACTGACCCTCTCCACCTCCAGTCCCCTAATAAGGAAAGGCTTCTTCCTCCTATAGTCGAGAAATAGCTCTTTGGTTTTGCTGACGTTGAGTGAGAGATTGTTGTTGTTTCGATCTCCCTCCTGTTTGCCAGTTCGACTCTACCTTTGGTTTGGCCACAACAGTGATGTCATCAGCAAACTTAAATATGACATTAGTGCTATACTTAGACACACAATTGAAGGATTAAAATGAGTAGAGGAGGAGGCTAAGCACCCAGCTTCATGGTGCACCTGTGCTGATGGTGAGTGTGGAGGGGATGTTGTTACCAATCCTTACTGACTGGGATCTGCAAGTGAGGAAATTGAGGAAACCAGTTGTACGGGGAAGTATTGAGGCCTAGGGCCTGGAGCTTAGTGATTAGCTTTGAGGGGATGATAGCATTGAATGTTGAGCTGTAGTCAATGAAGAGCAGCCTAATGGATGCATCTTCATAGTCCAGATGTTCCAGAGCTGAGTAAAGAGTCAATGAAATGGCATCTGCAGTTGACCCATTGTGACAGTAGGCAAATTGGAATGGATCCAGGTCACTCTTTGGGCATGAGTTGATATTCTTCACGACTAGCCTCTCAAAGCACTTCATGATTCTGGATGTAAGTGGTACTGGATGATAGTCATTGAAGCAGGTCACTACATTCTTCTTGAGCTCTGGTGTGATTGAAACCTGCTTGAAGCAGACAGATATCTCAGACTGCCAAAGCAAGAGGTTGAAGATGTCTGTAAATACTTCAGCCAGTTGATTAGCTCAGCTTCTCAGTACTCAGCCAGGTAATCCCTCTGGGCTAAGTGCTTTCTGAGGATTCACCCTCCTGAAGGTGCCTCCATGTTCTAATGGTCAAAGTGAGCATAAAAGGCATTGAATCCATCTGGGAATGAACCCTTCTTGTCATTTATGTTGCTTTCTTTTGTTTTGTAGGAGCTGATAACATTCAAGCCCTGCCACTGCTTTCGAGTATCCTTCAGTGATTCACGTTTGGTACGAAATTGCCACTTCTCATTTGAGGTCATCCCTGGACCTCTTGAACTTCACTGGATCACCAGATCTGAGCACTATCGATCTTGCCTTCAGAAGAATGTGAATCTCTTGGTTCATCCAGTGCTTTCAATTGGGGAAAATCTCTGAATGATTTTGTGGGGCCGCACTCATCCATGGCTGACTTGATAAAGTCCATGACAACCATAGCATATTCATTCTGGTCCTCTGATGAGTCCTTGAACATAGCAGTCCTCTGACTCAAAGCAACCTCATAGCCACTCCTCTGCTCCCATGACCACTTCGTAGTCATCTCATCTCATCTCTGGTACCTTGCTCTTCAGTCTTTTCTGATATGCATGTGCACAAAGGATGGAGGTTGCCTTTCGCTGCACATCCATGACACTTACGGAACTCTTGGCAACAGCATCTCCCTTATACCTGACCTCTCCCATCCAGAAAGTGAAGGAAGGAGATACAACTGTGTGCACCTGACTCTGTCATTAATTTCATACAGAGTTTTGCTCACATGATGACCTTCCATAGGTCACACATGGACAATGAGAAGGCACCCTCGCATCTACACATCTTGATGAAGCCAAATGGCTGTGGCATATTTATTTGAGATTTGAAGCCGTGAATGTGTTTCTGTCCACTGATTTAAAGCAGTTCTGTAAGTGCTTCTCTCCGTCTCTTGTCTATTCCTTGACTGTCCTTACTCTTGCAACTGCAGTCCTCAATCTCTACCTACTTGCTGGGGGTAGAAGTAAAATCAGATGATCAGACCTGCCAAAGTGCAAAATCCATAGCAGGCTGAGTTCACATCTATTATACAAACTCAGCAACTACAAACCACTGAATGAATTTTAGTGGTAAAATTAATAGGAAGATACCATTTACATGCAGCTAATTGGGACTGCAACTCAGAAAACAACTTTCTGATATTGGCCTTCTATCCAATGTATCTGAAGTTGCTGTACCACTGAGCCCCATTAACCTCACTATTATTTGGACTATAAAACCTGGCCGCTGGTTTCATGGAACTTAATGGGCAGGTTTTTACAGCCTTATCACCTAATGCAAACCAGCTGTTAGTAATGGTACACATTTAGGGAGCTTAACAACATCCTTTACTGCCAATTAGAGGCATATTCTTTTAATGGCCTTTACTTTGAAATGCTCAGATAAAGGGAACATTTTGCTTACCATAGGGCTGTTTACATTCAGTGCTTCAAATATGTGGCTGCAGCAAGGAGCAATCGGAAAAAATTTAGCATTCAGAAATGAAATTCCTTTTGCCCAAGAGGCTGGCAGAATACGATTCTGGTGTAGGCTTCAAAGCAACATTTTTATAAGAGATTTTAAAGGGATGAAACTTTAACAGCAACATATGGAACTGGATCTCTTCAAAGAGGCAGACTAAGGTACAGATTGATTAAAATTACACCCATGTTGTTCTTACGAAAGAGCATTATATATATTTCTAAATGGTTTGCTTAATATGAAAACTAACTGTACTGTGCCCCAAATGGACTTCTAAGTAAAGTATAATTTTGTATTAAGAAAAGTAAAATACTAAGGGGTAAACAAAATTTCGTCCTTAAAATTTCCTGCCAATATTCTGCATAACTATTATTTCCTTGAATCATTCATATTTGGTTTGCACACTCCTAGACTGTGGGATTGTTCATTTTGCTTGCGTGTCCTCAGCCACACTATTAGGGCACAGTTAGTTACAAGTAGAAACTGAAAAAGTGAGAGCTAGATCTTGTGTCATTTTGAACTGTGACTGTCATTGACAATTGCTTGGTGGTGGTAGTTATGCAAATAAGCTTTTCTTCAAGCCATCCACCATCTGGTTGAATGTCACATAGCTAGTGCGAGACTCTCCACACAGTTTTTGGAGGTATACATTAAGTTTCAATTTCATGTGGGTGCTGAGTTGAAATGACAGAAATCCAATAAAGTTTTGCTTGTTTCAAAAAATTGGCAACATTCCCTAACTATTCAAACAATTTCCTGCAAAGAAGCTATTTAAGTAGGGATTCACTTTAGTCTGGAATGCATATGTAGGGACAATTGTTTTAACATTTAGCAGAAACGTTGAGGGCTTGAGGAAAGTAACAAGACATAATTTCCAGTTAATAAAAATTTATTCCAATTGAAATATCCTGAACAGATAACAGATCACTGGTTCATTCTTTTGCTTCATCAATCTGTTTGAAGTATTTTCTACTGATTTAACCCAGGCAACCTGTTCATATTCTGTACCTTCACAGTATGGTCTGGGTCAATTTTGACCCAGCCCAAGAATTCCCTCATTACAAGTGTCTATACCAAATTTTGAACCACAGATCTATTTAGAATATATAAATAGCCTTTCTGACATTAATAAATGGGTAATTAATCCTTAATTTATGTTTCAAAATCCATTTCAATGGATTCCGGTCAAATTTGACCCGGAACAGCCTCAACGTAAAAAAAATTTGTAGCACCTGTACAAATGTATAAAATGTTTAAATGTTCTCATTTTTGCGTGTTTTGGGTCACTTTAAGAAAGTCATCAAATTTTGGCTTAAAAAATGGCATTAAGGGTGTTTTTACTGCTGTCAAATGTCAAAACGGGTCAAATTTGAACTGAATAGTATGTAAGGGTTAAAAATGTTTTTTGATTTTTTTTTGAAAGCAGTGAAAATGTTAAAACACTTTTCTTGAATCAGTCAAAAGTTGCATCAATTTGTTAACCACTCTTATTCCTGTGGTTTTCATATAAAGACTAATTAGTTCCTAACAAGGAACACCTTCACCTTCAGTTCCGAAATCTAACAAATCTATCCTTTGCGGTCAACGTATTTTGTACATTTAAGATACTGGTGCCCAATATCCCATCTGATCAGTGAGGCCTTTATTTCAGGCCAGATCAAAGAAGCAAAAAGGCCAACAGACTGTTGGTCTTGCCACAAGGTGGCTGAAATGATCTCGTATTACATAAAGCTGTAGTCAGTATTGGGCTGAAAGTGCTCTAGATGATGCGTTATGAGATGATCTAATTCAAGTAATTACAGGGAGATGGTGGAAATGTGTTTCCTCTGGTTGGAAAAAAACGCAAAATTAGAACTAGTCAGTTCTGAGCTACATTAAAAGGCGTTGAGTTGTAAATTTTTTAAAAGATTGAGGTAATCTATTTCTTAAAGATGTGAATAAAAATGAAATACTTGATTAAATTCTGATTTATTCTTTTTGATAGAGATACAGTGTGGAATAGGCTCTTCCACCCCTTCGAGACATGACGCCCAGCAATCCCCCGATTTAACCCTCACCTAACCATGGGACAATTTACAATGACAAATTAACCTACCAACCGAAACGTCTTTGGACTGTGGGAGGAGACCAGAGTACCTAGAAGAAACTCACACAGTCATGGGGAGAACTCCTTGCAGGCAGTGGTAAAAATTGAACATGGGTCTCTGGTAGTAAAACATTGTGCTAGCTGCCACATTCCTGTGCTGAATTATAAAAAGACTTGAGGATCTGACTGATTTACAGCTGAATCAGTGTTCCTATAGAGATACAGACATGCTGCTTATTGATAATTATTTTATTAATTTATATATATATATATTTTTTTCATGGAGACAGAAATCTCTGATATAACATCTCATTGAAAATATTAGATACTATATCGGAGTAGTTAAATCCATGGGAGGATAAATGATGACAGGATGAATAAAGATGAATGTTATCATCTTAAAGCATATCACACTCATTAGCTGACTCTATGAACATGTAATATTCCATTACTGTATAAATAATTATGATTTATCTTGAACTTAGTAAATGACTAATGTTGTCTAATTATTTGGTATTACCTGCATAGTGAGTGATCTATCTTGTGATACATATGGTGACATCAGCTTGTTTGACTAAAGGCTTTCTTCTCTCAGACATAATGCAATTTAGGAAAGGAAGGTCAATATTATAATAGTCACAAGAAGGATGTGCATTCTCGTGAATGTTCCATCAACCAATCTGAGTATTTTGATACCAAACATTTTTTCAGAAATTCATTAAGATACACTCAGTGGCCACTTTATCATCTGTTCTTAATAAAGTAGCCACTGAACGTGTGTTCATGGTCTTCTGCTGTAGCTCATCCACTTCGACGTTCGACGTGTTGTGTATTTGGAGATCCTCTTGTGCACACCAATGTTGTGACACACGGTTATTTGAGTTGCTGTCTCTTTCCTGTCACCTTGAACCAATCTGCCCATCTCCTCTGACATCTCTCGTTAACAAGGTGTTTTTACCCAAGGAACTGTTATATTCCCTTGATGTTTCTTTTTGTTTGTATTTTGCAGCTTTCTCTGTAAACTTAAGACTGCTGGGCGTTTTTTTTTAAAATCTCAGGAGGTCAGTAGTTTCTGAGATATTCAACCCACTTGGTGTGGCACCAAGAATCATTCCATGGTCAAAATCACTTGGATCACATTTCTTCCCCATTCTGATGTTTGCTCTGACAACAACTGAACCTCTTGACCATGTCTGCACGCTTTTATGCATTGAGTTGCTACCACATGATTGGCTGATTAGATGTTTGCAGGGGATACAGCTGCACCTAATAAAGTGGCCACTGAAAGCACATCCAAGGGCCTTCATAATTAATTTCCATTAAAAATCATTCAGAAATACTCTTTGTTCACCCATTGGCCTGTATCATAACACACCATTTTCTTTCAAGTGATTTATACACAAATGTCAGGTTAAATAATAATATGATTTCCAAGCTGTTAGCTGGACACCTGTCTACCATTTTAAAAAAAACATATGAAACTACCTTCATGAGAAATATGGCTGGGCAATTGTTTAAACCAGCCCTGGAAATATTGGGTCCAAGGATATACTCATTGACACATTACTTGGCAGAGAACTTTTCTAACCATTTTATCAAGGCTCTACATAAGCCCAATGTTAAACTAATTTAATTGTCAATGCAGCTTTAATTGAACATAATTAAAATATAGCAAACTAATAAAATCTCACAGCTCCTCCTTTGTGATCCTTGCTGCTCTCTGACTCTTTGACCATGTGCTTACCCAGACCCATTACCACAGCCATATATCCTTCCTCTGCCAGCTTACACCATACAGTTTCCAGGTTCATTTTCAAGCTTCTTGATTTGGACCCTTCGAGGACTCTAGGTACTCACATTCAATTGACTGCTTCTCCCACTGCATTCTACACACCATGCTTTCCACCATCAGGAAATACTTGATGTCCCTATCTTAGTCACTTCCACAACTCCAGGATTCTCACTCTGCCACCGGAATTTTCTTTCTGCTGCCTGTCCGCCACTTTATCCTCCGCTGGATCAACATTTTCTGTCACCAGTTCTTTGACTTTCTCATGTTATGCAAGGATTGAAAGGTCGCCTGTCTAAAGACCACAGAATCTGCTGACTCCAACACCAGTAGGCCCAGATGTCTCCAGACCATGACCTCTGCTACTGAGCTCAATGGCTGTAATGATCCCAAGCAGATTCAAAACCCAGACTCCACAGATACAAGTTGCGGGTTCCAATGACCTTGGACATCTCCAAAATGCCGACTGCACAACCTCTAACTCCAGCTCCGGTCTTGACCACCAGCCCGGGTCTTCACATGTGTCTCCTCTTCCTCCACCACCATTCCACAATCCAGTCTCTCTTAGGGCACATCGTCACTCTCGGGCCCTCGGAGATTCCATCTTCCTCTCACCCCACCTTCCCTGAACACCCCAAACCGCCCTTCTCCTCAGAAACTACCAACTTCCTTCCCTCCTTTGATCCCAGTTCTCTTTCATGCCAGGTCTTTACCATTCCTTTTGATCTTCCCCTCTCTGAGGCAGAACGTTCTGTCCTTAGTTAGGGCTTCACCTTTGTCCCCCTTGCACCCACACCTCAGCAAGTTCTGCATCCGCCATGATGCTGAGCTCTTCTCTGCTGCCTCCAGCTCCAAGGAATCTCCACCCTGCACCGATGATTCCTTCTCCTGTCTTCAACCCTCCTCCTCTTCCTAGACGCACCCTCCTGGTCTTCTGCCTGGCTCTGGATTTTTTCATTGCCAACTGCTGACTGACTTCAACACTCCTCTGTCCTATTCCAACCTCACCCCTTCCAAATGGTCTGCTCTCCTCTCCCTGTGCACTAATCCTGACCTCACCATCAAACCTGCAGATAAGGGGGTGCTGTATTAGTCTGGCGTACTGACCTCTGCCTTGCTGAGTCCAGGTGGCGAATCTCAGACTCCTCCTCTTAATGCCCCTTGAACAGTACCCCACTAAGGAGCACCAGGCCATTGTTTCCCATACCATCACCAACCTTATTGGCTCTGGTGATCTCCCATCCACTCCCACCAACCTCATGGTTCCCACACCCTATGCCTCCTGTTTCTACATCCTACCCAAGATCCACAAACCTGCTTGTCCAGGTAGACACGTTGTTTCAGTTTGTTCCTGCCCCACTAAACTCATATCTGCATACCTGGACTCTGTCTTGTCCCCTGGGTTCAGTCCCTTCTTACCTACACCTGTAACATCTCACATGCTCTGGATCTTTTCAATGATTTCAAATTCCCAGGCCTCAAGCATGTTATTTTAACTATGAATGTCCTGTTCATATACATCTCCACCTTCCCCTTCCCCCCCCCCCAACAGGAAGGCCTCAAAGCCCTCCATTTCTTTCTGGACACTATACTCAACCAGTTCCCCCTACCACCACTCTCCTCTGTCTAGTGGAATTTGTTCTCAATATTAATAATTCCTCCTTTGGCTTCTCCCACTTCCTTCAAACAAAAGGTGTAGCCATGGCCACTCGCATGGGTGCCAGCTATGCCTGCCTTTTTGTCAGCTACGTGGAACAGTCAATGTTCCAAGCCTACACTGGCGTCCAACCCCCACTTTTCCTCTGTTACATCGTTGACTGCGTTGGTGCTGCTTCCTGCACCCATTTGGAGCTCGTCAACTTCATTAACTTTGCCTAAAACTTCCACCCTGCCTTCAAAATTTACCTGGTCTATTTAACACCTCTCTCCCCTTTCTGGATCCCGCTGTCTCTATCTCTGGAGACAGCTTATTTACTGATGTTTGTTATAAACCCACAGACTCTCACAGCTACCTGGACTATACCTCCTCCCACCATGTTACTTGTAAAAACGCCATCCCCTTCTCTCAATTCCTCAATCTCTGCAACAACTGCTCTCAAGATGAAGCTTTTTCATTCTAGAATGAAGGAGGCATCCTCCTTTTTAAAAGAAAGAGGCTTCCCTTCCTCCACCATCAATGCTGCCCTCAACTGTATCTCTTCCATTTCACACACATAGAAAACCTACAGCACAATACAGGCCCTTCGGCCCACAAAGTTGTGCCAAACATGTCCCTACCTCAGAAATTACTAGGCTTACCTATAGCCCTCTATTTTATTATCTCCACGTACCTATCTAAAAGCCTCTTAAAAGACCCTATCATATCCGCCTCCACCACTGTTACTGGCAGCCTATTCCATGCATTCACCACTCTCTGAGTAAAAAACTTACTCCTGACATCTCCTCTGTACCTACTCCCCAGCACGTCTGCTCTTATCCCATCCTCTCACCACCCTACCAGGGATAGGGTTCCTCTTGTCCTCATCTACAATCCCACCAGCTTCTGCATCCTGTAAATAATTCCTCAGAATTTCTTCCATCTGCAACGGGATCCCACCACCAAGTACATCTTTCCCTCCCCCTCCAATTTTCTGCTTTCCTCAGGGATTGCTCCCTATGTGACTCCCTTGTCTATTTGTCCCTCCCCACTGATATCCCTCCTGGCACTTATCCTCGCAAGTGGAACAAGTGCTACCGCTGCCCCTACACCTTCTCTCTTACTACCACTCAGGGGCCCCAGACTGTCCTGTCGGGTGAGGCGACACTTCACCTGTGAGCCTGTTGAGGTCATTACTGTGTCCAGTGCTCCCAATGTTGCCTCCTGTGGATCAGTGAGACTCAACATAGATTGGGAAACTATTTTCCTGAGCATCTTTGCTCCATTTGCCAGAAGAATCAGGATCTCCCAGTGGTCACCCATTTTAACTCCACTTCCCATTCCAATATGTCCATCCATGGCCTCCTCTACAGTCTCGATGGGGCCACATTCAGGTTGGAGGAACCACGCCTTATATTCTGTCTGGATAGCTTCCAACATGATGGCATGAATATCAATTTCTCGAACTTCTGGTAATGCCCCCCTCCCCCACTGCCCTCTCCTTCACCAGCCCCTAGTGCTCCTGCCCCCTTTTCTTTCTTCCACGGCCTTCTAATCTCACCTATCAGACTCCCCCTTCTCCAACCTTGTATCTCTTTCACCAATCAACTTCCCAGCTATTTACTTCATCCCTCCCCCTCTCAGTTTCACATATCACCTTGAGTTTCTCTCTCCCCTTCCCCGTCTTTTATATCTACTCTTTTTTCCTCCAGTCCTGCCGAGGGTCTAGGCCTGAAACATCGACTGTACTTTTTTCCCCCAGAGTCGCTGCCTGGCCTGCTGAGTTCCTCTAGCATTTTGTGTGTGTTGTTTAAATGGAATGTTTGGAAGTTTTATATATGTATAATTTTGACGATGTGTTTGGTCAGGATGCAAGGTTTTGATATCCAACCTTGGGATACAAATTGCATCATGAAATTTGATCACCTTGAGTTTTTAAATTCTGACTAGTGTAGATGGCAGCAAAATATCACAGTACAATCAGATTTCCGGCCTTGAAGTCAGGATTTTCTATTCTCAGTCTTTGATGTTTTAATGTATTTTTTATTGCTGATTGTTATATTTTAAATTTAAATATCTTTTAACGGCAAAATACTAAATTTTAATAATAGCATTCTATCATCTTGTGATGTGCATAGCTGGTTGTGACTTTCTACCTAGTTTACCACCGAATAATGCCTCTAAACATATGTGTTGCATTGTTGTCCACAATTTTATTCAGATTTAAAATCAATTAATGTACTTCTATAACCAAATGATACAAACAATATATAAGTTGCACAGATCATTTGTGAAATCAGTAAACACATTTCACATAAATTTAATCTGATTAAAATCTGAAGGCTAAAACTGTCATTCACTTGTGATTTATATAGAATATATTCCTATGATAATATTCTGTGATGTAGTATACAGAGTTGGACCATATAATATAAATGTTTGTAAATTTAGAACTCTAACAACAGATCAGACATATACGATGCATGAGAATTCTGCAAAAACTAATTTATCTACCAGTAGTATAAGGATGAAAGCAATATTTATTCTGAATTCCCAATCTTAAGCATCCATGTTTGAAAATGGAAAATGTTACATCATGCTATTCCTTCCTTAAGCAAGATTTTATCATGAATATGAGAGTTACAGCACTTCAGGAATTTGTAAATAAATTGCTGTATTTAACTTGTATGATTCACAATCAAATAGCAGCACAGGTTATTCATTGACCATTAGCCATCACAGAGTCGATTTGAGGTTTAAAAATACTGCTTATGATTGAATCAGTTTTTCTTTCTCAATACATGGAAAAACAAGAATGGCTGACTTTCAGATGATCACATCTGAAAGTGATCACATTCCCGAACTCGCATCTCAGCAAACAAAAGTACAAGAAAATCTCTCGAGCATATTCACTTTCACACAGAAATGGAGAAATGTAGAAGCAATAGGTGAAAAATAAATATTGACAAATGAACTGTGATTGTGGCATTACAGAACATGTTTTATTCTATCAATGGCTGTTACACCAATTTACACATCAGTAAAACAAATAATCAATACATGGCCTGCCTCTAAGACAATCATGTTCTTTCCTGTCTACATCTTTTATTCAATAAAACTGAGTAACATTTTTGATCAGAAGTTGGATTTTTGGAGAAGTAAATGTGACGTTGCAAAATGTACACATGTGCAATATAGTATAAATGAAGTGAATGGAACAATATTTTCTGTCTGAATAAGAGGACTTAAAGTTGATTAAGTTATGTTTGACTATAAACATTTATGAGCAGTATGCCTTATTCAGCTGTTATAATTTAAATGTATGAATTACTTTGAATTGTTATGACATCAATCTTCAAAGGCAAACATGTATGATACTACTTCCATTATTTTATTTTTATTTGAGATTCAGTGCAGAGTAGGGTCTTCTGACCTGTCGAGTTGTGCTGCACAGAAATCCCGTGATTTAACCCCAGCCTAATTATGGGACAATCTACAATTACCAATTAACCTGGAAACCTGTACACCTTTGGACTGCAGGAAGAAACCAGAGCACCTGGAAGAAACCCTCAAGGTCACAGGGAGAACGTTCAAATATCTTACAGGCAGTGGTGGGAATTGAACTCAGGTTGCCTGTACTGTAACACGATGTGCTAACCACTACGCTACCATGCCACCCCCACTAATTTCAAACCCTCCTCTTCAGAGAATTCAAATGTATCTTGCTATAAAATGAACCCTGCCTTTTTTTTAAGAGAGGAGCCTTTCCATTGTATTGAAGCATTCAGCTTACAATAGTTTTTATTCATTTAATGCATTTTGCTTAATGGTCCATTCAATTAAGCCTTTTTCTATTGGGCCACGATAAATATTAAAAGTTCATTGTAATTATAAAGATTATTATATCTTGTAGAATTACATTACAGGAGGAGGCCATTCACATGTCTCAGGATGTCTACAGCACAGAGATATATGACATATAATTGTGAAATTCTCCTGGACATCATGAAAATGAAATTAATGGAAGCAAAGAAGGAACATAAACCACTAGAATTGTCCTGCTATCTTCCATATTTGCAACATACTAATTTTGCTGGCTTGTTTTTTATACTTAAGAAGGGTCTTTCATTATTATGTATTAATTATTTAGGAGTCTCTGGCCCAAATTTTGGCTTTGATATCGGCAAATAAAATTGCTATCAATCTGACTCATCTTGGAGCTAATACCTGTTGAGTACTTTGGCTTAATTTAAATATTACTATTGCAGACAATGGGCTGCCATGTTGGTTAATATACTGCCTTCGCTCCAGAAGCTGGATTGAATATTGAATAAACAGATGGGATAAAATGCCTGGTTGCAATTCTCTGGTAATGCATATCCTGATTTGGAGCAGCTCTAGGATTCAAAGATATTCATTATTTGAGTCAAATTTATAAAAGAACTCATGAATGTCTGGTATAGAAATCGGAAAAGAGCAAAGGAGCTTGTTCATATGATAGGTTGATAATATTCACTTGAGTTTCTGGTATGGGTTCAAATTTAACTATTGTTTGTTAATCAAAGTTTTCGTACTTACTATAAATAATATTTTTGAAGATAGCTTCACCCAGTTCCACCTGGGTTAAAAATAGAACATAGAAAACTTCCTATAATTTGGCACTAAAGTGGCAAACACAATTTGCCATAAAGGTGTGGAAAGCGAAGGAAAAAATCATCTGGGTATATAATAAAGTGCTCTCTGAAGTTTGGGTTAAGGCACATTCTTTGGGCAGTGTAGAGGAAGAACCAATTTCAGACAGTGATGAAACTGACCAAGGATAAAGCTAATTGCTGCCTTATTAAATACTAGAGAAAATAAGAGTTAAATTTTCTAGTATTGATAGATTTCACTAAGGCAGGCAGAAAATTCCATGCACCAGAATATCTGAATATTTTAAAAAGTGCCTGATAACTAGTGCTACCCACTAACATGGGAGCACATTTACTTTTGTTTCTCAATTTCATTTTATACAGAAAGCCGAATATAAATATTGCTTTACCCAAGAACTGGGCACTGGCATATTACAGCCCCTTGCATTATTTGATCATAAACCATCCAAAAAAAACCTCTCCTCACCTGACCATTTTAATTAAATTTGCATCATAATATTTTGTTTAAATTCCCTGCCTGACTAATTATTCTGCTTAGGAAATAAGAGAATGATCTTCTACCCTGCTTACAATCTGCACTTCCATTTAACACTTAAGTTTATGCCAGAAAAGTGTGAAAAAATTCTGCTAGCTCCTGAACACCTCTGGTATTGGCTACCACTCTGTGGCAATAGATAACATTACATAGAAGCCCAGAAAGCTCTGGTGAGATGCATCTGAACATTTGTTAGAGACAGAGAACACATTTGCAGCTTAAATTTTAAATAGGTTAGTTGGGTCAATAGCAGAAGCCAACTTTCTATAGGCTTCTCTTTGCAAGTGTGACATCAGTTAAACAGACTACAGCAACCAAACAGCAACTGCTGCTTCCTTTAAAATCAAAGTAATATGCCTTAGATCTAGTCATACCTCATTATGTCAAAGTGCCTCTACCATTATCATTTTGTTTTGTTCTGGACAAAGTTATCTTAATGACCACAACACCAGGGTGAACATTTGATGACAGTCTCAGCATTATAATATTAGTTCATGTTTGATCTGACTTTGAAGGACCAGAAATTTTAAAGATTGCTGAGAATCAGTAAATAGGTCCTGCTTACAGTAAGTCTATAAATGAATGGGAAAGATTGCAACAAGTATTGATCTATACTTGGACTGTAAAATCAAAGTAATAATGACCTAAACAAATCTTTGTTAAGAAATTTATAAGATTAATCTATAGATTTGTTGAATTTGATAGAACGATAGACTAGACAATGCAATATTCACAACAAAAGTACAATTCAACTTAAAAATAAAAAATCATCGCATGCCACATTTGGTTTTGAAAAAGACTTTAAAAAAAAAAATTCAAACCAGTAAAATATCAAATAGAATGTACAATTGAAGAAAAATTAAAACAGAACATTTTTGTACATTTTTTTTCTCAACTGCTTCTGGTATGTGTAATTGAACTAACATACTGAGTGGACTTCGACATTGCGTAGTCCAAGAGCACCTGGTTGGAAATGTTTAATAGTTTGAAAACAAAAGTCAGTTATGCTTTTTTTAAATGAAATATAAATGCTGTTTTAAAGCGACTACTTTGCTAGCAAAAGCTGGTAGCAAAAAAAAACACTATTTATAAAATAAATTGGCAATACTTTCTCCAGTCACTGTGTGTTGACATTGTGCACGTTGAAGATCTTCTGGAAGATATTTGATTATGATATTAATAAGGAACAGATAAAATCTATAAATAGTTTATGCAATAAAGGGTGGCTCAAAGTATGAAGGCAGTAGAGCAAAAAAAATCAGTGACAAAATGTTTAATTTGCTAAGAACATGATGTACATGGCAATACTATAGAAATACATGCCAAAATGTACATACATAGCTTCAACTGTTGATCTTCCAGTACAAATTTGGCAATTTTAACCATTTCCAAGATGAAACTATAATATTTATCAATCTTACATGGTTATTTGTTGAATAATATTGTAATTTATTTTAATTTTGAAAAATTGGCCTTTACATATAATTATTATATAGTTTTTTTAAAAAAATATTCTTTGGTGATGGCAATTTAGTTTAAATATAGTGTACTTATAATTGTTTCAAAGTATGTTTGAGTGACCATGCCAGCAGGAGAACAAATACTAACACATGATCGCATACCTCACTGTGATCTTAAAGCTCTACCTAATCTAAATCTGCATTTCTCAGCCATTAGCAAGGTCTATATGAATTTGGCATGGTACATGTTATAGTTTTTGCCGAAGTCTGTGAAGAATCAAAGTCATCCCAAAAATAATTTTCATGTGGGAAGATGCACATGGTTTCAGTAAATTAATAAAATGTGTTACTCTCTTTACACACTCTATAAAGATTAATTATGTATACATAATTAATGCAGAAACTAGCATTATCTCAGTGGTGTAGATTAAGCACTGCCACCTCTTTGTAAATTAGGCACTACAACATTTTTTCCTGGTTTTAATGATAATCATTTCTTTTTTGCAAAAATGTTGAATCTTTTCTCTTTGTCCTTTTTGCAGGGACTCGTTTCTTGACCAGTCACAGAGGGGAGAGGGAGGGTATGTCCCCTGACATCTCCCTGATATGGACTCTGTGGCTTTTTATGTTCTGCAATTGCTACATTGAGATTGTGGATCCAGTTGTGCATCTCCTCCTGCAAAAGTAAAAGAAATTTCCATGAGTGCACCACTCAGCTTTGTTACCTGTGATACGTGAGAGAATCAGCTGCGGGATTTCATCCATGCCAATGGACCAGATGTTGCTTGATCCAGCATGTGCCTTGTGGTCTATCCTCAAACTAATCTTGCAGCAACTTGTGTTTTAAATCAAACCCTAAGTCTTGTCGCTGCAGTGAAGCTGTGGAGTGGTTGGTGAGCAGTGTCTGTGCAACAGGCAGCGGACCTGCATCCCCATTGCCTCTGGTGCTAATGCTATCAGGGGGTTGATGACTGCTTGTCAATGTATCTGATGTTCACAGAGTCTTAAAAAACATTTTACAAGGATTGAATTAATAAGGTATGTAACAAAATAATTTTATTTAAAACATACTTAAGTGATAATAATGTTTGAAAATCCTGTGCTCTTGAGGCTTGTGTGTCTCAATAACCCAGAGAGCTATATTGGCTGCAATCAAGGCATCATGCTTTGGCTCTTGGTAGGGTCACCTTTGCCAAACAGGTCAAAGGGTAGAGGCCAGACTAAGAGTGGTCTTCTGGTCCTCCAGATTCAGGGGTTCAGCTCAGGGCCAACAACCCTGACTGGTAAACCAATGATGTTAAGAAAACAGCAATGAAGAATCCTTCTACATCTGAGTGCAATCGTATTCCTGAGTCTCCACCTGGGACTTATATGACTGAAACTAGAGAAAACTGAGAGTAAGCTACTGACATGATGAAGGAAGTCCTGACCACCATTGCTGTCCTAAATGCCAGTGGTATAATGGACAGTAACAATGTTTGGAAATAGATTATAAGTAAAAGAAATAACTTCCCTGCATTTAAAACTATGGGTCCAAATATGACGAATCCAACCTTCATCTCAGTAGTATATCTTATCCCTCAGCTCTGCCACTGGACTCAGGATTGGGTCTACTGGCAGAGTGGAAGTTCAGTTGCTGGCCTACAGCATGCTTATGATTTCCACAGGCTTGAAATTCTAGACACAATGACCAGCGGCTTCTATGAAACCACCACAAACACAAGAGATTCTGCAGCTGCTGGAAGTCTTGAGCAACACATACAAATTGCTAAAAAGTTCAGCGTGTCTGGTAGCATCTTTGGAGGGGAATAAACGTCTTGGGCCGAGACCCTTCATCAGATCCGGAAAGAAGGGGAGCAGAAGCCAGAATAAGACGACATGGGAAGGGGAAAGAGTACAGTTAGCAGGTGATAGGTGAAATCAGCTGAGGGGGAAGAAGGATGAATTCATAAACTGGGAGGTGATAGGTGAAAGAGGTAAAGGGCTGATGAAAGGGAACCTAATAGGAGCAGTCAGCGGACCATGGAAAAAAAGGGAAGGACATGGGAAGCAGAGAGGGAGGTGATGGGCAGTTGAGAAGGATTGTGAGGGTAACCAGAATGAGAAATGGAAAAAGAGAGAAACAGGGAAGGTGAGTAATTAACAGATGTTCAAAAATGGATACTTATGCGATCAGTTTGGAAGTTGTCCAAACAGATTATAGGGTGTTGCTCATCCAACATGAGTGTAACTTCATTATGACAGTAGGGGTAGCCATGGAAAAGGTGTTTTTATGGGAGATTTCAACATGCAGGTGAACTGGGAGAATCCCCAGGATAGGGAGTTTGTGGAGTGTCTAAAGGATGTATTTTTGGAACAGCTTGTGCTTGAGCCAACCAGGAACGAGGCTATTTTGGACTTGGTGATGTGTAATGAACAGGAATTGATAAGTGATCTTGAAGTAAAGGAGCCATTAGGAAGTAGTGATCATAACATGATAAGTTTTTATCTACAATTTGAGAGGGATAAGGGCAGATCAGAGGTGTCAGTGTTGCAATTAAATAAAGGAGACTACGGAGCCATGAGGGAAGAGCTGGCCAAAGTTAAATGGGCGGATGCCGTGGCAGGAAAGACAGTGGATCAGCAGTGGCAGATATTCTTGGGGATAATACAAAAGATGCAAAAGCAGTTCATTCCAACGGGAAGGAAGGATTCAAAGAGGGGGAAGGGGCCACAGTGGTTGACAAAGGAAGTCAGAGATTGTATAGCATTAAAGAAAAAGAAGTATGACAGGGCTAAGATGAGTGGGAATACAGATGATTGGGCAAGTTTTAAGGACCAGCAGATCTTGACTAAAAAAGCAATATGGAGAGAAAAAATCAGGTATGAGCTCAGTCTAGCCAGGAATATAAAAGGGGATAGCAAAAGCTTTTTTTTTAGCTATGTGAAGAGAAAGAAGATAGTTAAGAACAACATTGGCCCCTTGAAGAATGAATTGGGAGAAATTGTTATGGGAAACAGGGAAATGGCAACACAATTTAATGCGTACTTTAGATCTGTCTTCACCAGGGAAGACACAAGCAATCTCCCAGATGTATAGATGGGCCAGGGTCATAAGATATCAGAGGAATTGAGACAGATTGACATTAGGAAAGAAACTGTGATGAGTAGACTGGTAGGACTGAAGGCTAATAAATCCCCGGGTCCAGATGGTCTGCATCCGAGGGTTCTAAAAGAGGTGGCTCAGGAAATTGCGGATGCATTGGTAATCATTTTCCAATGTTCCTTAGATTCAGGATCAGTTCCTGAGGATTGGAGAGTGGCTAATGTTATCCCACTTTTCAAGAAGGAAGGGAAAGAGAAAACAGAACTATCGCCCTGTTAGCCTAACGTCAGTCGTGGGGAAGATGCTTGAGTCCATTATTAAGGACGAAATAGTGGCACATCTTGATGGCAGTAATAGAATTAGGCCGAGCCAGCATGGATTTACCAAGGGCAAATCATGCTTGACTAATCTGTTGGAGTTTTTTGAGGGTGTAACAGGGATGTTAGACGAGGGTAAGCTAGTGGATGTTGTGTACCTAGATTTTCAGAAGGCATTCGATAAGGTGCCACATAGGAGATTGGTGAGTAAAATCAGAGCTCATGGCATTAGGGGCAGGGTTTCAACATGGATAGAAAACTGGTTGGCAGATAGAAAGCAAAGGGTAGCAGTGAATGGGTGTTTCTCGGACTGGCTGGAGGTGACTAGTGGGGTACCACAGGGCTCTGTATTGGGACCACAGCTCTTTACGATTTATGTCAACGATTTAGATGAGGGTATTGAAAACTATATCAGCAAGTTTGCTGATGATACTAAACTGGGTGGCAGTGTGACATGCGAAGAGGACGTTAGGAGAATACAGGGAGACTTGGATAGGCTGTGTGAGTGGGCAGATACTTGGCCGATGTCATTCAATGTGAATAAATGTGAAGTTATCCACTTTGGTAGCAGGAACAAGAGGGCAGAGTATTGTCTGAACGGTGTAGAGATAGGTAAGGGAGAAATGCAAAGAGACCTAGGAGACCTAGTTCATCAGTCAATGAAGGTGAATGAGCAAGTGCAACAGGCAGTGAAGAGGGCAAATGGAATGTTGGCCTTTATTACAAGGGGAATTGAGTACAAGAGCAAGGATGTCCTTTTGCATTTGTACAGGGCCCTGGTGAGACCACCCCTGGAATATTGTGTACAGTTTTGGTCTCCAGGTTTGAGGAAGGACATTCTGGCAATTGAGGAAGTGCAGCGTAGATTCACTAGGTTGATTCCTGGGATGGCAGGGCTCTCTTGCGCGTAGAGATTGGAGAGATTGGAATTGAGGAGATTGAGAGGGGATCTGATTGAAACGTTTAAGATAATTAAAGGATTTGATAGTATTGAGGCAGGAAATATGTTCCAGATGTTGGGAGAGTCCAGTATCGGAGGGCATGGATTGAGAATAAGAGGTCAGTTATTTAAAACAGAGTTGAGGAAGAACTTCTTCTCCCAGAGAGTTGTGGAGGTGTGGAATGCACTGCCTCAGAAGACGGTGGAGGCCAATTCTCTGGATGCTTTCAAGAAGGAGCTAGATAGATATCTGATGGATAGAGGAATCAAGGGATATGGGGAAGGCAGGGACTGGGTATTGATAGTGAATGATCAGCCATGATCTCAGAATGGCGGTGCAGACTCGAGGGGCCGAATGGTCTACTTCTGCACCTATTGTCTATATGCATGTCAGAATGGGAGTGGGAAGTCAAGTTGAAACACATAGCCACTGTGAGATCCTGTCTTTTGTGGCAGACAGAGGAAAGGCACTTGACAAGGCAGTGCCCCAATCTGCATTGGGCCTCACAGATGTCAGTAGGAGAGGAGGCTACACTGGGAGCATCAGATACAATAGATGACCCAGAGATACTTGCAGGGTGAACCGTTGCCTCACTTGGAAGGACTGTTGGGAGCCCTGAATGGTGATGGGAGAGGAGGCACAGGGGCATGGATAAGTGCCAGGAGGGTGATCCGTGGGGAGTGCTGAGTGGATAAGGGAGTCACATAAGGAATGATCCCAAAAACTGGCGGGGGTTGGGGGTGCCTTCATCCTACAATGTCTATGTTGACTGTCAAGAACCTATCTGTACTAATCTTATTTACCAGAATTTTGTCCATAGCTTGCTATGCCATGGTGTTTCAAATGCTCTTCCAGATAATTCTTCAATGTTGTGAGAATACCCACTGTTACCACCTTCTGTGGCAGTGCGCTGCAGACTTCAACTAAAATCAGGCTGACAATTTTGCCGCCAGATCCGCTCTGAACCTGCACTTATCTAAAACCTATGCACTCTAGTCTTGGATGCTTCCACTCTATTTATACCTCTTATAGAATCGAGTATAACAATAATCATTATATTCACCTGCCACCTCCCTGTACCATTGCTTTCACTCAGCAAGTGAGCACTAGCCATGCGTGCAATAAAATGTTAGCAGCTTTGACTTGTGCTCATTTGTGAAATTCCTTGCACTTATCATGCTTTTCAAGTACGGCACAGAACAGAAGTGAACCAGCGTGAGCTTTCCCACAAAATGTGCCAAGATATTAAACTGCATATTACTGGTTTTTTTCACATCATGTAAATGAAAGAACTTTTTTCCCGGAGAGCGGTAGAATAACTACTGGCTCCGGGTCATTTTGCTCCACCCTGAAAAGACAACTGGCCAGGAGTTGCCCTTGGACTGCCCAATGCATGGGATGAAGTATTAAAGTGACAGGCAACTAGCGGCTCAGGGTTCACTGAATATTGAACTCAAGATTTAATGAATATCTATCTTCTATCTGTAAAAGTACTTTGGTCCTCAGATGGTGGAAAGTGGTGAGGTAAAATTTCCATTTTCATGGTCCCTACCAGCTCTATTTCAATTGGCTGAACTTACTTTCACATTCAGCAACTTCTTAAAGTCCATAACTTTCTCCAGATCATAAATGTGGCTATGAGAACTTGTTAACTGGTGCATAAAGGCAATCATGAAGAAGGCATGTTGGTGGTTGGATTTTCATTGGGAGCTTGAGAAGTTTTGGTATGTCACCAAAGACTCTTAGAAATATCTGCAATGTACAGTGGAGAGCATTATGAGTATTTCTACCACATCCTGGTATGGGGCCTTTGAAACACAAGGGACTGCAGAGGACGTAGACTGAAATGACCTGGGCACAACTCTATCCACCTTTGAGGCCATCTTCATGAGGCAGCATCCATCATTAAAGACCCTCTCCATTCAGGGCATAGCCACTTCATGTTGTTACCATTGGGCAAGGAGGTACGGGAGCCTAAAGGCCCACACTCGATATTTTAAGAACAGCTTCTTCTGCTCTGCCATCAGATTTCTAAGAAGTCCATGAACTCTATCTACCTTGCTGTTGGTCTTTTGCACTATTTATTTTGTAACTTACAATCATTTGATGCCTCTCACTGTACTGCTCCTGCAAGACAATACATTTCACGATACGGATCAATGATAATGCACCTACTTCTGTTAAGGCTGCCACATTGTGGGATACAAAGGATAATTCTTGTTTCAGTGATACTCAGCCCTCCCACCTCACCTCTCTATCTAGTGCACGGATAACTGCATTGGGCCCCATTCAGAGTTGGAAATTTTATCACCTTTATTGTCAATTTAAAATTCAGTTTTACTTTCACATGGCCCATTTCTGACAGTTTGCTTTAGAATCCCACAGTCCGTTACAGATACTTGGCAATACTTTTTCCACTCTTCACTCTGTAAGGACTTCACACCACTCCCTCATTTTCCCTGCTCTGTCATGTTCGTTTTGAGCCCAACACCATCCACTCCAGTGCTTCTGGGATGAATTCTGATTGCCTTAATCACAGTTTCCTTTCTCCACCAATAATGACACCACTCCCAGCTGCTTCTATGTCATTTCTCATAGTTCTCCTTCCTCACTCCTGTGACCAAAATCTTGTATAGCATTTCTCCTATTATCACGCAACTGCAGGAGATTCAAACTTGCCCTTTTACTCTTTGCTTTCCACCATCCAGGGACCAATCTTTACTTCATCAGCTACTACATCCATCTCCGCAATATCTGCCACATTTAACATAACCAGAAACATGTTCCCAATTCCTCCTGGCAACCCAATGATTCCTGTCTCAAAGGTCTTGCTCTTTCATTTTTGCTAAAACCCACTCACCACTTAGACTACTTTCCCACGCAAGCTGGAAGATGCAGGCTTGCCCGTTAACTTCTCTCAACATTCAGGCACCCAAACCTCTTCCAAGTGAAGCAGGGATTTGCTTGTACTTATTCCACTTTAGCATCGAGCATTCAATGCTCACAATATTATTGCCTCTTCAATGGAGTGACCTCTACAACAAAGAAACCGGATGTAGATTGGGTAGCTTTTGTACAGAACTGTTCTACTATTATAAACAAAATGGTAACCCTGAACTTTCAATTGCCTGTGAGTTTAATTGTCCATAATTCTAGCCTCTACACATACACTTTCTACATATTCTAGCCTCTACACTGTTCCAACCAAGCCTCACACAAGCTCAAGGAGAAGCCGCTCATCCTTCATTCAGGCTCATTGCAATCCTTCAGTGTTGAATTCAACTATTTCAAGCAGCCAGACTTTCCAATTCATTATCAGTATTAGCTAGTTCTGATGAAGGTCACCGACCTGTAATATTGACCAATGCCTGCCCGTCTCTCTCTCCTGCCTGACCAGACCAATGTTCCAGAGTGCTAGTTTACTTTGGATTTGCAGAAAGCTCAATATTTTGTATCTCTCAGTACCCTTCATGTTTTACTCTCCTCAATTTTATATTCATCACCTTCTATCTACACCTCCTTCAGATATTCACCACCCTCTCTCAGCCAACACCACAACCTTCTGTGTCATCGGTCTCTGTAAGCCTCCGCCCCATCACAGACATCCTTCATTTTCCCCAATCCATCACTTCCTTTGCTTCTTAAACGTTTTTAGTTTCTTTTATTTTTTTTTGGTGAAATGTCATCAACCTGCAATGCAAACAGATGTTTCCTGATGTGTTGAATCATTCTGCCATTTAAAAATTTTTATTTTATGTTTATTATTTTGTTCTGAAACCTATGATGCCTCCTTAAAATGATTGTGAAATCAGTATGAAGGCTGTGAGTGGACTTGTAACCATAAATAGACTGAACATGACTAAACGCCATGTTCAGTCTGCTTAAAGGATTATTTAATGAGCCAGTAAAAGATATTTGCAAATATCTTATATTCTCTACATATATATTTGGAAATAGCTTATGAAATATCACATATATACACTACACATTTAGTCTGAGAGTTTTTAATGAGGGAACGTTTGAGCACGCTGCCACCAACCAAAGCTTGTGGGAGCTGCATCAGATCTGTCACCACTTGGGGAATGAGATTAGCAGGAGCAAATTACAGACTGGTGACTGTGTTTCTCCTCACAAAGAACATAACAAGGCCTTATCAGTTTGCAAATCAAGCCCAATAGGTACAGACCGTTGTCTGGAATTTCCTCAGTAATAGTAATGGTATATGCCACAAACCAGAACCTGGTAGATCTCGTTCTACTGTTTGCAAATCCGACAACTCCTGATGACAAATTATCAGGCATTACAGAATTATCCCCACATGAAGGAATGTCACTTCTGTCCTTTTCTGTGCTTGTGCAGTGTGCAAAGACCATCGTGAATGTGTAGGG
Source organism: Hypanus sabinus (assembly GCF_030144855.1). Classification (NCBI taxonomy): domain Eukaryota; kingdom Metazoa; phylum Chordata; class Chondrichthyes; order Myliobatiformes; family Dasyatidae; genus Hypanus; species Hypanus sabinus. The sequence goes on from NC_082707.1 coordinate 130,423,523, forward strand.
TTGTAGCCGGTTGTGGGGGTGTTGTGGAGACGCGGTCAGCTGTATTCTCTCGGTTTTCCTACCTTTTCCTGTGCTATTGCTCAATGAGTAAGCAATAGAGTAAACATTACTCCACAATTGAATATTGAAAAAAATTACAATGGTGCCCATAATTTTTTTAAATCTCACTGTCATTACAATGAAGCCAGCTACGAGATCTTTGAGTTAAACATCTGAACATTTGAATCCCACCAGATCAACTTAATTGATGATTAAAGACACAACTAATACCTACACACAGGCCCCACAACCCTGCATCTTACCTGTCTTATTCTCTTGAAACCTAATAACTCTCCCAGCTCAAATCATTCCCCATTTCCCCAGCTATTCACCCACTCTCAATTTCCCCTGTTGTTTGTTATCATTCTATTTTAAATAACTATTTATTTATTTAGAGATTCAGTGTGGAATAGATCAATAGGTTCTTTGAGCCATGCCATTGAGCAACTTCCCAACAATGCTGATTTAACCTTAACCTAACCATGGTGCTGGAGGCGTCTATTCTGTGCTGTGCATTTATTCACCTTTTTATGGTAACTAATCGCATTACTGGGGGCATCGTAAAAGCAGGCAAATAAATTACGTATTTCATGGCGGTTTGTAGCTTGGGGCCTGCAGAGTTCATGTCTTTGTTGACCACTGAGGTTACGTTCAATAGTGGTTCATTGCATGCTTGCTAATCGTTAATAAAGGATCTAAGTAGTGAATTTGATGCTTTGGAGCAATCATTCAAGCTGTGGGCGCCTCATGCACATATAACAACTCCATCTGGGGTCGCAGGAGGTTGGCAATTTTGTTTAGATTTTGGATCAATTTTGCCACAACGCACAGGATAATTTAGAATGACAGATTAGTCTACCCATATGTTTTTGGACTGTGGGAGGAAGCTGGTGCGCCCAGGGAAACCCATGTATTCCACGGAGAAGATGCACCAACTCCTTACAGAGGATGCCAGAATTGAATTCTGAACTTTGACATCCTGAGCTGTAATAGCATCGTGCTAACCATAACTTTACTGTGGTGTCCACATGGACACCAAAATATTCGTCATCGACACACTCATTACTGGACTTGTTGAAAATGGATGAATAAAACAAATGAACTCCAAAAATATACAAGATCATTCCAGTGAAAAATTATATTGATTTGTTAATCATCACTGGTGAAGAATTATTTCAATATTGCCAAAGGAATATTTGTTCTGAAGTGAATAGTTGAGGGTCAATATGACTTACCTCATCTCTGCCATGGAATAGGTACTCACACCCGTTGTTCAACCTGAAACAAGCCCAAACACACATTGTTTAAAATGGGTACGTTCCTGTAAAAGGACGTTCGTGGAACGTCATCAACAAATACTCTACTTTTAGTTCTGCATTGATAATTGGAAGGACTTCAAAGGCTGTAACATAAACTGGAGTCACAAAATGTACATAACCATCACAAGCTTTTCTGTCCTGGCTCCTAATGCCGTTGCCTATTTTAAAACTTTGCAAATCCATCAGTTTTACTCCATAACAGAATCAGTTGTTTCTCATTAGAAAAGTTACCAAATAAGTGTGGACTTAGAAGAAAGAGAGGCAACCTATGTGGAGAACCAAAAGAATTATTTTTCCCATCACTGACTGTGGTGAACTCTGTGCCTGTCTGGACACGCCCCCTGCTGACTGCTCCTGTGGCTCCTCCCACAGGCCCCTGTATAAAGGCGATCTGAGGCCTGACACTCGGCCTCAGTCTCCAGGATGTAGTATGATGGTCACTCACTGCTGGTTCCTTCTTCAGTCAATAAAAGCCGATATCTCGCCTTACGTCTCAGAGTGAGTTATTGATGGTGCATCACTGACAAATATTGAGCATGAAAGAGTGAGTGAGGCCTTTGTCAGTCTGGGTCGACCATGGATGTTGCATCCTAGCTGTCTAGATATGCAGGCCTGGCAGTACAATAAGGTGAGCCAGCTGTTGCCTGTGTAGCAAGCTCCATCTCTCCATGCATCCGATGAACCCAAAGGAATGGCAGAGCTGCATCGCAGGAGTTGCCAATCAGTGTTGAACTCAACATAGGGCCGCCTTAGGGACTCCAACTCCGGAATCTTCCCTCAGGGTTTACTCCTGAAGCCTCCCCCATGAATGGGTGTAGCTGCAGGGCAGCTGAGGTTTGAGATCAGAGTTTTCCTTCTCCTAGGTGAGCTGCCAACCATGGCTGACAAGCTCCATCTGCCTGGAATGGCAGGTTTTATGGCACCAGTGACACACCTTTTCCCCTTTTCCTGTCAGTAGAAACGTTTCCACCAGGCTGACCAGCTAAACCATACATGTAGGTCAGGATCTGGACTTGGTTGCCAGAGGCCATTTGAGGTGCACAGTATGAACAGTGCCAGTGCTAAAGGGCCGCAGTAATTTCCTTTCTGTTCAGGATTGCTGAAAAAAGAATGGATCCAGGCACTGATTTGTCATCAGGGAAAGGACAACAGTGTCTTTAAGAAGGTCTCAAAATATGCTTTCTGACAAGAATGTGGCAGAAACTCACAGATTAACCATACCACATATATATATATATATATATATGCTTTGGAATAATTAAATGATGGCAAGGAAGAGTTGAAGACCTCTTACCAAATAAAAACTATACTTCTGAATCATAGTTATCAATGATTTTAAGAAATGTGTTGTGGAATTTTTGTAAGACATGACACTTCAATAGAAAATATGACTGGGTTCCTAGGTCATATGTAATTGGATGATATATCAGCAATATCATGCAAGACTGTAGACTACCTTCAGTGCTTATCGTGGAATACAAAATACTTATGCAATCAATTATTTTGAGTTTTATACTTATAATTAATTTAGGTCACTTTGTAGAGATTTGTTTTCACCTTGACACGAACGAGTCTTTTTCTATTATAAAATTAAATCCACTATGATTCAATGTTGTAAAGCAATAAAACATGAAAACTCTGTCTATAATTTTTGCTGTCTCAATACAGTAAATACAGTGTGTATGATCAATGATCCTACCCACCATGGGCATACTGTCTTCTCCCCTCTGCCATCAGGCAGAAGTTAAAGGGCTGAAGCATGTACCACGAGGCTTAAGGACAGCTTCTGTCTCACTGTTACCTTGAGCAAACCACTGATACTATAACGTTGACTTTTGGCCTCAGTTATGATCTTGCACTTTATTGTTTCCCTGCACACATCTTCAGTTGCTTTTACACTTTATTCTGCATTGCTGTTGTTTTGCCGTATTCTGGCTCAATACACTGTGACATGACTTGATCTGTATGGACAGCATGGAAGGCAGGGTTTTCACAGTATCTTGGCACGTGTCACAATAATAAACCAATACCAATAATGAGTACATAGCAAGGTCCCACAAACAGCAATTCATGAATGCTTTATGAGATGAAGGATGTATGTTGTCCAGATCACCAGGATTAAACTCTTTGCTCTCTTTCAGATGAGCTACATCAAATCTATTACTTGCACTGAGGACACCAGGCAGGTCGCCTCATTATTAACCGTCCGACTGATGGCCCCTCCAACTTAACTGCATTGGATTTTATGTGCTCAAATCTCTATCATGGGATTATACCCACAATCTTCAGACTTGAAGACTACAAATAAAGCCATGTCTGAAACAGATACAGCAGTGGTGATACAAAAGATAATCGTGTTTATATTTAGATTTTAGATTATGAGGACACTCAGTCCTCGTTCATTGTCATTTAGAAATGCATACATGCGTTTAAAAAAAATGATACAATGTTCCTCTGGAGTGATGTGTTCTGTACTGAAAACAGGATTATGTTTAATATACATCTGCAAAGTCAAAATTCAATACATAAAGTGTATGCTCCAGCCAAATATTGCAACGCTTTTGGAGTATGGGTGGAAGATATTAGTAAGACAGCCAGGAGATGTAAAATTTTGTTAAGTGCTGTGACAAATTTGTTTAAGATTTTACAGTTATCTAATGCAATTAGTTATCTAATATGCTTGAAATAATACTTGCTGGTTGACTTTCATTTGAACTTTTATTTGGCACAGAGAAACATATCCTATTTTGATTATGCCCATTTGCCAACACCTTTACATTCCAGGAGCATAATGGCCTAGGAATGTTGTTTGGTATTTTTTATCCATTGCATCACATTGACATTGCTATTGTGGACTATTGTCCCACTTTGGGAGCTTAGCTGAATATTTCCGTTAGTGATTTGGTTTTCATGATCTAATTCTGTTTCAACCATATAAGGAAAAAAATCTTAACTACCATCCAACAACACAAAATCAGTGCAAAAACTTGCATGAAATGATCACTCACCGCAGTTTAAATACATGCTTTTTCTTCTTGTAATCAGCAGCCACTTCACAAATAGCATCTTTCAGATTCAGTGGCTCCTCTCCATGGTATGTTACACCCGCACTATAATTCTTTGTGTCTTTGTAGAAGTAAAATTCACCACTCTTCAGGGCACAGTACAAGGTGATCCATGACCTAAGTTCCAAAAACATCAAGAAAAAATGTTTTCTTTCATTAATAATCAGGCTATTCAATGCCAATTACTTCTGTGCTAAAATACAAAATGATGCTAAGTATAATTTTAATTGATTTCTACGGTTCCATTATTAAAAAAAAAGGGCATTCTTCACCTGCAAACCTTACAATTGATGTTGCATGCATATAGTATTTCTGGAAAAGGATTTAAACTGGTATAGTTATCTTTGTACATGAACTTTCCATCAGCTGTCAGTAAGAAAGGAAGCGTGTCAACTCTGCCCCAATGTACTGGGACTACTTGTAGTCCTTCACTCCCATTCAGGCTATTACAGAGAGCATAAACAAGATGTCATTAATCTTCCCTGCTTGGATATTTCAGCACCAAGTAGTGCAGGAAAGGAGTAATTGAACCTGCAAGTGATAAATTTCTTCCTAAATGTTCAACATTGGAAGAACTGACATAGGTAATACTATGAAAGTGGAATTAAAACAGTTTTGGTGATAGTTGAAATTTGGGTTTGTAGTTCTGCTCAGGGACAAAGAGGACATCTGACCGATGCTCTGCAGGAAAAAAATGAATGGATTAAAATTAGGGATGAGTGGTTCATGGGTAGACATTAAAGGCTTCTGAATTTTCAAGGTTGAGATAAAAGACAACTTTGAATTGAACAAGTTATCAAGTAATCAATAAAAACAGACAAATAAAACTGATATAAACAGCAGAGAATTTATTCTGGGAGCTACACAAGGGAAGATGTGCATCATTTTAAATCAAATGAGCTTCCAGTCAAAGTGAGTGTTTATTAGAGAATGCAGCATAGTTTAAACTTTGAGATTCTAGTATTAACGTAGTGCGGCAACGGTTTAAAAGAAAGACCCCCATATATAGCGGCCATCATCAGAGAGGACTGAGGCAGAGTGGGTCAGCTTTGGCTCAATCAGGCTTCGGCGAGAACAGGCAGAGGCGAAGCTGAATGGGGCACAACTGCGCAAGCGCGTGTAAGTCGGCCTCTGACATCAGCGGGGGAATTTAAAAAGTGAGCAGAGGCCGAGTACGAGCTTCATTCCGGGTAAGGTAAGGCCGGGTAAGCTCCTTTAATTAATCTAATTAGTTTAGGAGTAGGTAATGGAGGCAGCAGTTAGGGCAGTCGAGTGCTCCGTTTGCAGTATGTGGGAAGTCAGGGCGAGCACTATTGTCCCTGATGACTACACCTGCAAGAGGTGCATCCAGCTGCAGCTCCTGACAAACCCATGTTAGGGAACTGGAGCTGGATCTGGATGAACTTCAGATCATTCGGGAGGCAGAGACAGAAATAGACAGCAGTTTCAGGGAGATAGTCACCCCTAGGAGTCAGGAGCCAGGTAGTTGGGTGACTGTCAGGAGAGGAAAGGGGAATAGACAGGAAGAGCAGAGCACCCCTGTGGCCGTTCCCATCAACAATAAGTATACCGTTTTGGATACTGTTGGTGGGGATGATCTACCAGGGACAAGTTGCAGTAGTTGCGTCTCTGGCACCGAGACTGGACCCTCAGCTCAGAAGGGAAGGAGGGAAAAGAGGAGAGCAGTAGTGATAGGGGATTCGATAGTTAGGGGTACAGATAGGAGATTCTGTGGAAGAGATCGAGAATCCCAAATGGTCTGTTGCCTCCCTGGTGCCAGGGTCCACGATATCTCAGATCGAGTTCTCAGTACTCTCAAGAGGGAGGGTGAGCAGCCGGATGTCGTGGTCCATGTAGGAACCAATGTCGGGGTAGGAAGAGTGAGGAGGTCCTGAAAGGTGAGTTTAGGGAGCTAGGTGCCAAGTTAAAGGATAGGACCTCCAGGATAGCAATTTCAGGATTGTTACCAGTGCCACATGCAGGTGGGTTTAGAACTAATAAGATAGTGCAGATCAACACGTGGCTGAAGACATGGTGCAGGAGGGAGGGCTTCACATTTATAGATAATTGGGCAGTTTTCCAGGGAAGGTGGGACCTGTTCCGATGGGATGGTTTACATCTGAACTGGAGGGGGACAAATATTCTTGCAGGTAGGTTTGCTAGAGAGGCTCCAGTGGATTTAAACTAGATACAAGGGGGAAAGGGAACCAAAGTGTAGGAACAGATGTATGGGAGAAGGAAGGAAAAGACAGTAATGTTCTTTGCACTGTTAGAGATAAACAGAGAGGAAGTGGTGGAGAATTTCTTAAATGCATTTATTTTAATGCTAGGAGCATTGTAAGAAAGGTGGATGAGCTTAGAGCATGGATTGATACCTAGAAATATGATGTTGTAACTATTAGTGAAACATGGTTGCAGGAGGGGTGTGATTGGCAACTAAGTATTCCTGGATTTCATTGCTTCAGGTGTGATAGAATTGGAGGGACAAGAGGGGGAGGTGTTGCTTTGCTTGTCAGAGAAAATATTACAGTGGAGCTCTGGCAGGTATTATGAATGTACCACAGCTCCGAGGGGCCGAAGGGGCGGGAGCAGCCCCCTCCTTCCGGAGAATCGCAAGATCACTATTAATTTGGGTCTCGGACCCAGGAAATGAGAGACAATGCAACGGTTTTGACCATTGTTCTTAGAGACACCTGTGTGAATTGCATGTCCCTGCTACGTGACAGCTACCAGGGACATGGACACCCTCGGGCAATGTGGGGGTGGGGATTGCATCACCCTACTTTGATGGACATCTACAACTCTGCAAGTCAAGATAAAAGGGGACTGCAGGAGGCAGTACCCCAGTGACGCACCAGAAGGACACCATCACTCAGTGCTCCCGTGCTAGTGGGAAGCCATTCAAAGCCACGTGCATTCCGTTTCTCCTTTGCCTGGGGAGCGGGTGGCTGATAACACAGAAAAGGACTTTGAACTAACAACGGGGAACCAACGCTCCCCTGATTCAACAGAGCTGCTTTATAAAGACCCGGGCAAGTTTTTTCCTTTTCTCACCAATCTCTCTCAAACACGTGAAACCCAGCGATTCCCAAAAGGCTGAAGCCTGCAGACTTCTGAGTGACTTTTATATTTCCAACGGACAATATATTACCCCCTAGACAACAGTAGAGGTTATTTCTTAATGATGATTATTACTATACCCGCACTTTAGATTGAGTTTTGCCGACGTATATGATCTGAATGTTTGTATTAACCTTACTTTTGTGCCCCCTTTATAAATAAAAACGTTTGAAAATAGTGCCATCAGACTTCAACGGACATCTCTATCTTTGCTGGTAAGTGATCCAGTTACGGGATACGTAACACAGGATAGATTAGAGGGCTTGTCTAGGCAGACTATTTGGGTGGAATTGAGGAATGGAAAAGGTGTAGTAACAGCTATAGGGGTGTATCATAGACTACCTAATGGGGAACGAGAATTGGAGGAGCAAATTTGCAAGGAGATAGCAGTTATTTGTAGTAAGCACAAGTTTGTGATGGTGAGAGATTTTAATTTTCCACACATAGACTGGGAAGTCCATACTGTAAAAGGGATGGATGGGTTGGAGTTTGTAAAATGTATGCAGGATAGTTTTTTGCAGCAATACATGGAGGTACCGATTAGAGAAGGGGCAGTGTTGGATCTTCTGTTAGGGAATGAAATAGGTCAGGTGATGGAGGTATGTGTTGGGGAGCACTTTGGGTCCAGTGATCACAATGCCACTAGTTTCAATATAATTATGAAGAAGGATAGGACTGGACCCAGGGTTGAGATTTTCGATTGGAGAAAGGCTAACTTTGAGGAGATGTGAAAGGATTTAGAAGGAGTGGATTAGGACAATTTGTTTTGTGGGAAGGATGTAATAGAGAAATTGAGGTCATTTAAAGGTTAAATTTTGAGGGTACAGAATCTTTATGTTCCTGTTAGGTTGAAAGGAAAGGTTAAAAGTTTGAATGAACCTTGGTTTTCAAGAGATATTGGAAAATTGGTTAGGAAAAAGAGAGATATCTACAATAAATAGAGGCAGTATGGAGTAAATGAGGAGCTTGAGGAATATAAAGAATGTAAGAATAATATTAAGAAAGAAATTAGAAAAGCTAAAAGAAGATATGAGGTTGCTTTGGCAAGAAAGGTGAAAATAAATACGAAGGCATTTCTACAGATATATTAATAGCAAAAGGATAGTGAGGGATAAAATTGCTCACTTAGAGAATCAGAGTGGACAGCTATGTGTGGAGCTGAAAGAAATGGGAGAGATTTTGAACAATTTATTTTCTTCAGTATTCACTAAGGAGAAGGATGTTGAATTGTGTAAGGTAAGGGAAACAAGTAGTGAAGTTATGAAAACTATGATGATTAAAGAAGAGGAAGTACTGGTGCTTTTAAGGAATATAAAAGTGGATAAATCTCCGGATCCTGACAGGATTTTCCCTAGGACCTTGAGGGAAGTTAGTGTAGAAATGGCAGGGGCTCTGACAGAAATATTTCAAATGTCATTAGAAATGGGGATGCTGCTGGAAGATTGGTGTATTGCTCATGTGGTTCCACTGTTTTAAAAGGGCTTTAAGAGTAAACCTAGCAATTATAGACCTGTCAGGTTTGACATCAGTGGTGGGTAAATTAATGGAAAGTATTCTTAGAGATAGTATATATAATTATCTGGATAGACAGGGTCTGATTAGGAATAGTCAGCATGGATTTGTGCGTGGAAGGTCATGTTTGACAAATCTTATTGAATTTTTTGAAGAGGTTACAAGGAAAGCTGATGAGGGTAAAGCAGTGGATGTTGACTATATGGACTTCAGGAAGGCCTTTGACAGGGTTCCACATGGAAGGTTAGTTAGGAAGGTTCAATTGTTAGGTATTAATCTTGAAGTAGTGAAATGGATTCAACAGTGGCTGGATGGGAGATGCCAGAGAATAGTGATGGATAACTGTTTGTCAGGTTGGAGGTCGGTGACTAGTGGTGTGCCTCAGGGATCTGTACTGGGTCCAATGTTATTTGTCATATACATTAATGATCTGGATGATGGGGTGGTAAATTGGTTTAATAAGTATGCAGATGATACTAAGGTAGGTGGCATTGTGTATAATGAAGTAGGTTTTCAAAGCTTGCAGAGAGATTTAGGCCAATTAGAAGAGTGGGCTGAACAATGGCAGATGGAGTTTAATGCTGATAAGTGTGAGGTGCTACATTTTGGTAGGAATAATCCAAATAGGACATACATGGTAAATGGTAGGGCATTGAAGAATGCAGTAGAACAGAGTGATCTAGGATTAAGGATGCATAGTTCCTTGAATGTGGAATCTCATGTGGATAGGGTGGTGAAGAAAGCTTTTGGTATGCTGGCCTTTATAAATCAGAGCATTGAGTATAGGAGTTGGGATGTAATGTTAAAATTGTACAAGGCATTGGTGAGGCCAAATTTGGAGTATTGTGTACAGTTCTGGTCACCGAATTATAGGAAAGATGTCAACAAAATAGAGAGAGTACAGAAAAGATTTACTGGAATGTTAACCTGGGTTTCAGCACCTAAGTTACAGGGAAAGGTTGAACAAGTTAGGTCTTTATTCTTTGGAGCGTAGAAGGTTGAGGGGGGACTTGATAGAGGTATTTAAAATTATGAGGGGGATAGATAGAGTTGACATGGATAGGCTTTTTCCATTGAGAGTAGGGGAGATTCAAACAAGAGGACATGAGTTGAGAGTTAGGGGGCAAAAGTTTAAGGGTAACACAAGGGGGAATTTCTTTACTCAAAGTGGTAGCTGTGTGGAATGAGCTTCCAGAAGAAGTGGTAGAGGCAGGTTCAGTATTGTCATTTAAAGTAAAATTGGATAGGTATATGGACAGGAAAGGAATGGAGTGTTATGGGCTGAGTGCGGGCCAGTGGGACTAGGTGAGTGTTCGGCACAGATTAGAAGGGCCAAGATGGCCTGTTTCCATGCTGTAATTGTTATATGGTTTATATGATCATTGGAATTCAAGGTGAGATGGCTGAGGGTGGGGTGAGATTTTATCAACACATTATGAAATGAAACTGGCAATTGGTTTCTGATTTAATTAACATATAACCAAAAAGAAATCTTTCCTTGGTGCATCTAAAGGATATCTTTGAAATGCACGGTTTGTGTGTTACATTAATTGCCCCTATAGCTTCTCAAAATTAACCTAGTACTATTTTATGGGTAGGTAAATGGTACATGAAATCGTGAACATCAGTTCACACAAGTTACTTACAGTTGAAGACAAAAGATCTGAAATATATTCCTACTTAGATCATAAGGGTGAAAATTTAAAGCCTTAAAAACTCACCTGTTTGATGCCTTCTTGTTAGGTCCTTCCAGTTCATGTTTACGTCCCAGATATCCCTCCAGCTGGGCAACTTCTTCTCTTGTGGTAAAACTGGGAAGTGTAGCTGATGTTCTGGGCTTGTCTATTTCCATTGCAGGCAATATCAGAGGTTGAAGCTTGGTGGACCTTTCATAAGACTGCTCTTCAAACTCTAATTTTTCTTCACTCTCCAAAGTTTTATCTTCTGGGCTGTCAGTACCATTTACCATGTTGGACAAATCCTCGGATGTAGTTATCTACGGAGGGTGCAGATAACACCAGAGACTGAAACACCAAGGACTTTAAAAAAAAAGTTATGACCTCTATTGTTTTTGAATTAACTCAATAACTCTGATTTGGTGATCAAAAAGCAACCATCAGAGATCCACATCATCAAGAAAATATCCTGGAATTGTATATTTTCAGCTCACAGTTAGCTTTACCAAAGTGCAACCAAACCAACAAAATATCAAATAGTTCTCACATCAGCAACTATTGATCTTAGTGTTAATATGTCAGCATGGCATTTCTTTGTTTATTAAATGAACTGCAATTTAATCATTTTAAATGAAAATGTATTTACTGAAAATAGGAAGAGAGCATTGTGTGTTTACAGAGTAACAGCGAATATGGAAATTTCACTTAATATGTTTGAAGGTAAGTTATCCTCTAAAATTGCCCATGGCCTTCATTCCCTTTTGATCCTCCTGCCTCACACATTTCTCAATGGCTCTGTGCTCTAGTGTTCACTTAAGTCAAAATTAGCACAAAGGAACGTCCACCTCGCGGCATTACATTTTAATTTCAGCTCTAGCTGTCACCCCCACGTCTGCTGCAACACCACCACCACTACTTAACCTTGGAAATTCCTGCACTTAGATGTCAGGAAATCACTGGAATCAAGGAAACAAACTTTAGTTTCTATGTTTAGTAGTGACCAAATATCAGAGAGGTTTGTTTGCAAAGAGCATTTCTAATTTTAAGCGTGGTGTTATGCTGTTGCATGTGTAACCAGCCAACAAAGAAAATACAGTTGGTAATATTAGCAAGCATTTAATAAATTGCCTCCTACATTAGCACAGGTATTTAAAATATTAGCAAGCTGATAAATGTGTTAAAATATACACAAGGTAAACACGGAGTTTCTTTGTAAATATTACTGACAGTAACCTCTGGGTTATTTATTAGTTCTGATTTCTTGTTGCAAATATCACAAATTTTTGGTAAATGGAAAATACAATGATTTTATTTTTGTTAGTGTTGCTAAAAGGTTATGTGAGTGCCTGAAAAAATTGTTAACAGACTTCTCAAATCATGAAATGAGATTATCTAGGGGTTTTTAAATATGAGTCTTGGATCACAGAATAATTTGAAATCTCAAAGTCTGCTCCTTCTGTGGAGAAAATGTGCAAACTTCCCCTTGTTTCTTATGTTGATTCATAAAAATTGGAATCAACTCGGTCCAAATCTTTGCATTTCTTTTCATGACCTTCTTGCTGTTCCAAATAGAAATGCATCCTCTGGATTACTTCAGTCTGCTGTCACAGGAAATCTATTAATTCAAGGGAAACATATCAGGTTCACAATACAGTTCAGTTCACCATTGATTTTATGCTTTATGTCATGATACAGCATCTGTTGACAAATTACAGGCAGGTGCGGTCTGCTGAATGAAAGTGAAAGGAGACTAAGTTCAGTAGACTTGTTCTTTATTTAAGGGCTGGCATTTAAAAGAAAACATTCTTTCCTTTTATCCTCCTTGCACTTGCAACTCAGAATGCAAAAGCATGTCATCACTAAGAACTTCTGCAATATTTCTTCCCAGTTTAATTAGAAGAGCTAAAAAACTTACCTGTTTTCCTGTCAGGGATACCCACCTTCGTAAGTCCATGGCAGGGTTTTCCAGGGTTGGGGTTTACCATTGATCGACGCATGTAGTTTCCTCTATAAAGATTTTAGCTTTTATTTATCAAGCACGCGGAGAAAATCCACCCATTCCAGAGTGCGGATGTACAGACTCCTTACAGGGGACGCTGGGATTGACTCTGAACTCCAATACCCCAAGCTGTAATAGTGTCACGCTAACTGCTACACCATCATGGCCCCCTTAATGCTTTCCCTCCCCTCTAAGCCTTTAAGGAGTTCTGAACTAGAAATTGTTAACAACAAATTTCATGACATCTGCTGGTGATATGATACCTGATTCTGTTTAATAAAATTAAATCTGTTGTTGTGCATTGCAGTGATAATACTTAAAATTCCAGCTAAGCATCTTGCCCTGCTTGGTTTAGTTTCATGACAGGGTAAAGGGAGGACTGGAAGAGAATAGCTACTGAAGCAGCAGTGTTGAAACGTGGAGCAGCTTCAACACTTTGGACCCAGGGAAGGGGCAGTGAGAGGGGGAAGCTCCTGGAGGAAGAACAGAATAAGAGGACATGAGTCCAGCTGTATTGTGGTATACTCTCAAGATACAAAAGGACATAGGGAGTGTAGAGGAACCAGTAATCAATATAAAATGGACAAGAACTGTGTGAGGAAAGATTGGTTAATAATATGAAAGAGGGACCCATTTGAATTAATCACATCAATCAAAAGTAAAGAAAGAGTAATAGGGTTAATTTAAATCAAAAAAGAAAAACTTCAGAGAGTAAACAAAACCAAAATACTTTACATCCATCTTCACAGAATTGAATATCTTTGATATCACAGCAGAGGAAGAAAGCATTGAGATAAAAATAGATTAAAGGGAGGCCTTAAATAGATTAGCTTCACTCAAAGGTAATGTGACCCTATCCAGATGGATCACATCTAGGCCAGCTCAAATGGATCTAGGAAACTTTCTGTCCATAGCCTTTCAAGTACTAACAGAAAGGGAAGGCTGCAACAATAGGTAATCAATTTAATGGTAATGGTGGAAAGCTCCTTGAGACCATTTCTGAGGGAAGCATTGACTAAGAAGTATGGATATTCTAGAGGGTCGGTAAACTTTGACAATCCTGATTGAGTCTTGGATGCAATTAACAAGGAAGGTTGGTGAAAAATGTTGCATTAATATTCTTTCAAGAAGAATTTGGGGAAACTGCCTCATTTTCATTGAATGTAGTAGGAGAGATTTAAAAGGAGTCATTAAACTATCTTTGTAAAGAGGTGTGTTTCACACAAAAACAAAGAGATGATAGTCTCTGAACAGGCCTTAGTGAGGATGTACAATTCAAGCTCTGTATTTCGGGAATGGCAATCAGGCGCTAGAGAGGATGCAGAGGCGGTTTACCAGGACGATATCAGGGAAGAGAAGCTGAAGAACCTGTCAATGCCCGCTTGCGCAGTTAACGCTGGTGAGAGCTACAAAGCTGCCCAGAAATTGTAAGACGCTTCAACACAGCAAACAGTGAGAAGCTATTTCCTCTGTGATAATCAGAGCTGATAGACATAAAAAATATTTTAAAAGACAGTGGGGAAAAGAGCAGTTATTTAATTACCCTGAAAAATCTTCAGATCTGATCTAATAGTGCAATGAGATTCAAAGGGAATGTTTTAATCATAATTGGACACATTTGAGAAGAAGATTAATCTGCATCTTTAGGGGAAAATGCGAGAGTATGGAACAATGTTGAAAAGACCTTTCAAAAAGATGGCTTGTGCATGATCCTGTTTGGTTCATGATTCTATGAAGCCATTTACAAAGAACAGGATTATTTGGCAGATGAATGTGGGCTGAAGTATTGTTGTAGAGGGCAGAGTTTGAGATTTTTGGATCCATGGAAGTTTGAATTGTGTCTATTTTAATGTGAGAAATATGAGAAATAAGGGTGATGTACATGGGGCTACAAAATTGTGGCCCTTTCATGAGTGTTGAAAGGGCAGGAATGGCTGCTGGGACTTACTATTTCCTAAAGTAACGGACAGAGGTTAAAGAGATGAGAGAGTCGCATTGCTAATCATGGATAAAGCAGCTGCAGAAAGGGTGCATGTCCAGGAGAGATTGTCTACTGAATCAGTGTGAGTGGATGTCAGAAATGGGAAGGGAGCACTCACTGGATTGGGAATATTCAATAGACCACCCCCACTCCCCACGCCCATAACAACAGAGGAGCAGATTGGGGGTCACATTTTGAAAGGATGCAAGAATGTTGTCACGAGTGACTTCAACTTTCCAAATATTGATTGGCATGTCCTCAGTGAAAAAAGTTTAAATGGCGGAATTTGTGAGCTGTGTTCAGGAAGGATTCCTTTTAGAGTATGTAGACAGGCCAAGTGAAGGAGAGGCCATGCTGGATTTGGTACCGGGCAATGTATCTGGTCAGGTGACAGATCTCTTGGTGGATGAGCATTTCAGAGATGGTAACCATAAGTCCTTGATGATGATTACCTGCCTTGGACAGGGATAGGAGCAGATGGTATGGGAAAGTATTTAATTGGAGGAGGGCAAATTATGATGCTATTAGACAGGAAATTAGGAGTGTAAATTGTGCACGGATGTTCTCAAGGAAATATACAATGGAAATGCACGACCGAAATGTGGGGGTTACAGATGCTGTTGACTGAAGTGTGGCGGGAGTCTGAAACATTGAGACAGCAGACAGTGTGCGCTGCTGTTGGAAGAAGACCCTGTAGTCCAGTGATTCCCCCTCTCTCTCTTTGGTGAGTGAGAGCCTGTTGGACCTCAAGTTAGGGGGCTAAGAGGAGCAAGGTGGAAGATTGGAACAGCGAAACAGCGATCCTCTTGGTGCAGGAGTGATCTCTCTCTCGCTCACTGGTGAGCGAGAGCCTCTCTGAGATACCAAAGTGTTGGGTTGTGGACTGTAGATTTTTAATGGACTCTAGATCAAGGTCTCTTTGGAAGCTTTTGCTACTGCTCGCATGAAGGTGGGTAGGAGGTTCGGTGCTTTTGCTGGTGCAAGTGGGGGTTGGAGGAGGAGGGTCATGCTTGTGCATGAAAGGGAGGGGGTCTTTGTGGTTCCGGTGTTTCTCTCATTCATTCTTCGGGGTTTCTTTTTGTTTCATGGATATAAGACCATAAGATATAGGAGAAGTAGGTCATTTGGCCCATCGAGTCTGCTCCGCCATTCAACATCTGCAAAGAGTGAGAGTTTCAGGTTGTATACTGTATACATTCTCCAATATTAAATTGAACCATTTACTTTGGGAATACTTGCATGGAGTTCTGGATAGGTTTGTGCCATTGGGGCAGGGAAAGGTTGGTAGGGTGAAGGAACCATGGCTGACAAGAAATGTGGAACATCTGATCAAGATGAAAGAAGAAGCATACTCAAGGTTTAGGAAGCAAGGATCAGATAGAGGGTCTCAACATTTACAGGGTAGCCTTAGTGGCACTGAAGATTGGACTTAGGAAAGCTAGAAGAGGCATGGGAAGACCTTGGTGAGTAGGATTAAGAAAAATAAAACAATACATTCTACATATATGTGAAGAGCCGGAGGATGGCCAAAATTTAAGTTAGATCAGGGATAGAAGAGGAAATGTGTACCTGGAATGGGAGGAGGGAGGGGAGGTCCTTAATGAATATTGTGCGTCAGTATTCCCCAGTTACAGGGAGTCCCAACCTTCTTGATGCCATGGACTGTTACCATTTACCAAAGAGTCTGTAAACGCCAGGTTGGGATTAACCTGATGAATATGAATAGGCTGAAATGCTGGAACATGATGACATCTAGAAAGAGGAAGTACTTGAACTTTTGGAAAACATTAGGACAGACAAGTCCCCGGAGCCAGAGGAGATATATAGTAGATGTTACGACAGGAAGTGAGGGAGGAGATTGCTGCATCTTTAGCAAAGATTTTTGCATCCTCACTGGCTTAGGAGTAGCACCAGAGGACTGACAGATGACAAATGTTATTCCTTTGTTCAAGAAAGGTAATGGGGATAATTTAGGATTTATAGACCACTGAGTCTTACATCAGTGCTGGGCAAACTATTGGAGCGGATTCCTAAAGACAGGACTTATGAGCATTTGGAGAAGCATAGTCTGATGAGGGATAGTCAGCATATTTTTTGTGAGTGGCAGGTCATGCCTCACAAGTCTGATTGAATTCTTTGAGGAAGCGAAAAAATATTGATGAAGGCAGAGCAGTGGATATGGTCTATTTTAGTAAGGCATTTGACAAGGTTCCCTATGGTAGACATATTTAAAATGTCAGGATGCTCTGGATGCAGGGACACTTGTCTGCGTGGATACGGAATTGGCTAGCCCATGGTTGGTAGAATAGGATAGCAGATGGAGAGTATTCTACCAAAGTAATTTTATAAATTACTTTGAGGAAGTGGAAGGGTAGTTTAGCAACTTTGCAGATGACCCAAAGGTTGGTGGAGTTGTGGATAGGATAGGAGGTTGTCGTAGGTTACAACATAACATTGTTAGGATGCAGAGCTGAACTGAGAAGTGGCAGACGGCAGTTCAATCTGAAACATGTGAAGAAGACTGGGTTAATGGCAGGATTCTTACCAGTGTGGAGAACAAAGTTCCTTAGTGTTCATATCCATAAATCCCTCAAAGTTCATTGCAAAGTACGGCAGGCAGTGGTGTGTCGGCCTTTGTTGGTCGGGGCATTGAGTTCAAGAGCCACAAAGTGATGTTGCAGCTCTGTAAAACTCTGGTTAGACCACACGTGGAATATTGTGTTCGGTTCTGGCCGTCGCATTATAGGAAGGAAGTGGAAGCTTTTGAGTGGTGCTGGGGAGATTTACCATGACAATGACTGGATTAGAGAGCATGTCCTATGAGGATAGGTTGAGTGAGCTAGGGTGTTTCTCTTAAGAGAGGAGGAGGAGGATGAGAGATGACTTGAGAGGGGTGTAGAAAATGATAGGAGGCATAGATCAAGTGGGTATCCAGAGAGTTTTCCTTAGAGTAGAAATGGCTAATACAAGGGGACAATAGAATATCTGCAGGTGCTGGAAATTCAACTGACACACACAAAGTTCTCGAGGAACTCAGCAGGCCGGGGAGTATCTATGGAAAAGAGTGAACAGTCAATGTATCAGGCCGAGCCCCCTCATCAGGACTCGAGGGGTCTACATTATTGATGGGAATACAGGGGGATATAACTTTAAGGCAGGTTTTTTTTAAACACACTGCTGAAGGCAGCGTGCACTGCCATTGGTGGTGGTAGAGGCAGATACATTAGGGACATACAAGAGATCTTAGATAGGCACGTGGATGACAGAAAAATGTAGGGCTATGTGGAAGTGAAGGGTTAGATTATATGGTTGACACAACATTGTTGGCCAAAAAGCCTGTAGTGTGCACACTCTATGTGACTATTCATTCACAGAGTCTTTAACTGCCTAATTACTGAATACAAAATAATAACTAAATTGCTGCATATTTTTAGAGCAGCAAAGACAATCAGACTAGAAAGAGTTTCCCTGTGCTTCAGTTGAAATGTTCGTATCAGACAGCTGTGAAGAAAAATGCCTGAAATCAGAAATAAAAATGAAATAGTAGAAAATTTCGATAGGTCTGGCAGCATCTGTGGAATGAGAAGCATCGTTAGTAATTTACACAAACGACTTTGATCTCTTTCCACTCATGATGCCCGACCAGTTGAGCATATCCAGTATTTTTTTGTTTCGCTTGAAGGGCTGTGACTTGTTCAAGTATTTTATTCATTTCTTTTGAAGAGTTGTTTGAGGAGATAGAACAATGATTGTATGCAACACTAGAATATCAAACTTTTGTTTTCCTGGATGCTTAATTCATGTAAATTGGCTTTATTTTCTCTCTGTTGGCAACAGCTAGATTTACAAGGCATGGGAATGAGAAAATTCAGGGGATCATTGTTGCCGATGGGATTTAACATTGGAAAGGACATTAAAATTGAAAGATTACTTTGGACTACTTTAATGACATTACATTATCCTAGCCTTTTCACTCACACATCCATAATCACATCATTGAACATTCAAGAAAATGTCAAGAGCTGATTCACTTAGAATGATTTGTTGGTTTTTTTAAAAAGAAAAACAGGCATGAAGAATTTGCAAAAATCAATTTAAACCCTGAAAAGAACAGAGATATGTTATATTATTTATTTCAGTTTGATTCATTTGGTAGCTCTCTTACCATTGGGTTCTTAATTTTGGATTGGTTTGGATAATCTGTGTGTGATATTTTGATCACATGCAGATAATATCATGAGTAAATGCTGTACTGTTGGAAGAGCAATACTGAGGGTGTGCTGCTTTAGGCAGGGGACTGGTATTCTATTACCTTAGAGGAGTAGTTTTGGGGCAGTCTGCATTGTTGATAGGGCAGTATGAAAGAATGAAGAGTGAGGAAAGCAGTACAGAAGGTGGGCTGCACTCTCAGTAGTTCTGAAGAAATGCTCCATTATTGGGATTTATTAAGAGTTATTAGGCCCTTCAAAGGAAAAATCTCTATTTCTTTTGACTTCAGTCCATGTTCAGGACATCCACACAGAAACTTTACACCACATAGTTCTCTGGGATTCTTGTACGCAAATCAGGAGCAAGCGCAATACAATAGTAGATTCAGTGTTTACATAACAAACTCCGATCCTGCACTCAGAAGTTTCCGCTAAACCGTAGTTATTTGGATACTGAACTTCACTTTTTGTTGCACTTCAAGATTGCTGTGCTTAGCATTGAAGCCAAACTGATCACCCCCAAAAGACAACGAAAACAGCTTTAACTGGTGCATAGCAACATGAATATAGTTTCCACCCAAAAAACGTGGTTTCATTCGCAATTTGCATGTGTCCCAATGGGATAATTTAAAATTTGTTGCATCTCCTGACAATTTGCTGCAGAGCAGAGAACAGTTCTTAAAGGCAGACTCCTCATGAATGAGAACAGCAAACTGTATGCTACCATGGAGGAGATAACTGGAGAAAGAACCAGTTTTCTTTGTAAGGCATTGAATAAGTTACATTCCAGGAGGGAACAAGACACACCGGAAGGGATAAAGATGAAGCAGTGCCAGAAGAAAATATGAGGACATCTCTCGAGATGTCAAGGTGACCTTTACAACACTTGCTATTCAATGCAATAAATAGCAGTTATAATTTAACACTGCCATTCACACTCACAGGTAGACAGGCATGCACACATCTTCATAATTTACTCCTATATTTTCCTATATATTGAGTTTTATAGGATGGTGTTTATATTGTGTTTTCTTTAATTATGTTCTTTATGCTTAAGCAACACAGCCAGAGTAATAATCATTTTATTCTTCTTTCAGATACTTTCAGGAATAGGGGGAAGAATACTAGATGGGAATAGGCTTCTTTTGAAAATGCAGCACCTCGCTAAGCTCAAAGACAGAGAGACCGTGAGTCACACATTAAATGAGTCCAAATGAGGCACCCACAAAATAACATTCTCAAACAAAAAAAATACACATTGCTAGTTCTAACAAACACTGAATATGTTGGATTGCATGTCACAATCACAAGTAAAGTCTGAAGTTGCCTTGTGAGTTGCTCTGGTGTGAACCAAGTAGTTGTTTTAAACAGCATCTAAATACAAGTTTCAGCAGCTTTTCATCATGTCATTCGTGCTGACAAATGGTGACCATTTTTGGACCCAGGATCTACTGTTTAAACTAGAATGCTTCAGATATGCATTCCACAGCAACTGATTTCATTAGGTGGACACTTGATGCTGTGGATCCTAGCAGGATGTGGCCCAATTTCAGCTGGAAATGATCCTAATGGGATTTAGTTGATGTCTTTAGGAAAAAATATGAAGGTGTAAGAGAGGGTGCAGGTGAGATTTATTAAAATGACTCAGATTGCAATGATTGCATGTCACTGGAAAAGAAGGTCCAATGTAACCCAATTTTGTTAGCAAGTGAGTGCTGTTATCCTCAGAATTGTTTTCATACTCTTCTATTTTGCACGGTTAACCATAGATCATTTTATACTTTTTATTGGACAGGTCAGTTTCCCTCTGAGAAATCTCATTCTTAGCCTTTAAACCTTCTCAGTTTTCTGATGTAGATGAAAACAAGGGTCATTGATTTTAAAATACCAGTTCTATTTCTTACTTTACTAATGCTGCCTGACCTGTTGAGCATTTCTGGCATTTTCTGATTTATTTCAGATTTCTGGTATCTGCAGTGTTTTTTTCAATCTCACTTTTCTTTTACTGCATCATCTTTTCCACTGCCCTGCCTTTTTACGTTGATGAGACGGGAATAGTCAAAGCCCAGCTTCATCACAATAATTATTAACATCCTACTATTAATAAAAAACTAGAAAGATTGCTCAAATAAATGACAGCAAAGATCAATAATTTACAGATACAGAAGCAAAACCATTTATGTACTGTAGTAAATCACATGCACAAGAAAATCCGAATATGCTGGAAATCCAAAGCAACGTGCACCAAGTGCTGGAGGAACTCAGCAGGTCAGGCAGCATCTATGGAAATGAATAAATTGTTGACATTTTGGGCCCAAGTCCTGATGAAGGGCCTCAGCCCAAAACATCAACTATTTACTCTTTTCCACAGATGATGCCTGACCTGCTGAGTTCCTCCAGCATTTTGTGTGTTGCTTTGTACAACAGCGACTTCATTTCAAGTTTCCCACATTATTAATCTCTGCATTTTTATCATGCTCCATCTCATTTCCTCGGTGGCTCTCCGGTCTAATTTTCTCTGTTCACATATGCTTCATTCACTATTCCTAAGTTTGCCTGTATCTCTAGTTAATAGTCTGAATTAAAGTTAATATAAAAATTAAAATAGGAAAATGGTTAAGCATTCACAACTGACAAGACATTGTCCTCTTTCCATGCACAAATGCATTTTGAGAGCTATTGCCACTATAGAGAATGAGCAGCCAAACATTGTACACAGTCATTGCAATATGTGTTAAATGACATATACCCTAACTGGAATTATATTACTGTGATGAGAATTTGGTATCATGTGCATCATATAAACTTAACATCCTGCAAAGAATATTAATGTAAATAGTTTTCAATTGTGAGAACAATTTTCCACAAACAAATTCTGAGAATGGCAGGACATTAAAAGGCCTGACCAAGGCATTAATGGAAAGCATTTGCTGAAAACAGGAAGCATTAAAAATGAGAGCATACTTTTAGCCAAGTGGCTCGTATCCCAAATAAACAAACAAATGGGAGGACAGAACATAATCCAGTACAAAATTATTAGCATAATGTATAAATGCCAAAAATATCGAGAAACAAAATCCATTATGTCTGTCACATTTTCACTCCTGCTTTTAAGTTCTGGGGAAGATTTATACTGCACTACAACATTTTCTTAAATTTACTTCACACATAGCCAGCAATTATCTCAATTAGACATCTGTTCCTTTCTTTGTGCTGATAACGCTACAGTTTTGTCGAAGTTCTTCAATGCTTTTACATCAAAAACACGTTTCTCTCCAGCAGAAATCTTATGACTTGCTCCTCTCCTCTTTAGATCTAATGACAGACTTCCATGAGGCTATTTTTCTGGTCTTTTCCTTGATTCTAAGCCATGCCCCGAAAGACAATAGGTGCAGGAGTAGGCCATTCAGCCCTTCTAGCCAGCACCGCCATTCACTGTGATCATGGCTGATCATACACAATCAGTACCCCATTCCTGCCCTCTCCCCATATCCCTTGACCCCGCTATCTATAAGAGCTCTATCTAACTCTCTCTTGAATGCATCCAGAGACTTGGCCTCCACTGCTTTCTGGGGCAGAGCATTCCACATATCCACCACTCTCTGGGTGAAAAAGTTTTTCCGCATCTCAGTTCTAAATGGCCTACCCCTTATTCTTAGACTGCTGCCTCTAGTTCTGGACTCACCCATCAGTGGGACCATGCTTCCTGTCTCCAGTGTGTCCAATCCCTTAATAATCTTATATGTTTCAATCAGATCCCCTCTCATCCTTCTAAATTCCAGTGTATACAAGCCCAATCGCTCCAATCTTTCAACATATGACAGTCCCGCCATTCTAGGAATTAACCTTGTGAACCTACGCTGCACTCCCTCAGTAGCAAGAATGTCCTTCCTCAAATTTAGAGACCAATACTCCAGGTGGGGTCTCACCAGGGCCCTGTACAGCTGCAGAAGGACCTCTTTACTCCTATACTCAATTCCTCTTGTTATAAAGGCCAGCATGCCATTAGCTTTCTTCACTGCCTGCTGTACCTGCATGCTTGCTTTCATTGACTGATGTACAAGAACACCTAGATCTCGTTGTGCTTCCCCTTTTCCTAATTTGACTCCATTTAGATAGTAATCTGCCTTCCTGTTCTTGCCACCAAAGTGGATAACCTCACATTTATCCACATTAAACTGCATCTGCCATACATTTGTCCATTCACCCAACCTGTCCAAGTCACCCTGCATTCTCATGACATCTTCCTGGCATTTCACACTACCACCCAGCTTTATGTCATCAGCAAATTTGCTAATGTTACTTTTAATCCCTTCATCTAAATCATTAATGTATATTGTAAACAGCTGCGGTCCCAGCACCGAACCTTGCGGTACCCCACTGGTCACAGCCTGCCATTCCGAAAGGGACCCATTAATCGCTACATTTTATTTCCTGTCAGCCAGCCAATTTTCAGTCCATGTCAGTACTCTGCCCCAATACCATGTGCCCTAATTTTGCCCACTAATCTCCTATGTGGGACTTTATCAAAAGCTTTCTGGAAGTCCAGGTACACTACATCCACTGGCTCTCCCTTTTCCATTTTCATTTTCATAGAAAGCTCCAGATACCCACATTTAAAAAATCAGCTCAAACCGTGTAACATCATAAGCTGAGAGAAAGAAATAACAGAGACAAGCTAAGTAATCACAATGAGTTTGCTCAGAGCAGACATTTGATGAAATTTGTTCTTTTTACAGCAGCAATACATAATCAATAACAATTACATATCTGAAACAAATAAACAAATGGAGCTAAAAGAGAGGAAGATATTGTCCATGGGTTTACAGATGGTTCATGGATAGTGGAGGGGAAGTAGTTGTTCCTAAAGTATCGATTGTACGTCTTCAAGCTCCTCCCTTTTGGTAGCAGTGATAACGGGTATGTCCTGGATGGCGAAGGTCTCTAATGGTGGATGTATTAAGGCATTGACTTTTGAAGTTATCCTGGACGGTGGGAGACTAAGCACCATGATGAAGCTGGCTGAGCCTACAAGCCTCAGCAGCTTTTCTTTTCAATTCTGTCCATTGGAGCCTCCATGCCTTAGTGACATAACCAGCCAGAATACTCTCCACGCTACATCTGCAGAAATTTGTTAGAGCATTTGGTAATATATTGAGTCCAGGGCAGATCATTGGAGATACTGACGCTCAAGAACTTGAATCTGCTCACCCTTTCCAGTGCTGATCCCTCAGTAAGGGCTAGTGTGCATTCTCCTGACTTCCTTTTCCTGAAGTCCATGATCGATTCCTCAGTCTTACTGACATCAAGTACATTGAGTTGTGCCACCACTCAACCAGTCAATCTCACTTCCGTATGCCTCCTTGTCACTGTCTGGGATTCTATCAACAACAGTTGTGTCATCGTTGAATTTATAGATTGTGTTTGAGCTGTGCCTAGCTACACAGCCATGAGTGTAGAGACAGAAGAATAGTGGGCTAATAATGTATCTTTGAGGTGTGCCTGCGTTGATTGCAGTGAGGAGGTTATTTTTGATCCTATCGACTGTGATCTCCTGATGAGGAAGTCAAGGATCCAGTTGCAGAATGAGGTACACTTTGTTGATTGGTGCTGAGGGGATGATGGTGTTGAATGCTGAACTGTAATCAAATATCAGCAACCTAACATAAATATTATTGTCCTGGTGATCCAAGGCTGAGAAGGACCAATGAAGTTGAATCTGCTGTAGACCTGTTGAAGTGGTAGGCAAATTGCAGCAGTTCAGGTCCTGGCTCAGGCAGGAGTTCACTGAAGCCACAATCAACCTGTCATAGTACTTCATCACAGTAGATGTGATGCCACCAAGTGATAGTTGTTGAGGCAGCTCTCTCTGTACTACTTGGCCACCAGTATGACCAATCCCCTTTTGAAGCAGGTGGAAACCTCCGACTGCAGGCAGCAGTGAGAATTGCAGATGTCCCTGAACACTCCAGCCAATTTGTTGAGACAGGTTTTCAGTACCCTGCTGGGTACACCATCAAATCTTGTGTGTGTTCACCTTCTTGAGATATGTTATGTTGTTGGCCTCAGAAACAGATGGCCAGGTGCTCATTGGGGATCACAGACATTATGATGTTAGGCTTCACCTTCAGGGAAGTAATGGCATGCAAACCCTGCCACAGTTGATGTGCATCCAATTGCATCTCTAACTTGACTTCGGATTGCTTTTTCACTCTTACAACACTGCACATCTTACCTGGACTTTTGTAGAGTTCTGGATCACCGGTCTTGAACATTACATTTGAGAGAATAACTTAAAATCAAAGTTGGAAAGATTAAACATAGGTCCCCTGAGTTGCACAATTGTTATAGCAGGAAAGGAGTTCCTTTGGCCTGTTTTATATATCTCTCTATATCTCTAAAATTTAGCAAGCTACCTTACCCTTCGCCTTTTGCTTTTGGACCCTTAGTAGTTGCCCTTTGAAATATGCCTTCACTATTATCAGTGACAGTGCATTCCAGACTTAAACCACCTGCTGGTTCTCCTCTCATGTCATATTTAATAGATGAAGAATGTTAATGAATCTGATTGTCATTTATCAATCACCTTCATTCTTGTTCTTGACACCCCCCCCCCACCCCCATGGGAACAATTTCTCACAATCTACTGCCTCCATACACTTAATGATTTTAAATGTCTTTGTTCTAATTTCCTCACAGTCTCTGCCCCAAAGAGAACAATCCCAGCTCCTGCATTCTCTCTATGTAGTTGAAGCTCCTTGTCCAAAGAATCGTTTTGGTAAATCTTATCTGTATCTGCTCCAAAGATTCTATACCTTTGTTAAAGAGAGATGCCCAAGAACTGGCCACAATCTTGCTGAAAAACTGATTAATAAAGATCCATAATACCTTCTTGTACTTTGTATATATAATCCCTACAATGTCATATATTTTTGTAAACACAATTGAAACTTCTCACTTTCAACAAACAATGAACATTTTCTCCAAGATGTCTCTTTCCTTGCATCTCTTTCAAAATTGTGTTTACCAGCTAATATTGCCTCTTTTCATTCTTCCTATGACAATATAACATTTCAAAATTGTCAGTATTATATTTCATTTGCCATCTATCTGTTCATTCTACCAGCTTTTTTACTTCCTTGAAACCTAGTACCATTGTTCATTAAGCCTCCATGTTCTGTATCATCTGTATATTTGGAAACTGTGCCCTATTTACCAAGTCCAAATTGCCAAAGGAAATCAATGGTCCTGTCATTCCACTGTGCAACGCCGCCTTCTTCAACTAAATTTCACTCCTTTCTTTGTTTTCTGCCAATTGTCTAACTGCCATCTATTTTTTTGCATCAGTAGCAACATGTGATTTTAGAAATAGTAATCAGGAGAAAAAATTATCTAGCACTTGAAGGTGTTTTGGTTGTTAAGTTGAGCCAGGAACAGATTTGTAAAAGGCGAATTGCATTTGACAAACCAAAGTTTTTGATGAAGCTACTGAGAACATACTTGAGAATGCAGTAGATGGTATGTTGTCCATATGGATTTTGAGAAAACATTTCAGAAGGCACTATATTTCTTACTGGCAAACAAAATTGTTTCCTATAGCATAACAAGGTCAAAGTCATCTTGATACAGTGGAAAGAACTAATAAGCTTTAAGCCTGTTGAGTTAAGCAGTCCACGACAGGCTTGGTACCTGAGTGTTATTTACTTGAGAAATTTTGGAACATTAATTGGTAAATATTTTAACACTCTTAGTTTCACATGGCAGACTCTGCATTTTTGCTGATAAGAAATGTTTAAGGAGGCAGGTGAAGTGGATGCTTGTAGTTCCATGCCTATGGCACTGTTGAAAAACACCTATGGTCTTGATATACACAGCAGAGAAGCTGAACTATGTGGAGCAACTGCATTGCCATCTCTGACACTTCAAATTTCACAGTGCAGAATTTAGGGCTGGAACAAAGTTGCTGCAAAAGGCTGTCTGTGTGAGAGTGAAAAGTTGCCAATATAAATTTATGATCTCTGTTTGAGCAGAAAGCAAGAGGGAGACCTGAGATTCATGGCAGTTGAACCAGATTGGGAGCTGCCAGCAACCTTTGTAGGCCAGATGTGGCTAAAGTTCTCCGCTTCAGCATGGAGGAGAGCCTCTGGTCTCACTTACTCTTGGATGTGATTGCACTGGAAGGGATTCAGGGGAGATGTTTCAGGATATTATCAGGATTTCTATGAGAGAGAATGTTTCCTTTGAAAATGGAGAAGGTGACCTGATTGAGATATCCAGACAGAAGGGGGATGTAGATCAGGAAAAAACATTTCCCCTTCACGTGGATCTACAGCTACACATGAGGGGCCAGATTTAAGGTGAGTGTAGGAACTTTAGCGGGGATTTGAGGAAGAATCTTTCCCCACTCAAAGCATGGTTGAAACCTGGAATACTATAGATAACAGATAATATATTAACATTTAAGTATTAAAATGAACAAGATAAAGTTAGCTATGGGCTGAACACTAAAAAATAAGACTAGTTAAGTACCTGTTGGGCAGAATAATACTGGAGGCTAAGGGGCATACTTCCACATACTTCTTCTTTGTCAACCCAAGCCCAAGTCTGATCTCTACCCTCATTTACTTGGACTTCATTCTCTTTCGTTAAAGGTTGATTTCTAACCTTGTTGGCCTCAGCATAAATAATGAGCGACTATTTTGCCTTACATTGGCAAAATTATCATGAATAGAGAATAGAATGATTGTGAATCCTTCAACAAGTGAAAGAATCTGGGGGAGCACGAACAATGCCACTCAGAAATGTTAGGATAGGGTCTGTGCATGAGTATTTGAATGAAAAAGTTGAAAGCGTAAGTCTGGAAGCATTCTGATAAAAGCTCTGTAAGCTGCTTGAATCAATGTTTCCTGAATATTAAACAAATTTTTAACCACTGCTCCAAAATAGGATGGAAGAAAGAGCAATTGACTGACATATAGATTTTTCCTCTGATCCACAGGTAGTATCGAAAAGCGAGCTAAACAAAATTTGGGGATCAGTAAAGAATTTACAACTTCCAATTTGTATAATCTTTCAAATTTACTCATTGCTTGTTGGTTGGAATATATTTATATTCATGTATTTTTTCCTCATCATCGCTATTCCTTTGTTTTTATGTTTTCCTCTGAAAGGAAGCTTGGCACCGCAACACAATATAACATTGAATACTTGGTCCAAGTAAAAACCAGCAGCTTTTTCTTCCCATCCAAATCCATTTAAAAATCATGAAATGTGGAATTATCATAAAATTCAATAAACCCAATGAACTTTGGAACAAAATCAGCAGCAATCTATATCAAACCACTGAGGGCCTTAAAAAAATAAAACACAATTTGGCACAGACACACAAGTTCACATCCTCAGTGGGCAAATACAACACATACCAGAAATTTCCTTTTAACCTTTCTGTCCCTGTCCCTTCCTTCCCGATATTAATTCTTAATTTTTTGCAGAGACAACAAAAGTAAATAAGATTAAAATCTACCTTCATTCTGATTTTTTTTTCTAGGTATATCAAATCTAACAATTTAGTTTAAATGAAACAATGTAAGAGCTTTTATGAGGAAGGTCATTATTCACCAAGGATATGTTTGTGAAGCACAACATTTAATCAGGTGTCAGCTTGAAAAGAGGATATGTCTGAACTATACTTCTGAAGGATCTTTAATAATGCTGGGAACATATAAAACAAAATCAGTTTTAAAGACATTTAATGTGTATAAGCCAGGACCAATTTCACTAGCAGTCCCTCTGAATTATTTCTTCCATCTGAAGACATGAATTTGATGCAACTTTTTTCTAAATTATCATTTATCAACCAAAGAAAAAAATTTGATCAAATTCAAGACAGCTTTCCTTTCCTCCATCCCAATGAAGAAATCTATTACAATGTTACACATTGTGCAAGCAATACAAACATTATCCTTTATCATGCCTTTAAAATCTTTAAGTTATGATTTACGAAAAAATCAAGAGTCACAAACTTCGATAGGAGAAAAGACGTACACCTGATTTGGTAGAATTATTCTTCCTGTTATGAGAATCAATGTTTCAATATTCATTCTAAACTGGAGATAATTTTAATTTTACTTGAACATAAATGCATTGTTTCCTTCCCTTAAACACTGAAATGTGTAGCTCTCTGTATTTTTACAGTTTTAATCATGCATGCTAATTACAAGCTCTATTTTATTTTAGTTTCAAATCTAGAGGACTTATGTTTAAACATTTTACAGAATAAGTACTAGTAGACAATCTACTGCTTAGATGACTTGTAAGTGGACTCTTGATTTTTGTAATTGATATGCCCAAGGACAGCCCCTCCAGAAATATTTCCCAGAAATATAACTTGGACCATTTCTTTACAAAAAAAAATTTTTGATCATGAGGCTGCGCAGATATTGGATCCCTTTTTCAGATACAACAGCATAATAGATTTTATGGTTTGCTCCTTCATTATTTATTGAGCAAGTCAAGGTGCCTTCCATTGTAATCAACACAGCAGATTACTTGTTTATTGACTGCTAATTGATCTTACTGTACATCGAAGGTATTATTTTGTGGCGTTTTTTTTTGCAGTTATGTGGCCACAATGCCTTATCTCAATTCATATCATAGGCCATATTTCATGTTATTTAAAATTTAGTTGTCAATTTCATTCATATTTCAAATTTCATTCAAAACTTACCAGGTTTGCTTCATGATAGACACTTTTCAACTTCAGTTACCTCTGCAAAGGCAAGGTGTTCCAGCATATCTTCATCTGGGTGTTTCAAACAAAATAGGGCCCACACTTATGGTCTTCCTTCTTGAGTGCTGAAGACCAGTGAGCATTGGTAAACTTGTGCTGTTAGGTCTGTGAGTTGGGTGGGTTGAGGGCTGTATTCAATGGTCAACACCACATCAAAGTTAACACTATTCAGATAATGCAAAGGAAGCTTTTTTTGTAATAAGTTTTAAATGAGTTTTGAAAATTTAAATCGGGATACATGGATTTCTTAACTTACTTTTCAGTATTCAAGAAGTCCTAATCCTTTAATCTTATAATATCAGATTCAAATTGGAACATGCTATTCATCAGTGAAATATAGAAGTACCTTCTTACACAAAAGGTAATGAAAATGTTGAGGTCTTTTGAAGCCTTGGATGCACAATCAAGGAAATTTTCAAGAAACAAATGAAGTTTTTGTATATAAGGGATATCAATGGGGATAAATCTAAGCAGATAAATGGAGTTAAGCCAAGAGCAGCCATTATCTATTGAATTGTGGCAGAACAAGCTCAAGCAGCTGGAAGATCCATTCCTGTTCCTAAGTTCTTAACTGTGTGGTTTAATTTCATAAACTGTCACAGTTCAAAGAGAACGGGTTGTTTCTCTGATAATCATAAACTCTTGACTAACTGCTTACTCTGCAGAAACTGATCTGAAGAAAGTTTTAAAATCTGTTGCATCAGATATCTGCCTGATTGGATAAGGTAATTGAGGATAATGCAATCTACCTGAAAGTTAAGACTACCCACGACATTGTAAACAAAACTATTCTTCTTGCAACACCAAGTTGGAATCTGACTTTTTTTTAAATGCTTTTTAGCTGTATCTATTTGCTGCTAACATTAGCTTTAGATGTAGCTTGATTACCTCAGACGTTTATCACATATACCACAAATAAGTCTTATTTTTCCTTTTTATCTGCTCAAACTGCTGTAATCATTGGAACAGTCTACTGATTGCATAGGATCACTATACATGCATGCTGAAATATGAAGATTCATTTAGTCCATTGGAAAGTTGCATCTACAATATGTCTGATTCCAGAAGTAACTCAGATGTCATTAAGTCAAACAAGGTTGTCTGAAATGATACAGACATAAGCACTGGGTACTTTTCAAAACTCAGCAGAACAAAATGATAAACAAATGCAAGATTGCATAGTAAACTGCCAAGTAAAATTAAAAAATTAACTGAGTGCGCTTTGGTAGCATATTAAAAGGAAAAGACAAGCAAGGATAAATACTGAAATTACTTGCAGACGGAATTGGGGAGAATTTATAATATATCATCCTTTAACTTTAAGTCTTGCTGCTATTTAGTTACATATTTGTTCTTTGAAATGCACTATTTGGAGCCAAATAGTATAGTCCCATCTAAGAGACCAGTACTCCCATGTCAGGAACTGATTTCATGCATTTCACTGCATGTTTCAATGTTTTCGATGCACACATGATAAATAAAGCTAATCTTCGATAAATTTCCCCTGCAATGTCCTAAAAAAAAAGAGCATTTCACAGCAAACAGCATAATTTTCATACATGCCTGAACTAAACCTGTTTCCCATGTGCTAGTTCCATTCATGTTGGAGTGTAGTTGATCAAACTTCTGAAGAAGTGCAAAACGTTCTGCTGGTCATCATTGTGTTTCAAGCCATGTTGAGTCAAGGAGTGTGAATCAAAACAGCAATCCAATTTCTCAGAACAATATTTCCCAAAGACTTCTGTCCCTGAATATCAGAATTTTAAAATATGTATTTATAGAAACCTGGATGCTGCCAGTTTACTGACCACCTTCATGGCACTGAATTGAGCATCTTGCCAGGCTATGTCACAGGACTTGAAAGTCAACCGTATTGGTAGGTCGTCAGACAAAAAAATAGTGGTCTAATAGCCATAATTCTGGGTATCTGATCTGAGAATATCAGTTAAAATTCAATGGCAATGTGGATAGCATAGATAATAGCCAACATTTCCCGTCTGCTGAATCTAGAGGACGTAGACTGAAGGTAAGGGGTAAGAGATTGAAGTAAGAACATTTTCACTCAAAGTGACTGTGGAGGAATATACTTCCATGGCTTTTCAAGTAACTGGACTTAAATCATCAACACACAAAAAGGGCACAGATCAACTACTGGTATAGATAGGTACCTGATGGTAGCCATAGACATGATGGGCTGAAAGGTCTGTTTCTGTAATGTAAAGCACTGTGACAAATGGATCAGGACTTGATATGGATGGCAGATCTCTGTCCCTGAAGGACATTACTGAATCAGTTGAATATTCACAATTATCCAGTCGTTTCAGTGCTTTAAAAAATCCCAGCAGTTCAAGATCAACAATATAGACTAGTGGCTAGAAATCCAGAAATTTACCCACAAGATTAAACTGACTGTTTTGAAAAGTAGCTCATATCTGGCATGTATATAAGCTGCCATATACTGGGTACCATATTCACGTTAAGTTAAACGAGTAGCACCACTCTAGGTGCAAGTATTGCTCTTCCAGGTTCTCTCTTCCTCATGTCAAGTGTCCAGAGATACAATGGACAACAGTGAGGACAAAGTGAGTCTTTCCAGATTGACTTCTATCTTTAATTTTCCACAATTTATTTTAGATTTAAAATTTAGAACTGCATTTGCTTGCTTGGCAGTATTTATACAATTTATTTTCTGTAATCTTCTTTTGCTTTTTGAATTGTTGTGCAACTTCATTTTCTACACAATAGTCAATGAAGAATGAACCATGCCGATGGAAATTGAAGGAAATGGCAAGTGACAAAATTAGGTTTTCAACAGCAGAGCAGCAGATCAAAATAAAAAGGCAAGCAACACAAACACATTTTCAACAAAAATCATGTCAAGGAGCAAGACTTTTATTTAAAATCTCTGGAGGAAAAACTGAACAGGAACATTTTTTAAGAGAACATTGTAGCTGGATTGAAAATACATTTATATCAGAATGCAAGGAAGGGAAAGTAATTGGGAAAAATACCAAAAAATACAAGGAGCACAGCAGAATGAATAACAAAATCATAAGCAATTCAGGAGAGAAAACTGAACAGTGCGATTACATGTGTATGTGCAACCAAATCAGGCTCTGGCAGCCATAACTAATAACAGAATATACTAGAAATAGTCAGCATATCAGGCAGAAACTGTAGAGAGCGAAAGAGTAAATATTTAAGGTTAATGACTTTGTTTTGATCATTTCTTATTGGGGGGAAAAGTCATTAATCTGAAATAGCCACTCTATTTCTC
Source organism: Hypanus sabinus (assembly GCF_030144855.1). Lineage (NCBI taxonomy): Eukaryota > Metazoa > Chordata > Chondrichthyes > Myliobatiformes > Dasyatidae > Hypanus > Hypanus sabinus. The sequence continues at coordinate 130,456,508 of NC_082707.1, forward strand.
TTGCCACAGATGCTGCCTGACCTGCTGAGTATATCTCCAGCATTTTCTGTTTGTATTTCAGTTTTTCAGCATCTACAGTTTTCTTTTTGTTTACAACTGTTAAAATCAGAGAATAAGTTTGAAAACACTATCTGGATGAGTTTATACCCTCAGTTCCCAGGCAATATTACAGTCTGCAATGCAGTCAGCAGGATAATGTTGTGTTGTATTAATGTTTTGTGTTAAACACAGCTTGCTAACTGAAGCTCACATTAGTGTTTCAACATGGGAGGAATTTCTGTTCTTCCATTCACACTCAGTGAGGAGAATAAAAGTACTAAGCCCATTTAATTAATATTCCATAATTAATCAAGTCACTCTCTTCTGGAATTAAGAAATCTAAGACCAAAGACTAATACTAGAGAACAGACTAGACAACAACACGGTGATAAGAAAAGGAGAAGGGTGGTTAAATAATTTGTGATTGAGGACACTGACCAAAGTCAAAGTTAACAAGCCTTAGTAACAAGCTGATAACTCCACATATAAAAATTTTATTCTTATAGTTAGACTTCCAAGATGCAGAGACTATTTACATAATCCCATTTCTGTAATTTCATTAGGGTTAAAATACCGACAATAATTAAAGAAAAAGCACAGAGATTTCATTGACGCATTGCTTCTTGATATTTTTCTGTCAAATCTGATTGTGAAGCAAAGTAAAAGTTTAAAAAACACACACACACCTCAATCGACCCACAACCAATTCCTTGTAAGAAAACTAATTGTCTTTTTTGCATCACTGCCAAAATTAGGCTTTGTTGTACTACCATCTACTGGTTGATGAGGAACTATCGAATATTTTAATTTTGGCCAAGGAATTTTGCCCTCAGGAAATGTAAAACAATAATGGCAATCTTTCAGTTTTCCTTTGAATATTTTTGAAGCTGGTAGCTGAATAAATGCTTTACTTGTTTTTGTCTGTTTATTCCACTATTTATATATGAATTAACATTATAAGTAGTTCTGTATGTATCGAAAGTAATAGAGATATTGAAAAGTAAGGCTGTAAAATCATGAAAGACACAGTGGAGTTAAAAACCATCATTTGAATCCCAGACTCAGTCTACACCACATTTGTTCACCTCATCATAAATCTGTACATAAAGATTGTGATCTGAGAGAAATTCCTGTCCCAATGTCATTTTATCTATCGGTACTGAAAAGATGAAGACCAGTGTTGATAGTAATGAAGGATTGTGGTAGTAATCCATGCATTTATATTTAGTGATAACCAAGAAATAATTATTAGACCATTTATCTAACTCTAAATTGAATAAGATTTAATTTAACAGTGAATATACAGTATTTAATTTGCAACTTTCTATGTACCTTTCTAATCGCTGGATTGCAGAATGCTCATATATGATGAATTTTCTATTGCTATATTTAGTTTAGAGATTCAGAGTATTAATTGATACTTCAGCTGAGTAAAGCACACATGGAACACAGACACTGCCAGATTGGCCTGTTTCTGTACGGTAAATCCCACTATGATTAGCAGCTGTTGTGGAAGTTAAGGTCTGATCAAGACTTTGCTGAATAAGCTGATTCAGCCTGATCTACGTTACCCATGGAGAGCGAAACTGAGCTGTAAAAAAGAAAAGCTTTCTACGCTTGGTTATGCTGTCATTTGGTGAACAGTTTGGATATAAACCTATATGGACACTGGTTAAATCAGGATCATGTTTGGCTTCAATGCCTTTTGTCCTATCAAACATCCAGTTTGATGTACTTGAGTAAGGATGCCAGCAAGGAATCATTTACTGGAAATTCACACCCCTTCGGTAAACTCATGATATTTTAAAAGCTATATACTCTTCACTTCTGAAATCTGGTTTTATTGACAACCATATATTGCTACCAACTAGCAATACATTTTAAGCACAATATTAAAATGTATGGGGAAATGAAGTGCATTGAATTAAAGAACTGCAAAAAGATTGGATTTGAGTTCATTTTTCCATTTTTTTTAACTAAAAAATTGGGACCACATTTCTTTACATGGATCTCTCACAGTAAATTTCCATCTAGCAGATGACCTTTGGACAATTGACCACTTTAATGGCATTAGCTTTAATGCAAGTTATTATCAATCATCACACCATTTCTACAGGCTTGTGTGTCTTATTGTGGTGAACTATAAATAAAGTGAAGTAAAATCAACCTTTATAAAATAGATTTAGACAGGGTTGGATAACCTCGATTCATTTCCCTTATGACACACAACAGGTTCTCTCTACAATTTAGCACAACTGAAAGATCAATAGTAAATGAGTGAGCTGGAGGTACAAGAAACAACAAATCAGAGAAACCACAAAATCACATTCAGGACACTTTTTTAGCTGGCAGATCAACTTTAATCCAGCCTGACAGATGGCAATTGCTCAGGAAGGCAATTGGAATTGATCAGCAAGTAATTTACCTCCCAATGTCCTGCCTTAATCCCTCTGTCTACAAGGTAGCAGAGACACCAGTCCTCCTTCATTTCTGCAGGATGTGATTTTCACACAAGCTGAAGACAACACAAAGAGAAACCTAGACTTGGAGCAGAAGTAGCCAAAGTATGATTTTTACTTTCTTCTTTGTCCGTGGAAAAGCTGAAGTGCTCCTCGGTAGAGATCATAAAGAGCACCAAATTTCTTGGTGTTCACCTGACGGAGAATTCTCACCTGGTCCCTCAACACCAGCTCCATAGCAAAGAAAGCCCAGCAGCATCTCTACTTCCCGCGAAGGCTGAGAAAAGTCCATCTCCCACACCCCCTATCCTCACCACATTCTACAGAGGTTATATTGAGTGCATCCTGAACAGCTGCATCACTGCCTGGTTCGGAAATTGCACCATCTCAGATCGCAAGACTCTGCAGCGAATAGTGAGATCAGCTGAGAAGATCGTCGGGGTCTCTCTTCCCGCCATTACAGACATTTACACCACACACTGCATCCGCAAAGCAATCAACATTATGAAGGACTCCATGCACCCCTCATACAAACTCTTCTCCCTGCTGCCGTCTGGGAAAAGGCACTGAAGCATTCGGGCTCTCACGACCAGACTATGTAACAGTTTCTTCCCCCAAGCTATCAGACTCCTCAATACCCAGAGCCTGGACTGACACCAACCTACTGTCCTCTACTGTGCCTATTGTCTTTATTGTACTGCCTGCACTGTTTTGTGCCCTTTATGCAGTCCTGGGTAGGTCTGTAGTCTAGTGTAGTTTTTGTGATGTTTTACATAGTTCGGTGTAGTTTTTGTACTGTTTCATGTAGCACCATGGTCCTGAAAAACGTTCTCATTTTTACTTTGTACTGTACCAGTGGTTATGGTCGAAATGACAATAAAAAGTGACTTGACTTGACTACAGATTCTAGCTTCTTCTGCCCTGATCCCCTATACACATACACACACACACTCATATGTGTATCATTACATTTTTCACTTATTTACTGGCATTCATTTCAAACTGAGGTGTCTGATGAAGCCAACGTGGGAACAGTAGAATCTACCACAGTTTGGAAGTGATGTGTTCCAAAGAATAAAACAAAATTCTCAGCACCATCATGAGTGCTTCTCCTCCAGTTTGAGCAGTCATGGGTCAGAGATTCCCACAAGCTGGTGAGGATGATACACTTCCTTGAGGAGGTTTTGAGAGCATCCTTAAATTGTTTCCTAAGTCCAGCTGGTAATCTCTTCCCATGACTGTCAGAATAAAGTAATTGTGCCAGGGTCTAGTGATGGGCAGGGAAATGACATGATTTGCCCAACTGATTTGACTGAGTTTAATCAGGATGTGGAACACAGAAATGTTGACCTGGGAAGGATATTGACTATGCTTTCCTTATTCTGCCAGTGGATTTAGAAGATTTTGCAGAGATAGTGATATGGTACCTTTCTGGTGCTTTGAGATGCCTGCAGTAGGTAGTCCATTTCTCAGAAACATATTGAGGGATTAGGTAACTGCTGGTCATATGACCATGAGCTATTGTGCCAGGTTTCAAGTCTTAATCTTTAGACACACTTTTCCTTAGTTGATGCAATGGTGAATTTCATCATCAATGTCTGTCTCCATTGAGAGGTGGCTCCTGTGTCAGGAGAAGTAGCCCACGGGTTCCAAATCTCATCCTGGACCTTCATTATCTGGCAGCTGTGTTGTTTAATAGATGCAGGCTGGTTGAGCATGTTGTTTTGTTGTGGTTCTTCACTTCTGTCCATGAATGAGGCAGTAATGACTTGATCTTGGTCCCTGAACATTCATATAACGGCATTATTATGCCACTTGATGAATGAAATTGGAGTGATCTTGGAACTGAAGTTGATGTGATTAGGTTTAGCAATTTCCTATTTGCCCAATAGATGGGTTCCCCTAGTACAGCATATTGACAAAGAAGATTGATTGGAATATTGGACTGATGATGCAGTTTTGCATGATACCATTCTGAACTTAAATTGGTCTGTTGTGATCATAGCTAGCAAAACCAGCAGATGTCAAATGAAATCACATTTGCTGACATGGAGGCAAGATCTTGGAGTTAAAACAGCCCGAGGTCACATTATTAACTCTAGGCATCCCTGACGCTTGTCTCAAAAGCACCCATTTGAATCTTGTTGCTGGTTATAACTTGCCCTTGGATGCTATTGTTATTTCTCTTGAAGCAAGGTAGACAGTACAGTATATGAAATCCAAAATGTTTCTCTATGGATCAAAGGCTTTTTTTAAACTGGGTTTAAGGAACTATTCTGCTGAGTGATGGAAAACAGGCTGAAGAATGCTTACGGAAGTTTAATACCCATTACTCTTTTGAAGAGCATGCCTTTCCCTCTTTCAGTTTCATAGCTGAAGCATCAATATTGATTGTGTACTCTGCTTCTACCATTGAAACTTAGTATGCTCATTGTAAAAAAGAGAACATCTACAGCGTGCATACTTGTCTCAGCCTCATCCCATCATATTGCTTCATGCTCCCAAAATGTAAAATGGCACATTAAGCGATCCTGCAGTTCTGTGGGTTCCCACCTTAAAGCCAGTGGGCATTGTGGATTACTGCTTCAATATCGCACCTCTTTCTGACTGACTTCCTCACTAGAGTGCATTTCACAGATCTTAGGAAGAGCAGAATGCTGCACTTCCATGACCTCTGGATTAGTGACAGACTATTAATTTCTCAAAAGGCCAGAATTCCTGAACTTGTATATCCAAAAATTATTGCGATCCATCCCTGAAAATCTTTAAAGCAAAGTACAAACGTGCATCCCATTTGTATTACTGAGGAACAGCTAAGCAAGTCTGCATCTGATGGTTTGTAAAGGCAGAAGGATAATGAATACAAATAACATTGTAATTATTATTAATTTCCCAAATAACCACCAGATTCTTGTTCCAATAACTCTTGCACTAAGTCTGTGTGAAATGAACAAACAGGAGTGCCAGGCAAAGCCGTTTCTCCAAAATCTTCATTGTTCCTTGTCATATTATAAAAATACAAGCAGAGCCAGCGATGATAATGTTACTTGGTTAATCTGGAGCAAAAGCCATCCCAAGACAATAGACTGTTATGCAAGACAAAGCAAGGCAGACTGAGAGCAGGAAACCAAAGGGTACTGATTCAACAGGAACTGTGGTTGCTATGACAAGTCTCATTACAAAATATGAAGCTATTTCCATCATGGTGTACAAACGATTTTTAAAAATCTACACTTGACAATTACTCTATCACACCTATTTGTACCTACCGATTCAATCAACCACTTTGGCGTACTATCAAAAGCATTTCATCTGCATGAAGTACAGTACATTGATCAGCATTGGGTTTGGAATGGAACAATTTTCCATATTATCTTGCAGGAATCACTAATTTAGTTGTGTTAACAAAAATATCCCACAGACAAGTTTCACAGAGAGGAAAAATAAATCTTCTTGGACTCAAGTAACCTTTAAAGCTGCAGTATCATTTCCCCTTCCCCTCAATCAATGACATCTTCAACAAAGCAAGCCCAGAGTGGTAATGGAAATTTCCTCTGGTTGCTCTGAACCAGTGAAGACAGAAACAGAATTTGATTGATTCATTTTGACATAATATCAACAGAACTGACAAAATGTGAAATTTTCAAGCTGCATTCATAACATCACTAATGCACAGCAACCAAAGGTAACTTTGCTCCCTCTCCCCATTTATTAAAGTCATATATATATATATTTCCATTCAGACAGGAATCGCTTGTACTTGGCCCAGTTTTAAAGTAACACCACAAAGATCACCATCATCATTCTTAGATACTTCAGATATATCATTGGAAATTAAACAATAAAACATGAAAGGGTACTGAAAGCTTTAGTTGTGCAAATGTAACTATGGAAACACTACTCCAGTACCCAATCCCAGAAAAATGAATACTGCAACTTTAATCAGCTGTACACCTCCTTTTTTTTTAGCAAATTGATTACCAATCTGCTCTTAAAGAATCTCATAATTTGACCTCCACTTTGTGGACACTACCAAATTTTGGATTAAAAAGATGCTGAGCATTGCAGAATTCTTATTGAAATAGAATTATAAAAATATGACATAAATGCTCTTGACAGGTTTTGATTGGTCTCCCTCAGTTAATGCCAGAACTCTGTTATATCCATGAGGCACTGTCCCATGTGGATTTATAATCATAGTCAGTTGCTGCGTCCTTTAAGTGGAAATTCCTGCTTCATCATTAACATTACTTGTGAAAGCTATTATTTTCAGTTGAGGTAGCAGTGAAGGTGGGGTTAGTGTCCTTATTTTTCTTTCTCTGCCACATAAGCAAAATGCAAAATTCACCTCCATTCAACCACGCGCCAGACACGAATGGCTGACTGTCTGGTGTGACATGCTAAAAAAAACCCCTCCATTCAAGCAAGACACAGTTCTTTTATATTCCATTGTTTATATTTTATATTCCAATGTCCAGAACTCCAAATAGAGACATTCATAACTCATCGGCATTCCTTAACTTCACTCTGCATGAGTGAGAGCAAAGTCTGCATTTCTGAGGATGCCCGTGCTAATATAGAAATCCAGGAGACACAGTTTATGGTTCAGTGCTTAGAGGCAAACTTCATGGAGATCAGATTGGGAGGCTGTTCCTGGGAAGAAATTGTTTTTGTTTCCCCTTGGCTTTATGGTTACAAAAGTCTGAGGTATTTTTCTCAGCATGAACGTTTAGTTGATAAGCTCTGCGTGTAAAAATACTTTTCAATGAACTCTTGGTAAAACTATGCATGAAAGGGTATGGGAAGAAGGCAGGAGGATGGTTGTGAGTTGATGGGCTGAATGGCCTAATTCTGCTCCAATGTCTTATGGTCTAATTGGAGAAACACTATTGCAGATATTTTACTTAAAATTTACATTTTACAGTTCCACTTTAGTCAAAGGAATGGGATGAACTTTGAGATTTTTTTTCAAAATTATTACTAAGTGATGAACTGTGTTTAAAGTGAGTTGAAGAGCTTAGGAGGTCTTTTATTCATAGATTTTCAGTTGTAATTTTTTGTTTCTTGTATTTTAAAATTTGTTCTACATTTTTACTGTAAGTGGGTTTATACATTTACATGATTTAAATAATATCATAGTTTAGAAACAATTAGCTTGACAACAGCCAAACCGCTTAGAAGTATTTCCAGTATTTGGCTACTTTGTCAAGGTCTGGACTTAGCTGGCTGCAGTCTTTTTCTCCTTCCTTTGGGGGGGGGGGGTGCTTGGTCCAGCCATGCACCTTTATCCCCTCTGAATGGAGCTCCCAATTGCCACAAGTTTTGAAACTGAGAATCCTGCATTTGGGGGACATTGTTTTCAGCAGCACAGCTGAAGTGGGAAAGCCTGGTCTTGGGAGACCAGCCATAGTGATCACTGAGACTGTCCCATCAGGTCATGCGCTGGGCATCACCACCAAGCATTTCGAGCAGCAGTTTTTGGAAATTCCCTGTAGGAGGACAGTGAAATTAATGGCAGCAGTATTTCAAAGGTTAACAAACTAAAGTCACAAATCCTGCCAGATTTCATTGATGGCTTCTTGCCTAAGATGCTTTCTGCAAGCTGTTTTATAAATTAAGGCAACTGCTTAGCACAACAGTAGAGACAAAGTGCCCTGTAGCCCAAACAGGTACTGTATGGTGTCACACCCGTGACTATTGACATGCTATAGCTGGTGCAAAAGAGGGCTGCTGTCCAATGAGCTTTCTTGTGAAAGGGGGTAAATAGAGGTAATTTACAGTGGACATTTCCTCCCTCATTCACAGACTTCGGTTAAAACCCAACTGATTGGCAGATATTTTCCTGCCATTATTGTAGGTAAAGTAAAAAGATGAATTATGGAAATTGATTTACAAAAGTAAAAATCCACACAGAGCAATAAAGATCTAAGTGCATCATGGATATAATACAGGCACCACACTTTGTGACCGTTATATAGAATTAACTCAAATTTTATAACCTCTGTGCATTCTCATATACATATATGAAATGGAATAAGATACACATCACGTATATGAGAAGGCTATGCATTTGGCTAGAGCTGCTCTAGGTTATGTTTCCACAATGATGCAATTTACTGATGATATTGTAAATTTCTTGGGGGGTGCGTTAACTTTATTATTCATCATACACCCAACTTCAATGGGTGGAAATTCACCTTGGATGGTAAATTAAAGCAGGCAAGAATGGAACTGAATATTAGACAGAGAACATAATGGGCAGCTAGGGCTTTGGCTACCAACCAAGACAAATTCTTGTTCTGAAGGCATCAGTGTCCGATTCAGAGAATCATTCTTATTTATTTTCATTTTTAATTTTTATCACTGCATGGTCATCATCTTTTCTTTAAATTTTAAAATGCTTTTGTGGCTGAGGAAAATAGGTGAAGGATTAAAATAAAGGAAAAACCGGGACAACAAGAGGGGCTGAGAGAGGATGACGGTTGGCACTCTAGGTTGCCTTGAAACGATGAGAACTATGACAGAATTTAGATTGGTAACTGACCAGTGATGGTTCTTCTGTTACCTGAGGGGTTATTTCTGCTGCCTTCTGAACTTCCATGTTCCACCCCTCTTTCTGTGCCCTAAGGGAAAGGAGAAAGCATTATCTATCAACATGGCTCTGGCACATTTCTATTCTGTGTTTTTTGTCTGAAAAGAAAATAAAGAAAATTAATTTCAAAAGGTTAAGTGCTTAACATCTAAATACAGTAGAATTGATCAGATTTTAGGAAAAGTTCTAATTCAGGCAATTGGGATTGGTGTACATGGACAATAATATTGGCACGGCCATGGTAAGTGACAGGGACACTTCTGTGCTTTACAACACTATGACTTGCTTCAGTGACATAGTCTTATAGAATACTGCTGGGGGGAAACAGGCCCTTTGGCCCATCTAGTCTGTGTTGAACTGTTATACTGCCTAATCCCATTAATCCGCACCCGGACTATAACCTTCAATACCACTCTCACCATGTACCCATCCAAACCTCTTAAATGTTGTTATCAAACCCCATCCCCTACTTCTGCTGGCAGGTCATTCCACATTCTCACCATCCTCCGAGTTCCTCCTCAGGCTGCCCTTAAATATTTCACCTTTCACCCTTAACCTATGAACTCTCTCCCAATCTCAGTGAAAAAAAGCCTGCTTGCATTTATCCTACCAATATCTCTCATAGTTCTGTCAAATTTCCCCTTATTTTCCTCTTCTCTAGGGAATAAAGTCCTAAACTTGTGGCGACCCACTTCCCAGCGCACTCGAACCGGCTCACAAAGCGGCGTGCGCTGGCACTGAGGACAGTCCCAAGGAGGGCACCAAGCCTGTTCCACCAGCAAGGGGAAGAGCCCGTGCGCAGGACGGGACTGTGAATATGTGCCCTCTACAGCGTTCCCACCCAGGGAGGGCGGGAACAGGAAGGCTTCAAAGTGAGGCCGCGAAGTTTGAATAAATCTCTTTTGCAACTGCAACTCACCGACTGCATGTCGTTATTTCAGCACTGTGTAGCACACCGCTACAATTGGTGACCCCGACGGCCCAAACAATATTTGGACCGGAGATGAACGACGCCGCATCTGTTCATGCCGTTTTGTTAAAACTGCCAAGCTTCTGGATGCAGCGACCTCACCTATGGTTCCAACAAGCAGAAGCCCAATTCCACATTCGGCAGATAACCGTGGATTCCACACGTTACTACTACGTGGTGACCTCCCTCGACCAGGAGACAGCCGCCCAGGTTGAGGAGTACATACAGTCGCCCCCGGAGGATGGCAAATACACAGAATTCAAAGCCTTTGCTCATAAGGACTTTCAGCCTATCACGGCGTGAGTGAGCTGCCTGCTTACTGCGCCTGGATGGTTTGGGAGACGGGCCGCCATCAGCTTTGATGAACAAGATGCTGGCCCTGGCCGGAGGGCACAAGCCCTGCCTCATATTTGAGCAGGCGTTCCTGGAGCAACTGCCTGAGGACATATGCCTGCTGCTGTCCAATGCGGATTTCAGTGACCCCCGGAAGGTGGCAGCCCAGGCAGACGTGCTGTGGAAAGCCAAGAAGGAGAGTGGGGCGTCTGTCACACAGATCACAGCAGCAAACCAGACCAGGCCCAGCCACAGAGCCTGCTAACCCCAGAGGCAGGAGTGAGAAGACCAACAAACAATGGTGCTTCTACCACCAGCGGTGGGGCGCAGAAGCCCACTGCAGTCGCCCGTCCTGCAAGTTCCCGGGAAACGCCAGGGCCAGCCGCCACTGATGGCTACGGCAGTTGGCCATCGGGATAGCCTCCTGTATGTCTGGGACAAGCAGTTGGGACGCGGCTTTTTTGGTCGACACTGGAGCCAAAATCAGCATCTTACCTCCGACGAGTTACGACACCCGCAACAGAGAACCAGGTCCCACCCTGAGGGCCGCGAACAGCAGCACAGTAAGGACCAATGGCACCTGTACGGTGTGGCTACAGTTCAGCTCCAGCCAGTTCACATGGGCTTCACACTGGCCGCCATAGCCCAACCGCTCCTGGGGGCAGATATTTTGCGAGCTCACAGCCTACTGGTTGACCTGCAAGGGAAGAGACTGGTCCACGCCGAAACTTTTCAAACGTTCTCCCTGGGTGAAGCCCAGTTGCCAGCCCCACACCTAGACTCCATCACCCTGTCCGACAACGACTTCACCAGAGTCCTGGCGGATTTCCCATCAGTTCTGGTGTCGCAGTTCACGGCAACCATGCCCAGACACGGAGTACAGCACCACATCCCGACCCAGGGACCACCCCTCCATGCCCGTGCTCGAAGGCTTCCACCGAACAAGCTCCGACTGGTGAAGGAGGAGTTCAAGAGGATGGAGGAATTGGGGATCATACGGCGGTCTGACAGCCCATGGGTCTCCCCCCTGCACATGGTGCCCAAAGCAACAGGGGGCTGGAGACCATGCAGCGACTACTGCAGGCTGAACGAGGCTATAACACCGGACCGCTACCCTGTGCCACACATTCAGGACTTTACAACAAACCTGCATGGTGCACGGATCTTCTCCAAGATAGACCTCGTCCGGGGATACCATCAAATCCAGATGAATCGGGACGACGTCCCCAAATTGGCAGTCATCACCCCGTTCAGCCGTTTCAAGTTCCACTGCATGCTGTTTGGCCTGAAGAATGCTGCACAGATGTTCCAGTGGTTAATGGACGCGGTGGGACGCGACCTGGACTTCGCTTTCATCTATTTAGATGATATCCTTATAGCCAGCAGTAGTCGTCAGGAACATCTGTCCCACCTCCGTCAACTCTACGCCCAACTGAATGTATACGGCCTAACAATCAACCAGGCCAAATGCCAGTTCGGGCTCGACACCATCGACTTCCTGGGCCACAGGATCACTAAAGACGGGGCAACCCCTCTGCCCGCTAAGGTAGACATGGTCCGCCACTTTCCCCGACCCAGCACAATCAAGGGCTTGCAGGAATTCGTGGATATGGTGAATTTCTACCACCGCTTCCTCCCCTCAGCAGCCCAAATCATGCGCCCCCTGATGGCCCTGATGTTGGGTAAGGGCAAGGACATTACCTGGGACGAGGAGTCTGCAGCCGCTTTCGTTAAAATCAAAGAAGCCTTGGCAAATGCCGCGATGCTAGTGCACCCCAGAATGGATGTCCCTACCGCCCTCACTGTGGACACATCTAACATGGCAGTAGGTGGGGTGCTGGAACAACTCATCGAGGGTCGCTGGCAACCCCGGCTTCTTCAGCAAACACCTGCGGCCACCCGAGCTCAAGTACAGTGCTTTCGACCGGGAACTGTTGGCGCTATACCTGGCAATCCGGCATTTCAGGTACTTCTTAGAAGGTAGGCCCTTCACCGCGTTCACGGACCACAAACCGCTTACCTTTGCGTTCACAAAGGCATCCGACCCCTGGTCGTCCCGCCAGCAGCGACATCTGTCCTACATCTCTGAATACACGACGGATGTCTGGCACGTCTTGGGAAAGGACAATGTCTTGGCGGACGCCCTCTCCAGACCTAACGTCCAAGCCAGGGGGTAAACTATGAAGCGCTGGCAGATGCGCAGCAAGCAGACGAGGAGATCCCTAGCTACAGAACTGCAGGCTCTGGTTTGCAGCTCCAGGACATCCCCGTAGGCCCTGGTGAGAGGACCCTACTCTGTGACGTAATCACCGGCCAACCCCATCCCATCGTCCTGGCAGCCTGGTGGCAGTGCGTTTTCAACTCCATTCACAACTTCCATCAGGTCAACCGTCCGGATGGTAGCCAACAGGTTCATTTGGCACGGACTCTGCAAGCAGGTCAGTGAATGGGCCCGAACACGCATGCACTGCCAAACAGCCAAGGTGCAGCAGCACACGAAAGCTCTGCCACAGCAGTTCTACCCCACCCACCGGCGTTTCGACCACATTCATGTGGATATCGTGGGCCCCCTGCCAGTGTCACGTGGAGCGCGGCACCTCCTGACTATCATGGACCGGTTCACAAGATGGCCAGAGAGGGTCCCGCTCACCGATACCACCTCCAAATCCTGCGCCTGAGCACTGATTGTAACCTTGGTATCTTGCTTTGGTGTACCAGCCCACATTACCTCCAACAGAGGCACCCAGTTCACCTCCAGCCTGTGGTCAGCTATGGCCAGCCTTTTGGGGACACAGCTACACCACACAACTGCCTACCACCCACAGTTGAATGAACTAGTGGAGCATTTCCACCGTCACCTAAAGTCGGCTCTCGTGGCCCGCCTGAAAGGGCCTAACTGGGTGGACGAGCTTCCCTGGGCCCTGCTCGGAATCCGCACGGCGCCCAAAGAGGATCTGCACACCTCGTCGGCCGAGTTGGTGTATGGTGCATCCCTGGTCGTCCCAGGAGAGTTCATACCAGCCTCAAGGGGGCAAGAGGAAGAACCCGCAGCAGTCCTGGACAGACTACGTGAGAGACTCAGCAACCTGGCCCCTGTACCCACTTCACAGCATGGGCAGAGCCCGACCTGCGTACCCAAAGACCTACAGAACTGTAAGTTTGTGTTTGCACGATGGGGCGGACACCGGACACCGCTACAACGGCCCTACAAGGGGCCGTTTACGGTGATCAGAAACAACGGGTCAACATTCGTGCTGGACATTGGGGGGAGAGAGGAGGTTTTCACGGTGGTCCGACTCAAACCGGCCCATGTGGACTTGGTGCAGCCGGTCGAGATTCAGGCACCGTGGCGCAGAGGCAGACCTCCCAAACAGAGTCCGACCCAGACTGAGGACATTGGGGGGTGTATCGCCGGTTCTGGGGGGTTATGTGGCGACCCACTTCCCAGCGCACTTGAACCGGCTCACAAAGTGGCGTGCTCGGTGTAAAGCTTCCACGTTCTTCCTATAAGAAGGAAAACTGAACTGAACATAATATTCCAAGTGTGGTCTAACCAGGGTTTATAGAGTTGTAACATTAACTCGCAGCTCTTGGACTCAATCCGTTGAAGGGCAACACACCATAACAACCCTATCAACTGATGTGGAAACTTTGAGGGATCAATGGATATGGACCTCAAGATCTGTTCCACCAGACTGCTAAAGATCCTGATATTAACCCTGAATTTAGCTTTCAAATTTGACCTTCCAATGTGAATCACTTCACGCTCTGCAATGTAAAGGGTGTGCCTCCTTGAAGCTACTTCATATAAGTGACATTATCCAGAAAGAGATGGGCTCATTCAGCTGGTGGGCAGTAAACCTACATTGATCCATTTTTGACAGGAGGAGGCAAGTCAAAAGTCATGATTTGGTTTAGAAATGTCATCCTCAACAGAGCTACAACCAATTTTCCATACCTAATCCTTTCTCTGCATTCCTTGACATCAATTTCTGCAGAAACTACAAAGTTGTCACCCGAAATATTAACACTCACTTCTCTTCATGAGTTGCATCGGGTGTTTTTTGCTCATGATCTAGTTGTGCCTCAGGCTGTGCTTGGGCTTCCTGGCTCTGCCTGGCAGCTTCTTGTCTTTTCCGAATCTCCAGTAACTCCAACTATAAGACAGAAACAGCATAAGTGTATATCATATTGATTGTTCTGCAAAGTCACAAAAGAACTGATTATGATTCGAGAAAAATACCAAAGGCATTGCAGGAAATTCTTTGGTATAAAATTATTTTCATTATTTTACACTGGACAACAAATATTTTGGGTATTTATAATTTGGATTTTAGGTTGCTGATCATGAAATTTCACAATCACACACCATTTCTTTTTTTGAACTCACCTATATTTGTTATTTTAATTCATAATTCAAGTCAATTATAATCTTGACCACAATGTGTGTTGAAGAGTTTTCCATCTTCCAAGCATGCTTAGGCAGGGTAAATGATGCATGGTAGGACAGGTTATAAGAAAGGCTATAAAATTCCACAAAGGATTTCAATAGCTGTTTCCCAGAATAACTCTTGTCAAAACTAAGGAAGCCATCTTTGTCAGTCCACAAATGAAACAGGTCATCAATGATAAGCAATTTGAATAACTTCTAGTGGAACTGGAGAAAGTCAAATGGAAGCCATTCAAGGATACTGTTGAAAATTTTCTTGCCAACTACAGTGCATCAAACTACATGAGGCTGGATGATGACATGCTTCAAGCATACTCAACCATGAGTGCAACATGTCACTAAAGATTCATTCCCTGCATTCCCATTTAGACTTCTTCCCAGCATTGAGTTTGTGGAGAAACTGTATCAGGGCAACTAGAATCCATCAATACTGGCTGATTATTGTTGGACACTTAAGCAAGAAGTCTCAGATATTGAGCACAAATGAAAATCATCAAAAAAAAATTTTTGGCTTTGTTGCACTATTGCAAAGTGTCAGCACCATTATGCAATTAAACACATTATATCCAATAAAAGTAAATTTCTTGTTTCTCAAAATTCCTAAATGATACGAGTAGTCTGAAATTATGTTGGTGTTCAGCTTCAAATGGTCTATCAGAAACAAAGAAATGTTGAAGAAACAAGATTTCTGAAAAAAATGTTTGCAATTGATACAATAGAGTTGTTGACGAGTTCTCAGCCAACCGACAGATAACCACTATTTAAAAAGGCTAATTCACTCCTTGTGAGGTCATTGTAATTCAAATGATTCAATCCCAACAAACATGTATCAACTCTCAAGAGGGGGAGAAAGAGTAAAGTAGAAGAATTAGAAATAAAGAAGCATTGACTGTATTCTTTTCCATAAATGGCTGCTTGGCCTGCTGAGTTCCTCCAGCATTTTGTGTGTGTTGTTTGGATTTCCAGCATCTGCAGATTTTCTCTTGTTTCCAATTCTCTTAGGTACACTGTTATGCAGTTTTATAAGAAAATCGGTCAGTCGGTTGTTCCAAGCATCTTGAAGAACTTGCTACAGTTCTTCTGCAGACTTTGGCTGTCTCACTGGCTTGTCTCTCCAGGTAATCCCAGAAAGTCACGATGGTGTTGAGATCAGGGCCCCATGGAGGCCATAACATCTGAAACCCATATCAAAAAAAATCTAAGGTGCCGAAGACTCTTGCACAGTACTGCGCAGTCTGGTGAACTGCATAAGCATAATCTCCGGTAAATATCGACCAGGTGATTATGGAAGCCAGCAGCAAGTTGGAGGAATTAAAGGAAACAAGTACATTTAAAGAAAGTTACATAGCTGAAAGTCCATAATTGTCTATAAAACCAAAGCAATATCTAGAACAGGGTTCCATAGACATTTGGATCTCTAACTAGCAATACATGCATTTAAGCTTTTTTCAATATAACAGAACGACTCAAGGCACTATTATAACACAACATTTGACAGTAACCTACAAACAAGAGCAGCTTGATGAAAGAATTAAGAGTGTTGTAAAATACAGAAAGAACAGTGGAGTGTGCAGAGTTTTAGGAAAGGAATACTCAAGCCAAGACCTTGGCAGCTATAAAAGGCAAGGCTACAGAAGTTGGAGAAATTAAACTTACAGATGATCAACAGGCCACAATTACAGGAAAACAAGGGGATGACTTTGTGTCAGGTCTCCCGCAGCACAGATGAAGCTGGCCAAAGAAATCAATGCCAGAAGTGAGTCATTCGGGAGCTCAGAGCAATACTGTAAAAATTTCCATGACCCCACGGTTTTACAGGAAAGATTCTAACATGAATAAAATAGTGGCTGATTGGCAGGAGGCAAGGAGAGAGAATAAAGGGACCCTTTTCTGGTTGGCTGCTGGTGACTAGTGGTCTTCCACAGGGGTCTGTGTTGAGACCAATTTTTTTACATTATATGTCAATGATTTTGATAATGATTTTGATGATGATTTTGATGATGAAATTGATGGCTTTGTTGCAAAGATTACAGATGATATGAAGATAGTTGGAAGGGCAGGTAGCTTTGAGGAAGTAGGCTACAGAAGGACTTAGACAAATTAGGAGAATGGGCAAAGAAGTGGTAGACAGAATACAGTGTTGGTCTTGCACTTTGGTAGAAGAAATGAAAGGGCTGACTATTTTCTACATGGAGAGAAAATACAAAAAACTGAGGTGCAATGGGATTTGGGAGTCCTTGTGCAGAATTTCCTAAAGATTAATTTGTAGGTTGGGTCTGTACTGAGGAAGGCAAATATGATGTTAGCATTCATTTCAAGAGGAAGAATATAAATATAGAAACGAAGAAAACCTAAGCACAATACAGGCCCTTCAGCACACAAAGCTGTGTTGAACATGTCGTTACCCTAGAACTACCTAGGCTTACCCATAACCCTCTATTTTTTGAAGCTCCATGTATCCAACCAGGAGTCTCTTAAAAGACCCTATTGCTTCCGCCTCCACCGCCGCCGGCAGCCCA
The DNA here is from genome assembly GCF_030144855.1 of Hypanus sabinus. NCBI lineage: Eukaryota > Metazoa > Chordata > Chondrichthyes > Myliobatiformes > Dasyatidae > Hypanus > Hypanus sabinus. The sequence goes on from NC_082707.1 coordinate 130,473,870, forward strand.
TTCCACGCATTCACCACTCTCTGTGTGTAAAAACTTACCCCTGACATCTTCTCTGTACCTACTACCAAGCACCTTAAAACTATGCCCTCTCGTGCTAGCCATTTCAGCCCTGGAAAAAAGCCTCTGACTATCCACACAATCAATGCCTCTCATTATCTTATACACCTCTATCAGGTCACCTCTCATCCTCCGATGCTCCAAGGAGAAAAGACCAAGTTCATTTAACCTATTCTCATAAGGCATGCTCCCCAATCCATGCAACATCCTTGTAAATCTGCTCTGCACCCTTTCTATGGTTTCCACACCCTTCCTGTAGTGAGGCGACCAGAATTCAGCAGAATACTCCAAGTGGGGTCTGACCAGGGTCCTATATAGCTGCAACATTACCTCTCGGCTCTTAAACTCAATCCCATGATTGATGAAGGCCAATGCTCCATTTGCCTTCTTATCCAGAGTCAACCTGCGTAGCAGCTTTGAGTATCCTATGGGACCTCAAGATCCCTCTGATCCTCCACACTGCCAAGAGTCTTGCCATTAATGCTATATTCTGCCATCATATTTGACCTACCAAAATGAACCACCTCACACCAATCTGCCACTTCTTAGCCCAGTTTTCCATCACTGTAACCTCTGACAGCCCTCCATACTATCCACAACACGCCCAACCTTTGTGTCATCAGCAAATTTATTAACCCATCCCGCCACTTCTTCGTCCAAGTTATTTATAAAAATCACGAAGAGTAGGGATCCCAGAACAGATCCCTAAGGCACATCACTGGTCACCGTCCTCCATGCAGAATATGACCCATGTACAACCACTCTTTGCCTTCTGTGGGCAAGCCAATTCTGGATCAACAAACCGATGTCCCCTTGGATCCCATGCCTCCTTACTTTCTCAATAAGCTTTGTATGGGGTACCTCATCAAATGCTTTGCAAAAATCCATATACACTATATCTACTGCTCTACCTTCATCAATGTGTTTAGTCACATCCTCAAAAAATTCATTCAGGCTCGTAAGGCACAACCTGCCTTTGACAAAGCCATGCTGACTATTCCCAATCATATTATGCTCATAAATCCTTCCTCTCAGGATCTTCTCCATCAACTTACCAACCACTGAAGTAAGACCCACTGGCCTATAATTTCCTAGGCTATCCCTACTCCCTTTCTTGAATAAGGGAACAACATCACCAATGCTCCAATCCTCCAGTACCTCTCCTGCCCTCATTGATCATCAACAGAGACTCAGCAATCTCCTCCCTCGCTTCCTACAGTAGCCTGGGGTATATCCTGTCCTGTCCTGGTGACTTATCCAACTTGATGCTTTTCGAAAGCTTCAGCACATCCTCTTCCTTAATATCTACATGCTCAAACTTTTCAGTTTGCTGCAAGTCATCCTTACAATCGCCAATATCCTTTTCTCTACTGAATACTGAAGCAAAGTATTCATTAAGTACCTCTGCTATCTCCTCCGGTTCCATACACACTTTTCCACTGTCACACTTGATTGGTCCTATTCTCTCACATCTTATCCTCTTGCTCTTCACATACTTGTAGAATGCCTTGGGGTTTTCCTTAATCCTGTCTGCCAAGGCCTTCTCATGGCCCCTTCTGGCTCTCCTAATTTCATTCTTAAGCTCCTTCCTGCTAGCCTTATAATCTTCTAGCTCTCTATCATTACCTAGTTTTTTTGAACCTTTCGAAAACTCTTCTTTTCTTCTTGACTAGATTTACAACGGCCTTTGTACACCACGGTTCCTGCACCCTACTATTCTTTCCATGTCTCTTTGGAACGTACCTATGCAGAACCCCACACAAATATCTCCTGAACATTTGCCACATTTCTTCTGTAAATTTCCCTGAGAACATCTGTTTCCAATTTATGCTTCCAAGTTCCTGCCTGATAGCCTCACATTTCCCCTCACTCTAATTAAACATTTCCTTAACTTGTCTGTTCCTATCCCTCTTCAATGCTATGGTAAAGGAGATAGAATTATGATCACCATCTTCAAAATGCTCTCCCACTGAGAGACCTGACACCTGACCAGGTTCATTTCTGAATACCAGATCAAGTACAACCTCTCCTCTTGTAGGCTTATCTACATATTGAATCAAGAAACCTTCCTGAACACACCTAACAAACTCCATCCCATCTAAACCCCTCACTCAAGGGAGATGCCAATCAATATTTGGGAAATTAAAATCTCCCACCACAACAATCTTGTTATTATTACTCCTTTCCAGAATCTTTCTCCCTATTTACTTCTTGATGTCCCTGTTACTATTGGGGTATCTATAAAAAACACCCAGTAGAATTATTGACCCCTTCCTCTTCCTAACTTCCTCCCACAGAGACTCTGTAGACAATCCCTCCACACCTTTCTCCTTTTCTACAGCCGTGACACTATCGCTGATCAACAGTGCCACACCCACACCTCTTTTGCTTCCCTCCCTGTCCTTTCTGAAACATCTAAAGCCTAGCACTTGAAGTAGCTATTCCTGCCCAAGTCCCTGTAATGGCCACAACATCATACCTCAAGTACAGATTCACGCTCTAACCTCACCTACTTTATTCATAATACTCCTTGTATTAAAATAGACACATCTCAAAACATCGGTCTGAGTGCATCCCTTCTCTATCACCTGCCTATCCTCCCTTTCCCACTGTCTCAAAGCTTTCTCTATTTGTGAGCCAACCTCCCTTTCCTCCGTCACTTCAGTTCATTTCCCACCCCCCCAGCAATTCTAGTTTACACTCTCCCCAATAGGCTTTGCAAACCTCCCTGCCAGGATATTGGTCCCCCTCAGATTCAAATGCAGCCCGTCCCAGTAGAGGTCCCAGTGATCCAGAAATCTGAATCCCTGCCCCCTGCTCCAATCCCTCAACCATACATTTATCCACCACCTCACTCTATTTCTATACTCACTGTCACATGGCATAGGCAGTAATCCCTAGATTACTACCTTTAAGTTCTGCTTCTCAACTTCCTTCCTAACTCCCTGTAGTCTGTTTTCAGGACCTCCTCCCTTTTCCTACCTATTGGTACCAACAACATATGTACCACAACCTCTGGCTATTCTCCTTCCCACTTCAAGATATAATGAACATGATCAGAAACATCCTGGACCCTGGCACCTGGGAGGCAAACTACCATCCGCGTTTCTTTCCTACATCCACAAAATCGGCTATCTGACCCCCTAACTATAGAGACCCCTAGGACAGCTGCCTTCCTCTTCCTTTCCCCACCCTTCTGAGCCACAGGACCAGACTCTGGGCCAGAGGCATGGCCACTGTTGCTTCCCCCAGGTTGGCCGTCTGCCCCAACCGTACACAAACAGGAGTACTTATGGTCTAGGGGTACTGCCACTGGGGTACTCTCTAGCATCTGCTTTTTGTCCTTCTCCCTCCTGACTGTTACCCACTTATCTGTCTGCTCAGGCCACAGAGTGACTACCTGCCTATAGCTTCTCTTTATCAGCTCCCCACTCTCCCTGACCAGACGAAGGTCATCGAGCTGCAGCTCCAGTTCCCTGACATGGTCCCTAAGGAGCTGCAGCTCGATGTACCGGGTGCAGACGTGGCTGTCCGGGAGGCTGGGAGTCTCCAGGACCTCCCACATCTGACACCGAGCACAGAAAACCAGCCTCACACATGTACTTTCTGTCTGTATTCTAAACAGATAACCTACCTCGCCTCGACCCTTTATCGCTGAAGGCCTGTTGAGCCAAAGCCTTCTTACTCTGTCTCCCACTACTCTGATGCCCGCTCCTCTGATGCCCGCTCTGTAAAGCTGTCTTCTTTTTAAACTCTTCCTGCTGTTCTCACTGGCTGACCTTGCGCAGTCATGCCCTGTTCAAGCCACTGAAGAAATAACCATCACCTTTTCAACTCTGTTCACTTTTAAACTAGAATATAAAAGCAATGATGTAATGTTGGGCTTTATAAAGCATGGGTGAGGCCTCAATTGGAGTATTATGAACAGCTTTGGGCCCCTTATCTTAGAAAGAATGTGCTGAAACCGGAGGGGATTCAGAGGTGGTTTACGAAAATATTTCCAGGATTGAATGGCCTGGCGCGTGAAGAGCATTTGTTGGTTCAGGGCTTGTATTCAGAATTTCAGAAGAATGAGGGGTGATTTATAGAAACCTGTTGAATGGTGAAAAGTCCTGATAGAGTGGATATGGAGAGGATGTTTTCTATGATGGGCGAGTCTCAGACCAGAAGACACAGCCCCAGAATAGAGTGCCATCCTTTTAAAATGCAGATGGGAGTAATTTCTTTAGCCAGAGAGTGGTGAATCTATGGAATTCTTTGCCACAGGCAGCTGTGGAGGCCAAGTCTTTATCTACAAAGTTTGTATATTTAAGGCAGAGGTTAATAGATTCTTGATTGATTAGGGTATGAAGGGATATGGGGAGAAGGCAGGAAACTGGGGCTGAGGGGAAAATTGGATCAAATAGATAGAAGATAGGTAGATATTAGCACTTTAGTCCAAACAAAAGGTAGCAAGGCTTTCATCACTGCAGAATGCCACTTTCATAATCACTCCTCATGCATCAAAATGAACTGCCAGGGAACTATTACTAGACTGTGCAAGGTAGATAAAAGCATTTGGGTGAAGCTGAGTGCACCTTCTAGTTTTTACTTACAGTGGTGAGTCTTTCCAGTGCAGCAAACCTCTCATCCCACGTAGCCGTTGATTTTTCAAAGGCCTCATGTCTCTTGATCAGTTTTTCAACTGCATCCACACTGTTGCCAATATCACGGCTGATGAGATAGGACTCCTGAGAAATCAGCCATGATTCAGCAACTGAAGCATCCCTTGCAAACTGACATACTTCTTGTACTAAAAAGGGGAAAAAAAACAAAGTTTATCATCAGTTAACATAGGGATAGACGCATGCATGATAATTTTCAGAATATTTATTTGTTCATGAACGTGGAGTTTCGGGAGCATAGCAGGTATGTCACCGGAGCAGTTTACAAGGGATTTGATACTATCCCATGCATGAGTCCAGACCCAGGGCAACTTAAAACAGCAACAGAATGTTTGTCCACTATGTTATGCCAAACTAATTAAACTGATAATTAAATGGCTAACCAAACTAATTTCTTTTGTCTACACATGCTCCATATCCCTCCATTCTTAGCACATTTATATGCTGATCTCTGAACACCTCTCTCAAAATATCTGTCACATCTGCCTCCACTACCAACTCCGTTTAAAAAATTCTTGCCCCACACATTTCTTTTGAACTTATTCCTTTCATCTTAAATGCTTGCCCTCCAATATTAGATGTTTCAACCCTTGGATAAAGAGATCTACTCTAACAATCTTATGAAGATCTTCCCTCAGCCCCCGCTGCTCCAGAGAAAGCAATCCAAGTTTGTCCAACCTATCCTTAAAATCATCATCATCATTATCACGTGCTGTGTTGTATGATGTGGGCGATCATCGTCTTCAATCTGAGAATTCTAATAAGCTCATCAAAACCTCTGCTTGTGCATCCCTTGATGCAATACATGAATGGCAGGTGCTGTCAACCATGACTCCTTCCTTTAGTTTTTACCGTCTCTGCAAGATGTTTGAGCTTCTCCTTCCTCTGTGCAGAAATTCCATCCGCTATTTCCTAATCGACAATTTCAGCTCTCTTCTTATTCCAACTTTTTGCAACACTTCCTCATTTGTTACTCTGTCCTTCCAAAATATTTTTATCATTCTTCTCAAAAACCACATGTCTGCAGTTTTGAGTCTTCCCTCATTTTGTTTTGATACTGTTGAACTTTCACTTCCATACGTTATCGTGGATTGAACGTAGCTCTGCAACACTCTGAGTTTTGAACCCATAGAAAGTATGTACAGATTTCCTCCGCTATCTGAAGGTAGAGCGTTCTTATGAAACCATTTGTAAGCCGGAATGTCGTAAAGCGAAGAAGCAATTACCAATAATTTATATGGGAAAAATTTTTGAGCATTCCCAGACCCAAAAAATAACCTACCAAATCAAACCAAATAACACATAAAACCTAAAATAACTTGAACATATAGTAAAAACAGGAATTATATGATAAATACACAGCCTATATAAAGTAGAAATATTGTATGTACGGTGTAGTATCACTTATCGAAATTGGGTAGACAGCGAGCCAAAATCGATTTGGAGAAAAAAAAAATCAGCATGTACGCGCATACGCACGGACACGCATGCGCCCACAAATGCCCGCACAAGGCTTCACGGTCATGGTAGTCTTTCTCGGGGTAAACACACGTATAAAGCGGGCGTCTTTTTTCGTAAAAGTGAAAATCCTCCTTGGTTAGGGAAACCAGGTACTAATGTAGGTCTTTCGTAACAGCGAGCTGTCGTAAAGCAAACGTTCAAAAAATGGGGGCCACCTGTATATTCTTTAGTATCTTGCTCAAACGTGCATTTAGCAATCTCAATCCTTCTTCTAATTTCAATATTCTTATAGTATATACATCTAATGCAGGCAGCATCCTGATAAATGCCTTCTGCATCTTCTCCAAAGCCTTGAAGTGGGTCCTTAAATACTCTTGACAATAGCCCAGCAAGTCACACAGTTCAAAGTTTAATTAGAAATGGAGAAAAAAATACAGCCTTTGACAGCCATACTCACGCAGTTAAGTACGTAAAGCATAATCAGCCAATCATAAGCCAGACAAACAGTAAATGGATTTATCGGTCATTAGTTACCACTTGGTAAAGTCAAAGTAAATTTTATTTTCAAAGTGCAGATATGTCACCTCATACAACCCTGAGATTCATTTTCCTGCAGGTGTACTCAGCAAAACTATAGAATAGTAACTATAACAGGATGAAAGAAAGATCAACCGACGTGCAGAAGAAAACAAGTGGAAATACAAATAAATAGCAATAAATAATTAGAAATAACAAGATAAAGAATCCTTAAAGTGAGATCATTGGTTGTGGGAAATTCTGAATGGATGGGCAAGTGAATGTAGTTATCCCTTTTGTTCAAGAGCCTAATGGTTGAGGGGTAGTACCTGTCCTTGAACCTGGTGATGTGAGACCTTCGGCTCATGTAGCTTCTACCTGATGGCAGCGGCAAGCAAAGAGCATGGCCTGGGTGGTGAGCATCTCTGCTTATGGATGCTGTTTTTTGCTTTCTTATGACAGTGTTTCATGTGGACATGCCCTATGGTTGGAAGGGCCTTACCCATGGTGTACTGGGCTGAATCCACTACCTTTTGTAGGATTTTCCGCTCAAGGGCATTAGTGTTTCTAAACCAGGCCACAATGCAGCCAATCAATACACACTCAATACACATATATGGAAGCTTATCAAAGATTTAGATGCCATGCCGAACCTCCGCAGACTCCTAAGGAAGTAGAAGCAGCGCCATGCTTTCTTTACAATCACACTTAAGTCCTCTGAAATGGCAACATCCAGGAATTTAAAGTTGCTAACCTTCTCCACCTCTGATCCTTCAATAAGGATGACTCATAGACCTCTGGTTTCCCTCTCCTGAAGTCCACAGTCAACTCCTTGGTCTTGCTGACATTGAGTGAGAGGTTGTGGTTATGACACAACTCAGTCAAATTTTTAATCTCCCTCCTGCATGCTATTCATCACCACTTTTGACATGATTCACAATAGTACTGTCATCAACAAACTTGTATATGGTGTTGGGGCTGTGCTTAGTCACACAGTCATAGATGTAAAGTGAGTAGAGCAGGGGGCTAAGTACACAGACCTATGGTGCATCTGCGCTGATGGAGATTGTGGAGGAGATATTTTTGCCAATCTGAACTGACTGGGGTCTGCAAGTGAGGAAGTCCAGGATCCAATTGTGTAAGGAGGTATTGAGGCAAGGACTTGGATATTATTGATTAGTTTTGAGGGGATTATGGTATTGAATGCTGAACTGTAGTCAATAAAGAGTATCCTGATGTATACACCTTTGGTGTCTAGATGTTTCAGGATTGAGTAAAGAGCCATTGAGATTGCATCTGCTGTGGACCTGTCGCTCTGGTTGGCAAATTGGAGCGGATCCAAGTCATCTCTCAGGCAGGAGGGGATATGTTTCATCACCAGCCTCTCGAAACACTGTGCATGTAAGTGCAACTGGATGATACACATTGAGGCAGGTCACCACGCTCTTCTTGGGCATCAGTATAATTGAAGCCGACTTGAACCAGTTGGGTACCACTCACTGCTAAAGCAAGAGGTTAAATGCAGCAGTGAAAACAGCAGCCAGTTGGTCAGCACAGGTCCATAGTATATGGCCAGGCACGCCGTCCAGGAGAGGTCCTTTCCTTGGATTCACCCTCTGAAGCCGGCCCGTACGTCAGCTTCAGATACTGAGGTTAAAGGGTCATCAGGAGATGTGAAGGTTCACAATGGTTCCTCCATATTCTGCCAGTCAAAGCAAGCATAGAAGGCATTGAGCTCAACTGGAAGCAAAGCTGTACTGTTCTCTATGTCGCTTGATTTAACTTTGTAGGAGGTTATAGCATTCAGACTCTGCCATGGTTGTCAAGCAACTCTCATTGATTTCAGTCTAGTCTGGAATCTCCACTTCACCTGGGAAATGGCTTTCCAGAGATCATACCTGCACCGTTTGTAGCATTCTCGGTCTCCAGACTTGAATGCTGATCTGGCCCTCAGCAAATTTCATTCAGGGTTTCTGATTGGGGAAGGCTCTGGATGATTAGCGGGGACACTCATTTACAGCTGTATTAAGTCCATCACAGCCCTGGTGTATTCATTCAGAACTCTAGCTGAGTGCTTAAACACAGCCCAGTCCACTGATCCAAAGAAATCCTATAGTTGTTCCTCTGCCTCCTGATCTTAGTTCTTAGCTGTCCTAATCTCTGGAGCCTATATTCATAGCTGAAACATAGTCTTAGGGTTGGTGGCTGCTTGTGATGCAAAACCAGTCTGCACCAAACTAGATGGAAATTGAAAGCATTTTGGAAAATCTGCTTCAATCATTTATAAAGTTCTCTAAAGTTATTTACAAATCTAATTGAATTTGCCTCCCCCTGATGGGGCTTGCCTTCTCTTAGAGATTATTATTTTGCAGCACAGTTGAGAGCTGTGATATGTTGTCATATGACGCTCAATGGAAAAACATTGAGGAGGGGATACTTCCCATCCCCATACAAGCAATTTTGGCTGATAACCTGCAAAGGTACATAAATACTATTGATAAACCATGGGTAAAATTGACTCTTAAAATATGGAAAACCACTGTAAAAGAATATAATCTAGAGGGAGATATTGCAATTCTTAAATGGTGTGCATATGACTTGGATTTTACACCAAATAAATTGGATGCTAGATTTAAGGACTGGACAGCTAAAGGAATAACAGTTCTTTGCAACATAATGAAAGAAGGAACACTGTTCAGTTTTGAAATGCTTAAAGAGAAACACTTATTAGAAAAACAAGATTTTTATCCGTATTTACAGATGCGACAATATGTTAATAAGACGCTTAAAAATGTAACCAAGGCAAATACATGCTTGATAGAGCTCTTTAGAAAAGCATATAATTCAGATAATGGTAGTAGAATCATTTTAAGCATGTATAAGGGGTTGTCAAATCTTAAAACACATTCTACTTCATACATTAAAACAAAATGGGAGAAGGAAGGAGGGATAATTATATCTGAGGAAGAATGAACAACAATATGGAGATATCAATGGAAGTGTACCAGTTCACAGAAATGGAGGGAGTTTGGATGGAAAAACTTGATAAGATATTTTATTGCACCCTCTCAGAAATCCCATTATGATGGTAACCTCCCTGTTTGCTGGAGAAATTGTGGAAATCAAAATGCAAATCATTATCATATTTTTTGGGACTGCCCTGTTATCAAAAACTATTGGAGGGGGATACACAATACCCTACAAGACATCTTTAAATGTGAAATACCCTTGGAGAGTAAGACCATATATTTTGGATATATACCTCAAGAATGGTTGAAAAGAGATAAATATTTAATGAATATACTGTTGGTGGCTGGTAAAAAGACTCTTACTAGGAAATGGTTATCACAGGAGAGCCCAACTTTAAATACATGGATGGAAATTACAATGGACATGTACAAAATGGAGAAGATAACAGCATCTGTTAATCATTAGCTGGAACAATTTGATTCATACTGGGAAAAATGGTTTAACTACATAATGCCTCATAGGCCTGATTTTATTCTCACAAATCAATGAATCTGTTGTAAAAAAAAAAGGATCACTCCCTACTTGTACATAGTTCTTTCCTTTTGCTTGTTTTTTCTTTCCACTCTTTTCTATAAGTGTATACCTCAGATAAATACTTTGTGGAGATATGTGATATATATGATTATATGATGTATATGTACAATGTCTGAAATACATCTTATGGAAATGTTTGTTTGATGAACTTCAATAAAAAAATAAATTACAAAAAAAAAGAATTTGCCTCCCCCTCTACCTTGTATTAGATTCAACAGTTGATTCATTAATGAATTTATTATTTCTGCCACTTGTTCCCTTGCAGTGGATAAAGGTTGACAGAGGACCCCGGCTATTTGCACGGCAAAACAGGGCTTTCGTTTATTACTCATTCCGCAGAGCTGTGCAAATATGGTTAATTGTCCCAGCAACAGGGGATATCCTTTCCTAGGATATAATCCCTCCAAAAGAGAACTTTGAAATTTATTAAGATTCTGGATCAGTTCAGGTAATGTCAATTTGAGAGTAAGTGATAATCCTTTCCCTTCCCTCCTCCCCAAGACCAGAAACGACTTAATGCTCAGAAAAGTCATGCTGGGGTGATTCTGAAATTCAAGTAATCCAGATCCTTCAGTTCAAACAAAAGCAAGCACCTTTGGGGTGCAAACCCGGCGGCCATGCTGGGAAGTATGGCAGATAGGCACGGAGCTCAAGCTTCGATGGTCTAATTACCTGATATTCAGTTTTAGTGATAACTGAAGGATGAGTACTGACTGGAACTCAGAGAAAACTCCTTTGCTGTTCCTTATTATAGTGCCCTGAAAGCTATTATATCCACCTGAGAACATACGCAAGCCCTAGCTTAACATTTCATCCAAAAGTCAGCACACTCAACAATGAAGCAACCCCTCAGCATTGCATCAATATGGCAAAAAACATAGATCTGAGAGCCATTCACTTACAAAGGTGTAACCACTTCCAGCGTTCATCCCACTTATCCATCATCAATCTTCTGTTCTCCGTGAGTTGTACCAGCTTCTCCTTAATCTAAAATGATGAACATTTGTCTACATCAGTGTACATATTTGATATGTTGAATTTTTACAGAAAGTTTTGAAGATTACATATTATGAGACAAAAGAGGATAAGACTTCAAGTTGACCAGTCAGGAATGTTCCAGAAGAACAAGGAATCAGCCACTAATTACATTTTATAAATTATATACAGAACAGTAAAGTCTAGGCACAGAACAAGTGTGCTTTAAATAACACACACAAAATACTGGAGGAACTCAGCAGGTCAGGCACCATCGATGGAACTTAACAAGCAGTTGATGAACCTCACCACAGAATCAAGCTTGAATAAATCTTAGCTTGCAGGATGGTGAGGATGGTGCAAAAAGTCAGTGAAATGTAATAGGCATGTTCAAAAAATAAATACTTCCTGCTGCATTATCCATCTAGCAGCTTTGGAGACACACTTTTAGTTCAGGTACATTCCTTGCATTCTTAGCATTGCACTCTTATGATTTGAACATGGCACAGACCTCACAGCAGATTAAGAGCATGAGATGTAGGAGTAGAAAACTGGCTCATCCAATTTTCCTCTCAGCCCTAATCTCCTTCCTTCTCCCCATTTCTCCTTCATGCCCTGACCAATCAAGAACCTATTAGCCTCAGCTTCAAATATGCATGAAGGCTTGATCTCCACAGCTGCCCGTGGCAAAGAATATCATAGATTCATTACTCTCTAGCTAAAGAAATTCTTCCTCATCATTCTAAAGGGACACACTCTATTCTGAGGCTGTGTCATCTGGTCTTAGACTCTCCCACCATAGGAAACATCCACTCTATCAAGACCTTTCACCATTCAATAGGTTTTAGTTCACCCATCAGTCTTCTGAATTCTAGTGAGTACAGGCCCAGAGTCATCCAGTGTTCTTCGTGTGACAAGCTATTCGACCCTGGAATCATTTTTGTGAACTTCCTTTGGATCCTGTCCAGTTTCATCATATCCTTTGTAAGATAAGAGCCCAGAACTCCTCATAATTCTCTGAAGAAAGGCCTCACCAGTGCTTTATAAATTCTCAGATACCCTGCATGGCAGCAAACAAGGAAGTTACTAATTTATTTTGGATGCCGGAATTTTGTTTTGCTTCTATTTTAGAATTGTTTTAATACGTATTGAAATACTTATATCAAAGTGGGTGATAAGCATAATAATCTGACAGGTAAAGGGTTAAAAACAAGATGTTGAGGGCACCTATAATGCACTTGGATCAGGCCAACATGTAAATATAACCTAGAACACAAATCAGCCTGTGTTTAAAAAAAAGTGCCATTCTGTAATCTACAACGTTTGTTCATGCTCACTGTATATTTTACTCCAGACAACAGTTTATCAATTAAATGTGTTTGTTACCATGATAACCATCAATGCATATCAGCAAATTATTTTCTAACACTTCAAAAGTGGATGATGAATTCACCATAAGTACAGAATACAAAAGTTTACTGTAATGTGTTAACTTATGACTACCAAACATACAAGTCTTCCGCATGCAGATTTTATATCCGTTCAGCAATAAACAAACATCACTTTATTTCATTCAGCTTTAAGAGATCTAATGTTGGAAGCCAATCCACTGTGCATCAAAAAAAGGAAAGCAAGCTTAAAAAGCCATGATAACATCTTCCTCATCCTCACCTCTTCAGAAGCATGATGTTTGCGGGCTAACATCATCTTGCCCAAGTCAATACAGGACACAAAATTTCTGTTTCTGGCATCAATTTCTGCTCTGATTCCTTGATGGTACTTCATCAGTAGCTCCACAGAACAGACATCACTGTTATCAAACATAATGTTTAATTTAGCTAGAAGTATTGCCAAAGCGATAGCTAATTGACTAATGGTATATATCCTAAGGTTAACCGTAAAATGAAGACTGGGAAATTATCTGTTAACAAAAAGACCAGAAGAATATAGGGCCAGAGAAGTTTTCATGTATTCAGTGATTTTAAATGACAAATTTTCTGGGTGAATTATATACAAGCCTTTCTCTGTACATGATGCTAATGTCAATTGCACTGTATTTTTGTGTGCATACGAGGCTCACAAAAACATAAGCCATTCATATCCAAACTATGAGTGGTGAGGCCTGCTTTTGCATTGATTTAAGAGGTCTCAGCTTACTGGTAGGTGATGCGTTAGGCATCTGTTGTTTTGCTGTCAACAACTGTCCTCAATGCCATTTTCTACAATGACCAATTAGCCTGCTAACTGCTATGTCCTTGAACTGTGGGAGGAAAACAGAGCACCCAGAGGAAACTGGTTTCCTCCCTCAATCCAAAGGCATACAAGGTTAGTAGGTTAATTGGTATTTGCATAGCATGCTGTGATTAGGCTACGGTTAAATAGGGCGGTTGCTGGGTGGCACAGCTCATTGAGCTGGAAGGGGCTGTTCCCTGCTGTATCTCTAAATAAATAAATACAGATGCTGATGGCAACTCCAACTAAAGTATTACCACGTCAGATTTGTTTTGAATTTTGAGTATTGTTTTTTGTAACTGAGTCCTTATATTCGCACTATTCCAAATCTATACTTACTGAATTGAATTATCTTTATTTTACATCCTTCACATACATGAAGAGTACAAATCTTTATGTTATGTCTCCATCTAAATGTGCGATGTACAATCATAGCAATTTATAATGAATAAAAGAGTCAATGCAATATAGAGAGCACTCAAATCAGCATGAGTTCATCAGTCCGATGGCCTGGTGAAAGAAGCTGTCCCGGAGCCTGTTGGTCCTGTTTTTATGCTGTGGGTGGTAGTACTGGAATAGATTGTGGTTGGGATGGCTTGGGTCCTCAATGATCCTACGGGCCCTTTTTACACACCTGTCCTTGTAAATGTCCTGAATCATGGGTAGTTCACAACTATAAATGTGCTGGGCTGTCGGTACCACTCTCTGCAGAGTCCTGCAATTTAGGGAGGTACAGTTCCCATACCAGGCAGTGATGCAGCCAGTCAGGATGCTCTCAATTGTGACCCTGTAGAAAGGATTTGGGGGCCCATACCAAACTTCCTCAACCGTCTGAGGTGAAAGAGGCGCTGTTGTGCCTTTTTCACCACACAGCTGGTGAGTACAGACCACACGAGGTCCTGGGTGATGTGGATCCCGAGGAACTTGAAGCTGTTCACCCTCTCAACCCCAGATCCATTGATGTCAATAGGGGTTAGCCCATCTCCATTCCTCCTGTAATGTTTTTGCGACATTGAGGGAGAGGTTGTTTTCTTGACTTTTTCTATTACTATGTATTGCCACAAAACAACAAATTTCTCAACATATGCTGGTGATATTAAAACTGGTTCTAATTCCCTTTACCCAGCCTGAGAGGAGGGATGTTCCCATTGTTCTGTTGCTGAACATCTGTTATCAATGCTTTCAGGGCTGATGAAGCAAGGGTGATCAGTTAAATCAATTGCAATCTTCTGAAAATAATATTATTGAACAGCCAAGACATACAGTAATGGCCATTTTGAGGCGTGAGATTATATGGCTAAGTGTCTGTACAATATATATATCCCAATCACAAACAGTTGAGCTGAAGTAAGGGGGGTGGGGTGGGGAGCGGCATTGCTAATCAGGGGTAGTACCACAGCTGCAGAAAGGGAGGATGCAGTGGAGGGATTGTCTACCGAGTCAGTGTGGGTGGATGTTAGAAACAGGAAGGGGGCATTCATTCTATTGAGAGTATTCAGTAGACCTGCCAGTAGCAACAGAGACACCGAGGAACAGATTGGGAGGCAGATTCTGGAAAAATACAAGTATAACACTGATGTTGTCATGGGTGACTTCAACTTCCCTAATATTGATTGGTGCCTCCTTGGTGCTAAAGGATTAGATGGGGTGGAATTTGTTACCTGTGTCCAAGAAGGATTCCTGACACAATTTGTAGTCAGGCTGAATACAGAGTATATACTGGATCTCGGAATCAGAATCAGAATCAGGTTTATTATCACCGGCATGTGTCGTGAAATTTGTTAACTTAGCAGCAGCAGTTCAATGCAATACATAATATAGAAGAAAGAAAAATAATAAAAATAATAATTAAGTAAATTATAATATACTTTTTTATTGAGTAGATTAAAAATCGTGCAAAAAACAGAAATATATATTTAAAAAGTGAGGTTCAATGCCCATTTAGGAATCAAATGGCTGAGGGAAAGAAGCTGTTTCTGAATCACTGACAAGAGATGTGGAATAGCTTGCAAAGATGAAGAAGTAAGCTTACTTCTGGCTGAGGAAGCAAGAATCGGACAGGGCTTGTGAGAGTTACAACGTAGCTAGGAAGAAGCTTAAGAATCGATTTAGGACAGCTCGAAGGGGACATGAGAAAGCCTCGGTGAGTAGGATCAAAGAACAGGAAGATGGCTA
The DNA here is from genome assembly GCF_030144855.1 of Hypanus sabinus. NCBI lineage: Eukaryota > Metazoa > Chordata > Chondrichthyes > Myliobatiformes > Dasyatidae > Hypanus > Hypanus sabinus. Next base: position 130,489,514 of record NC_082707.1, read on the forward strand.
GAGAGAGGGTAGGATCAATCAAGGATAAAAGAGGAAATATGTGCTTGGAGTCAGAGGAAATAGGGGAGGTCCTTAATGAATACTTTATGAATACTACCACAAAACTGGTTGATATGCCAGAATATGTTGCTATTCATAAAGAGGAAATGCTGGATCTTTTATAAAACATTAGGATAGATAAATCTCCAGGGTCAGACAGGAAGTATGCCTGGTTGCTATGGGAAGTGAGGGAAGAAATTGCTGCAGCTTTGGTGATGATCTCTGTGTCCTCATTGGTCAAAGCAATAGGACCAGATGATTGGAGGGTGGCAAATGTTATTCCTTTGTTCAAGAGTGGGATTAGGGATAACCCTGAGAATTACAAACTAGTGAGTCTTACTTCAGTTGGTGGACAAATTATTGGAGCAGAGCCTTAGAGACAGGATTTATGAGTGTTTGGTGAAGCATAGTCAGATTAGGGATAAGCAGCATGGCTTTCTGAGGGGAAAGTCATATCTCCTGAGGCTGATTGAATTCTTTGAGGATATGACAAAGCATCTGGATTAAGGTCGAGTAGTGAATATAGTGTATTGGGATTTTAGAAGGGGTCTGACATGGTGGGCTCATTTAGCAGATCAAGAGACATGGGATCCAGGGAAATATGGCTGTGCAGATGCAGAATTGGCTTCCCCATAGAAGGCAGAGTGTGGCTGTAGATGGAGCACGCTCTACCTGGGTGGGTGGGTCTGCTGGGAGCTATTCTGGGACCCCTGCTCTTTGTGATTTAACTTGGACAAGGAAGGGTTAGTGTGGGTTAGTAAGTTTACAGATGACACAAAGGTTAATGGATATGTGGATCATGTGGAAGTTTGTCATAGGTTACAATGGAAGACTGACAGAATGCAGAGCTGGGCTGAGAATTGGCTGATGCAGTTCAACCTGGAGAAGTGTGAATCAATTCTCTTTGGAAGGTAGAATTTGAAGTCAGAATACCAAGTTAATGAAATGATCCTTGGCAGTTTGGAATAACAGAGGGATCTTGGTGTGTGGGCCTTCGTTCGTTAGGGGACTGAGTTCAAGAGATGCTGCAATTCTATACTTGGAATATAGTTCTGGTCATCTCAATATAGGAAGGATGTGGAAGCTTTAGAGAGAGTGCAGAGAAGATTTACCAGAATGCTGCCTGGATTAGAGAGCATGTCTTACGTAGATAGGTTGAAGGAGCTGAGGACTTTCTCTTTAGAGTGAAGGAGAATGAGAGGCAACTTGATAGAGATGTGCGAGAAGATTAGAGGCATGAATCAAGTAGATAGCCAGAGACCTTTTCCCCAACATGGAAATTGAAAATACAAGGGAGCATAATTTTAAGGTGATAGGAGGAAAGTTTAAGGGGGATGTCAGAGGTAACTTTTTTTAAAAGCAGAGTTCACAGAAAGTACTGCCAGGCGTGGTGGTAGAGAGAGATGAGTTATGAGCATTTAAGAAATGCTTAGAGAACTGGTTCCATTTAAAACTGTCTGCCCTGTTTTCACAAGAAATGCAGTTTTTCATTTTAGTCATGTATGCACTGGACTGTAATAGTGCATGCCAGAAAACAAACAAACAACACTAGGGTATAAATTACTTGAAGCTAACAACAAATTATTTCAGAGCAAATATAGAAAAAAAATCAACAACTTTGCTCTCACATTTGCCCTCGAAAGCTCCATGAATATCACTTCATGTGCACATTTAATCTCCGGGCTAAATATCTGCTGGTGCAGAATACACAATTTTCCTCATCTAGTAAATTAATTTTATGATCCAAAGCAGGGTGTGTCAGTTGGACTTTGATTTTACAATAGATTTAACTAATCTATTCAACTCTTCGCATATAAATTAATTTCCTACCTCAGAAGGCTACTTGCTGCAGCATAACCAAATCATTTAATATCATTTTAATCATTGAATAGTTTCAGACTGTATTTTAGACCTACTTAATCATGTATGGGATCTGACCCCAGTCCTCAGCCCTGAATTAATTTCTCATCCCTCTGTGCCCTTAAGAAGATGGTGTTGTTGCTTGGGACTAGTGCAGATCTTCAGTTGAAGGCATGCAACTCTGATATTTACAGAAAGCAAGTTATAGCTTCCTGATATACTTAAATGATAACAAAGATTTCACTTAGAACATAGAACAGTACTGCACAGCACAGGCTCTTCTGCCCTTGATGACGTGCCAATCTTTTAACCCTTACAATACTGTTCATATCCTATACCTTCACAGTATGGTCCAGGTCAATTTTGACCCGGCCCAAGAATCCCCTCATAACAAGGGTCTATATCAAATTTTGAACCACAGATTTATTTAGAATTTATAAATAACCTATGTGACATTAATAAATGGGTGATTAATCCTTAATTAATTTTCAGAGATCTAAAATCCATTTCAATAGATACGGGTCAAATTTGACAGCCTCAATGTAGCACCCTGTACAAAAGTATAAAATTTTTAAATATTTTCATGTTTGCATATTTTGGGTCACTTTAGGAAAAGTAATCAAATTTTGACTAAAAATTACATTTATAGTGTTTTTACTGCGGCCAAATGTCAAAACGGGTCAAATTTGACCCAAACAGTATGTAAGGATTAACCTATTCTAAGGTCAATCTAATTCTTCCTTGCTACACAAACCTCTGTTCTTCTACCATCCATGCAAGTGACAGCCCCAGCATCAATGAAAAAGAAATTCCAAATTACCGTGGTTTTTCTTCTGTTTCAATGAGCCTTACGATACTCTCCATCCATGACATCAAATCCCGGACCATACTGAAAAAGCGGAATTTATCAGCGGTGTCAACTAACTGGGTGCGCCGACCATCACAAGCATCCAGAAGTGCCTTCCAGGCCTCAACCACCTCTTGCTCTTGTTTCTGGATTGCTGCAGCTTTATCCCCTGCGTAAGCTGCTTGCAAACGTCCTGCATCATCTTGGAACTGCTGAACCTATTAAAACAAAGGCCCAATGTATACTCCAGTTATGTCAAGACATGGTGTTTTGCCTACCCTGTTTTTTTCCCTAACTCTAACTGGACATCCAAGTTTAATCACATATGTTCTAAAGAGATGCTGTTTATCATCTTCCTACTGTCCTTAAGGTATATAATAACTTTTCATTAAATGCATCTATACTAATGACAATAAAATTACACCAGAGGGCGACATAAGTGAGAGCCTATTGCGCGCTACGTAAGGCATCAATCAATTTCCAAATTGTAAGTTAATGGGGTTAGCAATGAAGTCAACTCAGAGCTAAAATTTCAGGATGTTTTCATTAAAGAATAATATTCTGCTGGGTTTCTGATTCGCGTAGAGTCATCACAACAGAACACAAAATAAACCATAATACAAGAGTATGCAAGTTGTCCTTTATGATTCAAAATATAAATATGTGCTAAAAAAAATTACCCTCTGGTGTACAAGGCTATACCTTATCGTGATGTATAAGAAAATCAGAAAGAGTAAACAAAAGTAAAAGCAAATTCAACCTGGTTTGTAATCAGACTACTAGGCTAATGGAGTTGTTGACTTATAACTATCAACCATTCTCAAATAGGCTATAACAGACCCAACTACGAGATGTTCAAACCATCAAATGGCCGCAAGCTGAGGGAAACAGGGGCTGTCTAGGCCTGTCACACTTACCATAAATTATATCACAAATTACTTCAATATGGTTTTATCAGATAAATGAAACTAATATCATTTTCACAAGGTCACTTTATTCCTATTTAACTGAGCTTATGTATTCATTTCTATCACAGTAACAATATGCAGTACCTGTATTCCCAGGGAATGAATGTCACGTTCAAATGCATTGTGCATCCTGTGGAAAGACTCTGCTGTGTTCGCATCGCGGCCAAGCTCCTCTGGCAACTCCTTGTGCTTTTCCTGGATCAGGCTCAGGAGCTCTTTACCATCATAGAAATATTTGTGGAGTTCATAGGAGGCAGCCAGCAGCTGTGTCCTCGTGTCTATCAGTTCCAGAAGATCAGCCCAGGCTTCGTTCAGGCTGTCCTTCCACTCTGCAATGTCAGCCGCCTCCGAGTGACCCGCGTCAATAAGGTCATCGATCAGATTGTTCACGTTGTCCACTCTTTCCTGACCAATTGACCCTGTTTTCCGGGCAAACTCGCGGAACCTTTCCCTCAGCATCTGAAAGTGAAAAGTAGAGCAAGGTGAGCCAGCAGATGTTTTATTACTAAATAAAACCTGGTTCACTTTAACATTGCGGATCTGGATTCTTCACAAGTTCTGAAAATACTGTCGTGATTTTATAACCAGAATCTGCAGTCATCACTTTAACTTCATTAACTTTCTCTAACCAACTGGAGTTAATATCACAAATTTATGAGATTGATTTTTAAAATTTTGTTATGGAGTAACTTTATTAGAAGTAAAGGTTGTGCCATTTCTGTACAAAATGTTTTCTTTTTCCCTTGCTTCACCAACATTATTACTTTTCGTTTTCTACATTGCTTGTTCTGGTATCAACTTGGGTACACCTGAAATCCATAAAAGGAAATAAAATAAAATAGAACTTCTCTCAGTAAATTGACTGCAGGCTTAGCTTGAAAGCTGACAGTTTGATACACTTTATTAAGGTGTCTTTATTGATGCTGCCAACTAATTAAGAAATACTCACTGTAACTTGATCAAAGTCTTGTCCTAGCTCCTGTGAAGATGCTGCTAGATCTCCTTCTGCAATCCATTGCTCCAGGTCCGTTACCTCACGGTTCAACTGGAAGAGATTGTGCATATCCTCCAATTTTTTGTTACGCTCACTTGCTAGATCTCTGAGTCCTGCATACAGCTTGTCCACCTGCCCCTGACGCCTAATGATCTGTTCACTGTAAGTGAATCAAACTATCAATTATTATTGATTCCAAAAATACTTTGTGATTTATTTCATATTGATAAAATAAAGATGCTTCATTTGGTATGTCAATAAAAACACACAAAAACTTCTATAGTTGTACCGTGGAGAGCATTCTGACAGGCTGCATCACTGTCTGGTATGGGGGGTTGGCTACTGCACAGGACTGAAAGAAGCTGCAGAGGGTTGTAAATTTACTTGGCTTCATCTTGGGTACTAGTCCACAAAGTACCCAGGACATCTTCAAGGAACGGTGTCTCAGAAAGGCAGCGTCCATTATTAAGGACCCCCAGCACCCAGGCCATGCCCTTTTCTCATTGTTACCATCAGGTAGGAGGTACAGAAGCCTGAAGGCACACACTCAGTGATTCAGGAACAGCTTCTTCCCCTCTGCCATCTGATTCCTAAATGGTCATTGAATCCATGAACACTACCTCACTTTTTAATATATATTATCTCTGTTTTTGCACAATTTAAATCTATTCAATATACATACTGTAATCGATTTATTTATGTATTTATTTATTTTCTATATTATGTATTGCATTGAACTGCTGCTGCTAAGTTAACAAATTTCACATCACGTGTGCTGGTGATAATAAACCTGATTCTGATTATTGTGTGGAAAATCCGGGTGAAGAGACTCCTGAGTATTGAGTAACCGAGTGCAATTAACTTTGAAGATAGTTTGAATCTAAGGGCTTTAGAACTGGAATAGCAGCTATCAATTTGATCAATAAATTTTAATCATTGTCTCCTCAGCAATTAGTATGACAGAGCTAATAGACCTGTGGGGTGTGACCCTTGCTTAAATATTCTTTCTCGAAGTGAGGGTATCTAGAAACATCTCCAAATGAAAACAGATTTTTAAAACGTGCAGAAGGAATGAAAAAGATAGAGAAAGAACAACACATTCTTCTGGAAAGGAAGTCCTAATGAAAGACCACACCCTTAAAAATTCAGCCATATCACACAAAATTACATCTTGGAAATAAAAACACAAAATGGTGGAAATACTCAGTAGGTCAGGCATCATCAGTGGGAAGAGAAGCAACTAATGTTTCAGTTCAAAGACCCCCTCATCAGAACTGGGAAGATGTGAAAATAAGCTTCTTAAGCTCTGGGAAGTATGGGGTGGGGGAAGTGCCTAGAAAGGGGTCAACCATGGGGATAAGCAGTGTGGTGAACTACGTGTGCCTGTCTGGACACGCCCCCTGCTGACTGCTCCTGTGGCTCCTCCCACAGACCCTGTATAAAGGCGATTCAGGTCTAATCCTCTGCCTCAGTCTCCAGGATGTAATATGATGGTCACTCACTGCTGGTTCCTTCTTCAGTCAATAAAAGCCGATATCTCGCCTTACGTCTCAGTGTGAGTTATTGATGGTGCATCAATTTTATTGACTGAAAGTTTTAAAACATGGAAACCGTTTTACGTCCGGAAAGGTTGGATTTGGACCAAGACCCTGAAGCAGCTCTTGCTTTTGAACACTGGCTTGCATGCTTCCAATCATACTTGGCGGAGCTTCGTGCGACTGACCCTGCCGTTATGTACAGAATTCTACTCTCGAGGGTCACCCCCAAAGTTTACTCCATTATCCGGGACCTGCCGACCTACGAAGGGGCACTGGACGCCCTCAAAAGACAGTACCTGCGGCCGGTGAACACCGTTTACGCAAGACATCGTTTAGCTACCCGGCGACAGCGGCCTGGAGAATCGAGCGCCGAGTTTCTCTGAGCACTACAGACACTCGTCCGAGCTTGTGACTGCAAGACGCTCACGGCAGAACAACATGCGGAGCTGCTAGTGCGAGATGCCTTTGTGACGGGACTGAGGTCAGTGTACGTACGCCAGCGACTGCTGGAACTCTCAGATCTTACCTTACACTCGGCGATCGAGACGGCCAATGCTCTGGAAGCTGCGCTGCACTACGCCGACGCTGTCCAGTCGCGCGATTCCCCGCCGGTTCCGTGGACGCTTCAGACCCCGCCACTGCCGGCTCCCGCGAGCGAAATCGCCGCTGCCAGTCGCGATTCCACGAGCTCCCCGAACCCGACCACAGCGGCAGCCCGTCAGAAGCCTGTGCTTTGTTATTTCTGTGGCCATAAAAAACACTCTCGAAAACGCTGTCCAGCGCGAGAAGCGACCTGCTCCAGCTGCGGAAAGCGGGGCCATTTCGCCAAGGTCTGTAAGTCTAAACTGCGAGCGGAGTGCAGCGCTGCGGGTGAAACGTGGGGGCTGCCATCTTGCATGCCCGGATGTGGGCGGCCATCTTTGTCGACGTCGGCATGCCCCGCCCCCGACCCTCCGATGCTTACCGGGTACCCCGACGGCGATTCCATTCTGGCCACTGTAACCCTCGACCAAAGCGCCCCACACCAGCTTGCAGGGTCCATGATGGACATCCGGGTGGAGGGGCACAGGACTCGATGCCTGTTTGACACGGGCGTCACTAAGAGTTTCATTCACCCGGACACAGTGCAACGCTGTGGACTCGCAACACGGCCAGTAAGTCAGAAGATCCATTTGGTTTCTGGGTCGCATTCCACAGACATCCGGGCGGGTTGTGTAGCAACTTTGGTGGTTCAAGGCACAGAATATCGGAACTTTGCGCTACTGGTCATGCCTAATCTGTGCGCACCTGTGCTCTTGGGGCTGGACTTCCAGAGTCACCTCGAAAGTGTGACTATGGTATATGATGGGCCCCTCCCACCACTCACTGTCCGGAATCCTCAGTTCTGCGGGCCTTCATCACTACTGACCACACACACACGGGCACACACATCCCATCCAGAACCAGGCCGACAGCTGCGCTACCGACACCACTTGCAGTCTCTCCACTCTCAAGGTCCCTCCCCCGCCGCTGTTCGCCAACCTGACCTCGACTGTAAACCGGTGCAGCGGCTGCTCAGGGAGGGGATCATTGAGCCAAGCACAAGCCCTTGGAGGGCCCAGGTGGTCGGATGGTGGCCCCACCCCCCCCTCACGAACTCCTATTCTCTTTTCCCAGGAAGTCTGTCACTCTACCAGTTTGGCTGATGTCCCCGGGGCCAGTGCTGCTCCGGAAACATGTGAGGAGCAATAAATACTCCCCGCTGGTCGAGAAGGTTCACCTTCTGCATGCGAACCCCCCAGTATGCTTACGTGGTCTTACCTGATGGGCGGGAGGATACGGCCTCCATCCGCGACCTGGCGCCCGCAGGTGCAGCAGACCACTACCCTGAACACTCTCCAGTAACTATGAACCCGGTACCCGGGGTGACACCGCGCTCACCAGGCCCTACATGGACTCCTCATGACACTTATATACCGGGTGCCTCGCACATGCATGAGCTGGAACCAGCACAACCTCCATCTCCTGTGCAATCACCAATGCCGCCAGCGTCTGTGCAATCACAGCCGGTGCTACGTAGATTGCAGCGACAGGTTCGACCACCTGATAGACTTGACCTGTAAGAAACTTTGCCACATGGGGACTCTTTCAAACAGAGGGGGGGGTGAATGTGGTGAACTACTTGTGCCTGTCTGGACACACCCCCTGCTGACTGCTCCTGTGGCTCCTCCCACAGACCCCTGTATAAAGGCGATCGAGGTCTGATCCTCTGCCTCATTCTCCAGGATGTAGTATGATGGTCACTCACTGCTGGTTCCTTCTTCAGTCAATAAAAGCCGATATCTCGCCTTACGTCTCAGTGTGAGTTATTGATGGTGCATCAAGCAGTAAACAAAGTTACTTTGTCAGTGAGTGAAAGGGAGCAGTAAGAGAGTGTGAACATTAAAGCAAAATCAGGTTCATTCTCTCCGACATGTATCATGAAACTTGTTGTTTAGTGGCAGCATACAGTGCAATACATAAAAAACTACTTTAACTCACAACAAGCTACATAAAAATAATTAATAAGCTGTGCAAAAAGAGAGCAAGAAGTGAGGTCATGTTCATGGGCTTGTGGTCTGTTCAGAAATCTGATAGTGGAGAGGAAGAAGCTGTTCCTGAAACATTGAATGCGTGTCTTTGGGCTCCTGTACCTCCTCCCTGAAGGTAGCAACGAGAAGAGGACATGCCCTGGGTGGTGAGGGTCCCTGATGATGGATGCGACCTTCTTGAGGAATTGCCTGTTAAAAATGTTCTCGATGGTGAGGAGGCTTACTCCCATGGCTGAGTTTACCATCTTCTGCAGCTTTTCCCAGTCCTATACATACCAGATGGTGATGCAACCAGTTAGCAAGCTGAGCCAATATCTCAGAGGGACAACGGATGGCAGATATCAAGTTACTTGAAGCTATAGAATTCAATATCAAGGCTGCAACATGTTCGTATGGAAGATGAATTGTTCTTCAAAGCTGCATTGGGTCTCATTGTAACAATGCAGAAAACCACAAACCAGTAGTTCAGAGTGGCAGTGGGATGGAGAACAACATCAGGTAACAAGAAGCTAAGTACCACTGCAAACTTAATGTAGGTGATCCACAAAGAGTTTACTGAATTTTCCTCCATTGTAGAAAAGACTGCTTTGTGAACGTTGAATGCAGTACATTAAATTGGAAGAAGGCAGCTACACCTGGAAAATCTGTTTTGATCCTGGGATTGTGGGAAGGGAAGAGGTGAAAGGACAGGAGGTGCTTCACTTGCTGTTGCAAGAGAGATCTCAGCAGAGTGGGGAACATAAGTGTTAACCAGAGTCACCAAAGGTGATAATCCATGTGAAATGCTGAAAGGGAAAGAGAGGAAGATGTGTCTGGTAGTGGAATTTCTTTGAAAGTGGGAAAAATTATGGAGAATTACCTGTTGAATATGATGGCTGGGAAGTGAAAGAAGAGGACAAGGGGAGCTCTACCCTTATGTGTCCTGGTTGAGAGGGTGTGTACTAGACTCTGCTACAGAAATTTTCATGGTTGGAGCAAATGTGATGAAGACAATGGAACTGGAAGAATAGAATACAGTCCTTACAGGATGCAGGGTTGGGTGAAGAGTAGCCTAAATAGCTGTGAGAATCAGTCAGCTTGTAATGAATGACAATACCTAGCCTATCTCCTGAGACAGAGAATGAGAGATCCAGAAAAATTCAGATGTGAAGATGGGTGCTGGATGGAAATTGACCACAAAAGTAATGAAATTGACAAGTGCTGCATCAGTAGAGGATGCAGCACCAATAAAAACATTAATGTACTGAAAAATGTGCTGAGGGTTGGACTGAAACCACAACTGTTGCTCAGATCCCTTAAAAAGGCAGGCGTAACTTGGGCCTGTAAGAATGTTCATAGCTATATCTTTGATCAGGAAGAAGTGAATGGTGAAGAAGTTGTATGAACAAGTTCAGCAGGCAAATTAGCATTTGATGAAGAAGTCTATCAACATGTTAGTAGAATTGGTTGGGGTTCTGCTCCAGGAAGAAGTGGAGGGTCTCCTGTGATGGTGATGTAAAGGACTGTATTTGGTACAGATAACACTGTTGGAATCAGGCAACTGGAAATAGTCAAAATGGGGCTGGAACTCAAAGGTATCGCAGATATAAGTGGGAAGGGACTGAACCAGAAGGGAAAGCTTTGAGTCAATGTAGGCACAAATAAATTTTGTGGGGCAAGGACAGACTGAAACAATGGGAGAAAGGGAGTGATTGTGGGGGGAGGGGGGAGCTGTACTGCATGCCACTCCAAATTCTCATCTTGTACAGACTCCGGATGAAGATGCTTGAAGAAATACTGAGGTAGACTATTAAAACAATTGTAGGGCTGTTAGGCTACATAACCTGTTGCTGTGATGCAGACTCATTGTGCTTGGATATTACTCAGGGGTGGAGGGTCTTACAAAGAGTCTTTGATTTGAAACATTCACTCTCTTTCTCCTTCCACAGATGCTGCCTGAACTGCTGAGCGTCTCCGGCATCTGATTCTACTTTAACTTGAGCTAACACAGCAAATATAGTGTGGAAGCAAGGGCAGACAAATGGAAGTTCATCACTGCTAAAAATAATCCAGCTGGTTCAAATCACAAAACAGGATATTTCCGTTCCTGTGTTTACACTTTGATAACCAGGTCACTACAGGATTCATTCAGGTATTTTAGCTATGCAGTTAACGGCAGGCACAGTGGGGTAGATGGAATAACAAACAAAACATGCCTTCAAGTCAACTGCATTCCTAACTCAAGGTCAATGATGTCATTAGCCCTCTGTTTGACCAGAATATCGTAACAGAACTTTTGAGTACAAAATGTTAACTATATGTACTTTGTTAAATTGAAGCTAATGGCTCTTCATTTTTCTATTGGTTGACTAAATGTCCTTCAACAATAAAAATCAGATCCTATTATTTCTCCTGACTCACTGGTGTCACCCACACCCATTCATGGTTAATCATCTGAGACCCCACCCACAGATTCCCCAGATTGACTCTACTGGCATCTATTAGCCCATTGCAAAGTGTTCTTGCCTGGGGATCAAACACTTAATCCTATCCTCGCATACTGTATCACATGATAATAGCTCTTTGTCCACCCTCCACCCATTACTGCACAGAACCTAATTGCAGATCCTATCTCAACTACCCATTCTCCCAACCAGTGATTTCCAGTATTCCAAACTCAACCTTCACACTCACTCCAGTGGCTAAAGGGCCTGGCCCCATTTACCTTCACTGTACAACTAAAGGTAACAACTTCCCTGACATAAACCTGATACCTTGAGCCTCAAGCTCACAGCCAAGTTTTCAGGGTGGAACTGCATCAAAAAACTGTAACCCTGTCACAACAGAGGTCTCACGTTTTCCAAAAACAGGACAGTGACTAACCAGGTCTTTAATTTACATGTGGACCTCTGATGGATGACAACTCTTCAAACAGAAACATGCAGAAAGGAGTTCCCTTTAAAAGTATAATTACTTTTCTCCCCCCCCCCCCCATATTTCCTCAAGAAACCCAGTTTTCATTCTGCACCAATGACATGTTGGAAAATGTGATTCTTTGTGCTGGATCCAAGGAAAGTTACACCAATGTCCACCAGACAATTACTTTACTCCTGATCATTTCTAGTCTACAAACATCAACAGTAAAACATCTAAATCACTAGCACAATTTTGGCAATAATAGACATAAATAATCAAATATTTTGGTAGACCTTTGAAGATCTGGTAGACTTTTTAAGATTTAAGACCATTGCAGCATTGCTACTCACCCCTCTGGGTGGTCTTCAGCAAGAAGCTTCTGGGCCCTGTCAGCAAGCTCCTGAATAGTCTTTCCATAATCCATTATAGCCTGCTGCACGGTCATGTGTTTCTTCAACATTGAAGTTGCGCTGGCTTCATCCTGGAGAAAAGATAAATAGTGGACATGCCTTGTACGTTTCTAGCTTGGATGAGAACATTCAAAATGTTACATGTCAGTGGAAGATTTTTCAGGCTTCTCTGACTGGTGATTACTGCAAGCTACCCTATCCAAAAGACGAGTTTAATTGAGCTAAGTAAGGTTTAATGAGCACATCAAATATGGACATAGAAATAGCTGAAGAATGCAAGTTGATACTACGACACCATGTGGGTATGAAAACCATACAGCTATGTGGTTCCAGACTGGCCTGTTAGATGGAGTAGTTCATGGAAATGCAAAGTCAGGTTATTCATTCACCCAGCATTCAACAACAATACTTACGAGGGGTCTGTAAACAACAAGTTATATCCCAGCTGGTTCAAGTAAACAGCCAGGGAATAAAACAGGATTTTCACGGGAAAAATCTTTTTATGCAGCACTATATTAACTAAAGCTAATTATCCATTCCTGCAAGTTATAACTTCAGCGAGTGTAACATGACCTTTAAATATATAACTATATTTAGATTTAGTGACTTCCAAAAATAATATAATTTATGGTTTAAATATAATGATAGCTACTTAAATCTCAAATGACATAATTTATAAAAGATGCTGGATGCAATGCCCATTTTTAAAGATCAGGTTGGAAACCCTGTAAGAAAGATCAACCAGATCGAGTCTTATGGCCACTCTTTCCTGTGAGGGTTATTGAATCTATTTGCAACTTTCTCAGTAATCTTTATGAATTTTACTCAGATATTCACAGTGTTTTATTTGTTGGTGACTGCCAACCAATTGGATATTTGGATGAAATAATGATAAGGAACTGATGAGTCAATTACTTGCCTACTTTCTTTAGTAAAACAAATTTATGTACAAATGAGCGACCCGAAAGTGTGTCCTAAATGCATCTTTCCGATCTATCTCTGTAGTGCCAGTGCATATATAATATAAAACTAACCTGAGGGACCAGGGATAAAAGTTGAAAGTAAATTTATTATCAAAGTACATTTATACAAACCCCGAAAATTCTTTTTCTTTCAGGTATACACAGCAGCAAGGAGAGAGCATGGCCTGGATGGTGGGGGTCCTAGATGATGGATGCTGCTTTCGTGCAACAGCGCTCAGTGTAGATGTGCTCAGTGGTGGGGAGGGTTTTGCCCATGATTGACAGGGCCGTATCCACTACTTTATGTAGGGTTTTCCATTCAAGGGCATTGGTGTTTGCATACCAGGCGATGATGCAACCAATTGATATACTACACATCTATAGAAATTTTAGATGTCATGCCGAATCTTCATAAGCTTCTAAGGAAGTACAGGTATTGCTGTGCATTCTTCATAACTGTGCTTACGTGCTGAAATGAAATGAACACCAAGGAATTTAAAGTTGCTGACCCTCTCCACCTCTAATCTCCCAATGAGGATTCATGGACCTCCACTATCCTCCTCCTGATTTGGTCAATGGTATTAGTGTGCTCAGCAAACAAAGGGGATGGTCTCCTTGTGGTGATTTACACCACTTTATGACCAGTGGAAGTCAAGTCATCCCTCCTGATATTCTGAGGGGAGGGTAGCATGAGACCAATTCAAGAAAACATGATTCAGACAAAAAAAAACATAGTTTTCTACATTTCTGAAGATAAACCAGAAGCTTTGTGTATTGTTGGGCCAACACTTGGGCTAAGGATTAGTAAAAACAGGTTTTAACAACAAGTGCTAAGGTATTTGACCTCCTGCTCCATCACTGAGCTCTCTGTTGGGCCGAGTAGCAGAGCACTAATGTGACGAAAGGGGCAAGCTTCACTTCACATCAGATTCCTCGTTTCTGGATTTGGATATGGATATCTGTGCCAAGCTGGCTCATTTGAATGGAGTGGCCAGCACTGTGGAAAAGTCTAGGTAGGTGTTTGCATTAATTTAACTCAAAGTTTGCAATTATTTTCAGCATTTTAGCATCTGTTCTGATTATATATACCTAATCCTTTTTATTTTTCTAAACATACTAATCATTTAGAGATCAGCTATATCTATTTGCAGTTTTCATAGAACATAGAAATCTACAGCACATTACAGGCCTTTTGGCCCACAATGTTGTGCCGACTACGTAACCTACTCTAGAAACTGCCTAGAATCTCCCTACCACATAGCCCTCTATTTTTCTAAGCTCCACGTACCTACTTAAGTGACCCCATTGCATCTATGTCTACCACTGTCGCTGGCAGTGCATTCCACGCACCCACCACTCTCTGTGGGAAAAACTTACCTCCAACTTCCCCCGCCATGTACCTACTTCCAAGCATCTTGAAACTATGCCCCTGTATGGTAGCCATTTTTCAATAACTTTGTCCACCAGAAACATTTTAAAACATTTTGAAATCCTTTGACATTGATGAGCCACCCAAATCCATCATAGTATCTTGACGATGGACTCAGAAACACAAAACCTTACTTTTGATATTATTTTTTTCATGGTATAGGAAGAGGCTATTCATTCTATCAGGACTGTGCTGGCTCTCAGAGCACTCGCGTCAGATGTACTGTCATCTATCATCTCTCATATGTTCATGAACTCTGATCAGATTCTCCTGCTTGAAGAAAACCAGTTGATGAACTGAGTTACTTACAATAGCCAATTAACCCACCAATCAGCACGTCTCTGGAGTGTAGGGGGAATCTGAGGCACCCACAATCACAGGGAGAATGAATAAAATCTGCATAGGCTTCACCAGCTATCAGGATAACTGGAACTGGGAAGCAGCATCAGTAACTGCAGTCCACATATCACTCTTTCTATTCTGCCCCACTTGATGCCTCTTGGAGGAGAGTCTGAGCCTGTTCAGATCCTTACATGGAGAGAAATTCTGAGCAGGAAGGTGGCGAGTCCAGGAGGTGCATGAAGTCCAGGCTGATAAAGCCCTTTGTGGTTATATCAAAGATGCATAACACAAGTAAGACGTATGAGATAACTGTGCCCCAAAAACTTTGAAGGTAGTTTATTCATGCAAAGAATTATAAATGATTTCAATTTCTTTACTCATAAGTTTCCTGGCTTGAATATAGAGAGCATAAACAGGAATAGAACCTTTAGCCCACAATGTTGTGCCAAACCAATTATATTAGTAATCTAAAGGATATCTAAACTAATTTCTTCTGACTACACAATGTCCATATCCTTCCATTTTCCTCACAATATCTCTTAAAAGTCTCTAATGTTTCTGCCTCTATCACCACCCCAGGCAGAACTTTCCAGGCACCCACCATTCTTTGTGTAAAAAAAAACTTGCCCCTCACATCTCCAGTGAAATTACCCTCTCTCACCTTAAATGCGTGCCCTCGGGACAAAGACACTGTTTGTCTACTCTATCTAGGCTTCTCATAATCTTATAGATCTCTATCAGTTCTCCCCTCAGTCTCTGCTTTAGAGAAAACAAAACAAGTTTGTCCAACATCTTGTGATAGCACATGCCCTCTAAACCAGGCAGCATCCTGCTAAACCTCTCTGCACCCTCTCCAAAGCCTCGACATCCTTCCTACAATGGGGCGACCAGAACTGTGTGCAATACTTCAGATGCAGCCTAATTAGAGTTTTATAAAGTTGCATCATGACTTTCTGACTTTTGCACTCGGTGCCTAGTCTAATAAAGGCAAACGAGCCATATGCTTTCTTAACCACCCTATCAACTTCTTTCAGGCACCTCTGCTAATCAGTTTTGTGAAGAATCTCACTCTTAACAATGCACAGCCTCATTGTATTTGACCTACCAAGGTGCAACAGTTTACATTTAGCCTGGTTAAACTCCATCTACCATTTCTCAGCTCATATCTACAAATTATCTAGATTGTCCTGTCTTCTTTTTCAGTCTTCTACTCTTTCTGCAACACTGCCAACCTTTGCATCATCTGCAAACTTACTAACCCAGCCATCTACATTTTCATCCAGGCCATTTATATACAACATAAACTGCAGAGGTCCCAGTACAGATCCCTGCAAGACACCAGTAATCAGAGACCTCCACCCAGAATAAGTTCCTTCAGCTACCACCCCCTGTCTTCCCTGGGTAAGCCAGTTCAGAATCCAAACCATTGATCCTATGCATTTTAATCTTCTGGATGAGCCCGCCACGTGGGATCTGCAGCTCGATCTTCATCAATTACACTCATCATTATCTCATCAAAAAATCAAACTAGTAAGACACAACATGCTCTCCCTAATTAAGCCATAGTTTTCCAAAATCCTATCCCTAAGAATTCCTTCCAGTAACATCCCGACCACTGATGTGAGACTGACCAGTCTGTAATTTTCAGGGTTATCCCTGGTTCCCTTCTTGAATAATGGAATATTAGCTATTTGCCAGTCCTTCAGGATCTTGCCCCTGGCTAGAGAGGACATGAAGATATTGATCAAAGCCCCAGCAATATCATCTCTTATCTCCCTCAATAACCTGGGTTATTTACCATCAGTCCCTGAGGACCTATCCATCTTAATGCTCTTTAGGAGACCCAACACTACATCCTCCTTTACCTCAAAAAGCCCCGGTATATCAATATCCTCAGAACTAATCTTCTTAACCTCCACATCCTTCTCCTGATATAATATACAAACCTCATCCACATCCGTCGCTTCCAAACAAACGTTCCTTCTTTTATCCTTGAGTGGTCCCACCATCTCCCTAGTTATCCTTTTGCTACTGATGTATCTATAGAATGCACTGGGATTCTCTATAAAATCCTACTTGCCAAGGACTTTTCATGGGCCCTCCTGGCTTTTTTAATTCCCTTAAGTTTTTTCTGGCTTCTTTGTGATCCTCAAGGGCCTCAATTCAACTCTAGTTTCCTAAGCTTTACATACATTTCCTATTTCTTCTAGACTACATTTATCATCTCTGTCGACATCCAAGGTTCTCTTACCTTGCAATCTTTGTACAATATTCTGACAGGAACATACCTGTTCTCTACTCTGTGCAGTTGGTCTTTATACACCCTCCACATGTTAGCTGTGGGCTTACCCAAAAACAGCTGTTACCAATTAACTCTGCGTAGTTACTGCCTAATGCCTTTGCAATTTGCCCTGCTCTAACTTAATCGTCACTCGCAAGGTTTACCTTTATCTATAGCTATCTTAAACTTAAGGAGTTGTGGTCACTGTTCCCTAACTGTTCACCCATTGAAAAGTCAGTCATCTGGCCAGGTTCATTACCCAACACCAGGTCCAGTTCAGCCCCTCTGTTGTTGGACTATCTACATAATGATTTAAGGAACCCTCCTGAACATATCTAACAAATTCTGCCACATATGACCCTCTTACACTCAGAACGTCCAAGTTAATATTATGGAACTTCTTCTCCCGCCCTTTTACCTTTCCCACCCACCTGGCTTCATCTATCACGTTCTAGATGTCCTCTTCCCCCCCCTCCCACTACCTTTCTATTCTGTCATCTTCCCCCTTCCTTTTCAGTCCTGAAGAAGTGTCTCAGCCCGAAATGTCAACTGTTTATACCTTTCTATAGATGCTGCCTGGCCTGCTGAGATCCTCCAGCATTTTGCATGCATGGCTTTGGATTTCCAGCCTCTGTAGACTTTCTTATGCCTATATTATGGAAGTTGAAGTCCCACATGACAACAACCCTATTGATTTTACAGCTTTCCTTAATTTGCATGCATATCTGTTCCTCAATGCCATAGTGGCTATTGGGGGGGGGGGGGGGAATAATATGTCTGAATTGTTTTAATAAATGATTTGATTAATAATCATTTTAAATTTAATATTTAACACTCATATTTAAAAGATTGCTCTTTGTTTGATCCCAGGGCTGAAGATCAGCTATGCTTGATGCCATTAATTTCATTTGTTTCCTTTCATAAATATTCCTTTACATAAGACAGGTTTTGTTTTTATTTTCAGGACGTTTCCAAGTCCACCAGTTTATGCTGGATGCATGTTTTAGCGAAACAATTGAAATCTGACTATGAACACTTAAGCAACCAACTCCCCTTGGGTACCCAGAATGCAACAGTAAGACAACAGGCAAAAGTTAAACGGGTACCTTTGGTTTATCATCAGAGATCATGTAGAGTTCCTGTTCACTCATCCAAACTTCAGCTTCTGCAGCATCAAGATAATATTGCTGGGCTTCATTTGTTCCTTCCAGACGCTTTTGCCTTTTCTCTGCTTCTTCCTGTAGTTTTTCCCACAATCCTTTCAACTCTTCCAATTGCTCTTCAATAGTAGCTGCATCGGGCCTTTGATCTGCAATCATCTTTTCTCCCCTTTCTAACACATCATCTATACGTGGCTGATGCCCTTGAATCTCCTTCTGCAAAGTCTGTGGAAACAAAAGAGAAGTCATGGTTGCAACATAATGGAGGTAACCAAGTGGACTTTGAAGCCCAAATATCCATAAACTTTAATTTGCTATTAATTCTTCTCCCAGAAGGAGGAAAGACAAACAAAATCAGGTGGATTGTGTTTTGAAGTTTTTGCTTAAGTGGAAAGTAATGTTAATTGTTCACATTGCAAATTTTCATCAAGCGCAGGCTCAAATCTTTCTAGAGACATCCGCACTCTCTCACAGTTGATTTCCCTGGACAACAAAGATTTTGCTTCCTGAATACTTTTGGCTGTAATTTATGGACTTCGGGTTGCTAACCATGAAAATCAATGTGAAATTTCCCCATCACACACCATTTTTTTGAAATTGCTTACATTTGTTATTTCAATTCATAATTCAAGAGGGATGGCAGTTTTTTGGTCCACAAATCAAACAGGTCATCAATGACAAGTAAGATGAAGAATTTCTAGTGGGTTCAAACAAAAGCATATAGCAGGTATTCAAGGATGTTGTAGAAATTTTTCTTGGCAACTACAGAGCACCAAACTATGTGCAGCTGGTTGACAACATGCTTCAAGCCTACAAAACCATGAAGTGCAACATGTCAGTAAAGATTCATTTTCTGTATTCTCGTTTAGACTTCTTCCTTGCAAATCTTGGTTCATGGTGAAAGGCTTCACCAGGACATTGTAGTCATGGAGAAATGCAGGGCAACTGCAAACCATCAATGCTGGCTGATTATTGTTAGGACACTTAAGCAAGAAGCCCTAGACACTGAGTACATATGAAAAATATCAACAAAACATTTTTAGCTTAGTTGAAGTATTGCAAAGCATCAGCACTATTATGCAATTAAACACATTATTTTCAACAAAAGTTAATTTCTTGTTTCTCCAAATTCTAATGTGATACAAGTAGTCTGAAATTATATTTGTGTGGTGGAGGTGGAGGTGGAAGAGGAAAGGAGGGGGGAGGGAGAAGAAGAGGGGGGGAGAGAGAGAGAGAGAGAGAGAGAGAGAGAGAGAGAGAGAGAGAGAGGAGGAGGAGGAGGAGGAGGAGGAGGAGGAGGAGGAGGAGGAGGAGGAGGAGGAGGAGGAGGAGAAGAAGAAGGAGAAGAAGAAGAAGAAGAAGAAAGCAACTGCAAGAATCCTGTGGGTGGTGTGCTGGGCGTTGCCAACCACCTTAGATCTGGTTTACCTGTAGGGACATGTTCGGCACAACTTTGTGGGCTGAAGGGCCTGTATTGTGCTGTAGGTTTTCTATGTTCTATTGTGAGATGTTCTGTGGAAATTTCAGTGGATTTAATCTACAGGAATGAGTTTTACAGTATGATCATAAAGGAAAAGACTTTCCACCACTTAATTCTCTGCCTCAATTACACTACAGCAAGTATAACTAACAAGGAATTATGATGAAAACCATACTGCTTCAAAGTCCTTTACATAATGATTTAAAAGTAGTAGTGGGATACAGGTGGACCCCATTTTTCGAACGTTTGCATTACGACACTTCGCTGTTACGAAAGACCTACATTAGTTACCTGTTTTCGCTAATGCAGTGTTCGCCCAGAGCAGCCGAGCTCCTCCCCCAGAACTGCACTTAATTAACGTGTTTGCTTAAACACGTGCCTGTGAGCATCTGTGGTTTATGTCAATTTATTTTGTACATCCGTTAGCAAGATAAGATCTAAGGTATTGGAAAAGCCTAAAAGAGCTCGTAAGACCGTTACACTTAGCGCAAAACTAGACATAATTAAGCGTTTTGATTCTGGTGAATGAAGTAATGACATTATCCACATGTTGAACCATTCACACTATTTATACGCAGAGAGAAAGAATCTTGAAAGCTGCCAATGTTACTGTTGGTTCTGCTTGTAGCAAAGTGGTCTCTCTTAGTCAGCATCCAATAATGGATAAAATGGAAAGTCTATAGCTTGAGTGGATTGATGGGTGTACAAAGCGTGTGTTCCATTAAGTTACCTTATACTCAATAAACTGAAACAGAAAGCACTGGATGATGGTGATGAAAGTGTTGCAAAAGTGGAATTTAAAGGTAGTCATGGGTGAATTGGTCGGTTTCTGAGGCGAGGGCATCTTCATAGCTTAAAGTTTACTGGAGAGAGGCTGATACTGAAGCTGCCAAAAAGTTCCCAGCAGAACTGAAGGAAATAATTAAAGCTGGTTATTCAAATAAGCCAGTGTGACGAAACTTCAATTTATCAGAAAAAATTGCTGAGCATCCCAACCTCCAACGACTCAGCCTAACACACCATCATCAGTGTGCTCGCTGTCTTCCCAATTCCGGTAAGTGAAACTGCGCTGTACATACATTATTTCTACTTAATACAGACTGTGCATTTTATGTGTTATTTGGTATGATTTGGCAGCTTCATAGCTTAAAGGTTACTGGAGAGACTGCTTCCGCTATGTAGTGAGATTTTTGCTATGCTAGACAGTACTGCAATGATTACAAAAAAGTATTTCTACTTTATATAGGCTGTGTATTTATCATATTGTTCCTGCTTTTATTATATGTTACTGTTAGTTTAGGTTTTATGTGTTATTTGGCATGATTTGGTAGGTTTTTTTTGGGTCTGCGAATGCTCACAAATTTTTCCCATATAAATAAATGGTAATTGCTTATTCACTTTACGACATTCCGGCTTACGAACTGTTTCATAGGAATGCTCTACCTTCTGATAGTGGGGGAAACCTGTATCAGACTCTACCCTGAGGTAATTTGTAATATGAAACAACTCAAACATAATGATGGAATAAAATAGACCTTCGCTCTGGCCAGTCCAGTATCTAAGCTTCTAGTCAAATATACATTAATTAAAATTATCATTTTAAAAGCAACTGACAAATAAAGGTTATTCTTTGAGCTCAATTTTCCATGTACAGAACTTCATTGAAATGCTTGATGGAAGTTTTCAATTAATAAGACCTACCTTATTCTTTTTCATTAGGAGCTGCACCGCCTGTAGATTGTGGCCATGGTCTGTGCTCGTTGCTAAGGGCATTCGTTCCTTCACCCAAAGCTAAGAGAGAACACATGGAGGGTATAAATATTCAAAAATGACTTTAATCAATATCTATGCAATTTATGACTTTAGTTAATCTGTCTGAAAAAAAATTACTGTTACTTCTTACAGATTCGTCTTCCAGATCCCGAAAAAACTGAAAACTCCTCTTTGATGAGAGAAGACTTTGACGCCGTTTCTGCAGTGGGCTCATCAGCTGTAAGAACCTCTTCTCTATTTTCTTTTCCTTCCCATCAGTCTCCAATTGTCTTTCTTGGGAGAGAATTGTGGCCTGACTTAGAAGATCCTCCACCTCTTTCTGTCGCACTTCCACTTGATTCTCCGTCATCTGTTCACAAGTAAAACAATCCATTCATGCATTTAATTGGAAATAAGACCAAGACATTTGGCCAATGGTTAGACATCACATTGCACGTTTGGTTGATGACAAATCAGGTTTTATCACATCCTGTATTCTGGTGTCTTTATGTGAAAGTCATCAGCTCTTCCATAATTTGAAATGAAATTTTAAAAATTGGCAAAAAGACAGAAATAACAGATAGGGCTGAAGGACTTTCAGAGAAGAAAACTTGAGAGCTACAAAATTACTTTGGAAATAATGTTTTTGAATCATTCTTAAATATAATAATGGATATGTTACATAATTTAAAAATTATTGTAATCACCAACAAAAGGTCAAGTGGAGTTTAATTCAGCAGTTCATGACTATCAGTTCCTGAAATACTTTTCTAAATCTAGGTGAGCAAAATCAAGAGAGAATATTTTTAGGTTATAATAAATTGTTCTTATTTGAGTCGGACACTGTCTAAAATCCAAATGTTATGAAACAATCAGCAGATCATAGACATACATCAACTCAATGTGCTCTCAGCAAATTCATACTGCTGGAATTTTCATAATGAGTGCCATAGCAAATGAGGACTGTTATGTACCAATGAATCTAGATTCTTTCCTTTTGCTCGTTTTTTCCTCCTCTCTTTTCTATAAGTGTATACCCCAGATAAATACTTTGTGGAGATTTTGTGATATATGATTATATGATGTATATGTACAATGTCTGAAATACATCTTATGGAAATGTTTGTTTGATGAATTTCAATAAAAAATAAGTTACAAAAAAATAAATATTAAGTAAGCATAATCACCTGAGAGGGGATTGAAAAATAATTATTCTACTTAAGTATAACTCCAATGCATAAGTACGATCATCTTTAAACTATTTTTGATTGTGTGCACAATTTGTCCACTAGTGGGTGCTGTCTGAAGTAGCAAGTGAGAGAGCGTCATTGCTGCAAAGTTGCACCCATTTGAAAAGAACAAGTCTTGTCAGGAGTGAGTTTTATTTGTGCCAATAAAAAGAGGGGAGGTGTATGTGGTGCAACCATTGCTGGAGCAGGGCAGTATTAGATGGTTAGATGGGAGGCTTTGGCTCAATAGAATTCAGTAAAAACAGTCGGAGGTTCTAAATTAGTTTCTAATTATTTGTCTTTCTTTGTCTATCAGTATATAGCTAGTGGGCAGAGAATGGGTACAGAGTTAGTGATATGTTAATTGTGTGAGATGTGGGAAGACTGGGAGACCTCCAGTCTTCCTGATATCAGCATCTACACTAAATGCATTGAGCTGGAGATTCTTAGTGATCACATTAAGAAACTGGAGCTGCAATCTGGAACCTTTGGCTCATATGGGAAAATGAGGAGATGATTGATAGGAGCTACACAGAGGTAGTTACTCATAAGCTGCAGGAGGCAGGTACCTGGGTAAATGAGAGGGACAGGAAATAGGCAGCCAGTGCAGGGTACCGCTACAGCTGTTACCCTCAATAATAAGTATACCATTTTGGATACTGTTGGGGTGGTGGTGGGGAGTTGATCTGCCAGGGAGAAGCTGCAGTCCGCAGGTCTCCGGCACTGAGTCTGGCTCTGTGGCTCAGAAGGAAAGGGAGGAGGATAGGAGTGATAGGGGATTCCATAGTTAGAGGAGCAGACAGGGGATTCTGGGGGTGTGAAAAAGAAACCCGGATGGTACTTTGCCTCCCAGGTGCCAGGGTAATTTATTGATTGCTGCTGTTTACATTAACATTTCAGAGTTGAAGGCTTAAATCAGTTGAAGAATTAAATAACTGATATTTAAATCTGAGATTGATAAGTTTTATTAATTGCAATGCCTGATGGAAGGAACTGGGTCACAGTTATGCTTATCTTTGAACTGTAAACAAGAGAAAATCTGCAGACGCTGGAGATCTGCTTCTTCCAGTCAGGAAAGAGAAGAAAATCAATTGTTAAGCTGCACTTGTCATTAGTTTCAAATCCATTTACAAAACATCCAGTGGAACCTAGTTGAACTAGCCAGTTACACTAGTTTACATACAAACAAGAAATGCAGGTCAGGAACCATCCATGTAGAGAGAGAAACAGTAAACAGAGTCATAACCTGTAGCTTTTTCAGCAGGATATTGACACTGGTCAAGTCCTTTCCAAAGTCTTCAGAATGCAGCTGTGACTCCAGGTCATCCATCCACTTGTTCAAGTCTTCACAGCCCTGTGAGAAAAGCTCTGATCGATTTGCTTGGAACAGCCGGTGTGCCTTGTCTTTAGTAGTGGAATCCAGGATTTCCCACTGATCATGCAGTTCCTTCAGTTTCTCCGAGACAACCGGTTTAAAATCTGGCTTCTCATCCATCAGCTGCTTTCCTTCCTGATAATGGTACAGCACAAAAGAAAATGTGTTATGATAAATACAAGCAATCCTGCAGATGTTGGAAATCCAGAGCATCACACACAAAATTCTGGAGGGATTCAGCAGATCCCAGCCTGAAATGTTGACTCTTTATTCCCCTCCATAGATGCGTCTGACCTGCTGAGTTCCTTCAGCATTTTGTGTGTGTTACTCTATATGTCTAATGAAAAGTGCATTGAAATCACTTCTGAGTCAATCTCTCTCCTATTATATTAATAGCCAAATATAATTCAGAGGGAGTCAAATTCTTCCTTGGTGTGTGGACATGTCAGAAGAAATTCCTTAACATTCAGCCTAGCCCTGGATTGGGATAAGAGCAGACAGTATAGGTAAGTATTTAATTGGAAAAGGGCTAATTAAGATGCCATCAGGCAGGAAATTGGCAGTATATTGGAAATAGCTGTTCTCAAGGAAATGACCAATAGAAATTTAAAGGTTGTTTAGGGAGTACTTACATAGGGTTCTGGATAGTTTTGTTCCATTAAGGCAGGGAAAAGATGGTAGGGTGAAGGAATCATGGTTGACAAGAGATGTGGACCATCTAGTCAAGCAGAAGGAGGAAGCATCTTAAGGTTTCAGAAGCAAAGAGCTTTCAGGGCTCCTGAGAGTTATAAGGTAGCCAGGATGGAGATTAATAAGGGATTTAGGAGAATTAGAAGGGGACAGGAGAATGGATAAACATACCTGGAGTCAGACAAGTTATGAGAGGTCCCAAATGAATACTTTGCAGCAGTGAGAGGGACCTTGATGAATATGAAGTCAGCATAGTACAGGCTAATATACTGAAACATGTTGAGGTTAAGAAAGAGGATGTGTTGGAAATTTAGAAGAACATTACAATAAGTAAGTCCCTGGGGAGAGATAGGATATACCCCAGGTTACTACGGAAGCAAGGGAAAAGACTGCTGTCCCACTGGCAATGGTCTTTGCATCTTCACTGACTGCAAGAGAAGTACCAGAAGATTGGAAGTTGGCAACCGTTATTCTTTTGTTCAAGAAAGTTGATAGGAGACCTATTAGAGACCTAGGTATTGGAGACCACTGAGTCTTACATCAATGATGGGCAAACTATTGGAGAGGATTCTTAGAGACAAGACTAACAAGCGTTTGGTGAAGCATAATCTGATTAAGGATGGTCAGCATGGCTGTGTCATGCCTCATGAGCCTGATTGACCCTTCTTGAGGAAGCGAAAAAACAATTTTAAGGAGGAAGAGCGGTGGATGTGACATATATGGATTTTAGTAAGGCTTTCTACAAGGTTCCCCATGGTAGGCACATTCAGAAGGACAGAGGACATGGGATCCAGGGAAACTGGGATGCATGGATTCAGAATTGGCAAGCCCTCAGGAGGCAGAGGGTGGTAATAGTTGGAGCACACTCTGACTGGAGGTCAGTGACTAGTGGTGTTCCACGGTGATCTGTTCTGCAAACCTGCTCTTTTGATATTTATAAATGATTTGAATGAGGAAGAGGAGGGATGGGTTAGTATGTTTGTAGGCTGGTGGTGTTGTGGATAGAGTAAAATCTAAGTTAGAGGAAGGGGTCTGTTTGATCTTGTAGTAGGTTAAAATGTTGGCACAACTTTGTGGGCTGAAAGGATAGTACTGTGCTGTACTATTCTATGTTATATTTTAAATGGAGAAAGAAATACATTATTAGCACTGCTAGAATATTACTGGAGGTGTAAATTATTATAGCAAAAGTTGAATGCAGATGTGACTAAAGCCAACAACATAAAATTTTATTAATTTGATCAGGCCGACTTGGAACTGTGAAAGCAATCTCAAACCCAAATGAAAAGAATTCCTAAATATCCTACACTAATCTTAAAATATTTACGTGCTGCACTACTTAGAGATCTTTTAAATTGTTTTTAATGTGAATATAGGATTAAGAAGATTAAATCCACTATTTGTCTTTAGTATATATCATTTGCTTAGATCATCTACAATTTCCAACTGAAGTTGCTGTGTTTTTTCCCTAAAGATAAGCAAAAGAAAGGCAAATTATGTAAATAAGTGTGTAAATAAATACCTCATAAGAATTGGTGGGATTTTACTTATAATTATCAAAAGGATAATTAATGAAACTGAAGATTGAAGTTAAGTTGTGGATGATGTCAGAAATGAAAGATGAAATGTTACTCGGCTACTTGACATACTTTATATCCAAATTATATAAGGTACAGTAAGTCATAAAAACAATTTGCATTCCATTTAAAATGCAAACGGATTAGCACATTGGAGAATGATTTCCACATGATTTAAAAGAATTGCATTATTATTTTGACTGGATGGAAATATTTACTCTGTGGATAATGGATAATAAACTATTGGCAGCCTCCATTAAGTTTATAAAACACAGGTTCTCAATCTATTTACAGCAAAAATTACTTCTGTTTTATGTTGCACTTCTTTTCATGTAGTATAAACTTTCTTGCCACTTGAAAAGCCATTTATTAAGAAATTTTGGTAGTGACCTACACAAGAGTAAATGACTAAACATTATTGTAAAAGGTAGAGATATTGAGAAATGTCTTAAAGGTGGAGACAAAAGACAGCAGTTCAGCAAGAAACTCCAAAAAGTAAGGCCACGAGTGTTGAAAGTACATCTAACAAGGGCAAACACGGGCTAAAGGTGAGAGTTGGAGGAACACAGGTATCTCAAAATGTTATAGAACTGGAAGAACAATGAGAAAGACAGGGGTGGGAAACATCAGAATGAGTTTTAAAATGGAACTGTTACTGAACACAAAATTAATTTTGATCATCTATCTACCAACATAACAAGGAGAAGAAATTTTATAAAACAGCTCATCAAAATAGAAAGTGTTTCAGCAAAACCTAGGCAAAATACATTATTTAACAACCTTATCTGATTTTTCAGTATGATTTTTCTGAGATTATTGATTATGAACAATCTAGAAAATCTTGTCCATATATTATGTCTGAGTACAATGGTGTCTAAACGCCCTGTGTTATGTCCTACTAAGTAGGGATTTATTCCCAGGAAAAGACATGACATAAAAACCAGCACTGACAATATTTAAACAAGATATTTAAGTACATAGTACAGTCGGCCCTCCTTATCTGTGAGGGATTGGTTCCGGGACCCTCTGTGGATACCAACAATGGGGATGCTCAAATCCCTTATATAAAATGGCGTAGTATTTGCATATAACCTACGCACATCCTCCCGTATGCTTTAAGTTATCTCTAGATTACTTATAATACCTAATACAATGTAAATGCTATGCAAACAGTTGTTACACTGTATTGTTTAGGGAATAACGACAAGAAAAAAGACTGTACACGTTCAGTACAGACGCAACCATCGTAGCTCTTTTGGGAACGCTGATGCCGCCTCAGCATCAGCCGATCCCGATTCTCCAGTGATCTTTAAGTTCTTGAGGCCATAGTGCCTTGACATAACTAGCCAGCCATCCCTTACTAGCCTTAAACTCCTTCCTCTCGCTCAGAACACAAGTAGCGAATGAACGAGACGAGAGGCGAACAATGCTGAACGGCTGGGTTTTCCCGATCTGCGGTTGGCTGAATCTGCGCATGCGGAACCTGCGGGTAAGGAGGGCCAACTGTAACTCAGTAACAACACGAGGAGGAGGAAATTGAGAACAGAAAAGTTGCTCTCTTAGGAACATTGTCACAAGTCTTTCGTACGTATTTACATCCCTCAGCCTCGCTTCACCTCGTCAATTTTGTCCAGCCATTCCTTGTTTGATGCCAGCTCAGCCATAAATGCTTGATGTTTCTGCCATTTTGTGTGGAGATTGCGAGCCTCGTCATAAGTAGTGTCCTGGGCTGTTAGCATCTTCTCATTGATCCAAAAAGTAAGCTGGAAGGAAAAACAGGTAACAAACAATTTCCATATTAACTACAGCTTGAAAGATCACAGCACAATAAGAGGTTGGATGCTGAATTTTGTCTTGTTCGTTCATTCGTTATGTATCGTGTCAGTATGACATGGGCAATCATGATGGCCTTTCCATGACCATGATTCCTCCGAGGAATTTTTTTTTTACAGAAGGGGTTTGTCTTCTTCTGGGCAGCACCTTTACAAGACAAGTAAACCCAACCATTATCAATACACTTCATCGATTGCCTGGCATCTGTGGCCACATAACCAGGACCTGTGATACGAACCGGCTGCTTATACCACCATCTACCACCTGCTCCCATGGCTTCATGTGACCCTGATCAGGGGGGATAAACACCCTGCCCAAGTTTGACCTGCAGGCTATCAGAGGAAGGAACACCTTACACTGCCTTTGGTAGAGACGTATCTCCACCCCACCACCCAATATATCTAATTAGTAATGTCAATTGCTTAAACGTTGTTTTAAAGACTATATTCTAATTTGACTCATGCAGAGATGATCACACTGCTTACTCTCGACCTATCAGATTTAATTTAATTGCTTAATTAAACTATATTCATTGGATTCAGGAGCAAAAAGAGCTGTGATTTTCTTCTTCCTATCTCACAGCATGAACTATTGGCAAGAATAGTAAATGGTTTCTTGGCTATTAATGGAGCAGCAAATTTAGCATTTGCTAAATGACACAGCTTCAGAATGATAAGCTGATAGATATGATTGAACAGTCTGTGACATCATTAGTCCAGATATAATGATCATTGCTGAATGATGTTCTAATCAGCTGGATTGCTTTTTACACAGGGTTTAGGAAAAACCAGAAAATGCTGATGAGATAGCGAACATGAAACATTACCTATTTCACTCCACAAATGTTGCCAGACCTTCCAAATATTTCCAGCCATTTTATTTTTGATTTCAAAGAGCTTTATTCTTTGTTCAGTGGCATTAGAGTCACAGAGTTGTAATTCTGTGTGGTGCAGAAACAAGGCCCTTTGACCCACTGAATCTATGCAGATCATCATGTCTATCTATACTAATTCCACTAGCCTTAAAAAACTCAATATGCCTGAATGTCTTTGCCTTTCAATATCTGTCTGGATGCCTCTTAAATATTTTAATTGTTGCAGCCTCCATCACCTCCATTCCAGATGTAGATGACTGTGTAAAAAATTTACCCCACAGATTTCTACTAAATCTCCCTCACAACTTCAACTCAAGTCCCCTAGTTTAGATATCAGTAGCTTGGGAAATAAAGACCCTAGTTATCTACCCTATTCTGTGGCTCTCATCACTTTATACGTTTCTGTTATTTCACTGCCCAGCCTCCCTTGCTCCTTGGAAAATGAACCCAGTCTATTCACTATATCCTTATGACTCAAGCCTTCCAATCCAGGACCCAAAATTATGAATCATTTCTGCACTTCCTCTAGTTTAATCACATGCTCGCTGTAGTACGGCAACCAGAACTGCACACAATGCTCCAAGAGTGGTCTAACCAAAACTTTTGTACTACTGTAAAATAATTCCCCATCTCTTATACTCTGTGCCTCAGTTGATGAAGGCAGACATACCATATGCCTTCTTCACTATCCTACTACTATGTTCAGGCAGCTATGCATGTACTCCAAGGTTTCTCTGTTCACCAACGTTCTCCAGAGTCCTTCCATTTGCTGCGTGGGTTCTGCTCAGATTTAACATCTCAAAATGCATCATTTCACACTTGACCGAGTTAAATTCCATCCACCATTCCTTGTTCACTTTCTTAGTTGATCAACACCTAGTTGGAACTTCAAACAACTTGCTTCACTGCTCAACAATACTGGTGTCATCTGCAAACTAACTAATCAAGCTACTTACATCCTCACCCAAATCATTACTATACAGTTGATTGCAGTTAATTGGGCCTTTGGTTAATTGGGGCAGCACTGATTTGGGACAACTCTTTAAGAACAAAAACTAATCAAGAAAATATTTGGGATTCCCCTTGCTATTTTGGACACTATGCTACTTAATTGTTATGGGAAAAAGTTGCCAAGCAGTTTCTAACTAGCATAAGACATTTCAGAACTGTTTTGCTCACTGTGGTTTCAAGCATTCAGGCTTGAAGATGCCAGAAACAGCCGGGAGTGAAAATGAAATGATCTCACTTCAACAAGCTGAGAACTATGAAGAATTTGAAGGGTTCTTGAAAGTTGCAATTCTGGAATACTACATCTTGAATGCAATTCTGGAATTTTAATAAAAATAAAGATTTGGAGGATACAATCATTGAAATTATTATATCAGAACACCAAGGCAGGAAATATGAAGATGAAGAAAGTGATGAAGATGATGCATCTGAACTTGATCTAGTGACAACACAGAGTCAGGAAATTTACTGTTGGATTACGCCATTACCTCATACAGGAAGACAATGAGTACAGTCTATTTTCTGCACTAGGTGACTGTGCTGATTTTGTTTGTATACAAGTAAAAGAACACAGCAGCATACACAGGATGAATTACTCTATTGATAAAGAATAGGAACTAATACACAGATTTATAGTACTGTAGTAGATTGGTAGTATTCTGATTTGTCTGTATTTCATTTAAATATGTAACTTGTTACGCAGTTAATTGCTAGTTTATCTTTTTTACACCTTTTTAACAGTGTCCATGAAATGTTGGCTAATTGGGCAGCAATTTAATTGGGCCAAAATACACTGGTACTCGACGTGTTCCTATTAACTGGAATCCACTGTATAGACATATAACAAAAACGCAGCACCAATCCCTACAGCACACAATTGGTCATAGGCCTGTAATATGAATAACAACCCCCCGCCCCCATCACATTCTACTTCCTTCCACCAAGCAAATTTTGTACCAAAAAGCTCGCTCTGGGAGAGAGTGAGCAGCTTCATGTTCCTGGGTATCAAGATCTCTGAGGATCTAACCTGGTCCCAACATATTGATGTAGTCATAAAGAAGGCAAGACAGTGGCTATACTTTATTAGGAGTTTAAAGAGATTTGGCATGTCATCAAATAGACTCAAAAACTTCTATAGCTGTACCATACAGAGCATTCTGACAGGCTGCATTACTGTCTGGTATGGAGGGGCTACAGCACAGGACCGAAAGAAGCTGCAGAAGGTTGTAAATCTAGTCAGCTCCATCTTGGGCACTAACCCCCAAAGTATCCAGGACATCCTTAGGGAGCGGTGCCTCAGAAAGGCAGCATCCATTATTAAGGACCTCCAGCACCCAGGGCATGCCCTTTCCTCACTGTTACCATCAGGTAGGAGGTACAGAAGCCTGAAGGCACACACTCAGCGATTCAGGAACAGCTTCTTCCCCTCTGCCATCTGATTCCTAAATGGACATTGAAGCTTTGGACACTACCTCACTTTTTTAATATATGGTATTTCTGTTTTTGCATATTTAAGAAATATCTATTCAATATACCTAATTGATTTATTTGTTTATTTATTATCATGTTTTATTTTATTTATTTTTTTCTCTCTGCTGGATTATGTATTGCATTGAACTGTTGCTGCTGTGTTAACAAATTTCACGTCACATGCCGGTGATAATAAACCTGAATCTGATTCTGGTCTGTTCAGGGTGGCATGGTAGCTTTGCAGCTAGCGTATCACTTTACAACACCAGTGATTAATTCCCACCACTGTCCGTAAGGAGTTTATACTTCCTTTCCATGGGTGCCCGGTTCCTTCCCACCTTCCAAAGATTTGCATGATTAGGATCAGTGAATTGCCACCATGCTATGTCAGTGCTAGAAGCATTGCGTCAGTTGCGGGATGCCCCCAGCACAACCCTTGGACTGTGTTGGTCATTGATGCCAAAAAGATGCATTTCAATGTGTTTCAATGTTTTAATGTACACGTGACAAATAAAGCTAATCTCTTAACGACCTTCTGGAGCAGACAATCACATGGGACCTTAGCAACCTTGCAATTAGACTGTCTTTCTTAATTCTCTTAGCCACTCCCTCAAAAAATTCAATTAAGTTTGTGAGATATTATTTCCTATGCACAAAGCCATGTTGGTTATCCATAATTAATGCTTGTGTTTCCAAATGTAAATAAATCCCGTCACTTAGAATCCCTTTCAATAAGTGCCCCACCACTGACATGCGGTTCAGAGGCCTATGCTTTATCCTTGCTGCCTTTCTTAAATAAATTCACAACAGTAGCCATCCTCCAGCCTTCCAGTACCTTACTTGTGTCTAATGAAGTTACGAGAACACAGGAAAATGCTGCCTCTAAACTCTTCCTATCTCACTTTTAAAGGCCTCCCACTTGCCAGACATCCCTTCTGTGCAAACAGCCTCTCACAATCAATAATCAAAAGCTCCTGTCTGATACCAATTTAGGACTTTAAATTGAAGACCAGTCATAACTTTTTCTATGACTATCTTGAAGTTGATAGAATTGCAATCACTGATTCCAAAGTACAAAGTTGCTATTTTGTCTCACTTCTATAGACTCTGTGTCCATCTCCCAAGTAAATACAGATGCAAAAAATCCAATTAAGAAATCTCCCATCTCTTTAGGCTCTGTGCTAATGTTCAAAGATGGCCAATTTTGTTCTTTGAGATCCTCTTGTTCTTAGTATGTCTGTAGAAGCCTTGGGATTCTCCTTCACCTTATCTGCTAGAGCACCCTCATGCCTTCTTTTAGCCCTCCTGATTTCCTTCTTAAGTATTCTTATTCTCTTCATGTACCTCATTTGTTCCTTCCTGCCTATACCTGCTATGGCTCTTTCTTCTTAACCAGGGTCTCACTATCTCTTTAAAACCAAGGTTTTCTAAGCTTGTTAGAGTCACAGAGAAGTTCAGCATAGAACCCGGCCCATCTAGTCCATGTTGAAACCATTTAAACTGCCTACTCCTATCTGCCTGCACTGGGACCATTTTTCTCCATACTCATACAATCTATGTACCTATTCAGACTTCTCTTAAACATTGAAATTGAGCTCACATGCACACTTGTGCTGGCAGCTCATTCCACACTCCCTTGACCCTCTGACTGAAGAAGTTTCCTTGCCTTTTAATTCTGACAGGAACATACATATTTTGCACTCTCAAAATCTCACTTCTGAAGGCCTCCCACTTACCAAGTACACCTTTGCCTGAAAACAAACTGCCCCAATCCATACTCACCAGATCCCTTCAATAGCAACAAAATTGTCCTTTTTCCTTTTTAGAATTTCAACCCAAACACCAGACCTACCCTTGTCCATAATTATATTGAAACTAACAATATTATGATCACTAGATGTAAGTGTTTCCCTATACAAAGTTCTGTCACCAGCCTGTCTCATTCCCATAGGAGGTCTAGTATCACACTCTCTCTAGTTGGGACTTCTATGCATTGATTAAGGAAACTTTCCTGAACACATTTGATAAGCTCTCCCATCCAGCCATTTCACGGTATGGGAGTCCCAATCAATATATGCCAGGTTTAAAATCACCTACTACCACAACATTATGTTTTCTTTGCAATCTTTATACAAATTTGCTTCACTAAATCTGCTGACTATTGGGTAGTCTATAACATAATCCCATTAACGTGGTCATCCCTTTCTTATTCAGAATTCCACCCATATAGCCTCACTAAACAAGATCTCATGTTTGTCCTGTCTGAGCATTGCTGTAACATTTTCTCTAATAATGCTACCCTTTAATCCCTCCTATATCACACTAAAACAATGGAACCCCAGAACAGTGAGCTGCCAATCCTGCACCTCCCGCAACCAAATCTCACCAATGGATATAGTGTCATAATTTCATATGCTGATCCATGTCCTAAGCTCATTTGTCTTTCCTACAATTCTTTTTGCATTGAAGTACACACAACTTAGAACATTCTTCTCACCATGTTCAATCTTTTGCTTCCTGATTTTGTACACAGGCTTAACACCTTTCCCTATAAACACTTTATTATTTGCTCTGACTCTTGTTCCCAACCCATGCAACTCTAGTTCAAAACCCACCTACCCCCATACAGCGCTAGCAAACCTTCCCACAAGGATATTACTTCCCCTCTAGTTTAGGTGCAAACCATCCTGCTTGCACAGGTCCTACCTTCCCGGGAAGAGAGCCCAAAAATCCAAAACTCTGAAGCCCACCCTCCTGCACCATCTGCTGAGCCATGTGTTAAACTGTATTATCTTCCTATTTCTGGCCACATCTGCACATGGCACAGGTAGAAATCCTGAGATCACAGTCCTGCAACTTAGCACCTAAGTCCCTGAAGCCACTTTGCAGGACCTCGTCATCCTTCCCACCCACGTCAGTGGTACCAACGTAGACCACGACCTCGGGATACCCACCTGCATACTAAAAAAACATGTGGACTTGATTTGTGATGTCCCTGACTCTGGCACCAGCAGACAACGTACTATCTGGGAAGCTTGTTCTCCTCCACAGAACCTCCAGTCTGTTCCCCTAACCATTGAATCACCTATCACTACAGCTCTCCTCTTCTTCCCCCTTAATTTCTCAGCTATAGAGCCAAACTCAGTGCCAGAGACCTGCTGGGTCATCCCCTCCAACAGTATACAAAGTGATACAACTGTTATTGAGGGGATCAGACACAGGAGTACGAAGCACTGGCTGCCAATCTCCTTTTCCCCTTCCTGACAGTCATCCTGTGTCCTGCACCTTGAGTGTAACTACCTCTCTATATATCCTGTCAATCAGCCTCTCTAATGATCCACAGTTCATCCAGCTCAAACTCCAGTTCTTTATCACGGCATGTAAGGAGCTGCAGCTGGATGCACTTCTTGCAGATGCCATCATCAAGGACACTGAAGGTCTCCCTGCCTACCCACATCCTGCAAGAGGAGAACTCCACCTTTCAGCCGGGCATCCCCACTGCTCTAACTGTGCAATAAAGAAAGAAAAATTAAATGAAAAAAAATTAATTAATTAAATTAATTTTTCATTTAATGAAAATTTAAATGAAATAGGTCTACCTGCAGTCTCCACCTCTCTTTGCTGAAGCTTCTAGGAGCCACAGCCTGAACTCCCCACTCTAAAACTGGCTCACTCACACAATGGGCATTCCATATAAACCTAATTTCTTTTTATTGGAGATTACCAATAGAATTATGTACACTCCAAAGTCTCCTAGTTGACCTGACTGCCCCCTTTTGAATTCTCTCTCTAGCTACACACACTCCAATGTCTCCTAGTGATGTGTGATGCACAGAATCTCCTGACTCACTCCTTTTGAAATCTAAAAGTGCTTGAATTAAACTGTATGAATTGTGATGAAGTTACAGGCATAATTTGTTCTAATCACGAACCTCTTGGCAGTTCTGTAGGAAATGCTGAAGATCTCGGTTATCTTTAAGATGTGCAGTCACCTCTTCAGCTTGCTTCTTATTATTTTTGTACCTAGAGCAATGATGGTATCATATTAGAATCAGGATATCAAAATGCATCTCGTTATTAAATCTCAGCTATTGCTTTAACAAATTCAGCTGTTTTCTAAAAGTTTACTTACCTTTCATTGATTGATTTGACCTTGTCAACCACCTTGTCTTTAAAAATATTTCCATCTTTAATGAGCTTTTCTCCTTCATCAATTGTCCCAATGATTTTGTCTTCATTGGCATCCATGCTTGTCATAAAACCCTCTTGCTTTTTTAAAGCATCTTCAGCTGCCTCCAACGTTTTGGGCATTTCAACATGCATTAAGCTGTACTCCTATTGGAAATATTATAGTTTACTCAAAAATACTTCTAGAAACCTTTAGGAATAGCTATCATCGTTTCACACTCATAAGCTTTCTCCTTCCTTCATTTTCAATTTCTCTCCTAAGTCACAGTGTATTATGCACAATTATGAAACTAGTAAGCTATCTAACTTCAGGTCTTGCCATTGTCACACTCTAACCAACTGATAAGAAGCACATAACTGCTGCAGGAAACTGGTCAATGACATCCCTCAAAATTTAGATCATGGGGCTGGACATATATATATTAATTATTATTGTGGTGATTTTCTCTATTTAAATGCTTACAACTCTAACACCACTTGCATTGTGTACTGCTACATTATGTAATCATTTATTCTGAATATTAGCATTCTCAGATTTCATATGTATAAACAGTTTCTTTAAAATATTTGCTGTTTAGTCAATGGTATATAATCAAAAACATTATCAGATTATGCAATGAATGTCAGAAAATTATTTTCATTTGCCGCTACTTAGGACTGTATTCACTTTTAGCTGAGGCTAAAACCTACGTTGCAGAATGGAATAAAATCAAAATGGATGAAATATTTAAATAACTAAATCAATGAATAAAGGATTTCAGATAGATTCCCAGGTTAAGGTCCAAAAAAGTATCATTCTAGTGTTTTTTCAGTTAAATTTACCATGGAATAACTTACAGAATGCAATATCCTGGAAGGATATTTTGCAATTAGAAGCAGAGTAAATTATCAATGCATTCCCAAAGTTTGCTCTGATAGAAAAAGTAATAAAATACAGTCAGAGGCCACTTTATTAGGTATACCTGCTCATTAATGCAAATATCTAATCAGCCAATCATGTGGCAGCAACTCAATGCATAAAGGATGCAGACATGGTCAAGAGGTTCAGTTGTTGTTCAGACCAAACATCAGAATGGGGAAGGAATGTGATCTAAGTGACTTTGACTGTGAAATGATTGTTGGCGTCACACAGGGTGGTTTTAGTTTCTCAGAAACTGCTGATCTCCTGGGATTTTTCCATGCAATAGTCTTTAGAGTTTACAGAGAATGGTGCAAAAAAACAAACAAAAAAAATTTGCGAGTGGTAGTTCTGTGAATGAAAATGTCTTGTTAATCAGGGAGGTTAGATCCAGACTGG
Organism: Hypanus sabinus; assembly: GCF_030144855.1. Classification (NCBI taxonomy): domain Eukaryota; kingdom Metazoa; phylum Chordata; class Chondrichthyes; order Myliobatiformes; family Dasyatidae; genus Hypanus; species Hypanus sabinus. The sequence goes on from NC_082707.1 coordinate 130,526,582, forward strand.
TTCAAGCCGACAGGAAGGTGACAGTAACTCAATTAACCATGCATTACAACAGTAGTGTGCAGAAGAGCATCTCTGAATGCACAACACATTGAACCTTGAAGTGGATGGGCTACAGCAGTGGTGGACCAGACTGTGTTGAGTTCTAACCTATAAAGTAGACACTGTGTATATAAACACTAAAACCTTAGCAGAGATGTTCACTTTACAAATACCCTATTTGTACAAGTGTGGTAGTATTCTCAGCTTGAGACAAAAACTAAACAGAATGAAACTTCCTAATTTTGTTTTGTGTCTAACCACGTGTATCTATCTATCTATCTATTTATTTATTTATTTATTTATTTATTTATTTATTTATTTTACAGGTGATTTCCACCACATTTAGCGTCCTTTAGTATTTGCATTAATGTTAAGTCTATAGGTGTATTACAAATTATGACAATAAAGTACCTGATTGGTGAGAATGGTGTCTGTTTGTTTGCTGTCCCTGAGGAACTGCTGATATCCATGAGACTGAGAGAGAAGATCTTTTCTGTTTTCCCACATCTGTTGAAGCTCTTTCCAACCAGTCTCCAATCCCTTCAATTGCTGTTCTAATATTTCAAACTGTGGGTCTGTTTCTTCCCGAGTTATGATATTTCCACTATCTCTGATCCTTTGGTAATCTTCTTCATAGCGCTCCACCTCATTTTTAATGGCATTGTGTTGCCTGAGGAGCATTTCTGCTTCAGGTAAGGAGTTTGGCTCTTCCTGAGAAGCAATAGCTTTTTGTGTTTTGGATAACCACTGCTGAAAGTCATCTAAGTCTTGCAGAAATTTCTGCAATTTGCTGGCCTCGCCAAGTGATTCCTCATGACCTTGAACAGTGTGTTTCAACTCATCCCAAACATCATTGATTTCCTTAAGCCTTTTCAGGATTTCAGGAGCATGATTGGGATATTCATCTGCCAATGTATGAGCTACTTTCTGCAATTCTGGAAGTCTGGATTCAATGGCAGCCAGGTCCCTCTCAATCCCACTCAATTTCCTTTGAATAGTCATAACACTAGCCAAGTCAGTTCCCAGATCCAGAGTTGATTCAATGAGCTTGTTTTTCTCACAGATCCAAACTTTCGTCTCATCACACTCAAGATAATAATTCTGAAGGCTTAATGCAGAGTTCACATTGTTCTTCTTCAATCCAAATAACTTCTGGAATATCATCCATCTGTAAAGAATATTAACAAGAATCTTATAAAAGATGCATGCAGCTCCTTCATGTCAGAGAATCTATTAGTACTGAAGGAGACCATAAGAGATTCACCAGATCGGTCCCTGTGATTAGAGGGGTGCCCTATCATAAACAGCCAAATATGTTAGACCTGTATTATTCAGAGTTTATGAAACATACAAGGTCCCATGACATGGTAAATGTTGAGATAGTTTCCATTAGTGAGATCTGAAAAAGATCACTCATTTAAAATTGAGGTATTCATTAAAATTGCTTCTCATGGAAGGTGATAAATCTCTAGAATTCTGTTCTGCAGAGGGTTATGGAGTTTGGATCACTGGAGGTACTTAATAAGGAGACAAGAATTGCAGCCCCCCCCCGGTGCTGAGGACCATTTTGATCCATTTCCCAAGACGGCAGGGTCTGTTTGATGAATCCTGAGATTCAGTTGTGAACTTGAGCTTGGTCATGTGCCGGAGCAGCGGCTCAATGACTTTCACTTGTGGTTGAATGCAGTGCTCAGTTACATCAATGGCACTGGTTGACTTCATCTGTGATTTAAAATGCATGAAACTAACTTGTGCTTAACACAATCTAATATGATAACGAATGTGATTTGCATTTCAAACATGCATACACTTTCACTCAAGGTATGTGCACAAAGATTGCAAACCAACCACATTTGGACAAAGAGGCATACTCTGTAGAGCAGGGTATTTAATGCATTTTTTATGAGCATATGAATTTCCAGTACAAGAGGCTTAATGAGATTTGAGTTTTGAATTGGAATATTAATCAAGAGATAGTATATTTACACAGAATTTTACAATTTCCTGATGTGTAGAAATGAGTTCAAATCCCACCTATGTCAACAGGGCAATTTAAGGCATAGTGTTAAACTGCTGCTGCTCTGGTGTCCTGAGTTGAATCCTCTCTTTGGGTACTGTATGGGGTTTGCAAATTCTCCCTGTGAAACATGGGTTTGCCCTAGGTTCTCCATTCTCCTCCCTAATCCCAAACACATGGTGGTAGGTTAGTTGGCTACTATAATGTACCTCCTAATGTAAGTCAGTGGCAGGAAAGCTGGAGGAACTGATGAGCCGAGGATAGAGGTCACTGGGAAATAAGCGGGTGAATGACACAATTGTGTTAATTATGCCAACAGTAACCACTACGATTCCACATGTTAATAGAGTGGTTAAGAAGGTGTATGACTGTTGGCCTTCATTCGGAGGGGGTTGAAATGCAGCACTATAAAACTTGACAACACTTGGAATATTGTGTTCTGTTCTCACTATAGGAAGGATGTGGAAGCTCTAGGGAGGGTGTAGAGGAGATTTACCGGGATGATGCCTGGATTAGTCAGCATGTCTTATGAGCTTAGGATGAGTAAACTTGGCTCTTCCCTTTAGAGTGAAGGAGGATAGATGATAAGAGGATTGTAGATGGTAAGAGTCATTAGCGGAGTGAACAGCCAACACCTCTTAGCCAGGGCAGCAATGGATAATGTGAGAGGGGATAATTTTAAGGTGATTGCAGGAAAATATAGGGGGAGTCAGAAGTAGGTTTTTTTTATACGTACAGAGAGTGGCAAGTATTGAAGGGTGGTGGTAGAGGCAGATACATTAGGGGCACTTAAGAGACTCAAAGTGAATTGGAGGGAGGGAGGGGCTCAGTTGATCTTGGAGTAGGTTAAAGGGCCAGCATAACATCTTGGGCCAAATGATCTGCAGTGTACTAGGGTCATGTCAGACGCTTTGATATTGAAATCAGAATATCTTCAGTCAGGTAGTAAACTGGAAAATCTCTAGCCCTACAATCAAATGCCTTCTTTTTGCACTTGGCTGCAGTGTGAAGCCGCAATGCCTAAACATATTGGGACCAACCATTATCAGTGAATAAGTGTTTACATTATTCAAAGCTCTAAATACTAGCAAGAAAAATGAAGCAGAATTAACGTGCAACAATTATTTTGTTGCAGCAGCACACCAACTTCATATGGCCCAGCCAGCTTCATGCAATTGACATTATGCTCTGCCTGCATCAAGTTCTTCTGGGGGGATATGTACTGTGCACATAATAATCTCTCACTCTTCCTTGCATCATTTTTAAAATTGAGCTCTAAACAAAAACAAAGTTGCATCAGATCAACCAGGAAACTGCTATAATATATATTGAGAAAGGTTTTGAATTTAGAGAGATGTTTGATTTATATCCATAAGGAACTGTAAGTTAGAAAAGTGGTGGTGGATGAGTTTCAACCTCAGAAGAATCAAGTTATTAAAAATGTTGAAAACCTTCCCTTTTTCCCCATGGCCTTCTGTCCTCTCCAATCAGATTCCCCCTTCCCCAGCACTTTATCTCTTTCACCAATCAACTTCCCAGCTCTTTCTCACTTTCCCACTCCCCTTCTCCTAGTTTCACCTATTACCTACTACATTGTACTTCTTCCATCCCGTCCCCTCACCTCCTTACCCTGACTTCTCATCTCTTTTTTGCAATCCTGAAGAAAGGTGCCAGCCTGAATCATCAACTGTTTACTCTTTTCCACAGAGGCTGCCTGGCCTGCTGAGTTCCTCTAGCATTTTGTGTGTGTTACCTTGATTTCCAGCATCTGCAGATTGTTTCTTGTTGTAAATCTATGTAGCTTATAAAATCAAAATAAAAGTCTTATACTTGGCCCAAATTAGTGCCAACTCACACCTCTATACTTAGGCAAATGCTGGCAGACAACCGCTTCCAGAAACAGCTGAGCATTATAGCGACGCCGGCAATCCCCAAATGAAATCCCTTTACTTGTACAACCTTGGGCATGTGGGTTCACCAACCTCCCCAAATAAAGAGTTAAAAGAAAGCTACAAGATGAAAATAAGGAGCTACGAAGAGTGGCCTCATTGAAAACTAACGAATGTTGAAAGACCTTGATAGAGTGAGTGTGAAGGGAATGCTTCCGATGGTAGGGAGTCTAAGACCAGAGGACATACCCTCAGTGTAGAGGGACGTCATTTTAGAATGGGAATGAGAAAGAATTTCTTCTGCCAGGGGGTGAATCTGTGGAATTCACTGCCACAGGCAGCTGTTGAGGCCAAGTCATTGGGCATATTTAAGGCAGAGATTGGATTAGTCGGAGTATGAAAGGATATGGGGAGAAGGGAGGAGAATGGGGCTGAGAGAGAAAATGGAACAGTCATGATAAAATGGTGGATCAGATTCGATGGGCCAAATGGCCTAATCCTGCTCGTAAATCTTATGATCTTATCGTCTAAAATAAATTATGGAGGAACTCAGTAGTTCAGGCAAAATTTGTGGTGTTTAATGTACAATCAATGTTTTGGGTTGGGAACCTTTATCTGGATCAGGGTGAAAATAAGTGAATTACTCACACAGTTCATGAGTCAAAAACAGCAACTATGTGGAGATCCCTGAGATCAAGCATCAGTTGTGAATCAGCCATCTCCACTGACCATCTCATTGCTCAGGACTAAGCCACCACGGCACTTCCAGCAACAGTGTCTCTATTGAGTTTCCCATGCAGGACTCCCAATACAACCAATCCTGTCAATGATGGACTGTAGGCACTCCTTCCCTTACAGGAAGATCCAAGATAGAACGGCTATTCCAAAGCTGTCTGTCACAGGTTTGTTAAGTCAAATTTCCCTTTGAGTTCCACTGCAAAATGCCACCTTTTTCAGCAGTGTCATACTGGTACTTGCTAATGACCATTTCTGATGGTTACTCTGAAAATTCAAACAACTTTTACTGGCTTTAATCACCTTGTGCCACCGATGTCATTTCTGAAATGAGGTAGTTTCCCCATTCACTCTCTTTATGGAGCACTGGAGGGGAACTTGGACCACATTGCCCAAGAAGTGCCTAACTTTGGGCAGTTCCCGGAGCACAAGGTCTTCCCATCATGGTACTATCATGAGAAGCCTACAGGGCAAAGAAAATATTGAAATATTGACCTCCATCCAATCTCAAGTACTGGCCTTCCGCCTCCTACCAGATGTATCCACTCCCTGAATATCTGTCATTCCTCAGCCTCTTCCCTCCACAAATCAAATCATACAATATCTGACTTAGCGATGTTGTGGATAGTTCAGAAGTTTGTTGTAGGCTATAAAGGGACGTGGATAGGGTGCAGAGCTGGGCTGAGAAGTGGCAGATGGAATTCAATTTGAAAATGTGTGGAGTGTTTCACTTTGAGAGACCAAACTTGAAGGTAGAATACAAGATTAATGACAGGATTCCTAACAGGGTGGAGGATCAGAAAGCTCTTATGGTTCATGTCCATAGACCCCTCAGTTGATTGAGTGGTTAAGGCGACATATGGCATGTTGTTCTTGGTTGGTCAGGAGTTTGAGTTCAAGAGCTGAGGTAATGTTGCAGCTGCATCAAACTCTGGTTAGACCACATTTGGAGCATTGTGTTTCATTTGGTCACCTCATTATGGGAAGGATGTCAATCTCTAAAAAAGTATAGAGTCTTATCAGAATGCTGCCTAGTATAGCGGGCATGTCTTATGAAGATAGGTTCAGTGAGCTGGGGCTTTCTCTTTGGAGAGGAGGATGAGAGGTGACTTGATAAGAGGCATAGATAGGATGGAGAGCCAATGATTTTTTCCCCCTCGGCGGCATTGGCAAATGTGAGAGGGCATAATTTTAAGGTGATTAGAGGAAAATTGGATTGGGTGTCAAAGGGAGTTTTATTTTAGACAGAGACTGGTAGGTGCCTGGAAAACACTGCCGGGGAAGTGGTAGAGGCCAGAAATATAGAGGACATTTAAGATAATTTTGGACAGGCACATGGATGATAGAAAATAGAGCTTTATGAAGGAGGGAAGGGCGAGATTGATTTTGGAGGAGGTTAAAAATTCAGCATAACATCATGGGCTGAAGGACCTGGGCTAGGTAGCACTGTTCTATGTTCTAAGTCCTGGTGCTTCTACCCTTCCCAATCATTGTCCAATGATCTTTCCATAAATGTTACCTATTCTGCTGAGAACTTGTAGAATTTTCTGTTTTATCTCAAATTTCCAGCAACCACAGGATTTTGCTTATATATTTAGATAACCATCTGCCTACTGTGAAAAGGTAAATACCCTGTGAAAAAAAAATGTACAGCTATTCAATAAATGTGATGAATTCATGCTTGCTGAAGAATACAAAAGATAAAGGGAAAGATCCATTGAAAAGAAGAAGTTAGGCACCAAATGCGGAAGGAGAAATAATCTGTGCGCATCTCTCAAGTAGAGTTAAATAGGATAAATAATCTTTCCACTTATTTTTTGAGGCTTGGAACATTCTTTCTCAGGTCAAAAAAAAATACTTCAGAGCCTATCTTCTGCAACTGAAAAGAAATTAAAGAGGTACCTTTGGTTCACATGATCCTGACATGTTTTAACTTCCTGAGTGCTGGGGTGACCACTCTCTATCAGATGGTTTGCTGCCTTATTTACTTCATTGATCCGAGACTCCAGATTGTTCATTTCTTGTCCCAGTGTTTCAAATCTAAAAGAAGTATGGAACAGCGTTAATATAGATTACAGCATCCTTTTAAAATCACAATAAACAAAAGTGCACTTTCATGGAAATGCATTATACAACACCATTAGTGTTTTATCAATTATATTATGCCACGGAGATGTTGAATAACACTGAATTAACTTGCTGTGAAAGCAGTTCATCATAAACGTAAGAGATATTGCAGATGCTGGAAATCTTGAACACCACACACAAAATACTGGAGGAACTCAGCAAGTCAGGCAGCATCTATGAAGGGGAATAAATTGTATATTCCTAGATGCTTCCTGACTTGCTGAGTTCCTCCATCATTTTAAGTGTGTTGTGAAAGCAGCTTACTATGTCATCTGTCAGTAGTAAACTACCCTTCATAATGGTCAACCTGTAAAAGTGACTGAGTGCCATATAGCTGTAATATCTTCCTTTGAATATCTTTCAAAGCACTGACTGTCTATGTGATAATTGTTAAAGCTCCTGAAACATTTGAAGTCCCTAAGTACCCTGGAGGCTTCCATAACTTGCACTGCATGTAGGCAGCAGAGTGACTTTAGTTAAATCTATATTCAACATGGAATAATTTATACCCAATCAACAAATATTTAAGGATGTCATCATCATCGCCATCATTATGAGCCATGTTGTATGATGTGGGCAAACATGGTCAATGACCATGATTGATCTTGGCAAATTTTTCTGCAGTAGTGGTTTGCCATTGCCTTCTTCTTGGCAGCGTCTTCACAAGACAGGTGACCTCAGCCATTATCTATACTCTTCAGATATTGTCTACCTGCCAAAGGTACACACCTGCTGCTCATGGGACCATCCACCACCTGTTGCTATGGTTTCATGTCACCCTGATGGGGTTTTTTTGTGTGGGGGGGTACTAAGCAGGTGCTACACCTTGGCTGAGAATGACCTGCTGGCTAGCGGAGAGGAGGAATGCCTTACGCACCTCTTTTGGTATCGGTGTAAGGATGTAGGATCTCTAAAACTTAAATTTTAAAAGAACTTGCCTTCATTTCGAGCAACTGAACCCAATGCACCCATGAGAAAATGGATGAAACTGGGTATAACGCCATCCTTAAGTCCTAGTTGATTTTGTTTCCATTCAAGTAAATGGGGAGTCATATTGAGTGGAGAGGAAAACGTGCTGGTTTCCCATCAGGTGAGTTAGCCTAAAATACCCATATTGTGCTTTTTCAATAGATGCTCTGCGGTTAAATCTACTTTATCCTTGCAGCCTTTCAAATGCATTCTTTCCAAATGCTTATCCAGTTTCATTTTAAATTGCTTCTCTATAAAAGCATTTTGAGGCAAAATATTCCAATAAGTGGAAATAATGTTTCACTATTTATCCTTCCACGTCATAATTTTGAAAATCTCTTTCTGTTCCCTTCTTAACCATTCATATTCCAGAGATGATGGTACTGACACAGAAATGCTTTCTGAAGAGCCCACGTGTTACTTTATCTGCACTTGCAAATATTCAGGACTTTAAAATGTGTCATTTAAATGACTGTGAGACTGATATATTTGATCTGAACAGTCTTACTGAAAGTACAAGATAAATAATCAGCTTGTACCTGTGTTGTACCACTTCCAAATCCTCTATTTTATTTGGAATCTCGATTCCCTCCAGCCACTTCTCTTTCTCAGTCATCCACAAATCACATGCATCAGCTTCACGAAACATCACATAGAGAGCGAGAGCATCCTGGAGTTGCTGCCTCCGGAGATCTGAAAGGGCCACCAGGTCTGTATAGAGCTCCTTTATCTCCCTCTGTCGGTCCACTATCTCTGGTAATTTTCTGAATTCGTCTGGGAGGCTCTGAAGCTGTTTATTTAGGCTATCAACTGCTGTCGCAGACTTCATGATTTCATCTGTAAGGTCTCTTTGTTTCTTCACCAGTGTCTGTGTTGAAAATTCGTCATGGCCGACATCATCTGAAGACATAATACGGTAAGTGTCCTGTAACCAGGTTTTGAGATCATCTGCATCCACTTGATACTGGAAGCAGCTTTGAGCATGCAGAAGATTTTGCTTGCGGAAAGCCGCCAATTCCTCCAAGTCCTTCCACATCGCAAGAACTTCCGCAATGCGTTTCTTGATCTCAGGTGAAGCAAAGTGGTTCTCTGCAATCATATCATTGCCCAGTTTAATTGTTTGCTGCAGTTGAGTCCTGAGACCAGCTAATTCATCTTCCAGTGTTTTATGTTTGTTTTGCAGAATCATAATGCTGGTAATATCTTTCCCATAATCTTGTGATGAGAAGATCTGCTCTCTTTCTCGAATCCAGCTCTCAGTTTCAGCCATCTCCCAGAAGAATGTCCAAAAACGGCGTGATTGCTCAAGGCGGGCTTTCCTTTCGGCTGCCAATGTACAAAGCTCCTCATAGCACAATTCCAGATGATTGACACGATCCTTGATTATATTGGGATCACAGGGTGTGTAACCTAGAAAAAGAAACTCTTCTGTAATCAATGGCTTTATTGTTGAAAATGCACTGGCATTATCTTAATTTGGTCAGATCTGAGAAATACATTTAGGTAGACACAACCTCCTCTAAACTGTAATCACCAAATGAGATAATATCGTAATATAATGTTATAACACATTACTAAATAATGCAATAGCTGTACTTAATGCACAGGCCATGTTTCAGTAATAAGCATGGCAGTAGAGAGAGGGAGAGAGAGAAGAAAGAGAGAAATTGCTTTTCAACTCACAAGAGAGCATAGGCCATCAACTTTTTTGCTGCTGATGTTTTTGTAGCAGGCAATTATCTTTTTATGAGGTCGAGTTGCTCAACTCAGCACGGATGGGAGCCGGCTGGAATTGAACTCAGGACCTTCCGCCCCAAAGTCCAGCACTGATGCCACTATGCCACCAGCCGGCACATATCAATAGAGAGAAACATGAAAAAATCTGTAGATGCTGGAAATCCAAAGCAACACACACAAGATGCTGGAGGAAATCAGTAGGTCAGGCAGCATCTACAGAAAAGAGTGAACAGTCGACTCTTCAGGGTGAGACCCTTCCTGCTCTTTTCCATAGATGCTGCCTGACCTGCTGAGTTCCTCCAACAACAGTGTTGTCAGAGTCTCTCCACATAATGGACTGGATTCTGCCAAAAGGATGGTCATAAACATATGGTGTTCTCGATGGTCATTCTGTGAAACTGACATCAATTTCAGGACCTCCATTACATCTACTTCAACACAGGAGTCGCAGCATTGCATTAACCATTCAGAATATTCCATGCACTGTTCTGATTTTGTGAGCTCTGAGGTGGCTGATGTTGCAACGTGGAAACTGCCAGCTGTTCCACAGATGGGTCAGATGGGACCTGACAGGGCAGCGGAACGGGCAGTTTGTGTCATAGTCTGCTTCTTCTGCAAGAGGAACATGGCCTTTTCGTGCTCCCCAAAAGCTTCTCAAGGCCGCATCAATTATTCCTTCTCCACTTTAAGAGGTAATGTGTAAGAGATTCACAGCAATCAATGGGAATGTTGTATTTTTTACCCCCAAAGAGACTTTGAAGTATGGCTAAATTATTCCATTTGTTCCCCCAGTAATATCTAGCCATGAAAAAGCCTGGCAGAGAGTATCTGTTAAGACCTGAGTTTCGGACTAGTCATATTATTCACACGTACACAAAGAGACACACACAACAGGCAAAGTCATGTAAGTATAAATCAACGCTTGTGTCAATTACTTGAGAAGTTTTTTTTTATCCATTCAGGCTGATTACAATAAGGCTAAACAGTGTGTGCAAGGTGATGCAGAGGAGGGGTGGACAGTACAGGAAATTAAAATTCACCTTCTCCTTCAGTAAACTTGAGTGCTCCTGCGTTGATCATTTTCATTCTATCTGCTTGAACCACAATGTCAGCTTCCTGCAGTGCATGTTTCTGGAGCAAGTCCTCTACACCCATCAAATGTTTACCACAATCCTCTGATAAAAGCCGTATCTGAAAGAAGAAATATTCATTACCTTTCTAAAACAACTTGCCATTACAGAGGTTACGATATTTTTTAATATCAGAATTTTCATTGTTTCTAAAAGCAGCCTTCAAGTCCTTTGATCGCACTGCCAACAACACTGCAACGCCTGATTTAATGCTAGCTTCATCACGGGACTATTACAATGATCAGTTAATCAGCTAACCAGTATGCCTTTGGAGTGTGGGAGGGAACCAAGGCATCCAGAGGAAACCCACATATTGGGAGGATATACGAACTCCTTACAGAGGAAGACAGAATTAAACTCCGAATTTCAAACCCCCAAGCTATAATACCAACGCTCTAACCACTACGCTACTGTGGCATCCCAAAATGTATTATTTAACTAATCTATATTTACAAAGATCTTCAGACTTCTGAGTAGCTAATTATTTTTACATACTATTGCTCTGACATGCTACAAATATTGCTGAGCAATACTTCAGTTAGTTTAATTTATCTGCTTCCCTGTCACATTTGCTGATTGAACAATGTGGCTCGATTCATTTATTTATCTCATCTTCATATTTGGATTCTGATTCTTCCAAAAATAGGCTGCTAAATTGAAATGGTTCACAAATGTTTTAAATAAGACAGGTGTCAGAATCAGAATTAGTATTGCTGTCATGAAGTGCGCTGTTTTGTGGCAATATGTAACAAAATTACAATAACTTATAACAAGAAACACAAAAAAAAGTGCAAAAAGAGAACAAGATAGTAAGGTAGTCTTCATGGGTTTGTGAGCCATTCAAAAATCTGATGGTGGTGGGGAAGAAGCCATTCAGGAAACATTGAGCGTGTGCCTTCAGGCTCTGGTACCTCCCCCCTGATGGCAATCGTTAAAAGAGTCCTGGGTGATGAATGTCCTTCATAATGAATGTCACCTTCTTCAGGCATCATCTATTGAAGATCTCTTTGATGGCTGCGATGATGGAGCTGGCTGAGTTTATAATCCTCTACAACTTTTCCGATCCTGTGCATTGGTAGCCTCCAAACCAGAGGGTGTTGCAACTAGACAGTATGCTCTCTGTGGTCCATCTAGCTTCTGGTGACATACCAAATCTCCTCAAACTCTGAATGAAATATAGCCCTCTTTGTAATTACATCAGGGATGCTGACAACCTTGAACTTGAAGGGGCTCACCTTTTCCACTGCTGACCACTCAATGAGGACTGTTGTGTGTATGCTACGGTACTGACCTCCCCCTCCTGAAGTCCACAATCAACCCCTTAATCTACTGGCTTTGAGTGCGAGGTTGCAACCAAACTCAATCCCACTCCTCGACACCACCTTTTAACTACCTGATATTATGCCAACAACAGTTGTGACATCGGTGAATTTATAGATGGCTTTTGAGCCGTGCTGAGCCGCTCAATCAAGAGGGCAGAGAGAGTAGAGTCGCGAGTTAAGCAAGCGCCCTTGAGGTGTGTCTGTGTTGATTGTCAGTGAGGCGGAGATGTTATTTCTGATCTGCTCCGACTATAGTCCCTTGATGGAGAGATCAAGGATTGAACTGCAGAGGCCCGGGTTTTGAAGCTTGTTGGTTAGTACTGGGGATATGATGGTGCTGAATCCTGAGCTGTAATTAATGAACAGCAGCATGACAAAGACAGTGCCCAGGTGATCCTTGGCCAAGAGGACAGCCAGTTAGATTGCATCCACTGTAGACCTAATGTGGCGCTAAGCAAATTGCAGTGGGTGCACTTGCTTGCTTGGGCAGGAATTAACTGTAGCTGTGATAAACTTCTCAAGGCACTTCATCACAGCAGATTGCAAGTGCTCCTCTTAGGCAATGGTATGATTAATGTTCTTTTCAAGCACGTGGGAACCTTTTGACTTCAGTATTGAGAGTTTGATGGTGTCCTTGAACACTCCAGCCAGTTGTTTGGGACAGGCTTTCAGTGTCTGCCAGATGCACCACAGGTAGAAGTAGTCACTAAGATGCACATTTTTGAAGTACAATGCTTCTTCTGTTTAAAAAATTAAGCTTACTCTAAGACAGCAGAAAAGATTTTGGAATTACCTAGATATGACGTCAGGTCTGAATGGGAAATGGTAAGAAAGAAATGAGTTGCATTTCAAAGTGCAGGTGTAACAACTATTAATTGAATTCTGCTAATACTGTTACAAACTGCCGTGCTCTAGCTCTGTCTTGGACAACAGAAGAATCATTTTACATAGAATACTAACAAAAGGGAAGACGGCTGCTCAGCACAATAAGCCCATGTTGTCTTTTCATGAAGAATCCGGTCATTTCCATTCATGGACTCTTCCTGTGTCCTTACAAACTTGCTTTCTTCAAGTACCAATCCAGATTGTTGAGGAAGTCGGTATGATCAACTTGCTACATCCTTTCAGGCAGTGAATTCCAGGGTCAGAACTACTTGGTTCATGAAAATAAAAGGTTTTTCCTCAAACCTTCTTTGGATCTTTTTCTAATCACTTGAACTCTAAGTAACCCGGTTATTAATGCTTCTGCCAATGCAAATATTTCACTTTATTTAACAACAGTATAGGAAGCAGGGACTCCATGAACTGAACATTGTAGGAGATTGAGGCTTAGTGTATTTGAAGAAAAATCCAGTAAAATTCACTGAGGGAAGTAAAATAGTAAGTAATTCATAGAAAGAGATTTTTCAAGTCATTTGTTATTGGTTAACCTCATAAACAAGCATGGCAGGATGTCTTAGATCTAAGGAATTCAAATTCTGAGCCTTGTGGGAACTCACTTGATGCTGCAGTGTCATCAAATGGAGGACCTCCAGCTGAGAATTTTAGGTGGCACTTTAAGAGGATCCAGACAAAAAAAAAAGAATAGACAAACACAAGAGAATCTGAAGATGCTGGAAATCCAAAGTAACACGCACAAAATGCTTGGGGAACTCAGCAGACCAGGTAGCATCTATGGAAAAGAGTAAACAGTCAATGTTTCAAGCTGAGACCCTTCATCAGGACCAAAAGAGGAATGGATATCTATTGTGTGGACAAAAAAGACCAGGCAGGTAGCTTTGGAGACCAGAGGGTATTTTGCTTTTAACCAGAATTAGTTTTGTGGGTACTGCAGCTGGAGTAAACACTACAGCACCCCGTTAGTTCAAGTGTACGGGGTGGTGGGTGGGTCGGAGGGGGAAGCAGATGAGATGCAGCTATCTGAGACTATAACCTTGGAAGCATTAAACGTTTCTGTGATCAGAGGATGGTATGTTGTCTCCCTGGTATCAGGATCAATGAAACCAACAAGCTGCAGGAGAACATTTCAAGGGAGGAGGGTGAAGAACCAGACTGATAAGTTGATACTTATGGCATAGGTAGAAAAAGGGACGAGGTCCTTTGGTAGATTTTACAGAGTTAAGAAAGTGATTAAGAACCAAAACCTCAAAAGTAGTCATCTGTGGATAATTTCCCAAGTTATGTGCCAGTGACCATAAAAGATGGAGAGTACTGTTGATGGCAAGAGCAGTGGAGCTTGAAGATGAACTTTAAAGTCTTGGGGGCCAGTTGAGAGTGGTTCAGAGAAAATGGGATCAGACACAACCAGGCAAGTTCCACCTCAAAAGAATCAGGACTAAAGTCCTGACGAGCAGGATCGTTCATGCTGTATGGAGGTTTGAATAAATTGGATTAGAGGGTAACAAGAAGCTGAGCAAGCATTCAGAAGGAAGAAAAGCCAATGGAAAAAACTAAAGCAAAAAAAAAGGAGAGAATTTGGAAGGCGAAGCAAACAAACACCCCTTTGAAAATGGTAATTGAAAGGAGGCTGCATGTGCTCATGGATGATGGTGTTATATACCTCAGGGGCATGAATAGTAGCTTGATATTCCTAATTACACAATGTTTAGTTGGACAAAAATGGGAGTCCATTGATAAAGAAGAATCAAGTTGCTCATGTTATGAAGATGGAGCAACTCTGGGGGGCCCCCTCCTTTTTGAGAATCGCAAGATCGCTATTATTTCGGGTCTGAGACCCAGGAAATGAGAGAGAGAGAGAGACAGACAGACAGAATACACAAGGTTTGGAATGTCTCCTGACATAAGCGGAACGGAACCACTGATCACTGCTATTGTCTCTTGGAGAAGGAATTGTGTATTGAGTACTGTACTATTCATTGAAACCCCTCAGGGGACAACCAGAGTGGTCTGGTTGAGGGATTGCATCATCCCAAACTGATTGACATGTGAGACCCTGTGAGTGAGGATAAAAGACGGGTCTGGGGAACACCCCTTTAGACGCACCAGGAGAAACGCTAGAAATCCAGTGACAACATTTTATAGTGAAAGCCGGTGGGAGCTCATGTGTGTCCTCCCTTGCCTGGGTGGTGGGCTCATCACGGAAGAACGGTTTAGCTAAAGGAGAGGACGCACTTGAACGGCCACGACAACGAGACACCTGACAGATCGAAATTATAAAGGAAAGCCGGCAAGTTTTTCTCTATCTCTCTCTCTCCAACATTTGCAACAACCAAACGACGGCAGCTTGTGTGAACTGCAGCGGACTTTGTATTTCCGTTGGATAATTCATTATCCCCTAGACGACGATAGATCTTAATTCTTATTGATTATTATTATACCCGCACTTTTAGGTTTAGCATTGATGACGTATATTATCTGTATATTTGCATTGATATTATTTTTGTGTATTTTTGATAATGAATACTGTTAAAAATAGTACCATCAGACTTCAATGGACGTCTCTATCTTTGCTGGTAAGTGACCCAGTTACGGGGTTTGTAACACTCAGAATAAATTTGCTTTCACAAAAAAACAATAGGATTGTTGAATCCAAAACCCACTGGATATCTAGGTTCATGGGGGGGGGGGGGCTTGGCCTTGCCAGGGAACAGCATTATTATAACACAGACACTCTGAGAGTGCTGAGTAATGGGAAATGATCTTCACACAGCATCGAACAGTGTTACTTGTAAAGATTTCTCAGCTACTGAATCTACTGCATGTAGTGCTTTAAAGCGTAAAAGCAATTGTAATGTAAATAATATTTAAAAAAACAAAGAGGTGCAATGAAAGTTTATTTTTGATAAACGTTGTTGGTAAAACTCTGAGAATCTCCACCCATAGGACTTTGGCAACATGTAAAAATAGTTCAAAGGTAAAGGTAAATATACAGACACTGTGGACACCAGTTCACAGTTGCAAACCTATTCAATATTCCAGACTCTAGCCACAGTTCCAGTCACAAACCAAGCCTACAAACTCACTGCATTCAAATTCCCTGGCTCTGGCGACATACTCCACTAACAGTCCAAATTCCATGGTTCACATTCAGTGCTAAGGGAGTCAATTGTCATCAGAATTTCCAACCAGTAGGATGCTGGATTACACTGGACGACTAAGATATTGCTGCCTGAATACTTTTGGGTGTGACTTATGGATTTTGGACTGCTGATCATGAAAATCATCATGATTATCACCATTATTTTGAAATTGCCTATGTTGCCCACAATGTAAGCTGAAAAGTTTTCTATCTTGTCCATGTATGCCTGGACATGCCTAGGCAGGACAGATGCTGCATGGCAGGACAGGTTTTAGAAAGGCTGTGAATTTCCATGAAGGATCTTAATATTTGAGACAGATGGTTCCCAGAATAACTGGTGCCAAGATTAAGGAAGGTATTTTTGTTGGTCCACAAATCAAGCAGGTCATCGATGACAGGCGACATGAAGAACTTCTAGGGGGAACCAGAGAAAATCAAATGGAAGGCATTCAAGGATGTTGAAAATTTCCTTGGCAAATACAGGGCACCAAACTACATGCAGCTGGTTGACAACATGCTTCAAGCATATAAAACTATGAAGTGCAATATGTTACTCAAGATTCATTTCTGCATTCTCATTTAGACTTCTTTCCTGAAAATCTTGGCACTGTCAATGGTAAATACAGTAAAAGGTTTCATCATGACATTGCGATCTTGGAGAAACAGTACCAGGGCAACTAAATCCATCAACGCTGGATGATTATCACTGGACATTTAAGCAAGAAGCCTCAGACATTGAGTTCAAAAGAAAATCATCACCAAAACACTTTAGCTTAGTTGCAAAGTGTCAGCACCATTATCCAATTAAATGCGTTATATTCAATAAAAGTTAATTTCTTGTTTC
Organism: Hypanus sabinus; assembly: GCF_030144855.1. Taxonomy (NCBI): domain Eukaryota; kingdom Metazoa; phylum Chordata; class Chondrichthyes; order Myliobatiformes; family Dasyatidae; genus Hypanus; species Hypanus sabinus. Next base: position 130,543,430 of record NC_082707.1, read on the forward strand.
TCCAAAAATGATACAAGTCATCTGAAATTATAATTGTGTTCAGCTTCAAGCAGTCTATCATAACCAAAAAAATATTTCTGAGGAAGCAATGCTTTCGAAAAAATTGTTCTCCAGTGTTATTGCTGTTTTACTATTTTGAAATAGAATCACGATGAATACAGCAAGAAAACAGGCCCTTTAGTCTAACTCGTCCAAGAAGACTAAGATGCCTATCTTAGTTAGTCCCATGTTCCCATATCTGGCCTACATCCCTCCATTCCTCTATATTTCCTATTCATACATCTGTCCATAAAATTTTCCTAAATGTATACTAAGAACTTTCTACAGGGGCACGATTGAGATGATCCTGACTGGCTGCATCACTGCCTGGTATGGGAACTGTACTTCCCTCAATCACAAGACTCTGCAGAGAGTGGTGTGGACAGCCCAGCACATCTGTAGATGTGAGCTTCCCACTATTTAGGACATTTACAAAGACAGGTGTGCAAAAAGGGCCCGAAGGATCAATGGAGACACGAGTCACCCCAACCACAAACTGCTCCAGCTATCATCATCCAGGAAGCAGTACCTTAGCATAAAAGCCAGGACCAACAGGCTTCTTCCACCAGGCCATCAGAGTGATTAACTCAAGCTAATGCTACTATATTTCTATGTTATAGTGATTATCCTGTTGTACATAATATTCATCATAAATTACTATAAATTGCACATTTCAACAGAGACGTAATATAAAGATTTTTACTCCTCATGTATATGACAGATGTAAGTAATAAGGTTAATTCAATTCAATTCATAAATCTCTTCTGCCTTTATATTTTGTCTTCATTTTGCTTTAAAAATAACAAAATCACATGTTACAGAAACATAAAAGACCGGTATTTTTACATACTTTCATTTCATCCATCCAGTCAATAATATGAAGCATCTCCTGGAAAATCTTCTGAAGGGCTAAATTCATTTCCAGCCTTGCTCGCCGAGCATTAAGCAGCTCCAAAAGATACTCCCATAGGCGCATGATGTTTTCTTTTCTGGCATTAATACGTGTGATGTCATGATAATTCTCAGCCTCCAGCTCCTGAGACACATCCACAAGGGTTTGCACACGTTCCTCATAGGCAGCGATATCTGTCTCAATTGCTTCGTGCTTCTTCATTGCTGCTTCCACAGCTGGAAGATCATAGCCAAAATTATCCTGTGGATAAATTGTACAAAGCAAACAATAAATACATAAGTGACTGCAAGAACTCGGGGATGAGTCACATTCCAATGACAGCATCTTACTGGAGAAAGCAGGCATGTACATGGACTATGGGAACTTTTCAGGCAAGGAGAAAGATGCTTGGAAGGCAATATATCGGAAACGTGCTTGGTGCTATCATACAATGACAAGAATCTTAAACACTTGTCCATTACTTTTGGTTCTAATTTTATAATAACATGCAAGAGCAAGGCATTAGAAGCCAGAAACACCAGCAGACTGAAACAGCCATTAGAAGTAATTGGCTAAAGGAAGAACTCAACACAGCTATGAAACACAACACCGACTACAAGATGAGAATATTTTAAAAGCAAAGTTTTTCTAAACCAAAATACATACTTTCCAGACCTGAATAATTGAATATATGCATTTAGTACCTCAGCCAATGTAATGAAAGTAAAATAAACACAAAGCACCTTTATCCAGGTTATAGGGTCTGAAGGAACAGATTCTGTAGTGACAACAGGAAGGACAGCTGATCGGTGCATTGTTCAACACCCAAATGTCATGATCAGCTCCAGATCCCGGCCCAGAACTGAGCTTATATCCAGACAATATAACCTCTAGTAGATAGTTGTATTAGAATGTTTTTATTGCTATTTGGAATCTGAAAAGTTTCTTTAATGTCATAAGAGTTTAAAAGGCATTTTAAAAGCACAAAGGGCCAGATATTGCTGGAAAAGTAACATATTTAACAGCAGATGCTAGAATATTAAAATGAAAAGTAGCTAGTGAATTCACAGAAATCAGCCTGGGTAATGTACTGAATATCTGTATAACTTAACTTTCTGAGATGAAGCTAATGAATGGTCAAGCTAATATTCAACAGCACTTTTTAGACAATGTGATCTCTGTTAGTGCAAATCAAAACTATTCTTGCCAAAAAGGAAACAATTTAAATTGTTCAATTTCATTCCTGTATTCTCCTTCCAGTAGTTGGTTTGACTCTAATTCAGTCACCCAACTCCATTGCCCTGTATTCCTCTGCTTCCTATTCGTTTTTTTTAAATTCACTGTTAGGGAGATATATAGAGAAATAAGAAGGAAAGGAATATGGGATCAGGATGGAGAAAAGAGAATAAAAATAACTTAATGAAAAATTAATGATTTTGGCAGTGGCATGCATGAGAATATAAATTTGACATTTTTTGCGGGGCATATTAAAATACACAATGTAATGTGCACGTGTACATACTTGTACATTCTTAATGGTTATTGGGAGTGAGCCAAGCACATGCTCTTCACTCCACTACTGCATGCATCCAGCTGAACTTTTATTGGGATCCAAGATGACCTTTTGTCTTACAACAGCCTTAACAACTCATGTGTTCTATGTAAGCCTGCATTCAACTGAAAGTTGCAGGACAAGTGTAATTAGTGACATGCATCACATTATGCTGTGGTCCAGCAAGATCTAGCCAAATATACTAAATTATATGACTCATGTTAGGAATGCAACCTATAGACCCAGTCAGATTAGTAAATTCCAATCAACTACCTACTAGTGTAAAGCAAAGCACAGCTTCATTTAAAACTGACAAAGAACTTTATTAATACTTTGCCTTCACCATCCTGAATTGCTGCTACACAAAATAATATTTATTGTGAAAAAATCTCTGGGTAAGGACAAAGAGTTAGAGACAAGACAATAATACAGAATTCAATATTAAAGGTATTCGCTATTAATGTAAATCCAAGCTAATGCAACAAATATATTGAAGTTTAATCATGTTGACAACCTCCACAGTCTGAGTGGTTGCAATACAATTTATGACGAGCAAATCACATTGTTCAGCAACGGCAAGACAGAACAGAGGTAGCAGCTGATCTGCTCCTTGGTTCTGTTCCACATGTTCACCTTCCTATTCCTCATCAAAACAGTCACAGACATTTGACAACAAGAAGGCAAGACTGGTCAGTGTTGGAAAATGGTTAGAAAACAAAACAGAAGAACATTGATAATACATTTCCTTCAAATAGCTGACTCTAAGGTCCTTTGTGAAAATTTTGCACTCATCTGCACTTAACAGTTTTGTATGAATAACTGCTCCACAGCCAATGCAAAACATTTTTCCAGAACATATATAGCAAGCTAAGGATGTCTGCAATTTGTCAGCCAAGTGTATTAATTTTGTTTGAAGCACATCATGCATAGTACACCTTTCTCTAAATGCCTTTGTATTGGGAAGAATGCATTATTCCACTACTTTTACTTCTTAAGGTCTGAAGAAATACTTGTCAATATTAGAAAAATATTAACTACAGATGACAAAATCTTCTTGGCTTAACTATTATCTCCCTCAGAGTGAGCTATTTGATGAAGGGAGGTTTTGACTAATGCCACAAAGCACTCTTTAAGAGAACATAATTTATTTAGAGGTACTTCTGCAAATAGTGTTTTTGAAAATAGAACTAGCTACACACACAAAGTGCTGGAGAAACTCAGCAGACCAGGCAGCATCTAAGAAAAAGACTAAACGATAGACATTTTGGTCCAAGACCCTTTATCAGGACAGGGAAACAAAAGATGAGACGTTAGAGCAAGAGGAAGTAGTACAAGGTGGCAGGTGATAGGTGAAACCAGGAGAGGGGGAGGGGTGGAGTAAGGAGCTGGGAACTCAATTGGTGAAAGAGGTGAAGGGCCGGAGAAGGGGGAATCTGATAGGAGAGGATAGAAGGCCATGGAAGAAAGGGAAGGGGGAGGGTGTATCTGGAGGGGTTGATGATGCAGGTAAGGAGATAAGATTGGGGGGGGGGGAGAAGCGGGAGTGGAGAATATTGGGGGGGGGGTGGGCAGCAATTACTGGAGGTTTGAGAAATCGATGTTCATGTCATCAGGTTGGAGGCTACACAGACAGTTTATAAGGTGTTGCTCCTCTGACCTGAGAGCGGCATCTTCGCAGCAGTAGTGGAGGGCGTGGACTGACATGCCAGAAAGGGAACGGGGAATAGAATTGAAATGGGTGGCTACTCGGAGACCCTGCTTTTTCTGTCGCACGGAGCGTAGGTGCTTGGCACAGTGGTTTCCCAATCAATGTTGGCTCTCACCAACATACAAGAGGCCACACTGGGAGCACTGGATATGGTAGATGACACTAACAGATCCACAGGTGAAGTGTTGCCTCACCTGGGTCTAATGGGGGTCCTGAGTGAAAGTGAGGGGGGAGGTGTAGGGGCAGCTGTAGCACTTGTTCCGTTTGCAAGGATAAATGCCAGGAGGGAGATCAGTGGGGAGGAATGAATGGACAAGGGAGTTGTGTAGGGAGCAATCCCTATGGAAAGCGGAAAGTGGGGTGGGGGTTGGGGGAAGGGAAAGAGGTGATTGGTGGTGGGATCCCATTGGAGATGGCAGAAGTTACGGAGAATTATGAGCTGGACGCAGAAGCTAATGGGCTGACAAGTGAGGACAAATGGGCACCGTTGATGGTAGGAGGAGGAAAACCCATTTCTTTGAAGGAGGAGGACATCTCATTAATTCTGGAATGAAAAGCCTCATCCTGGGAGCAGATGTGGAGAGGAAGAGGAACTGAGACAGGGCTAGCATTTTCACAAGCGACAGAATGGGGAAGATGAATAGTCCAGGCACCTGTGATAATCAATGGGTTTATAAAGGGAACCTAGATGAACTGTCTCCAGAGATAGAGACAGGGAGACTGAGAAATGGGAGGGAGGTGTTGGAAATGGACCAGGTAAATTTGGGAGCAGGGTGGAAGTTGGAAACAAACTTGATGAAGTTGACGAGCTCAGCAAGGGTGCAGGAAGCAGGACAATGAAGTCGTTGCTGGAGCATAGGGGAAGTTGAGGAGTGATACCATTGTGGGCTTGGAACGTAGACAGTTCCACGTAGCCCACAAAACAGCAGACATAGTACGAGTGCCCGTGTGAGATGTAGCCATTCAAGTACTTATGACTACACCTTTTGTTTGAAGGAAGTGGGAGGAGCCTAAGGAGAAATTATTGAGAGTGAGGACAAGTTCCACCAGATGGAGTAGAGTGGTGAAGGAGGGAAACAGGTGGGGTCTGTTGTCTAGAAAGAAACTGAGAGCTTTCTGGTGGGGGATGGAAGTGTATAGGGACTGGACATCCATGGTGAAAATAAGACGATCAGGGCCAGGGAGTTTGAAGTAATTGAAAAGATCTGGAACATGTGAAGTGTCATAGATGCAGGTATGAAAGGACTGAACCAACGGGGATAAAACGAAGTCAAAAAATGCAGATATACATTTCGTGGGGCAGGAACAAGTAGAAACAATGGGTTTACCTGGACAGGTAGTTCTGTGAATCTTGAGTAGGAAATAGAAATGGGGTGCGGGAACTGTGAAGTTGGTGGCAGTGAATGGGAGATCCCTAGAGCCAATAAGGTCAGTGATGGTGTGGGAGTCAATGGTCTACTGCTCCTTAACGGGGTCTTGTTCAAGGGGTCAGTAAGGGCGGGGTCTGAGAGTCACCAGACTACGACAGAATCCCCCCCCCCCCCCACCTTACCTGTGGGTTTGATGGTGAGGTTAGGATTAGTGCGGAGAGAGTGGAGAACAGCGCATTCAGAGGGAGTGAGGTTTGAATTGGAGAGATGAGTGGTAAAGTTGAGATGGTTGATGTCTCATTGGCAGTTAGCAGTGAAATGATCCAGAGCAGGCAGAAGACCAGGGTGTGGTCTCCAGGAAGAGGAGGAAGGTTGAAGATGGGAGAAGGGATCATTGGTATGGGGTGGAGAGTCCTCGCCAAAGAAGTAGGCATGGAGACAGAGGAAAAGCTCAGCGTCATGGCGGGCGTAGAACTCGCTGAGGTGTGGGTGCAGGGGGAGAAAGGTGAGGCCCTTACTGAGGATAGAATGTTTTGTCTTACAGAGGGAAGGTCAGAGGCAATTGTGAAGATCCAGCACAGATGAGAGTTGGGATCAGAGGGCGGAGGGGGTTGGTAGTCTCTGAGGAGAGGGGATGGTTGGGGTTTTCAAGGAAGGTGGGGTGGGAGGACCCAAGAGCTGATGGTGGGGCCTGAGACACACAGAACTGTAAATTGGTGGTGGAGGAAGAGGAGACTGTGATTACTAGAACTAGATTGCCGGTATTTACAGCATGGGCAGAGATGTGTTGATGGCAGTTTGCCCAATAAATATTTTGCCTGAGGAGAGGCACTGATTTATAATTTTGGAAGTAAGCGACCTGAGTGAGTTCTGTGTGTATTGTAATTCTTGGTTTGGAACCAAACAGGAACTTTGACCTAAAAGTTAAACTCTATTTGTCTTTCCACAGTTACTGCCTAACCTGCTTGACACTTTTACAATTTTCTGCTTTCAGTTTAGATTTCCAGCATCACTCCTTTGTTTTTATTTTCATATTTCAAATCTGATTTTGTATATGTTAATATTTCAGTGTTGTAGGGAATTCACAATTTGTACCATTGTCAGAACAGGATTTGAATTGCTAAGTACAGTAAGGTTAAAAGAGAGCACAATCATAAGAATAGATTTCATACTATAATCAGACAGAGGGAGAGGTCGTTATAAAAAATTTAATTTCCCTGTCTTATACAATTTGAAAATATAACATATTTAATGTATGCTTTTCTCATGAATGTTGTGTCTCTAATGTTACGTGCTTGTGATGCTACAGCAGGTAAGATTTTCATTGCACCCCTGCATACACATACTTGTGCGGATGACAATAAGCTTGAAACGAGCTGAAGAGGCATCTTTGAACATTATTGTTAAGGCTGCACTAGTTACTGACTGCTGCTTATGCATGCACATTTTTGTAACATAATGGATTTCTGCTTTACCTGCGACACCAGTCGTTGATTCTCATACAGCCAGGTCTCCCTCATGAAGGCCTTGCGATCAAAACGGCGGGCTAGCTGCTCCAGTTTCTCCTGCCTGATCAGTTCATTCCTGAGGACCAGCTCACGTTCGTGCTCTGCCTTCTCCAGTCTTTCCCAGCCCTATCCAAAAATCACAGTCAATGACACATTGAGATTAATTTTATTGAAAAGGATTTGCTTTCTCTATATGGCTCTGATTTTAATCATGGGGTGCAAGTCTTTAGCCTAGTTGGACAGCACTTTCATGATTTTTGTGAAATAAGCAAGCAGGAACGAAATTGAAGTGTGTTGTGCTGCAGGCCCATCATTGATTGATCGGCTGGGGAAAAAATGGCCACTTTACTTCCCTTCCTCTCAGTTCATTATGATCATTGAGGAAAACTCCCAATTGCACAGCTTTAACAAGCTGCTGTAGAGCAACACAGGCTTCTAACTTTATAAATAAACTGTGAAAGTACATAAGTATTCAGGATAATCCAAACATTTTCTTTTTATAGTTATTGTGACTGTGTGTAATTTCATGTTCAATTTACTTGTTTTTTCGATCATAAAAGTAAACCAAAATCTCCTGTGCTGTTCAATAACATCAGGACTTAAAGTTGGTAATCAAAACATTATCTAGGTTCCTGTTTCTCTGTATTACCTATGGTGTGCCTAATTAACAACGTTCTAAAGTTGTTCATGAAATGTCCTCACAATGACTGGTTAACCTTATAAATGGCATCATAGAGTCAGAGGTGTGTAGCACAGAATGGGCCTTTCAGTCCATAGAGAACCATTTAAACTGCCTACTCCCATTGACCTCCACACCGCTACCATCCACGTACCTATCCAAAGTTCCCTTAAACATTGAAATTGAGCTCGTATGCACCACTTGTGCTGACAGCTCATTCCACACTGTCACGACCCACTGAGTGAAGAAGTTCCGAATTCACGTTCTCTGAAACCTTTCACCTTGCACCTTCAACCCATGACTTCTAGTTGTCGTCCCACCCACCCTCCGTGGTAAAAATGACACAGCATGCAAAACGGAAGTTTTACGTGAAGCACTGCTGAATGGTTCATTAATCTCTGAGCTGCACATGGGGAGGAGTAGTAAAGGCTCTCACAGGATGTTCACTTAAATCAACTACAAAAAGGCCACCGATTGCTGTGTCATAAACCCTCTGCAAATAAAAAAACTTCATCCGGAACAACAACAGAAGACATATATATCCAACAGTTAAACAGGGTTAAAGTCCATTGAATTTATTAAGCAGAGAGAATGAACTTCTTACTCTATTAATGTCCGAGATAAGTTTGCCCTCATGCGGTGTGTACACTTTCTGGTTGTTTGCCCTCATCCTGCTCTGGATGGAGAACAGCAATACTTCAAGGTTCCCCTTCTCCTGGAATCTGTCGAGAGATTGCAACTTCAATAGCTGCTTTACAATTTAAACAGAGCTGCTTCTGAAATTTGGCATTGGCAACATGATTGTGAAAAGCGTGCTGTGCACTGGAAACTAAGCATTGTCAGCATTGCGTAGAAGAAAGTCACAAAGCATAGAAAGAGATGCCGCAGATGCCAAAGCAATGCTGTGTGGCTCCACCAGTTTGGCTTTGTTATTATTAAAAATCTATTTTTAGGTCATTGTAAGTTACGTTCAAGATTCCACTGACAGATACTTTAACTAATATTAAAAATACAAGCCAGCATCAACAACTATTTAATCAAACAGAATTAGAAATTAGCAATGATATGATTTAAGTTTTGTTTTTAACTATTAGTTCTTGGAATGTGACCTACAATATATGATGCTGAGAGAGGTAATTTGGCCTACTGAGTCAAGAATGGCTGTGAGAACATCCCATTTCCCCACTAATCTTCCTGCAACCCTGTATCACTAGGCCTATTAATAGCCTGATTCTCATATCACCCACCTACACTCAGGGCATCTTACAGTGTCCAGTTTACTTACAAATTGGCACACCATTTGGGATATGAGTGGAAACTGGTGCATCTGTGGAAATGCATGCAGTCACAGGTGGAATGTTCAGACTCCACTGAGATAGCACTGGAGGTCACAATCAAACCTTTTTCTGTGCTTCTTCCTCTCAAATTGCAGGGTGAATTCTATCATATTGTAATCACTTCTCCTAATGGTTCCTTTACCTTAAGCTACCTAATCAAATCTGGTTCATTATACAACACCAAAATCCAGAATTGCATTTTCTCTAGTGGGCTCAACCACAAACTGCCCTAAAAAACCATCTCATAGGCATTCTACAAATTCCTATTGGTATCTGGTACCAACCTGACATTTCCAACCTACCTGCATAATGGAAGCCCCCATAACTAAGGTAACATTATCCTTCTTGCTTGCTTTTACTATCTCCCATTGTAATTTGTACCCCACATCCTGGCTACTATTTAGAGGCCTGTCCATGATTCCCATCAGGGTCTTTTTACTCTTGCATTTTCTTAACTTTACCCACAAGAATTCTACACCTTCTGATCTTATGTCTCTTCTTGCAAAGGGTTTTATTTTATTTTCTACCAACAGGGACAACCCACCCACTCTGCCCATCTCCATCTCTTCTATAAGATATGGATCCATGGGTATTCAGTATCTAGCTGTGTTCTTCTTTTACTATGACTCGGTGATGCCCAAAACATCATATTGTAGCCTATCCCATTGAAACAGCTCCGTCCTTCCCCAATACTGGTGACAATATCCCACAAACTCAAACACACTTCTCCTACACCAATCTCTGAGTTATGCATTTAACTCTCTGATCTTATTAACCCTGTGTCAATTTGTACATGCCTCGGGTAACAAACCAGTAATTATTAACTTTTAGATTCCACATTTTAATTTAGTTCCTAGCTGCACAAATCCCCACAGCAGAACCCTTTTTCCTTGTTCTGATAGCCATATGGATTGCAATGACGAGATCTTTCCTCTCCCACTCCAAACTCCTCTGCAAGTCAGGTGAACTGTCTCAACCCTGGGCACAGCTTTTGGGACCTTCAATCCTTGCAACAGAGAGTTGTGTTATTCCCCTGCCAATACTAACCCCAATTACAACTATAATTTTCTTCTCTCCCTGAATCACAGTTCAGTTGCTTATCCTTCCTACAGGTCCCACTCCCATCTGCACAGGGAATAAGAATCTCAACCTGTTGGACAAGTTCCAGGACTAAGGGTCCTCAGCTCTACCTCTCAGGATACCCCTACCTGCTTCACTCAGAGTCAAAAGCTCTTGCCCCTGACTACAGTCTGATTGTGAAACACCTGGCCCTCTCAAGCTTGCTCAATCATTTAATGATCATGGCTGATCTATGCTGACCTCAATTCCCCTTCTCTTCACTATACCCAGTTCCATCATAAATACTTCCACAAGTCTAAATTCCACTACCTTCTGGGACAGTGAATTCCAGAGATTCATCACCACCCCCTACAAAAATAAATTTCTATTTTAAATGGCTAGACGCTTATCTCGTAACTCCATCCACTTGCTTGATACTCTCCGACTGGGGAAAGCACTTTCACACCGACTTAGTCACTGTATTTATTTGTTGAGATATGGTTCGGAATAGGCCTTTCTGGCCCTTCGAGCTGTGCTATCCTGCAATTACTGATTTAATTCTACCCAATCATGGGAAAATTTACAATGACCAATTGGCCTACTAATCAGTAGTTCTTTGGACTGTGGGAGGAAACCAGAGCACCCAAAGGAAACCCACAGGGTCACAGGGAGAACGTACAAATTCCTTACAGGCAGTGGCGGGGATTGAACCAGGATGTCCAGTGCCGTAAAATGCTGTGCTAACCACTATGTTACTGAGCCACCCTTGGGATTTTATATATCTCAATAAGGACACCCCTTACTCTCTAAATTCCAAAGAATATAATTCCAATCTGTTAAGCCTCTTTTGTTAGGTCAGCTCTGTCATACCAGGAATTAACTTGGTGAATCTATGATCTATGAATCACTCAACCTGTTATTATCTAATGCAGAGGTGCCATTCTCAAACAATGCATATTCAATAACTCCACAGCATGATCATAGGTCAATAATGATCCCCTTCAGTGAGATATAAGAAAGCGTGTAAAAATGGTAGCTGTAAGTGAAAACATTTAACATTCCAATTCTACAACTGACTTTGAAGGTTTTTCCACTGTGCGGTAAGTGTTAAAGGCCTGTAGCTGCTGCTGCACTCCGGTCAATGAGTTGGCAAACTTCCGACTGTTGAGGACAATGATGGTTTGCTCGATCCACGTTAGCAGGTCAGATGCCAACTCTTCATATTTCTCAATCATTTTCTGGGTTTCAATTGCACTGTCCAGCACCTAAGAAAAGTACAATGTCTGGGTAAACATACACTTCTCAATGTTTTCTTCCCCTCCATCATCAGATTTTTGAATCAACAATGAACACTACTTCAGTAATTTTTCCTCTCTTTTTGCACTTTTTTTATATATACTTATAATTTATAATTTTTATTATTTATTGCAATGTACTGCTGCACTAAACAAATTTCATGACATGTGCTAATGATATTAAACCAGATTCTGATTCTTCACATACTATGAGCTCACAGAGAAATATTTAATCATAATAGCATAAGGGTTAGCTTCAATTGAGATAAAAAGTAGTCAAGTGAATTTCTATCTTCGGGAAAATGCAATTGCATGTTAGCCTGTATGACCTTGTCTGGGAAAAAGGTAACTCAGAGGGAAAGAAGCAATCCTTTCAAGATGCCTCAGTGCTTCCAAGATACCTGCCTCCTGCTACAATTTGATTGACTGCAAGATGTACAATATATCCACATTGTGCTGGAAAAACAGGCTTCTGCAAGCTACTGTTCTACAAAAAAAACCTCACTTTTGTTACTGGCAGTTACATGGCATGTAAAGGGTCGTATGGACTGTTTTTAGGGCAGCTCCAGTATTTGGTGCGTCACCAAGGACTCCTGCAAGATTCTGGCTGGTTGATCACAGCCTGGTACGAAGGCTCCAATGCATAGGATTGCAAAAGGCTGCAGAGGATTGTAGACACCCCCAAGCTCCATCATACACACTGCCCTCCCTACTGCAAAGAATATCTTCGTGAGGCAGTACCTCAAAGGCAGCATCCATCACTTTAAAATGTTGTTAAGGTGCCTTGTAAACAGTTTTGGCATTACAGGATTGTTTTCTGATTGCAAACAGCATCCATCACTAAGGACTCTCACTATTTGGGACAAGCCATTGTCTTGTTACTACCATCAGGGAGGAGATAAAAGAGCAGTTAATAATTTAAGAACAGCTGGTTTAAAACTGCTCCTAATACTTGTATTGGTCTACAAGAGATTTAAGGCAGCCAGATATGATTTAGCTTTGGCTAGTGTAGAGGCATAAACCACATGCACACAAAATCGACAGGTTACAAACTTCAATTAAAGTTTTGTTCTAATACACCTGCAGTCTTGGTCTAATATCCAAAAAAAGGCAAAGGGCAAAATTCATTGGTGTCATTGCATCTGATACAAGCTATCTGTTTCCACAAGGCTACCAGGTTGGTTAGAGCTAATTCAGCAGAATATAAATTGCATTTGGAGGTTTTGTCTGTGTGATTCAATGATTCAATAGTCATTTGAGTCACCAGGCCATAAATATGTTCTACAAAGCTTTCTGTATCATTGGGATATAGAAACCATGGTCGGGAGTGTTGCTGTGAAGAGTGCTCAATGTGAGATTATTTTGAGACTAGAAGGCCTGAAAGCATTTTTTTTCTCAAGTGGGAGTTCCTTCCAGTTTTTGCTTTCCACTGCTGGCTTTGTGCCTGCGAACCTAATGGGTCAGGGCCATCAAGTGGCAACGTACATAGCTCAATGCAGTAACCTGGAAAGCTTGCTATGGGAGGTGCAGAGGGGTTAGAAAGAATCGTGGGGTATCTAATTATTGGGGTGAGGGGGGTAGATGGTGAACAGGTCGTGGTTTCAATGATAGTCTTTGGAACAGGCTGAAGGGAAAAGGTGATGGGGAATCCCTTTCCAGCTCAACAATGCTCCAGGGTACTTGAGGGAACAGATGGTCAGATTTGTCCAGAGGTGGGCGGGGGATGGGGAAAATGGAGAGGTAGTTGATACCGCAGGAATCACTCTTGGCTTACTTTCCATACAAACTGCATTATGAAGGACTTAGCTCATTCAACCTACTTTTTGCTACTGTGTATTTTAAGACCTGGGAGGTATATCCAATAATTGAAAAAAGGAAGAACTAATATACTGAATGCATGAGTACGAGGGGTGATTGATAAGTTTGTGGCCCAAGTTAGAAGGAGTCAATTTTAGAAAACCTAGTATATTTATTTTTCAACATAGTCCCCTCCTACATTTACACACTTAGTCCAGCGGTCATGGAGCATACGGATTTTGACCTCCAGAAAGTGTCCACAGCAGGGGTGATTGATAAGTTCGTGGCCTAAAGTAGAATGAGATGAGTTATGCAGCTCTCGTTACATGCACGTGCAGTTCAACTCTTTGAGTGATTAGGCAGAAAGTTTGAAATTAATAACTCATCATAAGGCCATGAACTTATCCATCACCCCTCATATCTCCCACACAGGAGATTAGTGTGCAAACTTAAAGCACACGGTATTGGGGGTATGGTATTGATGTAGATAGAGAATTGGTTTGCAGACAGGAAGCAAAGAGTGGGAGTAAACGGGACCTTTTCAGAATGGCAGGCAGGGACTAGTGGGGTACTGCAAGGCTCAGTGCTGGGACCCAAGTTGTTTACAATATATATTAATGATTTAAATGAGGAATTAAATGCAGCATCTCCAAGTTTGCGGATGACACAAAGCTGGGCGGCAGTGTTAGCTGTGAGGAGGATGCAGGGTGACTTGGATAGGTTAAGTGAGTGGGCAAATTCATGGCAGATGCAATTTAATGTGGATAAATGTGAGGTTATCCACTTTGGTTGCAAGAACAGGAAAACAGATTATTATCTGAATGGTGGACGATTAGGAAAAGGGGAGGTGCAACGAGACCTGGGTGTCATTGTACACCAGTCATTGAAGGTGGGCATGCAGGTACAGCAGGCGATGAAAAAGGCAAATGGTATGTTGGCATTCATAGCAAAAGGATTTGAGTACAGGAGCAGGGAGGTTCTACTGCAGTTGTACAAGGCCTTGGTGAGACAGCACCTAGAGTATTGTGTTTTGGTCCCCTAATCTGAGGAAAGACATTCTTGCCATAGAGGGAGTACAAAGAAGGTTCACCAGATTGATTCCTGGGATGGCAGGACTTTCATATGAAGAAAGACTGGATCGACTAGGCTTATACTCACTGGAATTTAGAAGATTGAGGGGGGGGGGATCATATTGAAACGTATAAAATTCTAAAGGGATTGGACAGGCTAGATGCAGGAAGATTGTTTCAGATGTTGGGGAAGTCCAGAATGAGGGGTCACAGTTTAAGGATAAAGGTGAAGCCTTTTAGGACCGAAATGAGGCAAAACTTCTTCACTCAGAGTGTCGTGAATCTGTGGAATTCTCTGCCACAGGAAACAGTTGAGGCCAGTTCATTGGCTATATTTAAGAGGAAGTTAGATATGGCCCTTGTGGCTAAAGGGATCGGGGGTACGGAGAGAAAGCAGGTACAGGGTTCTGAGTTGGATGATCAGCCATGATCATACTGAATGGCGGTGCAGGCGCGAAGGGCCGAATGGCCTACTCCTGCACCTATTTTCTATGTTTCTATGTATGAATACAATATCAAATTGCATCAATTGAGGCTTTGCATTTCTCATCCAAAGCTTAGTTGAGAATAAGTGACACTGTAAGTGATGCTGAAGTGACACTAAATTTGTTCTACAGTTCTGAACAGTGGAAGCAAAGGACACACAACCTGAATCTTCTAGCCACAATGTTTGAGCACCAATGATATCAAATATACAGTCATACATGCTTGAATACTGTTGTGTCACAGCCTGATACTAAACAGATGAGAAAATGGACTTGCACAGCTACTGATCTCCGAAATATAGGAAAAGCAGGTAGACCGTGACCCCAAATCGCCAATTCAATACTGACTTGATGTCAGCACTATCAGCTACCAGCTGAGCTGTTTTTATAAAAATGTTTGATTATAGTTACTAATTCTTGATCACATTTCCTACTTCATAACCTCCATCCCTCCCGAATGAAAAAAAAAGTAAGTTTGTGACCATCAGGAGAAATGTGTGTTGAAACTTGGCTCTGTTTATAATGATGCAGCAAATTGTTGGCATGGAATCTGTAAAGAAATCATCCAGATTAGTTCCTCTACCCTCTTTAAACAGTTCCCCATTTTTTTTTCTTTTATAGCTATTGCTCCAATTCATTTTGAAAATTACCACTTCTTCCATCGCCAGTTCAGGTTATGCATTCTAGATCTCAACTCCCTGCATTGGAAGAGGTCCTTCCCCTCTTTGACCATTCTTTCAGTGGAAGTAAGTTCTGTTTATTTTCCTCTTACTAAAACAGCATTGTATTGAACAGCTTTACTCTTTCACTGCTCTCAGGAACAAAAAAATAAATCCCATTTTCTTGAGTGCTCTCTGACTAGTATCTTAAACAATAAGAGTTTTCCAGGAAAAGGCAAAAATGGCAACTCTCAAGAATTTCTCACAGGTAATGGGTGATCAATCTTCTCGTCAGTATACCAGAACTGTATTCTGCTACCATTACTTTATTGGATGAAGCCTGTTACCTAAACATAGAACCATAGAACATTACAGCACAGAAACAGGCCTTTTGGCCCTTCTTGGCTGTGCCGAACCTTTTTTCTGCCTAGTCCCACAGGCATTCTTTACGACACAAACCTTGCCAATCCTTTTCCCCTCCACTGCTAATGCCTTCATCTTGGAGAAATAATGGTAAAATGCCACAACATAGGTAATGATTGATTTTTCATCCGGATTCTCTGTAAAGACATCTGGGAGGGGAAAGAAATAGGAAAAAAGAGAATGCTTACTTTTTCTTCAAGATCAGTTAATAAAAGGGAAAATGCACTTTGATCACAACAATGAGATGTTATTCAATCAATCATGCAAATTGCACTATCTGAATTGGATCAAAAAGATTAGCTAAAATAAAAACCTAAACACATTACCTAAAAAGTTGAATAAAGCCTTTGAATTCCATGATCATTGAGGAAAAGAAAGCCAATTAGAGTTTTGCAAAAAGACAAAACTGGGTTTTTTTGAACAATAGGATGTGTTGTTCTGAGAAATGCCCACATTTACTGTGCTTTCCTAACTGCCCCTGAAGTGAGTAGGCAATTATGAATATTCATGTGCTCATTTCAAGGGCACTTAGGAATGGGTCTGTACTCATACTTAGGATGGAGTAAAGATGGCAGATATCCTTCTTTGAAGGACATCTCAATGAAAATGGTGGAGTTTTAACTACAATCTGGTGGTTTTGTAATTACCATTACTAAGGCTTCCTTTATATTTTTAAATTACCTGTCTACTTAGTTACTTGAATGGTGGAAATCAAATTCATGCCCATGTATAAATGCCAAGAATTTTGGCCGCAAGTCCGGGAACTTATTATTAACATATTAGATTACTTACATTATGCTATTGTTGCCGCCCATAAATTTTACATTTGGTAGTTTTACTCACAAAGCATTCAGACAAAAGGCTGCTAATGTCACATTACTTCAACCTTGTAAATACAAACAAATTTAAAGCAATCCTAGCCTAACAGTCAGAGAATTGGGGCTTTTAAGTATTGCTTCCCCTTCAATGTGATGTGTGTTCTGAACACCTGAAATGGAATATATTTTACAGCCCACTGTTCCATTGCAGGCTTCAAATCATGGAAGTCTATTTGGCTATATACACCCATAATTGTCTGGTAAGTTTTTCATGAAACTTACCCTCAGGATCCAACAGTTTGGTCACATTCAGATGCCTCTCGGAGACATCAAAGGCATTCTGTAAGTTGTGCATGGCATTAGACTTTTTCAGTTTGTCAAACTCAATCAAATCAGGCCTGATGAAGGAAAAACACACTGTAAGTACTTCTGATTTTCTATTTGTTGTTATTGTCGAATAAAGCTATGAATGAATTTTCATAGTGCTCTGACATTTTTGCCAAAATGCCCAATAGACAATCCAGATCCATTTTAAAACGACCTTACTGTGTTGTCCACACAATTCCAAAAGCTGGCTCCTAAAACTAAAAGTTATGCACCCCACTGGCAACAGTGACTTATTGTAAGTGCTTTAAACCAAGTTTGAACCCAAATACTCCTCTTTCCTTTATTATAGCACAGGTTCAAACATGAGCATAAAATCTAAATAATTCAATTAAATAAATGAATGAAACTCTAGCATGAGTGGCTTTTTTTCTACTTAGTATATATATTATGACTGATGACACAGAAGGATAGCTTAGCCCACTGACAGTACTTATTGGCTCAGCATGCGTGTCCACTACAGATTATGGCATTATCTAAAACACAAAATCTTTGGTTTAAAAATCAGGGTACCATTATACCAATAAAAATACTATGATGATTTTGTATCAGGTACTTGGGCCAGAGTTGGACAGCAGTGAACAGAAGAAAATCACTGGGCACACAAAGATAGATTAATCAAGTGGAAATTATATTTGACAGGAAATTTAAGATGTAGGTATAATTTCTTGAGATAATATAAAGTCTCAATTTTAAAAGGGTTCTTAAATTATTATGTAATGCCCTGGTTCATACTTTTCCTGTTATGCTGTATGTATTTTATTTAGCAGCTTTGTAAGACCAGCCTGTTCTGTTTTCATGCTTGTTTGGGTTATTGTTGAAGATGAAAGACGGGAGAAATGTGTGTCATCCAATTAGGATGGTCAAATTAAGGGGAGGTTTCTCTGGTGAGGGACACTAAGGTTAAGCTTGGAGTTTTTGTTTGAGAAGAGATGAAGAGAGAAGACGCAAGAGAGAAGAGGTCGTAGGATGGGACCGTGATTTGACGAAGCCAGGGGCATTGAGCAGCATTGACTGTGGACAGGCTTTGAGTTCCAACTTGTGCACATTTGACTGTTTCATTAAAATGGCCCCTTTTCTTTTCCCTGTTGCTCTTTTCCTCATCAACCCTTTAGTTGAATTAAGATTCATAAATATAATCTTTAAATCGTAGGCAGTGTATTGTCTGCTATTTTGTGGCACTGATGTGTAACAGGGTAGCAACTTACACGGCATCCACACAAACAGGGGTTTGGGGCAGGAGAGCGCCTCAGTCTCATGAGTCTGTGAGGCTGGAGGTTGTCTTCCCTGGACTTACACAGCCAAGGAAACCAGGGCTTTCAATGATGATAGAAAAAGATGATTTCCTCTGTTTAGACAAATTCATGTCATCTCCTATGAGATGTTTTCTGAAAATCCCAGCTATATTACTTCTGCATCTTCTAAATTCAACAAATGCAAGTTAACTTTGATAGATTTTTCCTTGATTATCCCACATAGCTGAACCTTTGCTCATGTGCTAAGCTTTATACAATGGAGACACAAAAGATGCTGGAATCTGGAGCTATAGACAATCTGCTGGAGGATCTCAGTGATCAAGCAGTATCTGTGAAGCAAAAGGAATTAAGTTTCAGAGTGAAGAAGTCTTGCATCAGGACAGGTTATAAGTCTTACTTATTTTCTCTTTTCCTTCCCATTGAACTCCTGTCCTCATCCAAGTGTACATTTGTTTGCCTCTTCATATGTGAAGAGAATGTAGATCAGAGAAATGAAGCTGCTCGTGCCTGCTTCTCTCTCAATGTGTTGTGAAAACCAGAATGGGCAATTCAGCTTCAGCTTATTTCATTACAAGCTCCACATCCTTAATGTTCATTTAGCTCTAAGTAATTTTCCTCCCTTTCCAAAGACATACCAGTTGGTAAGTTAATTGGTCTTTGCAAATTGTTCCATGATTACGCTAGGGTTAAATCGGGGATTGCTGGGCAGCAATGGCTCAAAGGGCTGGAAGAGCCTACTCCATGCTGCATCTCAATGAATAATAAATAAGTATATATTTGAAATGATCCTGATGAATCAGTTTCTCATCTTTAGTGACCTCCAACAATTGCTCCCTGACTAAAGTTAGTTACATCCTCCTAACTAGTGATAGACAAAGCCACACATTACCTGTGTTTGTGGATAAGGGCATTAAATGCCAAGCCATCTTTCCAACTTGATGTGAAGTTTCTGATGTTTACATTAGGGTATCTAGGTATTATATAAAAAAGAAAAAAAATTAATTTGAGATCATTTTACTTTTCATCTTTGATGGAAGTTCACACCAAAGTTTGCAGGTGTTTGCATTAAAGGTTGGGTCCACTGTAAGCTTCACACAAAGCAGCAGTAGTAACTCACTCTGCTGTTTTCATCTGACACCAAAGGAGAAGCGCATCCTTTGCTGATCGAGTCTCACTATAGTCATCGGTTTCCACCGTGATATCCTGGATCTGAAATGACAGATTAATCAACAGCCTTTTTAAAAAAAAAGATTAGAATGACATTTGAACTGCATTCACAAGAACTCTAGTAAGAACAATTGAAGTGAAAAATACATTTGTAGTCCAATCTCCATTTAAAACTCTGGAAAATTAAAACAAATCTAATTTTTATGTAAGTTGCAAACTGAAGGTCAAACTGTCTAGGAAGTCAACAACTTAAAAATTATGAAGAGAATGAGAGAAAACAGCAAGTGAGGGAGAAGGGTAACGAACTGAGGGAAAGTGGAAAGGGTTAGTGGGTGTAATGTATTATGTGAGTATTCGTAGGTCAGAGTGCGTATGATGCCAGAACGTGGGGTTTTGTAAAATGGAAGTCTGGTGAATAAACGTGTGTGTTTAATAGTGCGGTGCCCAAGTTACATTAACGCTACATGGTGTCAGAAGTGGGATTCAAACCCACGCTTCCATTTGGAGACCAGAAAAACCATATCCAGATTAATCCAACTATTGCACCAGTCGTGCATGCTCCAAGGAAGGTTCCGGTAGCTCTCAGGGATCGAGTAGTGGAGGAGCTACGTAGAATGGAACAGATGAGAGTCATAATGAAAGAAATAGAACCGACCGACTGGGTGAATAGTATGGTGACAGTGGTCACGGAGAAAAGGATTAGGATTTGCATAGATCCACAAGATCTCAACCGAGCCATCAAAAGAAAGCACTATCCGCTGCTCACGGTTGAAGAGGTTGTCTCCCGCATGCCTAATGCGGAATACTTTTCAGTATTGGATGCAAATCAAGGTTTCTGGCAGACCAAGCTGGATGAGGAAAGTTCCAAATTATGCACTTTCAACACGCCCATAGGGAGATATCGTTTCCTGCATCTACCCTTTGGGATTTCTTCTGCATCAGAGGTATTCCAGAGGTCAGTGGCACAAATGATTGAAGGCCTGGATGGAGTGGTCAGTATCATTGATGATTTGCTGATATGGGGTGACACTACTGAGGAGCATGATCCGAGATTGAGGAAGCTTCTGGAGAGAGCACGTACAACCTAAAACCGAACAAAAGTAAATGTAGGATCAGAACTACAGAGGTCAAATAAATAGGTCACGTACTCAGCGCTGATGGGCTAAAACCAGATAATGAAAAGGTCAGGGCTGTGGTACAGCTTCCACCACCTGAAGACAAGCAAGGACTTTTGAGCTTCATGGGCATGATACAGTATCTTGCCAAATTCATTCCCAACTCATCGGAGGTCAGTGCTCCACTTCGAAAGCTACTAGAGAGCAACACTGAATGGCTTTGGGAAGATGAACAAAAGAAAAGTTTTGAGACATTGAAGCAGTTGGTTACCAATGCCCCAGCACTCAAATTCTATGATGTCAATAAACCAGTAACAATGTCTATGGATGCCAGTTCGGAAGGAATAGGAGCTGCGATACTGCAGGATGGGAGGCCTGTGGCGTATGGATCATGAGCACTTACAGATTGTCAACGCCGATATGCTCAAATCGAGAAGGAATTACTCGCCATAGTTTATGGGTGTGAGAAGTTCCACCAATATGTATATGGCAAAGAAATCCGGGTTGAGAGTGATCACAAACCACTTGAGAGCATCTTCAAAAAGCCACTTCCCCAGGCTCCTATGATGCTGCAAAGGATGCTTCTCAGGCTACAGAGGTACACTCTCACAGTTTCCTATAAGCCAGGAACAGAACTGCACATTGCTGATGCTTTGAGCCGTGCTTACCTCAAAGAGCAAAAGGAAGAGAGCTGGAGGTCAACTGGGTTACACCTCAGCCACCTATTTCTGAGAACAGATATCACGAATACAAATGGAAATGCAGGCACAGAGGTTACTTGAGAGACTGACTCTGAAGGACAAGCACAGTCACAGTTCTATCGCACAAGGTCTGGGAGACAAGTCAAACTTCCAACTAGATACAGAGACCAGATCTACCTACAGTCTCGCACAGCTTGAGACAAAATCACACATGTTATAAGTTCCAAGATGTGAAATAAAAGGTTTATTAGTCTATGTTAGTAAAAGAAAATATACTGCTGTTAGCTTTGTAAGACACAATGTAGAATACAGTATAAAAAGTTAAGATTTTTATTAGTTTATGTCATGGCTGTTGTAATGTTAGAAAGTCATACCTGGAGGCATTGTTTTGGTAATTCACAGTATTGTAAAAAAAACTTGAGAAGGGGGATGTAATGTATTATGTGAGTATTCGTAGTTCAGAGTGCGTATGACGTCAGAACGCGGGGTTTTGTAAAATGGAAGTCTGGTGAATAAACGTGTGTGTTTAATACTGCGGTGTCCGAGTCACATTAACGCTACAGTGGGTACAGAAAATGAGGAAAGGGAAATTTCAGTATGAGGGCTTGGAGGAAAAGTGGATGAGGAAAGTAGCCTGGAGAGGTGAAGAAGGAAACAGTGAATGGAAGAGTGGGAAGTGGAGGGTAGAGGAGAGGGATAAAGGAATTTAGCGAAGAGAGGACATTAATAAGAGGAAATCATGTGGGGAAGGTAATGAATTGAAAGGAGAAGGAAAATGAAGTGAAGGGAAGAAACAAAGGAGTGAGGAAAAATGGTAAATGGAGATCAGGGAAGTGGAAAATCTGAGGGTGGAAAAGAGGAGGAAGGACTGAGAAAAAGCACAAGAATAGAATATTGGGGAGCAATTTGATAAAAGGAAAATCAGAGCTGCAAATATCTGTGTCAATAGTAAAGATTTATCATTAGCATTTTAGTCTCCCATCATCCACGAGGATATGATGAACAGTTGAGACAGTAGCACGGATCTCAATCTCCTTAAAATAAGCACTGTGGGAAGAACAGCTGACTTACAATTGGCATTGCTTTAAATCTTTCTTCTAAGATGCAAATATCAGAGCTCAGGAAGCAAATACAGTATTGGAAAATACTCACTGACAGCAGGTCAGTTATATATCCCATCCCACAGATACATTTTCCCAGAATAATCCCCAGTTTTAACATTCCCAGTTACCTGGAAGCGAAGAATGATGGTCCAAATAAGTCCGAGTGTCAGTCGGTGGCTCCCATCGACAATATCATGGGACCCCATATTTTCCAGGTGCACCTTCTGTTCCTTGAGAAACTGGAGAGCCTTGTCAACATTTTCCAAGCAATGGATTCGCATCCGACCTCTCGTTGGCTTTGGCTGATCAGGTAGAAAAGAACATTTTCAGTGCAAAGAAATATTCACCGCTGTCTGCTATCAAATTAAAGGAAAGCTGTATAAAGACCAGTGGTTATTAAATGAAGTCCATCTCCTTGCCATCGTATACAAAACCGAGCGTTCAATCCCCTTCTCATCGTTCAACCTCCCATCCCCTAACCACCAACCACTTAGACTACTTCAAGCCTCTGTCACTTCGCAAGGTGGAATTCTCTACCACCAGGTTTCTGCTCTTACTGTTTCAACTCTATAAAGAGGGTATGAATTGTATTTCCCCTCACCATGATAAATACTCCTCCCAACAGCATACAGGGAAAGACCAAGTGACAGGAAATTTTGAAATGCGACCCCTTACTGAACTCAATGCGAGTGTC
This sequence comes from Hypanus sabinus, assembly GCF_030144855.1. Taxonomy (NCBI): domain Eukaryota; kingdom Metazoa; phylum Chordata; class Chondrichthyes; order Myliobatiformes; family Dasyatidae; genus Hypanus; species Hypanus sabinus. The sequence goes on from NC_082707.1 coordinate 130,566,541, forward strand.
TGCTGTCAGTTTTATGGTTTGTGTGTTTTATGCATGATCCTACTATAAACAATTCATTAATACATTTAATTCAGTACTGAATGTAATTGAGAGCCTTATTTAAAATTAATATTTAGTAATGTGATTTCTCAAAGCACAGGAAACCCATGTATGAAAGGCAAGTAAGAGTTGTTGGAGCAAGATGGTTAGAGAATTCTGCAGCATTCTCTAATGCCTCCATCTTTGCCAAGTCCACATCTCTCACTTGTCCACTTCCTACCAGCTTCTGCAGAGGACTCCCGAGGTATGTTTTCCTGCCAGGACAGTGAACAGCCAAGTTAGCTGGCTGCTGTACTTCAAATGTAACAAGAATCTTAATCTCACATTAAGGTGTGCTGGATGTCTGTATCCCGAGCGCTGACATACATGCAGCATCCTCCCTGCCAATGCTTAAACTCTGGGGCCAAATATTTTCATGACCATTCATTGGTTGGAACTTTATATTTCGTGAAGATAAGACTGAAGCAATTAAGCAACATGTAAGGTGAATAGATAGAGCTGTTCTATTATCAAGTATATATTTCCAGAGCTAATTTTTCACAATTCTGAAGCACAGTTGTATAAAACCACTTAATTTTCATGTGTTTGTGGAAAGCAACACAGATTATAAATGCTTGCAGAGATATTCGGAACTTAATTATTCCAATGTCAAAATCAATCCTCAACACTCCATTACAGTCAAAACCATAAACCATGAATTCCATTAGAGTGGAGAACGTACCAGTAGCTCCCCTGAAAGAACCTCCAGCAGTTTAATGAGCATGCGGCCATCCCGAAGATCGGTGTACAAGTCAGTAATGCGGCAAGTCACACGTGCCAAATGAGAGTTCACCCATTTGGTGAAGGTCTTCTTCTGCACAACTTCACGTTCATCTGCAAAACGACCAATCAAATCAATTTCCTGCATGCCATCTTTGTATTTGGCTCCTACACTTATTTACTGTTGGTACCTGGTCACAGTTTGGACTGCATATTATTGGCGACAGGAATAAATAGTTCAAATTCAAGTGATTATTTCACCAGACAGAAAATATCTTAAAGCAGTTCATTATTTCTCTCCAAGCCTTCAGCCAGCTGCAAAAAAATCAAACTGGAACTTGATCAGTTTTATATTTGAAGTTGCAAGAGCCATTGTTCCTGATGATGTAGTGAAGCCCATGGAGCACAAACCAACCTGGTGAGTGGGCTGTCAAAATGTGTGCTGTTCTTTGCATGCTCTGCCACTGTTGGTTGGATTATCTCAGAACACCAAGTGACTACACCGTGAGCTTATCCAGTCTGGAAATGGTTAAGAAGCTCTCGTTGTGATGCAGCAGATCAGTTCCTGATGGCTGAAAAACTAATGATCTGTGACAAGGAAAAATTTGCTGGTTTACATCAGGTACCAGCCTTCCTGCCAAAAGTCCCCTGCACAGAAAGTGCTGAAATGCAAGCTGTACAGCTGCTGGGCAGCAAACATCAGTGGACAGAGGCACACTTGAATTGGCAAATGCCTTCTTAATTGCAGGAGGAAAGGAGATGGGATGGTGATCGCTTATTGACATCCAATTATTTAAGGATTATGCTGTTCTAAAGAAAAATTATTGTGGAAATGCTGAATTACAAAATGTGGTGCTCAAAGTTGTGATCCTTGCTTCAAATACAAAGAATCCATTAAATGTTGTCAATTCATATCAGAATATAATTACCCATATAGTTCCTGAACTCAGCCATGTAACATATTGATGGCAAAAGCTTTATCTGGATATCTATCAGCCAAATATCATGCTTAAAGGTTCACTTGATAATGCCAAAGAACCAGACACTTTGTATAGCTTTGAGAGCATAAGGATAATGAAATTGATATTTTTAATAATATTGGAATTTGTATTAATACAAACATATTGAAGTTATTTACAGAGAAAAGGTACCAGGAATTAATCTTTGCTAAACTGGAATTAAAACAATATTGATTTCTATCAGCTGCAGAAGCTGGATATCATCATTCTATTCATTTCCCTTTTATAATGACGGTCAGAAATTGTCTCAAAAATTTAATTTTTCAGTTTATCAGAATCAGGTTTAATATCACTCGCATATGTTGTAAAATTTGTGCTTTGCAGCAACAGTACTTACAATACATAATAATAATAGACTATAAATTACAATAAATGTGTATATATATATAAATAAATTAAATAAGTAGTGCAAAAGAAGAGGTAATAGTTATTTGTTAGTGTTCATGAGTTCACTGTCCATTTAGAAATCTGATGGTGGAGGAGAAGAAGCTATTCCTAAAACATTGGGTGTGTTCCTTCAGACACCTGTATCTCTTCTTTGATGGTAACAATGAGAAGAGAGCATGTCCTACGCGATGGGGGTCCTTAATGACAGATGCTGCATTTTTGAGGCATCACCTTTCGAAGGTATCCTCGATACTATGGAGTCTAAACCACATGATGGAACTGGCAGAGTTTACAACTTCCTGCAGCTTTTTCCAATCCATTGTAGTGGCCACTCCATACCAGAGAGTGATGTAACCAGTTAGAATACTTACTAAGGTACATCTGTAGAAATCTGTGAGCCTCTTTAATGACATACCATGCCTCTACAAACTCCTAATGAAATATAGCTACTGCCATGCCTTCTTTGTAATTGCACCAATACATTCAGCCCAGGATAGATCCTCAGAAATGTTGACACCCAGCAACTTGAAACCATTTACCCTTTCTACTACTGATCCCTTGATGAGGACTGGTGTGTGTTCCTTCGAGTTCCCCTTCCTGAAGTCCACAATTCATTCCTTGGTCTTACGGACGTTGAGTGCAAAGTTGTTGTTGTGACAGCACTCAACTAGCTGGTATACCTCGCTCCTGTACGCCTCCTCGTCACCATCTGAAATTCTGCCAACAATGGTTGCATCATCAGCAAATTTATAGATGGCGATTAACCTGTGCCTAGCCCAACATTCATGGGTGTGGAGGGAGTAGAGCAATGGGCTAAACACACATCCTTGAGGTGCACCAGTGTTGATTGTCAGCGAGGAGGAAATGCTACCTCCAATCCATACAGACTGTGGTCTCCCAGTGAGGAAGTCAAGAAACTTTTTTGCAGAGGGAGGTACAGAAGCCCAGGTTTTGGAGCTTGTAATGTAATGACCCCAAACTTGAAATTAACATGGTCCATTAAGTTCTGATATAAGTATCTCACATAATTGTACATACACTATTATTACAGCAAAGGCTGGTGTACAGATTGGCTAATTTTTAATCATGTCATTCAACATTTATTAACATTTAAATAGGATTTAAGATATTCCATTAATTCTACATACATCTCCTATGTTCCTTGCAAATTTTCTAATTTCCATTCTCAACATATTCATATCTTACCAATTAGGATGTAATGATGCCTTAACTTTTCCAGAGTTTCAATATTGACTGTATTTCAAAGATACAATTTAGAGTTGAATATCCTGGAGGCATTAAAATGTTTGTCTTTCACTTCTCATGATAAAGCAGATAAATTTTGTTTTATAACATCTGAAGTGTTACATTATGTAATATATATTGCATCATTATAAAATGTTAGATCTCTCCCATGGCATGAATGACACAGGAAATTGAGACCAATTTCAACTTTCAGGGTAAGGTTAAAGAAGCCAGAAATCTGAACTGGAAATGAGGGTTAACAGTGTAGTGTGAGTTGAGGAAAATGAGGCAAAATCCTCCATGCCCCAACAGGATATTTGACTAATGTGGAGTTTGTGATTCAGTCGTGATGGGAAAGAGAGAAGTGGAAAAGTGAGAAAGTATTTTGCAGAACTGAATGAAGAACAAAGTTTCAATTGTAAACTTCCCCTCTATATCTTCTATCCACCATTACATCTGAAGTTGTTAAGCAAAGCAAAATATAACCCATATACTGTGTCAAAATCAGAATCAGGTATATTATCACTGGTATGTGTTGTGAAATTTGTTAACTTAGCAGCAGTTGTTTAATGCAATACATAATATAAAAGAAAAAAATAATAATTAATAAATAAGTAAATCAATTACAGTACAATATACATATATTGAATAAATTAAAAATTATGCAAAAAACAGAAATAATGCATACAGTCAGCCCTCTGTATCCATGAGTTCTGTATCCGTGGATTCAACAAACCGTGGATTGGGATCGAAAGAACCCCCCGGAAGTTCTCTCTCTTTCTTCTTATTCCCTAAACAATGTAGTGTAACAGCTATTTACATAGCATTTCCATTGTACAGGTTTCCCCTGCTATCTGAAAGTAGAGTGTTTTTGAGCTTTCCCAGACCCAAAAAATAACCTACCAAATAACACATTAAACTTAAAATAACAACATATAGTAAAAGCAGGAATGATATGATAAATACACAGCCTATATAAAGTAGAAATAATGTATGCACAGTGTAGTTTCACTCACCAGAAGCAGGAAGACAGCGAGCACACTGGAAGGTTCACACATTTTTCTATCATACAGTTCTTTGTAAGCACTCAAAACATCCTGCAATCCTGTCCTAAACCTAAGTCAAAAGTTTAACCTAAGTTAAAGTCATACTTTTCTGCAATAATTGCAGCGCTGTCAATCGTAGTGAAAATCTCACGCAGTTCAAAGCTACGGCGGCTTAATGCTGAGATGCTGAGTGTTTGTTTTGCTGAGAGCAAGACAAACGCTGAACGCTATTTTCACTTTTCGACACTCTCTGCTCGGGGTGCCCGCTGCCTCTATAACAGCTCGCTGCAGAACAAATGCTGAACACTATTTTCACTTTTCGCCACTCTCTGCTCGGGGTGCGCGCTGCCTCTATAACAGCTCGCTGCAGAACAAATGCTGAACGCTATTTTCACTTTTCACCACTCTCGCTGCTCGGGGTGCACAGAAAAGCTACAATGGTTGCGTCTGTACTGGACATGTACAATCTTTTTTTCTTGTCATTATTCCCTATACAATGTAGTATAACAACTATTTACATAGCATTTACATTGTATTAGGTATTATAAGTAACCTAGAGATGATTTAAAGTATCCGGGAGGGTGTGTGGGTCATATGCAAATACTACACCTTTTTATATAAAGGACTTAAGCATCCGCGAATTTTGGTATCCGCAGGGGGTCTCAGAACCAAACCCCCATGGATACAGAGGGCCAACTGTATTAAAAAAGTGAGGTAGTGTTCAAGGGTTCAATGTCCACTTAGGAATTGAATGGCAGAGGGGAAGAAGCTGTTCCTGAATCACTGAGTTGATGCCTTCAGGTTTCTGTACCTCCTACCTGATGGTAACAGTGAGAAAAGGGCATGCCCTGGGTGCTGGTGGTCTTTAATAATGGATGCTGCCTTTCTGAGACACCACTCCTTGAAGTTGTCCTGGGTAGTTGGTAGGCTAGAACCCAAGATGGAGCTGACTAGATTTACAACCCTCTGCAGCTTCTTTCAGTCCTGTGCAGTAGCTTCCCACACCCACCCCCATCCCTGCTCCCACATACCAGTGATGCAGCCTGTCAGAATGCTCTCCACTCTACATCTATAGAAGTTCTTGACTGTATTTGTTGACATACCAAATCTCCTCAAACCCCTAATGAAGCATAGTTGCTGCCTTGCCTTCTTTATAACTGCATTGATATGTTCGGACCAGGTTAGTTCCCCAGCGATCTTGACACCCATCTCGATTCAATATTAAATACTCTGAGATACCAGAAAGTCTTCCTTTCAAGGTAAACAAATAGGATTTTGCTTCTTTGTTCAAGGCAGATTTTAAGCTTATGAGGTATTGATAAATAAGTCTGCACTAGATCAACTAACCTGTTAGTGTCATAAGGGGACATGAGCCTGGACCCAAGTGCAGGGCACAGGCACTGAAGTACTAGGGGCAGGACAGGACAACTAAATGATAGACAAAATGTGGAGACCATGGCATGTGTGAGGGACATGGTGTTCAAGGTGATTCTGGGGTTCAGAGAGAGTCACAGAGTTCAGGCAGGATCAAGAAGTTCTGTGGGCAGGGCCCAGACCTCCCAGACAGGAACAGGGGGCCTGGGCAAGTTACAGGGCACCTCAGCAGGTTGCAGGGTACAACCCATCAGCAGCAAAGCATAGGACAGGGCAGAGTCCCCCACTGGGCAACAGCAGTCTGGCCTGGCTTACCCAGAGGCAAGGAATAGGAAGGGGCAGAGTCTTCCACTGGGCAACAGCAGTCTGGTCTAGCTTACCCAATGGAGGCAAGGGATAGGAAGGGGCAGTGCCCTCTGCCAGGCAACAGCAGTCCACCCAACAGAGGCAAGGGATAAGAAAGGAGCTCAGTCCAGTGTGGCCACCAGGCTTACAAAGCTCATCTTGACAGCAGGTACTCAAAGCCAGTAAGAACAGGACAACCCCCAACTATGCTCAGTTCCAGAGCCCTTTACATACACCGTCAGCCGATAGGCATCAGGTGCGTCTCCTTGAGCCAAAATGATCCTCAGGTGACTAATTGGGCTCAAGGGCGAAACGAGGGGCGGCTACAAGACCCGGAGTCCGGAGTCCGTAGACCGGATCAGGAACTGGAATGCGGGCTCCGGACCAGACCATAACAGTTAGCCTCTCTGATAGATCTGTATCATGTTTAAAATCACTAGCATATGTCGTGAAATGTGTTGTGACAGCAGTACATTGCAATACATAATAATACAAAAACTATAATTTACAATAAGAAATACATATAGAATTAGATTAAATAAGCAGTGCAGAAAGAGAACAGAAAAAAGCGACTTAATGTACAATGGTTCACAGTCCATTCAGAATTCTGATGACAGATGGAAGGATCTGTTCCTGAAATGTTGAGTATGTGTTTCTGGCTCCTGCAGATCAATATATGTAACAGAATTATGAATCAAAAACTATGAAATTGTGTCCATTAATGTAACATATGTCAGCCAGACAATGCCAGCTAGAAGTGCACAGAATCTGAAATTGCTGCAGTAGACAAATGACATAACTTGGGCACATTAATCCAACAGAAACTGTCTGCTTCTATCTTTAGTTCAATGGGAAAAAATACCTTTTCAGCTTTCTGTCTGAAAATCTTCTTGAGTTGCAACTGTAGCTCCGTAAGAAATTTTAGTTCCCATTGTCTTATTTCAGACATATAAATACAAACTAGTGACAGTAACTCAGTACGAAAGGATTGTTGCACTTCAGGGGTGAAGGAGAAGAAAGATCAGTGTCAAATGTTGAATGAGATGTTAATCCAATGGTTTCATTTGTCCTTCAGGTGGACACAATGGATCCAATAGTGACAGTCAAAGAACTGAGAGAAGGGTCTTCCGGGTTGCTTGGTGAATACTTATCCCTCCACAGATAGACTTAACATGAGGAAGTCTGCAGATGCTGGAAATTCAAACAACAACACACACAAATGCTGGTGGAACGCTGGTGGAACGCAGCAGGCCAGGCAGCTTCTATAAGGAGAAGCACTGTCGACGTTTCGGGCCGAGACCCTTCATCAGGACTAACTGAAAGGAGAGATACTAAGAGATTTGAAAGTAGTGGGGGGAGGCAGAAATGTGAAATGATAGGAGAAGACTGGAGGGGGTGGGATGAAGCTAAGAGATGGAAAGGTGATTGGCGAAAGTGATACAGAGCTGGAGAAGGGAAAGGATCATGGGACAGGAGGCCTCAGCAGAAAGAAAGGGGGAGGGGGGAGCACCAGAGGGAGATGGAGAACAGGCAGAGTGATGGGCAGAGAGAGAGAAAAAAAACAATTAAATATGTCAGGGATGGGGTAAGAAGGGGAGGAGGGGTGTTAACGGAAGTTAGAGAAGTCAATGTTCATGCCATCAGGTTGGAGGCTACCCAGCTGGTATATAAGATGTTGTTCCTCCAACCTGAGTGTGGATTCATCTTGACAGATAGACTTAAACAGTTTATCTGGTAATTTATATAATCTATGCTCGTGCAACCCTATTGTGTGCAATCTCCTTCATTACAACAGCTAAAATCATTCATGACCTCAACTGCACTTTGTATTGATCTGTAAACTATAGAAATAACTATGAGACACACAAAATGCTGGTGGAACACAGCAGGCCAGGCAGCGTCTATAGGGAGAAGCACTGTCAACGTTTCGGGCTGAGACCCTTCATCAGGACTAACTGAAAAAAAAGATAGTAAGAGATTTGAAAGTGGGAGGGGGAGGAGGAAATATGAAAGGATAGGAGGAGACAGGAGGGGCTGGGGTGAAGCTAAGAGCTGAAAAGGTGATCATTTCGGATTTCCCCCCTCCCCTTCCTACTTTCAAATCTCTTACTATCTTTTCTTTTAGTTAGTCCCGACAAAGGGTTTTGGCCTGAAACGTCATCAGATATTTGCATATTACACATGGCATCATTTCTTAAAACAAAACAAAACAATTGGCCCCAAGGCACAGACTAACTAACATATGTTGAGGCAAATTCCAAGATAAGATGTGTTATTGAAACATCGGTAGACATCATGTTACACACAAGAGTGATTCATTGCAGAAGTACCAACAGAAATATTTGCAATTAGTTTTGTATAACAATTGGGAGTTCAAATGGATCAACTGAAATTGATTATGTCATAGGTTACCTATTATTACACCAACACCCATTTTAGACTGTGGTGTAATGATTAGGTACATCTGTTTAACAGTCAGTGATCTCAGATTATTGATCTGTGGCTGAGATCCTTCAAGATCCAATGGTTTGTGAACTAATCAATAGTCCTAGGGATGAACTCAAGGAAATTATTACGAAAGGAAGATTCAGTGGAGGCCACATGGTTCCTAATGATTTATTTACAGTACTGGTCTAGCAGCACAAAGGTCAGACACTTAAAACAAGTCCATCAATTTGTTAGTTGCCACAGGAAATGGCCACTTATAATCACTAAGTAATAAAATCAACTATTCCTAATCAATCCACTCAACATGTGGCTACTGTTCCATACAGATCAGATTATCTTTAATGCATGGTGCCATTAGCAATGGAAAAAATATTGCCTTTTTTGAATGCCACCTGCAATCCAAGGAGATATTTGTTTTAAAGCTATGAGCACATATTTATGTCATCATTGATACAGACCACATATTAAAAATAATCCGAGCAAACAATTGAGTTGTGATCCCGAAAGTGTCAATACCAACACTCTAGACAAGTCAAAATGTTGTACTGAAAGCAGGCAGATAAAGTGCAAAAATCTGTTGAAAAATATTGAATCCGCCTACATTTTTGTTTGGAGGGCAGTACGTTGTGGAAGGATATACAAAGACTCAAACAGTGGGAGGACTGCAATGCTCCACTAACTACCTGCCTGCCCATTTTGTCAGGCAACTCCTGTCCCATGTCCAGAGTTCCCACATTGATCATCAGTTATCTTTGAGCACACAAAACTAGAGTGGGGCAAACTATCCTTGATCCCGAGGGCTTGCCAAATGTATATGCAGTGCAATATGTGGCATTAATAAACAGAATACTCCAATAACAAGCAATAAACAAGCTAACAGATACACAGTATATTTAAGTGCCTTAGCACAGGTATCTATCTCAAAATAATGATGGTCTTGGTTTACATTATTTCAATGTACTATCTTTTTTTTACATATTTAAAACAATTAGAACATATTTAGAATTTTTTTGAGAATTCTGTAAGAACTAATGTAATTTTACAAGGACTTTTTATATAGTTGTTATTTTGTTTGACAATTTTTCAGCTCAGTCCCCACTCCTTCCTATCTGGACATGGTTTGTTGTTTCCATGTAATAATGTGGGACAGTTGCTGATATCAAATGTAACATGTTGTAATGTTTCACTGCTAATGTAATGGTTTCTCTGTAGCAGCAATGTTTAGGTTATAACTAGAGATAATGGGGCTTTGGAATGTGGGGGCTATCCAATAAGAGAAATGTTGTTCTTTCTTGTGAGTCTGGAAGAGAAATTTTCATGGTCTTTTGCTGGGGAGAGATGAGGAGAGAAGCTGCGAATGGAGAGAGCGGGTAGACTGCTGGATGAGGTGGACTGAGGAGGTAGGTCCAAAGGTCAGCAACAATCGGAGGAGGTCGATGGTGGACGAACGACCTTATCAGTGAGCTCCAACCTTGTGCATTAGATTGTTTCATGAGAATGGGCCCTTTTCCTTTTTTTGTTTTCTTTACTAACCATATCGTCAAATTAAGAATTATAAAGCTCAATCGTTTAATAGCATATTGTGTACTGTTTGTTATTTTGTGGTACTGATTTGTAACAGGGACACATAACGTAACATCCACACAAATGAGATTTCTTAAGTTTGGCTGGGCCAGGGGGGCGATCGTCCCCCATATTAAGTCGCTAGCTGAACCAAGAGTTACACAAAATAGAACTTTTACAGCTGACGTTGGAGCTGACTTCCTGTTTGATCACAATGACTTTTACTACAGAAAAAAGGACCGTGTAAGTAAAAGGCAAAAGCTGCTATCTTGAGAGACCCCAGAAGAATTGCATTATTTGTTACCACTTTGTTATTTTCTGTTTATTTATGGAGAGATTCGAGACACTGATAACTAAAATACAATCCAATGAACTCTAAGTTCAATGATACAAGGCCCTGGGGTCAAGACCATAAGACATAGGAGCAGAATTAGGCCATCTGGCCCATCGAGTCTGCTCCACCATTCAATCATGACTGATCCTTTTTCTTTTCTCCTCTTCAACCCCAGTTCCCGGCCTTCTCCCCGCAACCTTTGATGCCATGTCCAATCAAGAACCTATCAATCTCTGCCTTAAATACACCCAATGACCCGGCCTCCATAGCTGCATGTGGCAACAAATTCCACAAATTCACCACCCTTTGGCTAAAGAAATTTCTCAGCATCTCTGTTTTGAAAGGGCGCCCCCCCTATCCTGAGCCTGGGTCCTCTTGTCCTAGACTCTCCTACCATGTGAAAATTCCTTTCCACATCTACTCTGTCTAAGGCCTTTCAACATTTGAAAGGTTTTAGTGAGATCTCCCTCATCCTTCTAAATTCCAGCGAGTACAGACCCAGAGCCATCAAAAATTCCTCATATGATTAACATTTTCATTCCTGGAATCATCCTAGTGAACCGCCTCTGGACCCTCTCCAATGCCAGCACACCTCTTCTAAGATGAGGAACCCAAAACTGTACACAATACTCAAGGTGAGGCCTCACCAGTGCCTTATAAATCCTCAGCATCACATCCCTGTTCTTTTATTCTAGACCTCTTGAAAATAATGCTAACATGGCATTTGCCTTCCTCACCACTAACTCAACCTGCAAGTCAACCTTTAGAGTGTTCTGCACAAGGACTCCCAAGTCCCTTTGCATTTCAGATTTTTGAATTTTCTCCCATTTAGAAAATAGTCCTCACATTTATTTCTACTACCAAAGTGCATGACCATACATTTTCCAGCATTATATTTCATTTGTCACTTTCTTGCCCATTCTCCTAATCTAAGTCCTTCTGCATCCTACCTGTTTCTCAACACTACCTGCCCTTCCACCAATTTTCATATCATCTGCAAACTTGACAACAAAGCCTTCTATTTCATCATCTAAATCATTTATATACAGCATAAAAATAAGTGGTCCCAACACCGATCCCTGCGGAACACCACTAGTCACTGGCAGCCAACCAGAAAAGGATCTTTTTATTCCCACTCGCTGCCTTCTTCCAATCAGCCAATGCTCTTACCATCTTGGTAACTTCCCTGTAATACCATGGGCTCTTAACTTGGTAAGCAGCCTCAAGTGTGGCACCCTGTCAAAGGCCTCCTGAAATTCCAAATATACAGCATCTCCTGCATCCCCTTTTATCTATCCTACTTGCAATCTCCTCAATGAATTCCAACAGGCTTGTCAGGCAGGATTTTACCTGAGGGAAACCATGCTGACTTTGTAGTATTACCAAGTACTCCATCAACTCATCCTTAACAATTGACTCTAACATCTTCCCAACCACAGAGGTCAGGCTAACTGGTCTATAATTTCATCTCTGAAGATGGTATGGATCATTATTTGAGCAGTGGGTAGTGGACAGTCCTTTAACGACCAAGCCAAAGTCCATTGGCACAGATGAACTGTATTACCATTAAAAGGCATTTGTATGGCTGTAATAAACAGTAGAATTAGAAAATAGCTTTTGTTCAAGCTGAAGGTAACAAAATATGTGAACAAGTGTAACAAACTTACTTATTGCATTATCATGTCATTTCTACAGGAAGAATGCACAATTTAAAAAAAATCTGAATGCATCCAAACACTTCTGAGATTTAGACTTAACATTGCTTTTTGAACAACACAATGCAAAATGGTCAGCCATTTATTCAGAGAATAATGTACAAAAATTACTTGTTGTACACACACATACATATATAATTACATGATATAGTCTTGAAACAATTTAGAAAAAAAAAAGACACTATCTGGCATATTTTTCCTGTGTCAGATACGCGAGGAGAAGCAGTAATCAAATAGTTACAAAGGATCTATACTATAATGAGTAATGAGAAACTTGGATCCTAACAATCACGTATTTAAGTATATCCAAGTATACTGTGCTTAAACAATGTGTGTTTAAGCATAAAAAGGACTAGCACAGATTCAGTGGAGAAAATCTCTCCTTCGGTGTCACTCTAAGGGACTGGATATTTAAGTATTTGGATAGACAGGGATAGTCAACAAGGCTTTGTGTGTGGTACGTCTAACCAATGTTTTAGAGTTTTTCTAGGAAGTTACCAGGAAAGTTGATGAAAGCAAAGAAGCAGATGTTGTCTATGTGGACGACAGCAAGGCCTTTGAGAAGGTCCCACATAGGCGGTAGGTTCAGTTGCTTGCATTCAAGATGAGCTAGTAAATGGGATCAGGTATTGACTTCAGCTGGTTGCCTCTTTGACCGGAAGCCTGAGACCAGCGCTGTGCCACAGATATCGGTGCTGGGTCCATTATTGGTTGTCATCTGTATCAACCACCTGGATGATGGTGTGGTAAACTGCATCATCAGATTTGCAGATGATACCAATATTTGGAGTATAGTGGACAGCGAGGAAGACTATCAAAACTTGTAGCAGGATTTGCATCAGCCTAAAAAATGACAGGTGGGATTTAATGCTGACAAGTGTGAAGTGTTGCACTTCGGGAGGACAAACCAGGGTGGGACTTCGACGGTGAGTGCTAGAGCACTGAGGAGTGCAGGAGAACAGAGGAATCTAAGAATGCATTTACTTGAAAATGTCATCACAGATCAAAGTATTGAGTACAGGAGTTCGGATTGCATGTTAAGGTTATATAAGACATTGATAAGGTCTAATTTGGAGAATTATGTGCAGTTCTGATAACCTATCTATAGGAAAGATGTCAATAAGATTGAAAGCGTACTGAGAAAATTTACAAGGATGTTCCCAAGGCTTGAGGATCTGAGTTAAAGGGAAAGGTTGAATAGGTTAGGACTTTATTCTCTAGAGCATAAAAGAGTGGTGGGAGATTTGTTAGAGGTATACAAAACCATGAGAAGTACGGAGAGGCTTTATTCACAATCGTGAGAGGCTTTTTCTACTGAGATTGGGTGTCTAGAACCAGAGGTCATGCATTAAGGGTGAAAGGTGAAATGTTTAATGGGAACATGAGGGGGAACTTCTTCACTCAGAGGATGGGGAGACTGGTGGAATGAGCTGCCAATGTAAGTGGTGGATGTGGGTTTGATTTCAACATTTAAGAGGGATTTGGATACGTGCATGGATGTGAGCGGTATGGAGGGCTATGGTCTGGGTGCAGGTCGAAGGGACTAGGCAGATTAATAGTTTAGCTCAGACTAGATGGGCCAAAGGGCTTGTTTTTGTGCTGTAGTGTTCTCTGACTCTAAACAAATCTTTGTTTTCATATGTATATGTTAAATAACCCCTCCACAAACAGTTAAATCTAAATCCACCTGCATGCCATTGCCAGTTATTTGTTGTTTCCATATCTTCACAGCCTTTCCACGAGGGAGTGGGACACGTTGTCGGCAGATGGATATGCTGCTCAGAAGGGTCTAACTAACAACCACAAGTTACCACTGAGGCAACAACTGGAAATTCAGAGCCTCAGTGGTAACTTCTGGCTCTCGGGCAGCACATCCATCTGATGACACTTTCTGCCACTCCTTCACCCTTCCGTCCAGCAGTGGGCTTTCTACCACATTGTCCCTAAATTAACAACTGAATTGCCACTGCAAGGCCAATGCACACTGTGATGCAGAGATAGCTTTGTAAATAGACAGAAGTTCAATAAAGGGTAACTAAGACACCTAAAACTGGTGACCATTTTGACTGAGATAAATTTTCAAGAATTGATTCACTTATCATTTTTCTAATTTTCGAAAGTGCTTGAAAATGGGTGTTAAAGCTGTCAATGAACCCTTTCACCAATCCTGATACTTTGGGGAACTTTTGTTCTTGAGGAGAGGAGAGTGCTAGAGGGTCAATCACCATGCATTTCTTATGCCCAATGGTATTGTTGTCTTGGAGGTCGGAGTGTGCAGCAAGGGCCATCAGTTGAAGAGATCACATCAACTCAGGCGAAAGCTTGCTTCAACTTTCAAGGCTCATGCCATTGCTACACATGTAGATGTGCTGTAAAAATTTTCCATGCATGTGGCATCAGATGCATGACACGCAACTGACGGTGTTTCATAGGCTCATCTACTCCTGTGATTTTCTGTTCCATGCATATGACAAAGCTTGGCTAGGGCTTTGAGGGAAGACTAAATTACCCAATCAGGTAAAAAATTACCCGAAACAACGAGGTACGGGATGGAAATGTGACGGGGACATGTAAAGTTACTGAAATGCTGTGCAGCAGCCGAAAATAGACTACGTACATGAAAAAACACTTAAGTGGAACTCCACGTGACATTATAAATATTTGATGTCTAAATAGCACTGAACTGGTGAATAGACAACGGAATGGGAAAGGAAAACTAGTTAAATTCCCATGGTATCAGTAACCAATAAGACTGGGATGGAATTGAGGTGGATCATTTCTCTGCTTTTGTGTTAAATGATTGAATTTAACCATTATTTATGGGATTGTCCTGCATATAAAGCTGAAAGTAAATGCCAGGAGCTATGAAACATCATGACATCTCACAAATTCCCTGAGGATCTTCAGTATATGAAAGCATAATAAGACAATGTATCTAAACAAGGGATACGTAGATATACATCTCACAGTCATTTCCCATTCCAGTATTATGTTCAGCCAGTGACGTTCTTTTCAGTGAATGCTGTGACATTATAGCCCTAGCTACATGAAATACTTATGCCCAAGACCTTGCAACTATAGTAGATTTTAACTAATTCCTCACTTTAATTATTAGTTGTATTTTTAAAAATCGCATGCAAAGACACTCAAAGTTGAGTATTGTCCAAAACACTATTTGAAATAAAACTTGGAGTCCAAGGTAGAATGAATGTTAATATTTAGTAGTATTCCCTGGACAGGACATTGATGGAGCAAACACAGATAGAAAGTGATAGGTTCTTGATTGGACACGGCATTAAAGGGTTTGGGAAGAAGGCCAGGGAGTGGAGGTGAGAAAGGAAGGATCAGCCATAAATGAATAGCAGAGAAGACTTGATGGGCCAAATGGCCTAATTCTGCTCCTTTGTCCTATGGTCTTACGTAATGGAACATCGAAATAAAATGGTGAAGGAAGCCTGATCCTGGTGACTTACAAAATTATCTGAGTCCCCAGGTTACAAAAAGGTTCCTGTTCTGAGAATTGTTGATAACCCAAGCTGTTTGTGAGTTTAAAAGAACAAAGAACATTGTGTGGGAGAGCACCACAGAAACGGCTGCAATGGGAGAATGAGTAGGCGCAGGAAAAGTGGCTGCCAGCTGTCTCAGTGACCCAGCAAGTGAGCTTGTTTAACATGCCCAGCTCTGCTGGGCTTGACCCTGATCCCGAAAGTTGTGGCTCAGAGACGTGGTGGGGATGGGGGAGAAGGCAGACAGAAGTGGCCCATTCCCACCTGGTAGATGATGTTTGCAACTAATCCATCACCATCCATCCTGTTGGTCTGGCAAACACTCCTTCAAATGTACAGGCTGTCCATTCGTAACCAGTAAAATTAAATTAAAGATTAATGGCTTCCTTTATGGAGATTGGTGAGGCCTCTTTAATGGAAACCAATTAAGTGAGAAAATACTTCTTTTACAAAAAGAAATTAACATGTGTCCTTTTCTTTATTACCATAGGAAAGCAAGCTTTTGAAATGTATGGCCATGGAAGGGCTTTTTGGTGAATTGCCCATCATTTTGAAGAATGAAAGATGCCGTATCATGACTAAGCTCCTCTGCAGGTCACAAATGTAGACAGGATCATGGCAGAGAATGGAGATGGCTACACAGAGCTAAGACCAACCGGTCCAATTAGGAATTCCTTCCACTCTTTCTGCCAGAATTGCCACAAGCCTTCCCTTCCCTCCTTTGCTTGATGTATGCAAATTGCAGTGGGGAGTTATTTCCTGATCACCACTTCCAACAGATATCATACAGAATAGTGGTACAGCACACAGAGTTGTCTTTTAAAAAAAATAATTGTAAGATCTAAAACCAACATTTATTACCCATTGCAAATTATCCTCATGACTACTGGTCTCCTACAGTGGGGAGCGCTAGGGTCAGAGCAGAATCAGAAACAGTTTTAATATCACAGGCATACAGTACATGGAGGCCTGACAAAGGGTCTCGGCCCAAAACGTCGACAGCACTTCTCCCTATATATGCTGCCTGGCCTGTCGCGTTCCTCCAGCATTTTGTGTGTGATGGTGAAATTTGTTGATTTGAAGCAGAAGTACTGTGCAGTTACATAATAGAAAACTATAAATTACAATTAAATATACAGAATATATAATTACATTTAATAAGTCATGCAAAAAGAGAGAGGAAAAATTAGACAGTTTACATCGGTCCATTGTCCATTCAGAAATATGATGGCAGAGGGGAAGAAGCTGTTCCTAAAACACTGACTGTGTGTCTTCGCACTCCTGTATCTCCTCCTTGATGAGGAGCGGACAGCAGTATACTTTCAAATCACAAAGGCATATGTCTTAAATGGGAAGTTAAGGAGTAGTAAGGAATCTGACCCAGGCCTTATGACAGTCTCCTCTGCCATCCAGCCACCCCAGCGCTCAGCTAGTCAAATCCTCCAATATGGCGAGAGTCTGTGTAAAATGCTAATGGCTGGCTTTCATTTTGGCAGAGTCCCTACAACTTATGAGGATAGGAAATGAGATAGTATAGTCAATGTGCCATAGCTCAACCATCCATTATTAACTTTCATTTACCACGGGGTGGCGTGGTACAACGCTTTACTGTACAGGCGACCCAGGTTTCATCCCGCTACTGTCTGCAAGGTGTTTTACATTGTCCTGATGACCACGTGGGTTTCTTCTGGCTACTCCAGTTTCCTCCCACAGTCCAAAGACCTCCCAGTTGGTAGGACTCTGATTAGGATTAAATCAGGACTGCTCTCATCCAAAAAAGCGACTCAATTTTATTAAAGCATGCCGACAAAATTCTAACCCTAGGAAACATTCATATCTTTCCCTGTAATATGGAATTTCCTGCAGCAGTGCCAGACATGTACTGTGCATAGCTCCAGTCACAATTCTATAAGAAAGATTTACGTCCACATCAGGTGAGGGACCCGAGCTTTTTGCTCATATAACGCATTAAATTGAGGTCCCTCTGCTCTCAAATAAATGGAAAAGGTCTCAAGGCACTCTTCTGAAAATCAGATGTATTATTAAAGTCCTGGCCGACATTCAACCTTCATTCAGCATTACTGAAATAAATTACCTGATCATCACCACATCCCCGTTTATGAGAGGTTGCTCTGCTCCAACTGCTGCACCATTTCCTACACTTTAAAATTACTTCAATGTCCACAATCTGCCAAGCAACATTCTCAAAAGGATGTCAAGATGTCATTCTGAATAATGATTCCAATATCAGACACATATACCATCTTCAGGATGAGTCAAATCGAAAAAAAGAATTACCAGGAAAGAGAAGAAACCCAGATAATTTATTCTAGCTTGTTCCAAAGCAGAACAGTAAATACAAAGAACCCAGGATTTCTGGAAAATGGGATTCTATGGCTGGACCACTAACAGCTCAAGGCTGATATAGATATTCAGCTGGTGTCAATGGCTATACACTGATCTGCTGTCAGTGCTAAGCAGCACAGTGCACGGTCCAAAGTACTCATGGTGCTGACAATCCTGGTACACAACTCGCCAAAGCTCTACTTATTTAATTTTTGAAATGCATGTTGTTCAGCCTAAGACTGCTACTCAGATGAAAGAATTGCTTCCAGTCTCAGAGTGATTTATGTAGTTCTTCACCCTGCAATCTGTCTCACATCGCATTTTGCATTTTTGTTAAACTTGTTTTGGAAGTCTCACTTCCAAAGCCTCTTGTGTATAAATTCTAGTCCTTAGACACATCACTTGCTAATTTTTAAAAAATGTATCTATTCTTTATGCTCAAGCACAGTTAACACTTGCATACAAGCCAAGCCATTGATTAAAGCTGACAATTCCTTTCAATGCATTTTCAGAATGTGTTGCAAACAAGCTCTGTACCACCTTCCCAAGTCCTGAGGATATTATGAACATTATTTTTTCCTCTTTCATTTTACTATAAGATATAGGTTACAATCAAAGCAGTGAACACAGCACGTAGTGTACCTTGCAATTTTTTGAAACGCCCATCCATGATACTATAAGGCTTCTGATGAGATGCAATGCAACCAGAAGGTATTCCTGACAGGGCAGACATGAGTAGAGAAATTCAGTCACCAGTACAGAGAGGATTATTGCCTTGTACACTCCTGATGAGGTATGTGGGTGAACTGGACAGACTGATTTTCACAGGCTGTTCAGCAGAATGTAAGATGTACTTCCACAGCACTGCTGGGTGGAGCCTCTGGCTTGATCTGTAATTCCTCTCTCCCAGGTTAAAAGTGTTCCAGCTTTGCTTGAATGAATCCCACCGTGGTCAAAATAATCCTCCAAGCTGACTCAGTTCAGTGCAGAGGCCCCATTATCAGCTCAGCCCTACTCAGTGCATGCACTAGGAAAAGTTACACATGAATCAGGCTTTTATTTTATCCTAGCCCAATGGTAATAATCGGCCTAAGTGATGTCACTTTCTGTTTGCTCACAGAGGCGTGTAGGGGTAAAAAAAATGTAATGCTCCAAAAACACCAAATGGAATACTACTGTGCAAATATTACAGTCTGCATCCCTTTCCTTTGTTTAAACAAATCACATGAGTATAAACTTTTAATGTAGCAATCAAAAAGTGATACAGTTTAGTATAAAACAATGATTATCACTGTAGGCAGGAAAGTAAAGTATATTCAATCATCCTTGCATCTATCATACAACTCCTCTGGCGACTTTCAAAAATTTAACATTAAATCACATTACGAGACAATGTTTTGAGCTTCTATATTTTGGAACAAAGCGAGCAGACAAGAAACAAAAAGAAATCTGTTTTTAAAATAAGGGCAACGGGGTTCTGAATTCTTTTTAAAATATACAGCAGAGATATTTTTCAACTTACTTAAAGGGATTTTAGCTTTCACACATTTTGAGTCCAGGGTGTTATTTTAGTGTACCTGCAAGGACAGCAGTTGCTTTGCAGAAGATTGTAAGGCATTTTACTTGTGCTCCAATAACTCAGAACTTATGGATGCTCAGTAAATGTTTTATAACACTGGCAGCATGATGAAAAGGGATTTTTAGCTGATATAATGATGTGGTGGCTACAGTCCTAAGGCCAGCTTAACCAGTGGAACACCCTTGATGCTGCAACAGTATTTTATATCAAAGGTAATTTTTGGACAGAGGGAGACACTGGCACCATCTCCCTTTGGGTAAAACTGTGGCATCAGTCATTTCTCACCCAAGTAGAAGTTAGGTAGTAACTCATTATGATATGTGATACAAGTCGTCTCTGGGTTATGGGTGTTCTGCATTATTGTAAATATCCATAACTCAATTTTGTCATAAATTGGAAATTACAGTAAGTTACTTGGTATGCTAACTTCACCTTCACAATACTGTAAAAGTGTTCATGTTAATTATTCTCATCAACATCAATTAATTATCTCCTCTTACCTAGTTACAATGTTACAGAATTGGTATGCCTCACATTCTGTGTCTGCAGTTGACGGCTGTCACATTGTTTAAGAGGGTATCATTGCAACGGTATCAAAAGAAGTGATTGCTTTTCAATTTCCAAAGCAAATCTCTTAAGTGGCCTCCCATGGTGAAACTGGGAGCCTGTGTTCTCAGGAGACCATGGGGTCTGATTACACAAAAACAGGGCTTTCTTCACACCCCACCAGACCGATTCATATTCAAACTTAAAGATAAGTATGGGAGTTTGTTGATACGCAATGATAAACACAATGTTCAATATGTTCGTCGATAAGGCAGTCGTAATCCAGGGTGGGCCTGTAATGAACATCTACAGATTAAGCAGAACAATTTGTTTTCAGGTTCTTCCTGATCTTATAAACTTTCTGGTTGAATTCTGTTTTGATCAACATGGTTCAGGATCTAAACTCAGTGAAGGTTTATTTCTTTGGCAGACTTGCTTTGGTATTTTACTTCCTGAAGTTGGCACTGACAGATCTTGGTGGCTAAGTGGTTCACCATCCTGATTAGGCTCATGTCTCATGAAGATCGTTTCATTTGTCTGAACATGTCAGATTTTTATCAACTATTATCATCCATAGCTCTTGGTTCTGCAGATTGGGGCAAAATTTTTGCTACCTCCAATCCTATGAGTTTGATTTGCTGTGTTGTTAAAGGAAATACACATTCTTTTGTCTGTTAGCTATTTTACTCGGCTGTTTCTGTCTAATACAGAGTGAACTTTCATTGAAAAAGACTCCAAGCCTGGTTGCAGTCTTCACTTAGGTGTTCACCAGGGATAGACCCTCCATTAATTTGCAGAATTGTTCTGTATTTAAGCAAGAAGTTAGGGAAGCAGATTTTATGCTGTGCTTGAATTCTCTTGCTCACCTTCCATTTGAAGCAGCAAGAGGAGATCTGATCCATTACATCTCAAAACAAATATGGACTTCAAGATGCTAAAAGAAAAGAAAATGTAGTACTTCCAAAATAAATGCAGAAAGTACTTTAGTCTCCACATGGCCTTGGATCACCTGGATAACAGCAATATCTACATCAGGCTGCTGTTTATAGGTTATAGCTCTGCGTCCAACACTATCATGCCCTCAGTACCAATCAACAGGCTTCAAAATCTCCCTCGGTAACTGGATCCTTGACTTCCTTGAGAGACCACAGTCAGTGCAGATTGGAAACAACATCTCGTCCTTGCTGACAACCAACACTGGTGCATCTCAAGGATTCATGCTTAGCCCACTGCTCTACTCTCTCTATACCTATGACTGTGTGACTAGACACAGCTCAAACACCATTTATAAATTTGCTAATGACACAACTGTTGTTGGCAGAATTTCAAATAGTGTCAAGGAGGTATACAGGAGTGAGATATAATAGCTCGTTGAGTAGTATTGCAACAAAACCTTGCACTGAAAGACAGTGAGACCAAAGAATTGACTGTGGACTTCAGGAAGGGGAAAGCAAGGGAACACACACCAATCCTCATGGAGGGATTAAAAGTGGGAAGGATGAGCAGTTTCAAGTTCCTGGGTGCCAATATTTCTGAAAATCTATTTTGCACAACATTTTTATACAATTACAAAGGTGTCATGACAGCAGCTATATTTCATCAGGAATTTGAGGAGATCTGTATGTCACTAAAGAGACTCGTAAATTTCGACAGATGTAATGTGGAGATCATTCTAACTGGTTGCATCGCTCTCAGGTATGGAGAGGCCCCTGCACAGTACTGGAAAAAGCTGCAGAAAGTTGAAAACTCAACCAGCCCCATCACAGGCCCTAGCCTACTCAGCAACATCTTCAAAACATGATGCCTCAAGAAGGCGGCACCAATCGTTAAAGACTCTCATCACGCAGGACATGCCTCCTTCTCACCTTTTCATGGCTACCACCTAGGTGGTGGTACAGGAACCTGGAGACACACACTCAATGTTTTAGGAACAGCTAAAACAGAACCATCAGATTTCTGAATGGACACTACCTCACTGGTTAATCAAACAGCGAAGAAAAGAGGGACCCAATAAAAGAACAGGCTGGCATTTTGGAGAGGATACATTCCAATCAGTGTATCAAAAAAAATACTAAAATGCAAAACATTATTCCTGAAAGTTTAGTGGGACCAGGCTCTGATGTATCGATAAGGATTGAGGGTGGTTATATTAGAGCCACACTGGACACAGGTTCTCATCACTTTGCTGTGTAGATCCTTTTGATGCATTCACCATTGACACTGGTCTGTTCCCTTGAGAGTCAAGGGCTTAATACTGATGAGTACCCAAGCGGTGGTTACTTGTGGTTGAAACTGGAGTTTTTGGAAGCAGATGTTGGAGTAACTGAGGCAATTGACACACCAGTGTTGATCTACCCAGATCTAGTCAAAAATGATGGAGCTTCTATTATTGTGAGAACAAATACTGCTGTTGTGAGAATACTCATGGGAGAATGCAAGGAGAGAAATGAAGAGAACTTTTTGCAAACCTTGTCCATTCACCCTGTGTTCAGAGCTGCTTTTGAGAAGGTGCAAGTTCCTCCTAATCAGGATGATGAGCAGAAACCAGGAACTGTGTGGCACACCTAGTCTAAACCTTCCATGTTATGTCATGTAGCTCAAGTGATGGGAACCCCCAAATTTTCCAGAATGCTCAATGCCACGGCCATCCAGGTTGATGCCCCCTCCCCTATCATTTACCGAGTTAC
Source organism: Hypanus sabinus (assembly GCF_030144855.1). Lineage (NCBI taxonomy): Eukaryota > Metazoa > Chordata > Chondrichthyes > Myliobatiformes > Dasyatidae > Hypanus > Hypanus sabinus. Next base: position 130,589,479 of record NC_082707.1, read on the forward strand.
TCAGAGAAGTTAGAAAGGAGGAAAACGTAATTGAGAAGCTGGACATTTTCAAAAGCCATGCAGTGTCTTCAGTGGGAGCCTCTGTTGCTAACATAGCCCCTGATGCCACGGAGACAGAGCTTCTGAGGAATGAGGTGGAAAACCTTCAAGCTGAGCTGATACATTGGATGTCTGCTGATGCTTCAGCAAAACATGATGCATCACAATGTCCTACAGGACATGGGGAAACCCAATCCACCTGTAGGACTTACAACACAGCAGACTGCTGCTGTAAAGGGTCTCTTGACGAGAGAGGAGACTGTTATTTTCTGTCAGGAGACCAGTCACAAAGGTGGCTGAAACACACATGTACATGTCTACTCTTTTGGGCATAGGGAAAAGAGGCAGACTTGAAATGTTGAATAAGAGGTCAAAATATTGCTGATGGCAGAATCTGAATGAAAAGTGGGAAATGCTAGACATCCAGATTGTTTGGAAGAAACTGTCCAAAGATAGTTAAGGTTACAAGGTCTTTTAACTGGAAATGGAGAAGAAAATCCTTTAAATAAAAACAGAGATGTAGCTGGAAGTTTTATACTATACAGCATTGCAAATAAGGATGAAAACAACCAGTCAACATACTGTGATTTACAACTATGAGCATACTACTGTTGTGATTCTGAGAAATTCTCTGAACTAAAAACACAATGATTTATTTTCTGGTTAAAAGCCTGTAATTTGTTCTCCATTTACATTCCATTATTACAGGAGTTCTGATGACCAGCTAAAATTGATACCTCCACAAATTGATATCTCCACTAACTAACATAAGAATACTGAATTTTTATAAAGAAAATAATAGTGTATGATCTACAACAAATTTAGGTTCACAAAATATGACACTTCCCATATAATCTACTTATAGGCAGCATTTAAAAGGGAAATTTCCACTAGATTAGTTTATTGCTGCTAATTTTCATGGATGGTATTATGTAATATAATCATCAATATTCACAGAGACAACCACACAAAGTAATATTCACATATCAACTCCACCTCAAATGGTTACAGATGACTAAGATTTTCTAACTAGACAATGGTTTATTTTGAAAAATATATGACAATATTATTGCTGATGATGGATTTGTGTTGCTTACATTAACTTAGTGATTTATTTGTCTGTCATTGTGTAACTGCAATTACTCAATCCCCTTTCACCACCATGAACATGCTTCTAAAGCTGCAGATATAAAGTATAAAGTTACTGCAAGTGCATACCACTGTAATCAACCCCATCACCTTAATCTACCAAATGATAAGAAATGTAGTCAGAGCCACACAGTACTGAAAGTCGCCCCTTAGCCTTTTGCTTTGAAACTTGCCCTATAGATCATCAAGCACCCACTTACATTAGTCCTACACCAATCATGTTTTATTCTTTCCACATCTTCATCAATTCCCTCAAGAATCAATCACTTACCTATACACTAGAGGCAATCTAGAGTGGCCAATTCACATAGTTATACACACCCTTGGGATGTGGGAGGGAACTGGATTGCCTGAGAGAAACCAATACAAGGGAACTTGAAAACTCCACACAAACAGCACTGGAGGTGAGGATTAAACCCATTCAATACAAGAGGACTTGGAAACTTCACACAAACAACACTGTGTGTCAGGATTAAACCCATTTCACTGGACCTGTGAGTCAGTTGCATCATTATGTCATGAGACAGTTTACTTTGATTTATTATGTTTTTTTTAATTTTACAATGTATTTTGTTTTATTAAAAAGATTGTTCCACAAAAGAAATATCACTGTGTGATCTTCTCTTGCATTATGGTAGGGCCAGCACATTAACAAAATCAAACTTGCTTTGCTATGTCGTTTTCTATCTAAGCAATCATCAGCAGGTACATATTATAGCTTATAGACAATCCACAAAATGCTAGAGGGACTCAGCAGATCAGCCAGCATCAATGGAAATGAATTTGGGCCAAGACTCTATCAAGATTGGAAAAGAAGGGGGAAGATACCAGAATAAGAAGGTGGGGGGAGGGGATGGAAGACAAGCTAGAAGGTAATAGGTGAAATCAGGTGGGTGGGGGGAGGGGAAATGAAGTAAGAAGCAGGGAGATGATAGGTGGAAAAGGTACAGGGCTGGAGAAGAAGGAATCTGATAGGAGAGGAGAGTGGATCATGAGAGAAAGGAAAGGAGAAGGGGCACCAGGAGAGGTAATAGGCAGGAAGGAGAAGATATAAGAGGGAAGGAAGAAGGAAGCTAAGGGGAAAAAATTAACAGAAGTTGGAGAAATTGATGTTCATGGCATTTGGTTGGTGGTTGCCTGGGTAGAATATGAATGGAGATAAGAATTAAAAGGGTTGGCTGCTGGAATATTTCGGCAAATGGGGCAGAGGTACTCAACAAAGCAGTTTCCCATCCAGATGCCGCATCAGGAGCAGGCTCTAGGTGGGCACCCACATGGGCCCTAGCCACTCCTGCCTTTTTGTTGACTAAATGAAACAGTCCATTATCGAACCCTTCACCGATAATGCTCCTGAACTCTTCCTCTCCCACACTGACAACTGCATTGATACTGCTTCATGCACCCATGCTGAGCTCATCAATTTCATCAACTTTGCCTCCAACTTCCACCCTGCCCTTAAATTCACTTGGTCCATTTCTGACACCCCCCTCCCCTTTCTCAGTCTCTCTGGAAACAAACTGTCAACCAACATGTTTAATAAACCTACCGATTCCCACTCTTATCTTGACAATACCTCTTTCCACCCTGTGTCCTGTAAAAATGCTATTCCCTTTTCTCAGTTCCTTCATCTCCACCACATCTGTTCCCAGGATAAATCTTTCCTTTCCAGGTTATCAGAGTCGTCCTCCTTCCTCAAAAAGCGGGACTTCACTTCCTCCACTATTGATGTTGACCTCGCCCGCACCTCCTCCATTTTCCAGACATCCATACTCACCCCATCTTCCCGCCACCTTAACATGGATAGAATTCCTCTTGTTCTCACCTAGCACCCCCCCCACCCCCATCCCTGCATGAGTCTCCGCATCTAACACATCGTTCTCTGCAACTTCCATCATCTTCAATGGAGCCCTACGTCAAACACATCTTTACCCCTTTCCCACTCTCCACTTTCCACAGGGATTACTCCTTCTATGATTCCCTTGACCATTCCCTTTACCCTCCCCCCACCCCAATCTCCACTAATCTCCCTCCTGACACTTATCCCTTCAAATGGCAGAAGTGCTACACCTGCCCATTTACCTCCGTTCAGGGCCCCAAACTGCCCTTTCAGTTGTAGCAACATGTCACCTGTGAACCTGCTGGGTCATCTTTTGTACATGGTGCTCTGCATTGGTGAGACCCAGTGTAGATCAGGGGACTCCTTTGTTGAGAACCTCAGCTCTGTTTGCAAAAAGCTGAATTTTCTGGTGGTTAACACGAGGAAGTCTGCAGATGCTGGAAATTCAAGCAACACGTAAAGAATGCTGGTGGAACGCAGCAGGTCAGGCAGCATCTATAGGGAGAAACGCTGTCGACGTTTTGGGCCGGGACCCTTCGTCAGGACTTCTCTTGTGATTGATCGTTTCAATTCCTATCCCCATTCTCTTTCATCCATGGCCTCCTCTTCTGCCATGATGAGGTCACTCTCAGGTTGGAGGAGCAACACCTCATATTCCGTTCAGGTAGCCTCCAACCTGATGGCATGAACATCGATTTCACCTCCCTTCAGTAATTCCTTCCCTCCCCCTTCCCTCTTTTTTATTTCCCCAGTCTGGTTTCTTAACCCCTCTCTTCACTGCTTGTCACCTTCTAGGTTGTCCTCCTCCCAGCTTCGTATTCTGGCATCTTCCCCCTTTCTTTCCAGTCCTGCTGAAGGTTCTCTGTCCAAAATGTTGACTGGTTATTCATTTTCATTGTTGCCTGGCCTGCTGAGTTGTTCTAATGTTTTGTGGTGTGTTGTTTTGGGTTTCCAGCACCTGCAGAATCTCTTATGTACAGCGATGATTCATTCTGTTTCATGCCAAAGCTTTCAAACGGTAATCAAACATTTGAAGTTCGGCATTTTTTCTTTTATATTTTAATACTGCAGTATTGCTACTGTTTTACTTCAAAGATTTTCTTTTGGAAACAAAGATTCAAAGCACATTTATTTTCAAAGTATTTATGTATCATAACCAAATATCAATGAGCAAGCTTCCACAACAGATCAGGATCGATCATTCAAAATTGTCAGCATCCTATTAAAAAGGAAAACTCCCTTCAGCTCAGTTTTAAACGCTTTACCTTTTATTCAGAGACCATGAACTATGTTTTCATAGTTCTATGCCAGGGCAAACATCCTCTCATATTCAGCCAGTCAAGGCCTGTTAGAATTCTGTTAAGTTTTGTTGAGATCACTTCTCAATTTTCTAAATTCTAGAGTGTAGACCTGGTTTACTCAATCTTTCTTCATAATGAAATTCCAACATCCAAGGAGCCGTTGAAGGTGAAGCTTTGTTGCATTCTTTGAATGGCAAATGTGCCTTCTCTTAATGGCAAACAATAAGCACAGTCTCATCAAGGATATACATGAATTCAGTGATCCATCTTTACTCCTGCACTCAAATCTTCTCAGAATGAAAGCCAACATGCCATTTACATTTCTAAGTGTACAACAAAAGGGAACGGGTGCACATTGGAAGAGGGTCAACATCAGGTTGAGTACCATCTCCACGGGATGTAGTGGTCAGAAAGCGGGTTAGAATAATTTCAAATAGAGAAGATGAGTCAGAACTTGACAAGATGCTCTCAAAGCAGCTAAAACTTTCCTTACTTTCCATTTCATGCCTTGAATTCTGTCCTGCACACATGAAAATCTGATGCCACTCTGGACTGTCATGTATTTGCCTTCTCAAACCATGCTATTTTGTTCAGTTTCTAACTCTCTCTCTCAAGTAGAAAGCCCAGTTGTACAAATGACCAGGAGGATGGAATTACTGAAGGTGCACCACCACAAATTTTAAGCCAACTGTACTGTGGAGCAAGTTTCATTTAAGGTCAAGCAGTTTAAAATTTATTTGCAACTGTGAAAAACTAATAAAATATGTTTTAAAAATTTCTTCTAAAGTAAATTTAATGATTAATAGTGCTTTTTTTTAGCAGTGGTGTAGTTGCATGTTACACCAGTAACACTTGCATTGATGGAATTCAAACCCTCTTTTTCCACATGAGAACAAATGCTTATATCATGACATAATTTCTGTGGATACAGGCTTTAACGTTGTCTGGACTAGGTGCTAATTAACAGTACGTGTTCATAGCTCAAACCTATACCATCACAGTTAGTCAGTAGATTCTTGGGTTGATGCAATAATCACAGCTATTTGTTCACACATAAAATATCTCACCAGCACCTTCAAATATATGAAAGAACTTGCATGTTCCTTCCTTATTGTGTCCCAGAAAGAGAGAAAATACATATATTATAACGCGACTGAATATTGTGCTTGGCAAGCAGTACTCATGTACTTAGCTGCTGCTACATTTCTAACGCTTATGCTCTGGCACTCTGGAGATTTTAGCTTTTATTAACTTTGAGGTCAATATATTCCCTTCTACAACAACATTTTCTGATCATATTTTTTCTTTAGGAGAAAAAAGGCAGACAGAGATTGGTTAAAACTAACCGAAATGCTTGAAATCTAGTGCCCGAAATTCAGAAGTGTAGATGTGATATCAGGCTGCTGAAACAGCCAGCTTAGACATCATTGATCTGTTTTGTTCCAATTTTCTTATCTATTCATAAATTTATGTATATCTGCAGAATTCAGAACTCAGCAACAGAAGCATTTGGGTATAAAATGAAATATCACTATTGAAAGAAACACTACAATTAAGCACAATAACTTGAAGAAGAATAAATAAGTTTATACTAAAAACTGTTTTATTTAGTATTTTTAATGTGGGAGCCAGAACTTTTTAAGTTTGATAAAGATCTATGAAAATAATACTTTGCAACAAAATTAACTTTAAGGGGGAAGAAACTGCAGGAATGCAATAGCTTAAAACTTATACCCATAATGGCAAATTTCACAGTTCAGCTCTATTTTAGTTTACAAGTGGTTCATTCCAAAAATTTACATGTTGAGAAATATTTCACTCTATTGAAGTCAATGTAAGCACCTTATAAACTATTAGCTTTTGAATTAGAAATTTAACACAATGGGAAAAAGCTTAATGGTAAGTCATCACGCCGGAGAGATAAGTATTTATATAGCTATGATTATCTTAATGGCAACAGCATTGCTTCTGTTGTTGATATTTATTACACATTTAGTTCCTTAATTTTCATTTTAATTCAGTTGTACTAAACATAAACAGAATTACATGTCAGTTTTGCAGGAAAGGCTAGCAGTTCCATGGAGAATAATCAATTTTTTCCTTGCAAATGTAGTCAATTTTGGGATTACGTATATGCTCATAAGGGCTGAACTTTCTAGCCAGACGTTGGCAACCTTTACTAAACTGGGGTCCAGCTCCTGAGTGGGAAGTTGACAGCAATTCCCCAGTACGTGAACTACAGAAGATCTATATCCACAAGATCTGTTTCATGTTGAACCCAGCATTTTAAAAAAATCACCTTCATGCATTTGGCCAGAGAGGTACAGCTGCAAGGGACTGTAATTCACAAATAATTTAATTGTTTGATCTTCAGTAATTATAGAATAATTCAAATGTTTCTGCATGTCAGTGGCTTTTGTGATTTTTGAGTGATTGCTCTGTTCGAAGTAATTTCACAGCTCTCTCAATAGCAGGGCATATTCTAACAGTCACATTTTTTATTAGTTTTTTTATACATTTTACAAATTAAAAAAACCCCAAATCAAAATGAGGAACATTAATACAGTGCAAAATTAAGCATACAATGACAATATGATACAAAGAAAGAGAATTTTTAAAAAAAGCACCTAAATTGAAGACAAGTAAACTTAGTATCCTCCCCCAACCCCACAACACAAAAAAAAACTCCAGACCAACCACAACACAATATAGAGAATATAAATCAGGATAATCAAACTCCCAGACTGTGAATACACTTAGCAACAGAGGATAATAATGCCTACTACCAGAAAAAAAAGGAGCTGAAAGCAAGGGACCGAAAAGAAAAAAAAGCCCTAGTCAAGAGGAAGGTTATGAAAGTACTCGATAAAAGGTCCCCAGACCTTATGGAACTTTAGATCTGAATTAAGAACTGAATAATGAATTTTTTCGAGGTCCAAGCAGGCCATAATGTCGTTAAGCCATTGAGCATGGGGCAACATCTCTCCATCTAATGAGGATCAAGCGTCTAGCCAGGAGAAAGGCAAAGGATAATATTTTGCATTTGGTCGGACTCAGACGTAAATCTGTCTTGCCCCAGAAACCGAACAAAGCAATTAAGGGATTTGGTTCTAGGTGCTGATTCAGAATATACGATAACTTAGTGAAGACATCTTTCCAAAATTTCTCCAAGCTAGGACAGAACCAGTACATATGAATGAGAGGCCTCACCCCTCTTGCATTTATCACAAAGCGGACTAATGTCAGGGTAAAATCGAGATAGTTTAGATTTAGACATATGGGCTCTATGAACAATCTTAAACTGTAAAAGGCAATGGCGAGCACAAAGAGAGGTTGAGTTAACCAATTTGAGAATCGAGTCCCAACTCTCATCAGATAAGGAGGTATTTAAATCCTGCTCCCATGCCATTTTAATTTTATCCACAGGGGCCCGTTGTAAGGCTGCTAATTTATCTTGAATAATTGATATTAAACCTTTACCTAGTGGATTAATGGAAAGAAATAAGTCCATAGCATTTTTCGCAGGCATTTCAGGAAAGTTAGGAATTAGAGGAGCAATAAAGTGTCTAACTTGGAGATATCTAAAAAAATGAGCATTGGGCAGATTGAACTTAACAGAGAGCTGCTGAAAAGAAGCGAAGCAATTATCAATGAAAAGATCTTCAAAATGTCTAATGCCCTTCCTATACCAAACATGGAATGCTGAATTGTATGTAGTAGGTAAAAAAAGGTGATTATGTACGACAGGGCTGGAAACGGAAAAACCATGGAAACCATAGCATTTCCTAAACTGAGCCCATTTACGCAAAGTGTGTCTAACAAGAGGATTAGCTATTAATTTGGACAGACTACTAGGGAGTGCAGAGCCAAGAAGTGCAGAGATAGATAATTCTTTAGTGGAGCTCAACTCCATTGCCACCCAATTAGGGCACTCGGGTTGGCCATGGAAGAAAGACCAAAAGGTAGCACAACGTATATTAGCTGCCTAATAATATAAACGAAAGTTAGGTAAAGCCATGCCACCCTCTTTTTTAGATTTTTGGAGATGGATTTTATTAATTCTAGAGCGCTTACTCTGCCACAGATATGACAAAATAATAGAGTCTAAGGAATCAAAAAAAGATTTAGGAATAAAAATTGGGATAGATTGAAATAAGTATAAAAATTTGGGGAGAACATACATTTTAACAACATTAATACGACCTACCAAAGACATAGATAGAGGTGACCATTGTACCAGACTCTGTTTTATAGTATATGAAAGATTGGCAAAGTTTTCACGAAAGAGGTCTTTAAACTTCCTTGTGACTGTAATTCCAAGATAAGTAAATTGATTATGGACTACTTTAAAAGGGAGATCATGAAATGTTAATTCTTGTGCTTCTTTATTAATTGGGAAAAGTTCACTCTTATGTAAATTAAGTTTGTAAATTAAGTAAATTAAGTTTAGCCAGAGATCTGGCTAAACTGGTCAAGAAGTGAAAACATTGGAGGTAACGATGTAGACAGATTTGAAAGAAAAAGTAATAAGTCATCAGCATAAAGAGAAACTTTATGCTCAACACCCCCTCTCCAAATCCCGGTCAATTCAGGACAATTTCGAAATGATATCGCCAAAGGTTCTATAGCCAAATCAAAGAGAAAGGGACTTAAGGGGCATCCCTGACGGGTGCCACGTTTGAGATTAAATACCTGGGATTTCTGAAACTTAGTTAAAACAGAAGCAGTAAGACACAGGTACAGCAATTTGATCCAAGAGATGAAACTTTGACCGAGGTCAAATTTTTCTAAGACCGTAAAAAGGTAGTTCCACTCTATACGATCAAATGCTTTCTCCGCATCGAGGGAACTAACATATTCAGGGATCCCAGTTGGAGGTGAGTATAAGATATTAAATAAACGCCGAATGTTAAAAAAAGGGAAACAGTCACTTCTTGGATTCCCCACTGATCCAACACAACAGCTAACTTACAACATGGGAGGCTTTACGAAGCAGCACGTCGCCATCATGTTATTAAAAATCAGGAAAGTACTCCACATGAAGTTTTAAATAAGAACAAACTTACAGTGTAGCTCAGTTTATGTGTGCAACATGAGTTTTGGGCCAGATTAAACTGCAAAAAAAAATGCAATTTTTAGTAATTCTGGAATGAGAACAAATGCTAAATATTGTTGCTACACTCAGAATAATTTCTTTTTGGCAAAGCTTCTCCGAATTCATTGGGTTGTCTTTTTAAGAGAAAGACGCATCCATTAGGTTGACTACTTCAAATTCGGTCTGTGGCCAGGGACAAGAGGATGTGGCTGCAAGTGGGAGATCCAAGAGATAGCACTGGAGGAGCCTCAGCCCTGAGCTTGCCTAACAGGTCAGAAGTATTTGCTCCCTGAGAGGATGAGAGTGGTGATGAAGGGAAAGGTAAACTTAGGTAGAGGGGTAGGTAGATGTGGGAATGGATTAAGGGGTATGGCGCTATTGCATCAGGTCGATCTGCCTTTGACAGTGGGGGCTGTAGGAAGAATCTGCAACTAAATGGTTCAGAGGGGAGAGAGAAGGGAAATGTAACTGTAATTGGGAATATTATAGTTAGGGGTATTATGGTCAATGGAATAGACACAATTCTCTGTTCCAAAGACTGAGAGTCCAACAGGCTGTTTTATCTGGGTTCAGGACATCTCACCTAATCTGCATTTGTCTAAATTTTATGTGCGAGGGGAAGATTCAGATTTTGTAGTCCACATGGGTACCAACAACATAGAAAGACCAAGCAGAGAAGTTCTGCTAAAGAAATTTGAACAGCTAAGGACTAAGTTACACTGCAGAATCAAATGATAACAATCTTTGGATTGTTATCTGATTCATGTGCAAATTGGGACAGTGCAAACAAAATCAGAGGGTTAAATGCATGGCTCAAAGATTGGTATGGATGAAATGGATTCAAATTTAAGGGATATTGCCATCAGCATTGGAGAATGAAGCTGTTCTGATGGAATGAGCTCCACTTGAACCGAGCTGGCAGCAGGGTCATGGTGAATCACATAACTGAGCTGTTGATAGGGCTTTTACTAAGTAGTAGGGATGGTGGGTGGGTTCAGCAGCTTGGAAAAGTTTGGATAAAGTAAAAGGGAAGGAGAGTGCAAGAGAGGTTGCTGAAATCTCAGGAATAAAGAATAAGACAAAAAGTTTAGAAAGTGATAAGAACTTATCTTCAAGCAAAAGAGACACAAAACTGAGAAGAAGGATGGTGAATAGAGGACGGAAGGTGGTACAGTATACTTGAATGCAGGTAGTATACAAAATAACGTGGATGATCTTATACTGCAGTTATAAGTTGTCAGGTATGCTGTGTTGGCATAATAGATGTGATTGAAAGAAGATCACAGCTGGACCTTAACATATTGATATTGAACATATTGATGTTGATATTGTCATTTAAAGTAAAATTGGATAGGTATATGGACAGGAAAGGAATGGAGGGTTATGGGCTTGGTGGGACTAGGTGAGAGTAAGTGTTTGGCATGGACTAGAAGGGCCGAGATGTCCTGTTTCCATGCTGTAGTTGTTACATGGTTATCAATAATACACATCGTATCAAAAGTGCTGGCAGATGGGCAAAGGGTGTGATGGCTTCATTGATAATAAATGAAATCAAATGCTTAGAAAGAAATGACATGGGATGAAAAGATGTAGAATCCTTAATGGCAGAATTAAAAACCTACAAGGGTAAATAAGACCCTGATTGGAATTATACACAAGTTTCTGAACATTAGACAGGATATGGGGTACAAATTACAATGGGAGATAGAAAAGGCATGTAAGAAGGGCAATGTTACAATAGTCATGGGGGATTTCAATTTGCTGTAGATTGGGGTAATCAGGTTGGTGCTGGATTCCAAGAAAGGGAATATGTAGAGTGCCTCTGTGGTGAGTTTACGGAGCATCTAGTGGACTGAGCCCAGGAGAGCAAAGACAATTCTGGATTGGGTGTTATGTGATGAACCAGATTTGATCAGGGAGCTTATGATAAAGGAACCTTTAATCATAATATGATAGAATGATAGTTTGAGATGCAGAAGCTAAAATTGGATGTGTCCGTATTACAGTTGAGTAAAGGTAACCACAAAGGCGTAAGAGAGGGGCTGACAAAAGTTGATTGGAAGGAGGCACTAGTGGTGACGACAGTAGAGCAGCAATAGCTGGAGTTTCCTGGAACAATTTAGAAGATTCGGGAACTGTTCACCTCAAAGAAATAGTAGAATTCTAAAGGGAGGATGAGGCAACCATGGCTGAGTAGGGAAGTCAAAGTAGCATAAAAGCGAAAGAAAGAGCACACAGTAGAGCAAGAATTATTGGGAACCCGGGGACTGAAGCTCTTGAAAACCAACAGAAGGCAACTAAAAGATGAAATATGAAGGTAATACTGGACAAAAAAAATTTTGTTGCTACTCAGAATTTTTTTTGTTTACGTAGACAGCTTGAAGCTGAACACACATATAATTTTAGACTACTTGTATCATGTAGGAACAAGCAATTAACTTTTATTGAAAATAATGCTTTCAATTGCATAATGGTGCTGACACTTTGCAATTGATCAATTAAGCTAAAAATGTTTTGTTCATGATTTTCATTTGTACTCAGTGTCTGAGGCTTCTTGCTTAAGTGTCCAACAATAATCAGCCAGCATCGATGGATTTCAGTTGCCCTGATACCACTTCTCCATGACCGCAAAGTTCTGGTGAAACCTTTCATCATGCTCTGGACAGAAATCACCAAGATTTGCAGGGAAGAAGCTGAAGTGGGAATGCAGTGTATGAGTCTCCAGTGACAAGTTGTACCACATGGTTGTGTATGCTTGAAGCACGTTGTCAACCAGCTGCACGTAGTTAGGTGCTCTGCAGTTTTCAACAACATCCTTGAATGATCTTCCATGTGATTTCTTGCCAGTCCCACTAGAAATTTTTCAAATTGCCTGTCATTGATGACCTGTTTGCTTTCTTGACCAACAAAAATGCCTTCCTTAATCTTGGCACCACTTATTCTGATCTGAATTATGAATTGAAATAGCAAATAGAGGTGATTTCAAATCAATGTTTTTGATAGGGAAATTTCATGGAGATGTTCATGATCAGGAGCCCAAAACCCATAAGATACATTCTAAAGTATTCAGGAAGCAAAACCTTTGTTGTCCAGTGTAGGCAATTCAATAATATAAGATACAAAAGACTTTTCAGATAAACATAGAACAATGTAGTATAAGTGTTTCAGTCCAGGATGCTGTGCCGACACTTTAACCTCCTCTAAGATCAAACTAACTCTTCCTTCCCACATAGCATCTAATTTTCTTTCATCCATGTGCCTAAATTTCCTTAATGTATCTTCTTCTAACACCGCACCTGGCAACCACGCTCTACGTAAAAACCTGTCTCTGACATTCCCCTTTCTATTCCTCCCAACATCTTAAAGTTGTGCACCTTTGTATTAGCCATTTTAGTGGGATAAAGTCTCTGATTCAATCAATGCCACTTACCATCTTGTACACTTAAGACCATAAGACATAGGAGCACAATTAGGGCACTCAGCCCATCGAGTTTCCTCCACCATTCCATTATTATTATCGCTCTCAACTCCATTCTCCTGCCTTCTCCCTGTAACCTTTGATACCCTGACTAACCAAGAACTTATCAACCTCCTCTTTAAATATATTCAATGCTTTGGCCTCCAAAGTCATCAGTGGCAATGAATACCACAGATTCACTACCATCTGGCTAAAGATATTCCTCCCCATCTCTACTCTAAGTGGATGCTCCTCAGTTTTAAGGCTGTGCCCTCTGGTCCTAGACACCCACTACTGAAAAGATCCTCTCCACATCGATCCTGTATTTGCCTTTCAATATTTGAGAGGTTCCAATGAGCACCCTCCCCCCCCCTTTCTAAATTCCAACAAGTACAAACCCCGAGCCATCAAACGCTCCTCATATATTAGCGATTTCATTCCTGGAATCATTCTTGCGAACCGCCTCTGGACCTTTTCCAATGCCAGCACATCTTTTCTAAGATAAGGGGCCCTGAACTGCTCACAATACTCCAAGTGTGGTCTGACACTTATGAAGTTCTTAAGAAGTCATCCTCCTCCCTAAGGAGAAAAGCCATAGCTCAGTCAACCTTTATTTATAAGATGCTTTCTAATCCATGCATTATCCAGGTAAATCTTCTCTGGATCCTCTCTAAAGGTTTCAAAGATACATTTAATGTCAGAGAAATGTATACAATACACATCCAGAAATGCTTTTTCATTTCAAACATCCACGGAAACAGAGGAGTGCCCCAAAGAATGAACAACAGTTAAATGTTAGAACCCCAAACTACCCCCCCCCCCAGCTCCCACCCCTCCTGCGTGAAAGCAGCAGCAAGCAACAATCCCCCCCTTCCCCCGACCGGTAAAAAAAACATCGGCACCCACCACTGAGCACTCAAGTGTGAGCAAAGCAACAGCAAAGACACAGATTTGCAGTTACCCCAAAGACTACCTGTTCACCTGGTATTCAACATACCACAGGCTCTCCCCCCCCCCCACAATAAGGGAGAAAGAGATGTCTCCATTTCACAGTGAGAGGGGAGACATAATAAACAACTCGCTGGTTTAAAGCATCCAAATCCTTTGTCTAAAGAGGCAACCAGAATTGAACATAATACTCCAAGCATGATATAACTCCTCAGATATACAAAGAGCAAAAGAGAGGCAAGAGTTGACATTGGATTACTGGAAAATGATGCTGGAGAGGTCATAATGGGGAACAAAGAAATGGTGGATGAACTGACTAAGTTTTTGGTGTCAGTCTTCACTGTGGAAGATATCAGCAGCATGCCAGAAATTTGAGAATGTCAGGGGACAGAAATGGGTGAAGTTGCTGTTACTGAGGAAAAGGTGCTCGGGAAGCAGAAAGGTCTGAAGGCAGATAAGTCACCTGGACCAGCTTGTCTACGCCCCAGGATTCTGAAAGAGATAGCCAAAGATATTATGGAGACATTAATAGGAATCCTTCAAAATCCCTGGAATCTGGAATGGTTCCAGAGGATTGGAAAACAGTGTATATCACTCCATTCTTCAAGAAGGGAGCGGAGCAATAGACAGTAAATCATTGGCCATTGCCATGACATCGATGGTTAGCAAGATGTTAGAATGCAGGTTTCAGGGAGTTGTAGGTACACCATAAAACAGGGTGAAGACAGCATGGTTTCCCTCATGGGAACTCTCGTCAACAAATCTGTTGGCATTCCTTAAAGAAATGACAGGCAGCATGGGCAAAAGAGCATCATTGGATATTGTGCACTTGGAGTTTCAGAATGCTTTTGACAAGGTACCACACATGAGGCTACTAAACAAGATAAGAGCCCATGGCATTGCAGGAAGGATACTAGAATGGACAGAGGATTGGCTGATTGGGAGGAAGAAAAGAGTGGGAAAAAGGGGGCATGTCCTGGTTGGCTGCCGTGGAGTAATGGTGTTCCAAAGGGAACTCTACTTTTCCCATTATATGTTAATGAACTGGATGACAGGATTGCTGGTTTTGTGGCCATGTTTGAGGGAGATACAAAGATAGGTGGAGGGGCAGGTAGTGTTGAAGAAGTAGGGAGTTGGCGAAAGAACTTGGAGAGTTTAGGAGAAAGGGGAAAAGAAGTGACAGATGAAATTGAAGCGTATGGTTATACACTTCAGTAGAAGGAATAAAGGTGTAGATTATTTCCAAAAAGGGGAACAAATTCAGAAATCAGAGGTACAAGGGGACTGAGAAGTCTTAGTGCAGATTTCCCTACAGGTTGAGTTCGCAGTAAGGAAGGCAAATGCAATGCAAACAACACTACTACGGGTAACATTCTCCAGATGGTTCACAAAAGTATTTCTTTCTCTTCATTTATGGCTTCTTTTTCTTTCAAAGATGATTCCAGTACTGCTGCAGCCAGCAATCTACTGTTTGGTAGTGCGTTTTCAAGCTGATTGAGTGACCTGTCACTTTACTGTCTCTGAGAATGTTCCGGGAGGTGAGCAGCCTTGAGGCCAGTAAGCTTAGAGACCGGGCGCAACCCCATGATTGACTCCATTTCTTGCTGATCTCACTGATTGAAATGTTGAAGGAGGTTGAAACATCGAGGTGAGTGCGTAAAGTGAATGAGTGTTCAGTGTTGTCGACCAGCCTCTCACTAGCTGCTGCTGGAGGAAGGTGTCTGCGTGTGATGGACTCTCTCCCTCTCACTCACTGTTCCTGAGGGAAGGTGCCTGCATTCAAGTGGTCCCTCTCTCTCTCTCCCCTTTGATGCTGTCGGAAAATGGTACTGAAGTTCTGGGTCTGCAGTTTGTGGATTGGACTGAGTTCCTGGCCACTCCTTTATCTGTAGCTATTTTGCTATTTTTGGCAACTTTGAATCAAGGTGACCTGCAGATACTGAACACTGAGCTGAACTGAATATGGACTCTTTCAATGTTGTTTTTTATATTTTGTGTTTTCACTTGTGCTTACATATTGCCCTTTGTGTAATTTGCTTTTCTTGCACGTGGGGACGCTGATGTTCTTGATGCTGTTTGTGCTATTTGTCTTATTGTGCGTGGGGAGGGGTTGTTGTTCTTCTTTGAACTTATTCTATGGTTTTCTTTGTTTCATGGCTGTCTGTGGAGATGGTGAGTATCAGGGCTGTTAAGTACTTTGATAATGAATGTACTTTGAATCCTTTGCACGTTAGCATTCATTTCGAGAGGACTGAAATATAAATAAGGAGGTCATGCTGAGGCTTTATAAAGCATTGGTCAAACAACATTCGGTGTGGATTGAGCAGGGGTCCCCTGTCTAAGGAAGGATGTACTGACGTTGGAGATGTTCCAGAGGCTGTTTACAAGAATGAGCCCAGGAATGAATAGGTTAATATATGAGGAGTGTTTGATGGCTCTGGGCCTGTACTCACTAGAAATTAGAAAAATGAGGGGGATCTCATTGAATCTTACCAAATATTGAAAGGTCTAGATAGCATGGATATGAAGAGGATGTTACCAATAGTGGGAGAATCTAGGACTAGAGGGCATAGACTCAGAATACAATGACATCACTTTAAAACCATAATGAGAAGGAATATCTTTAGCCAGAGGAAGGTGAACCCATGAATCTGTGGTATTCACTGTCACCACTAGCTGTGGAAACCAAGTCATTGGGTATACTTAAAACAGAAGCTGGTAAGTTATTGATTAGTAAGGGTGTCAAATGTTACAGAGAGAAACAGGAGAATGGAATTTAGAGGGAAAATCAAATCAGCTATCATTGACTGGCAGAACCAACTCAATGGGCAAATTGCTTTAATTTGTTCCTATGGCTTATGGTTGGATCATCTTTTTTAAGGGCATAAAAGCCGAGAAGGCAAATACAGTACATTTCTGGAGAAAATATGGCCACTGTAGATTTGATCACATCTTCTTTTGTGGTTTCTATGATCACAGCTGTAAATATCTGCTACCTGGGTGGATTTGGAAAGTTCTCCTGATGACCACGTGGTTCTTCCAAGGTTCTCCACTTTCTTCCACTTCCCAAAGGTCTCTTAGTTAATTGGCTACTGTGAATTACTGCTCAGTGTAGACAGATGTTGGGTGTTTTGGTTGGCGTTAATGGGCATGAGAGAGGTTACAGGGGTATTTGTGGGATGTTGGAAATGCTGTGAGAACTTGCATAGACTCAATGGGCTGAGTAGCCTCCTTCTATATCTTAGTCTTTAAATTGTTAGCTCTGAAGTTACTTAGATGCTAATCACATTTACGTTAGAAATCTTAGATACACAGAAATCAGGCATGTTTCACTGAACGTAAGAAAGTTCTAACATAATTTAAATCATCCTGTATAAGTGCTGCATCCCTTCCATTCTCCAACACCCTGACAGCATCACAGTGCACAGTCTGCTAGTGTGTTATGCTCACTTTCAAAATTAGTAATGTAAATGTCCCACTATTAATAGCTATTATGATGATAGTGCAATAACAATGTTCTAAAGAGCAGCTCGGAAACAAGGAGCAGCTACCATAGCTTTGGAACTGCACATAGAACTACTCAGCATTCCTTCTGAAATTCTGTAAATAAAAATTTACACAGGCCACAAGAAGCAGGAGATTAGAGAATCAAAAGTCATAGATGTGATTAAGTTAATTGGACTTTGAACATCAACTCAAATGTGAACAAGTACATTTCACCATAGCAACAATATTTGAGAGTGAATGCCAATTAATGGGCAATATGGATTAAGCCATGAAAGCAGGATCCAGGTTTCCACACCTTGTGTAATCAGAATACTGCCCCCATCTGTAAACAGAACCAAAATCAAATCCTGTTACTTGTTTTTAACATGAAAGAACACAGGGAAAGAAAACTTAGTAAAATTCATACATTGGTTTTTGTACAAATCTAAGATTAGTCAACTCCATCATTAAAAAGATCCACAGCCTTATTAACTCATAGCAACCCTTCATACCACTGCTTGTTTATGAACAATCTATCTTCCTCTGCCTTAAAAAAAATCCAAAATTCTACTTCCTCTGCCTTCAGAGAGAGAAAAAAAATCAAGACTTCTCTAAATTAAAGGGAAACCTGTTATTTTTAATCAGTGGCCCACAGTTCTAAATTCTCTGATTAGAAGATGCATTCTCTCTACAACCACAATGCCAAGATGCCTCAGAATTCAATATGTTGCGATCATGTTGCCTCTCTTTTTAAAACTCCAGCAGAAATAAGCCTAGTCTGTCAAACTTTTGCTTCTCTGAACTGCTTCCAACACATTAATGTCCTTCCTTAAGGAGACTAGTAAATTACGCAGCTCTTTAAATGTTGACTCACTGGTGCCCACATAGTAGAGCCTCTCTGAATTTATTTTCAATTCTCCTTACATTCTGTTAGCTTGCTTTACCTGCATACTAGCCTTCAGTGCTTTGGGACACCCAGAACTCTTTCATCTTTAACCATTCTGATTTAATGTTTCTTTTTCATTTTGTGCCAAAATGGATGATTACCCATTTTCCTCTTTCATATCACATTTGCCAGATGTTTGTTAACTCACAACCTAACTATATCCATTTATAGTTTCCTTATTCCCTCTTCAACGTTCAAAGCAAAGTTATTGTCAGAATATATGTACGCCACTGAATACCACCCTGAGGTTTGATTTCTTGCCGGCATGCTCAGAAAGTCTCAGAAACATAATAGAATCAATGAAAGAATGCCCCCAACAGGACAGACAAACGACCAATGCGCAAAAGACAACAAAGTGTGCAAATGTAAAAGAAAAAGGAAATAAATAATAATAATAATAATAATAATAATAATAATAATAATAATAAATAAGCAATAAATATCAAGAACATGAGATGAAGAGTCCTTGAAAGTGAATCCATAAGTTGTGGGAAAAGTTCAGTGATGGGCCAAGTGAAGTTGCGAGGTTACTGATTCACTGATTCACGAGCTTGATGGTTAAGCAGTAAAAACTGTTCCTGAAAGTGGAGGTTTGGGTCCCGAGGTTCCTGTACCTTCTTCCTGATGGCAGCAGTGAGAAGAGAACATAGTCAAGGAGGTGGAGTGATTGATGTTGGATGTTGCTTGCCTGCTTTTCGCAATCCGTGTAGGGGTGCTCATTGGTGAGGAGGGTTTTACCCTTCATTGACTGGGCTGTACCCATTACTTTTTGTAGGATTTCACATTCAAGGTAATTTGCATTTCCATACCAGGCCATGATGCAATCAATATACTCTCTACTGCACATCACTAGAAATTTGTCAAAATTTTAAATACCATGCCAAATCTTAGCAAGCTTCTAAGGAAGCAGATGTGCTGCTGTGCTTTCTTCAAAATTACACTTATGTGTGGGACCCAGAAAAGATCCTCTGAAATGATAACATTGAGGAACTTAAAGTTTTCCTCTAATCCCATGATGTGGACTGGCTCATTGTCCTCTGGAAGTCTACATCCAGCTCCTTGATCTTGCTGACATTAAGTGAACTGTTGCTGGCATGGCACCACTCAGACAGATTTTCAATATCTATTCTATATGCTAATTTATACCACCTTTGATTTGGCCAATAGCAAGGGTGTTGTCAGCAAATTTAAACATAACTTTGGAGCTGTGCTTAACCTCACAGTCATAAGTATAATGCAACCAGAGCTGGAGGCTAAGCACCAGTCTCATGGTGCACCCGTGCTGTTGGAGATTGTGGAGGAGATGTTGTTGCCAACCTGAACTGACTGGGGTCTGCAAGTGAGGAAATCGAGGATCCAGTTGCACAAAGTGGTATTGATGGCCAGTTCTTGAAGCTTATTGATTAGCTTTGAGGGGATAGTAGTATTCGATGCCAAGCTGTAGTTAATAAAAAAGCATCCTGATATACTTAACTTTGCTGGCCAGATGTTCCAGTGCTGAGTGAAGAGCCAATGAAATGGCATCTGCTGTGGACCTGCTGTGCCTGCAGGCAAATTGGAACGGATCCAAGTCATTTCTCAGGCAGTAGTTGATATGTTTCATCAATCTCTCAAAGTACTTTATCACTGTGGATGTGCAGTGCTACTGGATGATAGTCATTGGGGTAGATTATCACGTTCTTATTAGGCATTGGTATAATTGAAGCTTGCTTGATACAGGTGAGTACCTCAGATGTTGAAGTGAGAGGTTGAAATCAATTAACATACTAGCAGTTGATCAGCATAGGTCTTTAGTACTCGGCCATCTGGGCCAGATGTTTTCAGTGGGTTCACCCTCCTGAGGGATGCTCTGATGTCATCCTCAGAGACTGAAATTACAGGGTCATCAAGGGTCATTAAAGTTTGTGAAGGTTTCTCCATGTTCTCAGCCAGGATATCAAGGATACTCTTCTGGGTATCTTTGAGTCATTAGCATATTTAGCAACCGGTATCTTGGGTCCTTGTATCATTCATAGAAATTGAAAGGAAGTTGAGTTCCCAGTTGCCAATCCCTGTGACATACTGCCCTCTTTATGATTGGCCAACTTCAAAATGACCAAATCTTTTTCCTGTTTGTCAGTCAATCTTCTCTCCATATTACCTCTTCCACCATAGCATTTATTTTCCCCAATAAGCTTTGACATACTACCTTAACAAATACCTAAGAGAGCCAAGCATAGTGTGTACCTGCCTCTCATTTATCCACATTATTGCCTTGCCAGCACAATTTGTTAAAGTATTGTTTCATAATTAGAACAGTAATGATAGCCAGAACTTTTAACAATAAGTTTGGATTGAATATTTGTTGATTGTTAAAGGTACTTCCCGACACTGTAGGGTGTAGGCTGGCCACAATAAACTTTGTACTTAAAAATTCCAAATAGGCGCCACAGGCCAGTTTTCTGGAAACACCCTCAACAAATCAATGTTCACTAAATACAGAACTGCCATTTGAGACGGTGAATTTAAGAATGAACCTAATGTAGCACAGGAGAATCATAGCAGTTCAGTGATTTAATAATGGCTCACTTTCTCTGGTGTGACTGGGCAACTAATTACTAAGTGGTGCGTTAAAAGTAGCAGCCCATACTATAGGAGAATCAACTGGAATTCAAGTGTAGTGTATATAAGTGTATGTGCCTCTTTAACGGCAAAATATATCATGTAACGTGACCTTGATGCCTTGAACCAAACACTGCTTATCTAGTAAGACTTGCTTCCTTCACTAAAAAGATGCTTCACTTCATGTGCTTATGCAAACAACAGCCCAAAAGAAGCAATTGATACTGCATAGAGGTTATAGAAAGACAAAGCCCATGCAGGAGCTATCATGCAAAGATATCAAGAAGAAAAGAGAGGACTTAGAGTGAGAAAATTGGTCAAAGTTTGATTATCATTTTTCCCCAAGAACTAATAGCTTGACAAGGACTGCATGAAAAGCATCTAGAAAGACAGACTACAACTAAATCTCCATGATTGATGATTAGTTGCTTACAGAAGCCAGTAATTTTCATCACTAGTAATTGTTTTATTGAAGACAAGTTTCCAACAGAGGTAGTGGTGGTTGTTAGGCATCCATCTGTCTCAAAGGACCATGAGTGATAGTCATCTTCATCACAAGCCTGACTGGATGGTATGGAGACCCTGAGATGCCCTGTCATCAAGATCCCTCTCTCGGCCTCACCAGTGTAGTCCAAAGGAAAGCTTATGAAGCAATAGGTTTGGCACCAGCTTGGCTACAGGAGCTGCTGGAAGGATGCTCAATGACGTCCACCCGCCTTAGAGACTCTGCTCTGGATTTGCTGTCTGAGTTTACTCATGTAGCCTTCGTCTCTCCCAAGGCTGCCCACAACAGAAGTAGTCATCTTCAAGAAAAAGCTCTGAGTTCTAGGAATCAATAAAACTTGAGCTTTGATGACCCTGTATGCTTTTAAAAGTCTGGAAAGCAGGAGATAGGCCGCACATTCAGAGTACAAGGCCAAATATGTCTTCCTACTTAACCCTCTGATACTCTAACTTCCCAGTCCACTGACCTTCCATCAACTTGACCATCAAATCACCTACAAGCTCCCCACTTTTCCAATGTGCCTAGCCACTCATTAACCTCCAGTGGCCTTGAGTCTTTCATTGGACTCTCTATCCCTCCCAACCCTCTTTTTCCATTGCCCATTCAAAACAACAGTCCCAATCCTCTACCTATTACCCACCCACCAACACACACACTTCAAACCCAGTGCATACAACCAAAATTATCACACACAGGCTAACGCAACACCCATGTAGTTCAGGGGTAAGTTTTTCACACGGAGACTGGTGGGCATGTGGAATGCACTGCCAGCGAAGCTTGTGAAAGTGGTCTTTGTAGAGACTCTTAGATAGGTACATGGAGCTTAGAAAAATAGAGGGCTATCTGCTAGGGAAATTCTAGGCAGTTTCTAGAGTAGGTTACATGGTCGGCACAACATTGTGGGCCGAAGGGCCTGTAATGTGCTGTAAATTTCTATGTTCTCTGTTCTATCTTAAGAGTTCACAAATAATCAACAACTGCTTTAAAAATACCAGACCATGGAGGTCAAATCTACATTCAAAGGCACCCACATTAATTTCTATTTCCCCCTTGAAAGAACATCTCAGAATTAATATCAAATAATTGGCAATATTTTGTCACAGACTCATGCCAATTTTGAACTTATTTGCTACTCAGAATTCATAGCATTTAATGCCCCGATAATTGATGCAAAGGTAAATGCCACCTAGATCACTGAAAAAAATCATATCCAGGCCATGAAGATGGAATGGCATTATTAAAAGCCACTCTATTACTTAGTTCTTGGACACAGCTCTTTTACTGCTGCCAGTTTTTACATGGATAAGTGATTTATTTTAGTGAAATGTCCTTGAGCAAAGGAAATCTACCTTCCTTATTCATTATGGTCTTTGTGACACCAGATGCACAGAAAAGAGGTTGGCTCTTAATTGCCTTTAGAAATGGCATTCTTGACTCTTGACCCACTTGGGCAAGACTCGTCTGTTGCAGAGAAATTCATCTGCAGTCGGCAGTGAGTGACAGCTTCCAATAGCGGTAGGGCATTGGGCTCGGACTGCAAAATTGCTTTTAGAGGCTAGTGAGAGCATGACAATGGAGCATGTTGACTTTCCAACAGGGATGAGTCATCAATCGATATCTATTGTCTAAACATCTTTAAGTTTTGCTCACAGTGAAAAATAGAGATCATTTGATTTCTGCCTCCATCAGTCAATATAAGGATCAGAACAGATGGATTACCCAATATTAACCTTGAAAATACAAAAAACAAGGGTACAGTCCAGTAAAAACTTCAAAGTCTTTCTAATGTATATATATATGGGAATTAATGCCAGAACCGGAAGTGTTATCCTCTAGCTTAATCAAGCAACAGCCAAACATAATCACCAATACAGCTAATTTTGCAAATACACCTTATTCTCTTATGAGGGCAGACCCACTAGGCATGATGCCAATTTGAGGAGCAGAAGTTCTAGAAATCCTCAATATTTCAGAGTTGTGCATCTTGATAATAAATCAACCTTTGATATTGATTCCAGTCACCTTGAAGCCACCTATTGTTGGGTCAAATGCTTACGAAGAACCCTCCTGCTGATTACATCCTACTGCTCCCTTTCAGCTGCTGAATCATCACTCCCCCAGTTTGATACCAATTGTAAGTTGCCAAGCCATAGAACGTACTCCAGGATAGAGCTATCAACATCCATCACTCTCAAGCTGGCCGAACTCTGAAGGACAAAGTCAACCAAAGGCAATGATGTGATCCATTGTAAAGGATAGATAGGACTTGTGACCAGGGCATCCATGAGCAAATTGTCACATTCCATAAAACAACCTTGATGAGTGTTACACTTCGATGATCAAGTACTTTGAGAGGATGGCCATGGCTATAATTAACTCATGCCTAAGCAAGGGCCTGGATCTTGAAGAGTATTTCTGAATGCACATGTAAAACCCTGTAGTGGATGGACTACAGCAACAGAAGACTATATGGGGTTCCACTCCTGTACCTTATAAAGTGGCCACTGGGTGTATAAGAGCAAGGTAATTGTGCTATTGCTTTGTAAAACATTTGCAGGGTCAGAAATGAAATACTAGATGCAGTTTTGGATGTCTCATAAAGAAAGGACATGATTGAGCTGGAGGAGATGCAGAGGAAATTCACCAGGATTTTACCTGAAATTTGAGTGGCTCATTTATAAAGAGAGGCTTCTGGAGATTAGTAGACTCCGTCTGTTTTCCTTGGAGTTGGGAAGGCCGAGAGTGAGCTTAAGAGAGATATACAAAAGTTGATGGTCATAGATCGGATGGACAGCAGTCAGCTGTTCCCCTTAGCAAATGTGCTGTATCTGTAATGTATAAGTTTTAAGTATGGAGGTTCAGAGGGGAGATGAACCTAGAGAATGGTTGGAGGTTTGAATCTATTGCCTGAGAGGGTGGTGGAGGCAGGGGCTCACACAACAAGCACTTGAATTGCCAGAGCTAAAGCTATGATGTGTTGAAGACCAGGAATAGATGAATACTTGATGACTGGCTGAAGACTCCATGCCTTTGCGATATGATTCAATAGATGAAATCACTTCATAGCAAAATCACTGCCGCAAAGTTAACATAACATAAAATGGATGCCTCTGATTAGTTCTCCTGTTCACTCCCACAGAACTAGGTGTTTTTATATTTAAATATGATATTGTGGCGACCCATTTCCTAGCGTATCCGAACCGACTCACAATTAGATAGCCTACGGGAGTTTGCGAGCACAGAGCTTTGGAGCCTCTGCGCCATGGGGGGGCCGGTTGACAGAGGCTTAAAAGTGAGGCTGAAGTTTTCGAATAAAGTTTTTTTCCTTCGACTGCAGTTACCGACCGTGTCGTAATTTTAGCGCTGCGTGTAGCACACCGCTACAATATGTGCTTTTTCCTCATACTAGGTTTTACTGAAACTTGGATAATACGATTTAAAATGACATTATTCTACCAACATTCTGTGTAAAGTACAACATTGGTGACAAAGTTAGCTCCTGCTTTTGTAACATTAGCAGTAGTTTTGCATCACTGCTCATTGAACACACAAACTGAGCGATTTGGATTCCCAGCATGAGAACAGAAACAGTTAAAGTTACTGTTGCTGCAGCCAAAACAAGATGCATTGAACAGTATAACATTTCAGCATCGTGGTAATATGACATCAACTAAAATCAATATGTATTAATGGCCCGAGTTCATTTGTTGGGATTCCGGAGCCACACTACACAACAATTTTTTGCAATATTTGCTCCCAGGAGGGAGCTTTGCCACTGGTCACACACATCAATAAGTTATGGTCAAGCTGTCCATCATTTTCTTTCCAGTTACGAATGAGAAATGTGGTCAATGTGCCTGAATGTGTCAGGTGTATGTGCTTGGTGAGTGAATCTTCATGTAAAACCATTAAGATGAGCCTTAGTGACACTATCTTCAGTTTATATAGCAACATACCTTTCATGGGCCTAATTTCTCAAATTAACAAGGGATTTCTTATGAACAGTATTTGAAGATCTTTTGTACTCACACTGAGCCAAAATTGATGTTTTTCCTGTTATGTGTTGATTATAACATTGTATATATTCTTTTGGAAACTTTTCACTATTGATCTTCCTTTGGGTTCCCTAGGTGTCTTTTTTGTTTTATTTTAACTGTTCATTGATATTTTAGACTTGGAGAACTGGTGCGAATGCAACCTTATCATTCCTGCAAAATACCTTTCTGACCAAGATCAGTACTTTTCATATCTAGAGCAAGTAACAGCTACTATTCTGGATCTCTCCAAATACAACAAATCTTACTGAAGAATTGTCTCCTTTACTTCCCAAAATAAAAAAAAAACTCAGTTAAATTGATCCATAACCAAAAGAATGCCACTCTAATTAATTTTGTATACTGAAACTTTCAACCTTTCTATATATGCAAATCATAGTTTCCACATGATCTGTTTCTGGACATCCAAATTCTAGAAATCCAAACCCCCTTTGGATAATTATCAAGCTTTGGATTCTCCTTTCTGTTAGTACACTTTCAATAAATCATGCAAGCTTAAGGCTGCAGAAAAAGGCTTGCATTCATTACAAAAGAAATTACGAATATCCATTCACTATAAAATGGCCATCTCACCATCCCATAGTTTCAAAATCATTCAACAACTTCAGAGTTCTTCTCAATAATGAACAATGAATTCCATTTGCTCTATATTCTAATTTTAAGGTCTATGACTTTAAATGCAGTACATTGAGTATTCATTAGCCAGAGCCTAATCAATTGGGCAGCCAGCATTAAAATTACAAATGTCCACAAATAGCATGTAAGATATTGAAGCACTAGAAAGTAACATGATTGCATTCACAATAACAGTAGTTTCCCATTTATTTCTGTAGCATTGTCTCCTTTCAAATGGATTACATTTGGTCATTTCATTAGACATTTAGTCTATGTCATTAATCCCCCATTAACAATGTCAAGTTGGGCAGCAAATGCCTCAGACTTAATTAATCTTATTTGTTGTTATACGTTTCTGTTTGATGTGAGGTTAGTGCAGGCAAAAGGAATTCTTCCCATTCAAGGAATCCTTTAATCTACTACTGTACCATGTCTGAAATATAAAATCAGAAAAGGAACTTTCATTGTACTTTGTAGTTTTTTCCTCTTTTCCCCATCCACATTTTCACTCAATCTCTCCCAGAAAAAACACCCATTAAATTGGGGATAATTTTTATTGCTGTCCCATTTCTGATAAAAACTGACTGAAGATTGTATTAATTTATTTATACTGCGCTCATTGAAGCAAAAGGCTTTCATCCCATTTATTTGGCTAAGGTTATCTGTTTAACATAAGTCCTAATTCACCTCTCTATTCAAGAATAAGATGTAATATCATTTGTAGAAAATGGTCTACTTAACATCAAGTGTAAATTACTGCTTCAGAAACAAAGGTATAGCCATAAGTGGGATCTTTGAATATGAACATATTTTAATGATAGCAAATTAATTTCTGATTCAAGGAAACAGTATTTATTTGAAGGGGGAAGTATTTATTGGTTTTTACTGAATCAAAAAGTAGCAGGAGATGAGTTTCAGTTTGATTTTTTTAATGCCTTCTGGTTCAACAATACTGAATCAACAGTAATTAAAATAATCAAACTGAACCAGAACAGAGATTAAACAGTCTGAAGGTCACTTGAATGTATTTCCAATGCCTAGAGATAAACCTGTAGTCATTGTTTAGTGGTGGAGGTCATGTGGGCTGATACATGGGGAGAACTAGGCCAGGTAGGATAAGCTTAGCAGGTCAGTGTTAAACTGACCTTAAACTGACCAATGAAAGTGTTGCAAGAACGCACACCAGTAATTTCCACACTTAACACCTGATTGTTTGCAGGGTTAAATCTTTCATCAAGTGACAATTGGACACAACACGCCATATAACACTGAACTGGGAAACTTCAAGGTTCAGACTGTTCAGCTAACCAGTTTGAAATGTAATACATGAGAACATATTGAAGATCCAATATTGCTTAACCTAATTTCCAGTATGCAAGTAGGCAAACAAAATAATTGTTACTCTGGATCCAATGCAGCATAATAAAAACTACAATAAAATAAAGAACACAATAATTTAAAAAACACAAAAAATATAAATATGTAAGATAGCTCATGATAGATTGATTATATGTACATTAAGTAATGCTAAGCACAGGAGCTTCTACACGTAAGGTGACTCCAACAGGAAATGATAAATTAGTGCTGGTGGGTGAAAGTGCTGATCAGCCTTACTCCTTGGGGAAAGCAACTGTTTATGAGTCTGGTGGTCTTGGTGTGGATGCTAGATAGCATCCTCCCTGATGGGAGTGGAACAAACAGTCCATGAGCAGGGTGTGTGGGATCCTTCATGATGTTACCAGCTCTTTTCTGGTACCTTTCGGCAGATATGTCCTTGATGCTGGGTAGGCTGGTGCCAGTGATGCATTGGCAGTTTTGACTACCTGTTGCCGAGCCTTTCTTCCGTCACAGTGCAGCTTCCATACCGTGCAGTGATGCAGCTTGTTGGAATGCTTTCTACTGTGCATGTGTCGGTGGTGGGGAGTATTAATGTGCAAAGTCTGGCTCTCCTCAGCATCCTCAGAAAACAGAGGTGTTGGTGAGCTTTCTTGATTGTATGGGATGTGTCCTGGGACCAGGAGAGGTTGTACAAGGTGTGCACCCCCAGGAGTTTGAATCTGCCACGGATGTAAAGAGGCATGCGACTCGAGTGAGTGTTCTTGAAATCAAGAACAATCTTCTTTGCCCTGTTGATATTGAGGAAGAGGTTACTTGCCTGGCACCAGGCCTTGAGCTCTTCCATTTCCTCTCTGCAGGCCTTCTCATCACTGACATGCCGTTGGCAAACTCGATGATGTGATTGCTCTGGTGTTTGAGCATGTAGTCGGGCGAGAGCAATGGGGTCATCACATAGCACTGGGGATGATGGAGAGGGAGGAGCGGTTGTGCACCCTGACCATCGGAGGTCTGCTGGTTAAAAAGTCCATAGTGGTATATTTAGATTGAGGAGCAGGAGTTTGTTCACCAAGGTCTGTGGGACAATCGTGTTGAATGTTGAAATGGAATCCAGAGAGTGTTATTGAAGTATGCTTTGTTTTCTGGTGCGTCAGGGCCAGGCGCATGGCAGGTACTATAGCACCTGTTGTAGAGGGTTCTGCTGGTAAGGATAATTAACTGGGTGATATATAAAAATATTGGTGGGGTCAATGAAAAACACTGCTTCAAACATAACTTCCTACAGGTGATGTAGGTCTATTTGAGAAATGATGGAAGTGATGACCTTTACTCCTAAGTGCAACAGCAAGAATAAACACTAGATCAGCAACAGTGAAATTTATCACTTTCATTTGCTTTGTGCAGCATGGCATCGTACAAGAAGCCTTATAACTTTCAAATTTCCTGCAACCTGAAAAAAGTGGTTTTGAGTGATTGTACGGCAACAAAGACTTTTTTTTTGTTCTGTCACGTACACAGCCTAAGGTGGTGAATGGCCTCGCTGAAGCAAACCCCACACCACTTCAGAAAACAAATGCATCTCACAACTAGTTCATTATTTGCCTGAAAGGGTTCACGGGTTAGATTTGGGGTCGGTGGAGAGTGGTGGTTTGGGTGATTTTGATGTTTTTTGTAGGGCAAGGTAAGGAAGTGAAGGTTAAAAGGCAAGGTGAGACTAGTAAAATTATTGAGAAGAGCATGAAGACTTTGGATCAGGGTACGAGGGTCAGAATCCTGATGGATTGGCGCAGGAGGTTAGGGTTGTGATGATATTTGTCCAGCTGCTTCATCAAAGGCAACGTGGTTAGGCTGGCATAATTCAGCCTTATAGATCAATAATGTCTAATTTCATTAGTAATCACCATGTTACTTGACATACATATGCTGGAACAACTGCAAAGCTACAAATATTCATGATGGCTCTGAAGGTACTGTGGGAAATGTTGTGGGACGAAGACAAGTCATGAGTTCAAACATGCAAAAAAATCTCACTTATCCCAGGATCTCCCAAATATATTGATTTTGCTCACCCAGAGGTTCTTATCTTGTGCTTATACTCAAATAAAATTTTGCTTGCTGTACTCTACAGACTCCTGTAGAGTCATTGTTCTGCACTAGGAAAGCTGCTTCCAATTGCTTTTGACTGAAATGTCTATGTGCAAGTGATGGGTGAGAGTCAGACTGGATGTAGGTGGGATAGCTGATGCAGGTGAATAGCATGCAAATTAACTCACAGACTGGAGTTCTGTGCCACAGTCTATTTTAATGACACCAATACGCATGATCCCAGGAAGAATCAAAAGCAGATATTAATGGAATAGACACAATACATGGTAGGCATCATAACTTTGTTGATCTGGGTGAAGTGAATAGTCCAGATACTTTCAGTCTCAAATATACAGGCAGAACAAAAGCATAATAAAAAAAAACTTACCTTTTGCATGTCACTTAAAAATTGCCTTTGTCAATGATGACAGGAGCTTGCAAAACTTCTTGCAGTATTTGAATTACTACTAATCATGCAGAAAACTAATCATTCAAAGCAATTTTAAGTATGAATGCTGAAGTATAATATATGTAAATCTTTTTTATTTTTCTCTCAGGAGGGATTTTCTTTTCCTATTAACTACTACTCATTTCCTGAAAGAAATTACCTCCCTGTAGATGAAGGATATTCATCAAATAATTAAAAGATATGGAACATGAACCAAAATAGCTGAGAACATGAGCAATATCCAAACAAATTCTCAGAAAAGAAACTGGAGTTCAGACACCTTACCCGCAAGAGCTTTGATCCTGGAACGTTCAAACAATCTCGCCGAGCTGTTGTCATTATCGAGTTCACCTTCATCAGAGAGTTCCCACCGAGCATTGACGTGGCTATACTGCTGTTGAATCTCTACATTATCAAAATCTGTGGCCGATGTCATTGTGTTGCTTTTGCTGTCGTTTTCCTCTCTTTCTCATAAGGCCTATCTGTAAGGAAAAAAAGAATCCACTGTAACACATGTGAAGGGTTCCTTGAGAAAAGAAATCTAGCAGCAGGTTATGGGCTACATTTTGATCCCTACTACTTTGGGTAGCTTTGGCCAAAGATGGTACATTTCTTTTGACTGGAGACGTTCAGCTGTTGTGATAATAATGCACCAAGAATGGTGCAAGCATCTCTGGATATTTCACAACACACTCTGTCCAGTAGATGGAGGTCTTGCATGATCATATGTACTGTAAATTAGTGTCTAGCTATCGAATCAGCAATGTTCAACAGAGATATCACAGATAAACTGGTACATACAAGCTATTAATTGTCAAGTATATTCAAGCAAGTAAACAGAAGCTCTCCTCATTGCTATGTTTGTCAAAGTTTTATAAAATAATTAGTCTCAAAATTTATTTTCAGAGGATTTGTTTGAAGCTCAAGACTTGATCAAGATTAATTGATTCACAGCTGCGGAACAATATATTGTAGTTGCTAGGGTGACTTGCTCATCTGCATTTGTGCATCAAAATAAACTCATGGCACACATGTATTCTGACTGCTTGTAAAACACCAGCTGCGCTGGTCACGTGAGCTCACTGGTTTTGCTGTACTGGCCGCATGTGACTGTCACCTGACCACTACATTTAGACACAGTGCCAGTTGATGTACTTCCAGTGCTGAAAATGTCTTCAAGAAGGGGGCAGCAGCAGCATTTTATTAAATAACTCAAGTTCTGTTTCAGAATAGAACTAATCACAGCACAACAATTTTAACTTCAGTACTGTAAAATAAAATAGGAAACACTGAGGTGACTAGAACATAATCATTTACTTCTGCGCTTATTGGCTCAAAGTTGAGTTTCTACTACTGAAAAGTTTGATGTCAAAGTTGCCAGATTAGTGTAAGGTAATCAAGTTTCATTCTCATTTTGACGGAAATGAAAGGCTGTGATGCAGACCTACTCATTCAACTCTATAGTGGAATACTTTTGGTGACACCTTGGAAAGTCATCTACTCTTCCCAACTGCAGTAAGTTCATCTGGAGGAATTACCAGAAAGAAATTTAGGAAAGAACTCTGAAGTAAAATGATATTGCTAGTCAAAAATACAACATTTAAACTTTGCTTAGTGTTGCCAATTTCTTAAATTAATTATGACTCAGCACTTATTCCAGGAGATGATTCACTGAATCCATTCTTGTCACTTTATAAGGAGCTTGACTGAAAACATCATCAATTGACAGTAAAACTGTTATCAGGTGCTCAGGCCAACTTTTACATTTTGCTGCTCAGTGTTCAGAGGGCAGTTACAAAGCACAGTGCTCAAACCTACAAGTTAATCATATCTTGCAGCACTGGGAGAAATTGGATCTTTGTAGGAATCTATACAACACCAATTCAGAGCTCCACTGGGCAAATAATGATCCAGTGTACAACTATCTTCTCAGTGGCATCTTGAAACATGAGTATTTCTTTCATTTCTTTATCCAATTTTCACTGCCACACTGAGGCAAAGGTGAACTGTAATGTTTTCCTAGATTATTTGGGAGTGCAGGAGCAACATTCCTAGTAATAGAAATGTAATTTGTTGAATTAACATTGGTGAATTTTGAAAGCTGCAAAGCCAGGCTGCATCCTCTTTATAAAGAGAATAATGTTGATTGAATTAGATTAAGGAAAAAGGAGGGAAGATACAAGTAGTCAACTAAACAAATCAAAGTTGGCAACATAGACTGTAAACTGTAACTTAGACAATACTTTTTATATTCTAATCAAGGATGAATTTTAATTTCTTGATTTCAAAGTTAATCATTAAAGTTCTCCTACAATAGCCTACCTTTGCAGTATATGATGGGACAGTTAATTTGTTTCCTTTGAAGGTATAATTGGTGAGTACATTGTTTAAAATATCCACTGAAAGCAAGTTATGGTTCATTCGCACTGCATTGTTTGTGAACACAATAGAAGAAAGGCAAACACGAGGAAGTCTGCAGATGCTGGAAATCCAAACATCACACACAAAATGCTAGTGGAACACAGCAGGCCAGGCAGCATCTATAAGGAGAAGCACTGTCGACGTTTTGGGCCGAGACCCTTCGTCAGGACTAACTGAAAGAAGAGACAGTAAGAGATTTGAAAGTGAGAGGGGGAAGGGGAGATCCGAAATGATAGGGGAAGTCGGGGGGGGGGGGGGGGGGGAGGCATGAAGCTAAGAGCTGGGCAGTTGATTGGCAAAAGGGGTACAAGGCTAAAGAAAATTGGCAAAAGGGATACAAGGCATTGAAGGTGTCATTTCCAACCCTTCAGTTAGCAGAATTAAAGCAGAACTGAAAGCTAGAGCAAATAAGTAAATAAAATAAAGGCAAGACTCTTTCCAAATATTTTTTTGGCACTGAGGCATCATCCTCCCATTTCCAACCGTACCGCACAAGAACTTGTGTGGGAATGTTCCTGCATCTCACCTCCAGCCCTTTCCATACATCTACGATGATTAGATATACAAGTCAGTATGCACTGACATATACACTGCAGATAATCAATGGCTCAGTACAGAACAATGGGCTAACCAGCCACGTGTCCCATTCTACTTGTTAATGTGGTGCTCTCCAAGACTCCTTTGTGTAAGTAGATTTCTCTCAAAGGTCCACTGCATGGGTCAGATTTCTCTTGGATGCACCCAACGGGGTTTGGAAGTGCATGAAATAACAGCTGCTGGTCACGGCAAGGTAAGCAGGTGCACGTACTGCCAGAAGGCCAACAGGTTTCAACCAGACCAAGGGGGCTTTTTCATACATTCATGGTCGTCCAGCAGAGGAGATGTTTGATTTTCAATCAGCACCCCTGGGAACTGCCTGTGGAGCACAGAGTTCTGCTGTTTCAAACCACTAGAACAATTCTCTCCACACCTTCCATACACTGGTGTCTTGGAGCAGGAGATGTGGGAGGGTCTCTGACCATTTACAGCTTTGAGCTCAGAATGTGCTAGCAGGACCACACAGATTGGACTTCTTTTGCCATTATCAAAGTTGCTTATTGGTGCCAAGACACTTTACCAAATGGCTGTGTGGTCAATGAAAAAAAACAAATCAGATCCAGTATCTGCTGGACCAAAAGCTACTGTTATCTCATCGGGTAACTGAAGAGAGTACGCTGGTGTATGTCACAAGTTTAGAGCAGTTAAATGGAGGAGAAAGTGATGGATGAAATTCAAGCAACACACACAAGATGCTGGTGGAACGCAGCAGGCCAGGCAGCATCTATAGGAAGAAGTACAGTCGACATTTTGGGCCAAGACCCTTCATCAGAACTGAAAGAAGAGATACTAAGAGATTTGAAAGTGGAAGGGGGAGGAAGAGATGCAAAATGATAGGAAAAGACAGGAAGGGGAGGGATGAAGCTAAGAGCTGGAAAGGTAATTGGCAAAAGGGATACAGAGCTGGAGAAGGGAGAGGATCATGGGACGGGAGGTCTAGGGAGAAAGAACAGAGAAGGGGAGCACCAGAAGGAGATGGAGAACAGGCAAGGAGTGATTGTGAGAGGGACAGAGAGAGAAAAAAGGGAAAAAATAACAAACAAACAAACAAACAAATAAATAAATAAGGGATGTGGTAAGAAGGGGAGGAGGGACATTAACAGAAGTTAGAGAAATCATTGTTCATGCTATCAGGTTGCAGGCTACCTAGATGGAATGAAATGATGACCACTTTTAAACAGAGCATACAGTCTAGGAGGAAGGCCATGATCTCTATTGCTCAAAGCTAATCTGTCCATTACAGACACTATTCATTGCTGTCACTCTCCCCCAACCTCTCTCACTGCTTACTGCATTATCCTACACCATGCCCTGTTCTCCTATCTCCACAGGCACTGAGCCTTGATCACTTCTGATTGCTGAGAACTCTACTCTATGTCCAGCTTGAACAAGCCACTGAAATTTTCATTATGCCTTCTGACAGTTCAATAAACTGATTTAACCTTGCAGCTCAGCCCTCTATTTGTTTGCTTATTGGTGTCAAATTTGCAGTATCTTATTTATTCTTTCTTCTTTCTCTTCTAATATGTGTATATCTGTGCACTTATAATGTTACTGTGACACTGTAATTTCCTTTGGGATTAATGAAGTATCTGTCTATACTTTATTGACATATTAAGTGACAAATTGATTGTTACCATCTATTAGCTGTATATCATAACTGAGTAATTCTAAGTATTAATTATTTTAATTCTAAAAAGCTGTACCATGGAATGAATATATATATACACACATACATACACACACACACACATGCACTTCATACTGCATTACTCAATTGAAAGGTAGTAAAATAATTATCATCAGAGGATGCAGAATAATTAAAATTCTTCTAATTTCTACAATAGTCATGCAACTTGGAATGATTTAAATATTATTATAACTTTAAAATGCACACATTTTAAAAATATCTCTTCTTATAAATGACTAGTAAAGTCTACCTTGTAACAGTAGTGATGAATGAAATTCCAGGATTAAAAGAGGATTGCAACTCATTCCTATTGCCGGCATAGAGAAAGAGATATTGAAACCGTACAAACTACGTGGGATGGTTTGAATTCCTGAAGCAAAATTTCATTGGTAATTTTTATAATAGGGTGGGACATACTAGGCAGCTTAGTAATTATATCTGGTATATCGCAAGTACTGACTGCAAAAGATAATTACCCAAAGAATTATGTCAGGCAACTAGTTTTGCATTAAATGTCCCTTCCAAATGTTTATAAATATACTGAAGTGAAATAAAATAATAATAAACCACCAAGGAGCTGTCATAAATTATATTCTTTACCTTTATGTAAAAAGGTAAAGTTCTAAAACTGCTCCCATGACAAACAGCTATCGTAGGTTGATAATTATGTATTCTAGAACTAAAGTGTGTAGGAGTAAAGTAGTTCAAGGTTTCTAAGAAAGTGCTTAGAGGCGTGGTTCATTGATAAGAGTATCACTGAACTAACTGCCAATACACAATATCTGAAGTGACCAGCTGCTAAAGGACCACCACAATCCCAACACATTGTTAGAGTTGCATAGAAAGAAGACTGATCACCACATAGCTCCAACTCCTTCCAGTCCGAGAATTAGTGGTAGACTGATGGTGTCACACCAGCTGCGGAATTCCTGCCTCCTGACTTTAAATATCACACTTACTGCCATGTCAGCAACAGCTGCTAACTATCTCGGTCCTTGAACGTCAAACAGGGAAAGTCAACATTGGAACATTCATTCACTTGGTCACTCTCTAACTATGCAATGATTCACGCCTTGGTCATTTGCTTTCAGCAGTGGAGTTGGTAGTGTTATGTACCAATTTTACAAATCCACCTTAAAACAGCAAAGCACCTCCACTTCTTCAAAATTAATGAAAAGCTACTACTGTACTTCAGATTCTAAAATATTGGGGTTTTCAGTTCTTAATACTTGATCTCTAAACAGGTTTGCAATATCTACCACACACCTTTAATTGAAGGAAAATAAAGAGTCTTTGTTCACATATACACAGTAGGAAATGGACACTGGGGTGTTCTTAGTACTCAAATGAAGGTAACCACTTCAGAGGTTTGTCTCATCAAATCTGATGGGAACTGGTGAAAAAAATTACTCTCAGTGGGCCAATCTGTGAAAAGAGAATCCAAGGAATCATCATGATAAAGGCCATCAAGATTTTCCATTTTTGGCAAAATCAGAATCAGGTTTAATATCACCGGCATATTTTGTGAAATCTGATGTTTTGTGGTAGAAGTACATAATATATAAATATATTAAATTAAATAAGTGGTGAAAAAGAGAGGAAAAATAGTGTTCATGGATTCATTGTCCATTCAGAAATCTGATGGTGGAGGGGAAGAAGCTGTTCCTGAAACATTGAGTGTGTGTCTCCTTTGCGATAAAGCAATGAGAAGGGTATGTAATGGCTGATGGGGTCCTTAATGATGGATGCTGCCTTTGTGAGGCATCGCCTTTTGAAGATGTCCTCAATGCTGGGGAGGCTAGTGCCCATGATGGAGCTGGCAGAGTTTACAACTTTCTGCAGCTTATTTCAATCCTATGCAGTGGCCCCTCCATACCAGACAGATATGCAACTAGTTAGAATATTCTCTATGGTACATCTGTAGAAATCTTCTAGAGTCTTTGGTGATGTAGCAAATCTCAAAATCCAGCTGTGGTCATGCCTTCTTTGTAAGTGTAACAATATGTTGGGACCAGGATAGAGCTTAAGAGATGCTGACACCCAGGAACTTGAAAATGCTCACCCTTTCTATTGCAGATCCCACGATGACGACTGGTGCGTGTTCCATCGACTTCTCCTTCCTTAAGTCCACAATCAATTCCTTGCTCTTACTGACATTGGGTGCAAGGTTGTTATTATGACACCACTCCACCAGCCGACCTATCTTGTTCCTGTACTCCTCCTTGTCACTATCTGAAATTCTGCCAACAATAGTTGTGTCATCTGCAAACTTATAGATGGTGTTTGATCTCCGCCTAGTCACACATTCGTGGTGCAGAGAAAACAGCAATGGGATAAGGTGTGCACCCTTGAGGTGTGCCAGTGCTGACTGTCAGCAAGGAAGAGACATTATTTCTGATCTGCATTGACTGTGGTCTCTCGGTGAGAAAGTTAAGGATCTAGTTGCAGAGGGAGGTACAAAGGCTCATGATTTGGTGCTTGTTGATTAGAACTGAGGGTATGATGGTGTTGAATGCTGAGTTGTAGCCAGTAAACAGCAGCCTGGTGTAGGTATTGGTCTTGTCCAGGTGATCCGAGTGTATCCAGAGATACCGGCCACATGACAGATGCACTGTCACCTGGCTGGTTGGAGGACACACCACATGCCAATCAACATTTGGTCCCTCCCAACTAATCAGTGCACATCTAAATTATTGGTCACCTTAATTGGATTATCTCGCCCAGCCCCATGCTATAAAAGGTGAAACATGTGCCTGGCTCGGTCTCTCTTACAGACCACCTCATTGAAGGTAATTTCTTTGATTTATGCTTGGGAAGGTCTATCACTTGTCCTGGTAAGGGAGCCGCAGCTATCCAAGGTCAAAGGGGATAGCTGTCGTAGTGCTTTTCCCTTGTTCGTTGTATGTGTAACTGTACCCTGTCCCCACACTGCTTTCTGTGTATTGCACAGCCAACCCAAGCTTCCCCACACATGTTAAGCCTAAACTTTTTTTGTTAGTATATTGTAGTTGCTTGTATTGACCTGACTTCCCCTTGTAAATAAATTCCTTATTATTAAAACTGTGTGTGTCCAGGCCTCTACTGTTGAGACTCAAAGAACCAATTATTTTACATCACAACACCAAGGCTGAGTGGGATGCCAGTGAGATTACATCCACTGTAAACCTATTGTGGCAACAGGTAGATTGCAGCAGGACCAGGTCCTTGCTTAAGGAGGAGTTGATCCTAGCCATGACCAACTTCTCAATACACCGTCACAATAGGTATGTGTCACTGGGTGAGGCCATTCACCCTGCTCTTCTTGCACACTGGAACAATTTTCACCCTTTTGAAGCAGGTGGTAACCTTTGACTGTAGCTGTAAGAGATTGAAGATGTCCTTGAACACTCCCATCAGTTGGTTGGCAAAGGTTTTCAGAGCCCTACCAGGTACACTATTGGGGCCTGATGCCTTGTGAGGGTTCATCCCCTTGAAAGATGTTCTGATGTCAGCCTCTGAGACAGAAATCACAGGATCACCAGATGCTACAGGGATTCACACAGGTGTAATTTTATTCTCCCTTCCAAAGCGTGCATAAAAAGTATTGTGCTCATCTGGGAGTGAAGATTCACTGCCATTCATTTGCGTTTTAGGAAGTAATGATCTGCAACTCCAGACACATCTGTTGTGCATTGGATTCTATCTCTAACAGCAATTGGAATTGTTTTTACACTCTTAACATAGCCTTCCATAGGTCATACCTGGACTTCATGTAGAGTTCTAGATTGCATAGTCATTGATTACAGCAGATTTTTAAATTTTATTTATTATTCTCTAGGTCAGTGCTCTGGATGTACCTGTTTTTGGATTAGTTATAACTTTAGTAAGTCATCCCTGTGAAAATGAACGTCTTTCTTGTTTAACCAAGCAATTAACTTGGTTTTATTTAGTTCTACCAATCTGAGACAAATATGTGGCTTACTAAGCCACTTCAGAGGGCAATAAATATTCAGAAGGTAACTGTTAATATACAAGTCAGACCAGGTAGTGATGGTAGGCTTCCTTTGCAAACAACCTTTCTTTATACCACGAACCTCTACCATTAACTGAGGGGTCCGTGGACCCCAGGTTGGAAACCCCTGACCTCGAGTGTTTCAGGCTTTTACAACTGAACTGCTTTAATGCTCCCTCAGAATTGTCATTCCAGATATTTTAAATATAATATTTCAAATAACCATGATAAGACTTAAATTCACCTTCCCTGAATTGATCCTTCCATGAGTAGGGATTACTGTACAGTTGCGGTCATTGCTGTAAAATAAACTTGTCATGGGCTTTCATAAGCTGTCACCTGAAATCATGGACAATAGATTTACTGAATCTGAAGGGAATCTAATGACAGCACCAATCTTAAAAAAAAAAGCTGCTTACGTTGAAAGATGAGGCTTTGCAGAACAAACATGCATTGATGTGCTTAGAATCTAAAATACTTATGACTCACAAAGGTTATTCATCCTGGTGTATTTCATCCATAATATGCTTTTTTTAAGTCATTCCATCACCTTTAGCAGCCTACTTCAAGCCCTGAGTTTTCTCCCTGGGAAGACTTGCACCCTAAACGTAACTTTTAGTAGTTTGAACCTCTTCTTTTCATCAACCAATAAACTTTGCAACCTGGGTATTTGTGCAATGAAAAATTGTTGCTCAGATTTTGAAGACCAAAACTCATAAGCTGTGTCTGCTGTAATCCTACCAATCATTAACTAAATGACAGAAATCAAGTGATATGTGTGTGTCAAGCCAGCATTTTGTATTCACACACGTTAAGAAGAAGAGTTAAATCATTTTGTATTGTTTCATGGTTATTTTGGATCTTCTCTGCTTCCTTTTCTTGGTCCATTCATCTTTGTGATGCACATGAAGAGTGCACTGTTCTTGGATGAGAAACCGAAGTGCTGGTTTGTTTTTGAGCTCCTTGCAATACCAGCCTGTAACAACTGCCAAAGAGAGTCAAGGAGAAGCATTCAAAACCCTGCTGTGTGTTACAAGCAACACACACAAAAAGCTGGTCGAACACAGCAAGCCGGGCAGCATCTATGGGAAGAAGTACAGTTGACATTTCAGAACAAGACCCTTCATCAGGTCTAATTGAAAGAAGAGATAGTAAGAGATTTGAAAGTGGGAGGGGGAGATCCGAAATGATAGGATAAATGAGAGAGAGGGATGAAGCTAAGAGCTGGAAAGTTGATTGGCAAAAGGGATGCACAGCTGCAGAAGGGAAAGGATCATGGGACGGGAGGTCTAGGGAGAAAGAAAGGGGGAAGGGAGCACCAGAGGGAGATGCAGAGCAGGCAAGGGGTGATTGTGAGAGGGACAGGGAGAGAAAAAAGAGAGAAAAGAAAAAAGGGAGAGGGTAAGAAAGGGAGGAAGGTCATTAATGAAAGTTAGAGAAATCAATGTTCATGCCATCAGGTTGGAGGCTACCCAAACGGAATAAGTTGTTCCTCTGACCTGAGTGTGGCTTCATCTTGACAGTAGAGGAGGCCATGGATAGACATATTCCCTTCCCACCAATCTCCCTCCCAGCACTTATCCTTGTAAGTGGAACAAGTGCTACACCTGCCCTTGCACTTCCCTCCCTCACAGCCATTCAGGGCCCCACACAGTCCTTCCAGGTGAGGCGACACTTCACCTGTGAGTCAGCTGGTGTGGTAAACTGCGTCCGGTGCTCCCAGTGTGGCCTTTTATATACTGGTGATACCCGATGCAGACTGGGAGACCGTTTCACTGAACACCTACGCTCAGTCTGCCAGAAAAAGCAGGATCTCCCAGTGGCCACACATTTTAGTTCCACATCCCATTCCCATTCTGATATGTCTATCCATGGCCTCCTCTACTGTCCAACCTGATGGCATGAACATTGATTTTTTTAACTTTCATTAATGCTCTTCCTCCCCTTCTTACCCTCTCCCTTTTTTCTTTTCTGTTTTTTCTCTCTCTGCCCCTCTCACAATCACTCCTTGCCTGCTCTGCATCTCCCTCTGGTGATCCCCTCCCCCTTTCTTTCTCCCCAGGCCTCCCATCCCATGATCCTCTCCCTTCTCCAGCTCTGTATCCCTTTTGTCAATCAAATTTCCAGCTTAGCTTCACCCCTCCCCCTCCTGTCTTCTCCTATCATTTTGATTCTCCCCCTCCCCCTCTCAAATCTCTTATCTCTTCTTTCAAGTTAGTCCTGACAAAGGGTCTCGGCCTGAAACGTTGACTGTGCTCCTTCCCATAGATGCTGCCTGGCCTGTATTCCACCAGCATTTTGTATGCATTGCTTGAATTTCCAGCATCTGCAGATTTCCTCGTGTCTGTGCATTACAATCTTCTTTACGTGACCAGTCAACTACCCTGCATCACTACCTTCCTTGCCGTCCAATCCCACCAGCTTTGCACACACTTTTAATGGTTTTGAGCCAACTACTTGAAACTACAGCATTGACAAGATGCCAAATGACTTTCAATGGTTTTTGAATGGATTATAGTTCGATGAATATTCCAGTAAAAGTGTCTAGTTATTTCATAAGCAGAAGTTTTTTTTTAAAAATAACTGATTACCCAAAACTAATTTTTGAATAAAAACCCAAATAATGCAAAAGACTATTTTTCTGTAGATTGCACAGTTAACTTTGATCCATGTTAATTTGTGTATTACAGTGCTGAACCTTTCCATGAAAAAAACCTCAAATGCACCCATTTTAACCCAGGTGCTGATTGGTAACTGGAGAAAGAGCAGGAATTTTGTATCCCAGGTGAACCTGTAGCTTCTGGAGAGTTTGTAACAGCTGGCTTCATTTCAGTGTTGAAGGCAAGATTCCTATCCATGCCTAATTGAAAATTTACCTCACAAATGTGTGGAAGTTGGACTGTTGAAGACAGGAGGTATCTGTTATGTATTTAATATATCAGTAATATTTGAGTAATATTATAAAAATATTGTTTGATTAAGCATTCTTGTTCATTTAAATAAGTCATTATGAGTTATATGTAAAAGTATGTGAATGACATATGTCATAATGCCACGATGTTATATGTGCAGGTGTTGCTTAAAGTAAAAATGAAACTTAAGACTCGCATTCTGGACCCTCTGTGTTCTTCTTTCAATTATTTTGGTGTTTTGGAGTAGTGAATCATGAAAGTTGTCATAAGGGAACAAAGGTAAAAGGCAAACATAGTGGTTATGGAGACAGTTGTATGTGGAGGGTGTTGTCAGGAAGACAATATGGATTCTGAAACTGAAAGGCCCAGAACAGGAAAGGTCTTGACTTTCCCTACAGGACTCACAGCAGCATAATTGGAACAAAATTACAAAATGTATCTGCTTCCTTTAGCCTTTCCAGTCATACGGAGTGTTTCCCAGTCAGACAGTTCTCATTTGAGCTTATGCTGGTTAAACTGGCATTTCCATGAGAAAGTCAGACAACTGGAGCCAGCACTCCTGTTGCCTCCTGGTAGGGTTGGGTGGCAGAAAGTATAAGTTTATTTTTAAGTGCCCCCATCCCTATTTCTTTTTTTCCATTGTGGAAATTGTTAAAATAAGGGCTAAAATATTTTCATCATTATGTGTGAACCAAGCATATGGTAAGGATTGGAGCTAAACAACTCACACACTGCTATTTTTTCCAAATAAACAAGAGTAATAATTAAATGAAGTATGCTGTACAGTGCCAGCTGGGAAATAAATCATATACTTGTTTGATGTGCAGAATTAAGGCGTGTATACTCAAGTAAATGCTGGCATTTATCAAAGGCTGCACAGAATACTCTGTTGACTGCAGTCAACTGTGGTGCCAGTTAATACCATGGCCTTACGCTGCCTTTCGCACTGACACACCAACAGGCAAAAGTACATCTTTTCCTAGTGCTCAGATCCAAAAGTAGGAGCACAGACTGAGGTGGAGAGATGTTAGTTTTCTGCCTGTAGTATTTAGCAACTGAGACAGAGCACCATCAGCACTTCTCTCCTTCACAGATGGACTCAAGAGCAATGCTTTATTTAGAGCCTTTCACATTGCTCCCTGGATAATTTTCCATGAACATGAAGTTTTAATGCTGAGCTGATTTTTGAATGCTGAAGCACTTTTATGCTGAATTTCCCCAGAGATTCAAATAATTTAGCATCAAGCAGGTGAGAGAAAAAAAACATTTAGATGAATAATAATACAAACTTCTCAATCAGGCAACATTTATGCCAACAACATCTTTCAAATCTTACACCTATACTGAGTCATCACATTAACATTCAAGAATAGGAGAACAAATAAAGGTATAAGGATTTATGAGTAGTTAGATATGTAAGATTGTAAGAAACATGTCTAAAACTGGTGAGCATAGGTTTAAGATGAGGAATAAGATATTTAAAGGGGGTACGAGGAAGAATATTTTCCACATATGAAAGTGGCAGAAAATCTGGTGGACAGGGGCACTGTCACAACATTCAAGCGTCTGGACCATCAATTGAATCATCAAAGCATGGTACACTTCAGACTATTGGGAGAAGTACAAAAAAAGCATTTGTTAATAAGCATAGACATAGTGGGCTAAAGAGTCTGTTTCTGTTCAGTGAGTTTCTGAATGAGAGAAGAAGGGCAGTTAAAATAATTACCAGAAATAGCTATAACAATAAATTTAAAAATTAACAGGTCCATACCACCACATGCCTCTCACTTCAATTATTCTTTAATGGCCTCCTTTCCCTAATTTGATCCCTTCTGCTTTCCTTTTTCCTTTGTTCTATGATAATTTTTGGTTTTACTTCACAGTCCAATTTTTCTGTGGTACAAACCTGCTAATTTACTAACTGCCCCTGTCCTCTCAAACATTTACCTCAGACTGTCCATATTTTGGAATACATGCTATTTCAAATAATTGTGTGTTTTCTGGATGCACTGCCACCCTGTTCAACTGCATAATAGAAAATTAGCATTAGTGAAACAGTATAACTATGAAACACATTTATAAAATGACTTTGAACCATCAAAAATCCTAATAGGACAACAATACAACATGATTGCAAAGGCAACACAAAATAAAACAAAAAAAATATCCAGAATGGGATAATGGTACAGTGATTTTGAATGAGTTAGTAGCGGCTTTAGCCGTGCTGTGATTATGAATGGGATAGCAGTGTTGTGATTACAACTAGGTTAGCAGTGTGGCAATTATGAATGAATTAATAACGTACTGATTTTGTCTAGGATAAGAGTGTAGATTATTTCTAGGTTACCAGTACACTGATAAAGATTGAGATAGAAGGACAGTGATTATGAGAAGCTTAATGATTATAAATGTAATAGCAGCACAGTGTAATAACTGAAGAGCTTATGAGCAAGTTAACTTGCAGGAAAGCAATGCAGTGATTAAGAACGACAGCAGCACAATAATCAGGAATCCAATAGCAGTAAAGTGATTACGAATGGAAAAGCTTTTTAAAAATAGAGTCAAAGTGCTCTAGCACAGAATCAGGCCTTTTAGCCTGTCCAGTCCATGCTTTCCTAGTTCCAATAAACTGCACCTGCTCCATAGCCCTCCATATCCCTCGCATCCATTTACTTTCTCCTCAAAGTTGCAATCGAACCCATGTTCACCATTTCCAGAGGCAACTCATTCCCCACTTGACCACCCTCTGAATGAAAATGATCCCCCCACCTCAGGTCCCTTAAATATTTCACCTTACACCCTTAACCTTTAACCTCTAGTTCTAACCTCACCTAGCTTGCATTTACCTTAACTGTACTACTCACAATTTTGTATATACTATCAAATCTCCCCTTATTCCCTTACGTTCCAGGGAATAAAATCCTAGCCTTTTCAACCTCTCTCAAGTCCTGGTAGCATTCTATCTGTTAGTTTTCAGTTCATTTTTCAGCTGGTCCAGATCCTGCTACAGACTTTCATAGCCTTGCCTAGTTGCCCACTACACCCCCAATCTTGGTGTCAACTGCGTATTTGCAGATCCAGTTTGCCACATTAGCATCCATATAATTAACACAGATGACAAACAAATATGGATGCAGCACCAGTTCCTACTGCACACGACTAGTCACAAACCTCCACTCA
The DNA here is from genome assembly GCF_030144855.1 of Hypanus sabinus. Taxonomy (NCBI): domain Eukaryota; kingdom Metazoa; phylum Chordata; class Chondrichthyes; order Myliobatiformes; family Dasyatidae; genus Hypanus; species Hypanus sabinus. Next base: position 130,634,172 of record NC_082707.1, read on the forward strand.
GAGAGCAAACAATCTGCTATCACTCTCTGGCTTCTCCCACTTAGTCAATGTTGAATCCAATCAATGACCTTATTCTGAATGCCAAGTGACACAACCTTCTTGACCAACCTACCATGTGGGACACTGTCAAAAGCCTTGCTAAAATCCACGCAGACAACGTCCACTGCCTTTTGTTTGACAACTTTCCTTGTAAACTCTTTGAAAAACTCTAGATTGGTTAGACACAACCTACCACGCACAAAGCCATATTGACTATCCTTATTCAGGCCCTGTCTATCCAAATGCTTATATATTCTGTCCCTTAGAATACCTTTCAATAATCCACTATTGATATCTGGCTCACGAGCCTACAGTTTTCCATTTTTTCTTAGAGCTAATCCTGAACAACAGGACAACTCTCCTCCTCAACATCAGTTGTATCTAAGGATCTTATTCATACCTCTGCCAAGGCCCTGCAAGATTTGCAGTAGCTTCTCACATAATCTGAGGGGATATCTTCTCAGACCTTGGGCACTTATTTGTCATAATTTGCCTCAAGACAGCAAACACTTCCTCTTCTATAAGCCAGATATGGTCCATGACCTCACTACTGTTTTGGTTTGGATATGTCCATCTCCCAAGTAAATATAAATGCAAAAAAAAAATCCATTTAAGATCTCTCCCATCTCTTTCAACTTCATTTATACATACCCATGCTGATCTTCAGGAGGGCCAATTTTGTCCCTTACTATTCTTTGGCCTAATGTACCTATGGAAGTCCTTGGACTTCTCCTTCACCTTGTCTGCTATAGCAACCTCATGCCTTCTTTTAGCTTTCCTGACTTCCTTCTCAAGTGTTCTCTTCATTTCTTATTCTCCTTAAGCTACTCACTTGTCTCTTGCTGCCTACACCTGCCATGCATCTGCTTCTTCTTAACCAGGCCCTTAACATCCATTGAAAACCAAGGTACCCTAAACCTATAAGTCTTGCCTTTTATTCTACAGAAACATACAAGTTCTATACTCTCAACATTTAACTTTTGAAGGCATCTCATTTATCAAGCATTCCTTCACTAAAAAAACAACCTATCCCAAACACAATCATGGTGCCATCAAAACTGTGCTTTCTCCAATTCAGAATCTCAACTTGAGGTCCAGACCTATTTTTCCTCCATAATTATCTGAAACTATTGGAATTATAATCATTAGATCCAAGATCACCTCCTATCACAACCTTATTTTTCTTGCAAATGCCTGTCACCTCTCTACAAATTTGCCCCTCTAAATTCCACTGACTATTGGGTGGTCTATAATATAATCACATTGATGAGGTCATCCCCTGCTTATTCCTCAGCTCCACCCATATAGCTTCGGTAGACCAGCGCTCCAGTCTGTCGTGTCTGAGTACTGTGTGACAATTTCCCTGATAAGTAATGCCACTCCTCCTCCTTCATCATGTCTAAAACAACAGAACCCTCGAACATTAAGCTGACAATCCTGCCCCTCCTGCAACCAAGTCTCACTATTGGCTACAATGTCATAATTGCATGTGCTTATCCATGCCCTAGGCCCATCTGCCTTTCCTATAATACTCCTTGTACGGAAATAGACACAACTCAGAACGTTGGTCTCACCCAGCTCAGCCTTTTGGGTTCTGTCTTTGTATGTAGGCTTAACATCTGCTTTCTCCATAACCACTCCACTAGCTACCCTCTCACTCTGCTTCCTATCCCCTTGAAACTGTAGTTTAAACTTCCCAGAGCCGCGCTAGCAAACCTTTCCATGAGAATATTGGTCTCCATCCTGTTCAGGTGTTCACCGGTCCCATTCGTTCAGATCCCACCTTCCCTGGAAGAGAGCCCAATGACACAAAAATATGAAGCTCTTCTCTCCTACACCATCTCCTTAGCCACTTTTTAAACTACATTATCTTCCTATTTTGTTCCTCAGTAGTATGTGGCACTGGGATTAATACTGAGATCACTGCCGTGGAGATCCTGTCTTTTAATTTAGCACCTACTTCTCTGAACTCACCTTGCAGAACTTTTCCATCCTTTCTGCCCTTGTCACTGGTACTGACATGGACCACAACCACTGGCTGCTCACTGTCCCATTATGAATGCTGTGGATTCGATTTCATGATGTCCCTGATCCTAGTCATCTGGGAATCAGCTGTGACCACTCAGGAATCTCATCTTCATCCACAGAACCTCCTGTCTGTTGCCCTAACCAATGAATCCCCTTTCAGCTCCCCTCTTCCCCCGCCCCACCTGACCCACAGAGGCAGGCTCAGGACCAGAGATCTGGCTGTTGCAGCTTCCTGCTGGAAGATAATCCTCCACCACCAAAAGTATCTAGAACAGTATAGTTGTTGAGGGGAATCGCTGCCTATTCCCTTTCCTTCTCCTGACAGCCACCCAGCTACCTACCCTCCTGTAACTTGGGTGCAACCGCTTCCCTGTATTTGATATTGTAGTTGAATAGCAGGAGAATCAGAAACAAGAGAACACCTGGAGATGCTGGAAATCCAAGCCACACAAAAAAATGCTGGAGGAACTAAGCAGGCCAGGTGGCACCTATAGAAAACAGTACAGTCGATGTTTCGGGCCAAGACCCTCCAGTGGGACTGGAGAATAAAAGGTGAGGAGTAGATTTAGAAGGTGGGGAGAGGGGAGGGAGAAACACCAGGTGATAGATGAAACTGGGAGGTGGAGGAGTGAAGTAAAGAGTTGGGAAGTTGATTGGTGAAAGCGATTCAGAGCTGGAAAGGGGAATCTAATAGGAGAAAACAGAAGGCCATGAAAGAAAGAAAAGTGGGGAGAAGCACCGGAGGGAGACGAGGGCAGGCAAAGAGATGAGGTGAGAAAGCAAATGGGGAACGATGGAGAGGGGTGGAGGGGAAGGCATTACCAGAAGTTTGAGAAATCTATGTTCATGACATCAGGTTGGAGGCTACCCCGAGGTATTTTTCCTCCAAACTGAGTGAAGGCCTCATCACAACAGTAGAGGAGGCTATGGACTGACATATCGATATATGGAATTAAAATAGGTCGCCACTGGGAGATCCCACTTCTTCTTGCAGATGGAGCGTAGGTGCTCAGCAAAGCAGTCTCCTAATCTACATTGGGTTTCACCAATGTACAGGAGGCCACACTGGGAGCACTAGACACAGTACATGACACCAACAGACTCACAGGTGAAGTGTCCCCTCACTGTTTGCGGCCCTGGATGATGGTGAGGGAGTAGGTGTAGGGGCAGGTGTAGCATTTGTTCCACTTGCAAGGGTAAATGCCAGAAGGGAGATCAGTAGGGAGGGATGAATGGACAAGGGAGTGATCTCTGTGGAAAGCAGAAAGTGGAGGGGGGGGGGTGTGATGGGAAGATGTGCTTGGTGGTTGGATCCCCTGGGAGATGGCAGAAGTTATGGAGGATTGTGTGCTGGAGACAGAGGCTGGTGGGGTGGTAGGCGAGGATGAGAGGAACCCTATCCCTGGTAGGGTGGTGGGAGGATAGGGTGAGAGAAGACGCGCATGATATAGAAGAGATGCAGTTGAGGGCAGCATTAATGGTGGAGGAACGGAAGCCCTTTCCTTTGTAAAAGGTGAATCAGAGGCAAGTTGATGGACATGTAAAAGAGAATAGATTGCTCACTAGTGTGGGGGTAATTTATGCAATTTGTGGTATTATCCCAAATCTGCTATAGACTTGCCAAAGTTGTAAGGAAATATGAAATATGCAATTGCTCAAAACCCTTAAAGATTCAAATGGCTGGGTTCCAGGTAAAAAGTTATCCACCCACATAATATGCTCTTTAAAAAAATCACATTTGCAGAATATTGTCAGAAAAGATCAATCAAATAAGTACCATAAGTGGGCTCTACAGAGCAATGGGTTGAGTCAATGTAAGGACAGGTGGTTTGGTATCAAGATTAATCTACAAAAAAAATAGGCATGTTTATCTCACATACCCATCAGTTCCAGAGGAGTCCATCTGTTCCATTATTAAATGCCTTCCAATTTGTTCGCACTGATTTTATTGAGATTAACATATTTTTCAGTGAGATGAAAATCATGGATTGACAATAATGTATTTAACATGTGCCTCAACCATTTCACAAAGCAAGAATTAACCTATTTGTGTTAGTTAACAGATAGAAAATGATAAAGCCAGTCTGCACTGCCAGTTGTGTTGGCGCATGGCCTAGTGGGCAAGGCATCAGACTAGTAACCTGAAGGTCATGGTTCAAGCCTCTGCTGAGGCAATGTGTTTGTTTCCTTGAGCAAGGCACTTGACAGCACATTGCTCTGCGATGTCACCGGTGCCAAGCTGCTTGGGTCCTAGCGTCCTTCCCTTGGACAACATCAGTGGCGTGGAGAGGGGAAGGCCTGCAGCTTGGGCAACTGCCGGTCTCCCATACAACCCTGCCCAGGCCTGCGCCCTGGAAACTCTCGAGACCGATGGATACCACCACTGCCAGAATAAAACCCAGGTTACAAATTAAAATCTGTTTTAGACAATGGACTGAAGGAGTAAGGTGTTAATCATTTACTAAACTTCACTTTAAGTGTAAGGAGCAGCTGAGTCACTGGGACGGGACAGCTGTCAGTAGAGTATTTGTCTGCTTCATAAATTGGTGTTAAGAATGAACAGCTGTTACCTGTGAAATGAAGAAACATGATTAGCTGCTGTTGTCATTCTCTGAGATGGACCCATTCATACATTATGGTTAAACAAACTGGTGTTATGCTTTGCTCCGAAAGATGGAAAGCCTTTTGGAATGGGTCTAATAGCCCTTTGGTAAAACCTGTGACATAATGGTCATTACATTCATTTCATTAGTTTCAATGAAAGAACTTCAATTAAAAGTTAATATAATAGACTCCTTACATTCCATCTGGGTAGCCTGCAACCTGATGGCATGAACATTGATTTCTTCAACTTCTGGGAATTACTCTCCCCTCCCCCATTCTGCATTCTGGATTTTGGATTACCTCTTACCCATTCTCTTCTCCTCACATGCCTATCACCTCATCCCTACTCCTTCCCTTTCACCCATGGGCCGCTCTCCTCCCCTATCTGATTCCCTCTTAATCAGCCTGTTACCTTCTCCATCTATTACCTCATGCTTCTCACTTCATCCTCTCTTGCTCACCTGGCTACACTCATCTCCTTTCAGCACGTACAACTTCCCTTCCCCCAACCTTCTTATTCTGGCTTTTTCTCCCCATTCTTTCTGGTCCTGGGCCAAAATGTCAACTCTTTATTTCTCTCCATAGATGCTGCCGATATAGACTCTTTATTCCTTCCCATAGATGTTGTTCCTCCAGCATTTTATGTGCATTACCAAATGTTTTTGACACTCCAGTCAGTAGATCAATCACAGGATAAGATAAGAAGCAGAGGAGAACAGTTTCCGTTCCAATGAGCCATTCTTGGTGCTAATTGGAAAGGATAAATGTATAGATGAACAAAGATTGAATGTCAAAGGATTCAGAATTTCTAACTTCTCATTCAGATCAAGGTAGAATGGTCCCAAAAGAACGGTTCAAAAAGTCGCATGCAAGAAATTAATTCAATAGCATCAAGTTCATTTTGAAGTTACCATTTGAACAATTTCTGCTTGTAAACTATTAAGGTAGTTAGCTGTTGAGTAAATTGAAGAGAGATATTTTGCATAAACTCTTAAAAATAATTTATTAGAAAAGTTTTGCAAGACAGTGCACTTGTCAAAACTATTAATACAATTTCCATTACTCAATCTCTGTCAATTTCTCCAAAGTCTTACTGGCATTAAGGTGACATGACATGGATTCCTTTGTGCCATGTAATTGATCAAATGCTATTTAATATGATGATGCTATTTTAGTTTCTGGGTTACTATACATCAGTGCAAATGTTGACTGGCAGCAACAGAAGGGCTTCTGTTCTCTGAACACAAAGGAAATACTTTTGAGAACCTTTATAGGCTCTTTTCATATGTCGAAACAGTACAGGACAACGTGGAATTTTGTAAGTACGATAGTAAATACCAGAAGCATTGATATTTCAATTTATACTTTACTTTGCTTCTGCAGCCCTTAGAACCATAACCAATTTCAGTCTTCATTCAAATACCATGGATAGAAGAGTAGAACTAGTATTCTAACCATGAAGTAGAAATGCTGTTCTGTTATCAGAGCATACAAAAAATCCTCTCTGTTTCTGCTGACTCCTCCTGCCACATACCACCGTTCCATAAATAAGTACACTTGAGAAGCTATCATGGGAATAAGACTGCCATGGGAATAGAGGGAAAGGCAGCAGGCAGACAGCAGGACAACTGGTGCAGGCAATATTTCCAACAAATCATAAGTCACAGGTATATAGAAAATGTGCACCAGCTCCCTCAGATCTGACCTTACACCCACCACAAAGCATGTCAGACCTTCTGTATCATACACAACTTGCTTTTTTTTAAGTTTCATGTTGAAACTAATGGTTTAGTGCTAGTTTGTGTTCAGTTATAATTGGTCAAGAAAGTTGAACTAAATCTGCAAGAATGGGGCTGAGATATCAGTTCATTTTTGGCGCTGTTGAAAAAATCAGTCATTGTTGGCCATATGCAATTGGAATTGAGAGGAAATGATGAGCCACTTCGTTAAATGACAACAGACCAAGTGATGAAAGAATTCCTACAAAACTATTACGAGGGGAGTATATGGATTTTAAACCAGCAGCAATAAAAGATTGTATAGAAATCTCCAAGAAATGCAGGCATTTACTAACTACAAATGGCACTATGGTTATTTACCCAGATTCACGGACAGCATCTCCTAAACATGAAATCTCTTCCAAAGTTGTCCTCTAAATCACGCACTATCTTGACTTGGTCCTTCATTGCCGAAATCCTGGAATTCCTAGCCCAAACCTCAGTTGAAGGAAACAAAATTTAGAGAGGATTTGAGAAAAAAAAATGTTCACTCAGATGGAGATTGAAGTCTGGAACGCACTGCCTGAGTGAGTATGGTTGTAGATATTCTGACAACATTTAAGTGTATAGACAAACAGCTATAATGCTGGTATAAAAGGCTAAGAGCCAAGAGCAGGAAAATGGAGTTGCAAAGATAGGCAGTTGATGGCAGCAAGGTCACTGTGGGCAAAGGGCCTGTTTCTCTTCTGTCTGACTCCAAGCTGGCTGAGTGACTCACTACCATCTTCACAAGGGCCTTTAGGGATGAGCAACAAATCTAGCCTTTCCAGTGGCATTCTGTTCCCAAAAGTCAATTATGAGAAGTTTGTTACTTGGTGAGAATTCACAGGTTCCTGGGTGGAGGTGGAGATTTTGAATGAGACATTGTGGCAGGTGATAATTCTTGGATGCGACCTGATACCAACTGAGTTCGTGAAGGAGCCCTGATGCCAAGTGTATACCAATGTATCATCAGCTTTGTCTTGATGCTGACAGAGGAGTCTGGTGCACAGCTTGAAATGTATAGTTCTAGAATGATTTTGTTGTTGACCAGGGAACAGCTCACCCAATTTCGGTAGAGGTTTTGAAATGTACTCAAGGGTGAATTTGTATGAATGACTGGGCAAGATGTACCTTTGTCATATCGAAATCCAGAGCTCAGTGAATTCCAGTCAGTCTGCTGAATTTAGTTTTTATTTTATGGTCGTCTCCAAGAACAGATTGTAATAAACAACATCTACACAGACCTGGAGATGCACAGAGGCCAGCTTGGTATAAGGGAATCTGGCTGCTTATGACCATCAGGTAATAACTTAATCAACATTATTGAGTCTAGTTTGAATCTAGCTTAGTATTATCTAATTATTCTAATGCAAAAGATTAAAAATTTTAAGAAGATTAATTTCAGTAAAATCTCCTAATCACTTTAATGAGGTGAAAATTAAACACTGTTCTGCTGCTGCTGGAAAAAGTCTTTAATGATACAGATGACAACAAGGGAGTTACATCACTGGTGAATTGTGTTAAATAATGCAAAATACAGATAAGAGTACAATAGGAACAGAGAGGATATTACCCTATGTCCGGGCAATATACCAGACAGGTATATGTAGTTCACCACACCTATCCAAACTACTCTTAAATGTTGAAATTGAGCTTGCGTGCATCACTTGTGCTGGCAGCACATTCCATACTCTCATGACCCTCTGAGTGAAGAAGTTTTCCCTCACATTTCCCTTAAATTTTACACCTTTCACCCTTAACCCATGACCTCTGGTTGTAGTCCCACTCAACCTCAGTGGAAAAAGCATGCTTGCATTTACTCTGTCTATACCTCTCATAACTTTGTATACTTCTATCAAATCTCCCCTCAATTTTCTACAATCCAATGAATAAAATCCTAAGCAAGTCAATGTTTCCTAACTCAGGTCCTCCAGACCTGGCAACATCCTTTAAAATTTTCCCTGTATTCTTTCAATCTTATTTATATCTTTCCAATAGGTAGGTGACCAAAACTACACACAATACTCCATATTAGGCCTCACCAGTGTCTTATACAACTTCAACCCAACATCCCATATCCTCTGTTCAATACATTGATTTAAAAAGGCTATTGTGCCAAAAGCTTTCTTTACGGTCCTGTCTACCTGTATCACCATTTTTAATGAATTATGAATCTGTAGCCCAGATCCCTTTGTTCTGCCACACTGCTCGTGTCCTACTGTGTAAGACCTTCCTCTGTTTGGTCCTACCAAAGTACAACACCTCACACTTGTCTGCATTAAATTCTATCTGCATTTTCAGCCCAATTTTCTATGACCAGATCTCACTGCAAGCTCTGATAGTCTTCCTTGCTCTCCACCACACACCTAATCTTGATGGCATCTGCAAACTTGCTGATCTAGCTAATCACATCATCCAGAAGATATAGATGATAGACAAACAACAATGGACCCAGCACCAATCCCTACGACACTCCACTAGTCTCAGGCCTCCAGTCAGAGATGCAGCCGTCTACTACCGCTCCCTGGCTTCTCTCACAAAGCCAATGCCTAATTCAATGTATTACCTCATTTTGATTGCTGACTGATTGAACTTTCTTGACCAACCTCCCATGCAGGACCTTGTCAAATGCCTTGCTAAAGTGCATCTAGACAACATCCACTTCATCAGCTTTTCTGGTAACTTCCTTGATGAACTCTATAAGGTTGGTTAGACATGACCTACCATGCTTAGACATGCTGACTATTCCTAATGAGTTCATGTCCCTCCAAATACTCATATCCGGTTCCTCAGAATACTTTCCAATAACGTTCCCACTACTGATGTACTGAGTAGTGTTCCCACTACTACTCTCCAGCCTATAATTTTCTGGCTTATTCTTTGAGCCTTTTTTAAACATTAGCTACTTTTCAATCCTCCTGCACCTCAGCCATGGCTAATATCTCTGCTGGGGCCTCTACAATTTCTGCACCTTCCTCTCAGTGTCCAAGGGAACATCCTGAGGATTTATCTACCCTAATTTGTCTCAAGATAGCAAACATCTCCTGCTCTGTGATCTATATAGGGTCCATGACCTTGGTCCTGCTTGGCCTTATTACTGTAGACTCTATGTGCATCTCCTGAGTAAACACATGCAAAGAATCAAGTTCAAGACCTTCACCATCTCTTTTGGCTCCATTTTGATTTTCTAGAGGACCAATTTTGTCTCCTGCAATCCTTTTTCTCTTAACATATTTATAGAGTCCCTTAGGATTCTCCTTCACCTTTGTCTGCTAGGGCAACCTCATGCCTTCTCTTAACCCTCCTGATTTATTTCTCAAGTATTATCTTGTATTTCTTATACTCCATAAATACCTCATTTGTCCCTTCCCGCCTATACTAACTATGCATCATTTTTTCCTTAACTAGGGCCTCAACATCTCTTGAAAAAGCAAGGTTCCCTAAACCTGTTATCTTTACCTATTATTCTGCCTGACACGTACAAGCTTGGTACTCTCAAAATTTCACTTTTGAAAGCCTCCCACTTACAAAGTACACCTTTGCCAGAGAACAGCCTGTCCTAATACACATTTGCCAGATCCTTTTTATACCATCAAAATTGGCCTGTCTCCAATCTAGAATCTCAACCTGCGGACCAGACCTTTCTTTTTCTATTCTTACTTTGAAACTAATGGCATTATGATCACTGGATGCAAAATGTTCCCCTACACAAACTTTTGTCACCTGCCCTGTCTCATTCCTTAGCAGATCAAGCATTGCACACTCTCTCATCGGGACTTCTATGAACTGATTAAAGAAACTTCCCTGAATACATTTGACAAACTCTATCCCATCTAATCCTTTTACAGTATGGGAGCCCCACACTGTGTGCAAAGTTAAAAATCACCTACTATAACAACCCTGTGTTTCTTGCAATGGTCTACGATCTCTCTGCAAATTTGTCACATTAAATTCCTGGACTGTCAGGTGGTCTATAATATAGCCCCGTTAATGTGGTCACACCTTTCTTATTTCACAGTTCCACTCATAATGTCTCACTAGATGAGTTCTCCAGTCTGTCCTGATGGAGCACTGCCATGATATTTACTCTGACTAGTAACACCACCCCTTCCCTTTTAATTCCTCCCCCTCTGTTGCATCTAAAACAGCAGAACCCTGGAACGTTGAGCTGCCAGTCCTGCCCTTCCAGCAACGAAGTCTCTCTAATGCCTACAATATCATAATTCCAGGTGTTGATCCATGCCCAAGCTCAACTGCCTTTCATACAATAGTTCATGCATTGAAACAACTCAAGACATTAGTTGCACCATGATGAACTGCTTGATTCTTGACTTTGCGGTCTTAATAACAGCTGACTCCACAACTTGTCCACCATCTGATCTGGCACTGGTTCCCAACCCCCTGAAACTCTGGTTTAAACCATGCCCACCCCCACCACCATCCATGCAGTTCTAGCAAACCTTCCTGCTAGGATATTAGTCCCCCTCCATTTCAGGTGCAAACAGTCTCTTCTGTGCAGGTCCCACTTTTGCTGAAAGTAAGCCCAATCATCCAACTATATGTCCTCCCTTCCACACCAGCCCCTTAGCCAATTGTAAGAATCTTCCTTCTTCTGGCCTCACCAGCACTTGGCACGGCTAGCAATGCAGATATCATAGCCTGCAAGATCCTACCCTTTAGTTTAGCATCTAAGTCTCTGAACTCACTTTATAGAACCTCGGCACTCTTCCTACCTATGTCATTGGACTACAATCGGTGCAGGAGTAGGCCATTTGGCCCTTCGATCCAGCACCACCGTTCAATGTGATCATGGCTGATCATCCACAATCAGTACCCCGTTCCTGCCTTCTCCCCATATCCTTTGACTCTGCTATCTTTAAGAGCTCTATCTAACTTTTTCTTGAAAACATCCAGAGAATTGGCCTTCACTGTCTTCTGAGGCAGAGCATTCCATAGATCCACAACTCTCTGGGTGAATTTTTTTCTTCTCCTGAACTCCGTTCTAAATGGCCTACCCCCTATTCTGAAACTGTGGTCTCTGGTTCTGGACTCCCCCAACTACGACCCCTGGCTACTCGCCCTCTCACTTAAGAATGCTGATTTGATCTGAGACAACCCGTATGCTGGCATCCAGGAGGCAACATACCATCTGGGAATTTTGTTCTCATCCACAGAACTTCTTTTCTGTTCCCCTAACTAATGAATCTCCTTTCACAAGAGCTTGCCTCTTCTTCCCTGCTTCCCTTCTGAGTCACAGAGACCAGACCACTGTAATCTTCCTCTGCTTGATGATCCCCTCTCTACAGTATCCAAAATGGTACATCCTCTCATTGAGAGGGATGGCCTCAGGGGTACATTGCATGGCTGTTTAACCCCTTTCCCCTTCCCGACTGTCACGCATTCTCGTGTGTCCTGCAACTTCAGTGTAAATACCCCTCTCTATGTCCTATCTATCATCCCCTCAGCCTCCCAAATGACTTGGAGTTCATCCATTTACAGTTCCAAATCCTTAACACAGTGTTAGAAGCTTCTCACAGGGGAAGTCATCAGGGACACGAGTTTCCCTGCCTTCCCACATCCTACAACGGAAGCGAGGAAGGAAAAGTTTGTGACTGATAATAGAGAGCTCTTTGCATACTAAAGAAGTTAATAGTCAGATTAGTGAAGGATAGTGATGGAGTTATTTAAAAGTAGAACGGTGCATAGTGATAGTCAGAGAATGGACATGACAAGTGCATTTTTCTTTTGGGGTGGAATTTATCTGACTCATGAACTAAAGTAAAACTTCCTTGCAATCGGTGACATTTCTGTGAAATTCTAAAATCATGCCAAGAAGGAATGAATGATTTGAAAACTAAATTAAGTGCCTTGTTGGTAACTTGGCAGAGTTTTCAGACCTCTTGAGTTTCTTATTGAAATCAGGGGTAAAAGAGAAGGATTCCAAGCCATGATGATAGGTTCATTGATTTTCAATGAACAACATTTTTAACAAAGACTACATAAAGGATCAAGGCTCGCAGTGAAGATAAATTATCTCTGTGAGACAGCAAAAGGCAAATTAAATGAGGAAATAACTGTTTAGCAATGGCAAATTTGAATATTAAATTCTGTATTGCAACATTCTGATTGTTTTAGTATTCTGAGAAATTATGAGTGGAGTAGGAGAAGGATAACGAGCTTTAGTGGTCCAGGGAGGATATTTAATACAAGTTGCAGCAAATTGAGGATATTACTCAAAATGTTACTCAGAAGTTAATCATTTTCAAAGTAATTAAATGATACACTAAGCTGTAAGCACATCTATCAGAGACATAAAGCAACTTTCTGGTAAAAATAACAGAAATGAACATAGGAAGAGTTATTTAAATACAATAACAGGTAAACAGTATTCATCTTAAAGTTGACATGAAAACAGTGTGTTTTTCTTTTGAGATCGGTCCTAAAGGTACTGGAATCACTCCATTCTAGTCAATGAAACCAAAATAGTTTGTTATCTGATCTTTTATTTATTCATTCTTTATATTTGATCAAGGCAGCACTGGTGGGACCAACATTTATTTCTTATATTCTACTGCCTTTTTGAACTACAATTATCCCCTATAGTGAAGAACCATTTGGGTCAGGAGTTTCAGAATTTACACCCACTGATGATGAAGGAATGGAGATATATTTCCAAGTTAAAATGGAATGTTTACCGTGATGATGTTCATATTGGTGGAGGGGTTACGGATTTGGGAGGTGCTGTTAGACTAGTCTTGGTGAGTGGTTATAAAGCATTTTGAATTCTAGTCACGAAATGCTTGTGGTAGGGAATTAATGTTTAGGGTGATTGTTGAAGACCATTCAAGCAGGTTGCTTTGTCATGGATAGATCTGAGCTTCCTATGGATTTTTTGGGACAGCGTTTACCCAGTCAAGTGTTCTATGGCAGACACAATCTCAATGGCCCTTCACAAGGCCTGAGATCACCTGGGCAATACAAACACCTGTCAGGGTGCTGTTCATTGACTATAGCTCAGTTTCTTAATACCACCAGTCCCACAGTTCTGATTGAAAAAATACAGAATCCGGGCCTCTGTACCTCCCCCTGCAAATGGATCCTTGACTTCCTCACCAGAAGACCACAATCTTTGCAAATTAGTAATAACATCTGCTCCTCACTTACAATTAAAACTGGTGTACCTCAGGGATGTATGCTTCACCCACTGATCTACTCTCTCTATACTCATGACTGTGTGGACAGGCATAGGTCACATGCCATCTATAAATTTGCTGATGATATTAAATTGTTGGCAGAACCTCAGATGGAGATAAGAGGTCATAAAGGAGCAAGGTATATCAGCTGGTTGAGTGGTGTCACAGCAACAACCTCGAGTTCAATGTTAGCAAGACCAAAGCACTGATTGTAGACTTCAGAAAGGGTGAGAAGAAGGAACATAAACCAATCCTTAAAGAGGGATCAGAAGAGGAGCAAATGAGCAACTTCAAGTTCCTGGGTGTCAATATCTCTGAGGATCTAACCTGGTCCCAACATATTGATGCAGCTACAAAGGAGGCCAGACAGCATCTATATTTCATTAGGTCTTTGAGGAGATTTAATTTGTCACTTAAAACACTTGAAAAATTCTACAGATAGACCATGGAGAGCATTCTGACAGGCTACAAGACTGCATCGGTGTTTGGTATGGGAGATGGGGATGCTGCTGTGCAGGATCGAAAGAAGCTAAAGAAAGTGGTAAAATTAGTCAGGTCCGTCATGGGTACTAGCCTCTGTAGTATCCAAGACTTCTTTAAGGAGTGGTGCCTCAGAATGGTGGTGCCCATCACCCAGGATATGCCCTCTACTCACTGTTACCGTCAGGAAGGAGGTACAGAAGCCTGAAGGCACACACTCAGTGATTCAGGAACAGCTTCTTCCCTGCTGTCATCAGACTTCTAAATGGACATTAGGCCCATGAACATGACTTCACTTTTTTAAATTATTTCTGTTCTTGCACTATTTTTGATTTAACTATTTAGCATACATATTTAGTTACTGGAATTGATTTTTTTTTAAATATTTATCTTGTATTGCACTGCACTGCTGCCACTAACTTAATGAGTTTCACAACATATGCTGGTAATATTAAACCTGATTCTGATTCTGAAGTGAAAAATCCATTACACACCTACCTGGTGCCTTTCTGATGGTGAAAATGCTCTGGAGTGTCAGAAGACCAGTCACTAGACACAGAATACCCAGTCTCTGACCTGCTCTTGTAACCACACTATGTGGCTCCTTCATTCCGTTTCTAGTCAATGATGACTTCCCCATGACTGGGGTAGGGACACTGGTGATTCTAATGCCATTTGATGTCAAGGATAGATGGTTGGACTCACTGCTGATGGAGATTTATTTACTTATTGGGATACTGCGTGGAGTAGGCCCTTTCGGCCCTTTGAGCCACGCGGCCCAACAACCCACCAATGCAACACTAGCCTAATCAGGAGACAATTCACAATGACCAATTAACCTAACAACCGGTATGTCTTTAGACTGTGGGAGAAAACCGGAGCACCCAGAGGAAACCCACGTGGTCATGGGGAGAATGTATAAACTCCCTACAGGCAGTGTCAGGAATTGAACCCAGGTCACCTGTAATGTAAAGCGTTGTGCTAACCACTACACTACCATGCCACCCATGGGATGGTCAATGACTGTCAGATTGTGGCTCAAATTTTACTTTCCACTTGTCTGCCCAGACCTGAATGTTATCTCATTTCTGTTGTTCGCAGGTATGGATTATATCATTTGCTGAGGTGAGTGAAATCTAACATTTATTAACAAATATCCTTACCTTTTAATATAGAAGGAAAATCATTTATGAGGCAGATAAAGATGTATGGGCCAAGGACACTGCCTAGAGAAAACCTTGAGGCTATAATGATTTACCTCCTACAAGTGCAACTATTTTCCTTTGTGCAAAGTATGATTTCAGCCATTGGAATAGTTTTGATGATTGATAGGACTGACTAAATCAGTCTGATCATACTTGATCTGCCTTTCTGTGAACAAGGCTCACCTGGGCAATTTTTCACACCTTTGGGGAGGTGCCTGTGTTGCAAAGGAAAAGCCAGGCTGGAGTTTCAGAGAGTTTTGGTTCACGAGTTATCACTGCTACAGCTGAGATGCTACCTAGTGTCAGACTTTCTTTCATCCTGTGCTCTCAGCTGTTGCTTGATATAACAGAATTAAATCAATTGGCTGAAGAATGGGTTCTGTGATGAAGTGCATCTCAGAATTAAACCAAGATTGCTTCAACACTGCAATACTTCACCTTTGAGATAATTAGAGATTATGCTAAAATCTATGGAAATTTTTTATTAAGAGTGAATTAAAACAGTACTTTGATCATTACTTAATAAATACATGACTTTTTAAAAAATATTATTTTACAGGGGCAAACAAGTAACTTCAAGTAAGTGAGTGGATAACTTCACTCACCTCAGCTCTTAACTGATTCCACAACCGATGGACTCATTTTCAAAGACGATGCATGGTCTCTATTATTTATTTATATTATTACTTGTATTCTCACAGATAGTCTTCTTTCGCACACTGTTGGTTGTCAAAAAAAAGTAGCGAGGTAGTGTTCAGGGATTCAATGCCCATTTAGAAATTGGATGGCAGAGGGGAAGAAGCTGTTCCTGAATCGCTGAGTGTGTGCCTTCAGGCTTCTGTACCTCCTACCTGACGGTAACAGGAAGAAGAGGGCATGCCTTGGGTAGTGGGGTACCTTGATGATGGAAGCCACTTTTTTGAGGCACCACTCCTTGAAAATGTTTTGGATTCACCACATGTTTTGGTGGTGCGATGCAGCTTGCAGCGGCCACTCTGGAACTGATTATCTGTTATTTGTGAAGTGGGGTGCCATGCACAATCATAATCAATTGAAAACGAACGTGGGAACACGGAAGAGCATTGGGAAATCAGTAGGAAGACCTTCTTCGTTGCTGCTGCTGTGAGGTCTGGGACTCTGCTGGGAAGAACAGGCCCCCAGTCCTCGGGGTCACATTGCCAATGTCTGTTGGCGGGGCTGTCTTAATACGCTCGGCAGAGGATGGTGCTCGGAGAAGCTGTGCCGGAGGGAATGGTCGGAGTCCACTGCGGTCAGGACACTTTTGGTGTGTGCGTCTGCGAGGCTGGGTTCGATGGAGCTTTCATTGTGTGCTGCGTCTGCGAGGCTGAGTCGGGTGGTGCCGTAGAAGTCCATAGGGGGGTTATTCCTTTCGGCCACCGGCGTGAGATGGCGAGTCTGTCGGGACCCTGGGGACTTGTGGGAACTGTGTGGTGATTTCTTTTGAACTTGCAGTCCTTTAACATCTTTGGACTATTTTTACTGTGCCCATAGTCTGTTTTTTATCAATTACGTTATTGCTTGCACTGTTGTAACTATGTGGTTTTGTGCAGGTCTTGTAGCTTTAGTTTTTGGTCTTGTTTGTCTGGGGATTTGAAGCTCCTTTTCAGGGAACGCACTAAGACGGTAGCGCAATATTAATACGCAGCAGCCTCTCCGGACTCTGGATTGGGGATTGCCAAACGTTATGTGGATTTTCTGGTGTAGTCTGTTTTGTCATATGCTTTTGTGATATCATTCTGGAGGAACGTTGTCTCATTTTTTAACTGCATTGCATTTGTGGTTTCTAAATGACAATAAACTGAATCTGAATCTTTTCAAGCACTATTCTCCAGATTATAATGCCTTAATAGGGAAAAGAATATTTCCCAATAGCTTCAAATGCTTTGATTATTGACAGATGAAATGGATTGTCACTACTTCGTCTACCAGAGCTCTGAATTATGTATTCCCCTACTAAATCTCACATAAATATTCATTGTTCAATGGAGAATGATTCCAATTTGTCAAACCTTTATGCTGAAGTCCCTCAACTTGATTCCATTCCGGTAAACTTCTGTTGAACTATCCCCAAGCCCTTCACATCCTACCTTTGTCACACAAAGCTGGACACCATCGAAGGTTTATGAAGTACAACATAATTTAATTCCTTTTATACTCTTTGGAGTGGACAACGTTAACTTCCACCCTCACACCTACTACACTCACTCTTAAGAGCAGAACAATCACATGGTCATGCTCACTGATGACACAACAGTGGTGGGGTTCAACAACAACAATGACGAAGTGGCCTACACAGAGGAGGTGGGAGAGCTTGTCTGATGCCAGGCAGATAACCTCTTCCTTAATGTCAGCAAGACAAAAGAGAAGGTTTTCATCTTCAAGAGATCTCGTACCCCCTTTAGATCAGTGGCGAAGTGGAAACTGCAAGCAGTTTTAAACTCCTGGGAGTGCACATTACATACAGCCTCTCAAGGCTGAAGAACATATCCTACACAGTCAAGAAAGCTCAGCAACGCCTCTTGAAGCACCATCAATAACTCACTCTGAGACGTAAGGCGAGATATCGGCTTTTATTGACTGGAAGAAGGAACCAGCAGTGAGTGACCACCATGCTACATCCTGGAGACTGAGGCCGGGCTCAGGCCTTGATCGCCTTTATACAGGGGTCTGTGGGAGGAGCCACAGGAGCAGTCAGCAGGGGCCGTGTCCAGGCACACGTAGTTCACCACACCTCTACTTTCTGAGGAGTCTGATGAGAGAGCTGGACTTTGCGCATCCGTACTTGCGTCGTTCTACAGGAGCACCAGTAGAGGCCACCCCGACAAGCTGCTTGGCCCTGAACTGCACTGGGATGGGTGAAAAGGCTCCATAGTGGACAGTTAAAACTGCCCAAAACATCACCAGCACCAGCCTACCCATCATTAAGAACAGTTGTACAGAAAGATGTCAGAAAAGAGTCAGTAACATCATGAAAGATCCCACACACCCTGCTCAAGGACTGTTTGTCCCACTCCGGTAAGGGAAGAAGCTGTGTAGCACCCGTGGCAGGACCACCAGACTCAAAACCAGCTAACTTCCTTAAGCAGTAAAGCTGATCAACACCTTGATGCACCATCAATAACTCACACTGAGACGTAAGGCGAGATATCGGTTTTTATTGACTGGAAGAAGGAACCAGGAGTGAGTGACCATCATACTATGTCCTGGAGACTGAGGCCGAGCGTCAGGCCTCAGATCGCCTTTATACCGGGATCTGTGGGAGGAGCCACAGGAGCAGTCAGCAGGGGGGCATGTCCAGACAGGCACACGTAGTTCACCACACACCTCCACCCTCTAACTCCACCACTACATTGTTATTTCCCGTCAGTCACTTTGTGCACAGCCTGGTGTCACTTTAGGGGCATACAATCAATGTATATAAGCTATCTTACCTATTTCTATTTATTGTGTGTTTTTGGTATTATTATGTTCTTCATCTTTTATGGATGTTTCTGTGCTTCATCAGATTGAGAATAACTCATTTGTTCTCTTTACATTTGCATACAGGAAGTGACATTAAACAATCTTGAATCTTGAAATGCATAAAGGGAGAATAAAGTTAAATGAATAAAAATGAAAAACGAAATACCTTTCAGAGGAAAAATTCCATCCATTTTCCATTTTCTGACTTGTGAGCCAGAGCTTCTTATTGCCTGCAACTTTGCCACCCAGCTCCCCCTCTAACCTATAGGTCTGAGGCATCCTGCACTGCTACAACAAAGACCAATGCAAGCTAGAACAGCACCTTATCTTCCATCTGGCCACAGTACAGCAATCAGGAGTCAATGTTGAATTCTATAATGGAAACTGCAAATGATAGAAAATGGAGCAAAAAAAAAGAACAAACTGCTGGAGGAAACCTGGGGAGTCAAACAGCAGACAGTATGTGCATCTGTTTTTGTTTATTTTTGCATTGGATTCTACAACCTTGGATAATTCCTCTGTGTGAGTTCTCCTTCTGTGATATTGGTTCAGCTTTTATACTCCTTCCCCCTCTGGGAAAGGAGGCTGCGCCCAGCCTGACCTACCAGGCATGTTTTCCTGCTCTTCCTATATGTTTCTGAGAACTAAAGCACCTCAAGGCACTGGAAAAATAACATCATTGCTGGTTACAAAGAAGAAATGTGCAACATGGTATAGAGTTGCTTCCTCCATCAGCAGCCACATAGAATGCTGTGAAATATTTCAGTGTTACTCGTATCGTGTTGCCTGCAAACCAGTAAATAACAGGACAGTTAGTCCTGTCCTGTGATGAACATGTTCACGGTCATTAATGAGCCAATAACCTGAGGTGGAACTATACATCTGGCATTTATGTCCACTCATCATTACAAGTAGAGTAACAACATTTAAAAGACGTTTGGATTGATACACGGATAGTAATGGTTCAGAGCGACATGGGCTGAATGAGGGCAAATGGAACCAGCTTAGACAGTCATTTTGGTCAGCATAGGCACATTGGGCTCAAAGGCCTGTCTCCATGTTGTATGACTATTAACTGGTATCATATGAAATTGTACAATTTTACAAATTTGCAATAAATACACTGCTTTTTAGCACTTTCTTCCTTCAACCCTGAATTTACTCAAGGTTCAAAATAATCCCACAGTATTTTATTAATGAATTAATTCTGATGAGTAATTCAATCCAAAAACTTTAAGTCAGCTTTTAACTAGAAGTAAACTTCCACAGGTCCATGACTCATGATAGAGGCTGATAACTATCAGCAATTATTTTAATAATTATTATTGGAAATCCACAAGGCTATGGCATTGAGCTTTCAATACAGACTAATTGAACAAAACAGAATGCATGACAAATTACATGATGTCAAGTTAAACATCTTTTGAAGGTTAGCATCAATATGAATTAATCCAGCTTGGTTCTACTATAACTTTCATAACACAAACTCATATTCATATCATTATTGTCCAACCATGGATCTGAATCTGAAATTGGTTGGGGCTACACCATTAAGTCAACTTAAAAGACAGGCCAAAGATACATATTAACTGCATGATATACATTGAGTATCTTGAAGGACTTAAACCATAAGACATAGAAGCAAAATTAGGCCATCCAGCCCACTATATCTACACCGCACTATTCAATCACATCCAATTTATTTTTTCTTTCAACCTTATACTCCTGCTTTCTCTCTGTAACTTTTGACATCCTTACTAAAGAATCAACTTTTGTTTTAACTATGACTTGGCTTCCACAGCACTCTGTAGCAATAAATGCCATAGATCTGATACTCTCTTGCTAAAGAACTTCTTCCTCACCTACCCTTCTATTCTGAAGTGTGCCCTCTGGTCTTGGACACTCCTATAGCCTCTGCATGTCCACTCTATCCAGACCTTTCAATATTTGATAGATTTCAATGAGATCCATCCTCATCCTTACAAAGTCCAATATATACGGGCCCAGAGGCATCAAACACTCTTCCTTTGTCAACCCTTTTATCTCTGAGATAATTCTTGTAAACCCCCTCTGGACCCTCTCCAACACCAGCTCATCCTTTCTTCGATATGGGGCCCATACTCTACACACACCACTCCAAATATGATCTGACCATTGCTTCATAAAGCCTCAGCATTACATTCTTGCTTTTAAGTTCTGGTCCTCTCAAAATGAATGCTAACATTGCATTTTCCATTCTTGCTGCTGACTCAATCTACAAGTTCACCTTTAGGGCATCTTGCCCTACGACTTCCAAATCCCTTTGCATCTTCAATTTCAGAAATCTGTCCCCATTTAGAAAATGGTTTAGTCCTTTATTCCTTCTACCAAAGAGCATGACCATACCCTTCCCAACACTGTATTCAAACTGTCATTTTTTGCCCATTCCTCAATACTACTTGGCCTTCCACCTACTTTGCATCATTGCAAGCTTATCCACAAATCCGTCAATTCAGTCATCCAGATCATTGACACATGACATGAAAAGTAGCACAGTTAACCCCAACCCTTCCAGATAATCACTAGTAACTGGCATCCATACAGAAAAGGCACCCCTTTATTCCCAATTGTCAATCTACGATCAGCCAATCGCCTAACCATGCTAGTAACTTTGTAGTAAATGAGCCTGTTTTGCAGCCTCATGTGGGGTACCTTGTCAAAGACCTGCTGAAAATCCAAGCAAACAATACCCTCTGGCTCTCCTTTGTTGATCCTACCTGTTACTTCTTCAAAGAATTCCACTCTTAAGTGACATTTGTGATTTTCCAGTCCTGGAACCATATGTTTCTTGAAAGATCACTACTAATACCTTCACAACCTTATCAGCTATCTCTTTCAGAACTATTTGTTGCATTCCATCTGGTCCAGGTGATGTATCCACCTTTAGAACTTCCAGCTTCCCAAGTACCTTCTCCTCACTTACATTGACCACACTCTCTTCTGCCCTCAACTCCTGGATTCCTGGTACACTGTTGGCATTTTCCACAGTGAAAATTAATGCAAAGAACTTATTCATTTCATCCACCCTTTCATTTTTGCTCATTGCTATTTCTCCAGCATCATTTTCTAGTAGTCCACTTTTTATATATCTGTAAAAATTTATTGTATCTTCTTTTTTTATACATTATTTACTAGCTTGCCTTCATATTTCCTCTTTATTGCCTTCTAAGTTGCCCTTTATTGGTTTTTAAAAGCCCCCCAACTCTATAATTTCCTACTAACTTTTACTATATTGTATACCCTCTCTGACCTTTATGCTGCCTTTGACTTCCCTTGTCAGCCACAGTTATCGCCTTTCCTTTTTAGAATGCTTCAGAAGGTGAGCAGTTAATATGATGTTGCACAGAATCACTATCACGAGCAGATAGCTCTCACCAACACACCTGATCAGGTATATTATCAGACCCCAGCTTTATGTGGGTTGATGTGGCTAGGGTCATCATCAGATCAGCTGTGGCCAGACAGAGTGCCTGCTCATTGGGTGGGGGGGGGGGGGGAGCCGGGGCAAGGGGAAGAGGTGCTTTCCTTGCCAGCACATCAAACCAAATGGAAAAGACAATCAAATGGAAGAGAAACATCACTGTCATTGATGCACAGGATAGTCCATTCTGATCTGAATGTCCTGCCACATGGCCTCATATCTCCAGTGACACAGAAATGCCTCTATATTTTCTTGTGGATAAACCTGTTCTGCCTTCCTGATGGCATGGGAAAGCACAGCTCTTGCTGACCCAAAAGCTGTCCCAATCTGAAGGTAGAATCCCGATCTCTCAGCCGTACTCGGACCTCCACTGTGAACCATGGCTTCTGATTTGCCCTCTTGGCGATGACATCCTCAATTAACTTCTCTATGGAGCCTGTCACAGATCTCACATATTCATTGATGTTGCATCTCCTCTGTGCCTACTTCAAGCACCTTAAAACTGTGCCCTCTCGTGCTAGCCATTTCAGCCGTGGGAAAAAGCCTCTGACTATCCACACGGTCAATGCCTCTCATCATCTTATACACCTCTATAGGGTCACCTCTCATCCTCTGTCGCTCCAAGAAAAAAAGGCCAAGTTCACTCAGCCTATTCTCATAAGGCATGCTCCCCAATCCAGGCAACATCCTTGTAAATCTCCTCGGCACCCTTTCTAAAGTTTCCACATCCTTCCTGTAGTGAGGCAACCAGAACTGAGCACAGTACTCCAAGGGGGGTCTGACCAGGGTCCTATATAGCTGCAACATAGCCTCAGCTCCTAAACTCAATCCCACGATTGCTGAATGCCAATACACTATATGCTTTATTAACCACAAAGTCAACCTGTGCAGCAGCTTTGAGTGTCCTAAGGACTCGGACCCCAAGATCCATCTGATCCTCTCCTCTCCTGTCAAGAGTCTTACCATTAATACTATATTCTGCCATCATATTTGACCTACCAAAATGAACTACTTCACACTTATCTGGATTGAACTTCATCTGCCACTACTCAGCCCAGTTTTGCATGCTATCAATGTCCCACTGTAACCTCTGACAGCCCTCGACACTATTCACAACACTCCAACCTTTGTGTCATCAGCAAATTTACTAACCCATTCCCTCCACTTCCTCATCCAGGTCATTCATAAAAATCAGGAAGAGTAGGGGTCCCAGAACAGATCCCTGAGACACACCACTGGTGACCAACCTCCATGAAGAATATGACCCCTGTACAACCACTCTTTGCTTTCTGTGGCAAGCCAGTTCTGGATCCACAGAGCAATATCCCCTTGGACCCCATGTCTCCTTACATTCTCAATAAGCTTTGCATGGGGTACCTTGTCAAAGGCCTTGCTGAAATCCATATACACTACATCTACTACTCTTCCTTCATCAATGTGTGCAGTCACATCCTCAAAAAAAAATGCTTTCCAAAAGCTTCAGCATATCCTCTTTATTAATATCTACATGCTCAAGCTTTTCAATCTGCTATAAGTCATCCCTACAATTGCCAAGGTCCTTTTCCATAGTGAATACTGAAGCAAAGTGCTCATTAGCTACCTCTGCTATCTCCTCTGGTTCCACAAACTTTCCCACTTCACACTTCATTGGTCTCATTTTCTCACATCATATCGTCTTGCTCTTCACATATTTGTAGAATGCCTTGGGGTTTTCCTTAATCCTGTCTGCCAAGCCTTCTCTTGGCCCCTTCTGGCTCTCCTAATTTCATTCTTAAACTCCTTCCTGCTATCCTTATAATCTTCTAGATCTCTATCATTACCTAGTTTTTTGAACCTTTTGTAAGCTTTTCTTTTCTTCTTGATCAGATTTACAACAGCCTTTGTACACCATAGTTCCTGTACCCTACCATTCTTTCCATGTCTCATTGGAACGTACCTATGGGGAGCTCCATGCAAATATCCCCTGAACCAATGCCACATTTCTTCCATACATTTCCCTGAGAACATCTGGTCCCAATTTATGCTTCCAAGTTCCTGCCTGATAGCCTTATATTTCCTCTTACTCCAATTAAATGTTTTCCTAACTTGTCTGTACCTATCCCTCTCTAATCCTATGGTAAAGGAGATACACCTCCACTGTGGGTCTTGCCAGAGGTAGCAGGAATTCTGTCGGCCTGAAAAGAGAGGAGACCCTCTATCTGGATAGCCACTTCAGGGGTGGTCTCCTGGAGCTACGTTTCTGTCAGGATGAGCGTGCAGCTGTCCTTTGTCTCACATTGCACCAATCTAGTTTATTTTCTAGCGATCATATGCTTGAACACAGAATCGACGGGAGAGCTGGCCTGAAGGGTTTTGCCTTCAGCCTTGCATGAATACCAGTGCACTTTCCTCGTTTTTGTTTCTTTGCATGCTGCTTCTGTCTCCCCTGGGTGGCTGTTGCTGGCGATGACATGGTGCTCAATAAGCCCACGTTGCGGAGCTCATCTGCTATCCAACAACTTGCTAGTTTGGTACGCTTGCAGTTTTTTGTGTTCTTAATATCCAGAAGGGCCTTGTGATCATAAGAAAAGCATAAAGGATGAACATTACACCGTGAGCTGTGACTGGATGCATCGCCTTCTTGGACACCACTATCTGCAGTCTCTTTTTGTCTTCTCAAATTCGTGATAGTGCTTTCTCATTATCTGAACAGAAGTTTCCAGTGTTAGACAGACAAAGGCTCATATACTTGGTTTCAGCCCATTACCATTTCCAAGCCACCAACTTTGTCTTTCGGAAGAGAGGATTTTAAAAAATGGGTTCAGCTGCCCATTATCTAACTACATTACCTTCTATTCTCACACCACCCTTGCACTCACAAGCACACACTGTCTTCCCATTTAGCAATAACACAATTCTAAAATTGCTTTTAACCGAAGATGGAATTCTGTCTTTGCTCAGGACATCTGGATTGGGATGCTGGGTGGGGTGGGGGGTGGAGTTAGGGGTGAGAGCAGAAGTGTGGAAAGTAAATGAGATGACTAGAAAAGGAATCTGTCAACTGTGGCTATTTCCTGCGTCAGTCATTCCAGGAGGAGCAAGGACAGAGTTCTTCTGCTCCTCAGTTTCCAACCAAAAATTTTCCTCCAACAGTCATCCTTCACATTTTAGAAACATAGAAAACCTACAGCACATTATAGGTTCTTCGGCCTACAAAGCTGTGCTGAACATGTCCTTACTTTAGAACTGCCTAGGTTTACCCATAACCCTCTATTTTTCTAAGCTCCATGTATCCATCAAGGAGTCTCTTAAAAGACCCTATTGTTTCCGACTCCACCACTGCCATCTTCTCCAGGATTCCACCATCACAAACCTTCTTCCCTCCCCTTTCATCAGTCAAATTAATTAATCTGCCTCTTATTCCCACAGCGATCCCTGCCTCAACCTGCATTCCTCTTTTTGTATCCATCCCTCCCCTACAAGTTAAAACTAACTTGATATCCCTCTTTTCCAGTTCCTGCAAAAGGTACTTTGAAAAGGTACTCTATTTTTCTCTCTCTATAGAAGCTAGCTGACCTGCTGAGTGTTTCAGGCATTTTTAGATTTCATTTTAGACTTTTGGCAACTGCAAGTTTTGATTTTCTTGTTTATTTAACTATTTGAGCTATCTTGCTGTCATCATGTTTCATGACTCCTGTGTACAACACAGACACACATGAGCAACACAAACATCAATTCACAAGGTGTTAAATTACAGATGGCAGAGCAATCCATGAAGATGACTCTACCAGTCAGACTACTCTACCGAGGAGGTACAGTAGCCTGTAGACCCACATCATCAGGTTCGAGACTCGGGAAGGTGAGCAGTTAATAGTATGTTGCACAGAATCACTATCATGTGCAGATAGCTCTCACCAATAGCAGTATGACAAGCAAAGGAGCAGAAAAATTAGGAAAAGGAAGATGAAAAAGGGAAAAGACAATATAGGAATGCCTATTCCAGCCAGCTTTCTAAGCTGAAGACCAGATCCATAATCTTAATTTCTGTTCAACAATAGTCCACGATTTTCCTTTCTATCAATGATATAGCATCATTTCACCAAACCAAACATTGTAGCCCTAGTAAAATAAATATTTGTGTCCATATTTCACATTGAAAATATTCCAATTAACAGAACTAATCACCTTTCCTTCGATGCTGTGATTTCCGTGTGCATATGTTGAACCTATTCCTCCTACTCAAAGCTAACCAAGAGGCTGGCGGATGGTTACTGAATTTCAACCAAGACAGCTCCAAGTGACCTTGCCGAATGACTCTGAGCATATGTGGACCTGGATGCCTCAGCTCCAGACTGCAGCGTCTCAGCGTGTGCAAGACCAAACCAGGCTAAGCAAGGACACTGCCACACTGGCAGGGGTCAGAGGATGAAGGACATCATGAAGGAATACTGTTGTGTGTGGACCAGGTATGCCGGAATATTCTTTAGACATCATCAAATGGATGCCAGTCATGGTACCATTTAAAGATGTTCGTTCATCAATAAGCAGTCTTATTACCTTAAACACACACCAACACTAAAAAGCCACGCTCAGGTTTCAGAAAGGCACCTGGGTGGAGGAAAGCCATTGTAGTTAAAAAAACATATACATAAATAAATAGTGGCATGCTGCCAAGTTAGAAGGGGGATACTTATTTATTTTGACACAAGAGGGGGACAGTAGCCTGAGATGGCTCCCAATAAAGCAATCTCCTTTGTACTTTATTTTCCTCACTGCCCTACTGCCCTTTGATTCATTTATCATTTACCTACTCAGAGGGGCAAGTTACAGCAGCTACTTTACCCACTGACACACCTTGGGATGGGGGAAGTGATCAGAGTGCCTGGCAGCACACATGGTCAATGGAAGAACGTGGAAAACTTCACACAGACATCACCTGAATTCAGAATCAAATCCAGGTCCCGGCAGCTGTGAGGCAGTAGTTACACTGCCGTGCCAGCAACCTCAGAATCAGGACCAGGTTTATTACCGTATTCTTATAGGGCATGAAATTTGGTGCTTTGTGGCCGCAGTACAGTGCAAAGACACAAAAAAAATCATTATAGATGAAAAAATAAACAATGCAGAAGAAAGGAAGAATGGAGTAATGCTCACAGAATATTAGAAACCTGATGGCAGAAGGGAAGGAATTGTTTCTGAATTGCTTCCAGAGGACAGGATGCACCGGTCTTCAAACGAGTACCTAAGTGAGGATTTTGACAGGGCAGCTGACAAAGAAAGCAGAGATGTGTACAAACCAAAATGCTGGACCCATTGGCAGACCTGCCTGGAACAACGGCAAGGAGCAGGAGGGAGCGCCCCATCAGCTTAGCATGGGATTTTGTGGACAGAATACGGTACACGTCAATGAACATGTTCACCGAGAACTGCTCCTTCAGTAATGGCAGCAATGCTCTTCCTTTTCTTCTTCATTGCCATTTGGTTGATTGGATCTGCCTAAGGCCTATTCTCTCCATCTTCTTCCTCCTAACAGGTTACCCTCCTCACTCACTCTCATCATATATAACCCAAGGACTCTACCGCTGGAAGTAACATGGTTTAGAGGAAGCCTAATAGGTCAGGACATAACTTAAGCCTTTGACACAGTTCCCTAAAATTGACAACGTCTGCAAACAAAAACTGGTGGCACTTGACAACCACTTATATTTCAATCGTCATCTACACATAACTGAGAGTTCTTTAAATAGTGTTTCTATGGATAGATGGTGCTGGACAGTGGGGGGGGGGGGGTTGCGGTATGGCTTGTCACTGCTAAATATTGGGATCTCTGTGTCATTTGAACAAATGGCATAAGAAGCGCTGCTTATATCCAGTTTTGGCAATGCTGGAATCAAATTAGCATTGTACAAGCATTGCAATCATGATCTGCCTGCTCTGCATAGCTTTGGTATATATAAACACTCCTGGTGATACCACCCTTAGCAGTCAAGCAACTGGCAACAAACATGTTGTGTCTTTGTACCTTGTTCAAAATATCCAAAGGATATCAACACCCGGAGCATTTAAACAATTGGCACTACAAAGCCAGATTTCATGGCTTATAAATACATCACAGATTCTTCATGTCAGTACAAATACAGTGAGATAATAGACATGATGTTTTGCATCAAATAGCCTTCTTGTCATTTACTGTGCTAATTCTATAGAACTCATTGGTACTTTATACTTAATAAGATGCTATTAACACCGATGGAAGTGATGTTTGATAGATACACACAAATGAGAATTAGTAATTCACTCCTTCTACCCTCCCAACCCGAAATGCTGCTCCAACCCCACCCTCAAACCTTCCCCACCATCACCATCCCACCTCCCCCATTCCACTTGTTATGTCACGTCACGAAAGTTACGTCTTACACCAATTGAAATGAAGTGCCATCTATTTTGGATCAACAATTGTATTCAATTCCAGCTTTGAGATAACATTTTCTGCACCTGTCCTCAATTCCATAACTGCCTCTGTTGTTTTTATACTAAGATGTCAGTCTAATATTGTGACACATTATTTATCCAAGTACATCAGGCTCTGGATCAAGATCACACAGCTCACTTCATAAATTATCACAACAGCCGGGGGAGATTTTCACCGCCTCATTCCATGTAGATGCCGTGCCAGTGCCAGGTACACCGAACCATCTGCTTGCTGGAGATCAAGGTTATCAGTTGCACAATTGCAATGACTGCTTAACTAACCAACCTCAGTTCAGAACCTCTGCTTTATAAAAGCTAAATCTCAGCTTAGGTTTATGCTGAGCCTTATCATGCGTGACTGGACACACTGATATAAAAATAAGGGAGCTACTAACTACTATCTTTCTTTTATTGCTCGATTTGCATACAATGTGTAGCGAACTGAGGCTGAGGCTCTGGGCCTGCTCTGGGCATTGCGTCTCTGGACTCACTTGAGTTCTGAATGCCGTTGTTTGCTTTTATTGTTTGCATGATTTGTGTTTTTTTCTCTCTGTGTTCTGGGTGTGGGTTAGTCTTTTTTTATGGGTTCCTTTGGGTTACTAGTTTTGTGGCTGCCTGTGAAGAGACGAATCTCAAGCTTGTATAATTTATACATACTTAGATAATAAATGTGCTTTGAACTTTGGAGGAACTCAGTCTGCACGCAGGGAAAACGTAAGGTTATCGTGTGGACTCTCTGATTTGTGTGTACAAGCAAAATAAAACAGAACAGCAAAATATGCCTGTTAAGGAGATAGGTCCCACAAACCAAGATTAAAGCTGTCTCAGGATTCAGTTTAACAATAAAAACTTACAAGTGTTGAAAGTAATCTGTTGCTTTGCACTTTGCAACGTTCCAAAAGTCAAAATTATCCTCATTTGGTTGCCCTGAAGGTGCTCTCCAACCTTGCTACTCAAGTCCAGTATTGACTGTCAAAAAGCAAAGAAAGGCTCAACTGATTTGTATATACCCTGCTAATGACAATGTAAAAGACAGGACTGTTGTGTCAGTGGGGAAGTGGTAGGAATGGCCGAGAGTAGTTTAAAAGGTAGCCTTTAAAGACTGGAAATCACTGTAAGCTGTTGACAGCAGGCTTCAGAAACAGTAGGTACATGGCGAGTCGTCACCAGTCTACAGGAAATGAGAATCATTGAAATCAAACATCTCATATGGTTACTTCAAAAAATGTCTTCTACTGCAAAGAAGGGATCAGCTAACACAATAAGAACTAATGAAAAAGCATTATTGAGTCTGACCATCTACAGCTGAAATTCAGCAAAAGCGAGACTGTAGGAAATTAAGGCTTGGAAACAGCTGGGTGTAGGACAGTCAGAGCCTGGCTGTCAGGTCAATGGGGACTGTTCATGCAGCTGTTGCTCTTGAGCTTTCGAAATCTAAAAGCAGGCGCAAGACAAGCCCTCACATAATCAGTGGACGAACTGAGCTGAGCGCAAGGGGAAAGGCACCATCTAGGATCATTTTGCAGTGGTGGGGGGCTCTTTCTCAGTAGACTGATAAATATTAGGGAGCCAGCCTAGTGGTGCAACTCTACTACAGCTCAGGGTGACAGAGCTCGGAGATCAATCCTGGTGTCCTCTTAAGGGCCTGTATGGTCTCTCTGTGGATTGCGTGGGTTTTCTCTGTGCTCTCTCTTGGGTAGTGCTCCCACAAGTCCAAAGATGTACCAGTGACTAGGCTAATTGGTCATTGTAATGTGTTCTACGATTAGGTTAGGGTTAAATTGGCAGCACTACCCGAAGGGCTGTAAAGGCCTAGTTCGCACAGTATCTCTAAATAAAAACAAAGTCAGGGCATCCTCTGAATTCCAGGCAAATGATCCCGATTACAGCATGTGGCCTGCCCTTCCCTACAACCAAGGGCAGACATGTGGTTCCTGGTGGCCCAGAATGCAGACACACAGTGCCAGCTTTACAAAGTATTGGCCCCATTTTATCTTTGATTTTACAGAAATCAGAAGTAGTTCAACAGAAGTATGACTTCATAGAATGACAATGCATAGAAACAGGTCACTCCTCCCTGTCAAATCTATGCTGTTTCCTTATAAGATCCTATCTAATTAATTGCAGTCCCTTGGTTTTTTTCATCTCCATCACCATGGAAATATTGCCTCAAACACTTAAGAAATGTCTCTTGATAAAGTATTTGTTTTCACTGCCTTCAAAGCAATGTCCTCCAGTGCATCATTACCCGCTGCAAGAAAATATTCTATTCTCCCCTTCCACTGGAAATATTTCCATCAAAACATAACCAAAAACCTCTATAATTCTGAACAAGTCCAACAAAGCTTTCTGAAAATCTATAATTTATGGAAGAAAGAGAATAGCAGCAGCTTTTCTGGTCTTTCCAGGGTTGTCATGTGCACCATGAGTAGTGCTGGAATTTCGGTGTCTCTTGACCTGCAAAATCTTAAATGTCATACTTTTGGAATGACATCTCAGGGTCTTACAGAAGAAAAACAATGGTGAGGGGTTTGCTGCACTCAGAAGGGAATATTGTAGAGCAAAACTTTACTAAAGTTAGTTCCAATCTATTTTATATATAATCTCATTAATTTAGATTGTGATTGCAAATGATCCCCTGTAATTTTCCAACATGTGATACCATATAAAAAAAATCAAGATTGCCAACTCAGCAAAACCTTTGTTCTCTGTGCACTCAGATGCATGAATAAAGGTATTGATAACTCCAATCCTACAATAACTACCACAAAATCACTATTGCAGATTCTATAAATAATCAACAAATCAGAATACGGTGAATTCCAGTTAATTGGGACACATTGACCCAATGAAGTGGCTGCTCATGGAAATACTTGGGAAGGTATAAAAAAAAGACTGAGTAACAAATTATGTATTTATATAAAATACAGAAAAAATTAGAACACCGCCAATACCACTGAAGTACTATAAAACTGTATTAGTTGCTAATACTTACTGATTTATCTACATTGTGTTCATTAGACTATAGATGAAAGAAATCAATGCAGGCACCTAGTGCCTTCACAAAATGCTGACAACAATTGCATCCTCCAAATCTTCATTTTCATTGTAACATTCAAGATGATTGTTGATACCTTCAAATTTGTTGTAGTTTCTAACTTGTTGAATTTGTGAAATTGATTCCTTTTCATTCCCAACCATTTCAGGCATCTCCAAGTCTAAATGCTTGAAACTGCAGTAAGTAAGACATTTCTGAATTGTCTTATTTCTCACCAACTATTAGTGACAAAAATCACAGCTTTTTGAACACAAACATGACTAACGCTAGTTAGAAACTGTTCAGCAACAGTCTCCTGCCCCAATTAAGCGGCACAGTGTCCCAAATAAATGGAGGGAATCCTGCCCATTTTCTCAATTAGTTTTTGGTCTTTAAGGTTTGTTCCAAACAAGCGGCTTTCCAGATTAACCAATAGCCCAATGAACCATAATCCACTGTATCAAAAAGGCTGGCTACAAAGATGCTGCCTTATTCAGAAATAACTGTTGTTTCTTTTGAAGAAAATCACCTTTACTGATTAATTACTTAAAATACTGCTTGTGCAATTTATGACTAATTTACAAGCTCTGGCTGAGAATTGAGTGACCTCAAAACTTTTCTGCATCAAGAACTAAAATAATAATGCAAGTGAAAAAGGAAGTGAATGACAAAAAATGAAAGAATCTGGACATGAAATGCCATTGTAGTAAATTATTAACAAGCACTCAGTCAATGTCTGGGAATGAACAGAATCACAAAAATGAGAAGAGCAGCTGCAACACATTATAGTGGGAAGGTAAGCTGGGAGCTACCATTGTATGGCAAGCTTCTAGTGAGATACACTATAGGCAATTTTGCATTCCAGTGAAGTTAGAATCAAGAATGAAGCAACTGCTTTGACTAGGGGATGGAATATACATGAAATTAAAATTAATGAAATAGGGAGGAAGCTTTTCATCTCCGAGAACAATTAACTGAAACAATCAGTACTTAAAAACCTAAAAGAATTTACGATGTTAGCAGGTGTGAAACTCAAGTTTTATTTGTTGAGATGTTGTATACTGCTCTTTGATGTTGCCTCTTCTACCTTCTCCTGTACGTTTCTTGTCTGAAGAGCATGCACCCAACTTTCATTCCCTCCTAGGTTATGAAATGCACAGCACATCATCCCTGATTTTGATACACTAATAGGAGCATACAGAAGATCTTTCAGAGTGATCAAAAATCCTATAATCGCAGCAACAACTCCAGTAGGTTGCTGTGTGACAGGGTGTGGAGAACAGCTTCAGTGGCCCCACACTTTCACTGGGGTTAGGGACCAGAATTCCAATGGATAATTTTTGTCTCCTATTTGTTACTTTCCAAAGATGATTGGAGAGTTGGATCCATGGGCCATGGGCCACATAAAATACAGGAAACATGAAAGCTCACTAGGTATTTGACACACACCTGGAGAAACATCTTAATGTGGTTGTAAACCAACCTCATGCTAATGGAAACCACTCTAAGTTACGAAAATTCCAGCATGACAGAAATCACCACGTGTAATCCAGCTTTGGAAATTCATCTGGAGCAGCAAACTGATTTGCCCCCTCGTCCTGACTGGAGTCACAGGGTCAGTGAGAGATACAACACAGAAACAGGCTCTTCCCCTCACAAGGTTTATTCCTGTGCATTTACCCATGACACTTATCACTCTCTACTCGATACAATTCTCCCAGCCACAACCCTAATGTGCCTTGCACATAGTTCATTCAATAATCCAGATATTATTGCTATGTTTTGTAACTCCCAAAGCTGATCGATAGGAAAACATGGGAGTTTGGGAAAGCATGGCTACTTTATTTTACTTTAGTGAGATGCTCACATATATGACATGGAGGAGTAATGATATATGCTATTCACATACATCTTACATATAACCTATAAACAATTATGTAACTGAAGAAAGCTTAATCAATATATATATATATATATATATATATATATACAATAATACTCAGACACAACTGAAATATTAAATACACAACTATTATAATTATTTAAATGTGCTTTTTAATGTAGGTCCTACCTTATCAAATTCTCCACTCAACACCTCTTGCCTGCTCCTTCCAGTGCTGTCAGTCTCAACATGAACCACAATGTGCTGATCTTACCCCACCCACTCCAATACCTAATCAAACTGGTTCAAGATTTTTCTTACCCAGTCATCTGATGAGCAATATGTTATGTAGGCTTCTTGACCCAATTTACAAAGGATATTTACAGTTAAATCACAGAAAACTGCCATAAGAGCAAACCCCTTCCTTCTGCGCATCCTCAGTACCCATCTCACTTAGTGCATTGTTGGTCCACCAATCCTGTTCTTGTATTTCTGTACAAGATCTGGGGTCAAGGTGCATCTCCACCAACCGCCCCCCCCCCCCCGCCCCCCAAGTACCAATTCCAACTCAGTAACCCTGCAGGAAATATTCAAGGCAGGGGTATCAACTATAAACATATGTGTTACAGATAGGCTCAACTGACACAATCTTCAACCTACTGCAGTCTCATATAGAAAATGTGTTCATAGATCAAGATTATGGCCATTTATTTCTACTGCACTAAGTGCTAAAACAAAAAGTTTGACTGTCTCAAGTTTACCCAAGCCATTACAGCAGCACAGGCTAAAGGCAACCCCTCTTTCCTGTTTGCACCAAATTTCCACTCAGTTTCGCACTGTGAATGATCCTAAATGTTGAATTGTTCTGCATCACCACTTTTTGATATAATTATTTAGAGGTATTAATCAAACAAATAGTGCAAAGGGTAAAAAGTAAAGACAAGTAGTAAAACATTTCCAAAAATTAGTGTAATTTGTGATACAGCTAGACTGCATCCAAGTTTAGCCTTTTTCTTGTTAAATTCTGCACAAATATTGCCCAAAGTCTTTATAGATCAGTAAAATCCTGAAAATCAATGTTGATTGTGCTATGGTTAACTATACTCCAAATATTATAAACTTGAGCAGAAGGTTGAACATAAAAATGCTGATACTTTTAAAACCCCTGATATCTCCAAGCATTACATCTGGGTACATGAATAGACAATGCTGTACAGAGGAAAATATGGCCACAAGCTTAAACAGCCATCTGGCACAGGTCACAAGCAGAAACAAAACGTTCCGGTTAAGATCAGAAAGAATGCATAAGCGTTGAGCTAACTTACGTCATTGTCACATATACACCGGCAGCCATTTAAATGTTAGCAATGGGAAAAGACAGAAGTTAACTAACCACCTTCTCAATCATCAGCTAGCTCACAATGCAGTTGAAACTAAAATGGTAACAGAGAATACAACCAAATGAAAGGAAAGAAATAC
This sequence comes from Hypanus sabinus, assembly GCF_030144855.1. Classification (NCBI taxonomy): domain Eukaryota; kingdom Metazoa; phylum Chordata; class Chondrichthyes; order Myliobatiformes; family Dasyatidae; genus Hypanus; species Hypanus sabinus. The sequence goes on from NC_082707.1 coordinate 130,669,272, forward strand.
ATTAAGACATAATCTTAAATTTGTTGAAGCTATAACATCTAAATTCCACTAAGTCAGACTGGTGAACTTCACTATGCACAGCTTTTATGCTTTCTAAAATCAATTAATTAACACAAATAAGTAACTAAAACAACAGTGCTCTCATAATTAATGAAGAAACTTGAATTACATACATTTAACTGATGAAAATTGTAAAATATTCCTTCCCAATGTTTCCAGTGGCTGTAAAATCCTCTGCCCGTGCCTTTTGTGTGCATGTGTGTGGTGTGCGAATGTGCGTGTGTGACTGCTGCGATGACCCACGAAGTAACATTCACATTAATATCACCAGGAGGAGGGTTTGGGTGTTGACTGGGAGTGATCAGTTGGCCTTTGCTTCAAACAGCTGCTGGTAAATGTTAAAACGGCTGGGATGAAGTGCCATAGTCATTATCAGTCAGCAAAGAAGCTCCAATTACTAATGTGGATCTTAAGAAGTAAATGCAATACAGAGGCTTTGACTGTCAAGACTTGAATAAGAACTCATAGTCAGTATAAAAATGCAGCAGTTTCATATTGACCTATTTAAAACTTGCTTTCCACTGCAAATACAGTTTGCATAAACAAGTTTCTTTCAATGGCATTGTAGTTATGATTATGACATCATTACTGGGTCAATAATTTGTTCTTCTATTAAAATACATGAGTATGTCAAGATTTTCTGACTACCACAACTATGTAGAGTTCAGAAACATGCTGGAGTTCAGATATTTTCCATTCATTGCCCCACTTCATGCTATCCACAGATGGTCCATTCATTTCAGTTCACCAAAAACTAACTTAACTTGTTTAATCTTTCTTCAGAGTGCAGCCCATTCATTCTAGTCATCAGCTTAGTAAACTTCCTCTAAACTACATCCGATGTATTGACATTCTTAAATAGGGAAATTAATACTGTGTGTAAAACCCCAGAAATGGTATAACTGAAACATAACTGCTCAACTGAACAACAATAAGGCAAATTCCACCCACTTGACTCAATCCATATTTCACCTTGAAAAGCAGGAATATAGATTGCAGTTGTTTTTCAACTATGTACAGAACTTCATTGTAGTTCAATTGCACATAATCAAAAAAGTCTAATTTCCAAATGCTTATCTTTTCCAAATCATGCAAAAGCTCAGATTTCTCTGTACTATGACTAATTCACAAAGACAGCTTTATGAATCAAAATCTACATTTTGGTATCCTGCATCTTATATTATGATCCTCTCCTATTTTTGACATTTTTCCTATTCAATCACTTCTATTCAAAGTTCAACCACTTCTAATAGTATTGAATTGCAAGCAGATACATACCAGGCAATTGATGGGATTCTGCTCTTTCAGAATTTTGGCCCAAGAACAGCTTTAGTCCCAGTTTCCCTTGTTAAAAACCTGATTATTTATCTGTCCCTTTCTGCTGCACTACCTCAGAATCATGATGCTGACCTAATCCCTTCATCATAACTAATGCAACCAATTCATCTAATTTTCCCACTCATTCCATCACTTTAACTTTCGACAACTTGTGTTAACAGAGCAAACCCTGCTATTTTCATTACTGAAAACAAATCATCAATTCAAAAGTAATTGGAATGACACAAAATGTAGCAGCTCTAATATTCTTTATATTACGTGACACAACTTGCTTCCACAATACCTGCAGATTCTTTCGGAAGTTACATACAAATTCCAAAGCCCATTCACAAAGAAAACAGAAGTCAAAAGAATCTACTAAACAACAACTACTGGGAGTATGCCTACACATCCCGAAAATAATCCATTATAGGTTCTTGCGTTATCAATTTCCCTATGAATTATCCTCTTATATAGTTTGTACAGCAGTTTTTTTTTAATGTCAAAAGGAACGCTCCAACAAAGCAACCCCTTACAGCTTTTAAATGGAACAGGAGAGTTCTTTCTGAGCAATCTATACATGAAGCATATGAATAAGCAGATAAATGCTTTCTCTTTTAGCAATCTAGAATCATTTGTCGTTCAGATACACACGGGGAGAAACACTTGGCACTTGTTCCGTATCATGGTTCACCTCTAAATATACTCTCACTCCCCATTTCAAGGAAAATATCCATTTCTGTCCTGCATTTAGATATTCTGAAATTTAATTTTCAATTATCTCCAGCTATAGTTCTTTTTACACAAAGAAACTTCTATATAAATCTGAATCAATAATATATAAAAATCATGTCAATATAATAGGGTTATAAAAATATAACCTAGTTCTTCCTTGATTATACATTACATTGATAATATAATCTGTACTATTACTATAGATTACATTGATAAAATTGATTATATTCTATAGCCTTTAATTAGACAGTAAATCACTGTAAAATCATAGATGAATTTCTATATTTAAAATGCTTGATTTGACTTATAAATCAGGTAATTACACCATGAGGTAATCTATGAACACTTACTTCATAAGTACCAAATAAATGGGCATATTATTAATTTTATGTGACTTAATATCACAATCTGAAAGCAGATAAAGTAATTTGATATCCATGCCTTAGATATTCTTCCGTAAACGTGCAACAGCATAATTTTCAGTGCTCTAGCTCAATTAACTTTCAATTCTGGCAAATAATTTGACTTTCAACAAACTATTAATCATTCACTACATGCAACTAATTAGAAATCCAGATGTGGCTAATTACATTTTTGATTAATTGGTGATGCAAAGAATACAAGGTTAGAAGCATGGAGAGAGATCAATGAAGATCAGTAAGGTTATAAACAGTTTGATTCAGCCTTGGATAATGGCTGTGGACAAAGACCAATTCAGTGTGGCAAAGTAACATAATTTATTCCATAACTTTGAAGGTGATGATGATGCTGTTTAACACTACTCAGTTACTTCAGTTCTCAGTGTACAATACTTTGACAAACAAATGATAGATGTGCTCTAATCCAGAACCACATTAACAATTAGAGAATTGATTTGAACCAGCCACGAAGAGCAGGATTTTGTTTCTACACCATAACAACAAAAAGGACAGTTTGCAGCCAAAATGTTACAGCAAAATAATTCACTTCTGTACAAGTGGTGTACGGCTCGATGCAAGAGAGATGCAGCTCTGGTAGGCAGATGTAGAAAACTGCAAGCCACCAGTGCACAGAAGCCATATACAGGTAGAACCTTGCTTCTGGAGGTCAGTGGTTGAGATCAACCACTCATTTTATGGTCCCTTTCTCTAGACTCCACAGAATCACAGCATGATCTGACACTGTGCTTCACTGGGGCTTTTCCAGCAACAAGAGGAAGAAGGCTGCTTCTGATTTTAAATTTTGCTACTATTGAAATAATTTAAAAAGTGTTATGTTTTAATTATTATTTGTAAAACAAAGAAATGCATTTTACCCATTCAGTTAAATGTTGCAAATTATTAAAAGTGTGCATGAGAAAGACGTTTAAAAGCTTAAAATCCCTCAGAGGCTTGACAGACAGCATTGCTCCTTCCTTCCCTAGCTTTGCTTTCCATCTGGATTCCTGTGGAGACACTAGATCTATACCAAAAGGCGCAAAAGGCCAGTGAGATTATTCTTCTGGATGCTGCTCGACTGAGAGTGGCTGCATGAAGAATACAGTCTGCCACTTCCAAAGTCCTGAGAACTCTGCCCCTTTAGTGAAGCTCCATCACATTTACACCAACATCATACTTCAAAGCCATCATCCTTCATGTTGTGTTTCTTTTAGTGCAAAATAGCCAAGACCCTTATTTATTCTCAATATAGGGGTGCTTTGAGATGCCCAGCTTTTAATGACCATCTCAAATTGCTCTTGACTACCTGAAACACAGCAGTTTAAGTGTTAAAGGAATTCAAACAGTGCTGTTTTTAGGCATTCTGAGATCTTAATTTGGTTATAATGACATCGTTAATACTGTCTGTGATTCGGTGGGGAAGGGGGTGGTGGGTGTTAATTTGCAAATGGTGTTGTTCCCATGGGCCTTGGTACTTCCTCCAATGCAGAAGTCATGAAGTTAGGTTACGCTGAAGAGGAGAAACATTGGCAAATGGTTGGTACAAAGTTCAGCCATAGAGATGAACAGGGTGAACATTTAAAGAAATGATTGCTATGCCAGTTAAGCAGGACGTTTTGTTCTTGATGTTGCCTAACTTTGCGGGAGCTGTTGGAGCTACAATTATCCAAGTTAGCGGAGACTTAGCTGGAATAGATCCCTCTCCCCCACTTTCTTTCTAAGGTGAATGTAAGAATTTCCCTTGCTTTATTAACAGATCAGAGGAAAAAAAAATCTTTGTGGCATCAAAGGCAATATCTATCCTCAGACACTACCACTGAACAGGTTATTGAGATATTATCATACAGTTCTTCACAGCGGCTTGTTGTGGGTGAACATACCTGTGGGTTATCGTTCAAGATGATTAATATAGACGATGTCTCAGTATTGAAGTTACTTGTGAAATATGCAGAAGACTCTGAAATCATGAATGCTTTACTCGCGGCTTACAGATCACATGCCGTGCCACTGTCCCAAAATGCCCTGGCTCAGTATTTATACAGTGCAGGCAACCAAGCATCTTCTGAGGCCAGAAATGCAATATCATATTTTTAGGAGGTTGCAAGTCTCTAATTATAGCTCCATTTTAAATTTCAGACTGGTTAGCTGGACGTCAGTGTTACAGAAAACCAGGGAGTTGAAAAAAGGTGTGAGTTGTGGAGAGAACATTTCAGTGTCTTTCAGCACAACCAGTTGCCCAAATAAAGGGTGCTTGCTTCCTTTCAGACCCTCATCATTAGTCTGCCCACAAGATTTCATATGATATGAAGATTAAGTAGCAGTCCAATCCTCATCCCTCCTCATATCTCCTCTTAGTGTCCAATACTTTCCAATACCTGCTACTGTCCTGACCCCAATCTTAGCTAAAGTGACAGGCTTACCCCACACAATATATAGCTGGCCTCAATCATTAATAATAAAAAACAGATCAGTGTTAGTTGTTATACATTCCTTATCAATGTAGATTAATACCAGATGTTAAGTAATGAAAAATCTTAGAGATACTGAGGAGGAACGTCAACATCTGTTGGAAGGGAAACAGAGTTAGCTTGTCAGGTTGGTGACCATTCATATGAGCTGGTGAATATTTCCAGCAAATTCGGAACTGATTTCAGATTTTAGTATTGGTAGTATTTTACGAGAACAGAGGGAAACAAAACATTAAGGGGCTCCTATAATTTAAGGTGCCCTGCAATATTGCAGTTTCATCCACCCATTTTATGTTCCTCAACCAAATCCACGTGTAAACAAGGTCAGTTAATAAACAGCAAAGCTGTAAATCTACAAGCAAGTTTATGCAGTTTTAAAATCCAGTTTGAACTCGTTTAAAAGTGATATTTCTTTTGCTCCTTGTGCTTCTCAGTATTTTAATATGCATGGTAAATTGTGTGGCTTGATGTAAGTAAGTAGGCCTATCATCTGGCTGAAGGTTAGAACACTTCTGTGTCAGCTCTATGACAAGCACAGCGGTGGTACCAGGTTCACTTTGACTTTATCTTACTCGAAGCATTGTCAACAGATACTGTGAGCAGCCGTGATGAATTAACAATTCTCCCCCCTCTGTACCCCACCATCAACCCTCCGCCCCAAATGACAGATGCAGTGCAACCCGCTGAGATATTCCAGCAGATTGTTTTTTTTTGTTTTACGTTCTAACATCTGCAGAATCTTTGTTTCCAAGTCAACATCTCCATCTGCCAAACATTGTTGGCTTCAGAATGTGTACAGTTCACTGATCATTTCAATCATTTGTTATTAGATGAAAAGAAGCAGAATGCATCAGAAAAACTCAACTCTCATGAAGATCTTAGGCCTGATCAGATATAAATAGACATGAGTACCCTCACTAAAGGAAGATTACACTGTAACTACTCAAAGACGAGTTTATTTCCCTCTTTATCCTCCACAAGTTTTAGCTGCCAATGCCCACTACTTGACTGGTGGGTCCCTCCTCCCTACCAAGGAGAAGATACTTCCAGCTGACAAAGTAGTTGTAAATTTATTTATACTGATACACTTTTAAATCCACTTTTCAAACACTTTGAAAACTCAGAGGATTTCTATCTTAAGTGTTTATTTCCCAATTACAAAGCATTTCAAAGTTCAAAGTAAATTAATTATCAAAGTACATATATGTCACTATATACAACGCTGAGCTTTATTTTCTTGCAGGCATACTTAAAAATCTATAATAAAATAATAACCATAACAGAATCAATGAAAGAGCACACCAACTTGGGTGTTCAACCCATGTGCAAAAGACAACCAGCTTTCCAATATAATAAAGGAAAGAAATAATAATAACAAATAAATGATCAATAAATATTGAGAACATAAGATGAGTTCATAGATTGTGGAAACATTTCAATGATGGGGCAGATGAAGTTATCCCCTTTGGTTCGAGAGCCTGATGGTTGAGGGGTAATACCTGCTCCTGAACCTGATGGTGAGAGTCCTGAGGCTCCTGTGCCACCTTCTCGATGGCAGCAGTGAAAAGAGGGCATGACCTAGGTGGTGGGGGTCCTTGGTGATGGATGTTGCTTTCTTGCAACAACGCTTCGTGTAGATATACATAATAGCTTTATCCACGATGGATTGTGCTGTATCCACTACTTTCTGTAGGACTTTCCATACAACACCATTAACATTTCCATACCAGGCAGTGATGCAGCCAGTCAATATACTCTCCACTACACAACTATACAAGTTTGTCAAAGTTTTAGATGTCATGCTGAATCTTTGCAGACACCTAAAGAAGTAGAGGCTCTGCAGTGCTTTCGTCATAATTGTAATTAAGTGCTAGGCCCAAGGTAGGTCTTCTAAAATAATAACATTAAGGAATTTAAAGTTAGTGATTTACTCCACTTCTGAGCTTTTGAGTATCCAAACACAAAGGTACAATTCCTATAAGCTAAAATATCATACCATGATGTGGATGAGGTAGTCATCCATCACAGGAACCAAAGCTAGAAGAATGGATTCTATTCACCCCACCTTCCTATCATTACTTGTGATATTCTTCTACAGCTCTTAATAATCCTGAACTGCTCTCTACACTTATATCCTTTTTCTACTACTTCAGTGACTTCATACACATTTGATATTTCCTCAGATGTCTTTTCAACTCAGTCTAAAAGTATTTTGGAGACATGGTCCTTCATCTACCTACCATTAATGCTGTAAAACTGTGAAGCTAGCTAAGTTGAGCACATGAAAGCTTCCTACTGTAAACACACCATAGTGATATAACAGTATCCATCTGTTCTGCAAGCTTCCTTGAACAAAACAACCCAAGAGTCAGCACATCTGTTTGAAACAACCTGAATTAAACAACCCATTCTCTTATACTTCATCTTGAGCAGGTGCAGTGAGCTAAACCTTGTTACTTCCAGGCAGAACATCTACTATCCACAAAACTTATTTGCAAAGCAAGTCTTTAGACAATACTTGCTTTAACCTCAGTGTGATTAATGCTTACTATTTACATTTCAATAACAGAAGACTGACATCCCTTTATGACTACAAGTCAAACAACTATTAGCTGGAAGTTTACTTACGTCTGTTTGCAATCTGACAAGTGGCAGGTGTTACATTTAGAAAGCAAGAATAGCAAACAACCTAGAAAGAGGCCTATTAGCCAAGAAGTGAATATCACATGTATGGTGATAAACATCCAGGGAAACAAATATACCTGAATTAAGGGATAAACTCTTGTGCCAAATTTATTTGAAAGTAAAAAGAAATGGTCAGTAAATCCTTGATCAGTGGTGCATGTAGACTCTGACCTAACATTTATTGTCTTAAAACTTGTGATAGGATTTTATAAATACCCCATCCTGCAGCCTTCCTTTGCTAAATACAGCATTAATTACCCTCGTTGAAAAGTAATTGATCAGGTTGGTGGGCCAGCTGGTGGTGTAGTGGCATCAACACTCTGAACTTCAAGGCAGCTGGTCCGGAGCTCAAACACAGCTGGGTCCCTACCTGGGCAGCAGCAGTATCTGTGTGGAAGAAAGGCCTGGCAACCTACTTCCGTATCTTGCCATGAAAACCCTATGGACTATGAAGTCACGAAGAATCAGACTCAACTTAACGACTCAGCAACAAAATATTTTAATTTCAAAAATTAATGAATTCATAAGTTATATAAATATTGAATAAAGAACTTGGGACATTATGATGGCCCAATACGTGTAGACAATTATCAGTTGAGTTCATGAATGTTCAGTTTCCTGATCCCCCATTGAAGGCTCAGTTCCGTTATAACATACAGGGTGTATTTGAATCATCCATGATCATAGTAAGTGCTGTAAGAACATCATACAATTGTGAAATACATCATGATAAAATTGCTTAAATGGTTTCCCTTTAAGATTAGTGATTTTCAGGTAGTATTTATATCTGTAGACTGGGTAATAACTCTCTAGCTTTGGTTCTGAAGTCAGAAGGGAAATAGCATCAGTTCATTTGGAAGCAGTGACAAGACATTCTATTGTTCCATGATCAGTTGTTCTGTTTTCATCACTCATTCCTATCTCAAGAATTTAAATTCAATAGTTTAAATGTATAAATACACCCAAACCTAACACACCCATAATGTTAACAATGCTTAAAGTAACTATAATTAGATATATACCTCTCAACACAAAATGCTCAAAGATAAATGCTGTTGACCGCTCCAAAAAAAATCACACATGGTGTGTTTTTACATTTTAATCCTATGTGGAAAAACATACAGAGAACATAAACATGTTTAAAATTTTTCAGAAACTATACTTCTGGGCTCTTTACAAATCATGGCCTTTTACTTAATGCATGCTAAAAGCATTAGTTATGTGCTTGCATGATGAAGATGGAGCGAAACAACTGAAAGAGCAACAGATCAAATCAATACTCCGAAGCCCTGCCCTATCCAGCCATTAACTGTAGTGGACAATTAAACAGTTACTATAATGAGAAGGGTCCACGTACACCCCAATCCACAGTAATGATTCAGCCCAAAGTACAAAAGACAAGACTGAAATTTTGCAAATGTCTTTTGTCAGAAAGTACAATGTGGATGATTCCGCTAAGCCTCTAATCTAGGTTGGCATCATCTGAGGCCAGTGGATTTTTTCCGTGATTACAAGTAGTACCAGGATCAAAGATGCTTCTGATTGGCTGCAGAAAATTCTTGAGGGGGAAGGTGAAAAGCCAAAGGTCATTGTAAATGTTGCTATGGGTGACATAGGTAGAATGAGGGGTGAGATCCCGTAGAATGAGTACAGGGAGTTAGGCAAGTTATTTCTCCCAGTGCCATGTAGAATGAGGTCAGAAATAAAAGAATATGACCATAAATCCATGGCTGAGCAGTGGGTAGAGATTCAGGTTCTTGGACCATTAGGATCTCTTCTAAGGTAGGGACAATCTGTACAAGAGGGACAGCTGCACTTAAGATCATTTGGGCCTCATCAGGGGATTGGTGGTGGAGAGAGTCAATAACTTAACATTCCTCAGTCACCATATCAGAGGATCAGAGCACAAGTACCATCACAGAGAAGGCACAAGAGTGCCTCTACTTTCTTAGAAATTTGCATAAACTGCCAAACTTCTATAGAAGCTGTGCAGAATATCCCAACTAGTTGCACTACAGCCTGAAATGGAAACACCAATCCCCAGGAATGAAAAAGTCCACAAAGAAGTGGTGGATACAGCCGTCCACAACAGGCAAAACCTATCCCATCACTGAAGACATTTACAAGGAGTGCAATCACAAGAAGGCAGCATCTATCAAAGACCCCAATCATCCAGGTGACACAGTCTCCTTGTTACTACCATTGGGCAGGAGCTACAGGAGCCTTAGATTCTAGACCACCAGGCTCAGGAATAGTTACTACCCTACAATCAGGCTCCTACACCAGCTTGGGTTACTGTACTCAACTCAATGCTGAACTGGCTCCACAACCAATGCACTCCCTTTCAAAGCTCGTCAAGTCAGCGTCTCAGTATTATTATTTACTTTAATTATTTACATAGTTTCTCTTCTTTTACACATTGGTTGTTTGTCAGTCTTTGCTATTTACAATTTTTCATAAGTTGTGTTGTATTTTTTTATTTTCCTGCAATTGCCTGGAAAAATAATCTCAAGGTCATATATAAGGATAGCAAATGTTCTTTGAACTCTGAATCACAGAAGGACAAATATCCTTTCAGAGAAATTTGGTGATGCTGCACAAAAAGGTTTATAATAGATGGGCGAGGGGGTGTAGTCTAAGTAGGAGCAAGCAAAGGGATAAAGCAGTGGTCAGCAAGAACAAGTTCAGTAATCACCATAGTCAGGGACAGAGTAAAGGCAGGGAAATAAATACTTATTAAACTACATTTATTTCAATGCTCAAAGTACAAGAGCAAATTCAAAGCATGGTTGGGCCCTGAGGACTGGGATGGAATAGCCATCATAGAAACATGGCTGAGAGAAGGGCAGGACTGGTAGCCCAGTATTCCAAGATACAGGTGCAACAGTCATGACAAATGTGCGAGTATGTAAGAAGGATGTGTTGCCTTTTTCATAAGGGAGCATATAACAGCAATCCATAGAGATGTGATCCCTGGGGGATCATCAGTGAGGTCACATGGGTGGAATTCAGAAACAATAACGAGAGAGTCATTCTAATGGTGCTTTATAATAGACCTTCCAGTGGTTAGCTGGAACTTGAGGGGCAGGTATATAAACATAGAAAACCTACAGCACTATACATGTCCTTCAGCCTACAAAACTGTGCCAAACATGTCCTTACCTTAGAAATTACCTAGTATTACCCATAGACCTCTATATTTCTGAGCTGTATGTACCTGTCCAGGAGTCTCTTAAAAGGCCCTATCGTATCTGCCTCCACCACCATTGCTGGCAGCCCATTCCACCTCCTCACCACTCTTTGAGTAAAAAACTTACCCCTGACATCTCCACTGTACCTACTCCCCAGCACCTTAAACCTGTGTCCTCTTGTGGCAATCATTTCAGCCCTGGGAAAAAGCCTCTGACTATCCACACAATCAATGCCTCTCATCATCTTGTACAGCTTAATCAGGTCACCTCTCATCCTCCATCACTCCAAAGAGAAAAGTCTGAATTCACTCACCCTGTTCTCATAAGCATGCTCCCCAATCTAGGCAACATCCTTGTAAATCTCCTCTGCACCCTTTCTATGGTTTCCACATCCTTCCTGTAGTGACGTGACCAGAACTGAGCACAGTGCTCCAAGTGGGGTCTGACCAGGGTCCTATATAGCTGCAACATTACCTCTCGGCTCCTAAACTCAATCCCATGATTGATGAAGGCCAATGAACTGTATGCTTTCTTAACCACAGAGTCAACCTGTGCAGCAGCTTTGAGTGTCCTATGAACTTAGACCCCAAGATCCCTCTGATCCTCCATACTGCCAAGAGTCTTACCATTAATACTATAATCTGTCATCATGTGTGTACAGAAATTACTCATAGTTGCAAGACTAATAGTGTTGTGTTGGTAAGAGATTTTAACATCCCCAGTATTGGCTTGACCATTCAAAGTGTTAAGGGCCCGTGTTGACCGGAAGAAACTACAGTCTACAATTAGTAGATTTGATGAATCAAGGACGGGGGAAGCAGACAAACCAGTTGTATTTGTTACCCCCCTCCCCCCACCACTGTTTTGTGGACTCTGAACTAATTCTTGCTTTGGGATAATCTAATCAGAGCAATTGAATGTGGACACAAGGAGCTGTTAACCCTGAGACCATTCTCAGATGAGTAGTGACTCACGAAAAATGCCAGATCTACGAAAGATGCAATCTAATCTTGTTAGACTATGTCTGGGCCACCTCAGTTAACTGGTTTGGACCTGCTGGGGTTGAAAAACACAAATACGCAAGGCTGGGTTGGGAAGAACCGTGAAACAATGTTGGTTGTAACCCTGGACTAGAACCAGTAAGGTTGTGAGCCAGGTAGTTCAGGTGCCCTTGAGGCAATGGGATGGACATCCACCACTTCAACTGAGTAGGGAGACTGTAAGAGTCAGGAGCTCCAAATATGTAGGAGCGATAACTCGCCAACGACCAGTGGTCAAACATTATGGAGAACGAGAACCCAATAGACACATGGAGGTCTGGAGCACAAGGAACACCTGGCCAGCGTAGAGTCTTTTCTTGGGTAATATCTTTTCTCTTCATTGACTGTTCATGGAGGGTCAGGGATTAGAGTCGAGTGCACACAGGTAGTTAGTTTGTGAACCTACGAGCTTTTTAGTTTTAACAATAAAAATAACTTGTCAGTAAATACAGATTCTCTGTGCCTCACTAATCATTAACACAACGGGCGATTCTTGTAACACCTGGAAGGGAATTTGTGAAATATATCCAGTGAAGTTTCCTTTGATAATACATAGAGAGTCTTACTTGCAAGGATGCAAAGCTGGATGTCCTCTTAGGAAAGGAGGCAGGCCAGGTAACTGAAGTGGCATCCAGGGAGCACTTTGGCTCTAGTAACCTTAATTCTATCAGTTTTAAGATAGTGGTGGAAAAGGATAGGACAGGTCCACAGAGTAGGGCCCTAAATTGGAGCACGATTAATTTTGGGGGAACTAGGTAGGATCCAACAGAGATCGATCAGGGGAGCCTATTTGAACAGAAAGGATTGAATAGCAAGTGGGAAACTCTTTAATCAGAATTAGGTTTACTATCACCGGCATGTGATGTGAAATTTGTTAAGAGTGTGACGTCAAGAGTCCAAGAGCAACATGTTCCTGTTAGGGTGAAGGGCAAACCTGGCGAGCTTAGCAAACTTTGTCTGATGAGAGGTATTGAGACTCTAGTCAAAAACAGGAGCATAAATTGTCTTTAGGATTAGGTCAAGATCAAGCTAATGCCTTAAGGATCTTAAAAAGATTCAGTGTACTCTGAAGAGATAAATCTGGAGGGCAAAGAACAGGTACGAGTTGGATCTGGCAGTAAGCGTTAAGGAAAATCCCAAGAGGTTTTAAGTGAAAGGGTGGCAAGAAAGAGAGGAGGTTGCCTTAGAGACACCTTTGTCTTGAGCTGCAAAAAATAGGTAGGAATTTTAACAAATATTTCTCTACAGTGTCTACAGAGGACAAAATCGTGGATTTTCCAAGGGATAAGGGAAACAAGAGAAGATGCTATGGAGGACATTCACATTACTAGGACGAAGTATTTGCATCCTTTCAGTGCATTAAAGTGGACAAATCATCAGGGCAAAGTTGAATTTATCCATAGCGGCTAGAGAGGAAATTGGGGTGCCCCTTGCAGAGATACTTTCTTCGCTGTTTCCCACAGGTCAAGCTCCTGAGGCCCGAAAGATGCCAAATGTTGTTCCATTGTTTACAAAGGGTAGCAAGGACAAGGCAGGGAGATGGAGACCAGTGAACCCAATGTCAGTAGTGGAGAAATTACTGTATGGTATTCTGACGCACAGTGTCTATCAGCATTTGACAGAGTCTGATTAGGAGAAATCAATATAGCTTTGTGAGTGGGAAGTCGTGCTTGTCAAACTTTTTGCATTTCTTTTTGTTGACGTAACTTAAAACAGAGATGTGGATAGGGCAGTGAATGTTGTCAATTTGGACTTCAACAAGGTCTTTGACAAAGTCTCGCATGGTTGGCTGATGTGAAAGGCTAGTTCCCATGGAATCCAGGGAGATCCAATTCAGCAAATTCAAATTGGCTTTGGAAGGTAGGAATCAGAAGGTGGTGGTTGAAGATTCTTTCTCAGAATGGAGACCAGTGACTAGAGGTTTGCCACAGGGGTCAGTGTTGAAACCCTTGTAATTAAATATATGTTAAAATCATTTTTGGAATTATTCCAGTTAACCTTATCTATGTTTCTGATCATTTAAGTGAGCCTTTGACCTTGAGATGGTTTTTTTGGTAGAAAATATCAAGAGTTAAGATTATTTTGCAAAGGGAAATGAAAGTAAGATCAGAAGAAAGAACCACATATTCGCCTTACATACCTATCAATAGTTGAGTCAAACACAGCATAAACAACACCTGAAAGGAAGATAACTGTATTATACTCCAGTTTTAGTGCTGGACTGCAGAATTAATTTGTGCAGATTATAAAATGGAAAAGCATTAAAGGATTTGTACCTAGTGTATCATTTGATCACTTTGGTAAAAGTCACTAGCTGTCCTTCAACCTCTCCACTTACTTATAAAAACGGATTGCATGTTTTTTTGTGCAGATCTCTTGAGGCAAACTTGTTGGCTGAAGCAAGAGCCAAGCTGAGTGAAAAGATCCTCTGTTAATTCATTGCAATTTTCAATTCTTCTTGCACCTTTTGAGCATCGAAGAACGTCCAAACTCCAATAATTTCAACCAAATCAGCTCATTTGACACTTATCAGTTAAATCAGGAGTTCCCAGTGATTTCAGTTTCAACAAGGTTATTTAATGTCACACTTGGTCATGCATACAGCTCTCATCTTAACTTTCATAGTCTGATCTGTGATCCATGCTTAGACCAGGCTAGTCCAAGGTTGGGAGGAAATATAACGACCACCATGCAATGGGGGGCAATAAGGCAGACCATTGTCCTCTGAAACAGCAGCTGGCTGAGTCGTGCAACATGGCAAACTGGTAAAAATTAATTAAAATAGTCACCTTTTCAATTATAAGAAATGACATAAAATTTCTTAAATAAACTCAAAAACCTTAAAACAATTTTTTAATGAAAGTTATCCACAGGTAGCCTTGGTTCCTCAGACATTACTTTCTACTTTAATAGATGGAGACAAAGATTCTCGTTTAACCTCACATGGGTTGTTTGAACCTGAAGAGGCAGTAATAGAGAATATCAAAAACATGCTGGCAGTTACCAAAAAGCTGAGGACATCCACATTCGTAGGCACCCCTAACTTATTTCCACGTGAAAGGGCAAATGCTGACATGTTCACTCAAATTCCATGTCAATATAGCAGACAAAAGATCAATTAAATTTTTATTTTTATGTGCTATATTTGTTGGACTTCCTTAAGGAAATAACAGACAGATAGACAAAGGGGAGTCAGTAGACGTTGTACTCTTGCTTTTTCAGAAGGCCTTTGACAATAAGCCACTCATGAGGCTGCTTAACATGATAAGCGCCCATGGTGTTATAGGAAAAATACCAGCATGGGTGGAAAATTGGTTGACTAGCAGGAGGCAAAGAGTGGGAATAAGGGGGGCCATTTCTAGTTAGCTGCTGGTGACTAGAGGTGTTACACAGGGGTCAGTGTTGTGATTGTTTCTTTTCATGTTATAGGTCAATGATTTGGACGAAGGCTCTGTGGCCAAGTTTGTGGACGACACGAAGATATGCAGGGGGCAGGTAGTGCTGAGGAAGCTGGGAGTCTGCGGAAGGACTTGGACAGATTAGAAGAATAGGCAAGGAAGTGGCAGATGGAATATAGTGTAGGGAAGTGTATGATCATGCACACCGGTAGAAGGAATAAAGGTGTAGACTATTTTCTAAAGAAAATTCAAAGATCAAAAGGTGCAAAGAGACTTGGGAGTATTTGTGCAGGATTCCCAAAAGTTTAACTTGCAGGTTGAGTCAGTGGCATGGAAGGCCAATGCAATGTTAGCATTCATTTCGAGAGAACTAGAATAAAAATAAAGGATGTAATGCTAAGGCTTTATAAGGCATTAGTCAGACTGTACCTGAGGGTATTGTGAGCAGTTTTGGGCCCCTTATTTAAGAAAGGATGTGTTGGCATTGGAGAGCGTCCGGAGGGGGGTTCATAAGAATTAATCTGGAAATGAAAGGGTTAATGTATGAGGAGTTTTTGATGGTTCCAGGCCCGTACTCACTGAAGTTTACAAGAATAGGAGGTGTCTCATAGAAACCCATCAAATATTGAAAGGCCTAGATAGAGATGATGTGGAGAGCATGATTTCCATAGTGGGTGTGTCTAGAACCAAGGAGCACAGCTTCTCAATAGAGGCACATCCATTTAGAACAGAGGAGGGGGAAATACTTTCACTAGAGGGTGGAGAATCTGTGGAATTCATTGCCCAGATTGCTGTGGAGGCCAAGTCAGTGGGTATATTATGTGAACATTGATAGGTTCTTGATTAGTCAGGGTGGCAAAAATTACAGGGAGGGGGAAGAGATTTGGGGCTGAGAGGGATAAGAAATCAGCCATGCTGGAATGGTGGAGCAGACTTAATCAGCAGAATGGCCTAATTTTTCTCTGATGTCTGATATTTTTAAAAGCAACTACTACTGTTTTTGAGTCATATAGAATGTACACATTTATGTAAATATTACTTAAATATTTTTGACAGCAATTATGTGATAAATACCTTGACAAATTGATAATCTATTTAAGATCGTACCTGAAATTACTGTACCTATGTTCATTATCAAAATAAATAACTTACATTAATTGTAATTTTTATAATAACTGTTAGATATTATGCAATTAACCTGGAGAATGAGGTGTAAAGTTACTTCATGAGGTAACCTATTATAACCTACTCCATTCGTATCTGGACATCCTGTAATTGTTGTTTAATTAATTCAAAAATTAGTAGATCACATAGAATAGAGTCAATCCTTTAGCTCCTCTTGTCTATAATGACCACCAAGTATTTTTATGTTAAAATGGTAATCAAATGATAAACTATGTGTAAGCTAAAATATATAGCAATCAATTATTAAATTACTTTAAGAGACACTTTCATTGTTGGAATTTGGGAAGTAACTACTTAAATTGAATGAATCTGAGACTTCACTAATAAATCCTTTGCATTTGATAAAGTACGAATAGGTAAAAAAATATATCACTGGAGAATGACATAAAGCTATGTGGCTTGAGAATACTTTTTTATTTAAATTATATAAATCTTCTGGAAATGAGACAAATTTTTTTTTTCATGTTTACATTTCCATTCTTTTTGTTGAACTTTCCTGTTTCCTCTTGCTGCAGACATGGGTAAAGTTCCATTGTTCTGAATTCAATGACTGGTTATGACGTATACAAGGATATTCAAAAAGCATGCAGAAAATTACCAGCCTTGCAAGGAGAGCCAAATCTTTTTCAGAGCAGGATTACCATAATACTGTGTGGATTCAACATTTGTAATTCACAGGAAATGAAATGACCACTTCAATCTAAAATGGGTCAAATGAGGTGAATGTTGAAATGGGCCATAAATACCTGACAGGACTGACAAATTACATAAAGTTCTAGATTTTTTTAAAAATGGTGGCATTTCTTTTAGCACCAAAGACTTCAATGTATGGAGGCTTGCAACAAAGCAGGACTTTGGCATAGCTGTCTATAGAACTCAGTTTCATTTTAGACCATAAGACATAGGAGCAGAATTAGGCCATTTAGCCCATCGAGTCTGCTCCACCATTCAATCATGGCTGATCCTTTCTCCCCTCCTCAGCCGCACTCCCTGGCCTTCTCCCCATTACTATTGTTGGGGCGATCAATCCAGAACCTATCAACCTCCACCTTAAATACGACCAATGACCTGGCCTCCACAGCTGCCTGTGGTAACAAATTCCACAAATTCACCACCCTCTGGCTAAAGAAATTTCTCCACATCTTTGTTTTGAATGGATGCCCCTCTATCCTGAGGCTGTGCCAACTTGTCCCAGGCTCCCCCATCGTCCTTTTCACTGATTCTCTGTCTAGCCCTTTCAACATTCCAAAGGTTTCAATGAGATTTCCCCCTCATCCTTCTAATTCCAGTGAGTACAGACCCAGAGCCATCAAACTTTCCTTAAATGATAACCCTTTCATTGCCAGAATCATCCTTGTGAACCTTCTTTGAACCCTCTTCAATGCCAGCACAGCTTTTCTCAGATGAGGAGCCTAAAACTGTTCACAATACTCAAGGTGAGGCCTCACCAGTGTCTTATAAAGCCTCAGCATTACATCCCTGCTCTTGTATTCTAGTCCTCTTGAAATGAATGCTAACATTGCATTTGCCTTCCTCACCACCAACTCAACCTGCAAGTTATTCTTTAAGGACTACATAAGGACTCCCAAGTTCCTTCGCATCTCAGATTTTTGGATTTTCTTCCTGTTTAGAAAATAGTCTGCACATTTATTTCTTCTACCAAAGTGTATGACCATGCATTGTCCAACATTGTATTTCATTTGCCACTTTCCTGCCCATTCTCCAAATCGGTTTAAGTCCTTCTGCAACCTTCCTGTTTCCTCAACACTACCTGTCCCTCAACCAATTTTCATATCATCTGAAAACTTGGCAACAAAGCTATCTATCTATTCCATCACCTAAATCATTGATATACACCATAAAAAGAAGCGGTCCCAACACCGACCCCTGCAGAACACCACTAATCACAGGTAGCTCCAGAAAAGGATCATTTTATTCCCACTCACTGCCTCCTACCAGTCAGCCAATGCCCTAACCATGCCAAGAACTTTCTGGTAATGTCAAGGACCCTTAAGTTGGTAAGCAGCCTCATGTGTGGCATCTTGTCAAAGGTCTTCTGAAAATCCAAATATACAACATCCACTGCATGCCATTTATCTATCCTACTTGTAATCTCCTCGAATTCCAACAGGTTTGTCAGGCAAGATTTTCCCTTAAGGAAATCACGTTGACTTTGTCCTATCTTGTTCTGTGTCACCAGGTACTCCATAACCTCATCCTTAACAATCAACTCCAACATCTGCTCAACCAGAGGTCAGGCTAACTGGACTGTAAGTTCTTTTATGCCACCTCCCCCCTTTCTTAAAGAATGGAGTAACTGCAATTTTCCAGTCCTCAAGAACCATGCCAGAGTCAAATGATTCTTGAAAATTATTTTTTAATATCTCCACAATATCTAGAACTACCGCTTTCAAAACACTAGAGTGCAGTTAATCTGGTCCAGGTGACTTATGCATCTTTAGGTCTTTCAGCTTTTTGAGCACCTTCTCCCTTGTAATAGTAACTGCACCCAATTCTCTTCCCTCTCACCCCTCAACACTTGGCACACTGCTAGTGTCTTCCACAGTGGAGACTGATGCAAAATATTCATTTAGTTCATCTGCCATCTCCTTGTCCCCAGTTATTATTTCTCCCGGCCTCATTTTCTAGCGGTCCTATATCCACTCATCTCTCTCTTTTTTTATATATACTTGAAAAAGCTTTTTCTATCCACCTTCATATTGTTTGCTAGCTTGCTTTCATATTTCATCTTCTCCCTCCTAATGATTCCTTTAGTTGCTTTCTGAAGATAGATATCCCAATCTATCTTTCTGCCAATTGTTGCTTTGTTGTATGCCTTCTCTTTTGCTTTTACATCAGCTTTGACTTCTCTTGTCAGCCATTGTGTACTGTTTTAGCATTTGAGTATTCCTTTGTGTTTGGAATACATCTATTCTTCACCTTCCTCATTTCTCACAGAAGCTCAAGGCATTGCTGCTGTGCTTTCATCCCTGCCAGCATCTCCTTCCAATTTACTCTGGCCAACTCCTCTCACATAGCACCGTAATTTCCTTGACTCCACTGAAGTACTGCTACATTAGACATCACTTTCTCCCTATCAAATTTCATTTCATTTTTCAATCTTTTTATTGATTTTCAAATAAAGGATATACAAATCAGAGGAGGAGTTTAGCATATGAACAGCAATATAAACAATATGACAAGCATATGAACAGCAATAATAAAAACAGAAAGTATATAATGTCAAAATCAAATAGATAAAATATTATGCTGTTATATATACAATGGTCAAAAAAAACTACAACTCCTCATAGAAATCATAAAAAAATTGGAAATTTTATTGAGAAAGGAAAAAACACAATAACTAAACTGAAACAAAAGAAGAGAAAGAAAAAAGGAAGATTGGGCAGTCCAATTGAGGATAAAATTTTAAAAAAGAGAGCGAAAAAATATCTTTCCAGTCATCTCCGAACCTTCACGGATAAGGATTTCCCCCTAAGAGAATAAATAAAAATAAATAAATAAAAATAAATTAAATCACGTGAAAATATTGAATAAAGGGTCACCAGACTTGTTCAAAATTAAGGGATGTATCAAATATCCGGCTTCTAATTTTCTCCAAGCTTAGACATGACATAATGGAGGAGAGCCAATAGAAAACAGTAGGTGGGTTAGATTCTTTCCAGTGTAGCAAGATAGCTCTCCCAGCCAGTAAAGTTGAAAAAGCTATCACATGTTGGGTGGAAGCAGACACTTTGCTTGCTTCCTCTGGAATGATCCCAAAAATTGCTGTAAGTGGATTAGGTTGAACATCCACATCTATAACTTTAGATAATATTCCAAACACATCCCTCCAAAAATTGTTTAAACTTACACATGACCAAAACATATGAGTTAGAGTAGCCACTTCTGCGTTACATCTGTCACAAATAGGGCTTATATTAGGAAAAATATGCGCCAATTTATCTTTGGACACATGGGCCCTGTGTACTATCTTAAACTGAATTAAGATATGGCGTGCGCAGATAGATGAATTATTGACTAAATAAATTTTACTCCATTGATTATCTGAAAGTGAATGTTGAAGTTCTACTTCCCAGATGCGTTGAACCCTATCATTAGGTGACATGTGAGCATTCATTAACTGTTTATAAATGATAGCTATTAATCGTTTTTGAAAAGGTTTAAAATGAAAAATAGAAAAGCCAAATTTAAAGAGAGGTAGTTCGTTAAAAAATCACGTAAAAAATTCTTAACCTGTAAATAGCTGAAAAAGTGTATTAGAGATATCATATTTATCCATTAACTGTGAAAAAGACATTAAACAGTCTTGTAAAAACAAATCTAAAGAAGTTTTTATTCCCTTAATTTTCCATGTTAAAAAAAGCCTTATCCAAAGTTGGTTTAAAAAAGAAATTAGAATAAATATTACTAGAAAGTAGAAAATCATTTAATTCAAAAAAATCTATGAAATTGAAACCAAATTTTTAAAGTATGTTTAACAATAGGGTTGAGAGCTTGTCTACTTATTCTGGAAAACGGAAGGGGAGTTCCTAATAAAGAAGCTAACGAAAACCCCATTACTGAATTTTCCTTCAGCTGTAACCATGAAGGGCGATCTTGGTTGTCTATCAAATTTCAAATTGAGCTCAATCATATTGTGATCACTGTCCCCAAAGGGTTCCTTTACTTTAAGCACCCCAGGTACCTCTGGTTCATTATGTAACACCCAATCCAATATGGCTTATCTGCTCTAAAAATCCATCTTGTAGGCATTCAACAAATTTACTCTCTTGAGATCCATTATCAACCTGATTTTTCAGAATCAGGTTATTATCACTGGCATGGGTCATGAATTTTGTTAACTCAGCAGCAGCAGTTCAATGCAATACATAATATAGAAGAAAAATAATAAATAAAATAATAATAAATAAGTCCATTACAATAATATATATTATATATTTAATATAGTATATATATTTAAAATCATACAAAAACAGAAATAATATATTAATAAGTGAGATAGTGTTCTTGTGTTCAATGTCCATTTAGAAAATCGGATGATAGAGGGGAAGAAGCTGTTCCTCAATTGTTCAATATGTGCCTTCAGGCTTCTGTTCCTTCTACCTGATGGTAACAGTGAGAAAAAGGCATGCCCTGGGTACTGGAAGTCATTAATAATGGATGCTGCCTCTCAGACACCACTCCTTGAAGATGTCCTGGGTACTCTGTAGGCTAGTACCTAAAATGGAGCCAACTAAATTTACAACCCTCTGCAGCTTCTTTTGGTCCTATGCAGTAGCACATCCACAACCCCCCAACCCCCGCACCACCAGACAGTGATGCAGCCTGTCAGAATGCTCTCCACAGTACATCTATAGAAGTTTTTGAGTATATTTGTTGACAGACCAAATCACTTCAAAATCCTAATGAAGTATAGTCGCTGTCTTGCCTTTTTTATAACTACATTGATATGTTAGGACCAGGTTAAGTCCTCAGAGATCTTGACATCCAGGAACTTGAAGCTGCTCACTCTCTCCACTTCTGATCCCTCTATGAGGATTGATATGTGTTCCTTCATCTTACCTTTCCAGAAGTCCACAATCAGCTCTTTTGTCTTACTGACGTTGCAAGGTTGTTGCTGGGACACCACTCCACCAGTTGGCATATCTCACTCCTGTACATCCTCTCATCTCCATTTGAGATTCTACCAACAATGGTTGAATCATCGGCAAATTTATAGATGGTATTTGAGCTGTGTTTAGCCACACAGTCATGGGTATAGAGAGAGTAGAGCAGTGGGCTAAGCACACTCCAGAGGTGCAACAGTGTCGATCGTCAGCAAGAAGGAGATATTATCACCAATCCGCACAGATTATGTTCTTCTGGTTAGGAAGTCGAGGATCCAATTCCAATCTACCTGCATGTTAAAATCTCCCATGACCATCAAACATTGCCCTTTTAACACACCTTTTCTACTTCCCCATTGTAATCTGTCATCCACATCCCAGCTACTGTTGAGAGGCCTGTATAATGGCCAACAACGTTCTTTTACCCTTGCAGTTTCTTAACCCACGAGGATGCAACATCTTCCAGTCCCATGTCACATCATTCGACTGATTTCATGCCATTCTTTACCAGCAGAGCCATGTACCTCCTCTGCCTGGCTTCCTATCCCCCAATAAAATGTTTAAGCATGGACAGTCAGCTCCTGAATACAACCATCCTTCAGCCATGATTCAATGATGGCCACAACATCATACCCAACAAACTGTAAAAGTGCAACAAGAGCATCCATCCTATTTCTTATACTCCGTGCATTGAGATATAACACATCAAGTACTGTATTTGCTCCCCTTTTTGATTCTGCATCCCTAATGCACTGATACTCACCCTGCTGGCTACAATTTTGTCCTATCTTCTGCCTCCCCTTCCTGACAGTCTGACTTCATACTATCTTTGCTTTTTTACCATCTGTCCTATCCTGAGTCCCTTCTCTCCAGTTCCCATCCCCTTGCCAAATTAGTTTAAAACCTCCCCAACAGCTCGAACAATCCTGTCCGTAAAAATATTGGTTCCCCTCGGGTTCAGGTGCAACCCGTCATTTTTGAACAGGTCATACCTTCCCCAGAAAAGATCCCAATAATCCAAGAACCTGAAGCCCTGCCACCTGCACCAGCTTCTCAGCCATGCATTTATCTGCAAATCCTGTTTTTACCCTCACATGCACGTAGCACAGGTAGCAATCCAAAAATTTCTACTCTGGAGGTCCTGCTCCTCAGCTTTCTGCCAAGACGCTAAGTTCTCTCTCAGGACCTCTTTGCTTTTTCTTCCCGTCATTGGTACCATTATGTACCAAGACATCTGGTTGCTCTCCCTTCGCCTCCAAAATGCTGTGGACACCATCAGTAACATCCCTGACCCTAGCACCCGGCAGGCAACATACCATCCAGGTGCCCTGTTCATGTCCACAGAATCTCCTCTCTGTTCCTCTGACTACTGAGTCCCCTATTACTACCACTCCCATTCTCCCTCTTTCCCTTCTACACCACAGGCCATGCTCAGTGCCAGTAACCCGGTCTCTGTGGCATTCCCCTGGGAGGTCAGCCCCCACAACAGTATCCAGAACAGTATACAGTACTTATTGAGGTGAATGGCCACTGGGGTGCTCTGTGCTAACTGTCTATTATATAGTGATAGGTTCATCTCTTCACCTACCACAATACAAGGCCCATCAATGGATCGCTTTCACAAATATCATGCCTTTTTCAAAAAAAATGCGCATTTTAAGGAATTGGTTACATAACAGCACAGACTACATCAGTTCCTAAGACAGTTTACAGGTTATTTGACTCATCAACACCAAGAACATTAAAACATACAGGAGGAAAACTTGTCCTTTGGCCCATCAAGTCATTCTAACCATCAGAACCTATTTACATCACAGCTATATACTAATGCCATTTTATCCTCCCCACATTCCCATCACATCCCTTGGGGTTCTACCACTCACTTACAGGTGAGGGGCAATGTACAGTGGCCAATTAACCCACCAGTCTGCATGTCCAAGTGATATTTGAAGAAATTGGGGGAAACCGATGTGGTCACATGGAAAACATGCAAATTCTACAAGGACAGCACTGGAGATCAATGTTATAACCAGGTTACTGCAGCTGTTGTGTCTGTACCAGCATGCTGTCTCAGGGCACAGGATTCATCTACTGCAATATTTTGAACTGCGGGATCTACCACTGTTTGTGGACCCAAGTGTACATAGAACATAGAATAGTACAGTACATTACAGGCCCTTCAGCCCACAATGTTGTGCCGACTCTCTAAACCTGCCTCCTATATAACCCCCCACCTTAAATTCCTCCATATACCTGTCTAGTAGTCTTTTAAACTTCACTAGTGTATCTGCCTCCACCACTGACTCAGGCAGTGCATTCCATGCACCAACCACTCTCTGAGTGAAAAACCTTCCTCTAATATCCCCCTTGAACTTCCCTCCCCTTACCTTAAAGCCATGTCCTCTTGTACTGAGCAGTGGTGCCCTGGGAAAGAGGCGCTGGCTGTCCACTCTGTCTATTCCTCTTCATATCTTGTACACCTCTATCATGTCTCCTCTCATCCTCTTTCTCTCCAAAGAGTAAAGCCCTAGCTCCCTTAATCTCTGACCACAATCCATTCTCTCTAAACCAGGCAGCATCCTGGTAAATCTCCTCTGTATCCTTTCCAATGCTTCCACATCTTTTCTATACTGAGGTGACCAGAACTGGACACGGTACTCCAAGTGTGGCCTATCTAGAGTTTTATAGAGCTGCATCATTACATCGTGTCTCTTAAACTCTATCCTTTGACTTATGAAAGCTAACACCCCATAAGCTTTCTTAACTACCCTATCTACTTGTGAGGCAACTTTCAGGGATCTGTGGACATGTATCCCCAGATCCCTCTGCTCCTCCACACTACCAAGTATCCTGCCATTTACTTTGTACTCTGCCTTGGAGTTTGTCCTTCCAAAGTGTACCATCTCACACTTCTCCAGGTTGAACTCCATCTGCCACTTCTCAGCCCACTTCTGCATCCTATCAATGTCTCTCTGCAATCTTTGACAATCCTCTGCACTATCTACACCACCACCAACCTTTGTGTCGTCAGTAAACTTGCCAACCCACCCTTCTACCCCCACATCCAGGTCGTTAATAAAACTCACAAGAAGTAGAGGCCCCAGAACAGATCTTTGTGGGACAGCACTAGTCACAACCCTCCAATCTGAATGTACTCCCTCCACCATGACCCTCTGCCTTCTGCAGGCAAACCAATTCTGAATCCACCTGGCCAAACTTCCCTGGATCCCATGCCTTCTGACTTTCTGAATAAGCCCACCATGTGGAACCTTGTCAAATACCTTACTAAAATCCACGTAGATGACATCCACTGCACTATCCTCATCTATATGCCTGGTCACCTCCTCAAAGAACTCTATCAGACTTGGTAGGCACAATCTTCCCTTCACAAAGCCATGCTGACTGTCCCTGATCAGACCATGATTCTCTAAACGCCCATAGATCCGTAATGTAAAAGTTCTACGTTCTGAAAGTTCACCTGCTCACTTTGGACTTCCACATTCAATTGAGCACTCCCAGAGATCCAAGATGAAAAAACAGCCGCCACTGTTGACAGCCACCAGTCCTGCTTTGGAACAGTTTGCCACTCAGCTTGGTTCAATATGGCTAGTTTTAATCCCTTTCACCATGGAGGAAATCAACATTCTGAAAATGTATAAAACAAAACCGGGGTAAGCAAACTAAGATGTCACCAAACCACCATTAATGGAACAATGGCTGTTTTCTCAGCTCAGTCCTGGTATTATTTCCTTTTAAGTATTTTAAAGTGAAATTGCTCTGCAAGTCTACCAATGTTTACAACTTCAGATCACTCAGAGACTTAGTGAATGAATTACATCGCAGCCCCAGCAGGTGCAGGGCCAGAACCAGTTTGAACTGACAGAAGTTTCATCTAAAGAATGAAAAGATTCAAATATTTTTATAAATTAATTTTCTTCATTTTATATTCATTCAATTACAAAAAGAAATTCTGTTCTTAGCAGAAGCTTCAGCAGCAATTATCTCAAAGATAATTTTTGTTACACAATTTTAGACTTTGTCAGCAACATAAAAATACCAAATAATGTTGCTCTGACAGATGGAACATTTCTTAATGCAATTCATACAAAATAATCATATTTGCTTAAATTGTTTTTCCACACAATGTTACTTTTCTGTTTAACAAATGATCACTTAATTCTACTCTTGAAGATTTAATTTGAGGTTGGGACAAATGTGAAATGGATTCAGAGCTGTCATGAAATATTATAACAACTGCATAACTTGATAAATAACATTGTTATTCTGTTTGTGTTCGAAACAGAGATATAGATAAACTATACCCACCATTTTTTTTAAGTTCATGTACCTATCCAGGAGTCTCTTAAAAGGTTCTATCATATCTGCCTCCACCACCATCAGCAGAAGCCCATTCCACACACTCACCACTCTCTGCGTGAAAACTTACCCCGGACATCTCCTCTGTACTTACTTGCAAGCACCTTAGAACTATGCCCTCTCATGATAGCCATTTCAGCCCTGGGAAAAAGCTGACTATCCACACAATCAATGCCTCTCATTATGGTGTACACCTCTATCAGGTCACCTCTCATCCTCTGTCACTCCAACGAGAAAAGACCGAGTTCACTCAACCTATTCTCATAAGGCACACTCCCCAATCCAGGCAACATCATTTTAAATCTCCTCTGCACCCTTTCAATAGTTTCCACATCCTTCCTGTGGTGAGGTGACCAGAATGGAGTGCAGTACTCCCAGTGGGGTCTGACCAGGGTCCAATATAGCTGCAACATTACATCTCAGCTCCTAAACGCAATCCCATGGTTGATGAGGATCAATGCACTATATGCTTTCATAATCACAGAGTCAACCTGCGCAGCAGCTTTGAGTGTCCTATGGACTCGAACCCCAAGAACCCTCTGATCCTCCACACTATCAAGAGTCTTACCATTAATTCTATAATCTGCCATCATATTTGGCTTACCAAAATGAACCACCTCACACTTATCTGGGTTGAACTCCATCTGCCACTTCTCAGCCTAGTTTTGCATCTTATCAATGTCCCGCTGTAACCTCTGACAGCCCTCCACACTATCCACAACACCCCCAACCTTTGTGTCATCAGCAAATTTACTAACCCATCCCTCCACTTCCTCATCCAGGTCATTTATAAAAATCAAAAAGAGTAGGGGTCCCAGAACAGATCCCTGAGGCACACCATTGGTGACCGATCTCCATGCAGAATATGACCCGTCTACAACCACTCATTGCCTTCTGTGGGCAAGCCGGTTCTGGATCCACAAAGCAATGTCCTCTTGGATCCCATGCCTCCTTACTCTCTCAATAAGCCTTGCATGGGGTACCTTGTCAAATGCCTTGCTGAAATCCATATACACTACATCTACTGTTCTACCTTCAATGTGTTTAGTCACATCCTCAAAAAATTCAATCAGACTGGTAAGGCATAACCTGCCTTTAACAAAGCCATGCTGACTATTCCTAATCATATTATGCCTCTCCAAATGTTCATAAGTCCTGCCTCTCAGGATCTTCTCCATTAACGTACCAACTACTGAAGTAAGACTCACTGGTCTATAATTTTCTAGGCTATCTCTACTCCCGTTCTTGAATAAGCGAACGACATCTGAAACCCTCCAATCCTCTGGAACATCCCCTGTCCCCAGTGATGATGCAAAGATCATTGCTAGAAGCTCAGGAATCTCTTTCCTCAGCTCCCACAGTAGACTGGGGTATATCTTGTCCAGTCCCAGAGACTTATCTAACTTGATGCTTTCCAAAAGCTCCAGTACATCCTCTTTCTTAATGTCTATATGCTGAGGCTTTTCAATCTGCTGGCAGTCATTCCTACAATTGCCAAGATCCTTTTCTGTAGTGAATACTGAAGCAAAGTATTCATTCAGTACCCTCAGCTAACTCCTCCAGTTCTATACACACTTCTCCACTTGATTTGTCCTATTCTCGCACGTCTTATCCTCTTGCTCTTCACATACTTGCAGAATGCCTAGGGGTTTTCCTTAATCCTGTCCACCAAGGCCTTCTCATGGCCTCTTCTGGCTCTCCTAATTTCATTCTTAAGCTCCTTCCTGTTAGCCTTATAATCTTCTAGATCTCTACCATTACCTAGTTTTTTGAACCTTTCGAATGCTTTTCTTTTCTTTACTAGATTTTCAACAGCCTTTGTACACCATGGTTCCTGTACCCTACCATCCTTTCCCTGTCTCATTGGAATGTACCTATGCAGAATACCACGCAAATATCCCCTGAACACTTGTCACATTTCTGTCGTAAATTTCCCTGAGAACATCTGTTCCAAATTTATGCTTCCAAGTTCCTGACAGATAGCTTCATATTTCCCCTTACTCCAATTAAACGCTTTCCTAACTTGTCCGTTCCTATCCCTCTCCCATGTTATAGTAAAGGAGATAGAATTGTGATCACTATCTCCAAAATTCTCTCCCACTGAGAGATCTGACACCTGCCAGGTTCACTTCCCAATAGCAGATCAAGTACAGCCTCTCCTCTTGTAGGCGTATCTACATATTGTGCCAGGAAAGCATCCTGAACACACCTAACAATCTGCACCCCTTCTAAACTCCTTGCTCTAGGGAGATGCCAATCAATATTTGGGGAATTGAAATCTCCCACCATGACAACCCTGTTATTATTACATCTTCCCAGAATCTGTCTCCCTGTCTGCTCCTCGATGTCCTTGTTACTATTGGGTGGTCTATTAAAAACACCCAGTGGAGTTATTGACCCTTTCCTCTTTCTAACTTCCACCTACAGAGACTCACTAGACAATCCCGCCATCATTTTCTCCTTTTCTGCAGCTGTGACGTTATCTCTGATCAGCAGTGCCACGCCATCACCTTATTTGCCTCCCTCCCTATCCTTTCTGAAACACCCAAAGCCTGGCACTTGAAATAACTGTTCCTGCCCCTGAGCCATCCAGATGTCTGGGTCTTACACGGAGTAAAGAAAAAATATTGAAGGAGGCAATAATTGGATTTATGTAGCACCTTGCACAACCTCTGGATGTCCCAAAGAACTTAATGTCCATTAGATAAATAGTTTTAAATTCTTCAGCTTTTGCTTTAAAGCTCCCAACAGGAGTTAGTCTTCATTTGGGAGCTTTAAATGTACAATGCAGTAGTAGCTGCACCTTCATTTCCAGATTCACACTTAAATCATAAAAGTCCTGACAAAGGGTCTTGGCCCAAAACGTCGACAGCGCTTCTCCCTATAGATGCTGCCTGGCCTGCTGCGCTCCACCAGCATTTTGTGTGTGTTTCATAAAATCAAATGTTGGAAAGGAACACAATGACTATTATTCAACTACATTTTGCACTTACTGACTACGGACAACCACACTGCTGTTTAAACCCAGCCCATGCATTATCTCTGTGATAGACTGGACAACAAAGAGTTTGCTTCTTGATAGCTTTTGGGTGTATCTTATGGATCTTGGCAGCTGATCACAGAGGGAAAACTCTGATTTCAAACGTCCGCTGCCTTGCGGCCATACCTACTTATGGGAAAGGCTTCGGGAGTAAACCCTGAGGACAAATCCGGAGCTGGAGTCCCTAAGGCAGTCTGACGTTGTCTTCAACCTCACTCTGGAACGCCTGCGATGTCACTGGTGCCAAGCTGTATCGGACAACGTCGGTGTTATGGAGAGGAGAGACTTGCTGCTTGGGCAACTGCCAGTCTTCCATACAATCTTGCCCAGTCCTGTGCCCTGGAGAGGCTTAAACAAGACTTTCCAGGCACAGATCCACGGTCTCGCGAGATTAACGGATGCCATCCTATTTGATAATTCTATTCATAATTCAAGTCAATTAAAACATTGCCCACAATGTAAGCTGAAAAGTTTTCTGCCTTGCCCATATATGCCTGGATATGCTTCGGCAGGATAGATGCTGCATGGAAGGACAGGTTTCAGAAAGGCTGTGAATTTCCATGAAGTATCTTAATATTTGAGATGGATGTTTCCCAGAATAACTGGTGTCAAGATTAAGGATTTTTGTTGGTCCACAAATTAAACAGATCATTAATAACAGGCACTTCAATGATTTCAATGACTGGAGAAAATTGCACGGAAGGCTGTTCAAAATTTTCTTGTTAACTTCAGAGCACCAAACTATGTATAGCAGGTTGACAACATGCTTCACACATACGAGACCACGAAGTGCAACATATCACTAAAGATTCATTTTCTGCAATTCCATTTAGATCTTCTGCCCTGAAAACCTTGGCACTGTCAGTGACGAGCATGGTGAAAGGTTTCACCAGGACATTGCAGTCATGGAGAAACTGTATCAGGGCCACTGGAATCCATCAATGCTGGCTAATTATTGTTGAGCACTGAAGTAAGAAGCTTCAGACACTGAGTACAGATGAAAACGAACAACAAAACATTTTTAGCTCAGTTGAACTCTTGCAAAGTGTCAGGCCATTATGCAATTAAACTCATTATACTCAATAAAAGTTAATTTCTTGTTTCTCCAAATGCCTGTGTTGCAAGTAATCTGACATTATATTTGTATTCAGCTTCAAACAGTATATCATAAGCAAAAAAAGCATTTTTGAAAAAGTTTGTTGTCCAGTGATATCTGCAGTCACCTCCCCTGTGAACTACGATGAAAATATTGCTTTAACTGACTTACTCATTTCCTGTTATTAATTCTCCCATCTCACCTTCCAAAGGTCTCAAATTTAACCAGTTTATCCCCTTCCTTTCTATACTGTATAGCAGTAGATTTCCTGTTGTTTGTTTCAATACAACCTGCCAGTTTTCTCTCTTAATCAGTTTTTTACTCTCTCACTGCTGGACGTGTCTAAAATTCCCACTCTTCTGGTCTACCAGTCGCATTTGGCTATTTTTAGGATTGGTGTTGGAGTATTATTATCAAACAGATCATAGAAAAGTAAAGTACAGTGTTGGCCCTTCTGCCCATGGTGTTGAGCTGACCTATATCAATGCACCACTGTTAATCATACTCTTCCTTCAACAGCCCATAACTCTCCATTTTTCTTAGGTCCATGTGCTTCATCTCTTAAGTGCATTCCAGACACTTACAACTCTGTGTGAGAAATGTCTGATACCTCCCCTAAACTTTCCTCCACTCACTTTCAATGCACTTCCTCTAGTATCGGCCACTAGGAACAGAGAAAGGTGGGGAAAAGGATGCTGGCCGTCCACGCTATCTGTGCCTCTCAGGTCTATCAAGCCACCTATCATCCTCCATCACTACAAAGAGTAAAGCTCTAACTTGCACAATCCTCCCTCATAAGACACACTTTCAAATCCAGACTGCTTTCTGGTAAACCTCTTCTGAACCTTCTCTTCACCTTCCTATAATGGAGCAACTAGAAATGAACACAGTACTCTAAGTGGCATCAGCACTGGACGTCAAGGCAAATGGTCTGGAGTTCAAACCCAGCCAGGTCCCAAGCTGGGCAGCAAGCAGTATCTGCGCAAAAGAAAGGCCTGGCAATCTATTTCCGTATCTTGCCAAGAAAACCCTATGGGCCCAATGGTCCATAAGGTCACAAAGAGTCGGACTCGACTAAACAACAACACACTAAGTGTGGTCAAACCAGAATTTTAGACAGCTGCAACATAACCTCACAACTCCTGAACTCAGCCTGTTGACAAAGGAAGGCCAGCACACCTTATGCCTACTTAACGACCCTATCAACTTTTGCAGCAATTTAGAGAGATCTGTGGACTTGAACTCCAAGATGCATCTGTTCCTCCACAGTGCAATTGACCTTGCACTCCAACTTCACATTCAATCTTCCAAAGTATATGACCTCATCCGTTTCTGGATTGGACACCATCTGCCACTCTCCAACCAAGTTTGCATCCTGTGATGACCTATGACACCCAACCTCCATGTCATCAGCAAACTGAATGATCCTCCCCTCCTCTTCGTCATCCAAGTCATTTATAAAAATCAATCATGTATAAAATTTTAAATTTTATCAAATTATTAACAAATTATTCAAAATCCAATTCCTTTTCAATAATGGAATTAACCTGCATTAAACTGAATTTAAACAAGCACAGTTCAACTACAAATAAATCTTATTCATAGATAGATGTAATTCAGAATAAAGGTGGTTTAATTCAGGTTTCTTTTTCCAGAAAACCATGTAAAATACCTCAAAAATTTTCATATTGCAAACAGACACCTTTTTCTTTCATCCAGCTTCTTCATTACTTCCGTGAACGATGCCCAACATTAACATATAGACTTACGGGAGCACCTAACATTTACAGTATATCTGATCTTCATATCTGGACCTACAGAAGTGGGAACCTTGATTAATATTTTCCCCTCCTCCTCCTCTTGAAATTCCTAAACCAATGCTCACCAGCCAAGAATAACTCAGTATAGACCCCAAGTCAAAAGGGTTATAAGCAACTTATGTGTGCAAACTATCCTTTCCTCACTCTATTTCAATGCAGAAACTATCCAGCTTTTACTATGAGTAGCAGCAGTATGTATCTTCTGCTCATTATGTGGTCTGTTAACTAAACAAAATTGGTTTTATTTGCAGTAAAACCAACTGTTTGCTATGGCAATGACATTAAATGACACTAAGGTGCTTTGACTCATTTTGGGTTAACATGCTCATAACATGTCAGCTGAGTAGCACCAATGGTTACTAGTTATATCCCATCCTAACTCTGGACTGTGTCTAGTTCTTGCTGTAAACAGACACGGGCTACTACATTACATGAGGAATTAAGAATAGAACTGAACACTTCCTGATCCTCAGTGAATATTCTTTTTCCAACCTCTTTGGCAACAATGCCCACTCAACAAAACACTAGAAGCTCAGTGGTTCCACAACACTGCCATGACATTGTGCATGACACCTTCACATTGACTTAATCCCAATGTGGACAGTGGAAAAATACTTTTATTGAGTGAAAGATGCAAATTTCAAACAAGATTGCAAAGGTGACTTTGGGCTACATGTAAGCATTTTGCATTATTATTCATCACTGGAAGGAAAGAAATGTTCACCAGTCAAGGAAAGTTCAAAGCCTGAAAAGTAAGTGCCATCTGGCCTCAGATAAGCTTAATGTGACAAATGCAGTGACACCATAGTAAGTATAATATGTCACTTGTCCTGAGAATGTGAATTATTGAAACCAATTTGTCACTCTATAGAAGAGTTCTTTCGTAGAGTAAAATTTGTATTAATTACTAGTTGCAGGCAGTGATACACCCCTAAGTGTGCTGTTTGCAAACCTTTGTGGCTTAAACACGATTGAAACTGCGTACCCCATTGCTATAGGCTTCCCGTGTTCTTCATTTCAATGAAACAAAGGAGGCAAGCTGTTTCAGTTTTGCTCTGCCTTTGAATCCAGGCATCATACACTGATTAACTGTGTGCACCAACAATACCTTTACGAGGAAGCTTGAACTGCAGAGTCCCGAACGACTGTTCTTCCATTTCTCTTAGGTCCTTTATAATTAGTCTGTGTTCAACTACTGACCAGTGGAATAACTCTGCAAGGATGTAGACATCTCATTTTTTGTTCCCTGCTGCTATTTTCTGTTTCGAGCTGAAAGAGGGGCTGTTCTAATAATGTTCCAATATTAGGAGTAGGTACTCAGTGTGTAACCGAAAGTTCTCCAAAACAAAACAGATTATCTGATGATGTATTTCATCTGCCATAAGGTCTTTATGAGTACATGTACCATTTTCAGTAAAACAAAATTAATTTTACTTTTCACTATTTACATTGGCTTCAGTTATAACTAGATTAGTATTCAGACTTGGGACTACTGAGTTAGCAACACAAGTTCAATTGGCTTGTGTCAGCTGGAACTATTAACTCAGTTAATCAAATAACATGGAAGTAAATAAGGAATAAGCATTAGCAATACCATCATGAAACTACTGAACTGTTAGTGGAATCCAATTTCATTATGTCCTTTAACTTGCCATTCATACTTGCAGCTGATTCCAAACTTAAAGCACTGTATTTGACATTTCACTGAATTCTGAAGCAGCTTGGCTGGTGGTAGAGCAGATTAAAATGTCAACAATGCCCACATCCAAAGAATGAATTTTTAAAAAGGGGATGGCGATATCACTTCACTGTCCATCAATGATTGTTGAACTGGTGGCCAGCTGCCTTCTCATGTCACCATCATTAGAAAACAGAACTGTACAGCACAGTTCGAACCCTATGGTCCACAATGTTGTACTGACCTATACAAATCTGCTCCATGATCAATCTAACCCTTCCCTCCTACATAGCCCGCCATTCTCCATTTTGCTTTCATCCATGCATGTATCCAAGTGTGTCATGTCCTTCTTATTGACTGTAAATGAACAAAAACATCAGAGACACCTAGTGCAGATAATAGATTGCCTTCATACAGTGCTTCCAATGATTACATCTTCCAAACCTTCATTTCCATTCTAACATTCAGGATAATTCAGGATAATTGTCCATATCTCCAAATGTTTCATAGTTCATAATGTTGAAGTAGTAAAATCACTTCATTTTCACTCCGGGCTGTTTCTGGCATCTTCAAGACTGAATGCTTGAAACCACAGTGAGCAAACCATTCGGAATTGTCTTACAGTTTTATTTCTCAGTAACTATCAGTGACAAAAATCACTGCTTTTGAACACAAACAAATGAAACTGATGCTATTTAAAAACTGTTTGCTCTAAGTACGGTGTTGTGTCTAAAGGACATGCTAGCGCACATGACAGACGTTAGTTACAAACTGTTCAGCAACACTGTCCTGTCCCAATTAAGTAGCACAGTGTCCCAAATAAGTGAAGGGACTCCCAGCTATTTTCTAATCTGTACAGATCAATGCCTCAGTTCATCACACTCATTCTTAATACTTCTCATTTTTAAGTAGAT
This sequence comes from Hypanus sabinus, assembly GCF_030144855.1. Classification (NCBI taxonomy): domain Eukaryota; kingdom Metazoa; phylum Chordata; class Chondrichthyes; order Myliobatiformes; family Dasyatidae; genus Hypanus; species Hypanus sabinus. The sequence continues at coordinate 130,704,322 of NC_082707.1, forward strand.
TCTGTACATTTCAACCCATCCAGCTGATTGCATTTATGCCCTATACACTGCCTGTCCTTTCTCACCGTCTCTGCACACATTGAGCTAACTTTACATCAACTGCTCCATCATCTGACCTAACAATCCAATTCCCTACCAACCTAGTTTAAATCCTCCTCAACAGCTCAAGCAAACCTACCTGTGTGAACATTGGTCCCTTGAGCTTCAGGTGTAATCTTCCTTTTTGTACAGGCCATATTTTCCCCAAAAGAAATCTCAATGATCCACAAATCTGAAACCCCACACCTTGCACCAACTCTTCCGCCATGATATCCTGTTCTTACCCTCATTGGTGCATGGCACACACACCAATCCAGAGATTACTACCCATGAGGTCCTTCTAACTCCCAAATCAATAAGGAAAAGGAAGATACATTGCCAAAGACATTTAAGTAAGCATGTTTAGTGGAAGCCGGTCACATTCAAATCAACTTTGGATTCCATTTTCTCTGCACTAAAATACCTTATTCGCAAAGAGAAATCTTACTTTTCTAACTTTGCAAAGTAACTGTATTGGCTCCTTCTGATGACCATCTCACACTCCTCCTTTGTCCATCTGCCTCAATGGTTCAGTACTGCATCTACCTCTTACTTACCATGCTGAACCTTTGTCTTATTATTCCTTAATACAAGAACATAAGTAAACAGAAACAGGAATTGGACATTCACTCATTTAATAAGATTATGCCTGAGACATCAGTGTCTCATTCCTGAACTAAAATTTGATCAATCTTTCTCTTAGATGTACACATTAACTGAGCCTCCCCATGCTTCTCACCTTCCATAGCCTTCACAGGTAGAGAGTTCCAAACATTCACTACCCTCATCTATGTTCTGAATGGCCATCCCCTTATTTTGAGACTACAATCCTTGGTCTGAAACATCACAATCATCATCAAAACTAAAACCTTGTTAAATTATTCCTGGTACTTCTCAGTCTCACAGTCACGCCTGTCTTCTATAACCTTTATATACCTACTTTATTTCCAATTATTAATTCCTGACTAAACATATTTTTAAATCCCAATGGATATTATTTTAAAATCTTCGGCAATTATTATTATTTAATTTTTTATGGTTTTATATTGCTATATTTCTACACTATTCTTGGTTGGTGTGACTGTAACGAAACCCAATTTCCCCTCTGGATCAATAAAGTATGTCTGTCTGTTTTGTGGCAACCATTTCAGCCCTGAGAAAAAGCCTCTGACTATCCACATGATCAATGTGCCTCATCATCTTGTAAACCTCTATCAGGTCACCTCTCATCTTCCGTCGCTCCGAGGAGAACAGGCTGAGTTCACTCAACCTATTCTTATAAGGCATTCTCCCCAATCCAGGCAACATCCTTGTAAATCTCCTCTGCACCCTCTCTATGGTTTCCACATCCTTCCTGTAGTGAGGCGACCAAAACTGAGCACAGTACTCCAAGTGGGGTCTGACCAGGGTCCTATATAGCTGCAACATTACATCTGAGCTCCTAAATTAATTTCCACGATTGATGAAGGCCAATGCACCGTACACCTTCTTAACCACAGAGTCAACCTGCGCAGCTGCTTTGAGTATCCTATGGACTCGGACCCCAAGATCCCTCTGATCCTCCACACTGCCAGGAGTCTTATTCTTTCTTTTATTTTATTAATTTTATTCTTTATTCATAATTTAGCTAGTCAATTGCATCAGTGAGTCTTAATTCTTACAATAATCATCCTTTTGCAAATACTTTACTTTTAGAAAATGTGAATTATCTCAATGACAGGAATTGCTCATGGAATATAAAGAATGTAAAAGGAATTTAAGAAAGAAAATAGAAAAGCTAAAAGAAGATATGAATTTGCTTTGGCAAGTAAGGTGAAAATAAATCCAAAGGGTTTCTACAGTTATATTAATAGCAAAAGGATAGTGAGGGATAAAATTGGTCCCTTAGAGAATCAGAGTGGACAGCTATGTGTGGAGCCGAAAGAGATGGGAGTGATTTTGAACAATTTCTTTTCTTCGGTATTCACTAAGAAGAAGGATATTGAATCGTGTAAGGTAAGAAAAACAAATAGGGTAGTTATGGAAACTATGATGATTGAAGAAGAGGAAGTACTAGAGCTTTTAAAGAATCTAAAAGAGGATAAGTGTCCAGGTCCTGACAGGATATTCCCTAGGACCTTGAGGGATGTTAGTGTAAAAATAGCAGGGGCTCTGACAGAAATATTTCAAATGTCATTAGAAACAGGGATGGTGCCAGAGGATTGGCGTATTGCTCACATGGTTCCATTGTTTAAAAAGGGTTCTAAGAGTAAACCTAGCAATTATCGGCCTTTAAGTTTGATGTCAGTGGTGGGTAAATTAATGGAAAGTATTCTTAGAGATGGTATATATAATCTGGATAGACAGGGTCTGATTAGGAGCAGTCAACATGGATTTGTGTGTGGAAGGTCATGTTTGACAAATCTTATTGAATTTTTTGAAGAGGTTACTAGGAAAGTTGACAAGGGTAAAGCAGTGGATGTTGTCTATATGGACTTCAGTAAGGCCTTTGTCAAGGTTCCACACAGAAGGTTAGTTAGGAAGGTTCAATCGCTAGGTTTTAATATTGAAGTAGTGAAATGGATTCAACAGTGGCTAGATGGGAGATGCCAGAGAGTAGTAGTGGATAACTGTTTGTCAGGTTGCAGAACTCTGACTTCAGCTCAGGGTTTTTGTAAAGTTAGGACATCATTTATTTAAGACTTGCTTATATGGTTAGCTGTTCAAAATCAAATGCTGTGTACTTTGGAATTACTATTATTATTTGAAATACCCCCAAGAAGATATGTGGGTGTCAGGGTGGGGATACTGTACGTCTCTACCAAAGGAGGAGTAAGGTGCTCCTTCTCTCTGCTAACCTGCGAGTAACCCTTATGCAAGGTGTAGTACCCGCTCAGATCCCCTCCCAGCCTGATCAGAGTGACGTGAAGCCATGGGAACAGGAGGTAGATGGTTGTCTGAGCAGCTGGTACTTATCACAAATCCTTGTTATTTGACCACTGACACCAGGCAGACAATCTCTGAAGAGTATTGTAATAGATGAAGTCAACCGTCTTGTCAGGACACTGCCCAGAAGGCAATAATGGCAAACCACTTCTGTAGAAAAATTTGCTAAGAATGATCATGGTCATGGAGAGATCACAATGATTCACGTCATATGACACAGCACATGATGATGATGATGAAGGTTTTATGTGAGAGTCCAAAGTTATGCAAGATAAACTGAAACAGATTTTATAAGAATTTATTGATCAATTACCTATTTCTGCCAGCACAGAAAGCGCTATCCATGACTTTTAATGTATTATAATAGTTGCTCGTTTAAAATTTTTGGATATTGCTGCAAAAGTGTTCTTTGTTTCCTTTTATATTTTTACTTCTTTTGCTCTTTTTAAAAATATATACCAGTGCCCAAGAAGAACATGGTAATGTGCCTCAACTATCATCCAGTAGCATTTATACACACAGTGACGAAGTTTTTGAGAAGCTGGTGATGAAACATATCAACTCCTGCCTGAGAAGAACAACAGGTCCATAGCAAATGTCATTTCATTAGCTCTTCACTCAATCCTCAAACAATTTTAGCTAGATTCACATTTGGATTTCAGGTGTTACTGCCTTCAACCCCTCAACATACATCAGAATGCTATTTATTGGCTACAGCTCAACCATCAATATTACCATCCATTCAAAACTAATCAATAAGCTCCAAGACCTTGGCCTCAATATCTCCTTGTGCAATTAGATCCTCGATTTCCTCACTCGCAGACCCCAGTCAAATCATATTGGCAACAACATCTCCTCCACAATCTCCATTACCACAGATGCACCACAAGGCTGTGTGCTTAGCCCCATGCTCTACTCACTTTACACTTCTGACTGTGTGGCTAAATACAGCTCCAATGCCATATTCAAGTTTGCGGATGACACCACTCTTGAAGACCAAATCAATGGCAGTCTTTTTTTTGCATTTGCGCAGTTTGTTGTCATCCGCACACTGGTTGAACCCTCTGGCTGGGTGGTCCTTCATTGATCCTGTTATACTTGCTCTATAGGTCTATTGAGTATGCCCAGAAGAAAGTGAATCTCAGGGTTGTATATGTTTGACATATACAATTTGCTTAGAACTTTAAATGATGGTCATAATTTTCAGTTACTTTCATTGGTTTTACTTTTTAAAATATTTGTTTGGCTGAGGTTCTTCTATACACTTGCTTAATTCTGAACCACTTTTAACACTTCATTTTGGAAGCAGATAAATTCACTACTCTGAACCAGAGCAGCAATACTTTACAGTTAGTTGATTTTAATTATTTCACGGGACCCTGCAACAATTAGAAAGTGCTTGATAGGTTGAAATACAATGCAGTTTAATCAGTCAAAACAACTAAGCAGTGATGATTTAATTGCACAGTGACAGCGAGAACAATTAATTTTCAGGTTTGGATTGCGGGTGTAACTGCCTTCAACCCCTCAGCAAATAAACAACAGGGAACATACTCCCCAAGTGATTTACTGTATCATATGAGCATGAACAATTTCATTCAACCTTTATTTACAACCTGAAAAGATAAATGGCACCACTTTGCTCAGATAAACACTATTATGCAAGATCATTACTCACAAATCTTTCTACTCAGGACCTACTTCACAATATTGTTGTAAATGCATATCAAAAAAGTTAAACTGCCACATTTCTAGCATCAGACCTTTGACTAAGTGGCATGCGAATCATTTTTTAAATTCCACTGGCCACTGTTTTAACGAGCTGTAATGCACTTACTTTAAACAGGCTAGAGTACCTGCTTATATTACTAAAGATTTCGGATCAATATCCAATGCCAATGATCCATGATATAATTTTGCAAATAATGTGTTTATTACTTACATTAAGGTAAGCTGGGAACAATGTCAGTTATCCAAGTTAGAATTGATAAATGTTTGTATCATTTCCTTCTGAGTGCAATAGCTAAAGTTGTGGAGATTGCATCAGCCAGTCACCAAAAAGTAATTCTGAGATGGAAGTGTGGAGTAATTCACCACTTCTGTCGATGTCATTACAGAAAGCTGTCCTTCTTGATAAGATGGGAGGTCCACAATTGCATGATGATAAGAAGACTGAAGAAGTGACCGTTGGCAATTTCTGCTCTGACTCCAGAGAAAGGAGTGGCAATATAAAAACCAAAATAATTTATTGATATTTAACTGGCATAGGAGGAACTTAAGGATCTAGGGCATAAAGACCTGGCTTTAAATCTTGGGTTAACCGTGCCAGCAAAATCAATATTGAGAAACATATTTAAATTACTGTAAATTGTACTCTTATATATGAAGTTCAGAATTATACAACAGAAACTGCTCCCTCTCTCCCATTTTTAAAACTGTTTTTTGCAGTTACATTTCTGATAGGAGAGAGTGCCACCCATCTCAAATAAAACAAAATGTTCTTGTGTGTTTGTTTCTTTAAGAAAAGGTCTAATTTTAAATAGAAAGAAAAGCAAAACCATGCCTTTCTGTCAGAGAACCAATTCCCACTTTGCATGTTGCAATTGTTACTTTCACCTAGCCACTAAAGCACACTCAGCAAAAAAAAAATTTGCTTTGCTCAGCTGACAGACAAATACAAAAATTTCAAGGAATAAAACTTTCTTATACACATTCATAAACATAAGAGATTCTGCAGGTGCTGGAAATCTTGAGCAAAACACAAAACACTGGAGGAGTTCAGGAAATCATGCAGCATTTATGGAGGAGAATAAGCAGACGACATTTTGTGATGTGATGCAAAACTATGACTGATTATTCCCTCCATAGATGCTGCCTGACTTGCTGAGTTCCTATCCTACAGCATTTTGTGTGCTGTCCTTACACTAGTTGACAAGCTGAAATGTAACACAGCCAAAAAGGTCAAAATAAATAGCAGTTATTTTTTTTAATTGTACAGTGAAACAATTGTGGGTTGCCAATTGTTACTTCTGAAAACGTGGAAGAAATTACATTCCTTTTTGTGATCACTCCAGCAATCCGAGTGCAGAAGAGCCTTCAGTTTTGTTTACAAGCTAATGCAGTGCACAATTTCAGTGCTAATTGCAGAAAACAGAAATTGGGCAGAATTGATGACTTCCATGTGAAATGCAGATTTGATGCCTGGTTTGCCAAACTGGCAATGTACTTCATAATCATGCCTCTTCATTTAAAAACACAGAAAATACCTACACTTTATTTCCACAACATTTTCATTCCTACCCAGCAAGAACAAAGACCAGCAACAAATATAATCATCATGTCTCTGCAGTTTCTCCATCTATTCAATCACTGGACCTGGGTAATTGTGGCTAGCCCAACATTTTGTTCATTCCTATCTGCCCTTGGAGAACACTTATAAGAACTAAGATCCTGCAGATGTTGGAAACTGGGCAATAATCTACTGTAGAAATTCAGCTGGCTGAGCAGCATCTATAGCGGGGGTAAGTGGCAAGTTAGGATGTGTTGACATTTCAGCTTGGAGCTCTGCATCCGGTCAGAGAGTGGAAGGGGAGATAGCCAGTATAAAGAGGAAAGGGGCAACAGTGCTAAACTCAATGATGATTCAAGATATATCTGTATTCATCTCAGCTATCCACTGATATTTGCTATAAACCCACTGACTCCCACAGTTACTTAAACAACACCTCTCCCCACCACATCTCTTATAAGGATGCCAACCCTCTCTCCCAATTTCTGCATCACTACATTATCTGCTGTCAAGGTGAAGCCTTCCACTTTAGGACATCTGAAACAGAAACACAGAAAACCAACAGCTCAATACACGCCCTTCAGCCCACAAAGCTGTGCCGAACATGTACTTACCTGAGAAAATACCTCGGGTTACCATAGCTCTCTATTTTTCTGAGCTCCATATACCTGTCGAGGAGTCACCTAGAGCACCCTATCGTATCCGCCTCCACCACCGTCACCAGCAGCCCATTCCATGCACTCACCACTCTGAGTAAAGAACTTACCCCTGACATCTCCTCTGTACATACTTCCAAGCACCTTAAAACTGTGCCCTCTCGTGCTAGCCATTCAGTACTGGGAAAAAGCCTCTGACTATTCAGACAATTAATGCCTCTCATCATGTTATACACCTCTATCAGGTCACCTTTCATCCTCCATCGTTCCAAGGAGAAAAGGCCAAGTTCACTCAACCTATTCTCATAAGGTATATTCCCCAATCCAGGCACCATCCTTGTAAATCTCCTCTGCACCTTTTCTATTGTTTCCACATCCTTCCTGTAGTGAGGCAACAGGAGCTGAGCACAATACGCCAAGTGGGGTCTGACCAGGATCCTATATAGCTGCAACATTACCTCTTGACTCCTAAATTCAATTCCATGATTGATGAAGGTCAATGCATCGTATCCCTTCTTAACCACAGAGTCAACCTATGCAGCAGCTTTGAGTGTCCTATGGATTTGGACCCCAAGATCCCTCTGATCCTCCACATTGCCAAGAGTCTTACCATTAATACTATATTCTGCCATTATATTTGACCTACTGAAATGAACCACCTCACACTTATCTGGGTTGAACTCTACCTGCCACTTCTCAGCCTAGTTTTGCATCCCATCAATGTCCTACTGTAACCTCTGACAGCCCTCCACACTATCCACAACACCCCCAACCTTTGTGTCATCAGGAATTTTACTAACCCATCCCTCCACTTCCTTATCCAGGTCATTTATAAAAATCACAAGGAGTAAGGGTCCCATAACAGATCCCTGGGGCCCACCACTGGTCACCAACCTCCATGCTGAATATGACCCATCTACAACCACTTTCAAGCCAGTCCTGGATCCACAGAGCAATGTCCCCTTAGATCCCATGCCTCCTTACTTTCTCAATAAGACTTGCATGGGTACCTTATCAAATGCCTTGCTCAAATCCAAAAACAATACACCTGCTGCTCTACCTTCATCAATGTGTTTAGTCACATCCTCAAAAAATTCAATCAGGCTCGTAAGATTGCTTTGTCAAGATTTGTTGCTTCCTTTCTGCTGTGGTTGATTAAGAACACTCACACACCTCCTCTGTTTTTCACCTCACCTTCCTCCAGACTAAACAGTGATAAAGATCCCCTAGTTCTCTCTCTTTACTCCACGAGCTTCACATCCAGCACATCATCATTCATTATTTCCATCAGCTACAACAATATCTCACTCCAGCTTTCCTCCTTCTGCAGGGACCACTCTCTCTGTGACTCCCTGATCCACACAGCCCTCCCCACCCACATATCCCTGACCCCTGGGACTTGTTCTTACACTCCTCCCTCACTACATCCAAATGAGGCAAAGATTCACGAACATCTCCTCCCTCACCTCAGCTACTGCATTTATTGCTCCTGATGTGGCCTCCTCTACACTGGTGAGACCAAGTGTAGGTTTTTGAGCAACCACTTTTCAGAGCATTTCTGCTTTCCAAAATGGTTATCCCAAGCTCCCAGCTGCATGCCATTTCAATTCTCTTTCCCATTCTTTCACAAACGTGTCCATCCTTACACTTCTCCATTTAATCACAACCTTCCACCTATTCAGTGATTCAATGCCTTCAGCTCTCTGGAGTAGATTCGTGACCTCTAAGAGAAAAAATTTTTCCACATTTCTGTCTTAAACAGAAGACACCTTACTCTGAAATATGTCCAAGGTTATTGGTCCTCTCAAAAAGAAATTTGTTGACGATACAACTATTGTTGGTAGAATCTCAGGTGGTTACGAGAGGGCGTACAGGAATGAGATATGCCAACTAGTGGAGTGGTGCTGCAGCAACAACCTGGCACTCAATGTCAGAAAGACAAGAACTGATTGTGGACTTCAGGAAAGGTAAGATGAAGGAACACATACCAATCCTCAGAGGGATCAGCAGTTGAGAGAGTTGAGTAGCTTCAAGTTCCTGGGTGTCAAGATCTCTGAATATCTAACCTGGTCCCAACACATCGATGTGGTTATAAAGAAGGCAAGACAGCAGCTATACTTTATCAGGAGTTTGAAGGGATTTGGCATGTCAACAAATAAACTCCAAAACTTCTATAGTTGTAGCATGGAGAGCATTCTGACAGGCTGCGTCACTGTCTGGTATGGAGGGGCTACTGCACTGGAGCAAAAGAAGCTGCAGAAGGTTGTATATCTAGTCAGCTCCATCTTGGGCACTCGCATACAAAGTACCCAGGACACCTTTAGGGAGCGTTGTCTCAGAAAGGCAGTGTCCATTATTAATGATTTCTGGCACCCAGGACATGCCCTTTTCTCACTATTATCATCAGGTAGGAGATACAGAAGCCTGACGGCACACACTGAGTGATTCAGGAACAGCTTCTTCCCCTCTGTCATCCGATTCCTGAATGGACACTGAAACTTTGGATACTACCTCACTTTTTAAAAAATACACAGTATTTCTGTTTTTGCACATCTTTTTAATCTATTCAATATACGTAATTGACTTACTCATTTATTTGTTTTTTAATTTATTATTTTTTAAATTTTATTTATTATTTTTTTCTCTCTGCTGGATTATGTATTGCACTGAACTGCTGCTGCTAAGTTAACAAATTTCACGTCACATGCCGGTGATAATAAACCTGATTCTGATCCTGAATAAAACACTCTCAGCATCAATTATATCAAATCCACTAAGAATCTTTTGTTACTGTAAAATCACACCTCATTCTTCCAAAATCAAATGAGTATAGACCTAATCTTGCAATTACAATTAATAAGACAACCTCTTCATCCCAGGAATCAACTTAGGGAACCCTCCTTACAAATCATACAGTCCAATTGTTTTCAGTTTTGGTAAGGAGACCAAAACTTAATGATTTATCCTGGTGCAGGCTCACAAGTGCATTCTCGTTTCTGTACTCCACCTCACCTTGCCATGAAAATCAATGTTCAAGTTACTTTCTTCATTCCTTGTATCTACAAAATGGCCTTCTGAGTTTCATATGCAGAGACACCCGGATCTCTCTGTACTGTAGCATTCTCCAGTTTTCCTCCATTTAAACAATAAACTGCTTCCCTATGCCATGCCTCAATAACATCATATTTTACAACACAACAAACGAAGTGTTTGTCCACTTAGCCAATCTAATGATATCCCATAGCAGTATCTACAGTACTGTGCAAAAGTCATAGGCATGTATACTTAGCTATGGTGCCTAAGACTTTTGCACAGTACTGTAGTAATCCTATGTATTGCACTGTACTGCTACCACAAAAAAATAAATAAATTTCATGACATACGTGAGTGATAATAAACCTGATTTTAATATTAGAACATTAGAAAGTTTTTGATGAGAACAGACCATTTGGCCCAAAAAAGCTTGCCAAATTCCTATTCATATAGTGTGATAAAATAATTATTGGGTTTAGGTTTCAAAGTCTCTGAGGTACTACTCTCAACTGTAAAACTAGGTACCTTATTCCATGTATCCACAACTTGCTGTGTAAAGAAATGCTTCCTGATGTTAGTCTGAAATCTTTTAAACAGTCTTCACCTATGGCCCCATGTCCTTGATGATGGAATTTTGAAATAGAAGCTGGAATTCAAACACTTCTATCAAGACTCCTCTCACTCAATGCCTACTTAGGCCAAAAAGATTTAATTCTTTCAATCGTTCTTCATAGCTCATACCCTGCAGACCTGGAGTCTGTCTCGTCACCTTTCTCTGAACTCTCTCCAGTGTCCTTACATCCCTCACAAAATATGAAGACCAACATCGTAAACAGTGTTCAAGGTGTGACCTCACAAATGCATTATACAGCTTAAAGAGAACATTTCTAGACTTGAATGCCACTGAGTGCATTATATAACCCAACATTTATTCACCTTCTTTATGGCATCTAAGCATTGTCTAGATGTTGACAGTGATGAGTCTACCAGGACACCCAAATCCTTCTCATATAGTGCACTTTCTAACTCAAGACCACCCACTGTATATTTATATCTCATATTTTTACACTATAAGTAATATTTTACATTTACTTACATAAAATTTCACTTGCCATTTATCTCCTCACATCTGGATTTTGTTTAGATCTAACAGTATTGATTCTGCTGTCAGAATGTTATCAGCCTATCCCCCTAATTTTGTGTCATCTGCAAATTTTATATGGGTCTCTATTGTGGATTGAGAGGGGTAAGGGGACAGGGAGAGGAGAAATCATAGTTGGGAAAAGGGGAAGGGAGAGGGGAGGGAGAGGAAAGCACCAAAGAGACATTCGGTAGATTGGAATCAAATGACCTTGCCTGATGCCTCAGGGCTAAGTGAGTCTGCATTCAAACCAGGCCCTGCCCTGGCATTCCTTCTCTGCCACCTGCCCCACAGCGCTCCACCCTCATCATTCCCAACATCCTGCCAGATTTGCAAATTCACTCTCCGCTGCACATTGACAAAGATAGTACTGTACAAAAGTTTTAGGCACCCTAGCTATGTGTACATATGTATTTCTAAGATTTTTGCACAAAACTGTATGTCTTCACAAATTACTTTCCTACCCAACTGCAAACTGTCAGCAAGCTATTTACAGTACATGGTTCCTTCAACTACTATATAGATTGAAAACAGTTGCATCCCCATGATAATCCCTGTAGCAACCCAATAATTACAACCTGCAATCTGGAAACGATCTATTTATTCTGACTGTTCTCAATTAGTAAGCCAATACACTGCCAACTCTAATAAATCACCCCCATTGCCTTGTACTCTTAGCTCGTACTCTTTGATGTGGCATCTTATCGAATATCTTTTGCAAATCTAAACTCAGTATATTTACTCCTTTATACGTCAATGAGCTCCATTAAAATGGAGATAATGTTGTCAAACACCATTTCCAAAACATGGACTCTTGCATGGAGCCAGCTATGCCATCCTTTTATCCTTTTCGTCAGCTGCATGGGAGAGTCTACACCGACATCACTCCCCAGTTCTTCCTATCGTCAAATGCATTGATGCTACTTCGTCCACCCATGCTGAGCTTCAATTTCAAATCATTGCCTCAAACTTCCACCCTATCCTCAAATTTACCTTGTCCGCTTCCAACACCTCTCTCCCCTTTCTCAATCTGTCTCCAACTCTGGTTGATATATTGATATATTTTGCAAACCCGCTGACTCTCATAACTATTTGGACAACACCTCTTCCCACCCTGTCACTTGTAAAAAGAAAATGCCATTCCCTTTTCTTAGCTCCTCCATCTCTGCCAAACATGCTCTCAGGATGAGGCTTTTCATTCCAGAACAACTGAGATGTTCTGCTTCTCATACAAATGGAGGGTGCAATAGTTTGATCTAAAACCAGTGTATTATGCCTAAACAAGGGGACTACAGTGGGATGAGGGAGGAGTTCAATAGGATAGACTGGGAACACAGGCTATATAGTGGGATAGTTGCAGAACAGTGGGAGACTTTCAAAGAGACTTTTCATGGGGCTCACCAAAAGTATATTCCAGTTAAAAGCAAGGACAGTAAAGGTAGGCAACTAAGAAAATAAAGGAAGGCATCAAACTAAAAGCATGTGCGAACAAAGCTTCCAAGAGTAGTGGGATACTGGAAGGTTGGGAAAACTTTAAAATACAACAAAGAACCCGTAAATGAGCAATAAAGAAAGGGAAGATAGATTATGAAAATAACTAGCACGTAATATAGAAACGATAGTAAGAGTTTTTATAATTACATAAACTGGAAAAGAGTGGCCAAAGTGAACATTGGTCCCTTGGGAGACAAGCAGGGGGAATTGATGTTGGGTAATGAGGAAGTGGGCAAGGCTTTGAGTGACTATTGTGTTGGTGTTCATGGTGGAGTGCATGCTGAAGAGAGATGATATGGACGTGATGGGAGGTGAGGACCTCAATATCACTAAAGAAGTAGTGCTGAGCAAGCTTCTGGGTCTAAAGGTAGACAAGTCCCCTGGTCCTGATGGAATGTATCCCAGGATACTGAAGGAAATGGCAATGGTTATAGTTGAGGCTTTAGTGATAATTTTCCAAAATTCTCAGGACTCTGGGCAGGTCCTGGCAGATCGGAAGGCAGCAATTGTCACACCACTGTTCAAAAAAGGATGTAGGCAAAAGGCAAGTAACTATAGGCCAGTTAGTTTAACAACTGTAGTTGGGAAAATGCTTGAAGCTATCATTAAAGAAGAAATAGTGAAGCATCTGGAAAGAAATGGATCCATCAGGCAGACACAGCATGGATTCAGCAAAAGCAGGTCCTGTTTAACCAACTTACTGGAGTTCTTTGAGCACATAACAAGTGCAGTGCATACAGGAAAACAGGTGGACATTATCTACTTGGATCTCCAGAAGGTGTTCGATAAAGACATAAAAGACTTAATCTATAAGATCCATAAGATAAGGATGCAGAGAGTTGGGATGATGTATTAGTATATTAGAGGATTGGTTAACCAATAGAAGGCAGAGATTTGGGATACATGGGTGTTTCTCTGGTTGGCAATCAGTGGTGAAGGGTGTGCCACAGGGGTTGGTGCTGGGCCTGCAACTGTTCACAATATACAAACGTTTGTACATTAATGATCTGGAAGAGGGGACCGACTGTAGTGTATCTAAATTTGTTGATGGCACTAAATTGAGTTGGAAAGCAAATTGTGCAGAGAGATATAGATAGGTTAAGTGAGTGGGCAAGAGCCTGGCAGATGGAGTACAATATTGGTAAATGTGAGGTCATCCTCTTTGGAGGGAAAAATAGAAGAACAGATAATTATTTAAATAGTAAAAAATTGCAGCATTCTGTTGTGCATAAGTACTTGGGAGTGCTTGTGCATGAATCACAAAAGATTGGTTTTCAGGTGCAGCGGGCTATCAAGGCAAATGGAATGTTGACCTTCATCGCTAGAGGTGTTGAATTTAGGAGCAGGGAGGTTATGCTGCAACTATACAGGGTACTGGTGAGGCTGCGCCTGGAGTACAGTGTGCATTTCTGGTCTCCTTACTTGAGGAGGGATACACCAGCTTTTGAGGCAGTGCAGAGGAGGTTCACCAGGTTGATTCCAGAGATGGGGGGGGGGGGGGGTTAGACTATGAGGAGAGGTTAAGTCACCTGGGACAGTACTCAATGAATTCAGAAGGACGAGAGGAGATCTTGTAGAAACATAAAATTATGAAAGGGACGGATAAGGTAGAGACAGGAAAGTTGTTTCCGCTGGTAGGTGACACTAGAACTGGGGGACATAGCTTCAAAATTCAGGGGAGTAAATTTAGTACAGAGATGAGGAAGAACTGCTTTTTCCCAAAGAGTGGTGTATCTGTGGATTCTCTGCCAATGAAGCAGTGGAGGCTACCACAGTAAATATTTTTAAGACAAGGATAGATATTTTCATAGTAGGAGAATTAAGGATTATGGGGGAAAGGCAGGTAGGTGGAGATGAGTCCATGGTCAGATCAGCCATGATCTTATTGAATGGTGGGGCAGGCTTGATGGGACAGATGGCCTACTCCTGCTCTTATTTCTTATGTTCTTATGTTCAAAGAACGGGGCTTCCCTTCCTCCATGGTCAACACTGTCCTCACCCCATCCTCCTGCCGCTACACTGGGGATATGGTTTCTCTTGTCTTCACCTACCACCCTATTAGACTCCATGTCCAACACATAATTCTCCGAAACTCACCACCTAGCATATTTTCCCCTACCCCCTAACCCCACTTCCCACAGGAATCCCTCCCTGCGTGACTCCCTTGTCCACTTCCTCCTCCTCACTGATCTCTCTCCTGGCACTTCCTACACCTACACCTTCTCCCTCGCTACCATTCCGGGCAGCAAGGAGTTCTTCAGGGTGAGGCGACACTTCACCAATGAGTCTGTTGTGGTCATCACTGTATGTGGTGCTCCCGGTGTTGCCTCCTGTATATTGCTGCCTCCCGATATAAATTGGGAGACCGCTTTGGCGTATTCACTGCATCTGCCACAAAAAGTAGAATTTCCTGGTGGCCACCCATTTCAATTCTACTTCCTGTTCTCATTCCAACATGTCAGTATGTCTGTCCATGGCCCCCTCTACAGCCAGGATGAAGCCACACTGTTGGAGGAGCAACACCTTATACTCCATCTGGCTAGCCTCCAACCTGTTGGCATGAACGTTGATTTCTCGCGCTTCCAGTAATTGCCCCCACCTCAACATTCCCCATTCCCGTTTCCCTCTTACACCTTCTCTCCTTACCTTGCTGTCACCTCCCTCTGGTGCTCCTCCCCTTTCACTTTATTCCATAGCCTTCGGCCCTCTCCTATCAGAGTCCCCCGTCTCCAGCCCTGTATCTCTTTCACCAATCAACTTCCCAGCTCTTTACTTCATCCCTTCCCCTCTCCTGGTTTCACCTATCACCTGCCACTTTGTATTACGTCCCCCACTTTCTCCACTTCCTTTTCAGGCCTGTTGAAGGTTCTCAGTCCAAAAACATCGACTGTTTGCTCTTTCCCGTAGATGCTGCCCGACCTGCTGAGTTCCTCCAGTACTTTTTTTTGTTGTGTGTGTTGCTTCCAAAACCTGCACTCTGTTGATTTGAATTTTGCCATTTTATTACTGCTTCTGTAAAAGGATGCCAGCATTTTCCCCAGTGATATGCAAGGCTGTCTGACCAGTCCTTCCTGCTGGTCTTCCTACTTATTAAATGTTACAGTTGTGGCTATCTCATCCGTTCTGGAGTCAGGAGTGCTTTGGAAAGTCATAATGCATTCACCATCTCTGCAGCCTTTTCTTTTAACTATGAGGGCCATCAGTTCCTGGATTTTGGGGGGGGGGGAACCTTTAGTCTGCCTCATATTTTATTTCTGATGAAATTTGCTCACATTTCCTCGTCGCATCAAAGTTATGAGCAGTCCTTTAAACTTCACTGGTAAGGAGCTTTTGGAAAAATGTAAATAAAATTAATTCAAAAGTGAAAAATTGATGTCACATAGATGGGCCAGTATGACTAAGAAAGGCACTTCTGAGACAGTACAGAGAGCTAGGATTGGAATTACAAGAAGAACCATAAATGTTATATTCTTAGATTATCATCTGAGGCACATGCAAATTAGTTTAGGTTCGACATGATCAAAGAGTTGAATGTATGGCACAAAGATTGATGATGGAGAATTTATTTTTTCCAATGCACGGGGCACAAAAGTCCTGAGGAAGGACTATTCTTTTGGGACAGGCTCCACTTGAACTGACCTGAGTGAAATGGATCTTACATTGCTTAAAGAACTTTCAGCAATATCATAGGGTTGGGAGAGGATTCAGGTGTTCCTTCTTCTTTCAATATCCCTCTCCAGCCCTATGAAAATATGCTTAAACCGGTACTGAACAGGCAGTGTGGTTTCCTGGATTCACACTCCCAGCTGTAAAGTGATTGCCTTGATTATAATGTGCTCTATCACTGCTGCACTCCTCTTCCCTCATCTACCAATTTGAATGACCTCATCCATCCCTCACATGTAGTTGCACCCTCCTGTATCTAATCACTACTAAATTGACAGTACAAAACCTAAGGGGTTGACTAAAGTGTTCAGGTAACTTTCTCCCTCCCTGATACAGCGTGTCCAAAGCTCAGTCTCAAGATCGAAGCGAGTGAAATCTCCCTGATCTGCAAGCACCTACTGCTGATGTAGAAGTATAGTGCAGTGATGTGGTCGGACAGCCCCAAGTACTACATCTTCAATGTATCATCATCATCATCATGTGCTGTGTCATAAGACCTGGGAGATCATGGTCTTTGAACATGATTGTTCTTGGCACTTCAACATATGGTCTCTGAATTATTAAGTAAATCAATTATGTTTCGCAATTTATATTTTCATTCAGCTAGATTATGTTTCTGGAGGTCTGTCATTATTATTGTGACATTTTCAAGGTGTGTGGGAGGAGGGGGCAGGAGAGGAACTGATGCGCCATCAATAACTCACTGAGACGTAAAGGCAAGATATCAGCTTTTATTGACTGGAAGAAGGAACAAGCAGTGAGTGACCACCACACTACATCCTGGAGACTGAGAGGCCGGGCTCAGGCCTTGATCGCCTTTATACCGGGGTCTGTGGGAGGAGCCACAGGAGCAGTCAGCAGGGGGCGTGCCCAGACAGGCACACGTAGTTCACCACAGGAACAATCCATAATCAGCAGGTAATTCTTGCCCTCTCCCACGTCACACTTGTTTTCCAATCTTTTGATATAGATTTTTCCTTTCTTTTGTGTCTGTTCTCCTGATCAGCCACCAGACTGGACTGCAGTCAGTGGAATAAAGTTCAGTACCATTTCAGCCACCAAACATCACCCCTTTAAAAGGGCACAAACCTCAGACTGGTTATTTTTGGTGCTATCCACTCCAGGCTAGTAATTGCCCAGGCAGTGAAGTATAGCTGCTGCATCATGGTAAACTGCACATGGTTTTCCTGCAATCTCTAATGTTTTCAGATGCACGGGGACCACTAATTACACAATGTCCATCCACGTCTCCCAGGTCTTAAACTCAGAATTTATTTTAATGTAAGCCAACTGTCAAAAGAATAATGGTGCATTTATACAGATAATTCTAGAGGAAAGAAAATAAAAAAAAGCTATCTAATATTGGGTATAAATAAATGCAAAGATAATGCAATGTGTCTATGCTGAAATCTTTGAAATCTTTACACAATGTAGTGTTATACTAACATCTGAAAGTGGGAACTGAAAGAGTGTTCAGAGAAGAGGAAAATCTTGCCCTGCTCCAGGGGTAAGTCACACTCTTGCCTCCAAAAATCATGATTCCAAATCAGAGCAACAATGTTAACTTAATGCACAATTTACAACTCAAATTATGTAGCTCAGTATGTACAATAGTATGGTTTCTTAGCTGAACTCTGTTGGGAGTTGAAAACTGATTACCCATTTGAATTCACTCTTTGAACAGAACATACTTGAAAAAATAATTTCAGAAAAATAATTTTATCTTATTTTGTCATTTCAAATATTTGAATTAAAATATGCTACAATATAATCACAGAGCTTAAAAATATTTTAAAAATTGCTTTGAACAGAAAGGGCAGTTCTTCATCTTCCGTGAAGAACTACATTAAGTACACATAGACACTCTAAGATTTGAATATCAAATGAATATGAGAAAAAATGATAATATTTATAGACATAATAGGAAATAAACAGATTCTGCAATAGAACTTAAGACAGCTGTTGACAATTTTTTTTACTTCAGCTTGGGAATCAATTTCTGATCTAAATTTATAAAGTACCAGGCAAATTTTTATTAGCTGATTTTTTTAAACTTTATCAAAAGCATTTCTTCCCCCCCCCCCAAATGAGCTGTCCAGCAATACAAAGCTTCTAAATCCAGCATGATGGCCTGATTAGGGTGCAACAGAGACATAACAATTACCTAACGAGGCAAAGGATCAAGGAACATCAACTGAAGATGGTGGAGCCTTGGCAGTGGTGGCCCTATTCACAGATGAAGATCACCCAATGCCTTCCAAAAGTCTGACTTCTAATGGGGGGGGGGGGGATACAACAACTACTATAATATTTAAATATGCAAATAACTCGATGAGAAACTAGGATATCATCATGTAGTTCAAAACTGATCCAATGAAAAATTCATATCTGCAATTTCTAACATCTACCAGAAAATAAATGTATTATGCTGCAGAGCTTCAGGCAGCTCAAGGCAGAGTATTAATAAATAGAGCAGCTCTGCACATTTTGTTATTTTTCCAGTTCTCTGTATATCATTACGTGGAAACCAACAGATACTATAACTTTTTTTTAAGTTCTGTGTCATGTTTGTTTTCATACCATATTAGATAAGGACAACTAAAGAAATTCTAAAAATTGTTGGATCAGCACTTACATTGCTATTTTAAATTCTGCTTTATTACTTTATCACCTATTAAACAGCATTTATTTGTGCTGCAATAGCATTCTTAGACTTCATTATCCAAGCTAAGACACATCAAAATGTCTCTCCTGAGGCAGGCACTTGGAATTACCAGAACATCTGGTTATGAGCAACTTGGAATTACTTGAGTATGACAGCAAGAACTAAATTAACTTTTTTACATAATTAGTACCCCAATTTGCTTCAATAGGATATATAGTAGACACCTTCATAGTTTATAAAAGGGATGATGTTTCCCTGAGCTAAGTAGTCTGGAATCAAGTCTCAAGTCTGGATACAGAAATCAATTCCAAAAGCAGTGCCTTTTTGGAATTCTCTACCAAGAGAGCTGAAGAGGCAGAGAACAGTAAATTGTTAGATAAAAGGGAACAAGAGATGTGAGGTTAGTGTAGGAAAGTGGCACTGAGATAAAAGATCAGTCATGGTTCTGTTAACTGGCACAAAAGACTCAAAGTGCTACATGAACAACCCTGCTATGTCCTTGTGAAGGACTTTAATTTTGTGGATAGAGTGGAGAAGTCAGGGCTGTTCTCCTTGCAAATGAGGTCATCCATGAAAGACCAGGTAGAGGTATTTAAAATCATGAAAGATTTGGACAGAATATGTAGAGAAGAGCTGTTTCCATTCATTAAGAACCAGAAAGTAGGTAATGGAGGTGACAAAGAAAAAAAAAAGTTGGGTGGCAAGTAATAGGAACCAGAATTAGTGGCAGAGGCAGCATCAACAGGGACCTTAATAAGGAAATTATTTTCAAGTTTATGTGGAAAGGTCGGGGGAGCAGAACTAACTAGATTGCTGTAATATAGAGACAATATATACATACGCAACAGACTGAATGACATCCATCAAAGCCCTAATGATTCCAATGACAACTAAAGGCTTGACCTATAAATGAGATCTGGAAAAACAGTGACTCTTTACACACTAAATGGCAAAGTAGGCTCATAATAAACAGGCAGGGTTATGCCAGAGGAAGGCAGAGAATTACAGGTTAGCTCCCTGTACATGACTTCAGCCGGATGAATTTTAGTAGATTCAGCCATGTGTTTTCCAGGTATTGTTTCATTCTGAATTAATGATGATTGCTGAATTCCAATATCTCCTTGTGGTCCTGTTCCATTTCTTTTGATGATATCTGTGAAAAACAACTGTAGAATTTTGCCATTTTCAAAGTCTTTCCTGTATGGAACATAATAGTGCTTTTGAATGGGGCTCAATGACATTTTTGTGTCAAAGACAGTATTTTAGATTTCTCTGGCAACTAGACACTCTGCGTATGTAATTTGCTCAGTGGCCTGCAGAGTATTAAACAATGCAACTTTCCCAAAGGCCAGCAATCCAATTATTTGAGAAAACAGCTGAGCAGGATTCACCATACGTATGTACACTGTGGAACACTTTCTGTTGATCACACAATTCAATTTCTTTTTATACATGCTAAAATTGGGCAACAAAGTTAAACCATCACTAAGTTTTATTTTCTACTCATACACCAAATAGGTAGGAGCATTAGTATGCAATTTGACCCTTTGTGCCTGCTCCACCATTCAGTGCAATAGTACTATCTATCACTATTACCCAGTCATGCCTTTTGTATCAAGAAATCTTTGTCCTCTTCTTAAATATGTTCAGCAACTTGGCCATTCTAGCCTTTTTGTGGTTGAAAATTCTAAAGGTTCACCACACTCTTGATGAAGAGGTTCCTCCTTACCTCAGTTACAAACGACTTTTTGCTTTTCCTGAAACTGTGACTCCTTATTCTGGTGTTCTCCAAGGGAAGCACCCTTTCTGCATCTAGCATGTGTGTTTCAATAAAATTTCTCATTCTAAATTCTAGTGAATATAGGCATAGTCAATCCACTCCCTCCTCGTATCACTTCATGAGTGAAAGTAAGATATCCTTGCTCTTTAACTCCAAACCTCTTGTACTGAGAGTCATCATAACATCCATCTTCATCACTTTGGCATCTACCTTCAGTGAATGGGGTACAAGGACCACATTGTCGATACATCAATTTGCCCGATTTATCACAATTTAAATAATATTTCATTTTCTGTTTTTACTATGTATTTAGAGAAATAAGATAAATCTAGATAAATGTAAATGCATGTATCTACTATGTATTTTGTCATTCACTCAACTTGACAAAATCACCTTAAAGCCTTTTTACATTCACCACACAAATCATAATCCACACAAGTGTTGTCATTAGGCTTTGAATTTATTACCTTGGGTTTCACATTCGAATCATTCACTTGTACTTTGAATAGATGAGACTCAAGGACTGATCCCTGTCTTCCATGTCAATTCCTACTTATCCTCAAAACTTCTTGAATCAATGTTGTCTTTGTGGTCATAGGGCTCCCACAATGGTCAAAAATTTGACCTAGCGGCAGTAAAGTCTGGTGATACATTTTTAATTCCAGAAAGAGAGATGATAGGTGAAGCCAGGTGGGTAGAAAAGGTAAAGGGCTGGAGATGAAAGAATCTGATAGGTGAGGAGAGTGGACCATGGGAGAAAGGGAAGGATGAGGGGAACCAGGGGGAGATCATAGAGAGGTGAGAAGCAGTAAATTTTATTTTAGTGGAAGGAGACATTGATGTTCATGCCATCTGGTTGGAGGCTATCCAGAGGGATTATGAAGTGTTGCTCCTCCACTCATAGTGGCACAAGAGGAGGCCATGGACCAACATGTCAGAATGGGAATGGGAATTGGAATTAAAATGTTAGGCCACTGGCACATTCCACTTTTGGTGGAGGGAGCAGAGGTGCTCGAAGAAGCGATTCCCTAATTTACAACAGGTCTCACCAGTGTAGGCAAGACCACATTGGGAGCATTGGATACAGTAGACGACCCCAGAAGATTCAAAGGTGAAGTGCTGCCTCAACTAGAAGGACTGTTTGGCGCCCTGAATAGAAGTGAGGGAGGAAGTGAATGGGCTGCTTGCAGGGGTAAGTGCTGGGAGAGACATTAACAGGGAGGGACAAATGGATAAGGGAATCATGGAGAGATCAATACCTGCAAAAAGCAGAGTAAGGGGGGGGGGGGAGAGATGTGTTTGTAAAGTTGTGTGTAACACCCTGGGAAAGGTTTCACTGCTAATGTCTTTCTGTAGAAGCAGTGTTTGGGTTATGGTTAGAGATGACAGATGCTTTGGAATACAAGCTGGGTCTTTTGCTCAGTGAGAGATGGAGAGACGATGCTGGAGAGAGCCGGGCACAGGATACGATCCGGTGGCAAGATTGTGATTTGATGGAGTCAAACGGTGAGATCAACTAAGGATCAGTGAATTGAGCTCCCACTGGTGCACATTTGACTAATTATAATGGGCCCTTCTTGTTTTCTCTTTCCTTTCTTTACTAACCCTTTTGTTAAGATTAATAAATATAATTCCTTTAATCATATGCACTGCGCTGTCTGTTATTTCTTGGCACCAAATTGCGCAGCATCCATTCAAACCTGGGTTTGCAGTGAGACAGCCTTCTCAATCTCACCGGTTTGGCGGAACCGGAGTGTGTCCTCCCTAGACTTGCGAAGCCAAGGAGACTAGCAGGGTTTTGTGTGTTTGGTGGTAGCATCCCTTCGGACATGGTGGAAGTTGCAGAGAAGAATGGGTGCAAGCGGAGACTCATGGGGAGGCAGGTGTATCACTGTTAGGGCAGTGGGAAGATGGGGTAAGTGTGGACGCCTGGGGAATGGAAGAGATGAGAGTGAGGGCAGCGCCAATGGTGGAGGAAGAGAAACCCCACTGTTTGAAGGAGGACGACATCTCTGATATCCTGGAAAGGAAAAAGGCATCCTGGGAACAGATGCGATGGAGATGAAAAGGGAATAGCATTTTTGCATGAGACGGGGTACGAAAAGGTATAATCAAAATAGTCGCAGGAATCGGTAGGTTTATAAAAGATGTTGCTCAACAGATTGTCTCCAGAAATGGGAAAAGAGAGACCTGGAAGGGAAGTCAGAAGGGCAGGGTGGAAGTTGGAGGCAAAGTTGATGAAATTGATGAGCTCAGCATGGGTGCATGAAGAAGCACCGATACAGTCGTCAATGTAGCAGAGGAAGAGTTGGGGAGCATTACAGGGAATGACATCCTCCTATCCTTACCTAACCCCCACGGATATCCTCATCCAACACATCATTGCCCACAACTTCCACCATTTCCGAAGAGTTCCTACCACCAAACACGTACTTACCCTCTCCCCCCTTTACTCTCCGCTTTCCCCAGGTTCTGATCCCTCCATGATTCCCTTATCCATTCGCCCCTGCAAGTAGCCAAAGAGCTACACCTGCCCCATTCACCTCCTGCCTCCTTTCCATTCAGGGCCCAGACAGTCCTTCCAGGTGCGGCAACACTCCACCTGCAAATCTGCCGGGATCACGTATTGCATCCAGTGCTCCCGACGTGGCCTCCTCTGCAATGTCAGACCCGTGGTAAACTGGGGGACCACTTCATCGAGCACCTCCACTCTATCCGTCAAAACCAGAACGTCCTGATGGCCCAGCATTTGAATTATGATTCCCATTCCGACATGCTAGTCCATGGCACCCCTCAAGGTGGAGGAAGAACACCTCATATTCCATCTAAGTAGCCGCCAACCCAAGAGTATGAATAAAGATTTCTCATTCTGGTTAAAACATTTTCCCAGTGCCTGCCCTCCGCTCTTCTTCTTTTCCCCACTGTGGCTTCTTACCCTTTCTTGCCTGCCTATTACCTCCCTCTGGGTCCCTTCCTTCCCCCCCCCCCCTCTCTGCTGTAGTTCACTCTTCTCTCCTGTCAGATCTATTCATCTCCAGCCCTTTACCTTTTCCAACTATCACCTTCTCGCCATCCTTCTTCCCCTCCTCCCTCCCCATCTTTTTTATTCTGCCGATCTCTTCCCCTCCCCTTCCCTTTCCTGCCCTGATGAAGGGTCTCGGCAGGAAATGTTCATTTCATGAATGCTGCCTGATCTGCCGAGCCCTTCCAGCATTTTGTGAATGTAACTTTGTAAGGTGCTGTTAAGGAAGCTGTGACAGGTTACTCCAGTGCTTTTTAAAGATAATAAAAGCTGAGAGCGTGGTGTGGCAGAAGGGCAGTGAGTGAATATTAAGAACAATAATTGCGAAACAGTTAAATAAGCTTATTTTATCCTGGATGCACTTCTGAAGTGCTGCTGAAGTTCCATTCAGCAACTGGGAAATCTTTGAGAAGTCAAGAAATGAATCACTCACACTGTGCAAACGTACTTATGCCACATCTGAATGTTGTCTAGGTCGTGCCCGCACAACTATGGTCTACAGTATTTCATTATTTGTGGAGTTGCAGATGGAATCGATTATCATACAAACAAATATAGATCAGTTTTGAGGGCAGGCGATATATCATTTGCAGTCAATTGTAAATTATTCCTCTATATTTAAAGGTAAATTATTCCTCTGCATTCAGCTCAACGACCCAACACATGGATTTTTAAGCAGTTTCATTTCAACAAAAGTCAAGAGCTCTCTGGATTCAAACTAAGGAATAAATGTTCGGAGAAGGTGAGATTGACAGGAAAATACTGAAAGAGGTTTCTAAAATTAGCTCTGAAACTATTATTGTGCCCCCGTAAAAAGATAACTTACCGACGTCAATCCGAACAGCAAATTCAACAAAGCCAGCTTACTTTCTCTTTTCACACAACCATAGTCTAATATTACTGCAATTACATTAATTTATACCACAGTCTTCAGACAAGCAATCGTATTTAGCGCTTAAACAATCAGCGGATTCAAAGACTGCATTTGTCAAGCTGTTACAAATAAAACGTGTGTCAATTAATTCCTACCTTTCCTGGCGAGTGAAGTCAGTTTTCTACTCAAAATGAAAAACGTTGGGAAGGTAGGCAAGGAGTTTCTCTTTTCTCTGTCCTTCAAACAGCTTGGTTTACGCAGAGTGCTTTACAGGGATTGGGAAGGTGCTGCTGCCTCCCAACCCCGAGCGAGTCTGTTCAAGCAATGAAGCAAAACTGAGCATCAGTCTCGTCCAGTCCCAATGTCACCCACCGATCGGACGCGGCAGTCCATGCGCGCCGCCGGCACTCAATGCCGCCAGTCTCCTCCGAAGGCGGCGGGCACTCGAGCCCGACCGGATGTAGACCGGGAGCGCGTATGCCCGTTAACTGGAGAGTTCCAAAAGCTCTTAATCACTCAGGTATTAATGATTGCCAGCATAATGATGCCGTGACCTCCCTTCACTTCCAAAAGGCACCCAACAGTATTCCTAACAGCCCATATAATACCTGATCTAAGTGATTTGGCGATTGAGTTAAAAGAGGTCTCACAGAAAAGACGAAGCTACTGCTTGCTGGAATACCGATGTTCTCTCACTTCCAGTACCCGTCTCTTAGCTTCTCTCCATCTCCGAGTTCAGCTTTGTGCACTGTTCAAAGGTACAATTTAATGTCAGAGAAATGTATACAATATACATCCTGAAATGTTACAAAGAAGCAATGCCTTCCAAGTAAGCAACTGCGACCTCCCAGATCTAACTTTGGATGAAACAACGTGAGAAATTAGACCAAGTAGTAATCCTTGAATTAGCTGCGCCAATAAATGACTGATAATGATAATGATCATGGCTAATAATGATACTGGCCTCAGGCTCCACGTTCCTGCCTCCGCTCTCCAGCGGAGCAAAACGTCCATCTGACTCTGCCCTGAAAATGTTCAATGTTTCAGCCTACGCAGCTCCCTGTGGTAGAGAATAACGAAGATCTGTGAACCTCTGAGGTGAATGATCCTCCTCAAATCTATCCTAAAATGATGACAAATTATTCTGAATATGTATTTGCTAAGTTCAAGATTCCCTCAGAAGAAAACGTTTTCTCAGCATCTACCCAGTCTAGCCCTTCAGGGCTATGTAACTTCCCAGAAGATCAGCTCTGGTTCTAAACTCCAGTGTGGGGACCCAATTTTGTCTCCAATCAATCACTTCATCATATAGTGATGCTATTAAGAACTTGCAATGTAGGTACATCCTTACCTAAGGGAGGAAATAAATACTGCTGTCATGGTCCTGGTCCTGATTCTACACTCGCTACGGAGATTCGGCCTCCTGATCCTGCCTCCCTGATGGAGTCCTGCACTTGGGTCTGTTTTCCTGCCAGGTCTGTGTCACAACTGCCTGTTACATTACAGGAATGGTCCCTGTATTTGTATGTGCCAACCACTTCGTAATAAAGGCTAACAAAATCAATCATTTTAAGTTGCAAACCTACCATTCCTATTTCCACTTTTGCTAAATCCATTTTTTGCTTCTTTATATTTCCCACCATAGTCTGCTTTTGATTCAGACCACTGGGACTTCCAATCACTTGCTCTCTCCTGGTTTCTGCCCTAAAGTTGCACTTGGGTTTGTTCTTCCTCCCACCATCTTCCTGACCCCCTCGTCAAACTTTCACTTCACAACCTAATATCTGTCAGCAATGTTTTCCTATACAAATGGAGGATGATCAACCAGAAAAATTTTAACTTGATTTCTTCCTCCACACATGCTGATTTGACTGCTGAATATTACCATTTTTGTATTCAATTTTAACCTGCATATGAAAGTTTAAAAGATTACTTTTTATGTACAGTTGCAGTAGAAGTCAATAAATTTAAATACAATTTGTGCAGCAGTTACATTACAATGTGTTCAAACCCTGCTGTGGTAATGTCTAGGGGTCTAACGAATTTTCACTTTGCTTCCCTTGGTAATAATGAGAACAGAAACTAACTAATGTTTTCCATTGCAAAAATCATAAGCACCCATCATTTACAGGGTAAAAATTACAAATATTATTAGAGTCCATGCTAAATATTGCACACACCAAAGGAGAGTAGCTAATAAATGTGTGCCGCCTCCTATAGTTAATAAAATGTGAGAGGAAACTCACTCATCTATTTCCCAAACAGAAAGGAAATACAAATGAGGTGGAGAAGCTCAGAGAATCAACTTCCAGTTCTTTACACTGAACTTGAGGAAAGAAAATCACTCATTGTGTTTAAGAGTGTTACAACCACCAACATAATAAATTTAATCATTCAAAACAGAATCAGACTGAGATACAGCAAGGAAGATATGGTTCAAAGTTAGAAACGGGGCCAGAAATATTCCTGAAGCAAGGCTCCTGACAGATGAGTTCTTGTGTTCCAAATGGAGGTAGCTTCTCAGGAAGACCTACGGTGCTCAGCATGAAAAGCCAGCTGCTGTACCTCCATGAGCACATGCCAGTTTTTACCAAATGTCTGACAACTATCATTCAATAGTCCTGAACTAACAAAATAAAAGTTTGATAGCAAGCTGCAACCATTTGTGGGAAGATACTTTCAACAAACATTTTGTGAAGTGCAATACTGATTATCGAAATTGCATTATTTTGAACTACAATCAGTACATTCCGCTTCATCTAATACATCATGCATGCCAAGCTTTTGCTTTTAACCTAATCCTTAAATGTCAGGATAATCTCCAGTGTTGTTGAGGCAGGTCACTGAAAGGTTGAAGCCAGTTTGCACCGAAGGTGTTTTTACTTCCTAAGATAATCTTAAGCAAGACCAAGACGTAAAAGAAAACATACCATAATCTAAATCTGGAAATTATTTTCTTCATTCAGTTTCAATTGGAGTAAAGGGTTTCAGCTTGAAGTCTGAACAAAATGCTTCAGTGCTGTCCAGCCCCAGTTTTCCAAATATATTGCAACAAGCATTCAAATCTATACTTACTACGTGGGCAGAAGGGAGTTGTTACATTGATCTGTAAGGAGTTGTTGATAATACCTGTCTCCTAATAAACAGCTGTATACACAGGCTGGAGGAGCTTCATTTCTCAACTGAGGCTTCTTTTAATAGTGCACTACATCAAATTAATTTTCACCTTGAGAAGATATGGTAGACATTACGAGTTCTGACAAAATAAGAGGATGCCAGGTTAATTACCAGACTCAGTTGGAGTGTTCCAAAATTTAGCATAAAAATCTAGGTTGGTGCTTCAGCACACTACTGAGGGAGATGCTTTCTTTCAGGTGAGATATTAGAATGTCAGCTTCCTTACGTATCTGAGTCCCATGGGCACTAATCCAAAGAAGAACAAGGAAGTTATCTCTAATCTCGAGAAATACTTTGACCTCAATCAAACTTACTCAAGCAATTTTTGTATTAAACAATATATACTTTATTCAAAAATAAAATTATGTACAATAAACCATTCAATGACTCTCAGTCCTTTACAAATGTTTCCATTACAGTCTTTACATTCCCACACTTTTGCCACCCACGTGACACTCTGTTATTCAATATTTATATACACTTGTTTAGGGGTATACACCCCGCCTCCCTACCCCTCAACTCCTGTGGGAGAAGAACCCCAGACCGTGGTCCTTCCCCACCAGGCCCTTGGGGTGGCTGCACCAAGTTTGAGTACATCCCTCAGCACGTACTCCTGCAGCTGAGAATGTGCCAGTCGGCAGCATTCCCCCATGGACATCTCTGTGTGCTGGTAGACCATCAAGTTTAAACCAAAAATGGTTAAAATCTTATAACTTTTGTGGGACCTCCTGCAAATTTACTGCACATTTCTTATGTTACAGCAGCGACTACACTTCAATATTAGGGGATATTGCAAGATGGTGAAAGTTTATTATAAATTGTATACATTTTTCAAAGTTAAAATTCTCCACTACATTTATAGTATGCATGTATTTGTGTGTCAGAATAGGGTGGTACATGTGACATGTATGTATGTGTGTGTGAATGCAAGTGAATTTTTCTGATGGAGGTGGGTTGGTAACAACAACAGGTCACATGAGGCACTCCATACAAACACCTCTATCAAACACCCTTCAAAGGAAAGCTGTCAGCATACCATAGTTAGATAATTTCTCAGTTGTCTCCTGGGATGTGGCTCAGAGAGTCTGTAAAACAAAAATCAGGGAAAAAACAGTTCTAATTTTCTAAATATTGCATACAGCACAAAATGCCTGTCCTTCAAATCTTGAGGACTCACAGAGATATAACTTACACACGCTTAGAAAAACATCACCTAATTAGGGATCATCAGTGTGATTATGTTTGATTGAATTCTTTGAGGAAATGACAAAGATAATTGATCAGGGTAGGGCAGTGGATAATGTCTATATGGACCTTAGTATGGCATTTCACAACGTCACTCATGATAGGCTAATCCAGAAGATTAAGGTGCACGGGATTCATGATGACTTGATAGACTGAAATCAAAACCGATTTGGCCATAGAAGACAGAGAGTGGTGGTGCAGGGGTGTTATTCCTACTGGAGGACTGTGATTTGTGTTTTTCCACACAAATCAGAGGTGGGAGAACTGTTAGTTATGAAATATAGAGTCTTGGAGCACTACAGCAGTGAAACAGGCTCTTTGGCCTATCTAGTCCATACCAACCTGTTTTTCTGCTTACTCTCATCTAGCAGCACCCACACCATTGCCCTCCATATCACCCTCATCCATGGAACTAATATATAAAGGACTTAAATGAAAATGCAGATGGGCTGATAAGTAAATTTGCAGACAACATTAAAATTGGCGAATTGTAGATAGTGAAGAACATCTGTCAAAATACGCAATGGATTATAGATCAGTCCTAGATAGGGAGCAGAGAAATGGCAGATCAAGTTTAGTCTTCTCAAATCTGAGGTGTTGCACTTTGGGAGGTCAAATATCAGGGGAAAATGTAACTGGCAGGACCCTTAACAGTACTGATATACAGAAAAGTTTGGGAGTGAAGGCTATAGCTCCCTGAAAATGGCAAAGAAAGCACCTGGCATACTTACCTTCATCAGCTGGAGCATTGAGCATGAGTCAGAAAGTCACGTTGCAGCTATGTAAAACTTTAGTTGGGCTGCTTTTGAAGTATTGTGCTCAGTTCTGATCACCCCACTGGAAGAAGAATGCGGAGGGCTTTGGAGGGGGTGTAAAAGAGGTTCACTGGGATGCTGCCTAGTTTAGCTGCAAGGGGAGACTAGCCACAATTGGATTGTCTGCTCTAGGGTGTTGGAAACTGAAGGGGGATCTGATAGATACTTTTTTTAAAAATTGAGAGGCACAGACTGAATGGGCAGTCGTGGCCATTTTCCCAAATGTCAAGTTCCAGAGGACACAGTTTTAAGGTGGCAAGAGCAAAATTTAAAGGAGATATGTGCGGCAAGTTTTTTACAGAGTGGTTGGTGTCTGAAATGTGCTGCCTGGGGTAGTGATGGAAGCTGACACTACTGTGGTGTTTAAGAGACATTTAAAAACAATAGGCATATGAACATTTAGGGAATGGATGAATATAGATCATGTGCAGGCAGATGGGGTTAGATTAATTTGGCATCATTGTCAGAACAGGCACTGTGGGTTGAAGGGCCTGTTCAACAAAAAAAACATATATCTGAAAATACTGGAAATCTGAAATAAAATCAAAGACTGATAGAAGCATTCAGCAGCTCAGGTAGCATCCACGGAGAGAGAAACAAGACTTAATGATTCAGCTTCATGAACTTTCATCAGAAGATCAGATCAGGTCATCTTAGTACAGATTCAGATTTAATTTTATGGAATTTATCTAAAAACATCGTCTGATCCCTTGAGCCAAGTTATGGTGTTTTATCAATGTGACTCATATTTTGTATCTTTTTCTGACAAATGGTCTCCTTTAACATCATTCAAATGCTTTTTTTAATGGGTTAGTTTAATCCCCACCAACAAGTCATCAATCAGTCACTAGGAAAGGATAATAACTCACTGAAATATCAGATGACGGATAAATGACATCTAGGAAACAGTGCGCCAGTCTGAGGATTACTGAACTAAATATAAATTATTATTTATAAAACTCACAAGTACAATGATTAATGATGTAATACTTGTGGGCTATTGTGTCCTTCTAAAATAGTCTCTGGTAGGAATAAGCGTAATTATTTCCTTTGAAATAACTTCCATAGAGCATTGCTTCTGTGAATAAAGGATTATACATTGTAACGTATAAAGAATGTTCCTGCCATTGCAACTTATTTTATGCATAAAATATTGCCTGCCAGGAAGTATTTGATCAGAGGCTGGGAATGTGGAGAATTGCAGAAAGCCAATGTAAGAATGATGATATGCATTTTGTTACATTAAACTCTTCAGTACTGACCAATGTTAAACATTGAACTTGTTCTGCGGTTGTGAGATCAAACTTGATTTCTAGGTGAGGTGTAAACATTGGATATCAAGAGAAGAAACCTGTACTTGTATACTGTATTTCACATTTCTTTCGGGACCTTAAGGTGATTTATAGCAAATCTGGTTGCTTGAATTGTAATTGCTATGGAAATGTAGGGAATAGCACAGCTAATTTGATCTCACATTAATAATATAGTGATGAATAAACAGGGATTGGTACTACCAGGGTAATGGTTGGATTTATGTTAAAACATGCCAGGCTCCTGTGTTGCACCAGGGTAATCCATCATTTATCATTGTAATCCTATTTATTGCACGTTCCTGTTGCAAAGATGACTTGTTTTCCTGTGCCCATATTAGGAGACTCAGACTGTTCTGCTCACCTCACTACAGGAAGGATGTGGAAGCCATAGAAAGGGTGCAGAGGAGATTTACAAGGATGTT
Source organism: Hypanus sabinus (assembly GCF_030144855.1). Lineage (NCBI taxonomy): Eukaryota > Metazoa > Chordata > Chondrichthyes > Myliobatiformes > Dasyatidae > Hypanus > Hypanus sabinus. Next base: position 130,735,917 of record NC_082707.1, read on the forward strand.
GCCTGCATTGGGGAGCATGCCTTATGAGGATAAGTTGAGTGAACTCAGCCTTTTCTCCTTGGAGCGACGGAGGATGCGAGGTGACCTGACAGTGGTGTGTAAGATGATGAGAGGCATTGAATGTGCGGATAGTCGGAGGCTTTTTCCCAAGACTGAAGTGACTAACACGAGAGGCATAGTTTCAAGGTGCTTGGAAGTAGGTACAGAGGAGATGTCAGGAGTAAGTTTTTTATGCAGAGAGTGGTGAGTGTGTGGAATGGGCTGCCAGCGGCAGTGGTGGAGGCGGATACGAAAGGGTCTTTTAAGAGACTCCTGGATAGGTACATGGAGCTTAGAAAAATAGAGGGATATGGGTTACCCTAGGTAATTTCTAAAGTAAGTACATGATCGGCACAGCATTGTGGACCAAATGGCCTGTATGGTGCTGTAGGTTTTCTGTGTTCCTATGAGTGACCGGGCAGTAAGCAGGTCCATACAGAACGGCCGTTAAGGACCACTTGCCTATCATTGCCCCTTCTTCTATTACTCTGCTCAGAGCAAGACCAATGTTTAAAGCACACAATAATAAAGCAGGAGACTCTTGTGCTCCAGAGTTCCTCCTCGGGTGTCTCCTGTACCACAACCCCCACATGCATATTTCTTACATGGACAGCAAACTTCAGTGAGCAGCTATGTGCCTCAGAATAACTGAATGCCGTAAGTTCCACAGGTAAGTACTGAGGCAGGAATATCTTCCGACTGCGTTATATGTTTGCTTGGATAGACGGGGTGAAGTAGATCATTCTGTTGATAAATGAGGCTGGGTTCACACATGGACTCAGCAGAGCATGTGTGCAGCTTATTCATTCCTGAGCCTACAGTTCAGAAAAATCCTCATGTCCAAACTGGAGTAGAGTACATGGTAAAAAGTTTTCACCCCCCCCCCCATGGAAGTTTTCATGTTTTATTGTTTTACAACATTGTATCACCGTGGATTTAGTTTGGCTTTTTTGACACCAATCAACAGAAAAGATTCTTTCATGTCAACATAGAAACAAATTTCTACAAATTGGTCTAAATTTATCACAGTTATTAAACACAAAATAATTGATTGCATAATTACTCACCCCCTTCAAGTCAGTATTTAGTAGACTCACCTTTGGCAGCAATTACAGCCTTGAGTCCACGTGGATAGGTCTCAATCAGTTTTGCACATCTGGACACTGCAATTTTTCCCCCTTTCTTCTTTACAGAACTGCACAAGCTCTGTCAGATTGCATGGAGATATGAATGAACAGCCCTTTTCAAGTCCAGCCACAAATTCTCAATTGGATTGAGGCCTCAACTCCGACTTGGCCACTCCAGAGCATTAACTTTGTTGTTTTTTAGCCATTCCTGTGCAGCTTTGGCTTTATGCTTGGGGTCATTTTCTTGCTGGAAAGCAAATCTTTTCCCAAGTTGCAGTTCTCTTGCAGACTACATCAGGGTACCCCTGTATTTTGCTGCATTAATTTTACCTTCTACCTTCACATGCCTTCCAGGGCCTGCTGTAGTGAAGCATCCCACAGCATAATGCAACCACCACCATACTTCATGGTAGGGATGGTGTGTTTGTGATGATGTTCAGTGTTTGGCTTATACCAAACATGTTTAGTCTGATGGCCAAAAACTCAGTTTTGGTTTCATCAGACCATAGAACCATTTTAAAGCTGGCTTCAGAGTCTCCTGCATGCCTTCTGGCAAACTCTAGTCGAGATTTCATGTGAGTTTTTTCAACAGTGGCTTTCTCTTTGCCACTCTCCCATAATGCTGTGACTGGTGAAGCACCCAGGCAACAGTTGTTGTCTGCACAGTCTCTCCCATCTCAGGTATTGAAGCTTGTAACTCCTCCAGAGTTGTCATAGGTCTCTTGGTGGCCTCCCTCACCAGTCCCCTTCTTGTATGGTCACTCAGTTTTTGAGGATGTCCTGCTCCAGATAGATTGATGATTGACAACTGTACTCCAAGGGATATTTAGTGACTTGGAAATTTTCTTTTATCCTTTTCCTAACTTGTGCTTTTCAGTAACCTTTATACGGAGTTGCTTGAAGTGTTCTTTTGTTTTTATAGTTTTATTTTCTGCCAGGATACTGACTCACCAGCAGTTGGACCTCCAGGCACAGGGGCATTTTTACTACAATCAATTGAAACACCTTGACTGCACACAGGTCTCAAAAACAGATATCCATTTAACTAATTATGTTACTTTAACATCAATTTGCTGCACCAGTGATGGTTTGGTGTGTCATATTAAAGGGGGAGAATACTTGTGCAATCAATTATTTTGTGTTTTATATTTGTAATTAATTTAGATCATTGTGTTTTCATTTTAACACGAAAGTCCTTTTCTGTTGATTCAATGGTGTAAAAATTAATCTACTGTCAGTAACCTCACAGAATGTCCCACAGGAGTGTTAATAAACGAAATTTGACACAGTTACATGAGATATCGCATCAAATAAGAATGCTAATGAGGGCATTATTTTGGACATTGAGAAAAGTGTTCATTAAAAGCAATGTCAGGTAAGAAAAGAATTACAAAATATTTTGACGGTATGCTGAAACTTAGTGACTAGTCTGTGCAATGATTTAAAATTATATCACAGTATATTTTAAACAATTGCTGGTGTGGGTGAGAGTGACTGTTTTCCTGTGAATCCTACTATAATGTCAATGAAAGGAAAGTTTTAAAAAGTATTGACTCAAGAGATACTGCAGATGCTGGAAATCCAGAGCAACGCCCACAATGTGCTGGAGGAGCTCGGCAGGTTCCGCAGCATCTATGGATGGGAATAGCCAGTTGACGTTTTAGGGCAAGACCCTTCATCAGGACTGGAAAGGAAGGGGGATGTCAAATAAAAGAAACAAGCCATGAATCAGACGTGAACTCCGTGTGCTAAATATGCTTATTTATGTTCAGGATATTTGCGTCCCTGGCAAGATCAGCATTTATTGACGACCCCTCATGGTCTTGAGAAGGTGGTGGTGAGCTGTCATCATGTACTCTGCAGCCCTTCTGATGTTGCAGTTATAGTGACGATGGTGGAACAGAGAAATGTTTTCAGCTCAGATTGGAATAGAACTTTATGTGAACCTGATGTTCCCATCAAAATGCTGGCTTTGTGCTCCTCCAGAACAGAGCGTGGATTTGAGAGGTGATGTCAAAAACGTCTAACTAAGTAAGTGCTGTGCATTTTGTTAACACTGCACAATACAGACAGTGTATGCCAATGGTGTACAGAATAGATGTTTGTGATGGTTGATGGGAGCTAATCAAGTGGGTTATTTTGTCCTCGAGCTCTTTGAGTGTTATTAGAATTGTCCTTATGCAGGAAAATGGATAAGATAATTTATAATAATTACAATCCCGAAACCAATTTTAAGAGGCCTTCTCATATTCAGACATGAACTTTAACTCTGTACATTACAGTGCCACCCAATGGCCAGGCTAAAAACCTCTAAACTGCAAGGACCAGATTTTGAAATGAAGTAATGGCTAAAACTGAATCCATGTGTCACAGCAACAACTGCAGAAATAATGGCTGTTACAAGGAATTGTGGGCACGGTTGGAATGATCAGTCAACATAGAGCTTTTATTTTCAAAAACTAGTGGCTGGCAAAATGCTATCACAGAGCCAGTAACCCAGGTTCAATTCTGCCGCTGTTGCGGCCACATAGTTTTTCTTCGGCAGCTCCACATTCCAAAGACTCATAGATTAGAGGGTTAACTGGTCACTCTGGTGTAATTGGGTGGCACGCTCAATGGGCCAAAGGTGTCTGTTACCATGCTGTTTCGCTAAAGAAAAAGTGAACAACATTAGGAGGCGTAGGCCACTCGTCCCTCTCGTCTGCAATTCAACATTCCTGCCTACCGCAGCTAACCTTTCACTCACTTGCCTATCAAGAATCTAATCAACTCTGCCTTAGAAATATTCTGTTCCTGCTTTCATACGCCTTTTGAGGAAGAGCTTCAAAGACTCTTGAGTCTCTGAGAGAAAGTAAAGTTCTCATTTCTGTCTTACAGAGGCAACCATTTATTTTTAAACTGTTCTAGATTCTCTCATAAGGAAACATCTTTCTCAAGTCCATCTTGAGGAGGCCCTTTTAATCACAGATGTTCCAATTACATGGCTTCTCTTTCAAATCCAGCAGGTACAAGCCTGCACTGACCAAACTTTCCTCATTAGAATGCACACAAATTCCTAGAGGTAATCTGGTAACTCCTTCCAATGCATTCTCTGCAGTCTTTCACCTTTCAGATAACGTGCATCTTTTTAAATTTTTCTCAAGAAAGGTAACACACCTACTGTTTTTAGAAACTAAAGGAAAATACATTCACAGAACTCTTTCCCAACTCTGAAACTGAAAATGTGTGCCAATCAACATCCCAGAGACATAAAGTCATAGAGATTTAGAGGCATAGAATCAAAGAGAAGTACAGAACAGAAACAGGCCCTTCAGCCCATCTGGTCCATGCCAAAACCATTTAAACTGCCTACTCACATCGACCTGCACCAGGACCATAGCCCTCCATGCCTCTACTATCCATGTACCTACCCAAACTTCTCTTAAATGTTGAGATCAAGCTCGCATGCACCACTTGTGCTGGTTGCTCATTCCACACTCTCATGACTCTCTGATATTCCCCTTAAACTTTTCCCCTTTCACCCTTTACCCATGACCTCTAGTTGTAATCCCACCCAACCCAGTGGAAAAAGCCTTCTTGCATTTACCCTATCTGCACCCCACATACGTTTTGTATACCTCCATCAAATCTCCTCTCTGTATTCTATGTTCTAAAGAATATAGTCCTAACCTTTTCAACATTTCCTTATAACTCAGGTCTGCCAGATCCGGCAACATCCTTGTAAATGTTCTCTGGGCTCTTTCAACCTTGTTTACATCTTTTATGTAGGTAGGTGACACAATACTCCAAATTAGGCCTCACCAACATCTTATACAACTTCAACATCATGTCTCATCTTCTGTACTCAGTACATTGATTTATAAAGGTCAATGTGTCAAAAGTTTTCTTTGTGACCCTATCTACCTGTGACACCACTTTCAATGAATAACGTACCTGTATTCCTAGATCCCTCTGTCCTACCACACTACTGTTCACTGTGTAAGACCTAACTTAATTGACCTACCAAAGTGCAAATCTTTGCTCTTGCCTGCATTAAATTCCATCTGTCTTTATTCAGCCCAATTTTCCAACTGATGCAGATATCTTTGCAAACCATGATTGCCTTCCTCACTGTCCATTGCACCCCCAATCTTGGTGTCATCTGCAAATTTACTGATCCAGTTCACCGCATTATCATCCAGATCATTGATGTAGATGACAAACAACAAAGGACCAAACATCGATCCCTGCGACACTCCACTCATCACAAGCTTCCACTCAGGGTGGCAATCCTCTACTACCACTCTCTGGCTTCTCCCTCAAAGCTGATGTCTCGTCCAGTTTACTACCTCATCCTGAATACCGAGTGACTGAACCTTCTTGCAGGACTTTGACAAATGCCTTACTAAAGTCCTTGCAGACAACATCCACTTTCTTGGTAACTTCCTCAAAAAACTCTAAGATTGTTTAGACATGACCTACCACACACAAAGCCATGCTGAATACCCTTAATAAGTCCATGTCTATCCAAATACATATATATTGTTTTGCTTAGAATACTTTCGGATAACTTTTCCACAACTTTTGCAGAAGTTGTTAAGACCTCAGACAAAGTCAGGTGTCAAAAGGTTGAGCACGGTGCGACTAGTGTCCTGAGCTGTGTATATTTCGATGCAAGAAGTATCGTAGGAAAGGCAATGAGCTCAGGGCATGGATCAACAACTGAGGCCATAAGTGAGACTTGGTTGCAGGAGGGGCAGTACTGGCAGCTCAGTATTCCAGAGTTCAGTTGTTTTAGACTTGATAGAGTGAGAGGAATTAAAGGAGGAGGAGTGGTGGTACTAGTCGGGGAAAATGTCACGGCAGTGCTCCGTCAGGACAGACTGGTGAACTCGACTAGTGAGGCATTATGAGCAGAAATGAGAAATAAGAAACGTGTGGTCACATTAATGGGGCTATATTACTGACCACCCAACAGTCCTAGGAATTTAGAGAACAAATTTGTAAAGAGATATCCAACTGTTGCAAGAAACATAAGGTCGTTATACTAGGTGATTTTAATTTTCCATGTATTGACTGGGAATCCCAAGCTGTAAAAGGACTGAATGGGACAGAGTTTGTCAAATGTGTTCAGGGAAGTTTCCTTCATCAGTACATAGAAGTCCCAATCATTGTTATGATGACCAGATACTTTTTATTTGTGATTTAACTTTAAGGATAAAGTCCTCCTCTGCAAAGTAGATCCCTGGGATCATTGGCACCATGCTCCACTGGGAAGAGCGTAAAGATTTTCTGCTCAAGTCTCTTGAATGGGACTTCAACCATAACTTTCTGAATTTGTAGCTGTTGTCTATCTTCTCCGTGCCTTGTGGCCCATCAGGCAGAAACCTTGCCATTCTTTAGGATCTGTCTGTTTTTACGAGGTCGAGTCGCTAGCTTGATGCAGTGCGGATGGAAAGTGTGCAAGGATCTGGCAGGATTCAATCCCGGGACCACTCACGTTGAAGTCTAGTGCGAGTGCCACTACAGCACTGGCTGGCTTTTCTGAATTTGAGGACATGGATAATGAGGCACAACTGACTTTATAAAGTTCTAGCATGTAGATTCATGAATAATGTTTAAAGATATGCACATGCTTGTGGCATGTTGTAGTTAATGGGCATATTAATTTTCTATCAAGTTATTCTGCTTAATCTCCTTTAATACACTGCTCTGTGTTTTATTGTTTTCATCATTAATCCAATCCAGCTTCATAAATGAAAATGTTTCTAAACATGCAAAATCTGTTAAAATCCGTTACATTACACAGCATTTCCTTGGCATCAATTTCCTTCTTTACATTTCTTGACTTGTTGCTACTCTCGCAACTTCACCCAACTTTCCAGTGCTGGAAGTTCAACTATCCCTATGTGTCTGGGAAGTCTTGAACTTGTTTAGCACATTCTCCTAGAGGGAAAAAAAAACATGCAAACCTCTTAAAATTCAGAAAAACAACTTTTTAAATAGCTATGTCAGAGTTCCCTGGAGGGTTTCTTGGGCTGATTTAAAGTGCATATGCTAAATTTAGCATCTGTTCAGCATGACTTTAAATAACAGGCACCCATCTTACTGCTTGGAAAGAAAAATCATCTGAAGATGGAATAGTATTAACAAGGGCTTCTGGGCTTTACTTTCTTATGTCACTTTCTCACCCACTCATTGCTCCCCAGTCCTTTATTCCCCCTCAGAAATATAGGAAGATACTACATAGAAACAAGCCTTTCAGCACACGGAGTCTGCATCAACCTCCTGTCATTTTCAACCCAACTGCATATATATTACCCTATTCTGTTATGTTTTGTAACCTGAAAACACATATCTAATTTAAAGGAAAACAAGGGGGCCAGGAATGCAAGTCTAACTTTGTTTTTAATTTAAGCAAGGTGTGCAAGTACCACGTGGTAGCATGATGTGGTATGTTACCTATATACTTTTACATATAACCCATAATGAATTAAAAAAAGAATGCTTAAACAGCATTTACAACTAATATATAAACATGTACAGCATTGTAAATTTTAAACTGTACCATTCAGGTCTAAAGATATAATCACTGTGAGGACTTCTTACTCTTGTGGAATAATGCCTTTGCTGACAAGGAGAAGGTCTCTCTGCTCAGCCGGTGAGACCTGTGGCTGTGAAACAATCTCAGGTTCTCAGGTCTGCGCCATTGTGGTTGTAGGATTTGACTCAAGGACTGCAGGAAGTGGTTGTGACAGTTTCTGACACATTTTTTCTCTTTTTCAATTTCTTGTCTTTCATTTTGTCGCCTTCATTTTTCTTCTAGTTTCTTGTGAGTAGCACTGAATTTGCTAATTCCTTGAGAAATTAGATCTTGTTTATCCTTTTCCATTTCTGTAGCACTTACAGTAATGTCATCCTCCTCTTTCTTCGTTCTAGAACTTGATTCTTAATTTTGGGAAGGTGCATTCAGTCTCTTCTATTGTTCCCTTTACGACTGGATCTCTCCACTTGGTTTCCTCATCCACAACATCATCTGAAGGATCCTCTATCTTCATATCTCCATTTACTCCTTTCTTTTTGGCTTTCTATTTATACAGCCCGGCTTTGATCTTTGCATCTATTTTTACAAGCAGTTTCTTGTCTCCCATTTGAAGTTCATGCACCAGCTAGAATGCGTCCAGAGTAGATTCTGGTTCATTATACTCACAAAAGCGGTAAGGTTGCAAATTTCCTGAACCTCTCTTCCAGCTTAAAACCAAGTTGCATTTTGCAAGTAACTGACTGATTAACATGACAGAAGCTTTCTCAGATATGCTGCTGATGTAAATTGTTGTAATCAGACCACTGCTTTCGCCATTTTTACGATTGCTCTGCACAGCACAGTCCTTCGTTGGTCCAATATAGTCACCAACCAAAGACACAGAAGTTAGCACCAACACCTATTTGCCCTCTGTTTGGCAATGGTTCATGATGTACAGCATGGAGACAGTTGTGGCATCAACCAGTAACCATCTTACTTTGCTTTCAGTTGACTCTATTACAGGGCATGTGGCATGCAAAGGTGGATGTATCTCCAATTATCTGTAGTTGTCACAGCCACTTATGTCCTCTCAATGCTGGACCTCCTGTTTTTACCACATACAAACCCAATGTCACTTGCAGGTATTTCACTGTTACGAATCTCATTCCCATGGGAATTAACTTCTCTCCGGTATAGGTTCTTAGCTGGAAATTTCCAGGCTACAATTCAATGTCTTTGAAATGCCATTCAAACTCATTTTGTGGAATGACTGAAACAGCTGAGCCTGTGTCCAATTCTATTTTAATTAATTTTCCTTTCATTTCTGGTGTAAGCCATGTTGCTCGTCTGTTCTTAGTTTTCACATTATAAATCTCAAGACTACTCAGTCCTGTGTCACTCTCTTCACTATCAGATTTTTCATCAACAGCAGGCAGTTTAGTGCTCTTTTTGAAACTGCAATTTGACCTTTTATCTTTTTCTCTTCCCAACTGCTCAAAATGCTCTTTGTATGAGTCCTACTTTGTGGTATTTTCTGCAAGTTCTGCCTTTAATCTGCATTAGTCTGGTGTATGTGAGCCCCTGCCACAACGATAACACAATTTGTTCAGCCAGACCTGTTTCTGTTTAGACATTGCAATTTTATTTACTCTCAGTTTCATTCCTTACTGTAACTCAATTACATCTGTCTGCTGTTTCCATTGATACAACTTTTTCAGCTACTTCAACTGCTCTTTTAAACACAAGGTCAGCTTCTGTTAGGAGGTATTTTTGAATGCTTTCTTGTAAGATTCCAGAAACAAAGCAATCTCTCAGCACATCATTAAGCCCATCACTGAACTGACAATGCTCAGGCAATCTCTTCAATTCATCCAGACATGCTGTAAGAGACTCCCTTTCCTTGTCATTCTGCTTATGAAACTTAAAGCATTCTGCAATCAACGGTGGGTTTGGTTCTAAATGTTCCTGCATTACTTTCACAATATCAGCAAAGCTCATTTCAGCTGGTTTGGTTGGAGCAGTTACATTCCTAAGTAAACTGTAATTCTTTAAACCCAATGCATTCAGGAAAATTGGCACCCATTTCTCATTGGTTATTACATTTGCTTTAAAATACTGCTGTAGTCATTCTGTATGCAGAATCCATTTGTTGTATATTGAACCACAATCTTTCCAAACATTCCTGTTTTCTTTTCTTTTTATGATTATTATCACCTGGCACTCCCTGTTTTTGTCTGTTTTCTACCTTTTTTAAAACTCGAACATCTTCTCCTGAAAACAAACTGTGCTGCACCTTTGTTTTTTAACTTGAATGTCCCACTGCGCTTCAACAGGTAGGTAGTTGTTCCAGGTTCATTTAAAACTTTCACCGCACCACTGTTCTATTTTGTAACTCCAAAACATAAAACTAATCAAAAAGAAAACAAGGGAGTGGGGAATGCAAGACTAACTTTGTTTTTACTTTAATATGCATTTATCACATGGTGGCATGATGACGTATGCCATTTATGTACTTTTACATATAACCTGTAATGAAGTATTTAAACAAAGAATGCTTAATCAACATATTTACAATATTACTCAAATATTATTTAAATATTGAATACACATATTCCATCCCTTATACTGTATACCATTGTTACTCTCTTCTATCCTATATCTTTTCCAACGCTCTCTTCCCTGCTATGCCACTAAACCCATGATTACACACAATACTTTTCTCTGTAACTTCATTATTCACTGTGCAGGTACTGGAAGTACTTGGCAATTTAAACCATCAGTAGAAGTACCTAATTCAGGAAACAGTTTTGCGGCAGCAAGCATTCCAGCATCTCATTTTCTCTTTTAATTACTGTATTAAATTGCTTACGTTAAGTCCTGGTCAATAGTAGCCCTCCCCTAAATATTGTTAGGGGGCTTTCAGGGATCGTAATGTCATTCGATGTCAAGAGAAACTGGTTTGAATTTATTGCTAGAAATAATCATTGTCTTGTGCTTGTGTGGCATGTTACAGATCACGTTTGTCCTTGCCTGAGTGTTGCCTGCATCTTGTTACGTGCTAAATTAAATTCCTCCATTACATGAGTAGCTGTAAATGGAACTGAGTTCTTTGAAGTCATCAGCAAACATTTCAAATTCTAGATGCCTGAGGGGCATTGAATGTTATTATGCATGTGGTCCAGTTGAAAACACATGTATTACAAGGGTTGGAACATACACCTTCTCATTGGAACTTATGTATTTTATTCATATTTGGATTGTAGTTACAGGGAACTTTTAAACCAATATGGTCTTAGCAATATGGGCAACAAAAAGCAGGTAACGATTGTGAGCAAAGATTATTCAGGAGCACGATTGATGATTTCTTCCAACTTTTTGCTTGTGATAGTGAGTTAGCTCAAACTACAGAATAGAAACACAAGCTATCTAAAGGCTGAGGTTGGAGCTGAGGCATCTTAATGAAGCAAAGTATCCACATTCAGATTTGTAATATATTACTGCTGGCATTTGATGCTCAACTTTGGCATTCCCTAGAAAGGACAGTGGACCTTATTACTGTAGATTATTAGTGCATTGAAGGAGAACACACAAATTATCAGGTAAATATCAGCTCCAGAAGAACAATCCTGTCAACTCTGTTTGCTTATTCTTTCTTGGTAATCTTCCAGATTAGTTTTTTTACTGAATACCAGACAATTCCCTATTGAGATTCATAATTCAATCTTTCTACCCCTGCAGACAACAAATTCTATAACTTAGCTTTTTTCAGTGTGAAAAAAAAAGCTTTTCTTTACATCCCTTTTGCAATCTTTGCCTAAAATTTTAAACCTGCACCCCTGTTCCCATTAGAACTTTGGCTAAGCCTTTTACACCTATACTAAATCTCTTCAAGAGCAATCATGCATTCTCATTCTCATCCATCATCAATCATCCACCCTTGTTCCCAAAGAGTCTCATTCCTGGATCCATTCTGGCACTGTCTGCGAGACCTTCATGTTCTTTCAAACTTAAATGATCAAAATTGGTTGTGGCTTAATTGGTGATTTATACAGTTTCAACAGAAATCTCTTTCAGAATCACAGGATATCACCTAACATTGAATATTCTAATTTTGTTCTCTAAAATGTTGATTTACAAAATCTCTTATCTGAAACCGTTTTTTAAAATACATAGCAAATATTTGCTTAATTAAATTACATTTTACAAGTTAGAATTGTTAGTTATTGGCAGAAGATCAGAATTTAAAAATTCATCCCATATTATTGCAAGCATTATTCAATCACTCTTCCAACTTAATCTTTAGTCCTCATCAGCAAATACATCAACAAAACTCTTTTTTTACTCTTTAGAGCTTGAATTGATTTTGCCTTTTTATTAGGAGAGATTGAATTAGAGGGACAAAAGACCTCGGAAAAAATTAAATGTAATTTATTTACACATCATTAGGTGGTGCTGTGTGCTGACAAACAGATCTTTCCTCTAAAATACCAGGTTGCATTCTGTTTTGACTGACTGGTTTCAGATATTATTGATGAGAAAGTGTTTTGACTCAATAGATATCACTTTATTGAAATGACCAATTAATTGTCAATCACCCACAGAATAATATAATTGGTGTAGTAATATCCCACAGCTGTAGCAAGGGGTGATCCTGTCACATGGAGTAAAAATTAATTTTTTACCAAAGAGTTAAAGTGGGAAGTGATACACCAACACTCATCTGGTTGGCTAATTACAGTGTCAGGTGTTAAATGATTCAGAGTGAAACAAGAAGTATTTATCTGGACAAAGTTTAACAGCATTGGTATACACATAAATACCTTTAAACACCATGCACATAATGGTGTGCACATAATTCCAACAGGATCCCACTACCAAGCACATCTTTCCCTCCCCACCACTTTCTGCTTTCCGCAGGGATCACTCCCTACGTGATTCCCTTGTCCACTCGTCCCCCCCCCCCCCCCCCCATCCCTTCCCACCAATCTCCCTCCTGGCACTTAACCTTGTAAGTGGAACTAGTGCTACACCTGCCCTTACACTTCCTCCCTCACCACCATTCAGGGCCCCAGACAGTCCTTCCAGGTGAGGGGACACTTCACTTGTGAGTCGGCTGGTGTGGTATACTCTGTCTGGTGCTCCCGGTGTGGCCTTTTATATATTGGTGAGACCCGACACAGACTGGGAGACCGTTTCGCTGAACACCTACGCTCGGTCCACCAGAGAAAGCAGGGTCTCCCAGTGGCCACACGTTTTAATTCCACGTCCCATTCCCATTCTGATATGTCTATCCATGGCCTCTTCTACTGCCAAAATGAATCCAAACTCAGGTTGGAGGAACAACACCTTATATACCGGCTAGGTAGCCTCCAACCTGATGGCATGAACATTGACTTCTCTAACTTCCATTAATGCCCCTCCTCCCCTTCTTACCCCATCCCTAACATATTTAGTTGTTTGCCTGTTCTCCATCTCCCTCTGGTGCTTCCCCCCCACTTTCTTTCTCCCGAGTCCACCTGTCCCATGATCCTTTCCCTTCTCCAGCTCTGTATCACTTTCGCCAATCACCTTTCCAGCTCTTAGCTTCACTCCACCCCCTCCGGTCTTCTCCTATCATTTTGCATTTCCCCTTCCCCCACTACTTTCAAATCTCTTACCATCTTTCCTTTCAGTTAGTCCTGACGAAGGGTCTCGGCCCGAAACGTCGACAGTGCTTCTCCTTATAAACGCTGCCTGGCCTGCTGTGTTCCACCTGCATTTTCTGTGTGTTGTTTGAATTTCCAGCATCTGTAGATTTCCTCGTGTTTGCACATAATGTCCTCTTTTGCGAAAAATATTATTCAAGTAAGTTCCATTATTGTAAATCTATCAAATTGACCCCATAACTCAGACTTCAACCCAAGTGCTTAGAGTGTAGCTATCTCCAGTCAGAGAAAAACAACCAAATTTAGAGCAAAACTGCCTGTTTAATGCTAGGACTGCATTAATCAGCAATATCAATTTACCATAGCTTATGAGGGAGCACCCAAGTCAGACAGAAATTCCTGAAACTGAAGAAGAGTACCATTTTCGATCAATAAGATTCTGTAGTTGCCAAGCACAAAACATGAGCTAAGACAATGCACGTCTGAACCAAGAAATGTGAGGGAACCTGACCCTTTTGACCTACTCCCAAGGACCTGAGCACAGTAGTAACTGCATTTAGTTTCAAGCCAATAAAACTTGCTGCTGAAAAAATGCCAAACTAAATGCAGAACAAATTACAACAAAAAACGGGGGACAGAGAGTCATTCGGGTTACTTCCTACATTCGTGGATATGAAGGAGGCTTGAAGCAGTCTGTTGTTCCCATATAGTACAAGAACCACAAGAATATAAACTTGTCTTGCAGTCTATGTTTAAAAAAAAATCTACATCATAAAATATACAGTGATGCTTTGACTTCATCTCCCACAGATTAGCATTTAATGAACCAAAGACATGAGAAAATCTGCAGACGCTGGAAATCCAAGCAATACACACAACATGCTGGAGGAACTCAGCAGGCCAGGCAGCATCTATGGAAAAGAGTAAACAGTCAATATTTTCTGCCAAGACCCTTCATCAGGACTGGGGATTTCAGCTTCTTATTCTGACCTCTCATCTTTTTCTCCCCCAGACCTGATGAAGGGTCTCGGCCTGAAACGTTGACTGTTTATTCTTTCCCATAGATGCTGCCAAGCCTGCTGAGTTCCTCCAGCATTTTGTGTGTGTTACTAGCAATTAATGACATTTTGCATCTCTTTAAATGTTATAATTTACTTTCCAAAGATTTCATTAATGTAAGGTTGATATTGAATGACTTGTAATTATTTCTAATTTATTATTCTGAGGGCTTCTATCAGATTTTGCTTTTTAGAAGGAAGTTTTCGCAGTCTGGAAACTAAAAAGACATTTATTTATTCAGAGAAATACTGGATCAGTGTTGCATTCCACACATATCTTTCTTTCCTCAACTTTTGTGTATGTCATGTTACAGAAAGTTAATTATTGGAAATGGTATTCTTACCAATTTCAGGAATCTGCTGTCGGGCTCAGAAGCTACTATGTCAGCCACAGCATGTTTAAGGTGTGTTTTTATGGCTGATTAGTGCAATTCCAGTTCCAGTCGAGCAGTGTTGCAGTAAGTTTGTATATTAGGAGACAGTAAAGTCTGTATCCAGCAGAGGAGCATCAGGATATCAGTATTCTCAGTCACAAGTAACCCAGTAAAGGGGAGGAACAACACAGGGAGCAGCAGTATTGATCATTTAAACTATTACAACAATAGCAGAAGTGTGGTAAGTTCAGTTTTCCTAACATAGATAGTGTAAAGGGTAAAGATGGGGGTTGGTATTTGAAATGTAAGCAGAAGGAAGTAATGTTGGA
The DNA here is from genome assembly GCF_030144855.1 of Hypanus sabinus. Lineage (NCBI taxonomy): Eukaryota > Metazoa > Chordata > Chondrichthyes > Myliobatiformes > Dasyatidae > Hypanus > Hypanus sabinus. Next base: position 130,750,991 of record NC_082707.1, read on the forward strand.
TTTAGTTCTGGCAAAGGAAATATAGAAGTGCATGTTTCAGTGGGCAGTGATTGTAATAGGAGAGTGGAAAAGCATAAGAAATAATCAAGAGCAAAAGAAGGGTCATCTTTTTCAGTTGAACTGAGCAAAGATCAGTTCCAGATATGTCAGCTTGCTATGGCAACCGCTCTGCTCAAACCACAGGAAACTGCACAGAGCTGTCAACGCAGCTCAGTTCATCACGCGAACTAACCTCCCCTCTATCTACGCTTCCTGCAGCCTCAGGAAAGCAGCCAACATAGTCAAGGACTCCTCCAGCCCAGTACAGCTTACAGCTCCCCTCCTCAACCAGGAAGACAATAAAAGCATAAGAACATGAACCATCAGATTGAAGGACAGCTTCTTTCCCACTGCTCTCGGAGTCTCGAATGGACCTCTCATACGCTAAGAGATGAACTCCTGAACTCCCAATCCAACTCACGGCCATTAGACTTTGTTTACTGCACCACCCTTTCTCTACTGTAACACTGTATTCTGCAATGCGGTTCCTTTGTCATAATTAGGTATGGAATAATCTGTTTGGATGGCTTACAAAACCAAAGCTTTTCACTGCATTTTAGCACATGTGACTAAAATAAACCAATACCATAAGATCAGGCAGTGTTTGTGGAGAGAGAAGAAGGGAACTGAGTTAATATTAGACATTACAGTATAAAGGTATTGTGGACTTCAGGAAGAGGACAGGGGAACACACAACAGCTCTCGTTAAAGGGTGAGCTTCAAATTCCTGGGCTTTTACATAAGGCCATAAGACATAGGAGCAGAATTAGGCCATTCAGCCCATTGAGTCTGCTCCATCATTCCATCATGGATGATCCTGGATCCCACTCAGTCCCATACATCTGCTTTCTTGCCATATCCTTTGATTCCCTGATCGATCATGAATAATCAATTACTGCCTTAAATATACCCATGGACTTAGCCTTCACCACAACCTGTACAGAGCATTCCACAGATCCACTACTCTCTGGCTAAAAAAACTCCCCCTTACCTCTATTTTAAAAGGTTGCCCCTCGATTTTGAGGCTGTGCCCATCTAGATCTGACATGAGCTAACATGATGCAATGCTGAAAAGCCACACACTAGTGTCTCTACTTTGTTGGAGGTTTGAGGAGTTTTGGTAGGTCACAAAAGGCTCCTGCAAATTTTTATAGATGTACAGTGGAGAGCATGGAGGCTCCAATGCACAGGATCATGAGAGACAGCAGACTCAGGCAGCATCTTCACGGGCACAACCCTTCCCACCATTGACAACTTCAAGAGGCAGCATCCATCATTCTGAACCTAACATCTGGGACATACCCTGTTCTCAATACTACCATCAAGGAAGAGGTACAGGAGCCTGAAGAACTTCATTCAACAATTCAGCAAGAACTTCTTCCCCACCATAATCAGATTTTTGGAATGACCCATAAAGCCATGAATTCTACCACATTACTCCTTTTATTTATTTTGTCATTTGTAATAATCTGTCTTTGCGCTGTAATGCTGCTGCAAAAGAATAATTTTCACATCATATAATAAAATTGATTCTGATCATATTGTCACATGGGTAAACAGATAGTGTCATGAATTTCTCAAAAAATAAAAAAAGTCTGGGAGCCATAATCCTGCAAAGAGCTGAGAAGGGGGGCAGTGCATATGCTCTTGCTATCATCAATGGTGCTGAGGTCGAAAGGGTTGAGGGTTCCAGGGAGTGGGCATCACCAATTGCCTGTCCTGATTCAATCACGTTGACACCATGGCTAAGAAAGCTCACAAGTTCCTCTCCTGCCTCAGGGGTCTAAAAAAAATTGGCACGCCCCTATGACCCTCACCATAGAAAGCATCCTATGCAGATCCATCACAGTTTGATATGGCAACTGCAAGCCATCAGGGAGGAGGCACAGGAGCCTGAAGACACACATTCAATGTTTCAAGAACAGCTTCTTCCTCTCTACCATCAGATTTCTGACCAGACCATGAACCCCTGAACACTACCTCACTGTTCCTCTATTGCACTGAACAAATGTTAGTGATAGTAAACTTCTTCTCTGCCCATGGCCACAAGAAACTACAGAGTGGTGGATATAGCTCAGCACGTCTGCCTCCCCTCCTTTGACTCTGTCTATACCTCTTGCAGCCTCAGTAAAGCAGCCTGTATAATCAAAGACTCCACCCACTGTTAGGGATCATTCTAGGGTTACAAATATATCAATAGTATAGATTAACTGAAAAGAGAACCAGTCTTCAGGAAATAAAAACTGTATACAATTTAATTTCCATTATCTTCCCCCTTCCTTTCCAGTCCTGATGAAGGGTTTTGGCCTGAAGCATCAACTGTTTATTCCTCTCCGTAAATGCTACCTGCCATGCTGAGTTTCTCCAGCATTTTGTGTTTGTTGCTCAAAATGTCCAGTATCTGCAGAATCTCTTGTGTTTCACATCCAATTGATATCCAGTGGCTAATGAAACCAATTAGGTGTGGTACATTTCTGATTCTGTCCCATTGAATCTACATAGGGAAAGACAAATAATGAATGTTCTTGTTTTTAGAACATTACTAAATGTGTATCGGTGCTACTTAAGGCACAGTTTATTACAGACAAGAGAAAATCTACAGATGCTGGAGGAACTCTGCAGGCCAGGCAGCATCTATGGAAAAAAGTACAGTTGACATTTCAGGCTGTGACCAAAAATGATGGATAAATTTAAAAAGTTGGGAAGGGAAGAGAGAAACACAAGGTGATGGGTGAAACCAGGAGAGGGGGAGGGATGAGGTTAAGAGCTGGGAAGTTGATTGGTGAAGGAGATACAGGGCTGGAGAAGGGGGTGTCTGATAGGGGAGGACAGAAGGCTATGGAAAAAAGAAAAGGGAGGAGCTCCAGAGGGAGGCGATGGAAAGGCAAGGATTAGGTGAGAGAAGAAAAAGGGGATGGGAAATGGTAAAGGAGGGGGTTGGGGGCCATTATCATAAGTTTGAGAAATCAATGTTCATGCCATCAGTCTGGAGGCTACCCAAGTGGAATATAAAGTGTTGCTCCTTCAACCTGAGTGTACCCTCATCGCGGCAGCAAAGGAAGCCATGGACTGACATGTCGGAATGGGAATTGGAAATAGAATTAAAATGGGTGGCCACTGGGAGATCACACTTTTTCTGGCTGATGATGCATAGATGCTCAGCAAAGTGGTCTCCCAATCTACATCTGGTCTCCCTGGAGGCCACACCGGAAGCACCGAACACAGTATATAATCCCAACAGACTCACAGTGCTGTCTCACCTGTAAGGACTGAATGGTAGTGCAGGAGGAGGTGTAGGGACTTGTTCTGCTTTCAAGGATAAGTGCCAGGAGGGAGATCAGTGGTGGGGGTCAAATGGACAAGGGAGTTGCATAGGGAGCAATCCCTGTGGAAAGCAGAAAGTTGGTGGGAGGGAAAGATGTGCTTGGTGGTGGGATCATGCTGGAGATGGCAGAAATTCTGGATAATTATGTGCTGGATGTGGAGGCTGGTGGGGTGGTAGGTGAGAACAAGAGGAACTCTATCCCTAGTAGGGTGGCAGGAGAATGGGTAAAAGCAAATTTGTGTGAAATGGAAGAGATGCAGTTGAGGGTAGTGTTGATGGTGGAGGAATGGAAGCCCCTTTCTTTTAAAAAAGGACATCTCCTGCCAAGATAGAGGTATTGAGAGAAGGAGATGATGTTTTTACAAGTAACAGGATGGATAGAGGTATAGTCCAGGTAGTTGTGAGAGTCCGTGGGTTCATAGTAGACATCAGTAGAAGAGAGAGAGGGAAAGGGAGAGGGAGAGGGAGAGGGAGAGGGAGAGGGAGAGGGAGAGGGAGAGGGAGAGGGAGAGGGAGAGGGAGAGGGAGAGGGAGAGGGAGAGGGAGAGGGAGAGGGAGAGGGAGAGGGAGAGGGAGAGGGAGAGGGAGAGGGAGAGGGAGAGGGAGAGGGAGAGGGAGAGGGAGAGGGAGAGAGAGAGAGAGAGAGAGAGAGAGAGAGAGAGAGAGAGAGAGAGAGAGAGGAGAGTTGGACATGGACAAGGTAAATTTGTGGGCAGGGTGCAAGTTGGAGGCGAAGTTGAAGTTGACAAGCAGCACCAATGCAGTTCTCAATATAGCATAGGAAAAGTGGGGGATGGACGCCAGTGTAGGCTTGGAACATAGTCTGTTCCACGTAGCTGACAAAAAGGAAGGCATAGCTGGCACCCATGCGAGTGGCCATGGCTACACGTTTTGTTTGAAGGAAGTGGGAGAAGTCAAAGGAGAAATTATTGAGAGTGAGGACAAGTTCTGCTAGACAGAGGAGGATGGTGGTGAAGGGGGACTGGTTAGGTCTGGTGTCCAGAAAGAAATGGAGGGCTTTCAGGCCTTCCTGGGGGTGTATATGGACTGGACATCCGTAGTAAAAATAAAATGATGGGGGCCAGGAAACTTGAAATTACTGAAAAGATCCAGACCATATGAAGTGTCACGGATGTAGGTAGGAAGGGACTGAACCCGGGGAATAAAACTGAGAGATGCAGATACGAGTTCAGTGCGGCAGGAACAAGCTGAAACAATGGGTCTACCTGGACAAGCAAGTTTATGGATCCTGGGTAGGAGGTAGAAATGGAAGGTGCGGATTGATGAGTTAGTGGGGTCCTGTTCAAGGGGTAAGTAAGAAGAACTGTCTGAGAGTTGTTGCCCGGCCTCAGCAAGGTAGGGTCAGTCTGCCAGTCTACTGCAGCATGCCTTTATCTGTGAGTTTGATGGTGAGGTTAGGATTGGTACAGAGGGAGTGGAGAGCAAAGCATTTGGAGAGCTTGGAATAGAAGAGAGACATGCTGAAGTTGAGACAATTGAGGTCCCGTCAGCAGTTGGCAATGAAAAGATCCAGAGCAGGCAGAAGTCTAGTACAGGGTGTCTAGGAAGAGGGGGAGGTTTGAAAACGAGAGAAAGGGTCATCAGTGTGGGGTTCACTACAGATCTGTTTTATCACTTAACTTTCTGGTTAGCTGTATATTCATGGTGCAATCCTTCAATACTGTAACAAAAGGGATTTATATTTTGGTTGTCTGCAGTTTGTATTCAGAAACTAGTTGGGTTGTCCTGCAATTGTAAGTGTGTAATTTTGTAAAGTTTCCTGACTATATTCCAATTGTTAATGTCAATTGAAAGAAATTTTATAACTTACAATGATGAATTAACCCACCAGCTGATAGGTCTTTGGACAAGAGCATCCAGAGGAAGCACTCACACTTCAAGGGAAGGACGTACAAGCTTTCTTACAGAGGATGCCGAATTTGAACTTCGAATTCCAATGCCCGAGCTGTAATAGCATCATGTTAACCACTACACTAACATGGTGCTCCATAAAATATTAAAATATGAGAAGAAAAATTGCAGCTTGAAATATTTACTTTCAAAATTAGAAGACACACAACCCATCTCTTTCTAATATACATGTATTCCTCTCCTGCAGTAATCTATCTGACAAATATTGAACAGCATTAGTAATATTCATGTTCAAATTGGATATTAAACAGCAGGAGTGAAAAGGACCCACCTAATCTATTTGCAAAATATCACAGACTGGAAAAACAAATCTTGATGCATTTCTCAAACAAAGAAGCCAGAATGAGGGGAGAAAACAGTAAGTATTTTTTTTGTCGACAGAGAGATATATTAAGTTGAATAGCCTGGCAAAAGAACAAAGGCATATCTGGAAATAATTTATGTTGCAGATGAGTCACTGAATAATTAGAAATGACAGGAACAAGTGAAAGGTAAATTACATAAAACAGAAAATACAGCACACATTCTCAGAACTTACATTGTGCTGGACTAGTAGATCTTCCAGATTATTAGTGCCAGGAATATTAGATCTAGTTTTCTTTCTCCATTAATTTCCTTCTCTCTCAATGGACTGACCTGCTGGGCTTATCCCACAGCCATGCTATTACAACACAAAATACATAATCACCTTCTCACTGTCCCTATTAACCCTTTGCTAATGACAGATATTCTTTGTCCTACTGCTCCTCCACCACCTTTTCTGCAAATTTCTGAAAAGGCTCTCCAAAATGAACCATTATTCTGTTTGCTTTCATGGGTGCTATTTGGCCCAATGTTCCAACATTTTCTGTTTTAATTTCAAATTTTTAGCATCTGCTGTTTTTTCCCAATGTTCATTACAAAGCACATAACCAAATGAAAGAAATGAGCCTAATTGAATAGCCTGCCATTCACCATCCAAACATTCATTCAATTCACTAGTGTTGCAGTGTACACTTTATTAAATGCCAAAGTCATGCTTAGCATGACCTCTTAAACCCACAGCCTAGAGAGACAATAGCAGCAGGTGTATTTGCAATTTATGCCCATTGTTTCTTGATTGTTGCTAGATAAAAATCACGGAGTTGCCCAGCAGCACTGTAGGATAGCAATGATTTAAGCTGATTATCTGCCACCATCTTAAACAACAAACTAAAATCAGCAACTGCCCTAATAGCAATACAGATGGAAATTAAAGATCCACAGTATAAATATTGAAATAACAACTTTTTATTTTTTAAACTGCAATTTAAAAGAGTCCTTTACCAAAATTACTCACAGGTAGAATTTAGCAGGTTAAATCAAATATTACAAAAGCTATGAACTGTTGAGCAACAAACAGATGTTAATGAGGTACACCACACGGGAGTGTAGGCAGTGATAAACCACAATTATCTAAGGAATGATAACAACCTCTTGGCTACAGGGCATATTCAAGCACAAACTAGATCACTAACAAAATTGATTTCAAATGTTTAATCCCTCCTGCAGTCAAACCGAGATAAAAGCTCAAGAGGCTGAGGATGCCAATAAATAAGTTAACTAGCATTCTCTTGCTGACTTGCACAGATAATTTTGCTCCCCAAGGTTCATCCCAATGAAGCTGCTCCAGAAAAGCAATACTTTAAAAACCAAAGTGTAAGATATCCAAAATGCCATGGTTCAGAAAATTCAGCAATCGGCTGATGCAAGAAAATATCACCTGTTTATTTTATGTATTATCTCACAAGAAACAATGACAAGCCAAGAAGCAACCTGGACTTTTGTCAAGACATGCCCAGTCAGTTGTCTGGTGTCTGTTAAAACACTGTGTAGGTGTTAATTGTATCTGCTCCTGCAGTAATTGAATGTATCTGATGAACATCTTGGAAAATTCTTGGTCCAGTAATGACCAAGAAAGACTTGACAGTCTAGTTTTAATTTGCTTTAAAATGCTTTCATTATTGCGCTAGTTAATGAGTCTTTATATAATGTAGAGCAGTAATGAATAAAATAACCACATAGTGGATGGTATACTAGTTTCATTATTGCAGATTCAGCAAAATACATCAATTCCAAAAAAGAACAGATCTTGTGGTTTAGTGTGAATGAAAGCTATCCTTCATCAGAAGATAAAATTTCAATTTATTCAACAGATCAACTAACAAAAAATAATGCCTAGCGTGGCAGCTCGGTGCAGCAGTACCTCATTAGCCTGTTAAATGAAGTACATGTGAATATATTCCTAGCAGTTGGCAGCCCAAGGCACAGCATTAGATGATCTTCGTGATGCAAACAAGTTTGCTCTAAGACAGAACACATATTAAAGACATTTGTTCAAGCAGCTACAAATCTAATTATTTTTCTCCCTGACTTTCATATCCTCATTTATCGAACAAAGATAAGCTTTCCAATTCACTTTGATACAATTCTCAATTTAGCTTCAAAGGACAAGGAAGTTATCCAGAAACCCAATAATCTAACGCCAATTACTGATGAAGGGTCTCAGCCCGAAACATTGACTGTTCACTCTTTTCCATAGATGCTTCCTGGATTTCCAGCATCTGTAGATTTTCTCATGTTTGTGATCTAACCCCAAACTGTTTTATTGGGATTATATTAGAATATAATAGAAATTTTAGTATAGTGCAATACTGTGTATAAATTCTGGAGTGCTTGACAACTCCACTGGGTCAACGTAAAAACCTGCCTGGTTCAAAAATGCAGAGATTATCAGAGAAGAAAACATTCCATCCTTTCTGGCCTGCCTGTACTCTACTTCCACTCCACACAGTTGACATTTAACTGCCTCATATGTCAGGAAAACTAGGATGGATAACAGATGGCAATGTTGCTGAAACTTCCACATCCTACAATTAATAAAAAAAAGATGCAGCAAAAACTGATTGGCTTTGAACTGCATTCTGCACTGGGATAACATTCTCCTTGGATCTATTAAATATGCTGTCTCTGTAACTAGCACCCTAGCTCCCCCAGTACCCAAGAATGAAGAAAAAATTGGGTTGTGGACCCATTAGAAGTTATTTCCCAAAGCAAGGCACACAGCCCTCTGAGGTGTTAAAGAGGAACACATAAATAGAATACAAATTGATTTGGAATTATTCATGATAAAGGGATTAAAAACAGAACCATCATCTCCTTTCGCAGTATGCTTCGGAAGATCAGGCAAGTTGTACATTAGGCAGAAAACTCCGCAGGTTAAAACAATTGAGTTGCAAGTTAGTACTGATAAATACAATGATACAAGCAAAACTTTATTTTTGAGAAGTGCCGAAGAGGACTATTTACGGAACATCCTCTAGTAGCAAGTTTAAACGAAGGGGTTTCCATTTCAGCTTATCGTTCATTTCTCTAATTTGATATTGCATACCCTACGCAAACACATTCCCTGAATTGTACAGAAACATTTCAGAAGAGGGGAGCCATTTGCCGTGGATCATCTGGCAATACACTGATAGAGTCTTCCGCTTTTCCACACAGCATACACAACATGGTATATTCCTGAAGTAAAAAGGAAGAAAAGACTTCAAAAACATCAATACTGCAAAAATGAAACATCAATCTGCTCACTGTTAAAGCAGTTTCTCGTCAAATAAAAAACTGAACTGCTTATTACACCATTAGTGCATTTTCCAGGTGGGGGTATAAACAGACCAAAGTGAATTTGAATTAAAAAAAAACATGAAATGCTGGCAGAAATCAGCAGGCCAGACAACATCTATGGGAGTAGGCAATAACGACGTTTTGGGCCAAAACCCTTCATCAGGAGTGAAGTAACATGGGATGGTCGAGGGGGGATAAGAAATGGGGGGAGGGATAAAGTAGAGAGCTGGGAAGTGATAGGCTGGAGGGAAATGGGCTAGGGGGAAGGTGGAGAATTATGGGAAATAAAAGAGAAAGAAAGGTAGGGCTGGGGGGAGAGATTATAGTGAGGGGGGAAAAAGAGAGAGAAAGAGAACCAGACTAAAATAATAGATAGGGATGGGGGTAAGGGTGGGGGCAGGGGTATCAATGGAGGTCAGTGAGTTGGATGTTCATGCCGGCAGGAAGAAGGCTACCTAGGCGGGAGATAAGGTATTGTCTAAAGCAGGAGCAAGCAGAGACAATGGGTCTGCCTGGACAGGCAGGTTTGTGAATCTTAGGTAGGAGGTAGAAACGGGAAGTACAGGGTGTGGGAACTATAAGTTTGGTGGCCGTGGATGGGAGATCTCCCAAGCTGATAAGATTGGAAATGGTTTGGGAGACAATGGACTCCCTAGTGGGGTCACGGTCCAGGGGTAGATAAGAGGAGGTGTCAGTGAGTTGTCGTCGTGCCTCCACTATGTACAGCTCGGTGCACCAGACGACAACAGCACCCCCCCTCATCAGCAGGTTTAATGGTAAGGTTGGGATTGTTGTGGAGGGAATGGAGAGCAGAGCGTTCAGAGGGGGTAAGGATGGAATTGGAGGAAGGGGTGGTGAAGTTGAGACAGTTAATGTCCCGACGGCAATTAGAGATGAACAGATCCTGGGCGGGGAGTCCATGAGGAGGAGTAGGGTTGGAGATGGGATCCATGAAGAGGAAGAGGGTTGGAGACGGGATCCTTGCTCCTGCTTTAGAAATTTCTACCTCCTACCTAAGATTCACAAACCTACCTGTCCAGGCAGACCCATTGTCACTGCTTGCTCCTGCTTTAAATATAATCTTTCCCCCCAGCCCTACCTTCCTTTCTCTTTTATTTCCCATAATTCTCCACCTTCCCCCTAGCCCATTTCCCTCCAGCCTATCACTTCCCAGCTCTCTACTTTATCCCTCCCCCCACTTCTTATCCCCCCTCGACCAGCCCATGTTACTTCACTCCTAATGAAGGGTTTCGGCCTGAAACGTCGTTATTACCTCCTCCCATAGATGCTGTCTGGCCTGCTGAGTCCTGCCAGCATTTTGTGTTTTTTTTTTAAATTTATTTCCAGCATCTGCAGATTCACTCGTGTTGAAGGTGAATTTGAAGCACATTTAGCTGGCTAGTCAGGGAATTAACCACAATTAACACTCATTCGGCACCAAGGGGTAACTAATTTTGGAAGCAAGTTGTATCAATACAGGCTAAGACTGATTGTATGATTCTAAACCAAGGCAACATCTATGAAATTTTTCCATGTCATCTACTTTAACCATAGTATTAATAAAAGGTGAAATTCTACCCAGCTGTACCCAGCAAGTTTTAAATATGCCCCAATCACCTTAGTTTTCTTTTATGCACACTTAAGTATTTGTCTCAAACTGATGCTATCTGATAAGGTATATATGATGGATATTGTTTAATAGCAGACCTGACAAGTGCTGTCATGAGATAAGGAAATTATTCATTTATGTCAAGAGTGCTGACAGGCATGAACAACTGTTGGGAAATAAGTAATTTTTAAAATCAGTTTTGAAAAGAATAGAATGAAGATCCAGTTTTGCTTGATTTCCAGAGTTGCACAGCATAGTAGCAGGCCCCTTGCTCTACCACATCCATGCTCATCATCATTTTTATCTATCGTAATCCCACTTATTTGATTAAATCCAAGTCCATAAATCAAGCCCTTCAATCCAAGAAACATCCTTGTGAATCCTTTTGCACTCTCTCAAGTTTAATACTTCGAGTGTGGCGACCAGAACTGTACACAGCATTCCAAGTGCAGCCTTACCAACACATTGTGTAACTGTGAAATGAAGTTCCAACTCTTACCCACAATGTCTTAGCCAATGAAGGCAAACTCGCCAAACACCTTCCTACTACCCTATCTACCTGCGTTGCCACTTTCCAGGAACCATGTACTTGTACTCAACATTCCCCAAGACAATAGACAATAGGTGCAGAAGTAGACCATTTGGCCCTTCGAGCCTGCACCGCCATTCTGAGATCATGGCTGATCATCTACTATCAATACCCGGTTCCTGCCTTATCCCCATATCCCTTGATTCCCCTATCCATACCTATCTAGTTCCTTCTTGAAAGCATCCAGAGAATTGGCCTCCACTACCTTCCGAGGCAGTGCATTCCAGACCCTCACAACTCTCTGGGAGAAGAAGTTTTTCCTTAACTCTGTCCTAAATGACCTACCCCTTATTCTCAAACCATGCCCTCTGGTACTGGACTCTCCCAGCATCTGGAACATATTTCCTGCCTCTATCTTGTCCAATCCCTTAATAATCTTATGTGTTGCAATCAGATCCCCTCTCAATCTCCTTAATTCCAGCGTGTACAAGACCAGTCTCTCTAATCTCTCTGCGTAAGACAGTCCTGACATCCTAGGAATTAACCTTGTGAATCTACGCTGCACTTCCTCTACAGCCAGGATGTCCTTCCTTAACCCTGGAGACCTAAACTGTACACAATACTCCAGGTGTGGTCTCACCAGGGCCCTGTACAAATGCAAAAGGATTTCCTTGCTCTTGTACTCAATTCCCTTTGTAATAAAGGCCAACATTCCATTAGCCTTCTTCACCTGCTGCACTTGCTCATTCACCTTCAGTGACTGAATAAGGACTCCTAGATCTCTTTGTATTTCTCCCTTACCTAACTCTACACCGTTCATATAATAACCTGCCTTCCTGTTCTTACTCCCAAAGTGGATAACCTCACACTTATTCACATTAAACGTCATCTGCCAAGTATCTGCCCACTCACCCAGCCTATCCAAGTCACCCTGAATTCTCCTAACATCCTCATCACATGTCACACTGCCATCCAGCTTAGTATCATCAGCAAACTTGCTGATGTTATTCTCAATGCCTTCATCTAAAACGTTGATGTAAATCGTAAACAGCTGTGGTCCCAATACCGAGCCCTGTGGCACCCCACTAGTCACCACCTGCCATTCCGAGAAACACCCATTCACCGCTACCCTTTGCTTTCTATCTGCCAAACAGTTTTCTATCCATGTCAATATCTTCCCCCCAATGCCATGAGCTCTGATTTTACCCACCAATCTCCTATGTGGGACCTTATCAAATGCCTTCTGAAAATCGAGGTACACTACATCCACTGGATCTCCCTTGTCTAACTTCCTGGTTACATCCTCGAAAAACTCCAATAGATTAGTCAAGCATGATTTGCCCTTGGTAAATCCATGCTGGCTCGGCCCAATCCTATCACTGTTTCATCTTTAATAATGGATTCTAGCGTCTTCCCCACTACTGATGTTAGGCTGACAGGACGATCGTTCTCTGTTTTCTCCCTCCCTCCTTTCTTAAGAAGTGGGATAACATTAGCCATTCTCCAATTGTCAGGAACTGATCCTAAACCTAAGGAACATTGGAAAATGATTACCAATGCATCCGCAATTTCCAGAGCCACCTCCTTTAGTACCCTAGGATGCAGACCATCTGGACCTGGGGATTTGTCAGCCTTCAGTCCCATCAGTCTACTCATCACCGTTTCCTTCCTAATGTCAATCTGTTTAATTTCCTCTGTTACCCTATGTCCTTGGTCCAACCATACTTCCGGGAGATTGCTTGTGACTTCCTTAGTGAAGACAGATCTAAAGGACTTATTAAATTCTTCTGCCATTTCTCTGGTTTCCCATAACAATTTCACCCAATTCATTCTTCAAGGCCCAACATTGTTCTTAACTATCTTTTTTCTCTTCACATACCTAAAAAATGCTTTTGCTACCCTCCTTTATATTCCCGGCTAGCTTGCGTTCGTACCTCATTTTTTCTCCCCGTATTGCCTTTTTAGTTAAGTTCTGTTTTTTAAAATTTCCCAATCATCTGTCTTCCCACTCACCTTAGCTCTGTGATACTTCCTTTTTTTTTAATGCTATGCAATCTCTGACTTCCTTTGTCAACCACTGGGGCCCCTTTCCCCCCTTCGAATCCTTCCTTCTCCAGGGGATGAACTGATTTTGCACCTTGTGCATTATTCCCAAGAAAACCTGCCATTACTGTTCCACTGTCTTTTCTGCTAGGATATCCGTCAGTTTAGCTTTGGCCAGCTCCTCCCTCATGGCTCCAGTCTCTTTTGTACAACTGCAACACTGACACCTCCGATCTGCCCTTATCCTTCTCAAATTGCAGATAAAAACTTATCTTTGTATAAGTTTGTGTGACTTTTGTATCACCAGGTCCTATCCTGATTTAATTTCCTGAAAGGAACAATTCATATTTGTCAGAGTTAAATTCCATCTGCAATTTGCTTGCCAACTTCCCCATTTTCTCCAGTCCTGCTGAAGCATTTTGGCCCGAAACATCGACTGTACTTTTTTTTCCATAGATGCAGTGTGGCCTGCTGAGTTCCTCCAGCATTTTATATGTGTTCCCCACTGATCTATACTGTTGTAACTTTAGGCAAACTTTCTTCACTGTATGGTATACCATCAATTCTGGTGTCACCTTCAAACTTATTGCTCATCCCACCTACCTCCTACCCAGATCAATAAGACCTTAAGACCAAAAGGTACAGAAGTAGAATTAGGCCATTTGGGCCATCAAGTCTGCTCCATTATTTCATCATAGCTGATCTATTTTTCCTCTTAGCCTCAATCTCCTGCCTTGCCCCCCCCCCATATGCCTCCATGCCCTAACCAATCAAGAATCTATCAACCTCTGCCTTAAATATACATAAAGACTTGCCTCCATAGCTGCCTGTGACAAAGAATTCCACCGGCTTAAGAAATTCCTCCTCATCTCTGTCCTAAAAGGATGCCTGTCTACTTTGATGCTGTATCCTCTGGTCTTAGACACTCCCGTCATAGGAAACATCCTCTCCATATCCACTCTACCAAAGCCTTTCACCATTCAATAGGTTTCAGTTAGATCGCCCCTCATTCTTCTACATTCCATTGAATACAGGGCCAGAGCCATCAAATGCTCTTCATATGACAAGCTATTTAATCTTGGAATTATTTTCATGAACCTAATTTGAACTCTCTCCAGTTTCGGCAGACCCTTTCTACGCAAAGGGGCCAAAAACTGTATACAGTACTCCAAGTAAGGCTTTACCAGAACTTTATAAGTCTCAGCATTACATCCTTACTTTTATATTCTAGTCCTCTTGAAATGAATGCTAGCATCGCATTTGCCTTCCTCACCACCGACTCAACCTGCAAACTAACCACAGAACATTACAGCACAGTACAGGCCCTTCAGCCCTCCATGTTGTGCTGACCCATATTATCCTTTTTTTAAAAAAGTACTAAACCTACACTACCCCATAACCCTCTATTTTTCTTTCATCCATGTGCCTGTCCAAGAAGCTCTTAAATACCCCTAATGTTTTAGCCTCCACCACCATCCCTGGCAAGTCATACCAGGCACTCACAACTCTCTGTGTAAAAAACTTACCCCTGATATCTCCCCTAAACGTTCCTCCCTTAATTTTATACATATGCCCTCTGGTGTGTGCTATTGGTGCCCTGGGAAACAGGTACTGACTATCTACCATATCTATGCCTCTAACCTTTAGGGAAACCTGCACAAGGACTCCTAAATCCCTTTGTGTCTCAGATTTTTGTATTTTCTCTCCATTTGAAAAATATTCAACCTTTTCATTTCTTCCACCAAAGTGCATGACCATACACTTCCAAATACTGTATTCCATCTCCCACTTTTTTGCCCATTATCCTAATCTGTCTAAATTCTTCTGTAACCTCCCTATTTTCTCAAAACTACTTACCCCTCCACATATCTTCATATCGTCTACAAACTTTGCAACAAAGTCATCAATTTCATCATCCAGATCATTGACATACAAAGTAAAAAGAAGCAGTCCCAACACAAACCCCTGTGGAACACAACTAGTCACCGGCAGCCAACCAGAAAAGGTTCCCTTTACCCCAATCAGCCACTGCTTTATCCATGCTAGAATCTTTCCTGTAAAACCATGAGCTCAGAGCTTGATAAGCAGCTTGTCAAAGGCCTTCTGAAAATCCAAGAACACAACATCAACCAATTCTCCTTTGTCTATTCTGCTTGTTATTTCTTCAAAGAATTCCAACAGGTACGTCAGGCAAGATTTTTTCTTGATGAAACCATGTTGACTATGACCTATCTTACCATGAGCCTCCAAGTACCCTGAAACCTCATCCTTAATAGTTGACTCCAACATCTTCCCAACCACTGAGGTCAGACTAACAGGCCTACAGTTTTCTTTCTTCTGCCTTCTTGAAGAGTGGAGTGACATTTGCAGTTCTCCAGTCTTCTGGAACCATTCCAGAATCTAGTGATTATTGAAAGATCATTACTAATGTCTCCACAGTCTCTCAGCCACTTCTTTCAGAACCCTGGCATGTACACCATCTGGACCTGGTGACATAGCTACCTTCAGAACTTTCAGTTCCCAAAAACACTCTCTCTACTTATGGTAACTTCACTCACTTCATTACCGCTGACACCTGGAAATTTCACCATACTGCCAGTGTCTTCCATAGTGAAGACAGATGCAAAATACTTATTCAGTCCAGCTGCCATTTCATTGTCCCCATTACTACCTCTCCAGCACCATTTTCCAGTGGTCTGATATCCACTTTTGCCTCTCTTTTAAACTTTATGAATCTGAAGAAACTTTCGAATACTTTTTAATATTACTGGCTAATTACTTTCATATCCCATCTTTACCTTCTTAATGACTTTTTTAGTTGCCTTCTGTTGGTATTTAGAAGCTTCCCAATCCCCTAACTTTCCACTAATTTTTGCTCTATTATACATGCAAAAGTTTGGGCAACCTGGTCAAAATTTCTGTTACTGTGAATAGCTAAGTGATTAAAAGATGACCTGATTTCCAAAAGGCATAAAGTTGAAGATGACAAATTTCTTTAATATTTTAAGCAAGATTATTTTTTTATTTCAAACTTTTACAGTTTCAAAATAACAAAATAGGAAAAGGGCACGAAGCAAAAGTTTAGGCACCCTGCATGGTCAGTACTTAGTAACACCCCTTTTGACAAGTGTCACAGCTTGTAAGTGCTTTCTATAGCCAGCTAAGAGTCTTTCAATTCTTGTTTGGGGGATTTTTGCCCAATCTTGCCTGCAAAAGGCTTCTACTTCTGTGAGATTCTTGGGCTGTCTTGCATGCACTGCTCTTTTGAGGTCTATCCACAGATTTTCCATGATGTTTAGGTCGGGGAACTGTGAGAGCCATGGCAAAACCTTCAGCTTGTGCCTCTTGAGGTAGTCCATTGTGGATTTTGAGGTGTGTTTAGGATCATTATCCTGTTGTAGAAGTTATCCTCTTTACATCTCCAGCTTTGTTACAGACAGTGTGATGTTTGCTTCCAGAATTTGCTGGTATTTAATTGAATTCATTGTTCCCTCTACCAGTGAAATGTTCCCCGTGCCACTGGCTGCAACACAAGCCCAAAGCATGATCGATCCACCCCCTTTGCCTTTGCTCATTGCAGCCAAAAAGTTCTATTTTAACTTCATCAGTCCACAGGACTTGTTTCCAAAATGAATCAGGCTTGCTTAGATGTTCCTTTGCAAACTTCTGACGTTGAATTTTGTAGTGAGGATGCAGGAAAAGTTTTCTTCCGATGACTCTTCCATGAAGGCTATGTTTGTGCAGGTGTTGCTGCACAGTAGAACAGTGCACTACCACTCCAGAGTCTGCTTCATCTTCCTGAAGGCCTTTTGCAGTCAAATGGGGGTTTTGATTTGACCTTCTAGCAATCCTACAAGCAGTGCTCTCAGAAAGTTGTCTCAGTCTTCCAGACCGCAACTTGACCTCCTTTGTTCCTGTTAACTGCCATTTCTTAATTACATTACGAACTGAGGAAATGGCTACCTGAAAATGCTTCGCTACCTTCTTATAGCCTTGTCCTACTTTGTGGGCATCATTTATTTTAATTTTCAGAGTGCTAGGCAGTTACTTAGAGAAGCTCATGGCTGCTAATTGTTGGGACGAGGTTTGAGGAATCAGGGTACTTATAAAGCTTTGAAATTTGCATCACCTGGCCTTTCCTAACAATGACTGTGGACAAGCCATAGCCCTAACAAGCTAATTAAGGTTGAGACCTTGGTAAACGTTATCTGAGAGCTCAAATCTCTTGGGGTGCCCAAACTTTTGTATGGTGCTCCCTTCCTTTTTTTCACTCTAAAATTGTACAAAAACAATACAGTAATCTTGCTTAAAATGTTGAAAAGAATGTTTCACCTTTAACTTTATGACTTTTGGAGATCAGTTAATCTTCTACTCACTTAACTATTCACAGAAACAGAAATTTTGTCCAGGGGTACCCAAACTTTTGCATGCCCACTATATGCCCTCTTTTTGGCTTTTATTTTGGCTTTAGTTGTCTCTTCTTGCCTTTAGATTATTTCTTCCTGTTTGGGATGTATATATCATGTGCCTTTCAAATTGCTTTCAGGAATTCCAGCCATTCTGCTCTGCCATCATCCCTGCCACTGTTCTTTTCCAGTCAATTCTGGCCAACTCCTCCCTTATGCATCTGGTAATTCCCTCTTCTCCACTGTAATACTGATACTGTACATCTGACTTTAGCTTCTCCTTCTCAATTTTCAGGATGAATTCAATCATATTGTGATTACTTTCCCTTAAGGGTTGTTTTACCTTAAACTCTCTAATCAATTCTGGTTCGTTGCACAACACCCAATCCAAAATAGCTGATCCTCGAGTGCGCTCAACCACAAGCTGCTCTAAAAAGCCATCTCATTGACATTCTAGAAAATCCCTCTTGGAATTCTGCACCAATCTGATTTTCCCAATCTACCTGCATATTAAAATCCCCCATGACTATTGTATTTGGCATGCATTTTCTATCTCCCATTGTAACTTGTAGACGACATCCTTACTATTCTTTGGGGGTCTGTATATATAAACTTCCAATAGGGTCTTTTTACCCTTGCAGTTCCTTAGCTCTATCCACAACGATTCAACAACTTCCAACCCTATGTCACCTCTTTCTAATGATTTAATTTCATTTTTTATCAACAGAGCCATGCCACCCCCTCTGCCTATCCTTTCAATATAATGTGTATCCTTGGACATTAAGCTCCCAGCTACAATCTTCTTCCAGCCATGATTCAGTGATGCCTACAACATCATACATGCCAATCTGTAACTGTGCTACAAGTTCATCGACTTTATTCCATATACTGTACAGTGCACATTCAAATATAACACCTTTAGTCCTGTATTAATCTTTTTGATTTTGACTGCCTTTTATGTTGCAACTCATCCTGTTGACTGCAATTTTGCCTATTATCAGCTTTTCCGTGCTAGAGATCTCAATACACATTGCCTCTGTTGTAAACCAACTATCTCAGCCTCAGTACTATCACTCCAGTTCCCATACCCCTGCCAAATTAGTTTAAATACACCCAAACAACTCTACCCAACCTGCCCCGAAAGATATTGGACCCACTTGGGTTCAGGTGTAACCCATCTCTTTTGTACATATCTTACCTTCCCCAGAAGAAATCCCAATGATCCATAAATCTGAAACCCTGCCCCCTGCACCAGTTCCTCAGCCACATTCTGTAAAAACTCAGTGCTACAGAAACTCCAAAGACCTTATCCATGGGAGAAGAAGGATCTTTGATGGGCTGCACCTTGAAAGACTGGCCCAGGACAGAGAACTCTAGCAAGCTGCTGTCAGTGGCTCATGACCCACCAGTGGGGGAGGGAGAGAGGGAGAGGAGGGGGAGGAGGAGGAGGAAAATGTTGGTCTATATTGCTTGAATGATTAAAGTTAAGAGAAGGGAGCTTATCTTGCCACTGGTGAGGCCGCCACTGGAGTACTGTGTGCAATTCTGGTTTTCTTACTTGATGAAAGATACTAGTAGGCAGCACAGAGAAGGTTCACCGGAGATGAGGGGGTTAGCATATAAGGAGACACTAAGTCACCTGGGACTATAATCGCTCAAATTCATATGACTGAGACGGGATCCTAAAATTATGAAAGGGATAGAAAAGATGGAGGCAGTAATGGTGGTTTCATTAGTAGATGAGACTAGAATTATGGACATAGCCTCAAGATTCCGGGGAATAGGTTTAAGATGGAGATGAAGGAGAACAGCTTTTTCCAGAGAGCAATGAATCTGCAGAATTCTCTTCCCAGGGAAGCAGTAGAAACTACCTCATTAAATATATTTAGAACATAGTTAGCTAGGTTTTGTTTAGCAGAGTAATTAACGATTATGTGGAAAAGGCAACATAGCTGAAGCTGAGTTCACAGCCATATCAGCCATGACCTCATTGAATATGGAACAGGTTCAATAGGCCAGATACAATAGAAAATAGACAGTAGGGGGCAAGAGTAGGCCATTCACTGTGATCATGGCTGATCATACACAATCAGTACCTTGTTCCTGCCCTCTCCCCATATCCCTTGACCCCGCTATCTATAAGAGCTCTATCTAACTCTCTCAGATGGCTGACTCCTGCTCCTATTTCTTGGGTTCTTGTGTAAAAACCATGCTCACTATCCCTAATATGCCTTTATCTTTCCAAATACAAATAAAACCTGTCACTCAGAATCCCTAGCAATATCTTTCCCACCCCATGGTGCATGGCTCAGGGCTCACCAGTCTGAAGTTCCTGGTTTATTTCTGCTGCCCTTCTTAAATAAAGGAACAATATTAGCCAACCTCCTCTTCACGTACCTCACCTGTGGCTAACAAAGACACAAAAATCTCTGCCAACCCCTTTGCTCCTTCATTTAATATCCTCACGTACATTTGACCAGGCTCTGTGATTTATCGACTTTTATGGGTTTCAAGACCTCCATCACCACCTCCTTTGTCATGTCAATATGCTCCAGGATATCACTGTGCCTTCCCCTGAACTCACTGACACCCATGTCCTTCTTCACAATTAATATTCATTTAAGATATTGCCCATTTCCCTTGGCTCCACACACAAATTACCACACTGACCTTTACGGAACATCCTTTCTCTCTAATCACTCTTTCGCTCTTAATAAACAGAATCTTTTAGGATTATTCCTAATCTTATCTAGCAGGGATATCTCACAGTCCCTTTATGTCCTCCTAATTTCCTACAATCACTGATATAGATTCAGAATGACCTATCACATTTTCTGCAAACAAAACTACAATGCTGGGTATGCTATTATTAAAAAATTGTGTTATTATTTACAATGTTTAATGAACAGGGACTAGTTCTTACCTGGTACTCATCAACAACAGTAAACGTGTATTCATGTCTTGCTATAATATGGTGGCAATTCTGACATATGTCTGAAAGAACACAAATGATGCAAATTGAGGTTGTTCAGCAGTGCAGTTAAGGATGATATATAATAAAGGCCTCTATATGCATTATTTAAGTATATATAAATAACTTCCTAAATAGATAAATAAATAACTGTATAATAAGGGCCTCT
Organism: Hypanus sabinus; assembly: GCF_030144855.1. Classification (NCBI taxonomy): domain Eukaryota; kingdom Metazoa; phylum Chordata; class Chondrichthyes; order Myliobatiformes; family Dasyatidae; genus Hypanus; species Hypanus sabinus. Next base: position 130,771,656 of record NC_082707.1, read on the forward strand.
ATATGCATCAGTAAATTACAAAGGCAAATCATAAACAATTGTCTTATATCTAAGGATCAAATTAGTGCCTTGGAATCTCTCTGGTTACTTGCTGAGAACATCACAATAATTTTACTATTTTGAGTTTTTGTTTTGCAGGTGATGATATATTAAACACTTTCAGTAAGTACAAATAATACAGATCACCTATTAAAGAACTGTTAATAGTCACTGCAGAATATAATGGTTTTCATGGAGTGTCAATCAAAAATAATTACAGGAAAATATTAATTTATTTCACAATATCTAGATCAATATTTTTCTCTTCTATGTCGCTTCAAGCTGTAAAAAGAAATCTGCAATGAAAAATCGAAGTTTATGTCATTCAGCTAATTCTGGGATCTTCAAATTTTAAATAAGACACCAATGCTAATTCAACAAAAGCTTAAAACAGGTTACTATCTCAATTCAAACAGGTGGAATCTCGAACAGCTACATCAGCATGCCTTTACATTCTATTATTTCAGTGCTCTGGATCTATAAATTCCATTTTGTAAATCCAGACAAATGTATATAATGCATTCAATACAGCAAATTCTCGCTTATCCTGTATTCATTCATCTGGAATACTCATGCAACCTGAGCTTAGCAGAGAATTTTATTTCAAGCATTCTGCAAAAGGAGTGTGAAAAGATGCTTTCAGTTTATTTTCATTTACACATTTGGGTGTGCAGTTACAGCATGTTCAGCAGCAATACTCTCTGAGGATTTGGCCCTTCATGTAATGGTAAGTACCAGTCATCCACTTACTTTCATTGCATTTTATATTTATATTGTTTCATAAAAAATATAGAATTGCATGTAAAATATTATTTAAAAGGATAAGTAAATGATGTATAGCACTTTTAAGGTTGATGCATGGCATACTTAGTGTAATGGTCCACCAGAATTTCTTCGAGTAATTCTCATGCGATCAGTATTGCAACCCCACTCCCCACTGATTGCTGAGAGTACATTGTAATAGCAAGAATTTAACAAGAGTACACTGGATACTAGAGTTCCCAAGTAAAGATTGCAAACATTTTTCTCCACCCTCTTTAATTCTTCTTAAAAGGAAAATTTAAGGGAAACCTGTTTCTAGTGTTATTGCATAAGAATTGCGCTATTTAAGCATAACGTTCAAATACTTTTGGCCACTTTTGGGTATCTTTTTCAATGTTTGAAAATTTAACTTCAACTTGAACTGAAGATTTACAAGCCAGTAACTTACGGTCATATGTAACAATTTCTTCTCCGTCATCATCATCCTGGGTTCTATTAGTAATCAGCACAAAGTCTCTTTTACTGCACTTAGCACAACCCACATAATTCAGTAGATAGGAGCCATTCTCTAAGCATGTGTTACCCTGTTTGGAAAGAAAACAGAGTGAGCTTACAGAAGGACCTTTTATAAGTTTAACTGTTGTTTCATTATAAATATCTTTGCTACATGCAGGTCTCCATCAGAAAAACTATACAGAACACTGTCACTCCATTCCACTAACAGCTACTAAGAAGGTGAAACAAAGGAGATAACAATTTTCTTAATCTTACAAGCCTACAAGTCTGAGACAGCAAGTCAAGGATTCAGTTTGAGGAAGAGAACCCATATAAGCCCAGTGCTTGAATGAAGAACTTCCACAGCAATGTCATTGTTATTGGTACGGACTCAAAGGAGAAAATAATATGGCTAAAATTAACAAAAATAAATATACTTAATTCTGTCACAATTTCAAAGTTGATGCAGGGAAACACATTTATCAGTTTAAGAAATGCAAACCACTGAAAGCAGAAAGTTGATAAAAACAAAGTAACAGAGATTCTTGGACTCCAATTAGATTATGAATCAACAGTTAAACTGCATTCCCAATTTTATGAGGATTATCTAGACCTTGGAGAGGGTGCGCAGGAAATTTATTAGGAGATGAGGGATTCCAATTAAGTGAAGACCCCAGAAAAAACTGAGAGGTTCTGCTTTCCAGCATAAGAAGAGCAGAATCACCAAACATTTTCAGAATAATGATGGTTTTGTGAAGATAGGCAGGAGGTAAAACAATTTCCATTGGTATGAAAAGTAGAAGATAGGCAAATGAACCAGAGGTATGATGTGAGCTTAAAAAAAAATTATTTTTACAAAGTAGAATGCCCTGCCTAAGTGATGAAGTATTTAATACGGAATTAAACAAATGACGCCCATGGGGAAATAGCAGGGGACTGGGACTAATTGAAAAGCTGCCATGAAGACCAGTTAGATTTTGACAAGTGATTGGCCGTTCACTTGTCATAAAAATGCTGCCTTTGAGTGTACACAAATTCTTGCACAGTGGAGCTATTCACATGGGCAACTTTAACAACTTGCAATTATAATGTGTTCATTGAGTTAACTTTGTAAGTATGTAACTAAATATTTGACATTAAGCTTCAGAAGAAGGTATACACAAAAGGGATGAGAGTGAAGTTGATAAAGTGGATCACTAGGTACAGTGCTGGGGAGTAAAACCTGATGCATTTGAAGTGAACACCAGACTGTGGTTGATCCTCTGCTTAAAAAAAAGATTTAATTTGCAGCCACCAGTTGTTTTGTATGCAGTGTTGCACATGAACAACCAGGTTCAATTTAATTGCCTTCATAAAAATTCAGGATGATTTGTTGGGAGGGGAATAAGCTGATACAGAACTAGTCTTCGAAAGGCAATTGTAAAATGATGTGGGGAGGGGGACAGATTGAGAAATGAGGTTAGGAAATAATTTGGAAATTAGTGTACAAGTTCCCATCCAAAATTCCAGCAGCAAACACAGAAATCTCAGCTAGCATACGGTGAAGAGTTGTAATGAAGATTTCGGCCTCTACCACCTCTTCAGGCAATTAGATCCAGACCCCAGGTACCCTGTGTGATAAAACCCTTTCCTTACTTTCTTCTAATCTTTTACCCAGACACCTTAAAGGATTCACGAGGAAATCTGCAGAAGCTGGAAATTCAAGCAACACACACAAAATGCTGCCTGGCCTGCTGTGTTTCACCAGCATCCTCTCCAGCACAATATGATGACCATAAGTACAAACAATATTCTAGCTAAGCTAGTCTTGCTTATAATTCTACCACAACCTGTCTGCTCATATATTCTATAGCTCAACTAGTAAAGAATCCCTCTGGTGTTTACTTCAGTGCCTTATCAACTATCCTGTTTTATTTAAGCAGTTGTGGACATAGAATCTCTTTCTTCTACCGCACCACTCAATTTCCTACGTATTGTACATTTCCTTGTTTTATTGCACCCCCTCAAATGATGTACCTGACATTTCACTGGAAAGAATTCCATTTGCCTTTTTTTTTGGCTCAATTAACCATGCCATCTATAAAGCTGTGTTCCTCACTGTCAAGTATATGGTCAGAACTTTTGGAGAGAGAGAGAGAGAGAGAGGATGGATTGACAGTGTATATAATCTACAATTTACTGCTCTGGGTGGAGGTGAATCCGGGATCTATTTCTGTCAATTGCAATCTGTCATTTTACAATTTTCCCCATCTACAACTGTCAAAAGTTTCCTCGATTACCTAAAACAAAATGGCTTTTACTGTCATCTTTGCTTGGCCATTTTCTCCACTTGGTTTGTAAATGCACTCAAAATAGCCTTGCAGCAATGACATAACATTATTTGACACATCACTGTTTCCAATTTGTCACCTGCTGTTACCTTGACTATGCCATCCACAAATGTGGTATCAAATTCTACGTGCACACAGCACTTTTACTTTATTATTGATGGATGCACAGGTAAAAGTAAATTTACCCTACAGTTGTTACAATTGCTTTCCAGTAGCAGCAGGTTTAAACACAAAGAAAGTTATAACATAGACTGATAATGTGACACAACTAGATGGTTCAAGTGTCACTGAAAATGACAGAGAGATTCAAAAAGCAATGATGCTTCATGCTATCATTTACAATGGATGTCAGGCTTCTCCTTTTATGCAGGGGTGTTCGTTTCCATTCTGATGACTGTAACTCAACATTGGGCAACACCAACAGCCTAAGAGAGAGCTAGCATCTGAGAAATCAATCTTTGTTGTCCTTGACATTTTCCCACACAGGCCATAAACTCCATTATACCCTCCCACTATATCCAAACAGTTAAGGTACATGACGGAATCGTCTAGCATCATAAAATTGGAAAAGTTTCTTATATGGTCAGCCTAGGTGCCATTCAAACTGGAAAGGATGATGGGAAATTGGGCTAATGGTGAAGACAGCTTGAAATCATGTTAAGAGAAATAAAGCATTAATTAGGTTTAGGAAGTGTTTAGATTGTAAGACATAGCAAGCTGGAGGAGCAGAGACAAATAGAAATTGAAGTGCAGGAGAGCTGATCATAAGGTAAGTGGAGTCATGACATAAACACAAGGTCCTACAGTATAGCACCAAAGAGCAGAGAGAACAGAGAAAGTGGCTATCAAGCAAATGACGGACAAGTCCCAGCTCTCAGGAAATGAAAGGCAACTTCCACAGAGAAAATTGCCATTGAAATACTGTGAACTTGTAAAATCTGCACATAACTATTGCAACATAATACTATAAATTACTGGAAGTTTTTGAGTCAGTAGAGCATAGTTGAGCTCTCCGGGTGTTGATTTTGCTCAACACTTTTGATTTAGTTATTTGAAATTACTTTGTGGAAACTCGTTAAATGTAATCTCAGAGTTTGTCTTTTAAAATGCAAACAAGTAGCCAGGATTCTTGTCTCCTGGAATGTAAGTATTCAAACTCAAATTCAAGTTTATTGTCAATCAACTGAGACAATCTGGACCAAGATGTACAACACAGTACACATAACTCAAACACGTAACACATAAAGTAATATTACCACAAATAAATTATCAAATAATAGGGTGTACATAAAATACATGTTAAAAAGTAAGCAATATAACGCTATTGATGCTTCATACATGATGAGACCTGGGTGGAGGCAGGGAGTTCAGTTCTCTTACGGCCTGGGTTAGAAGCTGTACTACAGAAGCCCTTGCTTATTGGTTGGGGGGTGGAGGGGGGGTGTCAAAGGAATTGTTGGACAGATGGGAGGGATCATTGACAATGCTAAGAGTCCTGCATACACAGCCTTCCTGATAAATAAAATGCAATGCATTTGGAATTGAGTGTTTGGTGAAATGCATGTGAGAGTCTACAGACTGTTTTTCAAGTTCACTGTGTTGGGCTCCGCCTTGCAAAGAGGAGGTGATGGAAGAATTCTGTTGGTACTTCTAATGAAGAAGTGAACAGGGAAGGGTTAAGAAAGATTTAGTGGACACTGTATTGGATGGTGTTGGAACAAGATTGGATACAAGTCACACCACTGATATTGAAACAATGGAAATGAAACTAGACTACTGGATCATGGAAAACAGTGTGCACATGTAACATCAATGGAATTGGTTTATTGGGAGGATGGAAAGTTTTACCAAACTACCAACAGTGTAATAATGCCATGATTCACAAATGAACTCAGTCTATTGACTTATCAGGAACAAAATGGGAACTCTTTCTTGTTAAATTTAACATCACCTTTGAGGGTAAAGTAGAATGACACAGAAGATCACATGAGGTAACTGAAGCATTGAGTGAAATCGCTATGCTTCAGGAACAACTTTCTCTCCTCTGCTATCAGATTTCTGAATGGACAGTAATCCCATGAACACTACCTCAGTATTTGTCCACTTGCGTTTTTTACTTACTTAATTTTATATTTTACATATACTTACTGTGATTTAGTTTACTTGTTTGTATTGCAATGTATTACTGCAGAACAACAAATTCCACAACATATGCCAGTGATATAAAACCTGATTCTGCCTCTGAGTCATTGAGTAATTGTATTTTTTGTAATGGGGGCATTTGCATTGAAGATTGTTGTTCTGTATAAAGATCTTTTTAAAGTGACCTCTACAAGATTAAATGTTTCATGATCAAAAGGGCAGATATTGTGATAATATGGCAGTATTTAGCACATCCACACATCCAAGTATGGTTTAGTTTGTTAATAATATTCATTAATTTTTAAAATCAGGTACTGAGAAAGCTAAAATATATTGCCTAATCAATGAATGAACATCGTAATGACTATGTGAGAGAAAACCATTGGAGTCAAAGGTGCTGAATTGAACAAAGGGACTGAGCGGTTAAAAGAACATTTCATGTACAATGACCTAAGGAACGGATTGGAAAGATAACATTGCTTGAAGGAACAAATATGAATTAATTACTTTACTCACTTTACACTTATGATTGTGAGGCTAAGCACAATGCAATTGTTAAGTTGGTAGAATCAAAGGTGGTGACAAATTCTAGACTGTATCACCGTCTGGTATGGGGTGAGGGGGGGCCTACTGCACAGGGTCAAGGTAAACTGCAGAGAGTGGTAAAATTAGTCAGCTCCATCGTGGGTACTAGTGTCTGTAGGCATCTTCAAGGAGCAATGCTTCAGGAAGGTGGTGTCATCATTAAGAACCCCCACCACCTAGGATATGCCCTCTTCTCATTGTTACCATCAGAAAGGAGGTACAGAAGCCTGAAGGCACTCACTCAGTGATTCAAGAAGAACTTCTTCCCCTCTGCCATCCGATTTCTAAATGGACATTGAACCTCACTACTTTTTTAAAAATTTAACTACTTAATATACATATATACTTACTGTAATTCAGGTTTTTCCATATTTATCATGTATTGTAATGTACTGCTGCCACAAAGTTAACAAACTTCATGATATATGCTGGTGAAGTTAAACCTGAGTCTGAAATTAGCATATAGGAGGGGGATCGAAAATCTGGCTGAGTGGCGCCATAACAACAACCTCTCACTCAATGTCGGCAAACCAAAGAAATGATTATTGACTACAGGAGAAGGAAACAGAGGGACAATGAGACAGTCCTCATAGGGCGATCAGCAGTGGAGAGGGTCAGCAACTTTAAATTCCTTGGTGTTATCATTTCAGCGGATCTGTCCTGGGTCCAGCATGCAAGTATCATTACAAGGAAAGCATGACAGCACCTCTGCTTCACTGAAAGCTTTCAAAGATTTGGCATGTTATCTAAAACTTTAACAAGCTTCTATAGATGTGTGGTACAGAGTATATTTATTGGTTCATTATGGCTTGATAGGGAAACACCATCGCTCTTGAACAAAAATGCCTACAAAAAGCAGTGAATACAGTCTAGTCCATCCATAATGGGTAAAGCCCTCCCCACGATTGAGCACATCTACTTGGAGCGCTGTCACAAGAAAGCAGGGACCCCCACCATCAAGGCCATACTCTCTTCTTGCTGCTGCCATTAGGAAGGAGGTACAGGAGCTTCAGAACCCACACCATCAGGTTCAAGAACAGTTATTACCCCTGAAATACAAGACTTGTGATCCAAAGGGGTTAATTTCACTCACCCCAACACTGAAATGTTCACACAACCTATGGACCCACTTTCAAGGACTCTTTATCTCATGTTCTCAATAGTTATTTAGTTATTGCTTATTGATTGATTGATTGATTCAGTATTTAAATAGTTTGTTGTCTTTTACACATTAGTTGTTTTTTCATCTTGTGTGTGGTCTTTCACTGCATCTTTTGTGTTTCTTTGTACTTACTGTGAATGCCCACAAGACAATGAATCTCATGATTATATATAATGACGTATATGTACTTAGATAATAAATTTACTTTGAACTTTGAGATATGAAGAATAGGTATGAAGCTGAGTTGCCATGCAAATTGGGAAAGAGCGATGGGGAACAGGCCCAATATTGAAGGTAGTTTAAAAGAGCTTGAGAAGAGTTTAAACTGTACGATATAGCTAGCAGGAGTACAGATTAAAAAAAAATGCACTTGGAAAGCAGGCTGCACAGGAGAAATGATAAGATAAGCAGAGTCACAACAGAAAGACACCACTATAAATTAGAGTACTAAACTGTAAAGGGAAAGGGCTGTGTGGCAAATAAAGGTGAAATCTCAATTGTTGAGAAACTCGCCACTGTTGAGAGTTTTGTGTGGTGTCCCAATCTGAACCAACAAAAAGGCAACTGGGTTCCAATTGAAAACCAAATTAAGGGAATCAGAATCAGAATTGTTGCTTCCTTGTGCTGTGAAATCTTTTTTTTGTCTCCACAGTTCAGTGCAAGACAAAATTACTTTAACTTTCAAAACATAAACTGTGCAAAAGACAAATAACAAGGCAGTGCCCATGGATGTTATGGTGGAGGAGGGGAAGACACTGCTTCTGAAACATGAGTATGGGTCTTCAGGCTCCTGTACCTCCTCCCTGATGAAACATGAAAAAAGCATGTGAAGGTCTTTAATGACTGGGATGCTGCCTTCTTTAGCACTGCCTTTGAAGACATTCTTAATAGTGGAGAAATTTGTGCTCATGATGAAACCATCTGAGTCTACAAGCCTCTGCAGCCTCTTTCATATCTACAAAACGGAGTCTCCATATTAGGTTGTGATCAACCAGTCTTTGGTGGCATATCAAATCTGTTCAAACTGCTAATGAAATATAGCTGCTGGTGTGCCTTCTTAGTGATTTTATCAACATGTTGGCACAGGATAGATCCTCTGAGATGTTGGCACTCCAGAACCTGAAGCTTCTGATCATTTCGACTGCTGAGGATTGCTGTGTGCCCTCTGAACTTCCCCTTTCTGAAATCCACAATCAGTTCTTTGGTCTTGTAGCTGTTCAGTGCAAGATTGTCACTGTGCAGGCCAAACACACATATTCCTCCATCGGTATGTCAATATTCAACCTGGATGACACTTCATACTCATTTCTACCAGCTGCAAGCTGGTGACACAGTAGTGTTCTCAAAACATTCTTGAACACATAGATTCAAAAAGAAGTACATATCAGACATTCTGGTACTGGGAAAGTTCATCTGCACTGAACATCCATGAGCTGGTACAGGTGTAGCAGACTTTGGTCTGACTGTGTACATTGTTTGGGAGTGTGTGAGATTAAATGAGTGTGAGTGTGAGAAAGACACTTGGTTGGTTTGGCCTGTAACATTCTTTTATCCTATTTTAAATTTTGGTCGTGGCTGCTTATATAACTTGTGTTTGGTTGCCTTACAGGGTCACAAAGGAATTTTTTTCTGGCTTATCCCTTATTCTGGGTGGCTGGTTTTCTTGCCTTTGCAGAGGCAGTTCGCTAACACTAGCAGGAAGAGAGGTGCTTAGCGTGTTGTTCAAAGAAAAAAGCAAACTGATAATTAGAATAGTGGCACAGTTGCTGCAAGTCCAACAAGGCGGGACTAAAAGTTGCTTCACGGTACAATTTACCAGTGGAGAGAGCTGAGTTTACTAACTTTGGCAAGGAGGCACAGCTGAGTAGTGGGTAAAGCTTTTGTAGTGGTTGAGTAAAAAGTCACCAAACGACAGCTAATTAAATAAAGTAAGGGAGATGCAGGATCAGGTGATGAGCTGTAGCTGCATGATTTGGGAGCTGGTAGACCCCATTGTGGTTCCCCATTTTGTTGGCTGCTCGAGGAACTCACGCTCAAAGTTGATAACCTGGAATCTGAGCTTCAAACCCTGCGGTACATCAGGGAGGGGGAGAGTTGCCTGGATTCTCTGTTTCAGGAGGCAGTCACACCCATTAGATTAGCTGCCTCAAATTCAGTCTGTGATCAGAGATAAGAGGGTGTGACTGCAAGTGAGGCAGATAGTGGGATCCAGGAGGCAGTGTTGGAGGAGCCTCGGCCCTTGAGCTTGTCCAGCAGGACTGAGATTCTTGCTCCCTGTGTGGATGAGAGTGGGAGCTGTCAGAAGGATGAGCAAGTCTAACTGTGGCACCATGGTTCCGGGAGCCATCAAAGAGGGGGGAGAGAAGAGAAATGAAGTGGTAATTAGGGACAGTATAGTCAGGGGGATGGACAAAGTTTTCTGTTGCAGGGATAGAGTGTCCCAAAGGCTGTGTTGCCTGCCTGGTGCCTGGGTTCAGGACATCTTACGTGACCTGCTGAGAAATTTGCAGTGGGAGGGAAAAGATCCAGTTGTCGTGGTCCACATGGGTATCAATAATGTAAGTAGAATGTGGAAAGGGGGTCTGCTGAGGGAATTTGAGCAGCTAGAGACTAAATTAAAAAGCAGAACCAAAGAGGTGGTCATCTCTGGATTACTACCTGAGCCATGTGCAAATTGGCACAAGGTTAAGAAGATTAGAGAGGTAAATGTATGGCTCAAGGATTTATGAGGGAGAAGAGGGTATGAATTCATGGGAAACTGGCACCAGTGTTGGGGAAAATGGGAGCTGTTCCATTGGGATGGGTTCCACCTGAACCATGATGGGACCTGGATCTTGGTGAATTGCATAACTGGGGCTGTGGACAGGGCTTTAAACGAGCGGTGGGAGGTGGGTTCAACAGATTGGAGAAGTAGGGATAAAGTAAAAGAGAGAAGTGTGGATAAAGATAAAGTAAAGGCAAAAGTTAAAAAAGAGAAAAGTAAGGGTGGAGTGCAGAAAAGTCAAGTGCATAGGAGACAAAGATTACTAGATTTTAAAGGCACGATGAATGGAAGGGCAATTTATCTGAATGCCTGTAGAGTTCATAACAAGGTCAGTGAACTTGTGGCAGAAATCAGTATAAAAGGGTATGATTTAGTGGCCATCACAGAAACACGGTTGCAATGTGGCAAGGATATCAGGTAATACGGAAGGATAGGCAGGAAGGTAAGGGAGGTGGGGTATGCCCTTAATTAAGATGAAATCAGGGCAATAGTGGAAGACAATATCAAAATCTAAGGAGCAGAATGTTGAATCCATCTGGCGAGAGATTAGGAATAGTAAAGGGAAAAAAAAAATCACTGGTGGTTGTTGTCTACAGGCCACTGAATAATAACATTACAGTGGCACAGGCAATAAACCGAGAAATATCTAAGGCATGTAAGAATGGAACAGCAATTAACATGGGGGACTTTAACTTGCACATAGATTGGGTGAATCAGGTTGGTTGAGGCAGTCGAGGAGGACTTCATAGAGTACTTGCATGATAGCTTTCTTGAACTGGATGTTACTGAACCTACAAGGGAACATACTATCTTGGATCTGGTCCTGTGCAATGAGACAGGTAAAATTAGCAATCTTGTAGTTAGGGATCTTCTTGTAAAGAGTGATCACAGTATGACTGAGTTTCTCATACAAATGAAAGGTGCAGTAGTTTGATTTTAAACCAGTATATTATGCCTAAAAAAGGGAGATTACAATGGATAGTGGAAGGAGTTGGATAGTGTAGACTGGGAACACAGGCTATATGGTGGGACAGTTGAGGAACAGTGGAAGACTTTCAAAGAGATTTTTCACGATGCTCAACAAAAGTATATTCCAGTTAAAAGCAAGGACAGTAAGGATGGGGAGAGCCAGCCTTGGACAACTAAGAAAATAAAGGAAGGCATCAAACTAAAAGCTCGTGTGTACAAAGTCGCCAAGAGTAGTGGGAAACTGGAAGATTGGGAAAACTTTATAAGTAACAAAGAACGACTAAGCGAACAATAAAGAAAGGGAAGCTAGATTATGAAAATAAACTAGCACAAAATATAAAAACGGATAGTAAAAGTTTTTATAATTACATAAAGTGGAAAAAGGAGGCCAAAGCGAACACAGGTCCCTTGGAAGACAAGAATGGGGAATTGATATTGGGAAATGAGGAAATGGCCGTAGTTTCGAACACTGAAGAGAGATTTTATGGATGTGATGGGAGGTGAGGATCTTGATACAATAGCTGTCACTAAAGAGGTAGTGCTGAGCAAACTTATCGGCCTAAAGATAGACAAGTCCCCTGGTCCTGATGGAATGCATCCCAGGGTACTGAAAGAAATGGCAGAGGTTGTAGTTGAGGCTTTGGTGATAATTTACCAAAATTCTCTGGACTCTGGTCAGACCCCAGATGATTGGAAGGCGGCAAATGACATGTCACTGTTCAAAAAAAGATGTAGGCAAAAGGCAGGTAATTATAGACCCGTTAGTTTAATATCTGTAGTTAGGAAAGTGCTTGAAGCTATCATTAAAGAAGAAATAGCGAGGCATCTATTAAGAAATGGATGCATCAGGCAGATGCAGCATTGATTCAGCAAAGGCAGGGTCCAGTTTGACAAACTTACCAGAGTTCTTTGAGGATATAACAGGCACAGTGGATAGAGCGGAACAGATAGACATTATTTAATTGGTTCTCCAGAAATCTTTCGATAAGGATATAAAAGACTTGGCCACAAAATAAGGATGCATAGAGTTGGGAGTGATGCATTAGCATAGATAGAGAATTGGTTAACTAATCGAAAGCAGAGTGACACAGGGTTGGTGCCGGGCCCGCAACTGTTCATAACATACGTTAACCATCTGGAAGAGGGGACCGAGGCTATCAAGAGGCAAATGAAATGTTGGCATTCATTGCTAGAGGGATTGAATTTAAGAGCAGGGAGGTTATGCTGCAACTGTATAGGGTCCTACTGAGGCCGTATCTGGAGTACTGCATACAATTCTGGTCTCCTTACTTGATAAAAGAAAAACTGGCTTTGGAGGTGGTGCAGAGGAGATTCACCAGGTTGATTCCAGAGATGAAGGGGTTAGACTATGAGGAAAGATTGTGTCGCCTGGGACTGTACTCACTGCAATTCAGAAGGATGAGAGGAGATCGTACAGAAACATATAAAATTATGAAAGGAGTAGATAAGATAGAAGCGGGAAAGTTGCTTCCACTGCTAGGTGAGACTAGAACTAGGGGACATAGCTTCAAGATTCAGGGGGGGAAAGGGAGTAAATTTTAGATGGAGATGAGGAGGAACTGCTTTTCCCAAAAGTGGTGAATCTGTGGAATTCTCTGCCCAATGAAGCAGTGGAGGCTACCACAGTAAATATAGTCAAGACAATGGTGGATAGATTTTTGCATGGTAGGGGAATTAAGGGTTGTGGGGAAAAGGCAGGTAGGTGGAGATGAGTTCATGGTCAGGTCAGCCAGCCATGGTCTTATTGAACGGCAGAGCAGGCCAGCCAACCCCAACTGGCCTACTCCTGCTCCTATTTCTTATGTTCTTATGAACACTACCTCTTTAATCATCTTTTGCACTACTAACTTATAGTAATTTTTATAACTCACACTGTAATGCCGCCACAAAACAAATTTCACATCATAAGGCACTGATAATAAATCTGACTCTGATTTATATTTGCAATCCATAGTTGTGAAGTACATTAACTACTAAACCCTACTTCAACAAACACTTGAGTCATCTTCAATCCTGCCATTATAATTTGTTTCATGATCATGAAACTGGGTACCATTATAGTTGGGAAACTGACCATGATTAGCTTAATTCTCAAACTGCATACTTATAAGTTTTTTCCCACTTTCCAGCTTCATGATTTGCTGAGTGAGATTATCAATTTATCCTGAATCAAGGATGGTCTTATGCTGTGTCCACCTGATGCGAAACTCGCGACCAGGTATTTAAGATCATTCTATGCAATATACTTCCATCTTATTTCAGAGGGCATTGAGGCCAATCCTAAAGGTGGAAAGAATGCACAACTCATCAGTACTCTTAATGTCTTCAACCATCTCCACATTCAAAAAAAGAATGTGCACAAATGTGCAGTGTGACTTCAGAGCACTGTCAAAAGTAATTAATTTAAAATCTCTGTGATTAAACCAAAAATGACCCAAAGCTGAGTTCAATGCACTATTACTCATACTAGTTCAGGCAGGACTACTGCTATTATTAATGCCAAAACCAACCACTTTAGTCTGTGGCTGACAGAGCAGATCGTCATACTGAGCTGTGATGACACACACGACTAAACAATCTGCAGCAAAGTTGCACCTACATAGAGAGATCTGACAACCACAGAACCTTTGCCAGGTCACTGAAGTTTATGAGATTGAATTTCTATTCACATTGCCCTCAGGAATCCATTTAGGACAGCACATCATGCCTCTGTCACAAAGTTCAATAAAATAGTTAACAGATGCAACAAGTGATCTGGCTGCTGACATGGTTCTGAGTCTTGGTCTAGCTAAAACAGTTATGTCAAGGATCTGAATGGATAACACCAAAATAGTCTTCGCAGATGTTTCCAAATCCAAATAGTAAGTCAATGCCAATAACCTTGCATTGACAATGAGCCTGACATAAACGATTACTCGCAATTTTCAACCTGAGAGATTTTTAAGACCTGTCAGTGAACCATGGGAAGGTTTAAAACTAAGTTACCAGCTGCAACTTTTTGTCATAACATAACCTGTTCTCCGTTTTTCTGAGCACGCTGGCAGTACATTAACCCCAAATTCATCATTAACATAGTAATCATCAGCGGGGGGGGGGGGGGGGGGCAGTCATCTCTCGCTGACAATCCAGCTTCCTGTCCCGATCCCACAAACTCCACCTCAACTCTTCAGAGCAGCGCCATCCTCTTGGTGGGGATACTGTACTACCCCTCCCCATTTCCCCCGCGCCTCTCACCCGGTCCGGGTACTCCCTCAGCACGCAACCCACACACATCACCGGTGCTTCTCGGGCTCCGGGCGCCGCGGGCTTCCGATTTCGGAGCGACCGTCGCATGCTAGTGACCTCAATCGGGGGGCGGCCAATCGGCGCGCGCCAGCCCCGCGCTGGGAGGAGTCCACTGTGGCCGTTAGGAAACATCGGCCCTTCTCAGCAATCAGCTTATTTCTTTTAAAAAATCGATGAACATTTTGTTCATAATATTATACCAGGTAATTTATGACACAATGTGAAGAAATCCCTGCCCTTCAACGTACACCATTTTGCTAAGAACTTACACAGCAAATGGTAGCGCTCTGGAGATTGTTGAAGAGGAACCACGGGGTACAAATATGCACAACTCCTTAAAAGTGGAGGGAGGCTAGTAAAGAAGGTGTTAGGAACGCTTGCCTTCATTAGTCAGGAGTCTGGGTATAAGCAGTTGAACATCAGATTATAACTGAACAAAGCACTTGTGCGCTTTCACCAACAATGCGCGAATTTCTGCCCACCCAGCGACAGGAACAATGCCATTAAGCTTGAAAAGGTGCAGAAAAGATTGTCACAGTCTTTTCCCCAGGTTAAAGGAGCCTGGGGGAAGGGCAAAGGTGAGCGGAATCATTTGAAGTGAATGTGATGGGCAACTTTTTCCTCACAGAGAGTGATGGATATTTGGAACAAGCTTCCAGAGGAAGTGGGAGAGATGGGTACCATTACAATGTCTAAAAAAAATCATTTGGACAAGCATATGGATAGAAAAGGAATAGACTATTTAAATACAGGCAAATGGAACTAGGTCAAGTAAGCAATTTGGACAGTATGGATGAGTTGGGTGGTAGGGCCTGCTTCCGTCCCGACTGGGCTCATCCAGAAAATTAATATACAAGGGATCCACAGTTACTTGACTGGATTCAGTACTGGTTTGTCCTTTGAAGGTGGAGGGATTTGGTTGATGGCCCTTATTCTGGCTATAAGTTTGAGACGTACAGTGTTCTGCATGATCCATTCTGCAACCTCTGCTGTTTGTGATAAGTATTCATGAGTAAGATAAAAATGTGATGCTTGTGCATAATGTTTAAGATTGCCAAATGATACAGTAGGATATAGATCGACTAGATGAAAACCACAGCAGATGAAATGGCAAGTGTGAGACTTTGAGAGATCAAATGTAAAGTGCACAGTTAAATGCAGGACCCTGAACAGCTTTAATGGACAGAGGGAACTTTGGCCCATGCCCATAGCTCCCTGAAAGTGACCACACTAGAAGGGTCTTAAAGAAGGCATATGGCATGCTGCCTTTATCGGTCAAGGCACTGAGTTCAAAAGTCAGGAAGTTATGTTGCAGCTTTATGAAACTGTTTAGGTCATATCTGGAATATTGCATTCAATTCAGCATCCACCCCCCCCCCCATTATCTAAAGAATGGAGATACTTTGGTGAAGGTACAGAAGAGGTTTACCATGGTTATAGTCCCCACCATCTTCCCTCTATTCCATGGTTCCCTGTGCTCTCATATCAGTTTCTATCATCCTTAGCCCTTTGTCTCATCCACCCATCACCTCCCAGTTTTTTGCATCATTTTCCTCTCTTCCCTTCTTCACCTGCCTATCAGACCCCTCTCACCCACCAGCTCTTGCCCCCCCCCCCCAACTTCTTCAATCCTGATGAAGGATATCAATCTGAAATGCAAACTGTTTTTCTCAATTAATGCTACCTCAGCCATTGAGTTAATTCAGCTCCTGTTACCACATAGATGGTTGGACAAACTAGGGTCATTTTCTCTGGAGTGGCCGAGAATGATGAAAACCTGATAGATTAAGATTATGAGAGGCATAGACAGGCAGCTGCTATTTTTCACTCAGAGTCAAATGTCTTTTACTGGGGAGTATGTGGTTAAGGTAAGAAGGGGGAAAATCAGAAATGTGCAGGGCATGTTTCTTCGCAGAGAGTAGTGGGTGCCTGGAATGCACTGCCTGATGTAATGGGGAAGGCAGATATAATAGAGGCTTTTAAGTTGCCTGTTCTGGCCTCTAGAGGTGCCGTTTATTTTGTATGCGGTTCACTTTGTATGAACATCACCTCCTGAAAGTAAGCTGTTTTTATATCATTTCCTGCGCAGATGAATTTGGATTTCAATTTGAAGTACACGGTAGAAAGATATTCACCTTCATCCACTCTTTAATTGCCTTTAACACGGTAATATCTTTTCACAAGTAATATTCTATTAAAAACACTGAATGAAGCCTCTGTTTCAGGTGATTATTGAGATGGTGTTTAACTCACTGCATAGCTTTGTATATCTGCACTGCAAGGGCAGTAGGGTGAAATGATAACCCTTTCCCATAGATGTCACCCATGGACGGGAGACGCGTATGTATGCCGTACACAACAATTTCAGCTTTTGACCCAAACAACATTGATTGCTGAGACTTGGAAGTAAGGTCAGATTGTGGATTGTCACAACACTCGAGCGAATCCACAATTAACATAGCTGCATTATGAGCCCACAACAGAGGCGAAGCAGCGTGAATAGGAGCAGCTTATGCTAAGCGCAAAGTTGAGATGCAAACGGAGAAAGCTCATTGAGAGGATGTGTGTAGAGCCTATATTAAGTTCACTCAGGGAAGAGCATAAAGGTGAGGCTGCCTCAGTAAAGACAAAGGTGTATGAAGAAGCAGCTGACTTAAACAGTGATTTTTTTTCTTTATTTTCTTTATTACAGCACAGTACAGGCCATTCAGCCCTCCATGTTGTGCCAACCCATATAATCCTTTAAAAAAGTACTAAACCCACACTACCCCATAACCCTCCATTTTTCTTTCATCCATGTGCCTGTCCAAGAGGTTCTTGAATACCCCTAATGTTTTAGCCTCCACCACCATCCCTGGCAAGTCATTCCAGGCACTCACAGCTCTTTGTGTAAAAAACTTACCCCTGATATCTCCCCTAAACGTCCCTCCCTTAATTTTGTACATATGGCCTCTTGTGTTTGCTATTGATGCCCTGGGAAACAGGTATTGACTATCCACTCTATCTATGCCTCTCATAATCTTGTAGACCTCTATCAAGTCCCCTCTCATTCTTCTATGCTCCAAAGAGAAATGTCCCAGCTCTGCTAACCTTGCTTCATATGACTTGTTCTCCAAACCAGGCAACATCCCGGTAAATCTCCTCTGCACCCTCTCCATAGTTTCCACATCCTTCCTATAATGAGGTGACCAGAATTGAACACAATTCTCTAAGTGCGGTCTCATCAGAGGTTTGTAGAGTTGCAACACGACCTCTCTACTCTTGAACTCAATTCCCCTATTAATGAAGCCTAGCATCCCATAGGCCTTCTTAACTACTCTATCAACCTGTGCAGCGACCTTGAGTGATGTATGGATTTGAACCCCAAGGTCCCTTTGTTCATCCACACTCTTAAGTAACTGACCATTAATCCTGTACTCAGTCTTCTGGTTTGTCCTTCCAAAATGCATCACCTCACACTTGTCCAGATTGAACTCCATCTGCCATTTTTCTGCCCCACTCTGCAGCCTGTCTATATCCTCTTGTAACCTTCGACAACCTACAGCTCTACCCACAACTCCTCCAATCTTGGTGTCATCCGCAAACTTACTCACCCATCCTTCCACCTCTACATCCAGGTCATTTATAAAAATCACAAACAGCAGGGGTCCCAGGACAGATCCCTGCGGCACTCCACTAGTCACCGACGTCCAGGCAGAATACTTTCCTTCCACAACTACCCTCTGCTTTCTTCCTTTAAGCCAATTTTTTATCCAAACAGCCAAGGTTCCAGTTATCCCATGCCTCATGACTTTCTGGATGAGTCTCTCATGAGGGACCTTGTCAAATGCTTTGCTAAAATCCATGTAGACCACATCCACTGCCCTACCCTCGTCAATTTCTTTTGTTACCTCTTCAAAAAACTCAATCAGGCTCATGAGGCATGATCTTCCCTTCACAAAGCCATGTTGACTATTCATGAGTAGACTGTACTTCTCTAAATGCTCGTAGATCCTCCCTTTCCAATAGTTTGTAGACCACCGACATAAGACTCACCGGTCTATAGTTCCCAGGGTTCTCCCTATTACCTTTTTTAAACAAGGGAACTACATTTGCCATTCTCCAGTCCTCCGGCACTTCCCCTGTAGCCAAAGAGGATTCAAAGTTCATAGCTAATGTTCCTGCGATCCGGCCCTGGGGATTTATCAGTCTTAATGTTTTTAAGGAGATCCAGCACTTCTCCTTCCTTAATCTCCACATTGTCCAGCACACAGGCCCGCTCAACTTCGACCTCATCCTGATCAAGATCCTTTTCACTTGTGAACACTGAAGCAAAGTATTCATTTAGGACCTCCCCAACCTCCTCTGCCTCCAGGCACATGTTGCCCTCTTTATTCTTTAGCGGTCCCACCTTCTTTCTCGTCATCCTGCTATTCTTCACATACGCATAGAATGCCTTGGGGTTCTCCTTAATCCTCCATGCAAAGGCCTTCTCCTGCCCCCTTCGAGCTCTCCTAAGTCCTTTCTTTATCTCCTTCCTGGCTACCCTATATTTCTCATGAGCCCCTCCTACTTCCTGCTTCTTATATCTAACATATGTTTCCTTTTCCTTCTTGACGAGTTGCCTCATGTGTTCCGTCAGCCACGGTTCCCTTTTCCTACCATTTTTTCCTTGCCTCAGTGGAACAAACGTATCCTGACCCCAGCTCAAGTGGTCCCAAAACTTCTACCATATTACTTCTGTGCTTTCCCCTTTGAACATCTGTTTCCAATTTACTCTCGCTAGTCTCTGTCTCATCCCTTCAAAGTTAGCCCTTCCCCAGTTAAACACTTTACCATTTCATCTGATTTTATCCTTTTTCATAGCTATGCTGAAGCTAAGGGAGTTGTGGTCACTCTCACCAAAATGCTCCCCCACCAAGAGGTCCTGACCAGGTTCATCACCCAGAACTAGATCCAGTATAGCCTCTCCTCTCGTCGGCCAGTCCACATACTGTGTCAGGAATCCTTCTTGAACACACCTGACAAATTCAGCCCCATCTATCCCCCTTGCACTCAGGAGGTGCCAGTCAATATGAGGGAAGTTGAAATCACTCATAACTACTACCCTGTATTTCCTGCACCATTCTAAGATCTGCCTGTTTATCTGCTCCTCGGTGTCCTGAGGGCTATTTGGGGGCCTATAGACTACTCCAGCACAGTGATCTTCCTATTCCTACTACTTCTTCCAGTGATCTTCCTACTTCCTATTTCTGACTTCCACCCAGACCGACTCTGTGGACACTCCCTCTGCAGCGTCCTCCCTTTCTATAGCTATGATACTATCCCTGACCAATAATGCCACTCCCCCCACCCTTTTCTACCTCCCATCCTATTCCTTTTAAAACACCTGAACCCCGGGACCTGCATCATCCAATCCTGCCCTTCCTCCAACCAAGTTTCAGTAACGGCCACAACATCGTAATTCCATGTACTAATCCAAGCTCTAAATTCATCCTCCTTGTTCCTAATACTCCTAGCATTGAAATAGACACATTTCAACCCCTTTAACTGGGTACAATTATGTTCTGTCCCTTACCTGTCTTTCCTTGTCAACTCAGAACTCTTAGCATCATGCCCTTGTCCTTCTACCTTAATCCCTGCACTCACATTCTGATTCCCACCCCCCGCCAAACTAGTTTAAACCCTCCCCAATAGCTCTGGCCGCCAGGATATTGGACCCCTGGGATTCAAGTGCAACCCGTCCTTTTTGTACAGGTCACACCCACCCCAAAAAAGGTCCCAATGATTCAGAAATCTGAATCCCTGCCCCCTGCTCCATTCCCTCAGCCACACATTTATCCTCCACCTCATTCTATTCCTATTCTCACCGTCACGTGGCACAGGCAGTAATCCCGAGATTACTACCTTTGAGGTCCTGCTTCTCAACTTCCTTCCTAACACCCTGTAGTCTTCTTTCAGGACCTCTTCCTTTTTCCTACCTATGTCATTGGTACCAATATGTACCATGACCTCTGGCTGTTCTCCCTCCCACCGCAGGATATCTTGGATGTGATCAGAAACATCCCAGACCCTGGCACCTGGAAGGCAAACTACCATCCGAGTTTCTTTCCTGCATCCACAGAATCGCCTGTCTGAACCCCTGACTATAGAGTCCCCTATCACTACTGCCTTCCTCTTCCTTTCCCTACCCTTCTAAGCCACAGGGCCAGACTCTGTGCCAGAGGCATGGCCACTGTCACTTGCCCCAGGTAGGCTGTTCTCCCCCCCCAGCAGTACTCAAACAGGAGTACTTATTGTCAAGGGGTACAGCCACAGGGGTACTCTCTAGTACCTGACTCTTCCCCTTCCCTCTCCTGACTGTGACCCATTTCTTTCTACTCCGTGGCCCCAGAGTGACCACCTATCTGTAACTCCTCTCTATCACCTCCTCACTCTCCCTGACATTGAGCTGCAGCTCCAGTTCCCTAACACGGTCCCTTAGGAGTTGCATCCAGATGAGTCTACAACCAGAATCATCATGCCTTGGTGTCACAACAGCCAATGCTGCTTACTAAAGCATATGTCCAAATGCATTTAGCTATAAAAAACAGTGCTCCAGCTCTACAAGAAGCTGTCTATACCACACAGCCAACATACCATTCACATAGTCCAGATGTTGACTGTCAAGGCCTACAGCAGCAAAGGCCCACAACACCCCTTTCTGCAGTTACATCAAGGCAAAAACCTCAGTCAATACCAGACCAATCTGAACAGACTGAGCTTCCACTTATCCCAGGACACATTTGGCAAACCAGTCTTCACAATGCCCTAATTCAGGAGCCGCAGGTGCATTAGATTTGGCATAGTATCTAGTCCATCAAGACCTACTCATGGCAGGACTAAAACTGTTTGACAGTTATCTGTTCTGAAAGTCAAGCTTTCGCAATGCTGTGGAGGAACAAAGTCTCAAACCCAGTGAAGAGTCAGGCCTTCTCTGTATGTGGCTTGAGGGGGTGTCACTGCAAAGGGTTAGGGCAGTTCACATTAATAATCCTGCTATGGGTTTACAAATGGTGTGGCAGAAGCTGAACAAATGCTATGGCTCCCAAGAGACAATCAAAGAATCTCTCTTCAGCAGACATGGTTATTTTCCAAGCTCTCACACAAAGAACCGTGGAAGTTACTGGAGTAACAGTTCTGTTGTCGGAAACGCAAGCCACAAAAAACAAGTGTTATCCACCAGGGCTGAGTTTCTTGGACACAGCAAAAGCAATGAAGCCTGTAGTATAAAAACTACCAAAGAATATGCAAGAACAGTGGATTCAAGGGGTTCAAGTATAATTTGAAGCATTATGTCCACTATCTGCCATTTTCATTCTTTGTGGAATCTGTCTGTCACCATGCAGAAATGCGAAATGACCCTTGTTTTATGCTCTGAACTTCCAGCAGCACTTCATTTAAAGAAAGGTTGGGAAGCCAGAACCCCTATCAAGTAAGCAAAACTGAAGTGAAGAACTCTATCATGAAACCCGACAGACAACACTCAGTCCGTAAATAATCTCACCCCTTAAGGAAATGCAGAGGGTGCAGACCGGAGCACTTTCTAAAGGAGCACTCTACGTACTTCACCAGAGCACGAAGCAGGACTGTGAAGTGATCAGCATGTATCAGCACTTCATTCAGGTCCCATCACAGGCACAGCAAGGAGCTAGCTCAACATCAGTCAGATGTACCTACTTCCTCATGCGCAGATGTATGCAATAAGTGTCCTAAGGCAAATCCTGCTCTAAAATAGGTCTAGCCAATATCTACCTAAAATGACATCCTGAGCAAACAATAAAGTCATTTGTGATATTGGATGATCAGAGTAGTGCATATTTGGCAAAATTAACATCCTTTGACACATTCAATATTGAAGTTTCTGTACTCCCATACACTCGAAGCAAGAGTTCCCAACGTAGAGTCTACAGACCACTCTGTTAATAGTAGGGGATCCATGGCATAAAAAAGGTTGGGAACGCCTGCTCTAAAGAAATGATCTGGAACATCGGAAGTTGCTGGAAGAAAAGCCAGTGGATCTGTCGTGGAGTCAATAGGAGGGGAGGTCTCCTTACCACTGCCAACCTTCATTGAGTGGAACCATACTCCCACACCAGGGATGGAATCACAATTCTGGAGGCTGCATGCAGTCACTCACATTTCAAGGTCATATCTGACAAGATTCTCCCACTTGACTCTTCTGTTAAGATTCTCCTGCTGCATAGCAGAGTTACCATCCACGTACATTCAGGACTGTGAAGTGCGGTGGTTGGCACGATGAACCTTATGCCCAACCACTGTACCTGGGTTGGGTCATAATGGATGAAGTTTGCCTTGATGCTGTTCATTAGCCCACTGTCAGCACACTTAAGACTAATGTTCTGGAGAACGGGTGCCCAAGTCAATTCAGATCATGTGAGAGTAGAATCTATATGATTGGGAAGATTGCAGATAAGCAAACCAGGGCAAGCTGATCTTCTGTAACTTGGAAGATGATCACAAGTTGGCACCTTCCATCGAAGATGAGGTCTTCTTTCAAATCATGAACAAAGGGTTTAACAAAGATGAGTCGAACTGTTGGGTAGATCCCCTTCCTTTTCACTTTCCACAATTCCTACCAAACAACAGAGAGCTGGCCCTTAGTCAACTCATGTCTCTCAGTCACACATTGAGAAGGAAATCAGAAATGAAAGATCAATGCACAGGGTTCATGGAAAGACTCTTCAAAAACAAGCCTGCTGAGCTAGCTCTGCCACCAGATCCCAACAAAGAAAAATGCTATTCGCCTAACTTTGGTGTTTACCACCCCAGAAGCCTGAGCAACTACAAATTATCTTTAATTCAAGTACGCAGTTAAAAGGTGTATCACTGAACAATGTGTTCTTGTGGGGTTCAGGCCTCAATAACAGTCTGCTCGGAGTCCTCATGTGCTTCAGAATTGAGTCCCTCGCAGTGATGGCAGACATCAAACAAATACTCCACAGCTTCCTAGTGAGAGAGGATCATCGACCCCTTCAGATTCTTGTGGTTTCATGAGTACTGGATGAGAGTTTGTGCATTTGGTAACTGCCCCTTGCCAGCTGTGGAAATCTATGGTCTTAAGAGGACAGCTATCGAGGGAGAGAAGGAATTCAGGACTGAAGCATGGAGGCACACAGAGAGGCATTTCTATGTTGAGGGTGATCTTAAATCATTTTCTAATGCAGAAGAAGCAATCAGAGTGCTGAAAGCGGCACAAGACATATTGGCACATAAGGCTCAGACTGTGTAAGATTGTGTCCAAGAGTGCAGAGGTCAGGCAATGTTGCCTGTCTGAAGACTTAGCCAAAGGTGTACAGAATCTTGATCTTGGATATGACCTCCCTTCTATGCAGCACAGTCTGGGCCTTGGATGGGACCTTGTTACCGACACCCTTCCTGTCCAGGTCGCTTTTATCGAAAGTCCCTTGGCATGTTGTGACATGCTTTTGACTATCAATAGCCTGTTTGATCCTCTTGGATTTGCAGCTCCAGTCAGTAAATGCTAAGAAAGTTGACCTTGGATATCTGCAGATGGGATATTCCACACATTAAAGAGAAACCTGAGCAGTGGTATTCTTCCCTTCAAAATCTTAAAGGTTTGAAGACTCCAAGAACTTACACAATTCCACTATCTACAACCCAGAAAAGCCAATGGAACTATGTTCTTACTGATCTCAATCCAGCTGATCATGCAGCAACAGGGCTCCAAGCTAATCAGTTCACCCTTTCCTCATGGTTAAATGGCCCAATATTTTCAAAGTCAGAATGGTTAAAGAATGTGTACTAAGATTGTTTTCAAGACCAGTCTTTGTCCTTCTTTTACCACTGACATGGTGAAATGATGTGTAAAATGATCATTGAACTTTACTTTCAATAGTTAAGTTTGACATCTTATGGATGCCAGGCAGGGAGTGTTCTGGTCTCTAGAGGTGCAGTTCATTTCATATGCACTTTGTTTTGTATGAACATCACTTAAGCTGTTTTGTATACCATTTCCTGCATGGGTTAATTTGGATTTCAATTTTATGCACACAGGGGAAAGACCTCCATCTCCATTTGCTCTTGAAACAGCAGATCTTTTCACAAGTAAGATCTCATTAAAAACCTGAAGGAAACCTCTGTGTGAAGTGATTTTGAGAAGGTGTCATAGTAGCATAGAGGTTAGTATGATGCTGTTACATCTCGGGGCTTCAGAGTTCAATCCCAGCATCCTCCAATAGGAATTTGGATGTTCTCCCTGTGGGTTACCGCCCACAGTCCAAAGATGTACTGGTTAGTAGGTTAATTGGTCATAGTAAATTGTCTGTGATAGGCTATGGCTAAATCAGCAGTTGTTGGAGGCATGGCTCAAAGGGTCCTCATTGTATCTTCAAATAAATTAACTCACTGGCGCAAACACAAAATGCTGGAGGAGCTCAGCAGGTCAGACAGCATCTATGAAAAAGAGTAAACAGTCAACATTTCAGGCTGATACCTTTCTTCAAAGGGTCTTGGCCTGGAACATTTGACTCTACTCTTTTCCATTGATGCTGCCTGACCTGCTGAATTACTCCAGCGTTTTGTGTATGTTACTTTGGATTTTCATAATCTGCAGATTTCCTTGTGTTTGAAATAAACTCACTGCATACCTCGGTACATCCACGTTGCAAGGGCAGTAGATGCTCTTAAATAGGCATAAGAGAACAGAGTGTTATGGAAAATGTACAGGCAAAAGGGATTATTTTAATTAGGTGTCATTAGCAAGGGGCCTATTCCTGTGCTGCACTGTTCTGTGTTCTAGCTTAACTCAAATTGACTGGACCTGGGAGGTTTCCAGATCCCTCTCTGATTATCTGGCATTTTATAAAAGATGTCTATGGATCTAGAGTAATTCTCCCACAGGAAATTAAAACTGCCAGAGCCATTAGCATACAGAGTTCAAGGCCTGAGTGACATCAAGCACAAAGTTTCTTTGTTATTCTGCTATTTGTAATATCTGGATGGTGGGTCAAAAGGTGATGTGCTCCTTCTGCCATGCTGCATGTTCCTTCTCCATTATGAACCGACAAGGTCAAGACACCTCCCAGGTTGTTGCACTTCAAGGAGGCTTTGAGTGCAATCTCAAATCTTCCCCTCTATCTTCCTCAATCTCCTATTGACAAGAATCCATGTCTAATGAGAGAATGACATAGCCTGTTGCATGTACAGTGGCATGCAAAAGTTTGGGCACCCCTGGTCAAAATATCTGTTACTGTGAATAGCTAAGTGAGTAAAAGATGACCTGATTTCCAAAAGGCATGTTAAAGATGACACATTTCTTTAATATTTTAAGCAAGATTACTTTTTTATTTCCATCTTTTACATCTCTTTTCGCTCTGCTCCCAACCTACTATTTCTTATTTTGCCTTTGAATTCACTACTGTGAAGCCTCTTCCAGTGATGCCTATACTGAAGTTCAGATCTTCTCTCCAATGGGTGTTCAGCGAGAGCCTCTCTCTCTGCTCCCAACCTACTATTTCTTATTTTATCCCTGCAAATGGAAGAAGTGCTACACCTGCCTCCATACTTCTTCTCTCACTACCATCCTAGGCCCCAGACAATCCTTTCAGGTGAGGCACAACTTCATCTGCGAGTCAACTGGGGTGATATACTGTATCCGGTGCTCCCGATGTGGCCATTTATACATTGGGGAGACCCGCCGCAGACTGGGAGACCGTTTCGCCCAACACCAGTGCTCAGTCCTCCAGCAGTGGCGGGATCTCCCTGTGGCCACACGCTTCAATTCCACAGACCACTCCCACTCCAACATGTCTGTCCATGGCCTCCTCTACCGTCAAAATGAGGTCACACACAGGTGGTGGAGCAATACCTTATCTCCCGCCAGCATGAACATTCAACTCACTGACCTCTGTTGATACCCCTGTCCCCACCCCCTTACCCCAACCCTATCTATAATTTTAGTCTGGTTCTCTTTTATCCCCCCTCACTATAATCTCCCCCCAGCCCTACCTTTCTTTCTCTTTTATTTCCCATAATTCTCCACCTTCCCCCCGCAGCCCATTTCCCTTCAGCCTATCACTTCCCAGCTCTCAACTTCATCCCTCCCCCCACTTCTTATCCCTTGACCATCCCATCTTACTTCACTCCTGATGAAGGGTTTCGGCCTGAAACGTTGTCACTACCTCCTCCCATAGATGCTGTCTGGCCTGCTGAGTTCTGCCAGCATTTTGTGTTTTGATTCTTGTTCAGGCTGGCTTCATAAATAGCTTTGGATTCAGGCTCTGGCTGCTGGATTGTTCCTGTCCAAACCCCCTGTCTGTATCCCATCCCTTCCCTTCCTGCCTGGATCCTCGCCCCGCCTCTGCCTCGCCTCGCCTCTACCTGAAGCCCTGTCTTGCCTCGCCTCTGCCTGGAGCCCTGCCTCACCTTGCCTGTGTCTGGAGCCTCGCCCTATTTGGAACTGTCTGACTGCGTCCACGCCTTCACTAGGTAGGTCCGGCCGTTTTGCCACTACCTAGCATTGGGACCTGTCTCATCGTGTTCAGCGTTCTGTGTAATGAGTCCCGGCCTTACGTCCTGTATCTAAGAAGTGGTCCTAGCTCTGTGTTCTGTGTAATGAGTCCTGGCCCTACATCCTGTACCCAAGGAGGGGTCTCGGCTCGGTGTTCCATTTTCCTGTCTCTCCCTCAACCCAGGGCTCTGTGTTCTGTGCACCTGTCCTCCCTCGACCCAGGGCTCTGTGTTTTGTGAACCTGTCCTCCCTCGACCCAGGGCTCTGTGTTCTGCGTTCCTGTTCTCCCTCGACCAAGGCTCTGTGTTCTCATCTTGTTGATGTGCCTTGTCCTATGATGGGGTTCCCTCGTCCTATGCTGGGGTTTCCTTGTCCTGTCCAGGAGTCTCACGTCCAGTTCCTCTCGTCGTCTGGTAGCCACATCTTGTCCTGGCCTGGGTCTGGAGTCCGAGCCTGAGTCAAGACCCAGGTTCTGAGTCCTTGTCCAGTCTCTGGCTCGGAGTCCAAGCCCAGGCTCCTAGTTCCCAGTTCCATGTCCTGGTTCCGTTGTCCTTGTCAAGTCCTAGCCCAGGCCCGGTATCCTTGTCTCGTCCCGGGCCTGTGTCATGTCCAGCGTCCTTTCTTCCCCACTTTCCTTGCTTCCTTCTCATGCCTAATCCTGTTGCTGGTAGTTCAGTGTCTGTGTCTTGCTTTTGGGTCCACTCACAATGTCCCCCATTATGACATCTAGTTCTGTGAGATTCTTGGGCTGTATTGCATGCACTGCTCTTTTGAGGTCTATCCACAGATTTTCAATAATGTTTAGGTCGGGGGACCATCAGGGCCATGGCAAAACCTTCAGCTCATCGAGGTAGTCCATTGTGGATTTTGAGGTGTGTTTAGAATTATTATTCTGTTGTAGAAGCTATCCTCTTTTCATGTTTTTTTTACAGACAGATGTTTGCTGGTATTTTATTTAATTCATTCTTCCCTCTACCAGTGAAATGTTCCCCGTGCCACTGGCTGCAACACAAGCCCAAATCATGATCGATCCACCCCCGTGCTTAACAGTTGGAGAGGTGTTCTTTTCATGAAGTTTCCGCACCCTATTTTCTCCAAACATACCTTTGCTCATTGCAGCCAAAGTGTTCTATTTTAACTTCTTTAGTCCATAGGACTAGTTTCCAAATGCATCAGGCTTGTTTAGATGTTCCTTTGCAAACTTCTGATGCTGAATTTTGTGGTGAGGATGCAGGAAAGGTTTTCTTCCAATGACTCTTCCATGAAGGCTATGTTTGTGCAGGTGTCGCTGCACAGTAGAACAGTGCACCACTACTCCAGAGTCTGCTACATCTTCCTGAAGGTCTTCTGCAATCAAATGGAAGTTTTGATTCGCCTTTCTAGCAATCCTACGAGCAGTTCTCTGGAAAGCTTACCTGGTTCTTCCAGACCTCAACTGTTCCTGTTAACTGCCATTTCTTTCTCTTTTTTCTGTCAAAGCACTTTATGAAAAAGAAGTATTTTGAACTGTGATCACAGTAGTAAATTACAGAAATATATCTGCCAATGCATAAACATGTCATTTCACAAAGAGATTAAATAAGTTTTGAGGTCATGGTTTTAGGGTTTGGATGAAGGACAAAAGTGATGAAAACCACATCTCTGCTCTTTTATGACGGGCAAAGGGCCATTTCTTAATTACATTACAACCTGAGGAAATGGCTACCTGTAAAAGCTTTTCTATCTACTTATAGCCTTCTCCTGCTTTGTGGGCATCAATTATTTTAATTTTAGGAGTGCTAGGCAGCTGCTTAAGAGGAGCCCATGGCTGCTGATTGTCGAGACAAGGTTTGAGGAGTCAGGGTATTTATAAATCATTGAAATTTGCATCACTTGGTCTTTCCTAACAATGACTGTGAACAAGCCATAGCCCTAACAAGCTAATTAACGTCTGAGACCTTGGTAAAAGTTATCTGAGAGCTCAAATCTCTTGGGGTGCCCAAACTTTTGCATGGTGCACCTTTCCTTTTACTCATTCTAAAAATGTACACAACAAAAAATATACACTAATCTTGCTTAAAAAGTTGAAAAGAATGTTTCATCCTTAACTTTATGACTTACGGAGATTAGTTCATCTTCTACTCACTTAACTATTCACGGTAACAAATTTTGACCAGGCGTGCCCAAACTTTTGCAAGCCACTGTAACTGATTGAATATATCTGGGGGCCTTAGTACTAGGAACGTTAATCCTGGAGAGGACATAGCTTCAGCATTCCGGTCAACTGGAGTAAATGGATGAAACATTGGTGGTGAGCTAGTAGTGACACGGGCATAATGTGAAATGTCAAAGTAAAATTCTATTGTGCTCACAAATCTACTTGAGAGAGTGTATAAACCAATGTGGTCACTTTTTTTTAGGGTTGTTTATTTGCCATCCTAATTGATAAAATCAAGTTTACTTAAAAGGCAAAGTAGATACATTTTGTTTGCTTTCAGGCAGTTTTTATTACTGATTTTTGAGATACAATTCCAAGAAGTCACAAACAGTAACATCCAGCAAATTCAGCAACTTTCTATGTTATCGGATATCCTCCCGATAAGGTTTAGGAGAACATCTTCATTCTGTAAAGTTCTGAAGACCAGAAGAACTGTTTCAGGTAACTTCCAAGAATGTTTAACTGTACAGATTTCTCAAAACCATCCACAAATTTAGACAAAAAGTCCCAATTTACTTTTGAAGAACAACTTGTAAATGCCACAGTGCTTGGCTAATTAGTGACAGGAAATATTCAGAGATCTAAATTAATTTTGCATTGAAGGTAATTTTTAAGCCTTTTTGGCGACTTAAGTTTTGTGACTGCACACTTAGGAATGCACAAAACTAAATCTCAGATTATAGTCAGTTCAGCTAAAGAGCCTTTTGAGAATTCCAGATGAAAAGTGAGGAAGTATTACAAGAATGTCATGGTGTAAAAATACCCAATAATCAACATGATACAAAGAATTATAACATGTCATTCTAACATTGAGTTGAGCCCTCAGGAAGTTTTGTTTTGAAAGCGTTTTTCAAAAACTACACCAGCGTAGAAAATAGAACACAAGTATAATCAGTCATCGGTCCTGCAGGAGAGGGAAAGGCAAACTTGAAGAATTCTGCTCTGGAATTGGCTCTTAGGTATGTGTGCAGTTTTTAAAAATGTGTAAAAAGTCTAAATTTTGTTTCTTCAGGTTTGTAGAAGTTTAGGCCAATTTGGGAATATGCAATTTTCTCATGAGTAGTAAAATGTAAATCTGGAGAAATCTGGTTACTTGGGTTCTCTATAACTCTACTTGGTTACTTTCAGTAATCTTTTGATATCAGGTTCAATCTGGATGGTTTCAAATGCTTTACTGTAGCGTTTAAAAGGTTCTCCTTCTGGTCCAATGAGGAACTTCTCAAAATTCCAGGCAATATCTGATCGGCAGACAGGGCTCCACATTATGTATTTGGGATCTTTCATTAAGGATGTCGGATCATCATCAGGAATAGGCAGCTTCTCCTTCAGGAATGCAAAGACAGGATGCGTACCAGCACCATTAACTTCACATTTCTGAAACATGGTAAATTGGGGTTCGAAGCCACCTCCAGGTCGGACAAACTTCAGACTATTAAGTATCTCCACATTCTGGCAGTTTTCCTAAAAAATGTTTAAAGAGACATAAAAGGTGAAAATAAACCATAGAAGTAAACTGGAAATATGTGTCTTGTTGAAGGAAAATATACAGATCATATGAGACAAGTTTTACTGTCTCAAACAACAAACATTGTAAAAAGGCATAATTGGTTGTACATCTTGGCCAACAAACCAAAGATTAACTTTTCAGCACAAGCAATGATACTTCAATTGTTATCATTAATTTATAGGCCAAAATACTTGTTGTATGTATAAGTAAACTACCACAGGTAGTCTTACTGCTCAATAACTAGATTATGCTTTACTTAGTATGAACAGGGAGCACAAAATATCTACAGACATGCTACTCCCTGCCTAGAGACTGTAAGATACATTGACCTTTTTTTATAAAAGTTGTATTGTACCTTCCAAATGTTTTATAAAGTTGTTTTATCCCCTTTGGAATTTTTAAATGATTAATTTCAACAATAACTTGAAATTATAAAGCTCTTTCAAAACTGGAGAATAACCATCAGATTCAAGAGTTAAAGCAGAGGTGATGTATTTTAAATCTTCCTGCCAATAACTTTCTCTGCTGAAAATGCAATAATAATTCTTTGAAACTTTAAAGATTTCTGACCAAAACATGGCTTGCTAATAGAACAACTATCAAACTAAATCTTCAAGATAAAATCCACTAAAACTCATTAAAATACAGTGAAGGTCATGAGAAGAAATTACTTCCTGTCAAAACATTTTTAACTGAAACTTTTTTGATAAAGGAAGTCTAAAGAATTTTTATTGGCTGAAGTGGTAGACATAAGCCAGCACAGTAGATGTGGATAAAAACTTACAGGACCTTTTATGAATATTTGTTAAGTGGGAAGTTCCAAAGTGCAAAATACCCTACTGAATATTTACCAATGTTTAATGAATTTATCTGTTAAGTGTTCACATCATTTTAAACATGTAAAGAAGATTATTCCACCAGACCCCAGATTAATCTTGATGACTTAATTTTTGACTGCAAACCAGAAAAAGAACACTTGCACAAAGCAATGGGAAACCACACTGCCTATCCTCATTTTCTGACTTCAAAGTTTCAACCGAACTTCATGGCGACCTGAAAATATTTTGGAATAGCATGGGTAGATTTCAAAACAACTACTTTCAATAAAGTCATGATTTGTGGAGAGCGTCAGCAGTACAACGTACATCGATGCTATCATAACTTCTGCCTCACAAAAATTACTCTATAGAAAAAAGCACGAAAAAACTTAATTCCTGATTTAAAAAAAATAACAAAAATCCAAGCATGACACAGACTTCAGTAAAGGCCTGGCGACCTAACCAAGAAAAGGCAAGAATTTACAGTAACGTTCTGAACAGGTTCTTTGCAAACGTTGAAATCCGACGGCAATTATGATTCAGAAACTTGTTTCTATTGAAACTATTCATAAAATCATAAAATGTCGGACTATCAAGAAATAATGCAATAAAGGAGGCTAGTTGTATAAAAACGGAGAAACACTGGAAAATCTGAGCAAGTAATGTAACAGACGTAGAAAGAGAAAACAGACTAATTAAATGTTGGGGTTTAAACCTTGTAAACGGGACATAAATTACGCCATATCGCTTCAAAACCCGGATTATTTAGTATTGCTAGTTCAGCTGCTACCTCATAGCCCCTGATAATAGGGTTCAAATCTCATTTCTGTACCGTGATGTTTGCACGATCCCCGAGAGCATGACCCAGTGCCCTAGTTTCTACCCACATCTCAAAAGATATAGAAGTAGGTGGGCAAATTAACAAATGTGACATGAACTGCGGAAACTGTGAACAGCTGGTGGAAATGAACGAGCAAGTTATTTTGTATAAAAAGAGGAAATCTCCAGAAATGCTGGAGGAACTCAGCAAGCCAGGAATAATCTATGGAGAAGAATACAGTCGACGTTTTGGGCCGAGGCCCTTCGGCGCTAGACCGAAGGAAAAAGTTATTTTGGTACATAGAACTAGCGTCACACGCGAAAAACTGTAGTTTGGCCATCTTTCCACATGTAGAGGGCGGAAAAAGTTTACAAGTCCCTTACACAATTAATGATGAACATTTCTTAATTTCAAATCTGTGATATTCGGAAACATTATGAAGTGAGTTAAGGAATAAAAGTGCATGGATTAGATCACACAGGAGCCCTTAAGTGATGGAGGACCTGAACTCGTTTAGTTTGGATGTGTCTTCACGTTGTCTGCCCACAATTTTACACCCCGAATTTTACACATATTCACACCTCGTCGAGTTCCGAAGCCAAACCGGACGCAAAATAAAAGTTGTGGCCCTCCGCAACTTTCTATTTACCTGGAAGCCGAACTGATTACAAGGGAAGCCCAGTACAACGAAGCGGTGCGGATAGCGACTCTGCAACTCGTTGAGCTGGGTGAAATCCCTCGTGGTCGTGCCTCAGAGAGAAGCGACGTTCTCGATCAACACCACCCTACCTCTGTAGCTATTAAAGTCCACTTTTTCGCCGTCCAAGGTAACAGCATTGAGATCGTAGAAGGACTTGACTGTCTGAGCCATGGTGTGCGCCGACTGAGAGGGAGTGAGGTGCTCACAGCGTACTCAACTCGTAAGGTGTGGATTTTCTGCAGTTGATCAGAACAAAGGATTCTGACTACGCGGCAATGACTTTGCATAAAAGAGCCCTGCACATAATCCTCTTCAACAGCAGGAAACGGACCCCGCACCCAGTGATACTTGGCACTTATCCATCCCATAGATGAGCAGAGGGTGGTGTGCAAACAACTCCAGCGTTATTTCAGAAGGATTAATCGGTTGGTTTCTGCTTGTGCTGGGTGGGGTAGTTTTTCTTCTTTGAGGAGACCTTTCAATAACCTCATTTTTTTCCGTTGGGCAATATAACATAATGTAGAGTACCAAGTGTGAGTGAGTGAGAGAGAGAGAGAGAGGAGAGAAGACATTTATGTCCCTTTATTTTTCTTTTAAAGGAATTTTTCAGCAGTAACGATAAATTATATATATAAAAAAACAAATATTCATTACTCCGCCAGGCAGCATCAGTCGACTGGGAAACCACGAACAATTAGCAGGACTACACAGAAGTTAGAAAAGGAGAAAGTTTTAAAAGTGCTGAAGTGGGAGGTCAACAAAAGCCAGCAGAGGGAGGATAATAGAAAATTAAAAGTGGTCAATGGAGACTATACATAAGATCCAAAGCTCAGCAGTTGTTGGAAAATTGGAAAATCTGAAATAAATCAGGCAATACTAAGTCAGGCGGAGAGAGCACAGAATATTACAAATTGAGCTGAATTAAACTTTATGGACATTCCTACACTATTTCAATGGTTTGTTTTTTTTATACTCTGTTTTTCGCTCCTTTTTGTCATTTTCGCGATATGTTCTTTTATGCGCGCAGTGCGTTTGACGTTTTCGCTGAACGGGTTCCATGTGTTTCTTTATTTCGTGGCTGACTGCGGCAAGACGAACCTCAGGGTTGCATATTGCATACATACTCTGATAATAACTGTACTTTGAATCTTTTGAAATCAGTAACTTTGGCCTGTAAAAGAATCAATGTTCATTGATTCTATCGTCTTTCCTTTGTATTAACTGAATGCCCACAAGAAAATTAATCATAACTTTGTATATGGTGATTTATATGTACAGTACTTAGATAATAAATTTACTTTGAACTCGCCTATTCGGACACATTTCTAACACTTTAGTTATTCCTTTGTGCTGATTCAACTCGTATTAATTTCTTTTCCAGTTTGATCAAATGTAAATAATAAACCTTCACAGTGCTCTCTCAGCCACTGTCATCTTTTGTCCCATCTGTGCATGACGGAAGCTGATAGACATTTGTTAAGAGTGAAATTAAGTGGAGGAGTTGGAATGCTGAGAGCCCGCACAGACTCGATGAACTGGTTAGCTGCCTTGGAGTCATAAAGTCACATAGCATGGAAACAGACCATGCGTACTACCTGCAGCTGATCCCACATGAGCTATGTTTTGAATAACCATTGCTCGAACTTCTGGTAATTGCACCCCCCCCCCATTCCCCATTCTGTTTCCCTCTCTCACCTTATCTGTACCTGCCCGTCACCTCCCTCTGGAGCTCCCCCCCCCCCCATTTCTTTCATGGACTACTGTTCTATCCTATGAGATGCCCCCTTCTCCAGCCCTTTATGTCTTTCACCACTCTTCCCAGCTCTTTACTTCACTCCTCCCACTCCAGGTTTCATCTATACCTTGTACTTCTTTCTCCCCTCCCCCATCTTCTTCCTGACTTACTTTCCAATCTTGATGAAGGGTCTCGGCCCGAAACGTCAGCCATTTGCTCTTTTCCGTAGATGCTGCCCGAACTGCTGAGTTCCTCCAGCATTTTGTGTGTGTTGCTTTGCACTTCCAACATCTGCAGATTTTCTCGTGTTTGAGATACTATATTTTGTTCTCCCCATATTCTCGTCAATTGCCTATTAATTCTATCACTCGCGCACATACTCAGGGCAGTAAAGTGATCAATTAACCTGAATGTGGGAAGAGACTGGAGCACTGGGTCCCATGGCATCACAGAGAGCTTGTGCAGACTCCCACATGGACAGCACCTGAGGTCGGGATGGAATGTAGGCTACTGGGACTGAAGCAGCAATGTTGAGCTATGCAACTGCGCTGCCTTGTGCGTCATAACAAAATCTGAAAGCTCGCTTAGGAAGTAGTGATTAAATTGATAATCCTCAATTAAACTAAAGTAATTGATTTTGCTGTTGGGTTATGGCTCTGAAACATTAACTATCGTTACAAAGTTAGTTTGTACTTTCTTTATGATTGAGTGAAGAGGTATAACTCTTCCTATACCAGTCATTGTATCTACTGAGAGTGCACCAAACCAAATGTAAATCACCAGCAAAGATTAAATTGGTAACTGAAGTACATGCGTAGATATCCCTTCCCTTCTCAGATTTCTGAGCCGCAGCTAAAAATGTGTCAACCCTGCAGAAGAATGAAGCTAAATTCAAAGTCAAAGACAGTTTAATGTCATATGCACAGGTATATGTATGCATGGATGCAATTAAAACATCTGCAGCATCATATAACCAGAATTTTACAAAAAATACAGTTTCTAACAGGAGGAACATAATTAGAACAAATAAACACACCTAATTGCAGCGTACAGTGGCCAAAGTGGTCATAGATTTGCTAAATGGTAGTGATTAAGGTTTTAATGGTTGGTTCCAGAACTGAACTGATGAATGGAAGTAGTTGTTCTTGAACCTGGTGGTATGAGAATTAAGGCTTCTGTGCCTTCTGTTCTATGGTGGCTGCAAGAAAATTGCATGATCTGGATGGTGGGGACCTTTAATGATTAATCTTGCCTTTTTGAGGCAATTCCTTCTGTAGATATTATAGATGGTAGGCAAGGATGTGTCCATGTTGTATTGGGCAGAATCTACAAGTCTCTGCAGCTTCTGATAGTTCTGTGCATTCAAATTGCTGTAGCAGACTGTGATGCAACCAGTCAGGAAACTTTACACAGTACATTTGAATAAATTTGCAAGTGTGTTTGATGACGAGCCGAACCTCCTTAATCTTTAAAGAAAGTGAAGACACTGGTGTGCTTTTCTTATTATTGCATCTATACACTTGACCCAGGACATGGCCACAAAATTAAAACTGCTGACTCTCTCTACTGCTAATCCCCCAGTGTAAAGTGATACATATGTGCCTTCCTTTCCTTTCCAAAAGTCAACAATCAGTTCTTTTGTTTTCCTGGAAGTTGAGTACCTAGTTGCAGAGGGAGGTACAGAAGTCCAGGTCTTGAAGCTTGGTGATGAGTTTGGATGTGATGGTTGTGTTGACTGCCGAGCTGTAATGAAGGTGCAGTCAATAAAACAGTTGACTGATGTATGAGTTCCTGTTGTCTGGATGGTATGGAGCAGAATGAAGAGTTAGAGAATTTGCATTTGCTTTTGACTTGTGGCAGTAGGCAAATTGGAGTGAATCCAGGTCACCACTGAGGTATGTGAGGTTGATTCATACCATAGCCAACCTCTTGAAGCCCTTCAATACTGTTGATGTAAGTGCTACATTACATGTTAGACTGGGTCTGCATCCAAAGCCTCACCTTGTGTTGACTGTTCGAGCAAATGTTATCAATCTGGACATAAGCTGATTTGTATGGAACTTAAAGCTCAGTTGATAATTTATTCTTACCAGTGCAAGCAGAGTGAATTTGCATTTGTCCTTACAAAGGAGGAAATTGCTGTCCAAGTTACAGTGAAAGAGATAATAAAGATAGGCTCTAAAATTATGAAGCGGATGTACTGTGCCAAAAAGGCTTTCTGCCCTAGAAGTAGATAAGGCTGGGTAGAATTCATTGAAAATAACTAAGGCACTGTGAAAATGAAAAACACGAAGATATTAGCCAGAATCTTCCAGTCATCATTAGCCTATTAATGAGCATATTAGTAGCATTGAAATTAATTAGACCTTCGGGTGCTTCCAGAGGACAGGAGAATGAATATCCGGCTCATGTTCAAAAAGGATGCAAGTATCAACTCAGCAACTACAAACCATCCAATTAAAGCTTTTTCAGCGCAAAGTTACTAGAAGCAACAATCTGATAGAAAATTAATAGATAAATATGAATTAATAAGGAAGGCCAACATTAAGGCTAAATCATGCTTAAATGATAATTGAACTTTTTAATTAGACAGACAAAAGGGTAAAGGTTTATATCAAATTGGGAGCAAGAGGAGAAACAACTCACAGGTCTGTGAG
Organism: Hypanus sabinus; assembly: GCF_030144855.1. NCBI lineage: Eukaryota > Metazoa > Chordata > Chondrichthyes > Myliobatiformes > Dasyatidae > Hypanus > Hypanus sabinus. The sequence continues at coordinate 130,809,155 of NC_082707.1, forward strand.
TGAGATTTAAAAATGACTCAGGAGCATCACTGAGTCATGATTGAAAGAAGGTTATAGCTGGAGCCTTAACATCCAAGGATATGCATTGTATTGAAAGGACAGGCAGGTAGGCAGAGGAGTTAGCATGGTTCTGTTGGTTAAAAAGTGAAAGCACGTCATTACAAAGTGGTGATATGGGATCGCAAGATGCAAAATTGTTGTGAATAGAGCAAAGGAACTTCAAGGGTAAAAAGACCCTGATGGGAGTTACCTACAGGCCTCCAAACAGCAGTCAGGATGTGGGCTACAAAATTACAACAAGAGATAGAAAATGCATGTCAAAAGGGCAATGGTACAATAGTCATAAGGAATTTCTATATACAGGTAGATTGGGAAAATATGGTTGGTACAGATTTTTGATCTCAAGAGAGAGAATTTGTAGAATGTTTATGAGACTGCTTTTTAGAACAGTTTGTGGTTGAGCCCACTAGGGGATCAGCTATTCTGGACTGAGTGTTGTGAAATGACCTGAGTTTGATTAAGGAGCTTAAGGTAAAGGAACCCTTAGGAGTAAGTGATCATAAATGATAGAATTCACTCTGGAATTTGAGAGGGAGCAGCTAAAGTCAGATGTATCAGTATTACCATGGAGTAAAGGGAATTACAGAGACAAAGGCATGAGAAAGGAGTCAGCCAAAGTTGATTGGAAAGGGACACTAGCAGGGATGATGTTAAGAGAAGCAATGGCTGGAGCTTCTGGGAGTTATTCAGGTGCAGGATAGATACATCCCAAAGATGAAGTATTCAAGAAACAAGATGACACCACTGTGGCTGACAAGGGAAATCAAAGCCAACATAAAAGCAAAAGAGAGGGCATAATAGAGCAAAAATTAATGGGAAGTTGGAGGATTAGAAAGCTATTAAAAACCAACAGAAGGCAACTAAAAAACCATAAGCAGTGAAAAGATGAAATATAAAGGTAAGTTAGACAATAATATCAAAGAGGATGCAAAAAGTTTTTTTTTCCCAGATGTATCAAGACTAAAAGTGAGAGTAGATATTGGACCACTCAAAAATAATACTGGAGAGGTAGTAATGGAGGGCAAAGAAATGGTACGTGAACTGAATAAGTATTTTGCATCAGTCTTCACTTTGGAAGACAATAGCTGCTAGATGTTCGAGAGTGACAAGGGGCAGAAATGAGTGCAGTTGCTATAACTAGGGAAAAGTTGCTTGAGAAGCTGAAAGGTTTGATTGTAGATAGATCACCTGGACAACCAGGTAGACTACACCAAGGGTTCTGAAAGAGGTAGCCGAAGAGATTGTGGAGGCATCAATAATGCTCTTTCAAGAATCACTAGATTCTGGCCTGATTCCGGAGGATTGAAAAATTACAAATGTCACTCCCCTCTTCAAGAAAGGAGGAAGGCAGAAGAAAAGAAATTATAGGCTAGTTAGCCTGACCTCAGTGGTTCAGAAAGTGTTGGAGTTAATTGTTAAGGACGAGGTTTCAAGGTTCTTGAAGCTACATAAGATATGCCAAAGTAAGCATAGTTTTCTTAAGGAACATCTTCCCTGACAAATCTGCTTGAATTATTTGAGGAATTAACAAGCAGGATAGACAAAGGAGAATTGATGAAAATTGTGTACCTGGACTTTCAAAAGGTCTTTGACAAAGTGCTACACATGAGGCTGCTTAGCAAGAGAAGAGCTCATGGAATTACAGGGTAGATACTAGCATGGATAGAACATTGGCTGATAGGCAGGAGACCAGGAATGGGAATAAAGGGAGCCTATTCTGAATGGCAGCCTGTGACTAGTGGTGTTCCACGGAGGTCGGTATTGGGGCTGCTTCTTATTGTGTTGCATTCCAATGATTTGGATGATGGAATTAAGTGCTTGGTGGCCACGTTTGCAGACAATACAAAGGTAGGTGGAGTGGCAGGTAGTGTTGGGGAGGCAGGGAGACTGCAGAAGGACTTGGATTATGAGAAAGGGCAAAGACGTGGCAAATAGAAGGAAGGTCACGGTCATGCATTATGGTAGAAGAAATAAAAAGGATAGACTATTTTCTAAACAGGGAGAAAATTCAAAACTCCAAGGCTGAAGGGCACTTGGGAGTCCTTGTGCAGGACTAAAGGTTAACTTGCAGGTTGAGTCAATAATAAGGAAGGCAAATGCAATGTTAGCGTTCATTTCAAAAGGACTAGAATATAAAAGCAAGGATGTAATGCTGTAATTTAGAACAGAGATTAGATAAGAAGGAATTTCTTCAGCACGGAGGTGGTGAATTTGTGGAATTCATTGGCACAGGTGGTTGTAGAGATCAGGTCATTGAGTGTATTTAAAGCAGAGATTGACAGCAGAGATTATATGCTATAACGGTTAGCTGCTGCGAATATAAAATTTGTAGTATATATTTGATGGTGACAGGAGAATGTACAGATTAAAAAACCATACAAGATCCTGTCCTTTAGAAATATATGCCTAGATTACAAAAGCATTAAAGTTATTTTAAATGTTTATGTTGTCAAGATTCCCTGTTCCTTTACAATGTGTGAAGCTGCAGTACTTTTGCAGTTAGCCTACAAAAGTCAATGGACATCATCAGCGATAAGTGCTTACACAATTTTCCTGTTATGAAAAATAATAAAAATGCTATGCTTTGTTGAATGAGATGTAACTTGATTTTGAAAGGTGTACTAGGTCCTTATTACTGCTTAACAACATATCCAACCAAAAAATAATTCCAAATGTGCAGATTATAATTTCCTTGAATAATTACTTTAAAAATTCCAAAAAATGTAAATCTTGAAGAGGATCTCAGCCCAAAATGTTGAATGGTTATTTCACTTCATAGATGCTCCTGACTTGCTGAATTTTTCCAGCAATTTGAGCATTATTCATGAATTTTAAATAGTTCTATCTTTTCACTTTTGACATTGATCTTTCATACAGCATGTGACTTGTACTTTTTCTCTCTGTAAAATGTTTCCAAAATTATTTTCTGGTTTGAGATGTAAAGAATCATCAGCATGACAGATTGCTCAGCCTGTTCAATAACATCACTGTTGCAACACAAAATAGGTTTTGTCCACTAGAAAAGATGACATTTCTGAATCGTCCTAGGTCACCATCTGCTGGGTGGTGAGGGCAAAATTTAGGCTGTTACGTCAAAGGCTTGAACTTTTTGCCTTTTATTTTTGTTTCTGATCAGGGGTGTTTTTGATTCAGTTTTTATTACTTTTTGACAAAATCAGTTAATTTTAGCTTCTGAAAAGAACTTAAATGCTTGTATGTGAGGTACCAATGTCAACAGTTGAAGCTTTTGAAAGAAAAATTAATAGTTACCTTCGAAGTTGGCTGGGCCTTCCACATAACCTGAGCAGCATTGCTCTGTATGGGAATGGGAATAAACTGCAGCTTCCCTTCATCAGCCTTAACGTACATAAAAATTGCTGCTGTACAGAGATTCCAGCGATCCCAAAGTCTCTTTAAGCAGGCATTGATGTCTGGACAGGTGGGAAATGGAAGGCCAAGGATGCAGTGGAGATGGCTGAGTCGCTCTGATGCATAGGGATCTGGTAGGGACAGTGGTGTCTGGTCAGGTGGAGTTGGGTAGTTTCCCTTCAACCCGCTTCAAAAGGGCCCAGGGCAGGCTCAGATTCAATCTTTCCAGGAGCAACTGTTGAGGAAGTGTGTACCACTGGAATGGTAGGAATAGGGCAGCAGGGAGCTTGGAGAGGGTGGGAAGGTGTGCTGAAATGGAAGATCTCCTGGTTCAGCTTCTGACAGGCAGAACCCCAGCACATCAAGTCCATGATCCAGACTGTGTACAACATCCTGCCAAGTCCAGCCAATCTTTTTGCTTTGGGCAAAAATGAAGCATCATAATGTCCTCTCTGCCCTAGCAGAGGGACCCTGCTACATCTCCTCAGGAGCTGTCCAAAAGCCGTGGGAAAAGGCTGCTACCACTAGTGCCATGTCCAGGTGCTGAAGGCAGTGGCAGAAGGTATCTCCTCAGCCATTAACAACAGTAGGCACCTCTGCCAACCCAGAAATCCTTTGTCAAACTTCAGACCAACCACAGCCTCAGCCCAGATCACCAGCAGGCTTGCTGACCACAGTATCTAACTGGCAACTGAAAGTCAATCTTGGCAAGCAATTAAAGTGTTCTGACTTCATTGCATCATCATCATCACCGAGGCCCGACATGGTCATTCTGTCAGAAACTTCCAAGCAGGTGGTCATGGTGGAACTGACAGTTTTTTGGGAAGACCAGATTGAGGAAGCACTTCAGCGTAAAAAAAGCAAAATTCCAGGAGCTGGTAGAGCAGTACCAAAGACAGAGGTAGAGGGTACAATGTGAGTCTCTAGAGGTGGTGTGTAGAAGTGCTGCTGGATGCTCACTGTGCAGAACCTACTTGGTATTACCCTTGGTATTATGGGGGCTGCAAAGTAAAAAACCACAGAAGCTGCTGAGCGAGATTCCAAATGGCTGAGAATCAAAAGGAGTGACCTGTAGACCAATGCTGCTGTGACACAGGCTGGGGCCTGATCATCCCCGGCTGGGTCGCCTGGGTGACAGCGTCTGATGTTGAAACGCCTGATGACCCCAGGTTACATCAGTGATGATGTGTCCCAGTGCAAACCAGTATGCATCTTAGCATCATAACTGTATTGACTTCTAGTCACTTATCAGTCTTTATAAGTCAAAACTGTAACTGTGATCATAGAAGAATAATTTTTGTGAGAACCCTGCTACTTGTTGCAAAATGGTGTTAAAGACAGGCCTTGACTTTATTTACTTGCATTTCATGTTGGTGGTCTATTTCAATTTACTTATAAGCTGAAACAGGCACTAAACACTCCGTCAAAATGTTTAACAGAATTCAAAGAATTCAAATTGAATGCACTCGGTGAGTCAGGCAGCATCTATGATGGGAAATACAAAGTCAATGTTTTGGACCAGAATCCTTCATCAGGGCATGTTTGCTTTGCATTATAGGTTTCCTTTACCATGAATATATCTGAACACCCGAACTCAGAACTAATTCTGAACCGGAACAGATTTAATTGTGCATACCTTCCACTGTTTTCTACCCATTTGTGGTTGTGCATTTCTATTCCACCAGCATTACACCGACCAAACAGTTACACAGTAAAATTGAACTGGTCTGTAAATCATGTGAATGCTTTCTAAGAATCTTCAGCATTCTGAAAGAAAAATACAAGTTCTGTCTATCAGCCTTTCATTTGCAAGAACATTTTAGTGGTAGTTTCAAATTTTATAAAAAAGGTTTTTCAGGTTGGCCTTGGGGTATAATTTTGTTTGTGAATTGTTTAAAGTTAAAAAGAATTCAATGCTAGTTATTAAATGCAGGGCACATCTTCTCTTTATATTTTAAAGATATTAAATTTGAAAGATATAAAATAATTAAAATCTGTGTATTAATTAGATGTAAATATTGTTGCTTCCAATTCTAAGTGTTAATATTTTGTGCTTAAAATATTGAAGTGCGCTGATTCAGAGACCTGACTCTTAAATCACCACAGTACAATTCAGAAATTACATTGTTCTGTACAGTAAAATTGTTTGACCTTCTGTGTAAATGGCACTCTCAGTGCACACAATACCAAGCTGACCAAGTTTGGAACATGCTGGAAAAGAAAATTACTGGGATGACAAATGTTTGTTTCAGTGTTCAACAAATCCAATATAAGCATATTACTCTTAAATCTTAGAAAGGAATTGATCAACTGATTAGAGGAAATCATTGGCAAAATATTTCTCCCTGTAGATACTTAGCACACCATTTCATTTAACTTGTCTAGGCCAAGTGAATAATGTCAGAATGCCAATATGTTGATATATACTTTGATTATAATAGGAAAAAGCTTAAAGAGCACACATAGGTCACACTGTCAGGTTCAAACAAACCAGAACTCTCAGCAAACCACAGAATTACTTAATAGGAAAGTAATTTACACATACTATCAACTGATCCTTGTAGGTCACAATAATGAAGAAATATTAAAACAAATCTCCCAGCAGGAGTAAATCATTTCCAGTTCCAAATGTCTGCCCCAAAACAAGAGAATGTGTCATTTTCTTCAAAATTATGACTTGCTGAACAAAATTGTTAGGTTACTAATTTCAAAATTCGGTTTTATAGAACATCACTTTGCTGGGGTTATTCATTAGAAAGTGGGAAAAGAAGTGCCTCGTGCAGATTGATTAAAATACCAAAGTGTGTTTCCACTCATTAAAACTTCAAACTGCAATGATCTATACACAGCTGCATAACTTTTTAAAAAAAATTGATCTAAATATTAAAAGGGAATTTAAGGAAAGGCCAGAATTATAGAACAATGTAGAATTTTCACATTTAAAAATAGCCTTCGGTATTTCAGTTAAAAAAAAAACATAATTTCACAACGGATTCTAAATTTTAAATGATGATGCTGTAATTTGAATGGACTCAATTACAGACTTAGTTGCTCAGCAAAGTTTATATAATTTTTCATTCTGCCATGCCCATTGGTAGGACAGTGATACTTACTCCAAACAACAATGCCATCCCTCTTTTAATATTCCAATGATGACAAGAAATAAATAGCAAAATATGCAGTTAAATTCAAGGTAGCTTGCAGACATTATAACAAATAGGTCATAGCCATTATTCTAAGCTATTAATTTACAGCACAAGAGAGAAAATAAGCAGGATAAAGAACCTGAACGTTCACAATATTGTTAAAGGCTAATTTGAATTGATAAAGACATCTTCTGATTCTGCCCTCAAAATGCACTGCTTTGGATTTATGCAATAATTTCAAACTTGAAAATTCTAAGAAGGAGCCAGGTACATGGGGATGCTGTACCTTCAGCCTAGAAATCAGTAATTGGACAAAGGAGTGACAAACAGAACACTTTTATTGAGCATGACCAAAAAATATTAAAAGCATTTTGCAGAAACTAATTGCACAAATGGAGATATTTCAGGAAGTTGGCATGTTGACTGATCTTGAAATGCATTACTTGGAAGGGCCATTCACAAACAAACCAAATACTGAAACAGCAGTCTTGTAAAAACTAGGTTACTTGAATCATCAGTCGATGACCTGAACATGAACTACATCACAGGAACTGTACAAAATGCACAGCAGACAAGCCTGATCCAAGAGATTGGTGAATCACAGAGCTGGGACAAAAATACAACACCTATAAGAATCAATGTAAGAATTAGTCCAACTCAAGGAAGAGGCAGGATTCAGATGAATATTTAAGATGACACAATGTAGGAGCAGGCAACCAGGTCTTGAATTTTTGAGGCATGACTCAGACAACTAAATTGGATTCTTCATCTTTGCTATGCTTCTAGCACCAGCAAGCTTTTTGTGAACTATCCATCTTTTCAGTTTTGCTGTCATCTTCTTCTAAATCAGCAATGCCAAGTTCATCAGGAATTGACAGTCGAAGTCCGTCAAGCTCCTTCTTGTGGGCCTGTAACACTAGCTCTGTCAGTCGAGTAAATGACTGTGGAAATGAAGCACAACAAAATACCACTGAGTTACAAGAGTGAAAACCCAAAGCCAATAAAAGAAAAACATAGAACTGCAGATGTTTTAAAACTGAAATAAAAACAGAAAATGCTAGAAACACTCAAAATATCACCAACATCTGTGGAAGGAGAATCAGTTAATTTTTTGGTATGGGATCCTTCATCTAACTACTGCACATTTTAGTACAGTTCTGACCAAGACTTACAAACATGAAATCTTAACTGTTTATCCTTCTGAACATGCTGGCCAACCTGGTGAGTGTTTCCAGTAATTTCAGTTTTTGTTCCATACTAACTACAATTTTTAATTTTGGGACTGATCTGAAAATAATCCTTGGTCATTCATCTCTGGTTCCTGACAATTCCTGTGTGGGTCAGGGCTGTTCACTTGTTGCATCTTCTGCACAAATTGGGATGGATCCAAATGTGCAGAGATGAAGCCCAAATGATGGCCAAGACCTTTGCACTTTGCACTCATTTAGAGGAATGTCAAACATTTCTCCCCAAATAACTTTTCATCTCTCTTCAACATTCTTTGGTCCATAATGAAAATAAGTATGTTTTTAAATTCAACCAGCACTTAGAACAGAGACCATAGGACAGTAGAGCAAAGGCACTGGCTCTTTGGCCCACAATCTAGGTTCAGCCTAATAAAATTAGTAATCATAGGTCCACTAAACTAATCGCTTCTGCCTACACAATATCCATATCTTTCCAATTCTTGCATATTCATATGCCTACCTAAGAGTCTCATAAATGCTCCTGTCATGTTTACCTTCACCACCACCTTAGGTAGCTGTTAAGAGTCTTGCCATTAACATTTGTCTTCCAAAGTGCAACACTTCCTATCTGGTTGGGTTAACCTGCATCTGCCATACCTCTGCCCATATCTGCAACTGATCTATATCAGAATCAGGTTTCATATCACCGGCATATATTGTTGTTTTGCTGCAACAGTAACATGCAATACATAATAATAAAAAATGTGAGTTAGCCATAAATATATATGTATAATAGTTATATTAAGTAAGTAGTGCAAAAATATAGAGATAAAAAAGTAATGAGGTAGCATTCATGGGTTCAGTGTCCATTCAGAAATCAGATGGCAGAGGGGAAGAAGCTATTCCTGAACTGTTGAGTGTATGCTACTACTCTTTGATAGCCTATGAGCTATCAATCTTCATTTAACCTCAAAACTTACTAACCACCCATTTACAGTTTCATGCAGATCATTTGTTTATCACGGATTTCCATGTAAAATGCCACTAGACACAGACTTCCAGCTAGAAAAAGTCCCATTGATGAATACCCTGTTTTCTATGGGCAAGCTGATTCTGAAATCAAAGGACCAATTCACTGTAAATCCCATACATCATAATCTTCTAGATAAACTCCCAACTGTGAAGGATATTTACTGTTTCTGGGCCAGGGGTCTTTACTTTTTTTGCCAAGCTAAGTGTTCTAAACACAGCAGCAGTGAGCTTCTAGAGATCAAAGTGTTGTTTTTGAGTACATTAAACTTACAACCAATAGTCTTTGTTTAGCTAATTGTCATAAACAAGAGCCAGTCTTCAGCTCTTAATGTAAATTGCAAGCAGTCTGAAATTAAAATGACAGTTATGAAAACAAGAACTCTCTATGGAGCAGACTTGCTGGCCTCACAGCACATGGGATTGCTGCTGTATTTTGCAGTTTCAGATAATGCATTAAACCAATCAACTGGTGGGTGTGTTCCAGGACATCTTCAATCTCTCACTGCTGAAGTCGGAGATTTCCACCTTTTTCAAAGGAACAACAGTCTCACCAGTGCCTAAGAACAGCAGGGTGAGCTGCTTCAATGACTATCACCCAGTTGCACTCACATCTACTGTGATGAAGTGGTTTGAGAGGTTGATCATGGCCAGAATCAACTCCTGCTTAAGCAAAGACCTGGACCAGCTGTAATTTGCCTATCACCACAAAAGGTCTACTGGGATTCAACCTCACTGGCTCTTCATTCAGCTTTGGATCACCTGGGCAATAGCAATTCCTACGCCAGGCTGCTGTTTGTTGATTGCACCTCAGTGTTCATACCATCATACCCTTAGTCTTAACCAACAAGCTCCAAAACCTAGGCCTTGATACCTTCCCCTGCAACTAGGTCCTTGACTTCCTCATTGGGAGACCACAGTCAGTGCAGATCGGAAATAACATGTCCTCTTTACTGACAATCAACAATCAAAACCTCAAGGATTTGTGCTGAGCCCTCAGGGCTAGTCTCGCTACACCCATAATTGCTTAGCTAAGCGCAGCTCAAATGGCATTTATAAATTTGCCTATGAAACAACTATAGTTGGCAGAATTTCAAATGGTGACGAAGAGGCATTTGGGAATGAAATCAATCAGCTGGCTGAGTGATCTTGAAACAACAACCTTTCACTCAACATTAGTAATATCAAGAAATTGATTGTGGACTTCAAGAAGAGGAAGTCAAGGGAACACACAACAGTCCACATCTGTCAGTGCAGATCAGAAATAGCATCTCCTCCTCGCTAACAATCAAAACTGGCACATCTCTAGGATTCATTCTTAGCCAATTATTCTCCACTCCGTAGACCAGGGGTCCCCAACCTTTTTTATGCCATGGACCCCTACTTTTACTATTGTGGCAGAATTTCAGATGATTATGAGGAGGCATTCAGGAATTAGGTAGATCTGCTGGTTGAATGATTTCACAATAACAACCTTATACTCAATGTCAATAAAACCAAGGAATTGATTGTGGACTTCAGGAAAGGATAGTTGACACACCAGTCCTTATTGAGGGATCAACAGTGGAAAGGATGAGCTGTTTCAAGTTCCTGGTGCCAACATCTCTGGGCCCAATATTTTGATGTAATTACATAGAAGGCACAACAGCAGCTATAGTTTGAGGAGACTTGGCATGGCACCAAAGATTTTCACAAATTTCTACAGCTGTACCATGGAGAGCATTCTAACTGGTTGCTTTACCATCTGGTACGTTTATGGATCAGAAAAAGCTGAAGAAGTTTGCGAACTCAGCCAGCTCTATCATGAGCCCCAGCATCGAAGATATCTTCAAAAGGTGATGACTCAAAAAGGTGGCAGCCATCATTAAGGACCCCCATCACCCAGGACATGTCTTCTTCTCAGTTATATCATCAAGGAGATGTTACTGAAGCCTGAAGAAGTACTCAGCATTTTAGGAACAACTTCTTCCCCTCTGGCATTAGATTTCTGAATGAGCAATGAACCCAGGTACAGTACCTCAATATTTATTTTCTTTTTTGCCCTCTTTTAGCTTTACTTATTTAATTTAATGTTAAAAACATATTTCTTACTGTAATTTATAGTTCTTTATTGTCACGTACTGCAAAACAACAAGTCTCACAACATATGCCAGTGATATTAAACTTGATTCTAATTCAGAAACAGAATCAGGATCAGGTTTACTATCACTGACATACATCAGGAAATTTGCTAACTTTGTGGCAGCAGTACAATGCAATACATGATAATGTAGAAAATAAATGAATAAATAAATAAATAAATCACTTATAGTGAAGACGCACAGACCTCAGCAATCTCATAACTTTCCTCTATCAGTCATTTGGGGTATATCCCATCAAGCCCTGGGGACCTATGCACCTAATGTTCTTCAAGATAGCCAGCACCATCTCCTTTTTTATATCAAACTGCCCTAGCAAATTTGGACACCCCTCAATAATCTTCCTATCCTCTTCGTCCCTCTCTTTGGTAAATATCGATGTGAAGTACTCATTTAGGACCTCACCCACATCCTGTCTCCATGCACATGTTCTCGCTTTTATCCTTCAGTGGTCCTATCTGCTCCATAGTTATCATCTTACTCTTCATGAATGTATAGAATGCCTTGGGATCCTCTTTAATCCTATTGTATTCCCCAATGACTTTTTACTTAATGGTTTGTTTCAAAATGTACTCTGCAAACAATTAACACATTTCTACTGAAAGTTCACATACATTCTAAAACCTAGGACAAAAGGGAATTCTGCATGCTATTCAAACCAACAGAGCTTAGTAAGGACAATTACTAGCTGACTATAACAAACACTTGGTCAGTTGGAAGTTCCATAGGTCCAGAGCTATCGACACATTGAGCACATAGTTAATGGACACAATAAGCAAAATACAAAGTAATATTTTATGAGAATTAAATAGAAAATAAAATGTTTTTAGAAATTGAACAATACCAGCTTGTCACAATGATCACCCATTTGAAAAACATTTTATGTAATTTTGTTTAGATATTTTAGCTCCTATTCCTTTTACATTAAACTACAGACCTGTGTCCACTAGTAATGGGTCTCAACGATAATGTTACAGACTTAAGTCTACCATTACAGTAAACCAGGGTGTAGTTGACAGGAATGTCAATTGGACACATGACTCTTTGGATAATGGGTGGAGAACATTCATTTTGATGCAGTAAAGGTTAGTGCAGATAGGCATAATGAATTGAATCCCCAGTCTGATATATTAATTTTGGCCTGCTCTAGGACAGTGGCAACAAAGGCACAACTTGTCATATGGCTATACTCGGTAGTGTGCTCTTTTGCAATTCTTCAAACATAATGCTTCCACTGACCTCTTTAATGTTATAATTGGTGCAGGCACTTGTTTCAAAGAAATCCATTCCATATTCTTTTGCAAGCTTTGAAAGGAAACAGTGAAAGGAAATGTAACAATGGATTAAAGAGTGATTTAAAAAAAACAGCATAGCTAGCATTCCCCTTTAAATACAACAAAATACAATGGATTTCCTGCTCTTTTATTTTAATAACTGGATGCTGCTTGGTTGTGATGCATCATTAAACAGCCACTTTTGCTTGTCAATGATACCATAATGCTGCAGAATTTCCTGCTGATAGGGTCAACAACCTAAGATTTAGTGTATTAGTTAGCCATCTGGCATTTGAACCTGCTCTACCATTCAACAAGATGGAGACTGAGCCTGTATTTTCTTGCACACATCCCCACATCACTTGATTCACTTAATATATGAAAACTATCAACTTCTGGTTTGAAGAATTGCATGACTGGGCCTCTGCAGCCCTCTGGGATAAAGGATTCCAACCTGGGTGAATCTTTGTTGCACTTGTTCTAGGGCAAGTACGTCCTTGTTGTTTGGGAAAGTGGATCAAAATTGTACGCAGTGCTCTAGATAGAGTATTACCTCAATAATACAATTGGTCTGACATGATTGAATTTAATCTTGCACTTGTTTTACTGTACAACAACAATCATGTACGTCATATAGTAATGCAAAGTGAAACGGCATCCCATTTCTAAATCTCAATCAAGCTTGGGCCTTTCTTCTCATTAGTTATTCTTAAGGGTAAGTCCAAGACAATCACTGAAGAAAATCCCCGGATAAGTGATGGCAATTTCCATCTCACAGGTTCAGAAAATGTTGCCATCAGCTGTGCTAAATACAGTATATTGCTAAGATGCAGTCACTGCAGAAACTCCCTAGCAAAGACCACAAAACCTGAGCGTTTTAGTTCAGCAACACCAACACAACTTTTTATGAGCCTGTGATTTGTAAATGATCAGGAATTTACATTAATCTTTACTTTGGAATTGTTCCAGACCTTTGAACTACAATAGCATCGATAAAAAAACATCATTTTTCCAAACCTACTATATAAATAATTGCATTGGGCATCAAGTACATACCTTTTGACCTTGTTTTACACCTACTTGCCTTTTCTGTTCGTCATCAGCTTTGTTGGCTATGAGAATTTTCTGAACCCCTTCTGGTGCATACTGGGGAGGAACCATTCACTGTGAGTAATGAGCTAAAATTTGAGTAATATTAATTCAAGGTAAAATGATTCAATGTCACTCCCTTACCTCATCAACATCACTAGCCCATTTCATAATATGTTGAAAGGAGCGTTCACTTGTGATATCATATACCAAAAAGATTCCCTATAAATAAAAGGTAATACATCTTTTTTTATTACAAAGCATCATGAGAAACCATTGACACTCAACTGCAGTATATCCAGAATTCTTCTAAACTGTCTGGACCACGAACATTATTTGGATTCAGTCTAGACCAGTATTGAACTGTAAAGAGGCCTATGCCCTAAGGATATAATTAAAGCTATTTTTAAATTGTGAGATGTTGCCTCTGGTTTAGTTTAAGACTTTCATTAAATGGCTTACATTTCTGACCTGCCGATTAACATTTTTGAGTTGCTGTACCTTTCTACTTGTATTTAGCAGTTAGTAAACATTGCCAGCGATGAATTAGTTGCGAAAAACACTGAAAGCATTGGATGTGCTCAGCAGCTCCTGCAAAGAAACGGAGTTCGAGTTGATAACCTTCCTTCAGTGCCAGGAGGAGCATAGGACAATAGAGAGTTAAAACCGGAAAAGGCAGAAAATGGAGGGAGTGGCAGAGAGAATGAAAGGTTGGGTTCAAAAGGGCATGACAGGCTGAGTGACACAAGTTACAATGGTGCTGATTTCAGGCTGTTAAATCAGAAAGGTGTGTTTGGATATGGAGTAAAGAGGAATTGAGCAATAAAACTGAAATTACCAGAGAGAGAGAGAGAGAGAGAGAGAGAGAGAGAGAGAGAGAGAGAGAGAGAATAAAGTGCCAGACCTGTGAAATTCAAGGCTGGAAAGGGCTGATAATCTGAAATTACTGAGCTTGGAATATCCAGTGTCAGCTGAGGAGTATCTGTTCATAAAACTTAAATTTGGCTTTGTTGGAACAACGCAGAGATCAGAGTGGAAGTGGGATGAAGGTTTAAAGTGACAGCTGAATTGCTATTCATTGATGTAATTTTAATCATTGTTCATAGGGGATGAGGGGACATCAAGAGATAGTTTCCCTCCAGGTACTGGCCAAGTGCCTAGTCGTTATTTATGATAACAGACTCTTTTGCAGTAACAAAGCTCAGCTCTGAAACAGGTAGCACAGAATAATTATCAAACTAGTGAATTCCGGTTCAATTTCATCTCTTTGGATAGTTCATAATGTATTGGCCAAGACTTGTTAAAATCCTCCAAGTGAAGGCAGCTGTGGTCCTGATTTTTAAATAACACAATAAATTCAACCCTGAATAAATACCAAGCTGGTTTGTTAGTTTTTTATTCTCCCCATGATTTCAGTCTCATCCTGACTTTAAGCGCGGTTCATGGACTGCAGCATCTCCTGACAAATTCCCGCCACGTTTATCCAAGCTTGCCACCATGCCCTGTTATTAAGGGGGATTGTGGGGCCTGGCTGGCGCCTGATGCACAAGCTACAAGCAGCTTCATTTGGAAGGAAGAGTACAGCCTCAAACTCGTTTACTTCAGATTAAAGTTAGTCTCAAAGCCAACTGCACTATTGTTGTGACAGAAAGAAACAGAACAGTGCGCACCTGGGCTCGTCTGTAGTACTGCTTTGTGATCGTCTGATATCGTTCCTGTCCTGCAGTATCCCTGAGAAGATAATTTAAAAATAAATAGTGAAATAGTAATTGTCAGCCATTTCATATTAATAGATCTGCATATTGATCCACAGTCAGTAACTCCCAATGTTCTCAACAGCACAATTTTTCCCATCATCAATACACAAGTACTTTAGGACATGCAATGCTTCATTGCAATCAGTGGAATAATATCCCAGTTGCAATAATAAAAGCTTCTTCTTTTGGAGGAGAAACTTCTTCATTAAAAGCTAATCACCTTTGCCTTTAATAAAAGTGGCCAAGATATTTTCATCACTTTCATCATTAATATCTGCAAATATAAAACAATAAAAAGTTTCCCAAGTGCCCCTTCTGTGGAGACTTCCATGCACCTGAGTTGCTCTGTAAAAAACCTCCGACGCGGGGTGAGTGTACAGATCAGATGCAGGGTTACTGCTGGAGCTTTCAGTGGCCACATTAAAATGGGGCCAGCTATATTGGCTATATCTTCTCTTTCCTTCTAGTCCAGGTGAAGGGTTTGACTTGAAATGTCAATGTGCCATTTCACACTATAGATGCTGACCAAGTTCCTCCACCTTCTTTGTATGTTACTCTATATTTCTTTACTTAATAGAGTCACAGACTCCTCACCTCGAAGGTGCTGAACCATCTGGGATGAGCCTCCTGACTAAGGAAGCATCTGGTGAGGTGCTGCAGGTCCTCAGCTACAAGCAGCTGTCAGGGGATTTACTGCTGAATCCACGTCCCCAGCAGCCTTTGTCAGAAGGCAGGCTCGAAGGGAAACTTTGCCTGTTGTCAAGGCTGAAGCTGTAATTTAAAGACTTTTGAATTTTTCTGACAAGATCATTGAAGAACGATTGTAATGGACCTAAATGATCTTAGTAATAAAATTAATGATGGAACAATAAAAACACAAATGAATAATTAAACGTGGTAACAAATTAATGTGAATGAATTTTGTTTTTAATTTCTGAGGAATCCCTAAGAGAATAGAGGAAACTAAAAATTTGGAGCAAGAGTCTTTCAAATCTGTTGTGCAATTCAATAAGATCACAGCTGAGCAACTGAGCTCCATTTTCTTACACTATCCCCAAATCCTTTTCTTCCCTTGGCATGAGAAGTGTCGGCACAGCACCGTCAATGCGATCAATCCCTGCCACTGTCTGTAAGGAGTTTGTATCTTCTCTCCATGACTGATGGTTTCCTCTGGATGCTCTGGTTTCTTCCCAGATTCCAAGACGTACTGTTAGTGAAACTGAGTCGTAGGCATGCTTTCTTGGCTCCAGATACATGGCGACACATAAACAAAATACCTTATTTACATATCTTGTCGGGTTTGTTCTAACAGCGACACAATTTCACTCGAGGTTGCTCCTGATGGAGTGTCTTTTTTTTGCCGATTTAGTAGGCTTAGATACACTCATTGTGCAGCCAGCAACTTCAATAGTGGGAGGAAGAGTAAAAAATAAATGCAGGTATATGAAATGGAGCAGAGCAATAGCTTTAGCGACTTAAGCTACCGCCATCTTAACCGGAAGTCACATGGCGACACTTGTATGCTGCCCCCAGCACTTCTTCGCTGATTTGATTTGATGTTAGTAATGCATTTCACGGTATGTTTTGATATACATGTGACAAGCAGTAAAGATACTCTTAACCCATCAATCTGCTTTGAGCAAACTCAGTTAACGAGCCTGCACAACCCACCAACGATTTATTACCCTCTGAGTGAAAACACGTTTCCACATCCCCTACCAAGTGACTTCCCTCTTATTCCGAGACTGGGACCCCACGTTCACAAGAGTCAGAACATTTTCTGCAATTCTTTCACATTTAAGTTGAATTAGAACCAAATATAGGCCGAGTCACCAGGGATGACGCCTCTGTTCTTGCTGTGAATGGTGCTATGTGATCTCCTGTTGACAGGGTTCTGAGTTAATATTTCATCTCTGACAGAACGGCCTTTTCTCAATACTGCACTCAAACAGTGTGTGCTCAAGGTTTTATATGGTAATTGAATCTGCTAATGCAGAGGTGAGAATGGCACTGTACCCTATCAGTCATGGGTGAGAATCAGAGACAACCCTGACTCTAACTTTTGTGGTTATTGTGTATCATGTCACTAATTTTTCCGTGTGTTGAAAATACATTTTTTTGTGTGGTATTAACCAGAACTGTCTGCCTCTGTGAAGTAAGTACTCTTCCACCCCAACCCCCTTGCCCAAACCTTTTTCATATTGCCTACATCTTCTCTTTCCTTCCTGTCCAGATGAAGGGTTTGACTTGAAACGTCGGCTTGCCATTTCACACTATAGATGCTGACCAAGTTCCTCTACCTTCTTTGTATTTTACTCTATATTTCTAGCACCGGCAGCCTCTCATGTCTCCACACGGTGAGAATGTTGCCTTGGCTCTATGTGTCTTCTTTACTTAATAGAGTCATAGTTCTAGAGTGGTAGCAGGCCCACCACATCAACTTGTCCATGCTGAACATGGCACCCACCAAGGAAGCCCCATTTCCCCATGTTTGGCACATATCTCTCCAAACCTTTCTGTTCTATGTACTTACTCAAAAGCTTTTTAAGTGGAGCTCAACCACTTTTTCTCTGGAGACATCATACATACACCCCACTCTGCATGGAGAAGTTACTCCTCCTGTCCCTTTTAAAACTTTTAGCTCTCTCCTTGTACCTTAACCTTCCCTGGGGAAAAGACTGAGTGCATTCATTCTATTTATTCCCCAATAACCTAAACATTTCTCAGTCTCCTATCTTCCAAGGATTAAAGTACAAGCGGGCCCAACCTCTCCCTATAACCCTAGTCCTGCCAATACTAACCTTAGTCCTGCCAACCCTAGTCCTGTCATATCTTCTCTGCATGCTTTCAATAAATATTAATAAAATATTTTCAGAAAATATTTCGTGTGTGTATTAATCCTACAGTATTTCAAGTACACTTATTATCAAAGAATGTATAAATGACATAACCTTCAGATTTGCTTGCTCACTGGTAGCCACAAAGCAAGAATCCCAAAAGAGCCCAATTTAATAAAAAAGAAATAAAATAAGAATGAAGTAGAAGACCAACACTCAGTGTGCAAGAGAAAGAGAAAAAAATACAAATCATGCGAACAATTGAAGTGAGCACCAGCATTCTGAACCAAACTGAGAGCTGAACCCCGGAGCAGCCTGGAGTAGGCCCAAAGCCTCATTTATCAGTTCATTGTATTAGCGGGCATGGAGCACAGCAGCCGGGTTAGTCTTCATCGCATCAGTGCCATGGAGATGATCACCGTGGAGAACAAGTGAAATCAGCTCTCATCCTCACTGAGACCCTTTCTCTTCAGTCTATCCAGGCGGGCTTTTAAATTGACCAAACAGTGGAACAGTGAAAGGCTCCAGCGCCCTGGAGAGAGGAGTGAAGATTGCAGAGAGCAAGCAAAATCTACTATCTCCTCTGTTCTGGGCTGACGTTTAAATTGTCGAAACAACATATTGTACCTCGCACTAGGATCCAGGCACCACTGCATTGGAAGGCTCCAGATCTAGGCCACACTGCCTAGTGACTTGCTCTGGGCCAAGATTTTGTTTCCCAGCCTGAAGCCACTCTCAAGCTCTTCAAATCAACTCAGCACCCAGAGTGATCTCACCTCATACCCGGGCCGGTTGTACAGGCACTAAATCACCTCTGCCCAGGCCCCGATTTCTCCTTTCGGAGCCCAGAGCGATACAACCTTGCCAGCTGTATGGGCAAGAGCCATCAACACATTTGCCCTACCAGTCATTGGATACCGAGTCACAATAGTGTGCTGGTCAATGAACAAACTGGAAGCCACTGACATTAAGATCAGAAACTGCTAACAGTGCACGGAGGATTCCATCCAAAGTCCAGTGTTAAGCAACTGTACAGCATCAAGCACCGATATAAAGGAGGACAGGTAATTGGAGGTGTCAAGAACACAGTCCCGGAAGAAATGCGAAACATCCTTGAATTTGTTAGGAAGATTACCCCTAATGATGACCTGCTAGGAGAATACCTCAGAGAGCAGGCAGGGGATATGGAAATGGGAGTTGGTGAAGCAGAGCCAGAGGACCAGAGACCATGGCAGGACAAGCCACTCCATGGGATGTCCAAATAGAAAGGATGTGGAAGGTTAAAGCCAGAGTAGTTCCGGTGGTGATCGGAGAACTTGGAGCTGTGACACCTGGACTGGGAGTGGCCCCAACAAATCCCGGGATCAACACCTGAGATCTTGGTCCAGAAGAGCGCGCTACTAGGAACAGCAAAGATACTGCGTTGAACCCTCAATTAAATAAAATGCTACTGTTAGGGTGCTTTTTGGGGCTAGTACAAATGGCAAATAACTTCAGCAACTGACTTCAGCCACCAGTCTTCAGATTCGAATATAAACTCTGGATTAAATCTAAAACACAGCTCTGAATAATGCATTCCTAAAACCATGAACCACAGTTAATTGGAAGACCAGACAATGCTGATTAAACTCGGCATTTGGGTGTCATTTGATGCCTGTCATGTGGGTGCGAGGAGGGAAGTCTGAGAGTGGTGAATACAAAGGAAGCATTGTAAATATGGAATTGCCCTTTGACCTTTAACATAAAATGTCATATAATGTTGGGTGAGGCAAACCTTCTTTCACTGAAGACGTCTCTATCTGGTGCCTACTGTATCTTATTTTGTCAAGTAAAGAGACCACTTCATACCTACCAGTACTTCTCTCTGGAGACTTCCTTCATGCGACAACAGTGCAAAAAGAGAGAAAAAAAATAGGGAGGTGGTGTTCATGGGTTCAATGTCCTAAATAGTCTATCCCTCATTCTCAAATTAGGCCCAGTGGTGTAAGGCCCCTCAGTCAGAACCATCCTTCTGTAGTCGCAAGTTGACTGATAAGTGCCAAAGGCACTGTGTTTCTGGCACTAAACTGAAACAACAGCTGCTGCAAAGCTGCGAACGCAGACATTACAGGTGATTGTTGATCCCTCGGAACAACAGAAGCAAAATGAGTTGGTGATGGAGCGAAAAGAAACTGCTGGAAGAATTCAGCAGGTTGAGCAGCATTTGGTGGGTGGGATATTGTTGACGTTTTGGGCATTATGACTGATGATCTCTTCTGGGACAGTGCCATGCCTATTCTGTGGACATGCAGCAGGTTCCTCTGCTACTGGCTACCCAGTAACTCCAAAAGGACCTATGTTTAAGTATATGAAATTTCAGGCCGGAGAGAGGAAAACAAACCAATGTTTAGCCGATTTAAATGCTGACCCAGATTGAAAAGATTAGGGCAATACACACAATGTGCTGGATGAGCTCAGCAGGTCAGGTAGCATCTATGAATGGGAATAAACGGTCAATGTTTCGGGCTGAGACCCTTCATCAAGCCTGGAAAGGAAGGGGGAAGAAACCAGAATAAGAAAGTGGGGGAGGGGAGGAAGAAGTAGAAGGTGGCAGGTGATGGATGAAATGCGGAGAGGGGGGTTGGGATGAAATAAGGAGTTGGGAAGTTGATCGGTGAAAGAGATAAAGGGGTGGAGAAAGGGGAATCTGACAAGGAGAGGACAGAAGACCATGGCGGAAAGGGAAGAGGCAGGACCACCAGAGGGAGGTGATGGGCAGGTAAAGTGATATGGTGTGTGAGGGAAAGAAGAAAGGGGAATGGTGAAAGGTGGGGTGAGGGCAATTACTGGAAGTTCGAGAAATTAACGTTCATGCCATCAGGTTGGAGTCTATCCAGATGGAATCTAAGGCGCTGTTCCTCCAACCTACTGTAGCCTCATTGCAGCAGTAGAAGAGGCCATGGACTGACATGTCGTGATCAGAATGGGGAGTAGAATTGAAGTGGGTGACCACTAGAGGATCCCACTGTTTCTGGTGGATGAAACTAAGGTGCTCAGGTAAGTGGTCTCCCAATCTATGTCGTCGGGTCTCCCCAGTATACAGGAGGCCACAACGGGAGCACTGGATACAGTAGATGACCCTAATAGACTCACAGGTGAAATATCGTCTCACCTGATAGGACTGTTTGAGGCCCTCAATAGTGGTGAGGGGGGAGGTGTGGCACTTGTTCTGCTTACAAGGATAAATACCAGGAGGAAGATCAATGGGGAGGGATGAGTGGACCAGGGAGTCACGTAGGGGAGGGGAGGGAAAGATGTGTTTGGTGGTGAGATTCCATTGGAGATGGCAGAAGTTATGGAGAATTATATTCAGGCATGAAGGATTGTGGAGTGGTAGGGGAGGACAAGAGGAACCCTATCTCTGATGTAGCAGTGGGAGTTTGGGGTGAGGCCACATGTGCATGAGATGGAAGAGACACAGATGAGGGCAGCATTGATGGTGGAGGAAAGGAAACCCCTCTTGGTGAAGAAGGACACCTCAGTTCTGGAATGAAAAGCCTCATCCTGAGAACAGATGTGGCGGAGACAGAGGAACTGAGAAAAGGGAATGTATTTTTACAAGTGACAGGATGGGAAGAGGAATAGTCAACATAGCTGTGACAGTCACTTGGTTTCTAAAAGATAACAGTAGACCGAGTGTCTCCAGAGGTGGAGACACAGAGATTGAAAAAAGGAAGAAAGTGTCATAAGTGGATCGAGTACATTTGAGGCAGCTTGATGGAATTGACAAGCTCAGTTTGGGTGCAGGAAACAGCACCAGTGCAGTTGTCAATGGAGTACAGGAAGAGTTGGAGAGTGATGCTGGTTAGCCTTGGAACACGGATTGTTCCATGAAATCAATGAAAAGACAGGCAGAGCCGGGACCCATCGAGAGCCCATGGCTACACCGCGGGTTTGAAGAAAGTGGGTGGAGCCAAAGTTGAAATTGTTGAGGATGAGGACAAATTCCACCAGATGGAGAAGAGTGGTGCTAGAGGGGATCTGTTTGTGTCTGTTGTCCAGAAAGAAGGAAAGGACTTTATAGCCTTCCTTGTGGGGGTAGAAGTGAATAGGTACGGGACATCAAGAGTGAAAATGTGACAATCGGGGGAAGGGAACATAAAGTCATTAAAGAGATTGAGAGCGTGTGAAGTGTTATGGATGTAGGTAAGAAGGGACTGAACCAAGGGGGATAAAAAAGAGTCGAGGTATGCAGACATGAGTGTGTTCAGTGAGGCAGGAAAACTTGCAGAAAATGCAACAAATGAAACTAAGTAGGACATATACAAAGAGTATGTCAGGCAACAAAAATAAATGGTCTGCAAAGGGAAGAGAAAACGCTAAAAAGTCAAGTTTTTAAAAAAACACTAATTTGTATGCTATTGATGAAAGTTCTGATAATAATGAGAGTGACATAGGACTGTGTAGCCTTGAGATTTACAGTGTAAAAATTGGCAACCGTCAAGCAATATGGCTTATGCCAAAAGTAAATGGCAAGTTTATTAAAATAGATTTGGATGCTGGCTCAGCTGTTTCAGCCATTCCACGAAATGAGTTTGAAAAGCATTTCAAAAATACCAGACTGAAGCCTGTAAATAAGAACTTATATTGGAGAAAAGATAACTCCTGTGGGAATGGCATTCATAACAGTGAAATACAACAACCAACAAGTCGCATTGAGCTCCAATGTGGTAAAAACAGAAGGATAAGCATTGTGGGGATGTGATTGGCTAAAACAACTACAAAGTGATTGGAGATCCATTCTCATTTGCATACCACATTCCCTGCAATGAAGCCATCTGAAAATGAATTAAGAAAGGTGCTGTAGGATGCCACAACTGTCTCCATGCTGAAAACCATGAACTATTGCCAAATAGAGGACCAATAGGTGCTGTTGCCAACCTCTGTGCATCTTGGGCTAAGGATGGACCATGCTGCTCCAAGGAGGCTGAAAGTGACAAAAGGAGTGGTCTGACTACAAAAGTTTTTATAGCCAACATATCTGAGAAAGCTTCTGGTATGTTAATCAGGAAGTTGCTTGCAAAAAGTGGCTGGTTTTCAGCTGGAAGAGAGTTCAAGGACCTTCAAGAAAGTTATAAGCATTTGGTTTTTGTTAGTATAAAGAACCAGAATCTGCATAAAAGCTGTTTGTAAAACTAGATGCAAAGACCAAAGCCGGGCTGCATGAACGGAAGGCCAAACGGATGAGAAAACCAAGAGGAGTGATCGGATAGTAAAAGGAGCAATAGAAGCATTGATGAGAGAATAATTTCAGTGAATTAGATGGACCTTCCTGAAATCAAGGTGCATAAGCTCGAAGAAGAAAATGGAAGGAAGAGTTGGCGAGATAGAATGTGAGCAAGGAAGAGAATGGTGTGAAAAGGAGAAGGAATGTGAGAAGGAAAAGGGTTCAAAGCAGATCCAGAAAGAGAAAAAGAAGAATAAAGACGCCCAGAGCTGGCAGAACCACTGAATGGACTCTCAGTCTTTGTGTCTAAAACCACCCCAGAACCTGAGATTGTTTCACAGCCATAAGTCTCACCTGGCAATTACAGTGATTCCCCTTGTCAGGAAAGATGCTATCCCACAAGAGTAACACATCCCGCACAGTGATTAAATCTTTAGACCTGGATGGCACAATTTTAAAAATTACTATGCTGTGGATGTCTATAAATAGTGTAGTTGTATTATAAAGCATACTGCGTATACAGTTGAGATGCATCTTATATTGAGTTGGAGTTTATAGCTAAGTAGGGAGGAGTGTTGTGTTTTTAATATTTCAGTAATATTTGAGTGATCTTGTGTATATTTTGTTTGATTAAGCATTCTTGTTCATTTAAATAATTCAATATGGGTTATATGTAGAAATACATTAATTGCTTAAGTCATCACGCTACCACGTGCTACTTGCGTGTCGCACTTAAACTATACTTGAACTACACCTGTATTTTCAGACTCCTGTATCTTTCTTCGGATTAATTTAATGTTTTGAAGTAAGGTGTTGAGGCTGAGGGGGAAGGACAGTCTGATATTCAGCTCACTGCTCTGTGAGGCTTTACTAGCCTCAATGCTAAACTGACTGCAGCTGTGGCCTGCAGCCATTGGCACTCACTGAAGTATTAAATTGGCTCTATGGCTGTGGCCTGTAGCCACTGGGCTCCTGGACTGGCTGCAGTGCTGTAACTGGCTCTGTGGCTGTGAACTCACTTTTGGAGACTCTGTGGTTCACGTTCTGTGTACTAGTTGTTTACAGATTTTTATTGTTTGCACGATTTGTTTTTTTTTTGCACATTGGATGCTTGACGGTCTTTGTTGTGAGGGAGTTTTCATTGATTCTATTGCATTTCTCAGTTGTGTGGCTGCCTACAAGAAGATGAATTTCAAAGTATTAACACTTTGAACTTTGATCATATGGTTGTTCTCAATGTTCCACAGGCCATCAACAAAGTGGACACCACCTCTTTTTGATGCCTCACTTCACGAGTATCTGTGTTCATTTTCCCTTCTGTCATCTCCTCTTTGACAACCATCAAATGCAGTAGGATTCTAAATGTGCACCTGCTATAATTAGGAGGATCATGAAAGCACTAACTCATTTATCCCCTTCAAGTCCCCAGACCACTTCAATTCACCATAATGAAGATGTACATTTTCTTTACTGGTGCCATTAATTTTGGTCTCTTGTCTCTTGGTAATATTAATGACTTGAATTCCGAGCGACAAACCAGATCTACAGGTTTATTGCTCATTGCATCATGACCTTCACTCAATACTTACAGAAGGCGCTTTCAGATTATAGCTTTACTGTGGCACCTCTGAAGCACAGCCTCTCTGTTTCAATTCTCTCATGAACCTAAGTAGGTGTGGCTTGGCACGCTTTCATTCCTATCCCTTCCCCACAGGCCCAACGCATAATGGCACAAGGACTGATGATGGAAGCCCGTCAGATGAATACACCCATAAGCTACTTTGCTTTCAGAATACCAAAGCATATTTTAAAGTCAATAGGTTCCTTCCTATTGTGAAGAGATTTTGTTTTGATCCTTTTGTCTACAAATCAATCATTATGGAGCTTTGCATTGTCTGCATAAACAGCACGTGACTCAGGGATAAACAATGAAAAAGTAAAGGACAAGCAAACACAACCTACTTAATGACAAGGTTGAAACACTAGAGATGATTTGGCTCAGGTTATTCACACAAAAGCAGGTGATTCCATTTCCTTTTCACTTAGTTCCTAGCTGATTAATTTAGAATCTTGTGAAAGATCACAAAACAAATTAAATTCAAAATAATATGGATACATATTTATGAAAGGATTCTTCCATCACTTTGGTCATCATAAGCAAAAAGATTTCAACAGTTCTGCAGAGATTCCACTATTCCTCTGCTTCTGGTCGAGATGGCACCGAGCTGTGATGTCCATCCAGCTCGTGCTTCAGACTTAGTTGCTTCATAGGTTGGTGAGAATGGCTTTTGGGGACAGTGCAGGGAGTTAGGGATCAGATTATGGTTCAAGGACAGGGATGAAGAGAGTTCGAGGTCAGGGGCAGTAAATGATGAGTCAGGGCCAGGAGCTAATATTTGGATTCCACATAGGAGCGCTCCAGGGTCAAAGGTCAGCAATCCCGTAGTTTGGGTCAGCACGCACTGAGGAGATCAGAGATTCCCCAGGTTGGTGAGTTTTAGGTCAGAGGTCTATGTGAGCTGCTAGCCCTGCAAGTCACTGGGGTCAGAATTCTATGCAAGTCTGGAAGTCGAGGCCTGAAGATCAACATCCCGTATTCGGTGAGTTCTGTGATCAATACCCAGAGGTCACTGAGGTCCAGATGGCAAAGCCAAAGGTCGAAGTCTGGTGGTCAGTGAGTTCAGAGACAGAAGCCCCTGACTTGGCCTGTGTGGACATTAGAAGCTCGTGGTCTGTGAGCCTGGGCCAGGCACTAGAGGTTGGATGTCTGCGTGTCTGAGAGTCTGCCGCCGATTGGAACCCAGAAGTGGCTTGCCCTGAGGTTAGAGGAGTGTGTGTGAGTGTGTGTGTCTGTGTATGTGTGTATCTGAGTGTGAGTGAGTGTGTGTGTGTGTGTGTGTGTGTGTGTCTGTGAATGCGTGTGTGTAGGTGGAAAAGACTTGCTTTGCTGTCGTCATCTTGTTCTGTTGTAGTTGCTGCTTGCGATGATCTGCTGAACGTTGTGGGTCTGCTATGTTGGCACTGGATTGTGCAGTGACCCCAGGCACATATTTAATGTGTTGGTTGTTCATACATATGATGCATTTCACTGTATGTTTCAATTTACATGTGATAAATTAATCTGAATCTGGTATACCTGCCATTTGGTCCAAACAGTGTACGAGGGGTGATTGATAAATTCATGGCCCAAGGTAGACGGAGTCAATTTTAGAAAACCTAATACATTTATTTTTCAACATAGTCCCCTCCTACATTTACACACTTAGTCCAGCGGTCATGGAGCATACAGATCTTGGACCTCCAGAAAGTGTCCACAGATGGGTGATTGGTAAGCTTGTTGCCTAAGGTAGAAGGAGATGGGTTATACAGCTCTCGTTACATGCACGTGCAGGTCAACTCCTTGAGTGATTATGCAGAAAGTTTGAAGTTAATAACTCATCTCCTTCTACCTTAGGTTACAAACTTATCAATCACCCCGATGAGTTATTAACTGGTAAGTTATTAACTTCAAACTTTCTGCATAATCACTCAAAGGGTTGAACTGCATGTGCATGTAACTATACAACAGCAATTCGAAAGGCTAGAATTCCATGTGTAATCATAGGATTGCAGAGGTTTATGGTAATAAAAAAATTTGTGCCTTTATATCTATTTTTTTCCAAATATTTTTTTCAAATATTCTCTCAAAGCTTCATAAACTATTCTGCTGCATGGAAACTTGTGTAAGTCATTACAACTAATGGGGCAGACTCTCAATCTGAAGTCGACTAGGTTTGCAGTAAATTGGCTTGACCCACCGTGTGACATCCTATCTGTGTGTCTAATATTACCAGAACTGTATAATTAGTCAACAGTGAATGAAAAACAGGCTTGTGGAGTCATTTGGGATGAAGCTACATGTTACTCACTGACTACAAACACTCATATTTATTTATTTATTGAACTACGACTTGGAATAGACCCTTCCAGCCCTTTGAGCTGTGCCGTCCAGCCAACCCCGATTTAATCCTAGCCTAATCATGGGACAATTTACAATGACCGATTCACCTACCAACCCCATATGTCTTTGGACTGTGGGAGGAAACCGGAGCACCCAGAGGAAACCCACGCAGTCATGGGGGAAGAACGTACAAAATCTTTACAGGCAGCAGCAGGAATTGAACCCTGGAGGTCAGCGGGAGACGCTCATGGAGTGAGTACTGTTTTAGATTCGCTCCATAACCTTTACTTTTTTTAACCTTTGATCACCCTTATCCAACTTATTTTTAACTACACCAAAAGATTCTTGCTATTTTTTTGGAATTATCGTTAAGAGTTTATTGTGAATTTTCGAAGATATGCAAACAGAAATGTCTCTTAGATCTAAAGGACGAGAACCTGGGCGCAACCCGAACGGTAATGGAAAGAAGCAAGCCAAGCTCATCCACAACACACTGTATTAACTTATGAACTGTTTATGGAGGTTTTGGATAAAAAGTTTGATGAACTACAACAAATTTTTAAACAAGATATAAAGGCTTTTCAAGATTATATGGTTAAGACGGATTCAGTAATTAACCAGCAGCAAGTTCTTATCGCATCTCTGCAAGAAGATGCTCGGAAACGAGATTTGACAATTGAAAAATTGCAACAGGATTTAATTTCGACCACTAAATTGATGGAAACTCCTAAAGCCAAGAGTGTCGACTTTGAGAATCGGTCCAGAAGACAGAACCTACGTATACTTGGTCTCCCAGACGGCATAGAAAAAGAAGACCCTTCAAAATATTTTGCTCAACTTTTAAAAGATGCGTTCCCGTCGGTTTTCCAAGATAACCCTCCGTTACTTGATCGCGCACATAGAATTAGACATCGATCATCGAGTGCTCCAGCTAAACCTTCAGTTGTAATTGTCCGGTTTCATTATGTACACGACAAAGAACAACTTATTTGTGTGGCTCGGCGGGCAGGAATGGTTAAATTTCAAGATTACTATTTCCGTTTGGTTGAAGATTTTAGTCCTGAATTTATGAGGAAAAGGCTTCTTTTTAAACCTCTGATGTTATGAGAAAAATCTAAAACCTGCGCTCTTATACCCTGCAAAGCTTAGAATCTCTCTGCTGTATGCTCCACGCCAGGTTTTCCTTTCAACATCTGAAGCGAGAAGTTATCTGGATGAGAACTTCCCTACTGCTACAGACACTAATCTCTAATAAATGAGTGATTCTGATCGTGTAAGATGGTTTTTGATTCCTCAAACCGGATTTAGTCTCTGGTTATTGGTGTAGGTTTATCCTATACTTTATATTTAAGTTAAAGTGTGTTTTCGTCATATTAATCGCTCTGTGTTATACACTTCAACCATTATACTATATTCTTGACTATTATTTTTGTTCCTTCGAAGGTGTATTTTTAACCCTTCGAAGGTGAATTCTTTTTTTATTAAGATGGTGGTTTTTTGAAACATTTTTTTTGGTTTTGTTTAAGATGGCAGTTTTTTTTTCTCTGTTGTCTTCTTCCTACAATGCATCGCTTATCATAGTTTAAATATGTTTTGTTTTGTCTGGGTTATAACCCGATTTATAAGCTTTTAGTGATTATATTCTTTTTTTTACAACTAAGTATATTAAGAAGTGTGGTTTTAGTATAGTGATCATAATTTTTAAGGTCGGGGTGGTTTTTTTTATATATATCCTTTATATACAGAGTGGTCTTCCGCTGATATGGGGGTAGAATTAGTCTTATCTTTTCCTTTTTCAAGCCACAATTTGGCTTATTCTTGTCTTTTTCTTGTGAGGGTGGGGGATGGTCTGTTTTCTAATTTTATTTTTCCTTTATTAGTTTGTTTCAGTTTTTTCATTTGGGCTGTTTTTGAACTTCAAATATGTCTACGATGTCGTCACTGCTGGGTCCGCTCTTTATTTTTGTTCCTCTTCTGGGTGCATGAGTTTAAAATCTGGTTAACCCTTTTTATACCAAAGGGTTGATTTTAGAATTATGGCTCAGACCATTAATTTTGTGCCTTGGAATACTAATGGTTTAAACCATCCGATTAAACGAAAGAAGATTTTTAAAGTATTCCAAAGACTTAATGCTCATATTATTTTTGTTCAAGAAACTCATGTGAGGAAGGAGGACAAATAACGCTTTTTTAGGTCTTGGCAAGATCAACAGTATCATTCGAATTTGAATGCCAAAGTAAAGGGAGTTTCAATTTTTATTGACTCCTCTATTGCATTTGTTCAACACGATATCTTTTCGGATCCGAATGGTAGATTTTTGTTAATTACGGGTTTACTTTGTAATAAAAAGGTTGCTGTGGTTAATGTTTATGCTGCAAATGTGGATTGTCCTGATTTTTTTAAGTCCTTATTTACTTCTTTACCTAATCTAAATGAATATAAGTTAATAATGGGTGGTGACTTTAATTGTTGTTTAAATCCTTTGATGGATAAATCTTTATCTATTCAGACTTTACCCAATAAGTCAGCCACTTGTATTAACTCCTTTTTGTCTGATAATGGAGTTTTTGATATTTGGAGATTTCGGTATCCTAACAATAAAGAGTTTTCTTTTTTCTCACATGTTTATCATTCTTATTCAAGAATTGATTATTTTTTTATTGACTCTTGTTTTATTCCATCGGTAATCGGCTGTAATTATGATATTATAGCTATCTCTGACCATGCTCCATTAACACTTTATATTAAATTTACAGATACAGTTTCTAATGTTAGACAATGGTGATTTGACTCTACTTTACTGCAAGATCCGGACTTTGTTAAATTTATGAAGGAACAGATCGATTTCTTCTTTTCAACCAATTCCACGGATGATGTGCTGTCTTTACGACAGTTATTTAGTTTATAATATTTTCGCTTAGTAATTCATTCAATAGTATTTTCTAGTTAGAATTAGAAGTGTTTAAAGTATATTCATTGCATGTAAAATATATCGGCATGCGATGACGTCACATCCGGTTTCTCCGCGTCTTGTGGGAAAGTACCGGTTTGAAATTAGCGTGAGGGTGGGGGCTTACCACGAGGCAGACCCGAGCAGAAGTTGTTTTGCAGGCATGAGAAATCACAGTGAGAGCAACGCTGTAAGTTAACAGATAATCAATATATTGAACTAAGATGTTAATGCCGATCCTGTTAGAAGTAACGACGGTAGATAATGTTTATGCTTTCGTTAGTTAAAGAGTCGCGGATAGTTTGCATGGAAGTGTATTTAAAGTAGTCAATGGAGCAGGTAAACTCTCCCTGTATACTGCACCTTAGTGTAATGTAGTTATAGTCACCTTTGCAAGTATTTACACTTGAAATGTGATATTAAGGAAGGAACAAATACTGTATCAATCTTGTATTGTTTTATCAACAGTTTTCACCATATGTTAATGTGAAGAGTGGACAGTAAATGGTTAATCTTACTGCGATCTGGTTCTTATTAACTGTGGTTTATCTCGACGTTAAATTCGGCGTTTTGTGACACGCGAAGGAGAACGTTACAGATGATATTTCTTGCGGAACACTTTGGGCCACTTTTAAAGCGTATATACGTGGACAGATTATCTTTTACTCTGTTGGTTTGAGAAAACGCATTAAGAAGGAAACTCTTTTATTGGTCGATAAAATTAAAGAGATTGACAAGAAATATTCGATCACTCCTAGTAAGGAGCTTTACAAACAAAGGGTTGAACTTCAAGTGGAATATAGTTTATTACTTACATCTCCGATCGAAAATCAATTAATGAAAACCAGATCTGATTTTTATATACATAGTGATAAATCAGGTAAACTGTTAGCTAGTCAGTTGAAGAGTGCTTTGGTTAATCGTCAAATCACTAAGATTCGTCAGCAGAATGGGGATTTGACAGTTAACCATGATGAGATAAATAAGTCATTTCAAGACTTTTATACCTCCCTGTATCAATCTGAATTCCCACAGGATCATAATACCATGTGTGATTTTCTTGGGAAATTGAATTTTCCAAAATTATCATCCGATGATCTTTCAATGTTGGATACTTCTATTACGGACGTAGAAATCAAAGGGGTTATTTCCTCAATGAATTCTGGGAAAGCACCAGGTCCAGATGGGTATACAGTAGAATTTTTAAAATGTTTTTCCGCTACTCTTTCTCCTTGGTTATGCAGGGTTTTTGAGGAAGCGATTAGATTGGGGAATTTGCCACAATCTTTTTATAGAGCTTCTATTTCTTTAATACTGAAGAAAGATAAAGACCCTACTGACTGTGCATCCTATAGACCAATATCTTTATTGAATGTAGACTCCAAGATCTTTTCCAAGTTACTGGCATCCAGGTTAGAGAAGGTTTTACCCCAAATTATTTCGGAAGATCAAACTGGTTTTATTAAAAATCGCTATTCTTTTTTCAATGTTAGGAGATTACTGAATATTGTCTACACTCCTTCACATAGCTCTTCAGAATGTGTTATTTCATTAGATGTGGAGAAAGCATTTGATAGAGTTGAGTGGCTTTGCTTATTTAATGTGTTGGAGAAGTTTAATTTTAGTCCGACATTCATTTCCTGGATTAAACTGATTTATCACACTCCAGTAGCCTCAGTGTTTACTAATAATCAAAGATCTCCTTTTTTTCGTTTACTTCAGGGCACTAGACAAGGCTGTCCTCTTAGCCCATTACTATTTAACATTGCTTTAGAACCCTTGGCAATTGCCATTAGAGAATCACAAGATATTTCGGGTATTAATCGTGGGACAGATTTTCATAAGTTATCTTTGTATGCAGATGATTTATTATTATTCATTTCTAACCCTGAGAAATCTATTCCAGCAGTTCTATCATTGTTGGCTCAATTTAGTGAGTTTTCCGGGTATAAGTTAAATCTTAATAAGAGGGAATTGTTTCCTTTGAATAGACAGGTCCCAATTTATGGAAATTTATGTTTTAAATTAGTTAATGACTCTTTTATTTACTTAGGGATTAAAATCACAAAAAATCATAAAGAATTATTTAGGTTTAATTTTTTACCCTTAATTGATCAGATTAAAGGTTTGTTTACTAAGTGGTCACCATTATCTTTATCTCTGATAGGTAGGATTAATGCTATTAAGATGGTTATTTTACCTAAGTTTTTATATATTTTTCAAGCGGTACCAATTTTTATTCCGAAGTCTTTTTTTACTCATGTTGATTCAAAAATTTCCTCATATATATGGCAGAATAAAAATCCCAGGTTAGGTAAAATACATTTATAGAAGACAAAGAAGGAAGGTGGGTTAGCATTACCTAATTTCAGATTTTATTATTGGGCAGTTAATATTAGATATTTGTTATGTTGGTTGAAAGATTGGGATGGATCTTCTGGCCCTCATTGGGTGAGTTTGGAAATTAAATCGGTATCAGCTTATGCTCTGGGTTCTATCTTAGGGACTTCTCTCCCTTTTGCTCTTTCTAAATTGCCGAAACGAATTGACAACCCGATAGTTAATCATACTTTACGTATATGGTTTCAATTTCAGAAATATTTCGGGTTGACTCAATTCGTTTTAAATACTCCTATTGTATCTAATTGCTTTTTCCACCCTTCAATTATAGATCAAGCTTATTCGGCTTGGAAAACTAAGGGATTACTAAGATTTTCTGATTTATTTTTGGACAATTGTTTTATGTCTTTTGAGCAATTATCTAATAAATATAATTTGCCTAGATTTCATTTTTTTAGATATTTACAGATTAGGCATTTTTTAAGTACTGTACTTCCTACGTTTCCAAATTTTGTGTCGTCAGATATTTTGGAGAGTTTGTTTGAATTAAACCATTTTCTAAAAGGGCTTATATCAAAACTTTATAATATAATTATGAAGATACGTTCAGAGCCCCTTTATAAGATAAAAAAATGATTGGGAAAGAGAGCTTAATCTTATTATTCCTATTGAGAATTGGGATAGAATTCTTCAATTAGTTAATACATCTTCTATATGTGCTAAACATTCATTAATACAGTTTAAGGTCGTACATAGGGCCCATATGTCCAAGGATAAATTAGCTCACTTTTATTCTTATATAAATCCTATTTGTGATAGATGTCAATTTGAAACTGCGTCTTTAACTCATATGTTTTGGTCTTGTCCGCTTTTGAAAAAATATTGGAAAGATATTTTTGATATGATCTCTGCGGTATTAAACATTGATTTACAACCCCATCCTATTACCGCAATTTTTGGTTTACCAATGATGGACTTACTGCATTTATCTTCTTCCGCCTGTCAAATGATTGCATTTCTAACTCTGATGGCTAGAAGATCTATTTTGCTGAATTGGAAGGAAATTAATCCTCCCACTGTATTTCATTGGTTTTCTCAAACTATGTTATGTTTAAATTTAGAAAAAATTAGAAGTGGTGTATTTGATACTTCTATTAAATTTGAAAAGATATGGAGACCATTTATTCAATATTTTCATATGATGTAATATGACCCGGTTCCAGGCTTATTTGAATTTCCAGCTTTAATCTTTTTTATGTTGAGAAGATCGGAGTTGATGACACTGATGATTATGTACTCTTGTGAGATATTATAGACACCCCTTTTTTCCCCTTTTCTAGTTTTTCTTTTCTTTTTTTCTTTTTTTGCTTTTTTTCTTCTTTATTAGCTATTAGATTAGTAGTTTAGTTATTTTTGCATAATATTTTTTTTTCTTTTTTCTGTTTTTTTTCTATATTATATATTATGTAATACCTAGATTTACCTTGTTCATACATATACTGTATGGTTTATGTTTTGGGAATACTCATTTATATTGTAATTATTGCTAATGTATTCTTTCATGTGTAATGGGAATTTGTATGTTTGTAATCCCTTTATTAATATATCAATTGTATTTTGTACTTATTATTAATGATAATAAAAAGATTGAAAAAGAAAGAAAGAATTGAACCCTGGCCATCTGTACTGTAAAGTGTTGTATTACCATGAATGGTTCATTGTAGAATGACCAGAGATCTACCCTTCTATCAATCTGGCCAGCATGATCTTTACATGGACTGTCATTCTTCACATAAAAGCCACATTCTAGATAATAACTAAAGTAATATAGGAGAGATACCAAAAAGCTATACATACTTCCCAGTTTTACAATGCACTTTATGATTGTCATAAGAATGAAAACCAAATGGAGTTCTTGTTCTCTCAAAGAATTTCAGGTGAAAGCTACATGATGTTCTTTGCCAGATAAAAATTTCATTTCTTCAATGAAAATAATGAGGATACTGTAAATCTGAAATAATAACAGACAAGTCAGAAGTAGGGCAGACTGCAGTTCAGTGAGCTTTTATCAGAACTTGGAGGTATTTGAAACTTAAAGGTTTCTGAGCAAGTGTACAAAGCAAGGAAAGTTGACTGGTTAGAGATGTGTGTGCAGGGAAGATGATGTAGTGGGGGAGATGGGATCTTGATGTTACATTTCTTCTGCTTTGGCTCAAAATGTATAATATCTCTGGTAACTTCTCCTTCCGACAAAATGTCATGGTCTTGAAACATTGCCTCTACTTCTCCTTTCATAGACACTGTGTGACCTGCAGAATGTTCCCAACACTTGCTGTGTTACTCTCACTTCTTTCTGATTACTAGGTACGCGAGCTATGCTGTCTGTTAATGGCCTTTATGAGTCCCGTCACAAAGAGAATTGTTTCAGAATAGACATTCTACTCTCTGCAGTCATTTGGATGAACTGACACCAGTTTCAGGGAAAGGAATGTTGGAAAACCTGAAATAACATATTAGTTAGTTCAGGAGCCATTGCTGCACCAATGTCTCCAATAACTGCTTATAAAAACTACAGAATTCAGTGCATTTTTTCCTGGTCACAGTAGCAATGTTCAAATTAATTGAATGTAATGGCTGTGGTAGATAACTTGTAAAAGCCACAAATCTCTGTGTTTGCTAAGGTCTTTGCATCATGTCACTTGAAATCTGCATGCCGGGCATAATGTGTGGATGGTGGAAGCAGAGTGAGGAACAAATCTATGACTATATAGTGCCTTTCACATCCTCAAAACTTTCCCACATATTCAAAATACAGTGACGAGATGGCAAAAAAGGAATGCAATCTGTGGTAAGTGTAAAAAATAAATGCTATAGTGGCAATACTGGAAGAGGTAGGATTAAGGACATAGCAACAGAACTAGGAAGAGTATGTGAAAGAGGTCTCTGGTTCATAAATCTGACAGCAGAGGGGAAGAAGATGAAGACTGAGAAATACTTAAAAGACTGGGAAAAATATTTTTTATTGTGCATTCATGGCAAGATAAAACATTCTTTCAGATGACCGCCTAAGAGCTCTTTATATACACAAGAAAGGTAGATCATGGTTTTGAATTGCACAACACTTTCCCCTGGTGTGCCTGGCTTGATGCCTAATAGATGTCAGGTGGCCTGAAAATTAATAACTGTGTTTCATCATACACACAGTATGTTTTTGTTCATTTGTAGCTTACTGCATCTGATAACCTGAGCAACAGCAGTGATTGATAGAAGAGTGCATCTGTAATATTTTTCATTAAAAAATGCTTGGTCTGTAAATAAATAATTACAATTCAAATTTAAGAGATCATACAATGTTTCACAGCTACTCAGTATTTATTTCTTTGATCACACCATAGATTGTCTTTACTTAACTACCAAGTGTTGGTTCTTACAACTCTTAATTCAATTCCAAACAGAACAATAAAATAACCCTATTAAGGAACTCAGCTGAACACCAGCCAAGAAGGAAATTTCTGTTTTAGATCAGTTTAGCTTTTAAAGTTGGCCCTCCTTATCCGCGAATTCCGCAACTGCGAATTCAACCAACCGCGAATCGCGAAAACCCGGAAGTGCTCTTCCAGCACTTGTTGTTCGAGCATATACAGACTTTTTTCCCTGTCATTATTCCCTAAACAATGCAGTATAACAACCATTTTACATAGCATTTACATTGTATTAGGTATTATAAGTAATTTAGAGATGATTTAAAGTATACGGGAGACGTGCGTGGGTTATCGTGGATCGGGATCGAAAAAAATTGCAAGTTCTCTTACTAAGTAAGTTGGAACAGGTACATCCAGTATTATTTAGCATCAGTTAGTCAATCGTTTGCATTCCTATATAGTATATATTTTACCTTTCTATGCATATAAAACACTTAAGAACGTATGTTTCAGTGCCAGGCTCGGCAAGTTCCTGAGTCAATCTAGTGACAGGTTACTATCGAGTGCACTCTCCACCATATCGGGTTGGTGTGGAGGATCAAAAACCCAAAACCCCAAAGCCCAATAATTAAACCACTGCGTTGTTCAGTAATAATTGTAGCTTTCATCAGGGCACAGCCTTTCTCACTTTATCCTTTAAAATTGTTCTGATCGTTGACCGACTGTAGTCTAACGCTTTTCCAATGACTGATAGCATTTCACCTCTTTCCGATTGCTTTCTTATTTGCACTTCATTTTCAATCGTTATCGTGATTATTTTTGTGAACAGAAACACTGCAGATTCAGATCTCTGCTACTGGGTCCTAATGTCCACCGCATTGAGACAGGTTGAACAGGGACTACACAAATTTTGGTATCCACGGGGGTCCCGGAACCAATCCCTCGCAGATAAGGAGGGCCAACTGTATTTGTCACGTATGTACTACACTGAAACATACAGTGAAATGCATAGCTTGCATTGGGAATACGCTAGGGCAGCTTGCAAGTGTCACCATAGCATCACCTTCAACACCAACATGGCATGCCCAGAATTTACTAATCCTAATTCTATTACCTTTGGAATGTGAGAGGAAACCGGAGCACTAGAGGAAACTGACTTGGTCACAGGGATAATATATAGGTTCCTTACAAACAATGGTGGGTATTAAAGCCTGATATTACAGCTTGTGCTGTAAAGCACTGCGCTAACAACTACGCTACTGTGTCACCCTGTGCATCTCAGTGTGAGAAGTGACTAGTGTTATGGAACTAAAAGTTGTAAAATTGTGTTACTATAGCAGTATTAATTAAAATGAGAACCAGTTTTCAGGAAATATTTGTTGAAAATAGTCCTCATGTTATCTTTCGGTCATTGAATCCTTCAAATTAAGATCAAAAAGGCCACTAAGTGGCCACCTGCTGTATTAACGAGGCATATCCCCACGATTTCCCAATGCACAGAGTGGGAAATGTCTGCTTTGTCACTTAATATTCTGGCTGTTTGTATATTCATGAAGCCATTTTTCAACACTGTAACTAAAGGAGTCTGCAGTTTGAGCTTGGAGACTCTCAGGCCAGCCACCAGCGTTAGAATATTTAAAGGTGTTCTGCCAGTTGAGTGTGCTCACACTGAAAATACGTACATCTGGAAAAAGTTACCAGTCTGTCTTCAAAATGTAAAGTTAAATAAGTAATCATTTACTGTTTAATTTGTGTTTAAAAAGTATAAAACACTACTTGAGTATGTGGAGAGGAGAATTTGATTCTCCAGAAGATCTGCTGTGTGGAGTAAAGATTATTTTACAACTCACAGCTAGAACAGCCTCTTGCTCAATGTCAGCAAAACTAAAGAGCTGACTGTTGCCCATAAGACCAGAAGATTGTGATGGATATTCACTCCTTTTTTTCTTTCCAAAACTTGTTTTCTAAACACAGAACTGCCACTTGTAAGAACAAAACATTTGTAAGTGAATTTTCAACTAATATTGCTTTGTATAACTTTTGGTAGTTCATGGCAGTCAGTCTTCTGTTCTTAAAATGTAAATAGAAAGCAGTAAACAGTTTACAGTTAAAACAAAGTATTGTCTATAGAGCAAACAAGGAAATCTGCAGATGCTGGAAATTCAAATAACACACACAAAATGCGGTGGAACACAGCAGGCTGTTCCACCAGCACTTTGTGTGTATTGTCTATAGAGCAGCTTTGAAAATGTTTGTTTGTAGTAAGTAACTGCACCTGGTTTAAAACGCTTGAGAGTTTTGAAAACGGCAATTTGGTTTGTTTCAAAACACACAAATTGACTAAGTTGATTAGTTCAAGGAAACTTGCAGACTAGATGACCAGCTCAAATAACTGATCAATGTTCAAAGTAAATTTATTATCAGAATACTTATACGTTATCATGTATGACCCTGAGATTCATTTTCTTGAGAGTATACTCAATAAATCCATAATAGAATCAATGAAAGAGCGCACCAACTTGGTTGTTCAACCAGTGTGCACATACAAAAGTAAATTAATAATAATAATAATAAAATAAGCAATACATATTGATAAAATGAGATGAGGTGTCTTTGAAATTAAATCAGTAGGTTGTATGATGATTTCAATGATGGGGCAAGTGAAGTTGGGTGAAGTTATCCCCTTTGGTTCAAGTGCCTGATGGTTGAGGGTAATAGC
This sequence comes from Hypanus sabinus, assembly GCF_030144855.1. Lineage (NCBI taxonomy): Eukaryota > Metazoa > Chordata > Chondrichthyes > Myliobatiformes > Dasyatidae > Hypanus > Hypanus sabinus. Next base: position 130,847,619 of record NC_082707.1, read on the forward strand.
TGTTCCTAAACCTGGTGGTATCAGTCCTGAGGCTCTTGTACCCTTTTCCTGCTGGCCACAGTAAGAAGAAAGCATGTCCTGAGTGGTGGGATGCTGAGTTTCTGCATTCCTCTGGCTTCGATTTCTGTGACGGACAATTTATTCATCTGCAACTCTAACTTTTTATTTTGCAATGGGCTGTGAGGGCATAACACTTACTAAAATATGCATCCAAAAGGATTCATGCTGCCTTTCTGTCAGACCATTCCTGTGAAGCACACTATTACTCTATTTGTGGTGTTATGTAAATACAAAAAGAAAATTAAAATTAGAAATATTCATTCAGCAAGTTATAAAGGACATGCTACAAGGATTTTTTTAGAACTCCTTGTTCTACAGTTGCATTCCTTTCTTTGAGGAAATGTAAATTGGACTTTGCAGGTTTGATTGAATTTACCAGTTTTGTTTCAATTCATTCACAGCTCACAAAATCATCACTGTGGCAGCATTTATTGTTCATTCTTAATTCTCTGATATTGTTTTGGGTTTGCTATCATTGGGATCCAGGGAGCAATAAAAGTTCGGAAGTACATGCTAGACAAAAATGGAGGAAAAATAAGGACTGTTCAGCTGGTTAGTAATCTACTTGCAATTAATAATATTTGTCATGACCCTTGAAACAATAGGATCACAACATTCCTGCACATACAAGTGAATGATGTGTCAATGTACTAGTTACCAGTGCTGTTGTCAAGATACTAAAGGAACTCAGCAAGAGAGCATCTATAGAAGGAGTTTAATTAACTTTATTACATTTTTCATATACATGAGGAGTAAAAATCTTTATGTTACATCTCCGTCTAAATATGCAACGTACAATTTATAGTAATTTATAATAAATAGTATGTACAACAGGATAGTCAATATAACGTAGAAATACAGTTGTGTCACCATGAGTTAAGCAGTCTGATGGCCTGGTGGAAGAAGCTGTCCCGGAGCTTGTTGGTTCTGGCTTTTATGCTGTGGTACCGTTTCCTGGATGGTAGCAGCTGGAACAATATGTGGCTTAGGTGACTCATGTCCCTGATGATCCTTCGGACCCTTTTTACACACCTGTCTTTGTAAATGTCCTGAATAGTGGGAAGTTCACATCTACAGATGTACTGGGCTGTCTGCACCACTCTCTGCAGAGTCCTGTAATTGAGGAGAGTACAGTTCCCATACCAGGCAGTGATGCAGCAGGTCAGGATGCTCTCAATTATACCCCTGTAGAAAGTCCTTAGAATTTGAGGGCCCACACCAAACTTCAATGGTCTGAGGTAAAAGAGACGCTGTTGTCCGTTTCTCACCACACAACTGGTATATACAGACCACGTGAGATCCTCGGTGATTATTTATGCTGAGGAACTTAAAGCTGTTCATCCTCTCAAACCTAGATCCATTTATGTCAATAGGGGTTAGCCTGCCTCCATTCCTCCTGTAGTCCACAACCAGCTCCTTTGTTTTTGTGACATTGAGGGAGACTGTTTTCTTGACACCAGTGTGTCAGGGTGATGACTTTTTCTCTGTAGGCTGCCTCATTATTATTTGAGAAATGGACAATAGATGTTTTGGGTCAAGTCCAGATGAAAGGTCTCATCTTGAAACATCGGATGCCCATGTTCACCCACAGATGCTGTCTGATCTAGTGTGCTCCTCAAGCATCTGGTTTGTTGCTCCAGATTCTCGACTCTATAGTCTCTTGTGTCTCCTGTCTTCAATAATCTGCTTGTAGTCAAATTACTTTACCTGTCATATGAACATGATTCCACGTATTCTTGCTTATTGTTTTGAACTGTTTCTTTTAGTAAGCAATTAATTTTGAATACTGAAGCATTGGTATGTGCTTGAAATGATTACACAGTTAATATTTCAACCCACACAATTAAATCACATGCAGAACATGATCACTCTCACTCTCGCAATGTGGGCATCACTGACATTTATTGTTCACTCAAAGTTATCTGAAGGAGAAGTTCGATACAACTTACTAGAGTGTTGCAGGAAACAGATATAAGAATCAACTATGCTAGTTAGAATCAGGCAGTACATTGACTACTAAAGAATAATTAGTTTCTTACAACAATCCAGCAACTTAAAAGTTACTGTTACAAATAGTTGAGCCTCAAAAATGAGATCACTGTTATCGGACTGTGAGTCGCCAGTTCAACATGAACTGTATTTTTTACCCATTGAGTGGTGAATCTGTGGAATTATTTGCTACAGCAGCTGTAGAGGCCAAGCCTTTATGTAAATTTAAGGCAGAGGTTGATAGACTCTTGATTGGTCAGGCCATGAAGGGATGCGGGGAGAAGGCAGGAGATTGGGGTTGAGAGGAAAATTGGATCAGCCATGATGAAATGGCGGAGCAGACTCGATGGGCCAAATGGCCTAATTCTGCTCCTGTATCTTATTGTCTTATGGTCAATGAAGTTATTCATCTTGGCCATCATCTTACCCATCCTTTATTACTATGTTACAAAGGTATAGTACCAGATTTTTAAGACCCATGAGTATACTAACTTTGGATTACACTTCTATATGTCTACTATTTAAACTGATGGGCAAAAATTGAGCTTAGCTATTTCTGACACAGTCAAAAGTACGGATCATTCTAATGTATGAAAATTGAAAAGCTAAAAATAAACATACCCTATGTGTACACTCTCTATCTGCAGCTTTGATAAAACCAGCAGTACCCCAATCGAGTCAAACACATGATCAGGTTTGTACATTTGGAAAGCTTGTGTAGTCTGCACTGATCCATAACATTCCTCTTTGATATACTGATGTCTTTTTACATGAACTATCGCAATGCATGCAGCCTAGGATCCGTGCCTGTAATTTTCTATGGCCTTGACCCAGACTCCTTTTTTATCAAGTACAGGTTCTGCAGATGCTGGAAATCTAAAGCAATGTGCACAAAATTCTGGAGCAACTCAGCAGGTCAGGCAGCATCTATGAAGGGGAATAAACAGTTGACAGTTTGGGCAGAGACCCTTCATTAAGACTCTTCATTACTTGTGCTTATGGTCTCACATTCAATGACTCTATAACTCAAGTCCTTAGTATTACTTATTTACTTAATTTGACGTGCACCTCGTGCCTATCAGTCTTTGTGTGTATTTTCTGTTTGAATCTATCATTTTTTTTGTATTAATGGTAAGACTCTTGGTGTGTGAAGGATCAGAGGGATCTTGGGGTCCGAGTCCATAGGACGCTCAAAGCAGCTGCGCAAGTTGACTCTGTGGTTAAGAAGGCATACGGTGTATTAGCCTTCATCAATCATGGAATTGAATTTAGGAGCAGAGCAGTAATGTTGCAGCTATATAGGATCCTGGTCAGATCCCACTTGGAGTACTGTGCTCAGTTCTGGTTGCCTCACTACAGGAAGGATATAGAAACCATAGAAAGAGTGCAGAGGAGATTTACAAAGATATTGCCTGGGTTGGGGAGCATGCCTTATGAAAACAAGTTGAGTGAACTTGGCCCTTTCTCCTTGGAGCAATGGAGGATGAGAGATGATCTGATAGAGGTGTACAAGATGATGAGAGGGATTGATCATGTGTATAGTCAGAGGCTTTTTCCCAGGGCTGAAATGGCTGCCACAAGAGGGCACAGTTTTAAGGTGCTTGGGAGTAGGTACAGAGGAGATGTCAGGGGTAAGTTTTTTACTCAGAGAGTGGTGAGTGCATGGAATGGGCTGCCGGCAACGGTGGTGGAGGTGGATACGATAGGGTCTTTTAAGAGAGTTTTGGATAGGTGCATGGAGCTTAGAAAAACTTAGGGCTATAGGTAAGCCTAGTAATTTCTAAGGTAGGGACATGTTCAGCACACCTTTGTGGGCCAAATGGCCTGTATTGTGCTGTAGGTTTTCTGTTTCTATGTTTACTTGAATGCCTGCAAGAAAATAATCCTCAAGGTAGTATATGGAGTCATATAGGTTCTTTGATAATATAATTACTTTGAACTTCAAACTTCACTGGTGTGCAGAGAGATCTGCTGCAAGAATTATTGAAGTTAGCATTCAGATACAGCAAGCAATTAGGAAGTCAGAAAGAATGTAAGTCTCCATTGCGAGAGGGGTGGAGTACCCAGCACAAAGTCTTGAAACATCCGTGCTGTTTTCATTTCCTTATTTAACAAGGGTTATTCCTACTTTGAAGGCAGGTCAGAACAGGTTAGAAGGGTGACCTCTCTGCAATTTAAGGGTTAACTTATGTACGCTCTTCTGCAGGTGAGGTGAGGTAAGCTGTTAACCTGAAAACGTAAACTCTATTCCTCTTTATAAATGTAACTCCTGACCGGCTTGAATATTTCCAACACTTCCTGTTTTTACTTCAGACTTCCAGCATCCGCATTATCTTTGATTTTGGTTTATTGTTGAATAACTTTAAGTGGCACATTATTGAAAACCTTTTCAAATTCAAATACAAAACCTCCACTGCAGCCCGCTCATCTACTCTGATGGCTACAACCTCAAATATTTCCCTTTCATAAATCTATGTTAACTCTGCACAGTCCTTTTATTATGATTCAAATGCCCTGCTGCCACTTTCTAAATAATAGATTTTAGCAATTTTCTTCCTCAGTTTTATAGATGTTCAGTTTATAAAGGTTAATGATAATGGTTTTGATTCCTCCGATTACCTTTAGTTGTCTAGAAAGAACAACAATCAGTGAACAGGAATGGAACTGGCCGTTTCATGAGAACATCTTCCAGCCGCCATTGTGTGCACTGTTTGATGAACAGTGATAACTGAGCTGTGATAACATTCAGAGCAACTGAAAGTGGCCGCAAGGAGTTTCTGCTAATTACCTGCTAAACCTGAGACCATTCTCCAATAAACTGCTGTGTAAAATGACAGGGGTGAGGAAACAATCTGTGATCTTGTTAGGCTTAGTGTCTGGGTGACCTGGTTTGACTGGTTTGAACCAGTCGGAGTTGAATGGAACAAAAGAAGGTACAAATTTGAAGGCAAAGCCCATAGAACAATACAGCTTGTAGCTCTGCACTACATCCAATGAGAACTGACGCAGGCAGCAGCAGCTCTCTGGAGACCAACCATCACAGCTGTAGAGGAGCCCACGTCAGACATGTGGAGATTAGAGGAGCAGCTGGCCAGCGTAGACCCCTTTCCTGGGTATTACAGTTTCTATTCTTTGTCTGTTCATGGAGGGTCAGGAAAACTTAGTAGGTGTGCACACAGGTTGTGTAAGTTCACTTGCTTGTGAACTCAACCAATAAAGGTACTGTCAAGTACATACAGATTCTCTCCGTGCCTCAATCCCTGTAACATTTGGATTTCTTGAGCCATTTTTCTCTGCAACAAATAATGCCACTCTCTGTCTGTTAGAATTCATTGCAAAACAATGGCCAAAATGCACTTTGCGAATTGTTTCAGTTTTTGAATTTTTAGCTACCAAAATGATCTTCAGGAATATATTCATTCATTCTTGTAAATTGAGGAGATAATGTACAGAAGTCATGTCTCTCCATTTATTCGATAATACACCAGCTTCCTGATGCATAGAGCCAAAAATTGCCACTAGTGTTCAGCAGCATATACATAATTCTCTCTATTGCTTTTACCACCTGCAGTTTCTTTGCTTGACTCAAATTGATTCTATATCTTGATGTTCCTCAGTAATATCCTTTCAGCCTTTAATCTCATCCTTCATTAACAGGGCTACCCTACCTTCTTTTACCGTACATTTGCTTATCTCTTATTTCTTTTCTTAAATATCTTAGAATATTTCATTCTCAATCTTGCTGCTTCATAACCATATCTCTGGAGTGGATATAATTTATTTCTATTTGCATAATCAATTAATCTGTCTTAATATGAATACCGTGATTTCAGATAAAGGTTCTTCATTTCGCTATCCTGCACTTTCTCCTGTCCTTTTCTCTTTAATTTTCTAAATTTCCCCTCACCTGAATGCTCATCTCCAGTGGCCATTGTAAAACCTTGTTGAAATCTGTGACAATTGCCAGTCATGTGCTACTTTTCCAGGTTTGGCATCATAAAACCTATGTTGTATGTTCCAAGATGCTTATGTTGCCTATGTTGTATGCTCCAAGATGCTTAATTTCAAGACAATCTATACACCGTTTAGCTTCCCTTACTGGAGGAACAGGCAGGTAAGGTGAGTAACATGTGCAAAGGGTGGTCTTGCAAATCTTTAAACAGTGGTGTAACGTTCTCCTTCGCGTGTAAGTGATAACGTCGAATTTAACGTCGAGATAAACCACATTCAATGAGAACCAGATCGCAGTAAGATTAACCATTTACTGTTCACTCTTCACATTAACATATGGTGAAAACTGTTGATAAAACAATACAAGATTGATACAGTATTTGTTCCTTCCTTAATATCACATTTCAAGTGTAAATACTTGCAAAGGTGACTATAACTACATTACACTAAGGTGCAGTATACAGGGAGAGTTTACCTGCTCCATTGACTACTTTAAATACACTTCCATGCAAACTATCCGCGACTCTTTAACTAACGAAAGCATAAACATTATCTACCGTCGTTACTTCTAACAGAATCGGCATTAACATCTTAGTTCAATATATCGATTATCTATTAACTTACAGCGTTGCTCTCACTGTGATTTCTCATGCCTGCAAACAACTTCTGCTCCGGTGAGCCTCGTGGAAAGCCCCCACCCTCGCTCTAATTTCAAACCGGTGTTTTCCCACAAGACGCGGCGAAACCGGATGTGACGTCATCGCATGCCGATATATTTTACATGCAATGAATATACTTTAAACACTTCTAATTCTAACTAGAAAATACTATTGAATGAATTACTAAGCGAAAATATTATAAACTAAATAACTGTCGTAAAGACAGCACACTCCCCGCTTGACCTTCGTAAGGTCACAATGAGCAGAGTACAAAACTTAGTCTCTTAATCAGTCATTGGGTAGAAGTAGAATAACTTCTGTAACTGGCCCTTAGTAAATTTTCACATCGCCTTGGTCGGTAGTCTTCAATTCGATCTTCCTGACATGTCCATCCCCGCTAGGGAATGTAGCAGTGATTCTGGCCGTTGGCCAGCTGTTGCGGGTGGCTTGCTTGTCCCTGAGCAGGACTAAGTCTCCAACTTGAAGATTCCTGCGGGGTTCTGTCCACTTTCGTCTCCGTTGCAACAAAGGTAGATATTTTTGTCTCCAGCGAGGCCAGAACTGATTTGCCAGAGCCTGGACTTGTCTCCATTGCTTTGTGTACAAATCCTTGTCTGAGAAGTCTCCTGGTGGAGGAGGTGCTCCTGCCTTCTGCGTAAGGAGCGTTGATGGCGAAAGTATAAAGGGGTATTCTGGGTCAGAAGACACAGGTAGGTATGATTGTGCGTTTATAATGGCTGTGACCTCTGCCATTAGGGTGCACAGTACCTCGTGGGCCAATCGGGTGCGTTGCTGCATCTCAGGTTTCCTTTTCTGGGTTTTCCGTAAGGACGTGAACCGTTTGACTGCCTGCTCTTTGTTATCTGGTGAGCGCTGGCGTGGTTCTCTGAAAGGCAATGGGGCAACCCCATTATTTGCTTCATCTCTGAAGACCTTGGTGTCTTTGGGTTTTAAAGAAATGGTATCTTGAGCTGATTGTGCAAGTTTGTTTCCGTCCTCGGTTTGAACGAAAACTGACTGACCTAGCGTCTCGTCGGTTACTTTACGCTTGGTAATGTCTTGTTGTGCTTCTTTAGGGTACACCTCAGTGAGGCAGATCTCGGAACAAGAACGGCTTGACTGAGTTTGACCGCAAACTTCTGTACAGTTCGAGCTGACAATTGTTGTCCTGGAGTGAACCTCTCCCTCCCCGCCGTCCTGTTGTGGGGGTGAAGGAGCGTTGTCGGTTCTTTCATTCTTGACTTCATCACGGAGCCGTGAGGGTAAATTTCCTTCCTCGTATGGATGTGATGCAATCGTGACTCTCTGAGGTTCCTCGTAGCTGGGGAAGTTATCGAATACGTATGGAGAGGGGAGACGAGCCTGCCTGTCTATTTGAGATTGTACATAGTCGCTTGTGCGTTCCAGTCTGGTCCTTTCTAAAGTAGATCTTGCTGCGGTCAGATCACGCGACCCTTCAGCTTCTTCTATGTACTTTGCTTCCGCCATGGCAGCTTCTTCTTCTCTTTCTCGCTGCAGCACTTGCAACTCTGTCGATATTTTTGCCATTTCCAACTGGGTTTCGGCTTCTCTGGCGGCCTCTTCTCTTTGTCTGGCAGCCTCTTCGGCTTCTCTGGCAGCCCTTTCTTTCTGGATTACGGCTTCTCTGGCAGCCTCTTCTCTTTGTCTGGCGGCCCTTTCGGCTTCTCTGGCGGCCTTTTCTTTCTGGATTTCGACTTCTCTGGTGGCCTGTTTCATTTTCAAAACTGCTTCTTGTTTGGCGTAATGCAGTCGCACCTTGGCGACTTCTGCCTTGGCTCTTGCCTGTGTGGACTTACTTGATGTCGGTTTACTGCCCTTGTCGCTGGGCGCCATCGACTTGATCCCGGTTCGAGCTGACATTGCAGCACTTGGAACACCTGATAACGCCCGGGTGGGCTTACTTGATGTCGGTTTACTGCCCCTGTCGCTGGGCGGCGTCGACTTGATGCTGGATTGAGCTGACATTGCAGCACTTGAAACACCTGATAATGCCGCTTTTTCACTGTAACGTTCTCCTTCGCGTGTAAGTGATAACGTCGAATTTAACGTCGAGATAAACCATATTCAATGAGAACCAGATCGCAGTAAGATTAACCATTTACTGTTCACTCTTCACATTAACATATGGTGAAAACTGTTGATAAAACAATACAAGATTGATACAGTATTTGTTCCTTCCTTAATATCACATTTCAAGTGTAAATACTTGCAAAGGTGACTATAACTACATTACACTAAGGTGCAGTATACAGGGAGAGTTTACCTGCTCCATTGACTACTTTAAATACACTTCCATGCAAACTATCCGCGACTCTTTAACTAACGAAAGTATAAACATTATCTACCGTCGTTACTTCTAACAGGATCGGCATTAACATCTTAGTTCAATATATCGATTATCTATTAACTTACAGCGTTGCTCTCACTGTGATTTCTCATGCCTGCAAACAACTTCTGCTCAGGTGAGCCTCGTGGAAAGCCCCCACCCTCGCGCTAATTTCAAACCGGTGTTTTCCCACAAGACGCGGCGAAACCGGATGTGACGTCATCGCATGCCGATATATTTTACATGCAATGAATATACTTTAAACACTTCTAATTCTAACTAGAAAATACTATTGAATGAATTACTAAGCGAAAATATTATAAACTAAATAACTGTCGTAAAGACAGCACAAGTGGTCTATTTGTTAGCAATATCTGGTCATTCAAGAAACATCAAGCTGATATGATTTCTAAAATCACTGCCAATCACAGAAGGCAAGGCTTTTTAAAAATCAATACTGCACATATATCAGTGGTCAAGACATTTAAAGCATCAGAAAGATTCTAAAAGCTGAAAAAAATCAGATAGGCCACAAAAGGGACAGACAGATAATGGAAGGTCAGATAGTAGAAACAATCTCCCAATATTAGAATTCTATCCTCTTCTGGTGCAAGGCTTAAAACATATTCAATAGTTTTCTCATGGTATAAGTTCACTGATTGCATCAAATGACTTTCATTATAGTGTTTGAATGTCAGAGCAAACACTATAGATTGGAAAGAAAACAAAGAAGATGTTCAAAACTGCATGAATACATACAAATACTTGAAACAGGACTGCTCAAGACCAACTCACCCTTGGAGAAACATTTTATCTGCATGGGTGTGTGTGTGTGTGTGTGTGTGTGAAACAACAAGTAATTTAACTTGTGCTCCTTCATGTCAACGCTGGACCTGGTTAAAGAGAGTGGCAATACAACCAGTTCTGGAAATCATTAAATGACTTCAGAGGAGTGACAGGAGACACTCAACCTTCCAGTGATGACTCAGAGATGCAGTGTATGTGCCAGATTGGTACTTTGCAAGCTGCAGGACCACATGCTTGAAGTTCCGCTGAACCTCAGTGAAGCTTCCTCAAAAGGAAATTTACAAGGATGTTGCCTGGATTGGGGAGCATGCTTTATGAGAATAGGTTGAATGAACTCGGCCTTTTCTCCTTGGAGTGGCGGAGGATGAGAGGTGACCTGATAGGGATGTATAAGATGATGAGAGGCATTGATCGTGTGAATAGTCAGAGGCTTTTTCCCAGGGCTTAAATGGCTAACATGAGAGGGCACAGTTTTAAGGTGCTGGGAAGTAGGTGCAAGGGGGATGTCAGAGGTAAGTTTTTCACACAGTGGTGAGTGCATGGTATGTATTGCCAGTGACTTTGGCGGAGACAGATACAATAGGGTATTTTAAGAGACTCTTAGATAGGTTCATGGAGCTTAGAAAAATAGAGGGCTATACGGTAGGGAAATTCTAGGCAGTGTCTAGAGTAAGTTACATGGTCAGTACAATTTTATGGGCCCAAGAGCTTGTAATGTGCTGTGGATTTCTATGTTTCTATGTTAAAAAGCGTTCTGGACAAGACTTTTGACTAGGGTACTGCTGCTGGCAGACAGTGTAACAAACTTTTAAATGGGTGCATAAGCAGGAAACATGCATGGCTTTGAAACATTGTAGAATACTGTAATGAATTAACAAGCCAATGAATGTGTGTTGCCTTTATGGCAGTTATTTAGTTTATAATATTTTCGCTTAGTAATTGGTTTGTTAGCATTCTAGTTAAAGTTAGGATTGTTTAAAGTTGTCTGTGAGATATTGTGGCATGCGATGACGTCACATCTGGTTTCGACGCGTCCTGTGGGAAAATACCAGTTTGGAGAAACGGGAAGGTGGGGGTCGAGACATGTATGAGCGCGAGCAAGCAGCAGCAACATTTTCTCTCTACGCACCAGGAACATTGTGAAAGCAACGCTGTGAGTTATGAGATAATCTATATGTTGAATTAAAATGTTAACGCCAATCCTGTTAAAAGTAACGACGGTCGATAATGTTTATGTTTTTGTTAGGTAAAGAGTTGTGGATAGTTTGCGTTGAAGTGTATTTAAAGCAGTCAATGGCGTAGGTAGATTCTGACTGTATGCTGCACTTTAATGTAATGTAGTTGTTGTGGTTTTACCTTGCAAGTATTTATGATGTAAATGTAACATCAAGAAGGAAACAAATGCTGTACAAATCTGGTATTGTTTTATCAACAGTTTTCACCATACGTTAATGTGGAAGAGTGAACAGTAAACGGTTAATCTTACTGTGATCCTGTCTTCATTGACAATGGTTTATCTCAGTGTTTAGTTCCGCGTTATCTTACACGCCGAGCGAGAACACTACAGAATGTAGAGAAAGACATGCTCCAATTGAACTCAATATGCAAAACGAATAAAACTTTTTAGTGGAGCAAAAACTGACTGTAGTGGCAGAGGTTGACAGCTAGGGAAAGGATCACATTACATTTTTTTAATCAAAATATACTTTATTCAAAAATAAAGTTATATACAATAAACCATTCATTGACTCTCAGCCTTTACAAATGTTTCCATTCCAGTCTTTATATTTTCACACTTTTGCCACCCAGGTGTACTCTGTTGCTTTATATTTACATACAGTTGTTGAGGGGTATACACTCCGCCCCCCCCCCCAACTCCCGTGGGAGAAGAACCCTAGACTGCGGTCCTTCCCCACCGGGCCCTTGCGGTGGCTGCACCCAGTTTGAGTGCGTCCCTCAGCAGGTACTCCGAGAATGTGCCAGTCGGCAGCATTCCCCCATGGACATCTCCGTGTGCTGGTAGACCATCAAGTTTCGGGCTGACCAAAGAGCATCTTTGACCGAGTTGATGATCTGCCAGCAGCACCGGATGTTGGTCCCCATGTGCATCCCCAGGAACAGCCCGTAGATCAGAGAGTCCTCTGTTACGCAGCTGCTGAGGATGAACCTCGACACTGTCCCTTCCATCCTCCTCCACACCTTCTCGGCGAACCCATGGTGTGCAAAGAGGTTGGTCACCAATTCCTCCTCACTGCAGTCCTCCCGTGGGCAGAGGGATGTGGAGATGATGTTCTGGGTGTACAGGAGGGATCAGACTGGGAGGGCCCCTCTCACCGCCAGCCAGGCGAGGTCTTGGTGCCTGTTGGTGAGGTCTGGTGATGAGGCATTTTGCCAGATGAACTGGACGGTCTGCTCAGGGAACCGCCCCACTGTGTCCATCACGTCCTTCTCCTGCAGTGCCTGCAGGACCTTACGTGCTGACCACTGCCTGATGGCCCTGTGATCAAAGGCTGAAAGAACTTCTCTACGAAGGACAGGTATGGCAGCAACGACCAGCTGACAGGGGTGTTGCACAGTAAAGGGGCCAGACCCATCTTTGGAAGCCAGGGTGACAGGTAGAACCTGGTCACATAGTGGGACTTGGTGCCCACGTACCTGGGATCCACACACAACCTGATGCAGCCACACACAAAGCTGGCCATCAGGATGAGGGCAACATTGGGGATGTTTTTGCCCCCATTGTCCAGGGACTTGTGCATGGTGGTCCATTTGACCCGCTCCATATTGGATCCCCAGACGAATCTGAAGACGGCCCGGGTGATTTCCGAGCTGAAGGAGCGAGGGACTGGCCACACTGCGCCAAGTACAGCAGCCCTGAGAGCACCTCACACCAGATGACCAGGTTCTTGCCCGCTATCGATAGGGAGCACCCTCCCTACAGTCCCAGTTTCTTTTTGACCTTGGCAGTCTGCTCCTGCCAGTTCTTGTTGCACACCTCAGCCCCTCCGAACCAGATCCCCAACACCTTCACGTGATCAGACCTGATGGTGAAGGGGACGCTGGATCGGTCGGGCCAGTTGCCGAAGAGCAGGGCTTCGCTCTTCGTGCGGTTGACCCTGGCCCCCGACACCTGCTCAAACTGTTTGCAGATGCTGATCAGCCTGCGAACTGACCTCGGATCAGAGCAGAAGACAGTGACATCGTCCGTGTACAGGGAGGTTTTGACTTCGGTCCCTCCGCTGCCTGGCAGTGTCACCCCTCTTATGCCCTCATCCCTCCTGATAGCTTCGGCAAAGGGTTCTATGCAGCACACGAACAAGACAGGGGAGAGGGGGCAGCCCTGCCTGACTCCAGACCTGATGGGGAAGCTGTCTGTTTCCCACCCGTAGGCCTGGACTGTGCTACAGATGTCTGTGTAGAGCAGTTTGATCCATTCCGGATTCCCTCCCCAAATCCCATTTTGGAGAGTACATCCGCCATGTCCGTGAGCGTTATCCTGTCGAAGGCTTTCTCCTGGTCCAAGCTGACCAGGCAGGTGTCCACCCCCCTGTCCTGCACGTAGGCAATGGTGTCCCTCAGCAGCGCGAGGCTGTCTGAGATCTTCCTGCCCGGTACAGCACAGGTTTGGTCCGGGTGGATCACCTGCTCCAGTGCAGACTTGACCCTGTTGACGATAGCCTTGGACAGGATCTTGTAGTCCACATTCAGGTGTGAGATGGGCCTCCAATTTCTAATGTCCTCCCTCTCCCCCTTCTGCTGGTAGATGAGGGTGATGATGCCCTTCCTCATGGACTCTGACATGCTGCCCGCCAGGAGCACAGCATTGTACACTTCCAGCAGGTCGGGGCCCATCCGATTCCACAGAGCCAAATACAACTCGACATAGGAAATAACAGGCTTCACCTAAGTAATGATCAGAAACAAATTCCTCCATTGTGGTTAAGCTCACCACATTGAAGTTAGTTGGGATAGAAAAAAAGATAAAGTGGTCCTACACCTCTTATTCTTACACATGCGGGCTGCTTTCTTTGTAGTGTATGTGACAGAACACCACGAGCATATGTCATTCAGAACTGTATATCTAGCATGTGTTGGGGATATGCAGATTACGTGTGTGGATCAGCATAACTCAAACTTCCTTTGTGTGCCATGAATATTTAGCCATCAATTTTGCCTTTTAATTCAAATAAGCAGCACCGGTGTCTTACTAAGCCAGTTTGACTTCATTCCTCTTTTAGGATGTTTGTGCTTCAGGCAAGAACATTTACAAAGTTTTCATTGTTATATATATGGGCGTCGGGTGCCAGGGTGGAACTGTGTCTCTGAAAGAAGGAGGTGTAAGGAGCTCCTTCCCTCTACTAGCCTGCAGATCCCCCTGGGGCAAGGTATAGCACCTGCTTTGCTTCTCGATCAAGGTCAAATGAAGCTATGGGAGCGGGTGGTGGATGGTTGTAGAGCACCTGATGCATATCACAAGCCCTGGTTATGTGACTACTGACACCAGGCAGACAATCTCTGACGAGTATGCCTAATGGGCAGGGTCACCCTTTTTGTAAAGTCACTGCCCTGAAAATAGCAATGGCAAACTATTTCTGTAGAAAAATTTGCCAAGAACAATCATGGTCAAAAGGGCACGATTGCACACATCATATGGCAAAGCACATAACGATGATGATACAGGTGGCCCCCCGTTTTTCAAACGTTCGCTTTACGACAGCTCGCTGTTACGAAAGACCTACATTAGTACCTGTTTTCGCTAACCAAAGAGGATTTTCACTTTTATGAGAAAAAGACGCCTGCTTTATACATGTGTTTACCCCGAGAAAGACTACCATGACCGTGAAACCTTGTGCGGGCAGTTGTGAGCTCATGCGTGTACGTATGTATGCGTGTATGTGCATAGGTGTGTACATGCTGATTTTTTTTCTCCAAATCGATTTTGGCTCACTGTCTTCCCGATTTTGATAAGTGAAACTACACTGTATATACAATATTTCTACTTTATATAGGTTGTATATTTATCATGTCATTCCTGTTTTTACTATATGTTAGTGCTATTTTAGGTTTTATGTGTTATTTGGTAGGTTATTTTTTGGGTCTGGGAACGATCAAAAATTTTTCCCATAAAAATTATTGGTAATTGATTCTTTACTTTACGACATTTCGGCTTACAAACGGTTTCACAGGAACGCTCTATCTTCAGATAACGGGGGAAACCCGTATGTGCGAGTGAGCGTTATATAGCCCAATCTCAGAGAACTTAATTTCCATAAAAATTAAAGCAAAATTGATTAAGCTGTCAACTCACACTAAAAGATCCATGTATATGTTGGCGTTTTCCTAATGACTTCTTACATAATATGACTGATTATTTTAGACTTAACATTAATAGAGTAGAATGAGCCTCAAAACTATGTTGATCCTTTTACAGTCACATTAAGATCACTATTTGAGTTTGATTTGTTTGGGTATGGGTCTGTCAGCAGGTGACCATAGTCTTGTCTGCTTCACCTGCAAAGAAAAAGCCTTCACAGAATCACAGAAGACCAAAGCCGGATGGAGGCCACTCTGTCCAGTTAGTTCATGCTAGCTCTACATGGCAGCTGACCAGCATGTCCTATTTCTCCATCCATGCATAGCTTACAATTACATAGCGCTTTCATTACCTCAGGAATTTACAGTTTGTGGGTTATGATTTTTGAAATATAGTCACTGGATAATGCAGGGTACAGTCCAGCCAAAGTGGATACAAAATCCCACCAACAGAATTGGAATAAAGGTGAGATAATATTTTGAATTATTATGGAAGCATCCTTCGAAAAACAAATAGGATTCCTTGAACACTTGCTGTCAGTGGTGTTTGAAAGTAGCTGGTATTTATTCCGTGCATTTCCACAGGTGATGGAGCAGCTGGATTTAGCAAAATAAATCTGATATTATCTGTGAAGGAATGATGGGAACATGGTCGGAGAAGCAGCAGTGCTCGTCCAGCTCTACATGACCAACTGAAGGAGATGCAGACAAAATGCTAGTGGGACGCAGTCTGCCCACCCACAATATTTTCCTGCACAGACAGTAACTTAAAAGGCAGCAGAATACCTGGGTGTCTCTTTGCTTCTCTATCACTCAGAGGTCCAAGGAAAGTTTGCCTGCATTTTATGGTCAACTTTTTACTGGAGTTAGAGACATTCAGGCAAAACCAGAGATCCTCCCCTATATTTCTCCATATATAAAATTTTACAGTAATTTTATGCCTTTGAACTGAACTGCTGCTACAAAAAAACAAATCTCATGCCATTTAAGCCAGTGATAATAAAACTGATTCTGATATCTGAGAAGTTGTTTCCTTTCATTCTTACAGAAATTTGATTCACACTTCCTACAACTTTGTTTCCAATTTTTAAACTCGACAGGTTTAATCTGCTGGATGGATTTGAAGTGGAAGCATTTTCTGAAGAGATGATGAGCAGTCAAGAGCATAAGTAATTGATCAAAAGGGGAAAATTGCCCTGCATTTGAAAGTTTGCCACTGCTGGTGTATTTTGTGTTGAAACGGGAGTTAGTAACTTCCCCCCAACCCCCAGTGCTGTTACTGAATTATGAAAGAGGAAACCTAACCTGTCCTGTTTGTGAAGTTGTTCGTCCAGTTGCTAAGTGATGATAGATGCAATGTTTATAGGAGCAGAGTCATATGGTGAATGTTTAACTGGGGAAAAGAATGACTATCAAGTTAATTAAAGGATATCCAAATGAGCAACTCTAATATTCACAAATTGTGTACTCCACCCTGTAGCAAAGTGGTCAATAGCAACATTACAGAGGGAAGCAAGAGAAATTAAAGTACCCCAGTTCTCAACATGCTGTCATAAATAATGTTAAGGCTTCTGCGTGTCCAATTCTCATCTAGACAATTATTTAAATAACTAACATTGGAAACAATGCAGAAAGCAGATCTTTCATATATATTTCCTCAGGAAGCAGTTTATCCCCTCATCTATGAATGATGTTATAGACGGTAACATGTCTATAAATGTCAAAAGTTGAATGGAAACCATTATTTTACCAAGCTAATTCATTGGGTATTTAATATTTCAGTAATACATTGGTAATATTGTAAATGTACTGTTTGAATAAGCATTATTTGTTGTTTAGATTACTCATTTGGATTATATGTAGAAGTATGTGAATGGCATATGTCATTATGGCATCACATCATAAATGTGCCACTCACTTACGTAAATAGTAAAGTACACATGCCATTCCCAGGCTCCTGTGTTTTTCCCCTTCAATTAGTTTTGGAGTTAAAAAACATAACAGTGGTGATGAGGATGGGATTTAAAATGAACCCAAGATGACTATCTACATGTTGAAGTGCAGTGATATGTTCGAATTTATAAAAAAACAGAGTGCAGCTCATCTCCCTTACAAGGGGACAGAGCCAGCTGTATTAAAAGAATGACAGATAATGGATGAAATTCATGGGTTTTAAATAGTGAGTTCCAGATGATTATAATAATAATTAAAAAACCAGAAGTAGCTGGCTACATCAGAAAGATAGATGTGTATGATTGCACAACAGTTGACTGGATATTGTATCTTGAAGCGAATGAAAAGCCAATGCAAAGTGAGTGCCAGTTTCGTTGGGTGAAATAGAAGTAAAAGCACACAATTTGCTTAGAAATTTAATTGCTCTAAACAACACAGACAAAATGAGCCTTGTTGATATCATAAAATCAATGTGGTTACATTTAGAACTAAAACCATTATATTTTGCAGAATTTAGGCTTCATAAGTGGAAACGTAAGGAAGGGGAGCCCATTTCAACTTATATGGCCGAATTGGAAAGCTAATCTGAGCATTGTCAGTTTGATAATGAGCTTAATGATGCACTGAGAGATAGTTTAGTTTGTGGAATCTTACAAGAAGGCATTCAAAACCAGCTCTGAGCTGAAACACAACTCACATTTAAAAGAGGAATTGAAATCGCTGTACTAATGGAAATAGCAAACAAAGACACAAATGAGTTGCGGTCAGGAATGAAAGTGAGCATGAACAAATTGCATCTGGCCTAGCCAAACAAATTGTATTACCATTATGCCAGGAGCTTACATACATCAGTCCAATGCAGGTTTCAAGGCTAACTTGCAGAAAATGCAACAAAGTAGGACACACATCAAGAGCATGTTGGACAGACAAAAATAAATGGACTGCACAGGACAGAGAAAAAGACAAATGTCAACTTGCAGTTTCAAAAAGAGCACTAATCAGCATGCTGTTAATGAAAACTCTGATAATGATGAGGATGAAACAGGACTGTGTAGCCTTAAGATTTACACTGTAAAAACTGACAATAAACAAGCAATATGACTTCTATCAGAAGTGAGTGGCAAATTAATTAAAATAGAATTGGACTCTGGCTTCAGTATTTCAGGCATTCCACAAAATGAATTTGAATGGCTTTTCAAAGTTACTGAAATTAAGCCTGCAGATATCCAACTAAGAGCTTATACTGGATTAAAGATAACTCCTTTGAAAATGACATTAGTTACAATGAAATACATCAGCCAACAAGCCACATTGGGCTTGTATGTGGCAAGAATAGGAGAGTCAGCATTGTGAGGCCATGATTGGCTGAGACAACTACAACTTGAATGGAGATCCATCCACCATCTGCATGCCACATCCTCTGCAACAAAGTCAACTGAATGCAAATTAAGAAAGGAATTAGAGGATACTGCAGCAGTCTTCAAGAATGGCATTGGAAAAGTTAAACAGATCATGGGTAAAATGGCAAAATGAAAATGCCACACACAAGCTTGTCTGGTTCCTTAAAACAGCTATGATAAAGTAGACAGTGAGCTTGATTGCATGGAGGCTTAAGGAATTCTTTCCAAGGATGAGTGGAACCCATGGGCAATACCAGTGATCCCAGTAGCCAAGAAGGATGAGTCTGTCAGGATCATTGGTATCTTAAAGTCATCATCAACCCAACACTGAAAGTAGCTCAATAACCTCTGCCTCAAATAGAGGATATCTTTGCAAACCTTTCTGGTGGGAAACACATTAGCAAGGTGGACTTGGCTGAGGTCCACCCACAGACAGAGATGGAAGGAGAGTCCAAAGTGTTTCTCACTGTAAACATTCACAAAGGGCTGTATTGCTATAAGAGGCTTATTTTTTGGAGTAGCATTTCACCTGCACGTTGGCAAAAAGTGATGGACCAGCCACTCAGTGTTACCTAGATGACATCATTGTTACCAGAAAGGACGACAAGGAACATCTCCAAAATCTCAAGGCAGTGTTAAGAAGATTAGAAGATCAGAACATAATGCAACAAGTGTGAATTCTTTAAACTAAGCATCACTTATTGTGGTCAAACCACTGACATACGAGTGTTACACAAGCATGCTGAGAAAATTCAAGCAGTGGTGCATGCCCCATGGCTAAAGGACGTGACACAGTTGCAGTCTGTTTTAGGATTTGTCAATCACTCTAATAGGTTCTTGCCAAACCAGGCTACTGTACTCCACCCCTTGAACTCATTACAGACAGTCCCCAGGTTATGTACGAGTTCCGTTCCTGAGTCCATATTTAAGTTGGATTTGTACGTACGTCGGAACAAGTACATCCGGTATTATTTAGTGTCAGTCAAATGTTTGTCTTAGTGTAGAGTATATATTTTAACTTTCTATGCATATAAATCACAAGAAATGTATGTAAACCACTGCATTGCTTAGTAAAAATTGTAGCTTTCATCGGGGCGGGGCCTTTCAAATGCTCCGTTATTTTCACTTTATCTGTTATCCTTTAAAATTGTTCCGATCGTTGACCAACAGTAGCCTAATGCTTTTTTAATGACCGATGGCATTTCACCTCTTTCCAAACGCTTTATTATTTCCACTTTATTTTCAATCTTGTTCACTTCTCATCAATGGAATAGAAACACTGCGGGTAGCGGGTCCCAAGCTCTGCTGGGTCCTAACGACCACCGCACTGAGACAGGCTGAATGGGACAAGTGGGGGCTGTGCTGGGTTTGCGTATTTGATCATCCACAATATTTCGCATGGGAATTTAAACTGGAGGTGGCAATGTTTTCTTTTACGAGGTCGAGTTGTGAGGTCAGTATCAACCCGGCACGGATGGTACAGGAGTCACTGGATCGACATCAACCCGGCATGGAAACCTCCGTTCTCCAACCCGGTGGAGTCAGAGTGAATCTTACTACGAAAATTTTAAGCCAAATACAAAGTTAAGCACTCAACACAGTGTCAACGGCAACAACTTAAAATGACGGACGGCGCTCTCCTTCCTTGGTTCGTA
This sequence comes from Hypanus sabinus, assembly GCF_030144855.1. Taxonomy (NCBI): domain Eukaryota; kingdom Metazoa; phylum Chordata; class Chondrichthyes; order Myliobatiformes; family Dasyatidae; genus Hypanus; species Hypanus sabinus. The sequence continues at coordinate 130,867,753 of NC_082707.1, forward strand.
AGTACGAGTTGTCCGTAAGTCCGACATTCATAACTCGGGGACTACCTGTACTACAGATTGGGAAGAAATGGCAATGGTCAAAGCAAAGTGAGGTGGCTTTCTAAATTATCAGGGAAATGGTGATGTCAAACACTGTACTCACACTTTATCATCCACACTCTCCGGTGAATCCTTCCTGTGATGCAGTCATGGCATAGGTATATGGTAGAGTCATGGTATATATGGTATAGGAGCAGTCATGTCACGTTATGAGTGATGAAAGTGAACGGCCCATAGGTTTTACATCACATTGCCTTACCACTGCAGAGAAAAAAATTATGCACAGATTGACAGGACTTGAGTCTGATTTGGGGCGTAAGATGTTCTTGTATGTGAGAGAATTTACCCTTATTAATGATGACCAACCACTGCTCATTATTTTCAATCCACAGAAGAGTATACCACTGACAGCAGCAGCATGAATGCAGAGCTTAGCTCTGTTTCTTGGAGGTGACAATTACAAGATCAAATCCAAGAGTACAACTAATTATGGAAATGCTGGTTGATTGTCCTGTTTATCTTTAGAAAAGGAAGCACCTGAAAATTTATGAAAGGGTCTCCTCTTGATGCATTCTCCCTAATGTAAATTGAAAGTCTCCCTATTATGGTAGAGGTAATCCAAAGAGATACTTGAAAGGACTCCACACTGTCTCAGTTCTACATTGCGGCCCAAAATGGATGGAATGTGCCACAGAAAGACCAGTTCTACCATTGTTACCAGTGCCGAGATGAACTTGCCCTTGGTGGAGGTTGCCTTACGTAAGGATTGAGGGTAGTTGTACCATCCTAGCTGAGAGCTGGAGTGTTGGAGGATCTGCATGCCAGTCATCTAGGCATGGTCAATATGAAGCTTTGTCCGGTGGTCTGTGGTAGATCAGGAGACTGAGCAGCTGAATCGCAATGATACTCATTTCTGTCCCTTGACACTCTCACATTTCTGGCATTCTGCTGGTGTCTTCCACAGTGAAGACTGAATCAATATACTTATTAAGTTTGCCTGCTATTTCTTTGTCCCCCAATACTAACTCTCCATAATAAATTTCCAGCTGTCTGATATCCACTCTCATCTCTGCTTTACTCCTTATATATTTGAATAAATATTTTGTATGCTCCTTTATGTTATTGGCTAATTTACCTAAATGTTTCAACTTTTCTCTCTTTATAGCTTCTTTTTAGTTGTCTTCTGTTGGTTTTTAAAAGCTTCCCAATCCTTGACCTTCCTACTGAATTTTGCTATATTATATGTCCTCTCTTTTGCTTTTATGCTGTCTTTGACTTCCCTTGTCAGCCATGGTTTCCTCATCCTTCCTTTAGAATACTCCTTCATCTTTGGGAGGTACTCTTCCTGTGCCTTCCAAATTTTCCCCAGAACCACCAACCATTGCTGTTCTGTTGTCATTCCTGCTAATGCCCCCTTCCAATCAACTTTTCCCAGCTCTATTCACATGCCTCTGTAATTCTCTTTACTCCACTGTAATAATGATGCATCCAGTTTTAGCTTCTCCTTCTCAAACTGCAGGATGAATTATATGATATTATTATCACTGCCTCTGAAGAGTTCCTTTACCTTCAGCTCACGAATCATATCAGGGTCATTACATAAAACCCAATCCAGAATTGGTTCATTAAGGTTGTTATAGCCAGGGGTGGTAATAGAGACAAGCTCCCACTACCTATTAAATGCTCCCAATGGAGTGCTCCTTAAATAGCCTCTGACCACCAAGTTCAGCTCCTGCTCTTCACTGTGGCTTAGCTACAGAAGAGGCAAAGGTGGGTTACTGGCACCTTAAAACCAGTCATTTCATGTAGATGAGGCTTCTCAGCCATGGTTGGCAGTTCATGTAGGAAAATCTCTAATCTCAAACCTCCGCTCCTTGTGGCCATGCCAACTCATGGGGAAGGCTTTGGGAGCAAACCCGAGGGAAAAATCTGGAGCTGGACCCCCTAAGGCAGTTCTTTGTTGACTTCAATGCTGACTGGCAACTCCTGCAATGCTGCTGGTACCAAACAGTATCAGTCTCTGCCGTTGCTTTGGGTTCATCAGATGCATAGAGATGGACAACAGCTTGCTCTTTATACTTGCCAGGCTTGCATATCTAGACAGCTAGGATGTCACATAAATGGTTGACCCTGACTGACAGAGGCCTCACTCACTCAATCCCGAATTGCTTTTCCCCTTGAGGGCTCAATCACAAGCTGCTTCAAAATGCATCTTGTCAGCATTCTACTGATTCCCTCTCTTGGGATCCAGCACCGACCTGATCTTCCCAATCTATCTGCATATTGAAATCCCCCCATGATTATAGCAACATACAGTCAGCCCTCCTTATCCGCAAGTTCCGTATGCGCGAATTCAACCAACCGCGAATCGAGAAAACCCAGAAGCGCTCTTCCAGCACTTGCTGTTCGAGCATGTTTAGACTTTTTTTCTTGTCATTGTTCCCTAAACAATGCAGTATAACAACTAGTTTACATAGGATTTACATTGTATTAGGTATTATAAGTAATCTAGAGATGATTTAAAGTATACGGGAGGATGTGCGTGGGTAAGTAAGTCGGAACAGGTACATCCGGTATTATTTAGCGTCAGTTAGTCAAAGGTTTGTCTTAGTATATAATATATATTTTACCTTTCTATGCATATAAAACACTTAAGAAATGTATGTTTCAGCACCAGGAAATCCAGTGACAGATCGCTCCTGAGTGCGCTCTCCACCATGTCGGGTTGATGTGGAGGATCAAAAACCCAAAACCCCAAAACCCAATAATTAAACCACTGCGTTGCTTAGTAATAATTGTAGCTTTCATCAGGGCAGGGCCTTTCTCACTTTATCCTTTAAAATTGTTCCGATCGTTGACCGACTTAGCCTAACACTTTTCTGATGACCGATGGCGTTTCACCTCTTTCCGATCGCTTTATTATTTCCACTTTATTTTCAATCGGTATTGTGATTATTTTCGTGAACAGAAACGCTGCGGATTGAGATCTCTACCGCCGAGTCCTAATGTCCACCGAACTGAGACAGGTTGAATAAGAGACTTGAGCATCCACGTTTCTTGGTATCCGCGAGGGGTCCCGGAACCAATCCCTTGTGAATAAGGAAGGCTGACTGTCGTTCTTTTTACGCACATTTTCTAAATCCCATTCTTCTCTGCTAAACATTATCACTCAGAAAAGAAGACTGTAAAACAACACAAATGTTGTTTATATAAACGTGGCAAATCTTAATAAATTATTCTGCAGTAACAAATGAAAATAGTTTCAGTAACTTGTACGCCTGGAAGCTATCTACTATGGAAATCCCTTTCTTCTGGCCTCAGTCAATTTTGCTTTGCTTCCTACTTTTAGCTGCATATTAGAATAGTTTGAATCCATCATCGCTGAATAATCTCAGTGTCCCAGCACACAGTATCTTGGAGGAGTTCCCAGAAAGGAAGTGTGCTGTCTTTACGACAGTTATTTAGTTTATAATATTTTCGCTTAGTAATTCATTCGATAGTATTTTCTAGTTAGAATTAGAAGTGTTTAAAGTATATTCATTGCATGTAAAATATATCGGCATGCGATGACATCACATCCGGTTTCGCCGCGTCTTGTGGGAAAATACCGGTTTGAAATTAGCGCGAGGGTGGGGGCTCACCACGAGGCTCACCTGAGCAGAAGTTGTTTTGCAGGCATGAGAAATCACAGTGAGAGCAACGCTGTAAGTTAATAGATAATCGATATATAGAACTAGGATGTTAATGCCGATCCTGTTAGAAGTAACGACGGTAGATAATGTTTATGCTTTCGTTAGTTAAAGAGTCGCGGATAGTTTGCATGGAAGTGTATTTAAAGTAGTCAATGGAGCAGGTAAACTCTCCCTGTATACTGCACCTTAGTGTAATGTAGTTATAGTCACCTTTGCAAGTATTTACACTTGAAATGTGATATTAAGGAAGGAACAAATACTGTATCAATCTTGTATTGTTTTATCAACAGTTTTCACCATATGTTAATGTGAAGAGTGAACAGTAAATGGTTAATCTTACTGTGATCTGGTCTCATTGACTGGTTTATCTCGACGTTGAATTCGGCGTTATCAGTTACACGCGAAGGAGAATGTTACAGTGAAAAAGCGGCATTATCAGGTGTTTCAAGTGCTGCAATGTCAGCTCAATCCAGCATCAAGTCGACGCTGCCCAGCGACAAGGGCAGTAAACCGACATCAAGTAAGCCCACCCAGGCGTTATCAGGTGTTCCAAGTGCTGCAATGTCAGCTCGATCCGGGATCAAGTCGATGGCGCCCAGCGACAAGGGCAGTAGAACGACATCAAGTAAGTCCACACAGGCAAGAGCCAAGGCAGAAGCCGCCAAGATGCGACTGCGTTACGCCAAACAAGAAGCAGTTTTGAAAATGAAACAGGCCACCAGAGAAGCCAAAATCCAGAAAGAAAGGGCCGCCAGACAAAGAGAAGAGGCTGCCAGAGAAGCCGAAATCCAGAAAGAAAGGGCCGCCAGACAAAGAGAAGAGGCCGCCAGAGAAGCCGAAATCCAGAAAGAAAGGGCTGCCAGACAAAGAGAAGAAGGCTATTCAGCTGGTCTAGTATACCTAGATACTCCATCTGGGATTAGACCAATTGTGGACAAACTTCCATTTGGGCTGCAGGACAAGTGGCTGACTGTTGCCTCAGAGTACAAGGAAGACCACGGTGGTCGATTTCCTCCCTTTGAGCACCTCACTGAGTTTGTGCGCAAGGAGGCGAAGAGGCGAAACGACCCTAGCCTCGTGGGTCCAGGTAGATCCTCTTTGAATGTTTTCAACATTGATAAACCCGTGTCAGTGCTCAAGACTGAAGCCCTTACAACTAACAACGACCCTGGCGAGTATTGTCCATTGCATAACAAACCTCACCCCCTGAAAGCATGCAGAATGTTTAGGGAAAAACCCCTTGAAGAGAGGACGGCTCTTCTCAAGAATATGTTTTAGATGCTGTTCCTCAACCTCTCACCTCGCCAGAGAGTGTACGATCGCCGTGAAGTGTCCGGAATGTGATAGCACGGATCACGTCGGGGCCATGCATCCCGGCCTGTCACCGCAAACCGACAGTGCTCCTTCTCCCCCACAACAGGACGACGGGGAGGGAGAGGCTCACCCCAGGACAACAGTTGTCAGCTCGAACTGTACAGAAGTCTGCGGTCAAGCTCGGTCAAGCCATTCTTGTTCCAAGATCTGCCTCACTAAGGTGTACCCTAAAGAAGCACAACAAGACATTACCAAGCCTAAAGTAACCGACGAGACGCTAGGTCAGTCAGTTTTCGTTCAAACCGAGCACAGAAACAAACTTGCACAATCAGCTCAAGATACCATTTCTTTAAAACCCAAAGACACCAAGGTCTTCAGAGATGAAGCAAATAATGGGGTTGCCCCGTTGCCTTTCAGAGAACCACGCCAGCGCTCACCAGATAACAAAGAGCAGGCAGTCAAACGGTTCACGTCCTTACGGAAAACCCAGAAAAGGAAACCTGAGATGCAGCAACGCACCCGATTGGCCCACGAGGTACTGTGCACCCTAATGGCAGAGGTCACAGCCATTATAAACGCACAATCATTCCTACCTGTGTCTTCTGACCCAGAAAACCCCTTTATACTTTCGCCATCAACGCTCCTTACGCAGAAGGCAGCTACACCTCCACCAGGAGACTTCTCAGGCAAGGATTTGTACACAAAGCAATGGAGACAAGTCCAGGCTCTGGCAAATCAGTTCTGGCCTCGCTGGAGACAAAAATATCTACCTTTGTTGCAACAGAGACAAAAGTGGACAGAACCCCACCTGGAATCTGGCCAACGGCCAGAATCACTGCTACATTCCCTAGCGAGGATGGACATGTCAGGAAGATCGAATTGAAGACTACCGACCAAGGCGATGTGAAAATTTACCAAGGGCCAGTTACAGAAGTTATTCTACTTCTACCCAATGACTGATTAAGAGACTAAGTTTGTACTCTGCTCATTGTGACCTTACGAAGGTCAAGCGGGGAGTGTGCTGTCTTTACGACAGTTATTTAGTTTATAATATTTTCGCTTAGTAATTCATTCGATAGTATTTTCTAGTTAGAATTAGAAGTGTTTAAAGTATATTCATTGCATGTAAAATACATCGGCATGCGATGACGTCACATCCGGTTTCGCCGCGTCTTGTGGGAAAATACCGGTTTGAAATTAGCGCGAGGGTGGGGGCTTACCACGAGGCTCACCTGAGCAGAAGTTGTTTTGCAGGCATGAGAAATCACAGTGAGAGCAATGCTGTAAGTTAATAGATAATCGATATATTGAACTAAGATGTTAATGCCGATCCTGTTAGAAGTAACGACGGTAGATAATGTTTATGCTTTCGTTAGTTAAAGAGTCGCGGATAGTTTGCATGGAAGTGTATTTAAAGTAGTCAATGGAGCAGGTAAACTCTCCCTGTATACTGCACCTCAGTGTAATGTAGTTATAGTCACCTTTGCAAGTATTTACACTTGAAATGTGATATTAAGGAAGGAACAAATACTGTATCAATCTTGTATTGTTTTATCAACAGTTTTCACCATATGTTAATGTGAAGAGTGAACAGTAAATGGTTAATCTTACTGTGATCTGGTCTCATTGTCTGGTTTATCTCGACGTTGAATTCGGCGTTATCAGTTACACGCGAAGGAGAACGTTACAGGAGGGTCTGATAAGTTTGCATGAGAAAAGACACTCATGACCCTACGCAGACTGGGAGACTGTTTCACTGAACACCTATGCTCTGTCCGCCAGAGAAAGCAGGATCTCCCAGTGGTCAAACATTTTAATTCCATATCCCATTCCCATTCTGATATGTCTATCCATGGCCTCCTCTACTGTCAAGATGAAGCCACACTCAGGTTAGAGGAACAACACCTTATATACCGGCTGGGTAGCCTCCAACCTGATGGCATGAACATTGATTTCTCTAACTTCCGTTAATGCCTCTCCCCTTCTTACCCCATTCCTTCCTTCCTTCCTTATTTATCTATCTATCTATCTATCTATTTATTTATTTATTCATTCCCCCTCCTTTTTTTCTCTCTCTGCCCCTCTCACAATCACTCTTTGCCTGTTCTCCATCTACCTCTTGTGCTCCCCTCCCCCTTTCTTTCTCCCTAGGCCTCCTGTCCCATCATCCTTTCCCTTCTGTAGCTCTGTATCCCTTTTGCCAATCAACTTCCAGCTCTTAGCTTTACCCCTCCCCCTCAGGTCTTCTCCTATCATTTCAGTTTTCCCCCTCCCCCTCCTACTTTCTAATCTCTTACTATCTTTCCTTTCAGTTAGTCCTGACGAAGGGTCTCAGCCTGAAACGTCGACTGTACTTCTCCCTGTAGATGCTGCCTGACCTGCTGCGTTCCACCAGCATTTTGTGTGTGTTACTTTATACTGATATTTCACAATAGTTACTGAATTAGTTCAAAGGATGAGTGAGAGAGAAAGAACTGAAAATTACTTCCAGAGTACACCAAAAGGCAACATTATAGTGGAAGAAATACAGAAATGCAAATATAGTTTACATGATTCCTTTTTGGAATATTATGAATTAAGGAGGTTATGTGTAATGAATGGGCTGGTAGCCTCATGTTTTCTAAGCTTGCTTTCTAAACACAAGCAGCTGCCACTTGTAAGATCATAAACAGATGTAAGTAAACTTCCAGCTAACAGTTGTTCAGTTTCTGGTTGTAAACGAGAGTTAGTCTTCAGTTCTTAAAATGTAAATGGAAGGCAGTAATCAGCCTGAAGTTAAAAACAATAGAACAGCTTTGCAAACAAGCACTGTAGAGAGGAGACACTCAATCTGTGAAAGCAATTGCTCATTCACTACACCTGTTTTATTATTGCTCAAGTGGTCAATAATAGAGGTAAGACAAAGGTGTGTTTAATTTGGGTTGTTTCAAACAGACAAGTGGACTTTTAAGTTGCTTTGTTCAAGGAAGCTTGCAGAACAATTGGATTACTTTATGTAGCATATCAGTAAATGGTGTGCTTATAATTAAAGATTAATGTACTCAGAAGTTAGGTTTACAGCATTAATTGAGATCTATGTCTCCAAAACATGCTTTTAGATGGATTGTGTTAAAAGTATATCTGAGGAAATATCATATATGAGTGGTCACCCCCAAATGGGGGGGGGGGAAGACATCAAGGTAAAGAGCTCGTACACAATGCTGGAAGAACTCAGCAGGGCAGGCAGCATCCGTGAGAAAAGAGTAGCCAACGTTTCAGGCTGAGACCCAGCTGTTCAGACTTATTAGGAATGGGATAAAAAACATAAAGAAATATGGAAGAAAAACAGGGTGAACTGGAGTCCATTCTTTGTCCTGACAAAGGGTCTCGGCCTGAAACATCGACAGTGCTTCTCCCTGTAGATGCTGCCTGGCCTGCTGCGTTCCACCAGCATTTTGTGTGTGTTGCTTCCATTCTTTCAGCTTCAGTTTCTGCAATGGATGACTTGTTTGTCTCCAACTCGCTGCTATGTCTTTTTAGTTTACAGGAATTATACCTGCCTTTTGGAAATCTTTTGTCCTTTGTGCTTCAAGTTTAAGAAATATTTTCTGCTTTGGTAATGGATTGTGTCTTAGGAATGGTTTGTAATTTAGAAATGTTTAAGATAGAAATCCTCTGTGAGTTTTAAATCTGCTTTAAGAGTGATTTTTTGATGTAAATGTGTAATTTAAACATGTATCACTGTAAATACATGAATTGTGTTTTAAATTACTTTGTTAGTTATAAGCATCTTCCCCTTGATAGGGAGAGGGACCCACACTCCAATGGTGGGTATTGGCAGATAAACTCACCGTGGAGAATAAACAGGGAAGTGAACAAGTCTTTGAAGATTGGGTAGTTACAGTATAATCTCCTTTTAGTGAGGGTACTCATGGGTATTTGTATCTGATAGGGCTTGAGGTTTTTGTCTGAGTTCAGAACTTCATGGTCAGCAAAACCATTACCCATCACATGTGGACATACTCAACATCTCTGGCAGCCTCTGTGAAGATAGAAAGCATGGACTTTTCATTGGAATTTAATTATTTTTAAGTACTAGAGAGGCAGGGAGAAGGATGGTGAAAGATAGAGGGGAGCTGAGAGTAGCAGTAGCTCTCTGACCTGCCACCAGTACGTGAATATTCAAAGTGGGCTCATGGGTTCTGCCTAGTTGGGTTCAGATCTCATTGTAAATATGTAATTCTGCAAAAGTTACTTGCTGCATCCAAATTGTTAAAATTAAGAGGTAAGTGTAGCCATTGAAACTGTAATTAGTTGTTTATAAATTCAAGCGAAGGTTTGGTGAAGGCAAATAATAAAGAAAAAAATATAAATAAAGGACACGTTGAATTTTGATGCTAAGATCCCTTCAAAAGCAGAGTGACTTCTGCCCCAGAACATAGATATAAACGAAAAGGCACGTCAATGCAAAGCAACAACGCAGATGCTGGAAATCTTGAGCAGCACACACAAAACACTGGAGGAAATCGGCAGGTCAGAGTGCATCTATGGACAGGAATAAAGGCTCAACATCTTGGGCCGAGACCCTTCATCAGGGCTGGAAAGGAAGACAGCAGAAACTAAAATAAAAATGAGGGGAAGGGGTACAAGCTGGAAAGTGATGAATGCAATCAGGAGAGGGAGAAGGTGGGTGGATTGGGGATTGGTGGATTGAAGTGAAAAGCTGGGACGGGATGGGTGGAAGAGGCAAAGGGCTGAAGAAAGAAGAAATATGAAAAGGAAGGACAGTGGACCATGGAAGAAAGGGAAGGAGGAGGGGTATCAAAGGGTGTTGATGGCCAGGTGAGAAAAGAAAGGGTGAGAGGGTAACTAGAATGGGGAATTGGAAAAAAAAAGAGGGGGCTATAATATACCAAAATTCGGAGAAATCGGTCTTCATGCCACTTCACTTTTCCGTTGGTTCTAATGGAGAGTAAAGGAATACCAACAGTATTATGCTGTTTACTGCATTCCGTGTCTTAACAACTCTAGCTTTACGTCCAACTTTAGCTGTGCTGGCTGGGTGGACAAGGAATGCAGGCTGCAGCTGGCACTAATTATATTAATGAATCCTGGTTTATATAAAATGCACTCATGGACTTAAGAAATGCAATATAAAATGAAAAGTTGACAAAACTTAAAAATGATTAAAATATCCATACAGTGGCTGAACAAAAGAAGTGAATCTGAAAAGTGGAAGGAAATTTTGAAATGTACTTTGGACATCTTGTTTGGTTTCTTCATAATAAAGACTATCTTTTAGCTCGCAGTTGGGCAATAATTCTAGTGGCAACGTTTTTTAGTGGCTCATTGAACTGTTAGCCATATATAATTAGATTTAGGATACCTCGTGGTACCGGGGTAGGGTAGCAATTATCATGACAACTCGGGGTGTTGGACTTCAGAGTTTAGTTCCGCTGCCGCCCATGACCTCGTGAGTTTCTTCCGGGTGCTCCGGTTTCCTCCCACAGTCGAAAGATGTAGCCGTTAGTAGCTTAATGCGTCATTGTAAACTGTCCTGTGACTAGGCTATTGTTAAAGAGCTGGGCTGTTGGGCAGTGTGGCTCGTTGGGCTGCCAGGGCTTGTTCTGCACTGTATCTCTAAATTAAAAAAAGATAGATAGATAGATAAATCAATCAATCAATCAATAAGACTGCACTGTCAGAAACTGTAGGACTTTGAGAATATAATGTATTGCCTGAGAAATAAATGAAATGTATTGAAGAATATGTTGGAAACATCATGGAGACATACTGGATGAAGACATAGTCTCGTTGCAGGAATTTGTGATGCAACAGATAATTCATCCAAGTTTCTAGTATAAGTATTCCCAACAACTTTTCCTGACCAAGCCACGAGGATAGTATGGTCATGAAAGTTATCTATGCTTCTACTCAGAAGGTTAAGTACATTTGGTATGTCCCTGATGACTCAGCTAATTTTATAGATGCACCATAGAAAGCATTGTAACCAGATGCTTCACAGCTGGGTATGGCAGCTGTAAGAAACTGCAAAAAGTTCTGAACACACACCAGTCTATCATGTAAACCAGCCTCCCCTCCAGTGACTCCGTCTAAACTTCCTGCTGCCTCAGGAAAGTGGCCAAGATAATCAAGGATACCTTCAACTCCAGTCACCGTCTCTTCTCCCCACTCTCATCAGGCAGACGAAACAACAGCTTGAGGGCATATATCACCAGGCTCAAGGATAACTTCTATCCCATTGTTATCAGATCCTTAAAGCCAAAAACTTAATTCCTGATCGCCCAACCTAACTTGCAATGGCATTTTCACTTTGTCTATCTGCACTGTATTTTCTGTAACTGTAACATGATATTTGGCATTTTGTTCTTTTCACTATCTCTGTATGGAATGATCTGGCTGGATGGCATGAAAGCAAAGCTTTTTCACTGTATCTCAGCACAAGTGACAATAATAAACACATTCCAATTCCAATTCAGGAGAATAAATATTGGTAAGAAAATAGCAGAGGTGACACAAAACATTGCAAACCAAGGTGGCTGAAATCTTAAAGTGAGCCATGGACATGCTAATGCATTCAACAAGGATGGGAAGGACTGTGGGATTCAACAGATGCAACTGCTCTTCTTTCCTCTTTGAAGGTAATTGGCAACAATTCGTTGGACTCATCATCTATTTATTCATTTAGTGATATAGCGTAGAGTAGGCCCTTCTGGCCCAGCAACCTCCTAACCTCATCACAGGGCAACTTACAATGACCACTTCATCTTCTCGGTACGGCTTTTGGACTGTGAGAGGAAATCGGACGATCCAGTGAAAACCCACTCCGCAGGATAATGTACAGAGACTCCTTACAGAATAGCACCGGAATCGAACTCAGTCTGGAAAGTCCAGATCACATCACCACTTTCATTTCAATGCTGGATAAACTTATTTAATGCTGGACATATAATAAATAGCTTAGTTGGTCACATGGGTGTAACTGGATGTCACAGCTTCACTGGGCTGGAAGGGCCTGTTACCACACTGTATCTCACAAATAGATAGAGTGAAACATCTTTGCTGGATTGACAAGACAGAGCAATCTTTCTCTGTGGCAGGAATGGAAGTCTCTGTCTATTTCAGAAACAAGACTTTAGTGCTTGACACTGAACAAGGAAAGCCTGCAGATGTTGTAAGTCTAAAATAAAGAGAGTAGAAGCAGCAAATACAGAACAGGTGATGCCACATCTGTGCAAAGACAGTTACAGCCCTCCCCACCCACCCTGCAGCTTCAAATTCTTTTCTCTCCTCCCACAGATGTGTGTTGATCTACTGAGAACTTCTGGCCATCTCTGTTTGTATTTTTAGAATGGGGAAATGTTAGTGATACAGTCTCATTTTCCTCTTCCATTATTTGCCTGACTTCAGCAACAGCTGCCTGCGGTTAGCTTTTGTCTTTAATTCTTTCACGGACAGCAAAGTGAATAACAAAAAGGAGAAAAGATTTAAGTCATAGTGGTTGAATAACTCAAAGTTTTGAAAACCATAAATTCAAAAACAAACGCTGAGGGCAACATGCTATTTGTCATTGTCCTCACTACTGGGAGAGATAATCCAAAGTCCTGGACCTAAGGTTTGAAACTCACTGAAATCCCATCATGACAACTGGGGAATTAAAATAACTGAATTCAAAAGATCAAAGAAAAGGTAATGTTGAAACCTTCAATAGTAGCAAAAAACAACTTGGACATCAATAATCCATCAGCATCATTCATTCAAGATTCATGATTGTTTGTCATTAACATTTATCAAAATAAATCTTACATGTTTTGGCCTTTCTGTAGTGACAGCAGTGAAGCCAACTCTTCAATGGCCTTTTAACAATCCTTTCAAATCTGGCTTGAAACACTGAAGGAAGCTCATTTATGTTTGTGACATAACTTGGCTCAGGGTGATGGTGAAAGTGGTCTTCTGGATAGTTTTAGGGTAGACCATACAATCAAATCTATTTCCAAAGGATGGGATATGAAATATCTTTTGCCAACAAAATGGAGGTGTTGATCTGATTCTGTCAATTTCCTGCACGGGTTTTGGGGATACAATTATCCAGCATTTCAAATACCACAAAATCTAAACTTTTCATGGCTAGCATGATCTGTACAATGTGAAATTGTTTCTCAACAATAACTTGGAACTTGAGCTTCAACAATACATTGAAGTCAATTTAGTTTACAATCAAACACCTGTCATTCACTGGTTCACGTGGAGCTCAATCCCAAAAGACAAATTTGTGGGAACTTATTTATTCATTTAGTGATGCATTGTGGAGTTGGCCCTTCCAGCCTCGCCACCCCCAGCAACTCCACACCCCCGGTTAACCCCAACCTAATCACGAGACAATTTACAATGACCAATTAACCTACCCAGTGTGACTTTGGACTGTGGGAGGAAACCAGAGCACCCAGGGAAAACCCACACAATCCAACAGGGAGGATGTACAGAGACTCTTCACGGAACAGAGCTGGAATTGAATTCTGGACTCCGGCGTGCCCTGAGCTGTAATTGTGTTGCATTAACCACTACGCTACCTTGACAAGCTTGATCACGTACTAGGCGGATTCCAGTTGTTATATACTAATTTCAGGGCAGGTCAACAAAACCGACAGATGATGAGAGAAAATGGTTTAAATTTCCAACACCTGACCTAATGTAGTCAGCGTGCACTGACTGAATTCCCTTATCAAAAATCTGAAAGCGTTGAGTGAGATGCTTGAATTACACTGGGTTTTCTACAACTTAGAAGTAATTTAGGGGTAAGGCAATGGAATGCTTATTGCTGGGATAGTAGCTGATAGTTCTGAATCAATAATCTTGTGACACAAGTTCACATCTCACTACTCCTGATGTTGAGTTTAAATTCCTGAACTACATCTGGGATGAAGGAACTAGCATCAGTGTTCAGAGCAGGAGATAAGGAAACAGACATAGCTCACATGGTTCCTGAATCACGTCCAACCCTTCATCACCAATAATCTCAGTCCTGGATATTCTCAGTGACTGAGCATCCACAGTTCCCTGGAGCAGAGAATTGCGAAGATTTGCAAACTCTCTGAATGAGTAACATTTTAATTGCAATGATGATTATGAATTTCTCATACCAGTGCAACAATCTGTCTGGTTTACTCGGGGGGACTGAAACCTATTGTCTTCACATAGCTTGACCAATACACGATTCCAGACTGACTGAGCTCTGGTCAACAAACCCTTGAACAGCCCCAGCAAACCGTTCAGTATAAGAACATATAGAGATGGTAAACAAATGTTTGCCTTTCCATTAGCAGCAACATCGTGTGAATGAATTGTTAAAGATCAGTGACCTCCACCGATATGTAGTTAGAAGAGGCTGCAGATGCTGGAATCCTGGAGGAACTCAGCTATCTACGAACAGAAATGGACAGTTGATGTTTCGCACAAAAATTCTGGAAAAGTCAGCAGACACAAACACTAGAGGGGTGACTGTCCATTTCCCTCCTTAGATGCTGCCTGACCTGCTGAGTTTATCCAGCATTTTTGTGTGTTCCCCCTTCGTTATGTAGCTAAATATATATGTGTTACATGCAGATCGATTTGATGAAAACTCTGAAAATATATTAAGAAATTTAATCTCATCCCTCCACACAGAGATCTCAACTCATTGTCAAGACATATCAATGACAGCATGATCATTCAGCTGGCTCATCTGAAAGAGAAAAGGATATGAATTATAAATGAATTTGAAACAAACCTTGGCACCTATTGTCTAGAGGTATTAATATTCATGCCAGTAAACCTACAAACATGGACAGGAAGTCATGGTTCAGCTGCTGATGATCAGAATAAACCTGTGAAGGACCATCATTGGATTAATCTATTCTTCCTCTTTGACTCTGTGAGTAGTCTAAAAAATCTTGATGTACTGCATTATTAGCAAAATATTCAAAAGGCTAAAAATCATGCTCGAGAAATGTATAGATGTAAAGTTTTGACCAATTTTTATCTCTTTCTCTGCTGCCACAAAAGATGAATTAATTTGTCTCTAACATGTTTTACAAAGAAGATGCAGACCAAAATAATAGTCGTGACTTTCATATAGATAATCTTTATGTAAACTTTTTAAACTCTTAATCCCAAACTAGTTTTTTATATGATATATTTTTTCATCAAATTGCTATTCAAAAGATACTTTGCTTTAGAAAAGTGGATTATAACCCCCTCATGCCCTTTTTCCCTTCTGCTCTCCTGTAGAATGTTATTGTTCGTACATCAAAGACTTGGACCTGCTGCAGTCTGGCGATCACCACAATAGGTCTACAGTGGATTCAATCTCACTGGCCCTCCACTTGGCCTTGGACAACAGCAACACCTACATCAGGCTGATGTTTATTGGTTACAGCTCAGCATTCAACACCATCATACTCTCAGTTCGAATCAACAAGCCTCCCTCTGTGACTGGATCCTTGACTTCCTTGACAGTCAGTGAGGATTGGAAATAATCTTCACTGGCGCACCTCAAGGATGCGTGCTTAGCCCATACCCATGATTCTATGGTTAGGAACAGCTCGAATGCCATCTATAAATTTGCCAATGGCACAACGGTTGTTGGCAGAGTTTCCGATGATGATGAGGAGGCATACAGGAGTGAGATACATCAGTTAGTTGAGTAGTGTCACAATAACAAACTGGCACTCAACGTCAGTAAGACCAAGGACTTCAGGAAGGGGAAGTTGAGGGAAAACACACCAGTCTTCATCAGCAGTGAAAAGCGCGAGCAGTTTCAAGTTCCTGGGTGTCAATATCACTGACGACCTCTCCTGGGTCCAACTTAATGATGTGTTTACAAGAAGCAATGACAGCAGCTATATTTCATTAGGAGTTTGATGTCACCAAAGATTTCCACAGATTTTGACAGGTGTACCATGGAAAGCATTCTAACTGGTTGCAGCACTGTCAGTTATGGAGGGGCCACTGCACAGCATCGGGAAAAACTACAGGACGTTGTAAACTCAGCCAGCTCCATCATGAGGATACCTTCAAAAGGCGATGTCCACCATCAGATTTCCAAAATGGACAATGAAACGATCCACACTACCTCAGTATTGTTTTCCCTTTTCCTCCCTCTTTGTGCACTACATCAACTGTCTCGAGTTTACCACTCCCTCCACTCTCTCCGCGCTAATCCTAACTTCACCATCAAACCCGCAGGTAAGGGGGTGCTGTAGTAGTCTGGTGAGCTGACCTCTACTTTGCTGAGGCCAGGCGATAACTGTCAGACGCCTCCTCTTACTGACCCCTCGAACACAACCCCACTAAGGAGCAACAGGCCATTGACTCCACACCAGTACCAAGCTCATCGACTCTGGGGATTTCCAGTCCACTGCCACCAACCTCATAGTTCCCTTAACCCTCAGTTCCTGTTTCTACCTCCTACCCAAGATCCACAAAACTACTGTCGAGGGAGACCTATGTCACAAGTGTGGAACACGGGTGGACCCTAATGCAAGATAAAAACACATTTTGTAGCATTAACTAGAATAGAGTTTATTAATAGTTACAAGGGAAGCCAGAAACAAGGATTGTTCAGAGGGAAATCAAGGAGTGAACAAAGCAGAAGTGGGAATAACCGTGGGTGGACTCGGGCTCAGGCCCTGGACTGAGACTGGAACTAGGGACTCTGGACTGGGACTAGGACTAGGTCTCGGGACCTAGACCTGGACTAGGAATAGGAACTCGGAACCCGGACTTGGACTAGGAATAGGAACTCGGGACCCGGACACGGACTAGGAATAGGAACTCGGGACCCGGACACGGACTAGGAATAGGAACTCGGGACCCGGACACGGACTAGGAATAGGAACTCGGGACCCGGACTCGGACTAGGAATAGGAACTCGGGACCCGGACTCGGACTAGGAATAGGAACTCGGGACCCGGACTCGGACTAGGAATAGGAACTCGGGACCCGGACTCGGACCAGGACTAGGAACTCGGGACACGGACTCGGACTAGGACTAGGAATAGGAACTCGGGACCCGGACTTGGACTAGGAATAGGAACTCGGGACCCGGTCTAGGACTAGGACTAGGAACTCGGGACACGGTCTCGGACTAGGACTAGGAACTCGGGACACGGACCCGGACTAGGAACTCGGGACACGGACCCGGACTAGGAACTCGGGACACGGACCCGGACTAGGAACTCGGGACACGGACCCGGACTAGGAACTCGGGACACGGACCCGGACTAGGAACTCGGGACACGGACCCGGACTAGGAACTCGGGACACGGACCCGGACTAGGAACTCGGGACACGGACCCGGACTAGGAACTCGGGACACGGACCCGGACCCGGACTAGGAACTCGGGACACGGACCCGGACCCGGACTAGGAACTCGGGACACGGACCCGGACTAGGAACTCGGGACACGGACCCGGACTAGGAACTCGGGACACGGACCCGGACTAGGAACTCGGGACACGGACCCGGAATAGGAACTCGGGACCCGGACCCGGAATAGGAACTCGGGACCCGGACCCGGACTAGGAATAGGAACTCGGGACCCGGACCCGGACTAGGAATAGGAACTCGGGACCCGGACCCGGACTAGGAATAGGAACTCGGGACCCGGACCCGGACTAGGAATAGGAACTCGGGACCCGGACTCGGACCAGGACTAGGAACTCGGGACACGGACCCGGACTAGGAACTCGGGACACGGACCCGGACTAGGAACTCGGGACACGGACCCGGACTAGGAACTCGGGACACGGACCCGGACTAGGAACTCGGGACACGGACCCGGACTAGGAACTCGGGACCCGGACCCGGACTAGGAACTCGGGACCCGGACTTGGACTAGGAATAGGAACTCGGGACCCGGACTCGGACTAGGAATAGGAACTCGGGACCCGGACTCGGACTAGGAATAGGAACTCGGGACCCGGACTCGGACTAGGAATAGGAACTCGGGACCCGGACTCGGACTAGGAATAGGAACTCGGGACCCGGACTCGGACTAGGAATAGGAACTCGGGACCCGGACTCGGACCAGGACTAGGAACTCGGGAGACGGACCCGGACTAGGAACTCGGGACCCGGACTCGGACTAGGAATAGGAACTCGGGACCCGGACTCGGACTAGGAATAGGAACTCGGGACCCGGACTCGGACTAGGAATAGGAACTCGGGACCCGGACTCGGACTAGGAATAGGAACTCGGGACCCGGACTCGGACTAGGAATAGGAACTCGGGACCCGGACTCGGACTAGGAATAGGAACTCGGGACCCGGACTCGGACTAGGAATAGGAACACGGGACCCGGACTCGGACTAGGAATAGGAACTCGGGACCCGGACTCGGACTAGGAATAGGAACTCGGGACCCGGACTCGGACTAGGAATAGGAACTCGGGACCCGGACTCGGACCAGGAATAGGAACTCGGGACCCGGACCCGGACTAGGAACTCGGGACCCGGACTTGGACTAGGAACAGGAACTCGGGACCCGGACTTGGACTAGGAATAGGAACTCGGGACCCGGACTTGGACTAGGAATAGGAACTCGGGACCCGGACTAGGACTAGGAACTCGGGACCCGGACTAGGACTAGGAACTCGGGACCCGGACTAGGACTAGGAACTCGGGACCCGGACTAGGACTAGGAACTCGGGACCCGGACTAGGACTAGGAACTCGGGACCCGGACTAGGACTAGGAACTCGGGACCCGGACTAGGACTAGGAACTCGGGACCCGGACTAGGACTAGGAACTCGGGACCCGGACTAGGACTAGGAACTCGGGACCCGGACTAGGACTAGGAACTCGGGACCCGGACTAGGACTAGGAACTCGGGACCCGGACTAGGACTAGGAACTCGGGACCCGGACTAGGACTAGGAACTCGGGACCCGGACTTGGACTAGGAACTCGGGACCCGGACTAGGAATAGGAACTCGGGACCCGGACTAGGACTAGGAACTCGGGACCCGGACTAGGACTAGGAACTCGGGACCCGGACTAGGACTAGGAACTCGGGACCCGGACTAGGACTAGGAACTCGGGACCCGGACTAGGACTAGGAACTCGGGACCCGGACTAGGACTAGGAACTCGGGACCCGGACTAGGACTAGGAACTCGGGACCCGGACTAGGACTAGGAACTCGGGACCCGGACTAGGACTAGGAACTCGGGACCCGGACTAGGACTAGGAACTCGGGACCCGGACTAGGACTAGGAACTCGGGACCCGGACTAGGACTAGGAACTCGGGACCCGGACTAGGACTAGGAACTCGGGACCCGGACTAGGACTAGGAACTCGGGACCCGGACTTGGACTAGGAACTCGGGACCCGGACTAGGACTAGGAACTCGGGACCCGGACTAGGACTAGGAACTCGGGACCCGGACTAGGACTAGGAACTCGGGACCCGGACTAGGACTAGGAACTCGGGACCCGGACTAGGACTAGGAACTCGGGACCCGGTCTAGGACTAGGAATAGGAACTCGGGACCGGGACCCGGACTAGGACTAGGAACTCGGGACCCGGACTAGGACTAGGAACTCGGGACCCGGACTAGGACTAGGAACTCGGGACCCGGACTAGGACTAGGAACTCGGGACCCGGACTAGGACTAGGAACTCGGGACCCGGACTAGGACTAGGAACTCGGGACCCAGACTTGGACTAGGACTAGGAACTCGGGACCCAGACTTGGACTAGGACTAGGAACTCGGGACCCGGACTAGGACTAGGAACTCGGGACCCGGACTAGGACTAGGAACTCGGGACCCGGACTAGGACTAGGAACTCGGGACCCGGACTAGGACTAGGAACTCGGGACCCGGACTAGGACTAGGAACTCGGGACCCGGACTAGGACTAGGAACTCGGGACCCGGACTAGGACTAGGAACTCGGGACCCGGACTAGGACTAGGAACTCGGGACCCGGACTAGGACTAGGACTAGGAACTCGGGACCCAGACTAGGACTAGGAACTCGGGACCCGGACTAGGACTAGGAACTCGGGACCCGGACTAGGACTAGGAACTCGGGACCCGGACTAGGACTAGGAACTCGGGACCCGGACTAGGACTAGGAACTCGGGACCCGGACTAGGACTAGGAACTCGGGACCCGGACTAGGACTAGGAACTCGGGACCCGGACTAGGACTAGGAACTCGGGACCCGGTCTAGGACTAGGACTAGGAATTCGGGACCGGGACCCGGTCTAGGACTAGGACTAGGAACTCGGGACCGGGACCCGGACAAGGACTAGGAACTCGGGACCCGGACTAGGACTAGGAACTCGGGACCCGGACTAGGACTAGGAACTCGGGACCCGGACTAGGACTAGGAACTCGGGACCCGGACTAGGACTAGGAACTCGGGACCCGGACTAGGACTAGGAACTCGGGACCCGGACTAGGACTAGGAACTCGGGACCCGGACTAGGACTAGGAACTCGGGACCCGGACTAGGACTAGGAACTCGGGACCCGGACTAGGACTAGGAACTCGGGACCCGGACTAGGACTAGGACTAGGAACTCGGGAACCGGACGTGGACTAGGTCTAGGAACTCGGGAACCGGACCTGGACTAGGTCTAGGAACTCGGGAACCGGACCTGGACTAGGTCTAGGAACTCGGGAACCGGACCTGGACTAGGACTAGGAACTCGGGAACCGGACTAGGAATAGGAACTCGGGACCCGGACTAGGAATAGGAACTCGGGACCCGGACTAGGAATAGGAACTCGGGACCCGGACTAGGAATAGGAACTCGGGACCCGGACTAGGAATAGGAACTCGGGACCCGGACTAGGAATAGGAACTCGGGACCCGGACTAGGAATAGGAACTCGGGACCCGGACTAGGACTAGGAACTCGGGACCCGGACTAGGACTAGGAACTCGGGACCCGGACTAGGACTAGGAACTCGGGAACCGGACTAGGACTAGGAACTCGGGAACCGGACTAGGACTAGGAACTCGGGACCCGGACTAGGACTAGGAACTCGGGACCCGGACTAGGACTAGGAACTCGGGACCCGGACTAGGACTAGGAACTCGGGACCCGGACTAGGACTAGGAACTCGGGACCCGGACTAGGACTAGGAACTCGGGACCCGGACTAGGACTAGGAACTCGGGACCCGGACTAGGACTAGGAACTCGGGACCCGGACTAGGACTAGGAACTCGGGACCCGGACTAGGACTAGGAACTCGGGACCCGGACTAGGAATAGGAACTCGGGACCCGGACTAGGAATAGGAACTCGGGACCCGGACTAGGAATAGGAACTCGGGACCCGGACTAGGACTAGGAACTCGGGACCCGGACTAGGACTAGGAACTCGGGACCCGGACTAGGACTAGGAACTCGGGACCCGGACTAGGACTAGGAACTCGGGACCCGGACTAGGACTAGGAACTCGGGACCCGGACTAGGACTAGGAACTCGGGACCCGGACTAGGACTAGGAACTCGGGACCCGGACTAGGACTAGGAACTCGGGACCCGGACTAGGACTAGGAACTCGGGACCCGGACTAGGACTAGGAACTCGGGACCCGGACTAGGACTAGGAACTCGGGACCCGGACTAGGACTAGGAACTCGGGACCCGGACTAGGACTAGGAACTCGGGACCCGGACTCGGACTAGGAATAGGAACTCGGGACCCGGACTCGGACTAGGAATAGGAACTCGGGACCCGGACTAGGACTAGGAATAGGAACTCGGGACCCGGACTAGGACTAGGAATAGGAACTCGGGACCCGGACTAGGACTAGGAACTCGGGACCCGGACTAGGACTAGGAACTCGGGACCCAGACGGACTAGGACTAGGAACTCGGGACCCAGACGGACTAGGACTAGGAACTCGGGACCCAGACGGACTAGGAATAGGAACTCGGGACCCAGACGGACTAGGAATAGGAACTCGGGACCCAGACGGACTAGGAATGGGAACTCGGGACCCGGACTTGGACTAGGAATGGGAACTCGGGACCCGGACTTGGACTAGGAATGGGAACTCGGGACCCGGACTTGGACTAGGAATGGGAACTCGGGACCCGGACTTGGACTAGGAATAGGAACTCGGGACCCGGACTTGGACTAGGAATAGGAACTCGGGACCCGGACTTGGACTAGGAATAGGAACTCGGGACCCGGACTTGGACTAGGAATAGGAACTCGGGACCCGGACTTGGACTAGGAATAGGAACTCGGGACCCGGACTTGGACTAGGAATAGGAACTCGGGACCCGGACTTGGACTAGGAATAGGAACTCGGGACCCGGACTTGGACTAGGAATAGGAACTCGGGACCGGGACTTGGACTAGGAATAGGAACTCGGGACCGGGACTTGGACTAGGAATAGGAACTCGGGACCGGGACTTGGACTAGGAATAGGAACTCGGGACCGGGACCCGGACTAGGAATAGGAACTCGGGACCCGGACTAGGAATAGGAACTCGGGACCCGGACTAGGAATAGGAACTCGGGACCCGGACTAGGAATAGGAACTCGGGACCCGGACTAGGAATAGGAACTCGGGACCCGGACTAGGAATAGGAACTCGGGACCCGGACTAGGAATAGGAACTCGGGACCCGGACTAGGAATAGGAACTCGGGACCCGGACTAGGAATAGGAACTCGGGACCCGGACTAGGACTAGGAACTCGGGACCCGGACTAGGACTAGGAACTCGGGACCCGGACTAGGACTAGGAACTCGGGACCCGGACTAGGACTAGGAACTCGGGACCCGGACTAGGACTAGGAACTCGGGACCCGGACTAGGACTAGGAACTCGGGACCCGGACTAGGACTAGGAACTCGGGACCCGGACTAGGACTAGGAACTCGGGACCCGGACTAGGACTAGGAACTCGGGACCCGGACTAGGACTAGGAACTCGGGACCCGGACTAGGACTAGGAACTCGGGACCCGGACTAGGACTAGGAACTCGGGACCCGGACTAGGACTAGGAACTCGGGACCCGGACTAGGACTAGGAACTCGGGACCCGGACTAGGACTAGGAACTCGGGACCCGGACTAGGACTAGGAACTCGGGACCCGGACTAGGACTAGGAACTCGGGACCCGGACTAGGACTAGGAACTCGGGACCCGGACTAGGACTAGGAACTCGGGACCCGGACTAGGACTAGGAACTCGGGACCCGGACTAGGACTAGGAACTCGGGACCCGGACTAGGACTAGGAACTCGGGACCCGGACTAGGACTAGGAACTCGGGACCCGGACTAGGACTAGGAACTCGGGACCCGGACTAGGACTAGGAACTCGGGACCCGGACTAGGACTAGGAACTCGGGACCCGGACTAGGACTAGGAACTCGGGACCCGGACTAGGACTAGGAACTCGGGACCCGGACTAGGACTAGGAACTCGGGACCCGGACTAGGACTAGGACTAGGAACTCGGGACCCGGACTTGGACTAGGACTAGGAACTCGGGACCCAGACGGACTAGGACTAGGAATAGGAACTCGGGACCCGGACTTGGACTAGGAATAGGAACTCGGGACCCAGACGGACTAGGACTAGGAACTCGGGACCCAGACGGACTAGGACTAGGAATAGGAACTCGGGACCCGGACTTGGACTAGGAATAGGAACTCGGGACCCGGACTTGGACTAGGAATAGGAACTCGGGACCCGGACTTGGACTAGGAATAGGAACTCGGGACCCGGACTTGGACTAGGAATAGGAACTCGGGACCCGGACTTGGACTAGGAATAGGAACTCGGGACCCGGACTAGGACTAGGAACTCGGGACCCAGACGGACTAGGACTAGGAACTCGGGACCCAGACGGACTAGGACTAGGAACTCGGGACCCAGACGGACTAGGAATAGGAACTCGGGACCCAGACGGACTAGGAATAGGAACTCGGGACCCAGACGGACTAGGACTAGGAATGGGAACTCGGGACCCGGACTTGGACTAGGAATGGGAACTCGGGACCCGGACTTGGACTAGGAATAGGAACTCGGGACCCGGACTTGGACTAGGAATAGGAACTCGGGACCCGGACTTGGACTAGGAATAGGAACTCGGGACCGGGACTTGGACTAGGAATAGGAACTCGGGACCCGGACTCGGACTAGGAATAGGAACTCGGGACCCGGACTCGGACTAGGAATAGGAACACGGGACCCGGACTCGGACTAGGAATAGGAACTCGGGACCCGGACTCGGACTAGGAATAGGAACTCGGGACCGGGACTTGGACTAGGACTAGGAACTCGGGACCCGGACTAGGACTAGGACTAGGAACTCGGGAACCGGACGTGGACTAGGTCTAGGAACTCGGGAACCGGACCTGGACTAGGTCTAGGAACTCGGGAACCGGACCTGGACTAGGTCTAGGAACTCGGGAACCGGACCTGGACTAGGACTAGGAACTCGGGAACCGGACTAGGAATAGGAACTCGGGACCCGGACTAGGAATAGGAACTCGGGACCCGGACTAGGAATAGGAACTCGGGACCCGGACTAGGAATAGGAACTCGGGACCCGGACTAGGAATAGGAACTCGGGACCCGGACTAGGAATAGGAACTCGGGACCCGGACTAGGAATAGGAACTCGGGACCCGGACTAGGACTAGGAACTCGGGACCCGGACTAGGACTAGGAACTCGGGACCCGGACTAGGACTAGGAACTCGGGACCCGGACTAGGACTAGGAACTCGGGAACCGGACTAGGACTAGGAACTCGGGACCCGGACTAGGACTAGGAACTCGGGACCCGGACTAGGACTAGGAACTCGGGACCCGGACTAGGACTAGGAACTCGGGACCCGGACTAGGACTAGGAACTCGGGACCCGGACTAGGACTAGGAACTCGGGACCCGGACTAGGACTAGGAACTCGGGACCCGGACTAGGACTAGGAACTCGGGACCCGGACTAGGACTAGGAACTCGGGACCCGGACTAGGAATAGGAACTCGGGACCCGGACTAGGAATAGGAACTCGGGACCCGGACTAGGAATAGGAACTCGGGACCCGGACTAGGACTAGGAACTCGGGACCCGGACTAGGACTAGGAACTCGGGACCCGGACTAGGACTAGGAACTCGGGACCCGGACTAGGACTAGGAACTCGGGACCCGGACTAGGACTAGGAACTCGGGACCCGGACTAGGACTAGGAACTCGGGACCCGGACTAGGACTAGGAACTCGGGACCCGGACTAGGACTAGGAACTCGGGACCCGGACTAGGACTAGGAACTCGGGACCCGGACTAGGACTAGGAACTCGGGACCCGGACTAGGACTAGGAACTCGGGACCCGGACTAGGATTAGGAACTCGGGACCCGGACTCGGACTAGGAATAGGAACTCGGGACCCGGACTCGGACTAGGAATAGGAACTCGGGACCCGGACTAGGACTAGGAATAGGAACTCGGGACCCGGACTAGGACTAGGAACTCGGGACCCGGACTAGGACTAGGAACTCGGGACCCAGACGGACTAGGACTAGGAACTCGGGACCCAGACGGACTAGGACTAGGAATGGGAACTCGGGACCCGGACTTGGACTAGGAATGGGAACTCGGGACCCGGACTTGGACTAGGAATAGGAACTCGGGACCCGGACTTGGACTAGGAATAGGAACTCGGGACCCGGACTTGGACTAGGAATAGGAACTCGGGACCCGGACTTGGACTAGGAATAGGAACTCGGGACCCGGACTTGGACTAGGAATAGGAACTCGGGACCCGGACTTGGACTAGGAATAGGAACTCGGGACCCGGACTTGGACTAGGAATAGGAACTCGGGACCCGGACTTGGACTAGGAATAGGAACTCGGGACCCGGACTTGGACTAGGAATAGGAACTCGGGACCGGGACTTGGACTAGGAATAGGAACTCGGGACCGGGACTTGGACTAGGAATAGGAACTCGGGACCGGGACTTGGACTAGGAATAGGAACTCGGGACCGGGACCCGGACTAGGAATAGGAACTCGGGACCGGGACCCGGACTAGGAATAGGAACTCGGGACCCGGACTAGGAATAGGAACTCGGGACCCGGACTAGGAATAGGAACTCGGGACCCGGACTAGGAATAGGAACTCGGGACCCGGACTAGGAATAGGAACTCGGGACCCGGACTAGGAATAGGAACTCGGGACCCGGACTAGGAATAGGAACTCGGGACCCGGACTAGGAATAGGAACTCGGGACCCGGACTAGGAATAGGAACTCGGGACCCGGACTAGGAATAGGAACTCGGGACCCGGACTAGGACTAGGAACTCGGGACCCGGACTAGGACTAGGAACTCGGGACCCGGACTAGGACTAGGAACTCGGGACCCGGACTAGGACTAGGAACTCGGGACCCGGACTAGGACTAGGAACTCGGGACCCGGACTAGGACTAGGAACTCGGGACCCGGACTAGGACTAGGAACTCGGGACCCGGACTAGGACTAGGAACTCGGGACCCGGACTAGGACTAGGAACTCGGGACCCGGACTAGGACTAGGAACTCGGGACCCGGACTAGGACTAGGAACTCGGGACCCGGACTAGGACTAGGAACTCGGGACCCGGACTAGGACTAGGAACTCGGGACCCGGACTAGGACTAGGAACTCGGGACCCGGACTAGGACTAGGAACTCGGGACCCGGACTAGGACTAGGAACTCGGGACCCGGACTAGGACTAGGAACTCGGGACCCGGACTAGGACTAGGAACTCGGGACCCGGACTAGGACTAGGAACTCGGGACCCGGACTAGGACTAGGAACTCGGGACCCGGACTAGGACTAGGAACTCGGGACCCGGACTAGGACTAGGAACTCGGGACCCGGACTAGGACTAGGAACTCGGGACCCGGACTAGGACTAGGAACTCGGGACCCGGACTAGGACTAGGAACTCGGGACCCGGACTAGGACTAGGAACTCGGGACCCGGACTAGGACTAGGAACTCGGGACCCGGACTAGGACTAGGAACTCGGGACCCGGACTAGGACTAGGACTAGGAACTCGGGACCCGGACTTGGACTAGGACTAGGAACTCGGGACCCAGACGGACTAGGACTAGGAATAGGAACTCGGGACCCGGACTTGGACTAGGAATAGGAACTCGGGACCCAGACGGACTAGGACTAGGAACTCGGGACCCAGACGGACTAGGACTAGGAATAGGAACTCGGGACCCGGACTTGGACTAGGAATAGGAACTCGGGACCCGGACTTGGACTAGGAATAGGAACTCGGGACCCGGACTTGGACTAGGAATAGGAACTCGGGACCCGGACTTGGACTAGGAATAGGAACTCGGGACCCGGACTAGGACTAGGAACTCGGGACCCGGACTAGGACTAGGAACTCGGGACCCAGACGGACTAGGACTAGGAACTCGGGACCCAGACGGACTAGGACTAGGAACTCGGGACCCAGACGGACTAGGAATAGGAACTCGGGACCCAGACGGACTAGGAATAGGAACTCGGGACCCAGACGGACTAGGACTAGGAATGGGAACTCGGGACCCGGACTTGGACTAGGAATGGGAACTCGGGACCCGGACTTGGACTAGGAATGGGAACTCGGGACCCGGACTTGGACTAGGAATAGGAACTCGGGACCCGGACTTGGACTAGGAATAGGAACTCGGGACCCGGACTTGGACTAGGAATAGGAACTCGGGACCGGGACTTGGACTAGGAATAGGAACTCGGGACCCGGACTTGGACTAGGAATAGGAACTCGGGACCCGGACTTGGACTAGGAATAGGAACTCGGGACCCGGACTTGGACTAGGAATAGGAACTCGGGACCCGGACTTGGACTAGGAATAGGAACTCGGGACCCGGACTTGGACTAGGAATAGGAACTCGGGACCCGGACTTGGACTAGGAATAGGAACTCGGGACCCGGACTTGGACTAGGAATAGGAACTCGGGACCCGGACTTGGACTAGGAATAGGAACTCGGGACCCGGACTTGGACTAGGAATAGGAACTCGGGACCGGGACTTGGACTAGGAATAGGAACTCGGGACCGGGACTTGGACTAGGAATAGGAACTCGGGACCGGGACCCGGACTAGGAATAGGAACTCGGGACCGGGACCCGGACTAGGAATAGGAACTCGGGACCGGGACCCGGACTAGGAATAGGAACTCGGGACCCGGACTAGGAATAGGAACTCGGGACCCGGACTAGGAATAGGAACTCGGGACCCGGACTAGGAATAGGAACTCGGGACCCGGACTAGGAATAGGAACTCGGGACCCGGACTAGGAATAGGAACTCGGGACCCGGACTAGGAATAGGAACTCGGGACCCGGACTAGGAATAGGAACTCGGGACCCGGACTAGGAATAGGAACTCGGGACCCGGACTAGGAATAGGAACTCGGGACCCGGACTAGGACTAGGAACTCGGGACCCGGACTAGGACTAGGAACTCGGGACCCGGACTAGGACTAGGAACTCGGGACCCGGACTAGGACTAGGAACTCGGGACCCGGACTAGGACTAGGAACTCGGGACCCGGACTAGGACTAGGAACTCGGGACCCGGACTAGGACTAGGAACTCGGGACCCGGACTAGGACTAGGAACTCGGGACCCGGACTAGGACTAGGAACTCGGGACCCGGACTAGGACTAGGAACTCGGGACCCGGACTAGGACTAGGAACTCGGGACCCGGACTAGGACTAGGAACTCGGGACCCGGACTAGGACTAGGAACTCGGGACCCGGACTAGGACTAGGAACTCGGGACCCGGACTAGGACTAGGAACTCGGGACCCGGACTAGGACTAGGAACTCGGGACCCGGACTAGGACTAGGAACTCGGGACCCGGACTAGGACTAGGATCTCGGGACCCGGACTAGGACTAGGAACTCGGGACCCGGACTAGGACTAGGAACTCGGGACCCGGACTAGGACTAGGAACTCGGGACCCGGACTAGGACTAGGAACTCGGGACCCGGACTAGGACTAGGAACTCGGGACCCGGACTAGGACTAGGAACTCGGGACCCGGACTAGGACTAGGACTAGGAACTCGGGACCCGGACTTGGACTAGGACTAGGAACTCGGGACCCAGAC
The DNA here is from genome assembly GCF_030144855.1 of Hypanus sabinus. NCBI lineage: Eukaryota > Metazoa > Chordata > Chondrichthyes > Myliobatiformes > Dasyatidae > Hypanus > Hypanus sabinus. The sequence goes on from NC_082707.1 coordinate 130,896,919, forward strand.
GGACTAGGACTAGGAATAGGAACTCGGGACCCGGACTTGGACTAGGAATAGGAACTCGGGACCCAGACGGACTAGGACTAGGAACTCGGGACCCAGACGGACTAGGACTAGGAATAGGAACTCGGGACCCGGACTTGGACTAGGAATAGGAACTCGGGACCCGGACTTGGACTAGGAATAGGAACTCGGGACCCGGACTTGGACTAGGAATAGGAACTCGGGACCCGGACTTGGACTAGGAATAGGAACTCGGGACCCGGACTTGGACTAGGAATAGGAACTCGGGACCCGGACGGACTAGGAATAGGAACTCGGGACCCGGACTTGGACTAGGAATAGGAACTCGGGACCCGGACTTGGACTAGGAATAGGAACTCGGGACCCGGACTTGGACTAGGAATAGGAACTCGGGACCCGGACTTGGACTAGGAATAGGAACTCGGGACCTGGACTTGGACTAGGAATAGGAACTCGGGACCTGGACTTGGACTAGGAATAGGAACTCGGGACCCGGACTTGGACTAGGAATAGGAACTTGGGACCCGGATTTGGACTAGGAATAGGAACTCGGGACCCGGACTTGGACTAGGAATAGGAACTCGGGACCGGGACTTGGACTAGGAATAGGAACTCGGGACCGGGACTTGGACTAGGAATAGGAACTCGGGACCCGGGCTTGGACTAGGACCTTGGGACCCGGACTTGGACTAGGAATAGGAACTTGGGGCCCGGACCTGGGACTCGAAACTCAGAACACTGATCCGGGGCTCCTCCTTGGGCACAGGACATGGAGCTGGGACTCTTCTTAGACACAGGGTGCAGAACACGAAGAGACAGTTCTCCACTCCAGGTAGCGGCAAGCGGCCAGACCTACCTAGTGGAAGAGAGGACACGAAGAGACAAATCCACACAATGATAGACAGTCCTTTATCTTGACACAAAATGGCTCCAAGTAACGGCAAGCCCTTGACACAGCCCAAGAACTACAGACAGCGGCTTTGTCTCACTCTGGCAGGTTAACTTGACAGACCCAATCCGGTGAGGTAGTTTAGCGGCTCACTCAGGCAAAGTAACTTAACAGGCTGCCTCCGGCAAGGAGGGGCAACTTACTGGCACTCGCGTCGGGGAGAAGACTTGACTTGCGATGTGGCTTGGCTCGCTCTGGCAAGGTCACTTGCTCAACATTTGCTTCGGTGATGTAAGGTGACGTCCGGTGACGATTTTGCCCCGAGTAGCTGTAAGCCCGAAACTATATACTGCTGTTTCAGCTGAGAATCAAGTGCCTTTAATTACAGAGCCCAAGAAACATGGGGAAACAATGAATTAAGGAAAACAAGGAGCCAACGGTCCTGATCGTGATACAAAGGAAATTTAAAGGAACCGGGAATTACCGATCAGGACCGTGACAACCTATTATTTTGTCTGCTCTTACCCCACTGAACTCGTATCCACATACTTCGTAGAACACTGAACTGTACAGTACAGAAACAGGCCATTTGGCCCACAATGTTGTGCTGAACAAGCTAAAATGCAAATCAAAAACATCCAAACACTAGCTCTTCCTAACTACACCAGGTTCATATCCCTCCATCTTCCTTACATCCATGTGCCTATCCAAGCATCTCTTAAAAGCCTCCGATGCATATACCTCTATCACAATACCAGGTAGGGTATTCCAGGTTTCCATGACCCTCTGATTAAAAAACTTACCTCTTACATCCCCTTTGAACCTAGTCCCTCTCACCGTCAATGCATGCCCCTCCCCCGGTATTAGGCATTTCAACCATGGGAAACCCTGGCACTCTCTGTCCACTCTATCCACGCCTCTCATAATCTAGTAAACCTCTATCACATCTCCCCTCAGCACTCCAGAGAAAACAACTCAAGTTTATCCAGCCTCTCATGATAGCACACGTCCTCTGAACCAAGTAGCATCCTGGTAAACCTCTTCTGCAGTCTCTCCAGAGCCTCAACATCTTTCCGATAGTGGAGCAACCAAAACTGTATGCAACGTTCTAGATGTGGCCTAACCAGAGTTTTATAAAGTTGCAACATAACCTCTTAACCTTTAAACGCAATGCTTCAACTAATGAAACCAAGCTGTCCATAAGCCTTTTAACCACCTTATCAACCTCTGTAGGTAATTTCAAGGAGCTACAAATTTGGATCCCAAGATCTCTCTGCTCAGTAACATTGTTAAGGATTGTGCCTTTAACAGTGTACTGTCTCTTTGTATTTGCCCTATCAAGGTGCAACATCTCATATTATCTGGGTTAAGCTCCATCCGCCATTTCTCTGCCCATATCAGCAATTGATTGATATTGTGCTGTATTCTTTGCCAGTCTTCTACACTATCCACGGCTCCACCAATTTTGGTATCATCCATAGAATTACTAACCCACTCATCTACATTTTCATCCAGGTCATTTATATACATCACAAACAACAGAAGTCCTAGCAGAGATCCCTGCAGAACAACACTAATTATACTTCTTGAGCTCGAATAAGTACCTTCAACCTCTCTGCTCTGTCTTCTATGCACAGTCCAGTTCTAAATCCAAACAGCCAATTCGCCGCAGATCGCATCTTCTGGATTAGGCTCCCACGAAGGACTTGTCAAATGCCTTACTAAATTCCATGTAGACAACATCCACTGCCCTACTCTCATCTCTCTCCCAATCTCTCTTGTCACTTTGTCAAAAAACTCAATCAAGTTAGTAAGAACAACCTGCCCCACAGAAAGCCATGCTCACTCTCCCTAATTAGGCCACAGGTTTCCAAATGCTCGTATATATCCAGTCCCTAAGGATTTCCTCCAGCAATTTCCCTACAACTGACGTGAGACTCCCAGGATTTACCCTTGTTCCCTTCTTAAGCTGCTATAAATTGAGTGGCGGAGGAGATGGCACAGGAGACAGGGTTTCAAGTTCTTGCATCATTGGAACCTTCTCTGGGGAAGGGGTGACTTGTACAAGAGGGACAGGTTGCACCTGAACCAGAGGGAAGCTAATATCCTGGCTGGGAGGTTTGCTGATGCTACTTGGGAGAGTTTATAACCATATAACAATTACAGCACGGAAACAGGCCATCTTGGCCCTTCTAGTCCGTTCCGACATTTACACTCACCTAGTCTCACTGGGCTGCACATAACCCTCCATTCCTTTCCTGTCCATATATCTATCCAATTTTACTTTAAATGACAATACCGAACCTGCCTCTACCACTTCTTCTGGAAGCTCATTCCACACAACTACCACTCTCTGAATAAAGAAATTCCCCCTCATGTTAACCTTAAACTTTTGCCCCCTAACTCTCAAATCATAACCTCTTGTTTGAAGAGGACATTCTTTTTTGTTTTTCTTCATTGTTTGAAGAGTTTAAACTAGTTTTATAGGGGACAGGGAACTGGAACTTCAGGTCAGTAAGGGAATAGGTTGGGTTGGATAGTTTGAAGTGTGTATATTTTGATGCTAGGAGTATTATGGGTAAAGGTGATAAACTTTGAGCATGGATCAGTACTCGATGATGTGGCCATTACTGAAACTTGGCTGAGAGAGGGGCAGGAATGGGTGATTAATATACCAGGCTTATTGCGTTCAATAAAGGAACTGTAATTATAATGGATTATAATGGGTGACTTCAATCTACATATAGATTGGGTGAACCAAATTGGTAAGGTTGCTGAGGAAGAGGATTTCTTGGAATATATGCGGGATGGTTTTCTGAACCAACATGTCGAGGAACCAACTAGAGAGCAGGCCATTCTAGACTGGGTATTGAGCAATGAGGAAGGGCTAGTTAGCAATCTTGTTGTGCGAGGCCCCTGGGGTAAGAGTGACCATAATATAGTGGAACTCTTCATTAAGATGGAGAGTGACATAGTTAATTAGCTAAGATAGACTGGCAAATGATACTTAAAGGGTTGACGGTGGATATGCAATGGCAAGCATTTAAAGATTGCAAGGATGAACTACAACAATTGTTCATCCCAGTTTGGCAAAAGAATAAACCAGGGAAGGTAGTGCACCCGTGGCTGACAAGGGAAATTAGGGATAGTATCAAGTCCAAAGAAGAAACACATAAATTAGCAAAAAAAAGTGGCACACCTGAGGACTGGGAGAAATTCAGAGACCAGCAGAGGAGGACAGAAGGCTTAATTAGGAAAGGGGAAAAAGATTATGAGAGAAAGCTGGCAGGGAACATAAAAACTGACTGTAAAAGCTTTTTATAGATATGTGAAAAGAAAAAGATTGGTCAAGACAAATGTAGATCCCTTACAGTCAGAAACAGGTGAATTGATCATAGGGAACATAAACATGGCAGACCAATTGAATAACTACTTTGGTTCTGTCTTCACTAAGGAGGACATAATAATCTTCCGGAAATAATAAGGGACCGAGGGTCTAATGAGATGGAGGAACTGAAGGAAATATATGTTAGTAGGGAAGTGATGTTAGGTAAATTGAAGGGATTAAAGGCAGATAAATCCCCAGGGCCAGATGGTCTGCATCCCAGAGTGCTTAAGGAAGTAGCCCAAGAAATAGCGGATGCATTAGTGATAATTTTTCAAAACTCTTTAGATTCTGGATTAGTTCCTGAGGATTGGAGGGTGGCTAATATAACCCCACTTTTTAAAAAAGGAGGGAGAGAAAAACTGGGGAATTATAGACCGGTGAGTCTGACATCGGTGGTGGGGAAAATGCTAGAGTCGGTTATCAAAGATGTGATAACAGCACATTTGGAAAGAGGTGAAATCATCGGACAAAGTCAGCATGGATTTGTGAAAGGAAATCATGTCTTATAGAACCTTATAGAATTTTTTGAAGATGTAACTAGTAGAGTGGATGGGGAGAGCCAGTGGATGTGATATATTTAGATTTTCAAAAGGCTTTTGACAAGGTCCCACACAGGAGATTAGTGTGCAAACGTAAAGCACACGGTATTGGGGGTATGGTATTGATGTGGATAGAGAATTGGTTGGCAGACAGGAAGCAAAGAGTGGGAGTAAATGGGATCTTTTCAGAATGGCAGGCAGTGACTAGCGGGGTACTGCAAGGCTCAGTGCTGGGACCCCAGTTGTTTACAATATATATTAGTGATTTAGACGAGGGAATTAAATGCAGCATCTCCAAGTTTGCGGATGACACGAAGCTGGGCGACGGTGTTAACTGTGAGGAGGATACTAAGAGGATGCAGGGTGATTTGGATAGGTTAGGTGTGTGGGCAAATTCACGGCAGATGCAATTTAATGTGGATAAATGTGAGGTTATCCAATTTGGTTGCAAGAACAGGAAAACAGATTATTATCTGAATGGTGGCCGATTAGGAAAAGGGGAGGTGCAACGAGACCTGGGTGTCATTGCACACCAGTCATTGAAGGTGGGCATGCAGGTACAGCAGGCAGTGAAAAAGGCAAATGGTATGTTGGCATTCATAGCAAAAGGATTTGAGTACAGGAGCAGGGAGGTTCTACTGCAGTTGTACAAGGCCTTGGTGAGACCGCACCTAGAATATTGTGTGCAGTTTTGGTCCCTAATCTGAGGAAAGACATTCTTGCCATAGAGGGAGTACAAAGAAGGTTCACCAGATTGATTCCTGGGATGGCAGGACTTTCATATGAAGAAAGACTGGATCGACTAAGCTTATACTCACTGGAATTTAGAAGATTGAGGGGGGATCTTATTGAAATGTATAAAATTCTTAAGGGATTGGATAGGTTAGATGCAGGAAGATTGTTTCCGATGTTGGGGAAGTCCAGAATGAGGGGTCACAGTTTAAGGATAAAGGGGAAGCCTTTTAGGACCAAGATGAGGAAAAACTTCTTCACACAGAGAGTGGTGAATCTGTGGAATTCTCTGCCACAGTTGAGGCTAGTTCATTGGCCATATTTAAGAGGAAGTTAGATATGGCCCTTGTGGCTAAAGGGATTGGGGGTATGGAGAGAAGGCAGGTACAGGGTTCTGAGTTGGATGATCAGCCATGCTCATACTGAAGGGCCGAATGGCCTGCTCCTGCACCTATTTTCTATGTTTCTATGTTTTGAAGTTTTAGAAAAGATAGAAAAGGAGATAAAAGAGGTGGGAGGTGGGGGGAAGAGTGGGGTTGCACTACTAATCAGGGAACAATATCACAGCTGCACTTAGGGGAGACAAAATGGAGAGGTCAGGCACTGAGTCCATTTGGGTGCAAGAATAGGAATGGTGCAATCACACTGATGGGATTGTATCACAGACCCCCAGTAGCCACTGGAAATACTGCTCTGTTTCCATATTATTTAATTGCTCAGAAACCACTTTGTAAGAGACTGAAAGACAACTTACAATTGTAAGTTTCACTTCTGCAAAACTCGCAAAAACAGAGGAGCTGGTTGTGGATTACAGGAGGAATGGAGGCAGACTAACCCCTATTGACATAAATGGATCTGGGGTTGAGAGGGTGAACAGCTTTAAGTTCCTGGTGTCCACATCACCGAGGATCTCACGTGGTCTGTACACACCAGCTGTGCGGTGAAAAAGGCACAACAGCGTCTCTTTCAGCTCAGACGGTTGCAGCAGTTTGGTGTGGGCCCTCAAATTCTAAGGACATTCTACAGGGCACAACTGAGAGCATCCTGACTGGCTGCATCACTGCCTGGCATGGGAACTGTACTTCTCTCAATCGCAGGACTCTGCAGAGAGTGGCACAGACAGCCCAGTGCATCTGTAGATGTGAACTTCCCACTCTTCAAGACATTTACAAAGACAAGTGTGTAAAGAGGGCCTGCAGGATCATTGGGCACACGAGTCACCCCAACCACAAACTGTTCCAGCTGCTACCATCCGGGAAATGGTACTGCAGCATAAAAGCCAGGATCAACAGGCTCCGGGGACAGCTTCTTCCACCCGGCCTTCAGACTGATTAACTCATGGTGACACAACTGTATTTCTATGTTATACTGACTATCCTGTTGTACATACTATTTATTACAAATTGCTATTGTTACGTCCGTAGCCCCCTCCTTTGTGAGAATTGCAAGGTCATCGTTGGGTTGGGTCAAGGGGCCCAGGAAAGGAGAATGGGACGTGCAAAATGCCTCGTTTCCACAGCGATGTAAAGCTATGGGACACGGCCATTGTCTCCGGAAGACCAAGTTGTGTATTGAGTACTGTACTATTCATTGACGCCCCTCAGGGGATGACCAGAGTGGGCTGGTTGAGGGATTGCATCATCCCAACCTGATTGACATCAGAGACCCTGTGAGGAAGTATGAAAGAGGGTCTGGGGAACAACCCCTTCAGACGCACCAGAAGAAACGTTAAGCGACCACGTAACAGCAGGAAGTCATCTGAAGAAAGCCACGTGCGTTCGATTCCGTGGCTGGAATTGGTGGCTGGAACCACGGGAAAACAGCTTTTAGCTAACAATGGAGAAGCCTGCTCCCCTGACTCAATGGATCGGCATCATAAAAGACCTGGGGCAAGTTTAAACCACATCACTTTTAAACCCAACAACGCTGCAGCTTGGACGAACTGATAGTGACTGTTATCTTTCCATCGGACAATACATTAACCCCTAAACAACGATAGAGCTGTTTCTTATTGGTTATTATTAAACCCGTGCTTAGATTTAGTATTGACGACGTATATTATCTGTATGTTTGCATTAATCTTATTTTTGTGTCCTTTATCAATAAATACTTTTAAAAATAGTACCATCAGACTTCAACGGACCTCTCTATCTTTGCTGGTAAGTGATCCAGTTACAGGAATTCGTAACACTATAAATTGCACATTGCACATTTAGACAGAGATGTAGCATAAAGATTTTTACTCCTCATGTATGTGAAGGACGTAAGTAATAAAGTCAATTCAATTCAATTCCCTTCTTTTTTGAGAACCACTCTAGGCAATATTTCACTGATCCCGCAAGCTCCCACAAACAGCAATGTATTTGCTGTTGGTGAAGAGTTGCAGAGGGTACTGGCATGGCTCACCCATCATTTTCAAAATGCTGCATGGAATTCTTAGTCCAGCTTACAGAGCTGGCAGGATTTCATTTCATTCATTGCTGCATTGTAGTATCATTACAAAAGTTCAAAGTTCAAAGTAAATTTATTATCAAAGTACATTTACAAATATCACCTTGAAATTTATTTTCTTAAGGGCACACTCAATAAATCTGTAGCATAATAACCATAACAGAAACAATGAAATACCACACCAACTTGGGAGTTCAACCAGTGTGCAAAAGACAACAAACAGTGCAAATACTAAAAGAAAAAAAAATAAATAGGCAATAAATAGAGCACGAGATGAAGACCCCTTGAAGGTGAGTCCATAGGTTGTGGGAACAGTTCAGTGATGGGGCAAGTGAAGTTGAATGAAATTGTTATGTTCATATCATTGTAGCATACAATCAATGGTTCAGGAGCAGCCTCTTCCCCTCTGCTGTCCGATTTGTGAATGGACATTGAACACTACCTCACTACGTTTATTTATTTCCTATTTCTTTGCATTACTTATTTAACTATGTAATATATATATATGTATATATGTATATATATGTATATATATATATATTTACTGTAATTCAGTTTTATTCGTCTCTCTATTATCATGTATTGCATCATACTGCTGCCACAAAGTTCACGAATTAACCAACATTTGCCAGTGATATTGAACCTGTTTCTGATTGTGACTCTGCAGCATGAATTAATTTCACAGCCTTCTGCTTCAGAGATAAGTGAATTCTAACTAACCTTTCCTTTAATTCTAGTATGGAACTATCATTCCATTGAAAGTGTATTCAGAGAGGAAGGAGGAAACATCATCTTTGTGTCAAAGAGTTGATGTAAGAGATTCACAACCAGCTCATAATTATAACTTAACCAGAACCCTTCATGATAAATAATACTTTATTCTTTATCTATCTGCACAAGGTATCAAACCAGCTGGAACAAAAATGATTCACTATGTGGGAAAACAAATTTTGTTGAGTGTTAACCTGTGACAACTCATGAAATTCAGTGCTAACTACAACTCAAGCTCATTTTTTACAGAAAGAAATAACCATGTTCAGGACACAAAAATCAGCCTTATACTCAAATCTCTGGTAACTGGTCTAGTTGCTGCTGAGAGTAGGAAATCCTGAATTGTGGGCAAGTGATCAAAAGTGACAACGGTGACATCTGCAGTCTGGGACTAAGTTAATTACCACAGGGAGGACATGTCAATAAGTGACAGTCATAATAAAGGCGTGGAACACAGCAGGCCAGGCAGCATCTATAAGGAGAAGCACTGTCGATGTTTCGGGCCGAGACCCTTCGTCAGGACTAACTGAAAGGAAAGATAGTAAGAGATTTGAAAGTAGTGGGGGGAGGGGGAAATGTGAAATGATAGGAGAAAACCAGAGGCAGTGGGCTGAAGCTAAGAGCTGGAAAGGTGATTGGCGAAAGTGATACAGAGCTGGAGAAGGGAAAGGATCATGGGACGGGAGGCCTCAGGAGAAAGAAAGGTGGGGGGAGGGAAGCACCAGCGGGAGATGGAGAACAGGCAAACAACTAAATATGTCAGGGATGGGGTAAGAAGGGGAGGAGGGGCATTAACGGAAGTTAGAGAAGTCAATATTCATGCCATCCGGTATAGAAGGTGTTGTTCCTCCAACCTGAGTTTGGATTCATTTTGACAGTAGAAGAGGCCATAGATAGAGATATCAGAGTAGGAATGGGACGTGGAATTAAAATGTGTGGCCACTGGGAGACCCTGCTTTCTCTGGCGGACCGAGCGTAGGTGTTTAGCGAAATGGTCTCCCAGTCTGCGTCGGGTCTCACCAATATATAAAAGGCCACACCGGGAGCACCGGACGCAGTATACCACACCAGCCGACTCACAGGTGAAGTGTCGCCTCACCTGGAAGGACTGTCTGGGGCCCTGAATGGTGGTGAGGGAGGAAGTGTAAGGGCAGGTATAGCACTTGCTCCGCTTACAAGGATAAGTGCCAGGAGGGAGATCGGTGGGAAGGGATGGGGGGGGGACGAGTGGACAAGGGAGTCGCGTAGGGAGCGATCCCTGTGGAAAGCAGAAAGGGGGGGAGGGAAAAATGTGCTTGGTAGTGGGATCCCGTTGGAGGTGGCGGAAGTTACGGAGAATTATATGTTGGACCCGGAGGCTGGTGGGGTGGTAGGTGAGGACAAGGGGAACCCTATCCTGAGTGGGGTGGCAGACGGATGGGGTGAGGGCAAATGAGAGGGAAATGGGAGAGATGCGTTTGAGAGCAGAGTTGATGGTGGAAGAAGGGAAGCCCCTTTGTTTAAAAAAGGAAGACATTGTGGCGACCCATTTCCTGGCACATCCGAACTGACTCACAATTAGATAGCCTACGGGGGTTTGCGAGCACAGAGCTTTGGAGCCTCTGCGCCATGGGGGGCAGGTTGAGGGAGGCTTAAAAGTGAGGCTGAAGTTTTCGAATAAAGTTTTTTCCTTCGACTGCAGTTACTGACTCCATGTCGTAATTTTAGTGCTGCGTGTAGCACACCGCTACAATTGGTGACCCCGACGGTCCAAACGATTTTTGGACCAGGAATGACCGACGCCGCCTCTGTTCATGCGGTTTCGTTGAAACTGCCGGGTTTCTGGACACAGCGCCCGAACCTATGGCTCCAGCAAGCCGAAGCCCAATTCCACGTTCACCAGATCACCTCAGAAGACACCTGCTACTACTACGTGATGAGCTCCCTCGACCAGGACACAGCGGCCCAGGTCGCAGAGTTCGTACAGTCGCCCCCGGCAGACGGCAAGTACACGGAATTCAAAGCCCTGCTCCTCAGGACTTTCGGACTCACACGGCGCGAGCGGGCTGCCCGTTTACTGCACCTAGATGGCTTGGGCGACAGACCTCCATCGGCTTTAATGAATGAGATGTTGTCTCTCGCCGACGGACACACACCCTGCCTCATGTTTGAGCAGGCATTCCTGGAGCAGCTGCCCGAGGACATACGCCTGCTGCTGTCCGACGCGGATTTCAGTGACCCCCGGAAGGTGGCAGCCCGGGTGGACTTGCTGTGGAACGCCAAAAAGGTGAGCGGGGCGTCCATCGCACAGATCTCCCAGCCACGCTCCCGGCAGCAAACCAGTCCAGGCCCGGCCGCAGAGCCCGTCAACCCCCGGCCCAATGAACACTGGTGCTTCTACCACCAGCGGTGGGGCGGGAAACACCAGGGCCAGCCGCCGCTGATGGCTACGGTGGCTGGCCATCGGGATAGCCTCCTGTATGTGTGGGATAGAAGGTCAGGACGCCGGTTTTTGGTCGATACTGGGGCTGAGATCAGCGTTTTACCTCCGACGAGTTACGACACCCGCAGCAGGGCACCGGGTCCCCCCCTGAGGGCTGTGAATGGCAGCACAGTAAGGACCTATGGCACCCGTCAGGTGCAGGTACAGTTCGGCTCCAGCCAGTTCACGTGGGACTTCACACTGGCCGCCGTAGCCCAACCGCTTCTGGGTGCGGATTTTTTGCGGGCTCACAGCCTACTGGTCGACCTGCCCAGGAAGAGACTGGTACACGCCGAGACCTTTCAGACTGGGTGCAGCCCAGTTGCCAGCCCCTCACCTCGGCTCCATCACGCTGTCCGACAACGACTTCACCAGGGTCCTGGCGGATTTCCCATCGGTTCTGGCACCACAGTTCACAGCGGCCATGCCCAGGCATGGTGTACAGCACCACATCCCGACCCAGGGACCACCCCTCCACGCCCGCGCTTGGCGGCTTCCCCCGGACAAGCTCCGACTGGCGGAGGAGGAGTTCCAGAGGATGGAGGAATTGGGGATCATCCGGCGGTCTGACAGCCCATGGGCCTCCACCCTGCACATGGTGCCCAAAGCGACAGGAGGCTGGAGACTGTGCGGCGACTACTGCAGGCTGAACGAGGCTACCACACCGGACCGCTACCCTGTGCCGCACATTCAGGACTTTGCAGCAAACCTGCACGGCGCACGGATCTTCTCCAAGGTAGACCTCGTCCGAGGGTACCATCAAATCCCGATGCATCCTGACGACGTCCCCAAAACAGCTCTCATCACCCCGTTTGGCCTTTTCGAGTTCCTCCGCATGCTGTTCGGCCTGAAGAATGCCGCACAGACGTTCCAGCGGTTAATGGACGCGGTGGGATGGGACCTGGACTTCACGTTCATCTATTTGGATGACATCCTCATAGCCAGCAGCAGTCGTCAGGAGCATCTGTCCCACCTCCGTCAACTCTGCGCCCGACTGAGTGAGTACAGTCTTACAATCAACCCCGCCAAATGCCAGTTTGGACTCGATACCATTGACTTCCTGGGCCACAGGATTACTAAAGACGGGGCAACCCCTCTGCCCGCTAAGGTAGATGCAGTCCGCCTCTTTCCCCGACCCACTACGATCAAAGGCCGCCAAGAATTCGTAGGTATGGTCAATTTCTACCGCCGCTTCCTCCCTTCAGCTGCCCGGATCATGCACCCCCTGTGCGCCCTGATGTCGGGTCCGAGCATGGACATTACCTGGGACGAGGAGTCCGCCGCCGCTTTCGTTCAAATGAAGGAAGCTTTGGCGGACGCCGCAATGCTAGTACATCCCCGAATGGACGCCCCTACCGCCCTCACAGTGGACGCATCAAACAGGGCAGTCGGTGGGGTGCTGGAGCAGCTCATCGCAGGTCGCTGGCAACCCCTGGCGTTTTTCAGCAAACACCTGCGACCACCCGAGCTCAAATACAACGTTTTCGACCGGGAACTGTTGGCGCTCTATCTGGCAATCCGGCATTTCAGGTACTTCCTAGAAGGTCGGCCCTTCACCGCGTTCATGGACCACAAACCGCTTACCTTTGCGTTTACGAAAGCGTCCGACCCCTGGTCGTCCCGCCAGCAACGCCACCTGTCCTACATCTCTGAATACACGACGGATGTCCGGCACGTCTCGGGTAAGGACAATGTCGTGGCGGATGCGCTCTCTCGCCCTACCGTTCATGCCCTTTCCCAAGGGGTAGACTTTGAGGCACTGGCAGAGGCGCAGCAGGCGGATGAGGAGATTCCGAGTTACAGAACCGCAGTCTCCGGTTTGCAGCTCCAGGACCTCCCCGTGGGCCCAGGTGAGAGGACCCTACTCTGTGACATCACCACCGGCCAGCCCCGTCCAGTCGTCCTGACAGCATGGCGGTGCCGCGTTTTCGACTCCATTCATAACTTGGCGCATCCCTCCATCCGGACAACTGTCCGAATGGTTTCCAGCAGGTTCGTTTGGCACGGACTCCGCAAACAGGTCAGTGAATGGGCCAAAACGTGCATGCACTGCCAGACGGCCAAGGTGCAGTGGCACACCAAAGCCCCACCGCAGCAGTTCCATCCCGCCCACTGGCGTTTCGACCACATTCATGTGGATATCGTGGGCCTCCTGCCAGTGTCGCGCGGAGCGTGGCACCTCCTGACTATCATGGACTGGTTCACAAGATGGCCAGAGGCGGTCCCGCTCACCGACACCACCTCCGAATCTTGCGCCCGAGCCCTGATCGCCACCTGGATATCTCGCTTTGGTGTACCAGCCCACATTACCTCCGACAGAGGCGCCCAGTTCACCTCCAGCCTGTGGTCAGCTATGGCCAGCCTTTTGGCGACTCAGCTGCACCACACCACTGCCTACCACCCACAGTCGAACGGGCTAGTGGAGCGTTTCCACCGTCACCTGAAGTCGGCCCTCATGGCCCGCCTGCGAGGAGCCAACTGGGCGGACGAGCTTCCCTGGGTCCTACTCGGCATCCGCACAGCGCCCAAGGACGACCTGCACGCCTCGTCGGCCGAGTTGGTATACGGCGCGCCCCTGGTCGTCCCCGGGGAGTTCCTACCAGCCCCAAGGGGGCAAGAGGAAGATCCCGCAGCAGTCCTGGGCAGACTACGCGAGAAGCTCGGTAACCTGGCCCCCATACCCACTTCACAGCACGGGCGGCACCCTACCTGCGTACCCAAAGACCTACAGAACTGTAAGTTTGTGTTTGTACGAAGGGGCGGGCATCGGCCACCGCTGCAGCGGCCATACGAGGGGCCATTTATGGTGCTCCGGAACAACGGGTCCACGTTCGTGCCGGACGTTGGGGGGAAAGAGGAGGTTTTCACGGTGGACCGCCTCAAACCGGCCCATGTGGACCTGGCGCAACCGGCCCAGTTTCTGGCACCTTGGCGCAGAGGCCGACCTCCCAAGCAGGTTCTGGCCCAGACTGTGGACATTGGGGGGTGTATCGCCGGTTCTGGGGGGGGGGGGGTTATGTGACGACCCATTTCCTGGCACATCCGAACCGACTCACAATTAGATAGCCTACGGGGGTTTGCGAGCACAGAGCTTTGGAGCCTCTGCGCCATGGGGGGCAGGTTGAGGGAGGCTTAAAAGTGAGGCTGAAGATTTCGAATAAAGTTTTTCCTTCGACTGCAGTTACCGACTCCGTGTCGTAATTTTAGTGCTGCGTGTAGCACACCGCTACAACATCTCCTTTGACAAACCTGATTAAGATCTTTAATGAAAAGAAGGAGAGGAGTGCAGTATGGACTGCATAAAGACAAATTCAAAGTTCAAATAGAAAGTACATTTATTATCAGTGATTGCATACTATAGTATATAACTTTGAGATTCGTCTTCTTGCAGGCAGCCACAAAACAAAGAAACACAATAGAACCCATTAAAAATACACACACACAACCAAGACCATTAAACACCAAATGTGCGGGGGAGAAAAACAACAAATTGTGCAAACATTAAATAACACTCAGAACATGAACCGGAGAGTCCCTGAAAGTGAGTCCACAGCCAGTTCAGTGCTGAGACGAGGGAAGACGGTCAAGGAGCCCGACTGCTGCAGGCCACGGGCACAAAGCCAGTTCAGTGCTGAGGCGAGGGAAGACGGTCAAGGAGCCCGACGGCTGCAGGCCACGGGCACAAAGCCAGTTCAGTGCTGAGGCGAGGGAAGACGGTCAAGGAGCCCGACGGCTGCAGGCCACGGGCACAAAGCCAGTTCAGTGCTGAGGCGAGGGAAGATGGTCAAGGAGCCCGACAGCTGCAGGCCATGGGCACAAAGCCAGTTCAGTGCTGAGGCGAGGGAAGACGGTCAAGGAGCCCGACGGCCGCAGGCCACGGGCACAGAGCCAGTTCAGTGCTGAGGCGAGGGAAGACGGTCAAGGAGCCCGACGGCCGCAGGCCACGGGCACAGAGCCAGTTCAGTGCTGAGGCGAGGGAAGACGGTCAAGGAGCCCGACGGCCGCAGGCCACGGGCACACAGCCAGTTCAGTGCTGAGGCGAGTGGTGATGGTTGCAGGCCACAGCTGGTGAGGGATGTAAACCCCACAGAGTAGTGAGCTGAACTCCAGTTTGTCCTTTGCCCCTGGCCTTGATGCGTTGATCCTCTTAAACTGCTTTGGCACTTAAATTGGCCTAACATTTGTTTGTTTTTCATTCTCAGCTCCAGGTCCAACACTCTTATCCAATTAATGACGTTCATGACTATTGCTGCTTCAATAGATAGTAGATCCACGAGCTTCACATGTTAAAGGTTGTAGCATGGATATAATAGTAATGAAGAGAAAGAAATCAGGACAGTGGAGAATTTTTACTTGTCAGAATGTAATGAAGCCCAGCTTTGGGGAGGAAGCAGGAGGAAGTGAATAACAGAGGATTTGATTTATAACATACACAATCATTATTACTGTATTTACCTTAGAAATTCATCAGGTATCAATTCTGCTGAACCAAATCTGCACTACTCAATTTGTGAGCGGGAGTAAAACAAGATTGTTGCAGTATTACAGAAGACACAAGTCAGTTTATAAACTCTTATAAACTTATTTCCTTTAATAGCACTTTGCCACCTCTGCTCACCATGCAAAAAATGCTGCTGTATATCAAGGGCATTAATTAAAAGTTATGGTGTTCCATGATAAAGGACAACATGTTGATGGCTCTAACTAGGCATAACATGTTTCTTTTCATAACAATAGAATTTCTGCAGGTGATGCATGTGCTGAACTGTTACGCTCAGTGCAATTTATTGTTCAAATGCCAAATAGTTTTGCACTTACATCAGCCTCATCCGTTGTAACCATATGTGTTATCAGAGGAAAGTAGATGTACATTCAGTGACCTCTTTGTTACGTACCTCTAATTTGGCTGAATTGAAATGCATAATAGCATGTGAACATCATCAACAGGTTCAGTTGTTAAGACTGAACATCAGAATAAAGAAAAAACGTGATTCAGTGACTTTGAGCATTGAGTGACTGCTGGTGCCAGATGGGGTGGTTTGAGTATCTCAGAAACTGTTGGCCTCCTGCAATTTCAACACACAACAGGCTCTAGAGTTTACAGAGAATGGTGTGAAAACAGAAAAAAAAAACATCCAGTGAACGGCAGCTCTGTGGGTGAAAATGCCTTATTAATGAGAGAGGTCAAAGGAGAATGGCTAGACTAGTTCAAGCTGACAGGAAGGGAGCAGTAACTCAAATAACTGTGCATTACCACAGTGGTGTGCTGAAGAACATCTCTGAATGCACAATATATCAAACCTTGAAGTAGATGGGCTACAGCTGCAGAAGACCATGGAGGTACCTAATAAAGTGGCAACTTGAAAAATATTTTCTAGATATTGTAAGTCACTAGAAAACTTAAATTTGTCTCCTTTATTTTGCTTGCTGGTCCCACATTCCCTTCCATAGATCAAAAAGCACAGTTGATGCAAATGATCCAATTGAAGTTTTGGGGTTGCTGAGAACCTGATGAAATAACTAGGTTTGTATTCTTGATAACCAGCTAGTAATGTCTGCCATAAAGTGAGGGCTATGAATAAACACTTGAAAACAGTATTGGGTTCAGATGCACACTATGTAATCCAAATAAGGAACAATCAATGCTTTTAGGTGAAGAGTGGAAACAAAGTCCAGGAATTTAAAAGCTTGTGTTACTCCCTGTCATGGCATCTTGCGCTGAAGCACAGATGTCTCACTGCTGTTACTTTTACAAATAATTTATTTTGTACATTTAATGTCTTTCAGCGTTAATTGACATTCCATCCTGGTCATTTCAATTACTGTTTGGTCAAAGTACTTTTAAAAGTAACATGAGCATACAGATCTAAAAAATTTATATGCTGAAGTTCAGATCTGTACCTTAAAAAGGAGGAAAACTACACCTACAACATATACAGAAGGAAAATATCTCAGGTGCTGGGACAAATACACCCTTTTACCACAGTTCATTGTTGACAGATTGAATGGTCTAAATCTTCAGATAACATTCCTCTTTGCAATTTCATTCATCATATCCCTAATCTTTTCAATATCACATTACTGCAAATCATGGGATGTATTACATTTCTTTGGATATTTTGAACTGTATATGTTCTGTTGTTTAAACTGTGCATGTTACTTATATGTCCTTTTCGTATTTTTCTATTAAAGTAGTTTGATTTGCTGCAATAAATGCCATCAGCCAATTATGAATCTGGTTATGCCCTTTGGAACTATGTATGTTGATTTCTTCACTGTCTATTCCATTTCCTGGTTTCATATCATCAATAGACTTTGGGATAATGTTTTAAATTCCTAGGCAGAAGTCACTAATACAGTATATACAGTCTGCCCTCCTTATCCATGAGGGATTGGTTCCGAGACCCCTCGTGGATACCAAGAAATGCGGATTCTCAAGTCCCTTATTCAACCTGTCTCAATGCAGTGGACCTTAGGACCCAGCAGGATCCCAGACCTTATTTAACCTGTCTCAGTGAGGTGGACATTAGGACCCGGCGGCGCAGCTCTGAATCCACAGTGTTTCTGTTCACAAAAATAATCACGATTGAAAATAAAGTGCAAATAATAAAGTGATTGAAAAGAGGTGAAATGCTATTGGTCACTGGAAAAGCGTTAGGCTACAGTTGGTCAACGATCGGAACAATTTTAAAGGATAAAGTGAGAAAGGCCCTGCCCCAATGAAAGCTCCAATTATTACTAAGCAACGCAGTAGTTTAATTATTGGGCTTTGGGGTTTTGGGTTTTTGATCCTCCACATTAATCAGGCACGGAAGGAGAGTGCACTCGGGAGTGATCTGTCACTGGATCAAACTCAGGAACTTATGTTCCCGAGCCTGGCGCTGAAACATACATTCTTAAGTGTTTTATATGCACAGAAAGATAAAATATATACTATATACTAAGACCCACATTTGACTAACTGACGCTAAATAGTACCGTATGTACCTGTTCCGACTTACTTAATAAGAGAACTTAAGATTTTTTTCAATCCCAATCCACAATAACCTACGCTCATCCTCCTGTATACTTTAAATCATTGCTAGATTACTTATAATACCTAATACAATGTAAATGCTATGTAAAATAATTGTTATGCTGCATTGTTTAGGGAATAATGACAAGAAAAAAAAGTCTGTACATGCTCGAGCAACAATGCTGGAAGACCACTTCTGGGTTTTCTTGCTTCGCGGTTGGTTGAATTTGTGCATGTGGAACTCGCGGATAAGGAGGGCCAGCTGTATCAAATATTTACTTTAAATTCAATATTTTCATTCCAAGCTATCAAAAAGTATTAATGTAATGCCCTGGTAAAGGTTTCACTGCTAACGTTGTAGGGTATTTCATGCAATGGTCTTTCTGAAGAAGCAGGGTTTGGGTTATGATTAGAGATAACGGGTACTTCAGAATATGAGCTATTCAATCAGGGAAGTGGGTGTTTTTTTGTGTGCCTGACACCGGTGTGAGCTTTCGTCTTTGTTTGGTGGGAGATGACGAGGGAGGATGCTGGAGAGAACCGGTTGTAGGATTTGACTCGGTGGGGACTGTGATTCGATGGAGTAAGGTATGGGAGTCTACTGAGGATCGGACTTTGGAAGAGTTGAGCTCCAGCCTGTGCACATTTGACTATTTAATTATGATGGACCACTTTTGCTTTTTTTTCCCCCTTCCTTTTCTTTACCAACCCTTTAATTAATATTCATAAATATAATTTCTTTAATCGTACGCAGTGTGCTGTCTGTTATTTGTTGGCAACGAGTTGTAACAGAGTAGCAAGTTGCACAGCATTCACACAAATTGGGGTTTAGGTGGGAGACATCCCAATCTCACAGATTTGGCAGGATCGTAGTGTGTATTCCATAGATTTACGTGGCCTGAGAACCGTGGGTCTTCCGGCGCCGAGTTGGAAGGCCGCCAGTGAGGGCGACGAGCCGTTTCCAGAGAAGCCCAAGAAAGCAAGGGGGTTTCATGAAGTACAGCAGAAGAAGATAAAGTTTCAGTACTGGGAATTTATTGGTAAAGCTGAAAGGACGAAATGACCTACTGCTGTTTTATGTTCTGAACATTGAATGAGTAGGATAACTTAACTCTCTACAGAGCAAGTTCTTGTTATCAGCTGGAGATAGCTGATACCAGCTGTACCATCATGAGAAGCACGGTTCATAGAACATAACGCTAAAATGTTAGTTCCTGTCAGCTCACCCAGAAATTCCGTTAGTCCTGCAGAATTCCTTAGGTCCTTCTGAAGCCTGGAAACTTATCACCCTCATCTCCAATAGGCTGAAAACTACGAAACTTTAAAAAAGCTAATGAAGAACTTGCCACTGTTTAACATTTTAATATAATCTGTGAAATCAATCACCAAGATCAGAGATCTCAGTGCTGAAAAAGCAGACCACTTACAGACATGGTTCTATTTTAAATGCACTAAAGCAGGATTGAGACCAAATGGACTAATGTGGCAGTGAGATGTCCGGTGATGTACTGCTGATGGCAGGACTGTGAAGAAACCCAGGTTTTACCCAGGGAGCAAGAAAAATAATGAACCAACACTAGATGGATCTAATGAATAGCCTAACAGGTCATTTCTGCAGATCTTTTTATTTTCTTCGTCGAAGGCCTTAGAATTCTCCTTCACATTGTCTGCTAGAATAAACTCATGTCTTCTTTTAGTCTTCCTGATTTCCTTCTTAAGTGTTCTCTTGCATTTCTTATACCCCTCTTGTACCTCATTTGTTCCTGCTTGCCTATACATGCTATGCACCTCTTTTCTTTTTTCTTAACCAGGATCAATATCTCTTGAAACACAAAGTCCCTTAACCTGTTATCCTTGCTTTTTATTCTGACAGGCACATACAAACCCTGTACTCTCAAAAAGTTTACTTTTGAAGGCCTCCCACTGACGAGGTACACTCCAATCACAATCCACATTTGCTAGATCCTTTCTGAAACCATCAAAATTGGTCTTTCTCCAATGTAGAATCTCAGCCTGAAGACCAGACCTATTTTATTCAATATTACCAGGAAACAAATGGCATTATGATCACTAGATGCAAAGTGTTCCTTTACGCAAACTTCTGTCGCCTGTCCTGTCTCACTCCCTGATAGCAGATCTAGTATCACACTCTCTAACTGGAACACATTTAACAAACTCTTTCCCATTTATCCCTTTTACAGTATGGGAGTCCCAGTCAATATGCAGAAAGTTAAAATCACTTACTATCCCAACCTTATGTTTCTTGCAATAGTCTCTACAAATTTGCTCCTTTAAATCCTGCAGACTGTTGGGTGGTTTATAATGTAATCCCATCATACCTTTCTCATTCTTTGGTTCTACCCATAAAGCCTCACTATACGAGCTATCCAGTCT
Organism: Hypanus sabinus; assembly: GCF_030144855.1. Classification (NCBI taxonomy): domain Eukaryota; kingdom Metazoa; phylum Chordata; class Chondrichthyes; order Myliobatiformes; family Dasyatidae; genus Hypanus; species Hypanus sabinus. The sequence goes on from NC_082707.1 coordinate 130,917,577, forward strand.
GTCCTGACTGAGCACTGCAGTGGCATTTTCTCTGGCTAGTAATGTCATCCCTTCCCCGTTCATGCTCTGTCACATCTAAAACAACGGAACCCAGAACACTGAGCTGCCAGTCCTGCTCCTCCTACAACCGAGTCTCACTAATGGCTACAAACTCATAATTCTATGTGCCAATCCATGCTCTAAGCTCATATACCTTTCCTACAGTACTTCTTGCTTTAAAATACATGCACCTTAGAAATCAGCACCAGCATCCTCGACCTTTCGATGCCTAACTTTGTATATAGGCTTAACATCTTTCCCCACAACCTCTCCACTGTCTGTTCTGGCATGCTGGTTAAGACAGAAATGAGATGGAACTGAGTGGTGGAGCAGTCTGGATGGCCTGGTGCTGCTCCTGGTTTCTTATAGTCCTATGGGGATAGTGGAAAACATGCAAATAGTGGAACTAAAGCCTCATACAGTATATGAAACTGCACACTGAATGCCAGCATCAGAGCCTTCGGGAAAGTGCTTAGGCTTCAGCTGTCACTGCGTCATGGGAGCAACAGCTGGAGTTGCAATTGGAACAAGAAGAAAAGCTGAAGTACTTTCCAGGTGCAGGAGCTTGGAAGTGGAAAAGGGTCTAATGATCTCAGATATCACGGTATAGTCTTGAAATTAGCGTAAGAGTCAGGAGTTGTTCAGTACAGTATGTCATTAAAGAGATTTATTATCCCTTTTGGTCACCTGACTAAAAGGAAGGCAATCAGAGTTACAGTAATAGCAGGACAGAAATTGCCTGCTGGCCGTCTGGTGTATATGCAAATCCTCTGATGTCTGAAGTAAGCAGGGTATGAGGTGAAGGACACCATAGTCAATCACACAGCCAGTGACAGGGGTTTGATTCCTGCCACTGTCTGTAAGACGCTTGTACGTTCTCCCCGTAACTGCGTACGTATCCTGTGCATGCTCCGGTCTCCTCCCACGGTCCAAAGACGTACAGGTTAGGGTCAGTAAGTCATGGGCAAGCTTCCTTAGTGCCAGAAGTGGGGTGACACTTGCAGGCTGCCTCCAGCACAATTTTCACCGAATTGATTTGACACAAACAATGCATTTCGCTGTATGTTTCAATGTACATGTGACAAATAAAGCTAATCAGAGATTAAAGAATCAGTCCAATAGCAAAATGTTGCAGCTGCAGGAAATGGAAACACAGAAAACATACAGCACAATACAGGCCCTTCAGCTCACAGAGCTGTGCCGAACATGTCCCTACCTTAGAACTACCTAGGCTTTACCCATAGCCCTCTATTTTTCTAAGCTCCATGTAGCCAATAGACACAAGACAATAGGAGCAGGAGTAGGCCATTCGGCCTCACGATCTAGCACCACCATTCAATGAGATCATGGCTGATCATCCAAAATCAGTACCCCATTCCTGCCTTCTCCCCATATCCCTTGACTCCACTACCTTTAAGAACTCTATCTAACTCTTTCTTGAAAGCATCCAGAGAATTGGCCTCCACTGCCTTCTGAGGTAGAGCATTCCATAGATCCACAACTCTCTGGGTGAAAAAGTTTTTCTAGAACTCCATTCTAAATGGCCTACCCCTTATTCTTAAACTGTGGCCTCTGGTTCTGGACTGCCCCAACATCGGGAACGTGTTTCCTGCCTCAAGCGTGTCCAATCCCTTAATAATCTTATATGTTTCAATCAGATCCCCTCTCATTCTTCTAAATTCCAGTGTATACAAGCCCAGTCGCTCCAATCTTTCAACACATGACAGTCCTGCCATCCTGGGAATCAACCTCATGAACCTATGTTGCACTCCCTCAATATCAAGAATGTCCTTCCTCAAATTTGGAGACCAAAACTGAACACAATACTCCAGGCGTGGTCTCACCAGGGCCCTGTACAACTGCAGAAGGACCTCTTTGCTCCTATACTCAACTCCCCTTGTTATGAAGGCCAGCATGCCATTAGCTTTCTTCACTGCCTGCTGTACCTGCATGCTTACTTTCAGTGACTGATGAACAAGGACACCTAGATCTCGTTGTACTTCCCCTTTTCCTAGCTTGACACCATTCAGATAGTAATCTGCCTTCCTGTTCTTGCCATCAAAGTGGATAACCTCATATTTATCCACATTAAACTGCATCTGCCATGCATCTGTCCACTCACCCAACCTGTCCAAGTCACCCTGCATTCTCCTAACATCCTCCTCATATTTCACACTGCCACCCAGCTTTGTGTCATCTGCAAATTCGCCAATGTTACTTTTAATCCCTTCATCTAAATCATTAATGTATATTGTAAATAGCTACAGTCCCAGCACTGAGCCTTGCGGTACCCCACTAGACGTTGCCTGCCATTCTGAAAAGGACACGTTAATCCCTACTCTTTGTTTCCTGTCTGCCAACCAATTTTCTATCCATGTTAGTATCCTACCCCCAATACCATGTGCTCTAATTTTGCCCACTAATCTCCTATGTGGGACCTTATCAAAGGCTTTCTGAAAGTCCATGTACACTACATCCACTGGCTCTCCCTTATCCATTTTCATAGTTACATCCTCAAAAAATCCCAGATTGGTCAAGAATGATATCCCCTTCATAAATCCATGCTGACTTGGACCGATCCTGTTACTGCTATCCAAATGTGCCACTATTTCATCTTTTATAATTGACTCCAGCATCTTCCCCACCACTGATGTCAGGCTAATTGGTCTATAATTCCCTGTTTTCTCTCTCCCTCCTTTCTTAAAAAATGTTATAACATTAGCCACCCTCCAATACTCAGGAACTGATCCTGAATCTATAGAACTTTGGAAAATGATTACCAATGCTTCCACGATTTCTAGAGCCACCTCTTTAAGTACCCTGGGATACAGACTATCAGATCCTGGGGATTTATCAGCCTTCAGTCCCATCAGTCTACCCAACACCATTTTCTGCCTAATGTGAATTTCCTTCAGTTCCTCCATTCCCTAGGGCCTCTGGCCACAATTTCATCTGGGAGATTGTCTGTGTCTTCCCTAGTGAAGACAGATCCAAAGTACCTGTTCAACTCACCTGCCATTTCCTTGTTCCCTGTAATAAATTCACCCGTTTCTGCCTTCAAGGGCCCAACTTTGGTCTTAACTAATTTTTTCATCTTCACATACCTAAAGAAGCTTTTACTATCCTCCTTTATATTCTTGGCTAGCTTATCTTCGTACCTCATCTTTTTTCCACATATTGCCTTTTTAGTTATCTTCTGTTGCTCTTTAAAAGTTTCCCAATCCTTTGGCTTCCCACTCATTTTTGCTATGTTATACTTCTCTTTTATTTTTATACTGTGCTTGACTTCCCTTGTCAGCCACGGTCACCCCCTACTCCTCTTAGAATCTTTATTCCTCTTTGGAATGAACTGATCCTGCATCTTCTGTATTATTCCCAGAAATACCTGCCATTGCTGTTCCACTGTCATCCCTGCTAGGGTATCCTTCCAGTCAACTTTGGCGAGTTCCTCCCTCATAGCTCCACAGTTCCATTTGTTCAACTGTAATACTGACACTTCCGATTTTCCCTTCTCCCTCTCAAATTTTAGATTAAAACTTATCATATTATGGTCAGTACCTCCTAATGGCTCCTTTACCTTGAGTTCCCTTATCAAATCCGGTTAATTACACAACAATGGATCCAGAATTTCCTTCTCGCGCGTAGGCTCCAGTACAAGCTGCTCTAAGAATCCGTCTCAGAGGCACTCCACAAACTCCTTTTCTTGGGGTTCATTCAGGAGTCATTCAGCCATTCAGGAGTCTCTTAAAAGACACTATCGTTTCGAATTCCACCACTGCCTCCGACAGCCCATTCCATGCACTCACCAGTCTCTGTGCAAAAAACTTACCCCTGACATCTTCTCTGTACCTATTTCCAAGCTCCTTAAAACTATGCCCTCTCGTGCTAGCCATTTCAGCCCTGGGGAAAAGACTCTGACTATCCACATGATCAATGCCTCTCATTATCTTGTACACCTCTATCAGGTCACCTCTCATCCTCCGTCGCTCCAATGAGAAAAGGCCAAGTTTACTCAACCTATTCTCATAAGGCATGCTCCCCAATCCAGGCAATATCCTTTTAAACCTCCTCTGCACCTGTTTTATAGTTTCCATGTCCTTCCTGCAGTGAGGTGACCAGAACTGAGCACAGTACTCCAAATGGGGTCTGACCAGGGTCCAATATAGCTGCAACATTACCTCTCGACACTTAAACTCAGTCCCATGATTGATGAAGGCCAATGCACCGTATGCCTTCTTAAGCACAGAGTCAACCTGCATAGTAGCTATGAGTGTCCTATGGACTCGGACCTCAAGATCCCTCTGATCCTCCACACAGCCAAGCGTCTTACCATTAATGTTATATTCTAAACAGAAAACAAAAATTGCTGGAAATACTTAGCAATTCAGTACAGAAGAATTCTCAAGATGAAGCATTAGGTCTACAGATCCACGGAATCTGCCTGATCTGCTGAACATTTCCAGAAATAAAGAGGTGGTGTTGTGGATAATGAAGTAGGTTTTCAAGGCTTGCAGAGAGATTTAGGCCAGTTAGAAGAGTGGGCTGAAAGATGGCAGATGGAGTTTAACACTGACAAGTGTGAGGTGCTATATTTTGTTAAGACTAATCAAAATAAGACATACATGGTAAATGGTAGGGCATTGAGGAATGCAGTAGAACAGAATGATCTAGGAATAATGGTGTTTAGTTCCCTGAAGGTGGAATCTCATGTGGATAGGGTGGTGAAGAAAGCTTTTGGTATGCTGGCCTTTATAAATCAGAGCATTGAGTATAGGAGTTGGGATGTAATGTTAAAATTGTACAAGGCATTGGTGAGGCCAAATTTGGAGTATTGTGTACAGTTCTGGTCACCAAATTATAGGAAAGATGTCAACAAAATAGAGAGAGTACAGAGGAGATTTACTAGAATGTTACCTGGGTTTCAGCACCCAAGTTACAGAGAAAGGTTGAACAAGTTAGGTCTTTATTCTTTGGAGCGTAGAAGGTTGAGGGGGTACGTGATAGAGGTATTTAAAATTATGAGGGGGATAGATAGAGTTGACGTGGATAGGCTTTTTCCATTGAGAGTTGGGGAGATTCAAACAAGAGGACATGAGTTGAAGGTTAAGGGGAAAAAGTTTAGGGATAACTCGAGGGAGAACTTTACCTAGGGCATGGTAGCTGTGTGGAACGAGCTTCCAGTAGAAGTGGTAGAGGCAGGTTCGATTTTGTCATAAAAAAAATAGGATAGGTATATGGACAGGAAAGGAATGGAGGGTTATGGGCTGAGTGCAGGTAGGTGGGACTAGGTGAGAGTAAGCATTCAGCACGGACTAGAAGGGCCGAGATGGCCTACTCTGTGCTGTAATTGTTATATGGTTATATGGTTAAATATATATATATGTATTTTTTTTAATTTTGGAATTAATTAATGCTGGCTTAGGAGTGGAATTGGAAATGGGCGTATTTGCCAATGGGGATTGTGATCAGGCACAACGAATCATTAAAGATATTGAACATGCTCATTTATAATCAAAACATCCTGAACAATGCCTCAATGCCACGAGGGAGAGAGTGTACACACTCTCGTTAAGCTATTTGATCCCCAAAAATTACAGAGAGTCCACAGAGCTTATAACATCAGAGCTAGACAGCAAGGTAACCAGATTTTAAGGTCTTTAATCTATTCATTGACTTTCTAATATTCAGAAAATCAAAGAGCTCTTACCACATGAACTCAAGCTCAGTGTTCAAAACAGCCTACATTATCTTCTTCACAAAGGCATTGTGCATTGATTGCATCCATCCAACACTGGCAATGGACTTTTGTATTCCTAACAATATGTATTCCTTTGATAAATGCAATGCCTCACCAATTTTTTTCAGCTCACCGAAGAAAACAAATTTAGACTTAATTAGCCTGGGACAGAGTTTAGGAGCTCAATAATGAACAGGTCTTCAGCAATTCTGGAATCTGGAAATACTCAGCAGTTCATGTACAGCTGTGGAACAAGCATTCATGAACTTGGAGGGTTAATGGCCTCTCTCTCACAGTCACTCTCTGAGCTGCTGCAGGTTTCTAGCATTTCCTGGTTTCCTTTTGGAATGGATCAGTCTTTGGAGATGTGAAGGAGCTGAAGGGATTTGAGGAATTAGATTGCTCATGAAAGGTCATCAATGTGCAAAATATACAGAAGAGGCGGTTGATGCTGGAACCTGGAGCAACAAACTTCCTGCAGGAGGAACTCAGTGGGTGAAACAGCATCTGTAGGACAACAGGGACTGTTGGCAACTTGGGTCAAAACCCTGTAGACTTTCCTTATTCCTCAGTGATATCTTCATTTTCGAAATGATGCTCGATCCAGTGAGTACCTGCAATGTCAGCTCTTGTTTCATGCTTCATCTTCTGAATATCACCAACACTTTCTGCTTTTAATTGAAAATTCCAGCATTTGCAGTGTTTTTTTTCTGCTTTTCAAAAGACAGATCCAATGCTTGAAGCATGTTGAGCAAAGAAAGGTGCTCTTCAGTTTGTGTGCAGGCTGAAAAATCCCAAATGGAATTTATCTCTGAGTGGCCAGTCTTGGAATCTTACATGGAGCACACAAGGCTGACTATTTAAGACAGTGGTTGGGTGGGCTGGGGAGACATTAAGGCATCATTGCATTTGATGCAATTCCCAAGTTCGCTCTCTCTGAATGACTGTCATGTCGTTCTTTGTTTCTTGGTGGTTGGGAGAATTTCAGAGTTGTATGTGAATACATGCTTTGATAATAAATGAACGTTTGAACCTTTGAAATTGTAAGCAGGTGGAATCAAAGATGCTTTCAACATAGAAACAGCTTGTTGTGCCATGGGACTTCTTTGACAAACTGATCCAACATTCCTTCCCTGTAAAATCATTCAACATTTTACAGAATTGATCACCCTGACTGCTTTCAACTTTCCAGTTAAGATATAGATGGCTACTAAGTGACACCCATAATCTTAGCAACACACACAAAACGCTGGTGGAACGCAGCAGGCCAAGCAGCATCTATAGGAAGAAGTACAGACAACGTTTTGGGCCAAGACCCTTCATCAGGACTAACTGAAAGAAGAGGTAGTAAGAGATTTGAAAGTGGGAGGGGGAGGGGGTGATCCAAAATGATAGGAGAAGACCGGAGGGGGAGGAATGAAGCTAAGAGCTGGAAAGTTGATTGACAAAAGGGATACACAGCTGGAGAAGGGAAAGGATCATGGGACGGGAGGCCCAGGGAGAAAGAATGGGGGAGGGGAGCACCAGAGGGAGATGGAGAGCAGGCAAGGAGTGATCGTGAGAGAACAGAGAGAGAAAAAGGAGAAAATAAATAGATAGATAGATAGATAAATAAGGGTTGAGGTAAGAAGGGGAGGCCATGTCTATCCATGGCTTCTCCTGCTGTTGTGATGAAGCCACACTCTGGTTGGAGGAATAACACCTTATATTCCGTCTGGGTAGCCTCCAACCTGATGGCATGAACATTGACTTCTCTAACTTACGGTAATGCCCCCCTTCCCCTTCTTACCCCATCCCTTATCTATCTATCTATCTATCTATCTATCTATTTATTATTTTCCCCATCTTTCTCTTTTCTCTTTTTTCTCTCTCTGCCCCTCTCACAATGACTCCTTGCCTGCTCTCCATCTCCCTCTGGTGCTCCCCTCCCCCGTTCTTTTTCCCTAGGACTCCTGTCCCATCATCTTTTCCCTTCTCCAGCTGTGTATCCCTTTTGTCAATCAACTTTCCAGCTCTTAGCTTCATCCCTCCCCTTCCTGTCTTCTCCTATCATTTTGGGATCTCCCCCTCCCCCTCCCACTTTCAAATCTCTTACTACCTCTTCTTTCAGTTACTCCTGATGAAGGGTCTCGGCCTGAAACGTCAACTGTACTTCTTCCTATAGATGCTGCCTGACCTGCTGCGTTCCACCAGCATTTTGTGTGTGTTGCTTGAATTTCCAGCATCTGCAGATTTCCTCGAGTTTGCACCCATAATTTTACACAGTTTTCGTCCATTGTGTGTCTCTGTGTGCTCTTGCCATTGCTCTATTCTCTCTAAACCCACAACTATGTGGGTACGGCGCAGCTCAAATGGCATCTATAAATCTGCTGATGACACAACTATTTTTGGCAGGATTTCAGATGGTGAAGAAGAGGTGTACAGGAGCAAGTTAGATCAGCTGGTTGAGTGGTGTTGCAACAATAACACTCAATGTCAGTGAGACCAAGGACTTGATTGTGGACTTCAGGAAGGGGAGGCTGAGGAAACCCACATCAGCCCTCATCGTGGAGCCAGCAGTGGAAAGAGTGACTAGTTTCAAGTTTCTGGATATCACTGGGCTCCCCAGCATTGATGATAGCTTCAAAGGTGATGCCTCAAAGAGGTAGCATCCAATAATAAGGGCCCCATTCCTCAGGACATTAACTCTTCTCTTTGCTGCCATCAAGGCTATCGTACAGGAACCTGAAGACAGGCACTCAACGTTTCAGGAACAGCTTCATCCCCTCTGCCATCAGATTTCTGAGTGGACAATGAATCTGTGTGCAACATCTCACTGCTTTTTTTGTTGTTCTCTACCTATTAAATTTAATATATTGTAAAGTTTTATTATTATTATTTATTGCAATGTACTGCTGCCACAAAACAAGAAATTCACTAGTAGTCACTGGCTTTAGCAAAATCACAGCAATGTGACACGAAAGCCAAATCAGGAAAGTGTTTCAGTTAGTTAACATAGCAGTCCCCTGAAATAAAGTGCCCAGAATTGACAATAGTTTCTGAACTTACCAAATCTGTATTCGCACCTTGATTCCATCCACATCTATTGTCTTCATTTTGAAGTCAACTCCTGTGAATCAGAAAAAAGGTATATGGATTTGATTAAGTATCAAGAACAAATGGAAGATAAGATCAATATGACAAGTTCACTCAGAGCCAGCAAGACACAGAAAATGCTGGAGGAACTCAAGCAAGTCAGGCAGTTGAGTTTAGTACTTCTGTAGATGCTGCCTGGCTTGCTGAGCTCCTCCAACAATTTGTGTGTGTGTTGCTTAAGATTTCCAGCATCTGCAGAATCCCTTTTGATTACTCAAGACTCCAGAGCAGGTCTGCAGTTGAACAAAGGACATAGAACATAGCGTGTTACAGCATTTAACCTATTCTGAGATGAAACCTACCCTTCCTGCCGACATAGACCCCATTTTCTATCATTTGATAGTTTCTTAAATGCCCCTAAATGTATCTGCTTCTCTCAGCATTGCCTGGAATGCCTGTAAGGGCATTTCATGGACCAACCATTCTGTGTACAGAACACCCACCCTACATCCTCTGACATCTCCCGCTACACGTTCCATATTTGTCCATGTTGTGGAACAGCATATCTCTTTGACGTTTCATTCACCTTGTGTCCACTCAAACGCCCGCAGATACCATCTGTCACATTACTTTACATTTTGTAGTCATTTGGACCTTTTTTAAAACGTAAGGTTTGCTAAGGTGTATTTTGAAATATGTAAAAGTAAACATGACTGAGACCTCCTTCTTTTCATCTCTAAGAGTCTCCATTACCACAACAATGCATTTTTTTACTACGATATAAAACAATAAAACACAGTATGGGCCCTTTGGCCCACAGTATTGTGCTGACCTATATAAACCTACTCCACAAGCAACCTAACCTTTCCCTCCTACATAGCCCATAACCCTCCATTTCTCTTACATCGATGTCTCTATTTAGATTTCATCCATGTATCAGCCTCCACCACTATCCTAGCAGCACATCCCAGGCACCCACCTTCTTTCTGTAAAAAAATCTACATTTGACATCTCCACTAAACTTTCCCCTGGGTGGCATCTGTTAGTCTCATGAGACCATGGATCTGCAACTGGAAAGTCTTGCTTCAGCCTCTCCAGGGCGCAGGCCTGGGCAAGGTTGTATGGAAGACTGGCAGTTGCCCGAGCAGCAAGTCTCCCCTCTCCATGACACCGATGCTGTCCAAGGGAAGGACAAGGGCCGATACAGCTTGGCACTGGTGTCGTCGCAGGAGTTGCCAGAGCGAGGTTGAAGGCAATGTCGGGCTGCCTTAGGGACTCCAGCTCCGGATTTGTCCTCAAGGTTTACTCCCGAAGCCTTTCCCATGAGTGGGTATGGCCGCAAGGCAGCGGAGGTTTCAAATCGGAGTTTTCCCTCTCTTAGATGGACTGCCTTCCCAGGCTGACGAGCTCTGTCTACCCAAAGCACTGGCTTTAAGGCACCAGGACCCGCCTTTGCCCCTTCTCCTGTCAGTAGAAACTGTTCTGCCGGGCTTAGAGGCTAAGCCACACGAGAAGCCAGGAGTTGGACTTGGTTGTCAGAGGCTATTTGAGTCGCATGCTGTGAGGAGCACTTTTAGGTAGTGGGAGCTTGTCCCCACTACCACTCCTTGGCTTGACAAGCTTGGAACTTTTCCCTACTCACCTGAAATAGATGTGCTCTGGTATTGGCTATTTTAACATTTTAACTACTTATCAATTTTAATGCCTTTCTGAGGCAATCTGGTGCCAATTTTTCTATAGGCAGGCGCTGCCAACTCAAGAATTAGAGACAGCTATCCCAAACTCTTTTAATTTCAGACACTTCAGTGTTTGTCCAACATCAATGCAGAAGCAACCATGGGTATCGCCCAAATTCCACCCACCTTCAGCTGCTTCATCAGCAGCTACTCTCCACCATGGATATTTGTTGATGCCTACCTGGTACTCAATGCTATTCACACCTCCTCTGCAAAGAAAGCAGCCAGTTTACAGCAAAACCTAGACAAGATTCAGTCATGGCCAGTAGCATATAATTGGCAAGTAGCAGTCACACCAAAATGAGACCCATTCTCTATTGTCAGAGATGGTCATCAACAATAGAGGGTCTTAAGCACTTATAATTGATATTCAAAGGCATTATCATCACAAATTTATCAACCAGTGACATCCTAAAGTGATCATTGTTTGTACAATTTATGTTTATTCTCATTTCAGAAGTCTTATCTCATGGCAACACGCACACAGAATGCGGGAGGATCTCAGCAGGCCAAACAGTCGATGTTTTGGGCCGAGACCTTCAGCAGGACTGAAAATAAAAGATGAGTGTTACGAATGTGCCACAACTCTGAGGGGCCGAAGGGTACAAATTAGCCCCCTCCTTCTTCAGAATCGCAAGATCGCTATTATTTTGGGTCTGGGACCCAGGAAATGAGAGAGAGTCACGCAGAATCCTCAAGGTTTGGAATGTGTCCTGGGCCTCCGAAAGACAAAGCCACGGATAACGGCCATTGTCTCTTGGAGATGGAATTGTGTATTGAGTACTATTCATTGAAGCCCTCAGGGGGTGACCTGAGTGGGCTGGTTGAGGGATTGCATCATCCCAACCTGATTGACATCTGAGACCCTGTGAGTAAGGATAAAAGAGGGTCTGGGGAACAACTCCTTTAGACGCACCAGGAGAAACGCTAGAAATCCCGTGACAGCATTTAATAGCGACAGCCGGTGGCCCCGTGTGCGTCCTTTCCCGTTGCCTGGGATTGGCGGGACTGACTATGGAAGAACGGCTTAGTTAAAAGGAAAACGACATCAGCGACATTTCGAAGGATCGACATCATAAAAAAGGAAACTCTGGCAAGTTCCAAAATCTCTCTCTCTTGACTCCAACCAAAGGCTGCAGCCTGAATGAACTAAAGTGACTTTTATATTTCCATCAGACAATACATTATCCCCTAGACAACGACAGAGCTATTTCTTATTGATTATTATTATACCCGCACCTTTTGATCTAGTATTGACGACGTATAGTATCTGTATTTTTGCATTGATATTAATTTTGTGTATTTTTACCAATAAATACTGTTAAAATAGTACCATCAGACTTCAACGGACCTCTCTATCTTTGCTGGTAAGTGACCCAGTGACGGGGTAGGTAACATGAGAAGTCAGTGTAAGAAGGTGGGAGGAGCGGAGGAAGAAGTACAAGCGGTATGTGATAGGTGGAACCGGGGGGAGCGGGTGAGTGAGTGAAGTGAAGAGCTGGGAAGTTGAAGAGTGATCAAGGGCTGGAGGTGGAGGAATCTGATAGGAGAAGGTAGAAGATCATGGAAGAAAGTGAAGGGAGATCACTAGAGAGGGGTGATGGGCAGCTAAAGTAAAAGATGAAGGAAACAGGAATGGAATGGTGAAGTGGGGTTGCAATTGCCAGTGGTTTGAGAAATTGATGTTCATCAAGTTGTCACATGCCATCAGGTTGGAGGCTACTCAGACAGGATATCAGGTGCTGCTCCTCCAACTTGAGTGTGGCCTCATCGTGGCACTAGAGGAAGTCATGGACTGATAATGGGAATGGGAATGGGAAGTGGAAATGAAATAGGTGGCTGCAGGGAGATCCCGCTTTTTCTGGCGGCCATAGGTCCTCGGAGACTAATTTTAATGGCCTTTGCACCCTGGGAATTATGAACACAGGGTATATGAGAACAATAAACTTAAGCTCAATCAATGACTGGAATATCAAAGGAAGCTCCCTCATTAATACCATGGCTACAAGAGCAGGTCAGAAGCTGTATATTCTGCAGCAATTGACACCATTCCTGATATCCCAAAACCTCTCTATTATTTACACTGGAGAAGTCAGAGGTTTCATGGAATTCACGAATTTCATGGGATTCAAAATGGCAGCGCGACGCAGCTTGCAGCGGCCACTCCGGAGCTGACGTTATTTGTTAAGCAGGGTGCCTTGCACAATCCTAATCTAATGAAAAACAGATGTGGGAGCACGGAGGAACATCTGGAAATCTCCCGGAAGGCCCTCTTCATTGCTGCTGCTGCTGTGAGGTCTGGGACTCTGCTGGGAAGAACAGGCCCCCAGTCCTCGGGGCCGCGTTGCCGATGGCTGTTGGAGGGAGCCAGCTTAATATGCTCGGCAGAGGATGGTGCCCGGAGAAGCTGTGTCAGAGGGGATGATTGTCGGCCCGGAGGTTCGACGGACTCGGAGTCCACTGCGGTCGGAGTGCTTTCACTGTGTGCTGTGTCTGCGAGGCTGGGTTCAATGGAGCACTCATTGTGTGCTGCGTCTGCGAGGCTGAGTCCGGTGGTGCTGTGGAAATCCATAGCGGGGGTACTCTCTTCTGCCGTCGGCGTTGGATGGCGAGTCTATCGGGACCCTGAGGACTTGTGGAAACTGTGTGGTGGTTTCTTTCGAACTTACAGTCTTTTAACATCTTTGGACTATCTTTACTGTGCCCATGGTCAGTTTTTTTTAATCAATTATGCTATTGTTTGCACTGTTGTAGCTATGTGGTTTTGTGCAGATCTTGTAGCTTTAGTTTTTGGTCTTGTTTTGTCTGGTGGATTTGGCGCTCCTTTCCGTAAACGCGCTGAGATGGTAGCGCGATATTAATACGGGGACTCTCCGGACTCTGGATTGGGGATTGCCAAACCTTATTTGGATTTTCTGGTGTAGTCTGTTTTGTCATATGCTTTTGTGATATCATTCTAGAGGACCGTTTTCTCATTTTTTAACTGCATTGCATTTGTGGTTTTTAAATGACAATAAACTGAATCTGAATAATCCTGGTTTACCCAGATGAGCACACATCCAGCTCAGGAGCTCACCATCCAGGACAAAACAGTCTGCTTGGTTAACCCACACACCATCCTAAACGTTCTTTGCCTTCATGGTTGGTGTACAGTGGCTGCCATCAACAAAATACTGAGAAATTACTCCATCAGGCTCCTTCCAAGCCTACAGCCCATAGGAGTATTACAACTTCCTGTGGGTATAATTGGTGAATATTGGTGTTTTTTTTTTGCATGTTGCACCAACATACCACAGCAAATTTTTAATGCATGTAAATATATATGGTGAATTAAGTTGATCCTTGATCCATGGTCCTTCACTTCCTGGTTGCTTACCATCTTGATTTGGAAGAACATTACCCATACTTCCTCATCACTATTTTGGATGCCTGGAACTCCCCACCCAACAGCACTGTGGCTGTACAGGACTGCAACTGTACCAGGCAAGAGAATGCCACATCTTCTCAAGAGCAGTTATGGTTGGACATCAGTTGCAGATTTTGTCAGGAATTCCCAGATCTCGAGAAATGATGAAATAAAAATAACAACATTGCACTCAGTGTCAGTAAGACCAAGGAGTTGACTGTGGACTTCAGGAAGGGGTCCTTATCAAGGGGTTAGCAGTGGAAAGGGTGAGCAGTTTTAAGTTCTTGGGTGTCGCCATCTCTCAAGGTCTCTCTTGCATTCAACGTACTGATGCAATTAATAAGAAGACATGCCAGCAGCTGTATTTGATTTGGAGTTTGGGAAGGCTTGGCATGAAACCACAGCTCTAGCAAGTGTCTACAGGAGTACCGTGGAGAGCATTCTAACCCATTGCTCCATGGTCTGGTATGGAGGGGCCACTGCACCGGATTGGAGAATGCTGCAGAGGGTTGTAAACTCCGTCATGGGCACTAGCCACCCCACCATTGAGACATCTTCAAAAGGTGAACCTCAGAAAGTCTATATCCATCATTAAGTACTCCCATCGCCCAGTACATACCATCAGAGAAGTACATACAGGAGCTTGAAGACACACTGAATATTTTAGGACTAGTTTCTTCCTCTCCGCCATCAGATTTATGAATTAAAGGGCAGGAAACGTGGTCTTCTAAATAACCACGAGTCTCAGCTATGCCTGCCTTTTTGTTAGCTTCGTCAAACAGATTAACTTCCAAGCCAACCATGGTAATGTCTGGAGATAAAGTATTAACCAATGTTTTTTATAAACCTACCAATTCGCCTGGGTACCTTGACAATGACCCTTTCACTATTTCTCCTGTAAAAATGCTATTCCCTTTTCTCAGTTCCTTCATCTCCGCCAATGTGTTCTCAAGATGTGGCTTTCCTTTACAGGACATCAGAGATGTCCTCCTTCTTCAAGGAACTGGGTTTCCCTTCCTCCACCTCTATGCTGCCCTCACCCACATCTCCTTCATTTCCTGAACGTCTAGCCTCACTCTCTTTTCCCACTGCCTTACCAGTGATAGTGTTTCTCTTCTCCTTACCTACCACCCCATGAGCCCCCTCCCCACATCACTCTCCGCAACTTCCACCATCTCTAAAGTGATCAAACATATCTTTACTTCCCAACTCCCACTCCGCAATTTTGCAGGAATCACTCCCTCCATGATCCCTTATCTATTCGTCCCACCCTATTAATCTCCCGCTTGTTACTTATCCTTGCAAGTGGCCAAAATGCTACACCTGCCCATCCACCTCCTCCCTCACCTCCATTCAGGGCCCCAAACAGTCCATCCAGGTGAGGCAACACTTCATCTGCGAACCTGCTGGGGTAATCTACTGTGTCTGGCACTCCCAATGCATACTCCACTACATTGGAGAAACCCACCATAAATTGAGGGTCTGCTTCATCAAGCACTTCTGCTCCATCCACCAAAAGCATAACTTCCTGGTGGCCAAACATTTTAATTCTGCTTCCTATTCCTGTTCCGACATGTCAATCCATGGCCTCCTCTTGTGCCACAATGAGGCCACCATCAAGGCAAGAGCAAAACCTTATACTCCATCTGGGTAGACTCCAACCTGATGACATGAATATCCATTTCCCCTTCCCATAACAAAATTTCTCTCCCTCTCCCCTCTTCTTCTATTCCCCACTCTGGCCTCTTACCTCTTCTCACCTGCCAATCACCTCCTCCTGGGTCCTCTCCTTCCCTTTCTCCTATGTCCCGCTCTCCCTTCCAATCAGATTCCTTCCTCTCCAGCCCTTTATCTTTCCTACCTGCCAGGCTTCACCTATCCCCTTCTAACTAACCTCCTTCCACTACCCCACCATATTCTGGCAACCCTCCCCTTCCTTACCAGTCCTGCAGAAGGGTCTCAGCCCAAAATGTTGACTGGTTATTTTCATCGATGCAGTCTGACCTGCTCAGTTCCTCCAGCATTTTGTGTGTCTTGCTTTGGATTTCTAGCATCTGCAGAATTCCTCTTGTTTACTATTTTATACCAATTTAATTTTCTTTTCATATGTATTTCTTAGTGTAATTTATAGTATATTTTCTGTATTGCACAGCTAAAAAACAATTTCACAACATATGACAGTGACAATAAACCTGATTCACGAGTGATAACAGAATATGTTGCTACTCGACACTATCTCATAAAAAGTGCAAGTGAGAAAGCCACAGCAGAGATACCCACAAATTCAGCAGAGAGTCAGTAGTAAATTGGCAGTTCCCCTCAAGCATGACAAATGTGGGTTATAGAGATATTCGGAAAGTTGCAGGAGTACTTTTGTTCCAAGGCACTTCATTGAAGGAGATTTAAAGGAAATTTTATTCTCTATCTAAATTGTCTTGGCTCCCACCAATAAATGAGACCCAGCAACCACAAAATCCAAATGTCCTGCTCAATTATACTAACATTTCAAGTCACTTTTTAAAATTGTCATTTCGACCATAACTGCTGGTACAGTAAAAATGAGACGTTTTTCAGGACCACGATGCTACATGAAACAATACAAAAACTACACTGAACTACGTAAAAACAACACAGAAAAAACTACACCAGCCTACAAACCTACCCAGGACAGCATAAAGTGCACAAAACAGTGCAGGCATTACAATAAATAAGAAACAAAACAACAGGTAGAGCAGAGGGCAGTAAGTTGGCATCAGTCCAGACTCTGGGTATTGAGGAGTCTGATGGCTTAGGGGAAGAAACTGTTACATAGTCTGGTCGTGAGAGTCTGAATGCTTCGGTGCCTTTTTCCCAAATGGCAGGAGGGAGAAGAGTTTGTATGAGGGATGCGTGGGATCCTTCATAATGCTGTTTGCTTTGCGGATGCAGCGTGTGGTGTAAATGTCCGTAATGGCGGGAAGAGAGATCCCAATGATCTTCTCAGCTGACCTCACTATCCACTACAGGCACTTACAATCCGAGATGGTGCAATTTCCAAACCAGGCAGTGATGCAGCTGTTCAGGATGCTCTCAATACAACCTCTGTAGAATGTGATGAGGATGGGGGGTGAGGGTGGGAGATGGACTTTCCTCAGCCTTCGCAGAAAGTAGAGATGCCACTGGGCTTTCTTTGCTATGGAGCTGGTGTTGAGGGACCAGGTGAGATTCTCTGCCAGATGAACACCAAGAAATTTGGTGCTCTTAATGATCTCTACTGAGGAACCGTTGATGTTCAGCGGGGAGTGGTTGCTCCATGCCCTCCTGAAGTCAACAACCATCTCTTTCGTTTTATTCACATTCAGAGACAGTTGTTGCCTCTGCACCAGTCCGTTAGCCGCTGCACCTCCTCTCTGTAAGCTGACTCGTCATTATTGCTGATGAGACCCGCCACGGTCGTGTCATCGGTGAACTTCATGATATGGTTCGAGCTGTGTGTTGCAGCACATACGTGGGTCAGCAGAGTGAACAGCAGTGGACTGAGCACACAACCCTGGGGGGCCCCATGCTCAGTGTGATGGTGTTGGAGATGCTGGCTCTGATCCGGACTGACTGAGGTCTCCCAGTCAGGAAGTCTAGTATCCAGTAGCAGAGGGAGGTGTTCAGACCCAGTAGGCTCAGCTTTCCAATCAGTGTCTGAGGGATGATTGTGTTGAATGCTGAACTGAAGTCTATGAACAGCATCTGAACGTGTGTGTCTTTTTTGTCCAGGTGGGTTAGGGCCAGGTGGAGGTGATGGCAATGGCATCATCTATTGAATGGTTGGGACAGTATGCGAGCTGCAGGGGGTCCAGTGAGGGGGGCAGCAGGGTCTTGATATGCCTCATGACGAGCCTCTCGAAACACTTCATGATGATGGATGTAAGTGCAATGGGACAGTAGTCATTGAGGCAGGAAACTGAAGACTTCTTCGGCACAGAGACAATGGTGGCGGCCTTGAGGCACGTTGGAACGGTGGCGCTGCTCAGGGAGATGTTGAAGATGTCAGTGAGAACATTTGCTAGCTGGTCTGCACATCCTCTGAGCACTCTACCAGGAATATTGTCTGGTCCAGCAGCCTTCCGTGGGTTGACCCTGCACAGGGCTCTCCTCACATCAGCCACGGTGAGACACAGCACCTGGTCACTTGGAGGAGGGGTTGACTTCCTCACTGCCACATCATTTTCTGCCTCAAAACGAGCATAGAAGTTGTTCAGCACATCTGGGAGGGAGGCATCATCCACATAGTCAGGCGATATTGCCCTGTAGTTGGTGATGTCCTGGATGCCCTTCCACATGCACCGCGTTTTGCCACTGTCCTGGAAGCGGCTGTGGATTCACTGGGCGTGTGCACGCTTTGCCTCTCTGATGGCCCAGGACAGTTTGGCCCTTGCTGTTGTCAGGGCTGCCTTGTCGCCTGCTCTGAAGGCAGAGTCACGGGTCCTCGGCAGTGCACGCACCTCTGCAGTCATCCATGGCTTCTGGTTAGCGCGTGTAGTGATGGTCTTGGACACAGTAATGTCATCGATGCACTTGCTAACGTAGCTAGTCACTGATGCCATGTACTCCTCTAAGTTGGGAAAGTCGCCATTGGCTGCAGCCTCGCTGAACATGTGCCAGTCAGTGTGCTCAAAGCAGTCTTGAAGAGCAGAGATGGCTCCTGCTGGCCGGCTAGGGTTTGCTTTTTGCCTGGCACGGACCCCTGCCCACTTGCCTCACTTCTGCTTCCTCTCCTCTTCTATTTTTAAAACATTTATTGGCAGTGATTTCTATTGGTTTAAAATATCTCAATTTTTTAATGATATTACATTACTCCATTTCCTTCCTTAAGATATTTAAGTTTTACAAAGCAGTGATCAAGATCTCATTAAAGTGCAATCAGTATAATTAAGTATTGTTAGCGGGGCAGAAGTATTTTGTATGCAACAAAATCTTGCATCACTGATTTTTCTCTGGGAATAAATTAAAGTGGTACAAATGATTATTAGCGAACAGCGGGGTTGACTGCTTAGAAGAATAAACCATCCAGAACAAGTTCCCTAAAGAAATGAAGTGAAGATTTCCATGATGCCGTGACAAATCTATCTCTGCTTCCAAACATCGGCTTTCTCCATGGATGCTCAAGATATCCTGAATGTTTCATCACCTGATACACCAACGGGACGAAGCCTATAAGTTCACAGGGTTCATCAATTTTGTGGCCAACAACACTCTTCCACAAAAGATTTCTGCCTTGAAAACATGATTCAAACAATCTGTTATCAGCCTGAGATTTCAATAAAACCCTTCTGAAACCCATAGCACTTTTAAAAATGCAAGATGGCTGATGTTGTAGCGGTGTGCTACACGCAGCGCTAAAATTACGACACGGAGTCGGTAACTGCAGTCGAAGGAAAAAAACTTTATTCGAAAACTTCAGCCTCACTTTTAAGCCTCTGTCAACCGGCCCCCCATGGCGAAGAGGCTCCAAAGCTCTGTGCTCGCAAACCCCCGTAGGCTATCTAATTGTGAGTCGGTTCGAATACGCTAGGAAATGAGCCGCCACATAACCCCCCCCCAGAACCGGCGATACACCCCCCAATGTCCACAGCCTGGGCCAGAACCTACTTGGGAGGTCGGCCTCTGCGCCGAGGCGCCGGAAACTCGGCCGGTTGCGCCAGGTCCACATGGGCCGGCTTGAGGCGGTCCACCGTGAAAACCTCCTCCTTCCCCCCAACGTCCAGCACGAACGTGGACCCGTTGTTCCGGAGCACCGTAAACGGCCCCTCGTATGGCCGCTGCAGCGGTGGCCGATGCCCGCCCCTTCGTACAAACACAAACTTACAGTTCCGTAGGTCTTTGGGTACGCAGGTCGGGTGCCGCCCATGCTGTGAAGTGGGTATGGGGGCCAGGTTACCGAGCTTCTCGCGAAGTCTGCCCAGGACTGCAGCGGGTTCTTCCTCTTGCCCCCTCGGGGCTGGTAGGAACTCCCCGGGGACGGCGCCGTATACCAACTCGGCCGACGAGGCGTGCAGGTCGTCCTTGGGCGCTGTGCGGATGCCGAGAAGGACCCAGGGAAGCTCGTCCGCCCAGTTGGCTCCTCGCAGGCGGGCCATGAGGGCCGACTTCAGGTGACGGTGGAAACGCTCCACTAGCCCGTTCGACTGTGGGTGGTAGGCAGTGGTGTGGTGCAGCTGAGTCCCCAAAAGGCTGGCCATAGCTGACCACAGGCTGGAGGTGAACTGGGCGCCTCTGTCGGAGGTAATGTGGGCTGGTACACCAAAGCGGGATATCCAGGTGGCGATCAGGGCTCGGGCACAAGATTCGGAGGTGGTGTCGGTGAGCGGGACCGCCTCTGGCCATCTTGTGAACCGGTCCACGATAGTCAGGAGGTAACGCGCTCCGCGCGACACTGGCAGGGGGCCCACGATATCCACATGAATGTGGTCGAAACGCCGGTGGGCGGGATGGAACTGCTGCGGTGGGGCTTTGGTGTGCCGCTGAACCTTGGCCGTCTGGCAGTGCATGCACGTTCTGGCCCATTCACTGACCTGTTTGCGGAGTCCGTGCCAAACGAACCTGCTGGAAACCATCCGGACAGTTGTCCGGATGGAGGGATGCGCCAAGTTATGAATGGAGTCGAAAACACGTCGCCGCCAGGCTGCGGGGACGACCGGACGGGGCTGGCCGGTGGCGACGTCACAGAGTAGGGTCCTTTCACCTGGGCCCACGGGGAGGTCCTGGAGCTGCAAACCAGAGACTGCAGTCCTGTAACTCGGAATCTCCTCATCTACCTGCTGTACCTCTGCCAGTGCCTCAAAGTCTACCCCTTGGGAAAGGGCATGAACGGTAGGGCGCGAGAGCGCATCCGCCACGACATTGTCCTTACCCGAGACGTGCCGGACATCCGTTGTGTATTCAGAGATGTAGGACAGGTGGCGTTGCTGGCGGGATGACCAGGGGTCGGATGCTTTCGTAAACGCAAAGGTAAGCGGTTTGTGGTCCGTGAACGCGGTGAAGGGCCGACCTTCTAGGAAGTACCTGAAATGCCGGATTGCCAGGTAGAGCGCCAACAGTTCCCGGTCAAAAGCACTGTACTTGAGCTCGGGTGGCCGCAGGTGTTTGCTGAAAAACGTCAGGGGTTGCCAGCGACCTGCGATGAGCTGCTCCAGCACCCCACCGACTGCCGTGTTTGATGCGTCCACTGTGAGGGCGGTAGGGGTGTCCATTCTGGGATGTACTAGCATTGCGGCGTCAGCCAAAGCTTCCTTCGTTTGAACGAAAGCGGCGGCGGACTCCTCGTCCCAGGTAATGTCCTTGCTCGGACCCGACATCAGGGCAAACAGGGGGCGCATGATCCGGGCAGCTGAAGGGAGGAAGCGGCGGTAGAAATTGACCATACCTACGAATTCCTGAAGGCCTTTGATCGTGGTGGGTCGGGGGAAATGGCGGACCGCATCTACCTTAGCGGGCAGAGGGGTTGCCCCGTCTTTAGTAATCCTGTGGCCCAGGAAGTCAATGGTATCAAGTCCGAACTGGCATTTGGCAGGGTTGATTGTAAGACCGTACTCACTCAGTCGGGCGCAGAGTTGACGGAGGTGGGACAGATGCTCCTGACGACTGCCGCTGGCTATGAGGATGTCATCCAAATAGATGAACGCGAAGTCCAGGTCCCGTCCCACCGCGTCCATTAACCGCTGGAACGTCTGTGCGGCATTCTTCAGGCCGAACGGCATGCGGAGGAACTCGAAGAGGCCAAACGGGGTGATGAGAGCCGTTTTGGGGACGTCGTCAGGATGCATCGGGATTTGATGGTACCCTCGGACAAGGTCGACCTTGGAGAAGGTCCGGGCGCCGTGCAGGTTTGCCGCAAAGTCCTGAATGTGCGGCACAGGGTAGCGGTCCGGTGTGGTAGCCTCGTTCAGCCTGCGGTAGTCGCCGCACGGTCTCCAGCCCCCCGTCGCTTTGGGCACCATGTGCAGGGGGGAAGCCCAGGGGCTGTCGGACCGCCGGATGATCCCCAATTCCTCCATTCTCTGGAACTCCTCCTTCGCCAGTCGGAGCTTGTCCAGGGGAAGCCGCCGAGCACGGGCATGGAGGGGTGGTCCCTGTGTTGGGATGTGGTGCTGTACGCCGTGCCTGGGCATGGCTGCTGTGAACTGCGGTGCCAGAACCGATGGGAACTCCGCCAGGACCCTGGTGAAGTCGTTGTCGGACAGCGTGATGGAGCCGAGGTGAGGGGCTGGCAACTGGGCCGCGCCCAGGGAGAACGTCTGAAAGGTCTCGGCGTGTACCAGTCTCTTCCTGGGCAGGTCAACCAGCAGGCTGTGAGCTCGCAAAAAATCCGCACCCAGAAGCGGTTGGGCTACGGCGGCCAGTGTGAAGTCCCACGTGAACTGGCTGGGGCCGAACAGTAGCTGCACCTGACGGGTGCCATAGGTCCTTACTGTGCTGCCATTCACGGCCCTCAGGGGGGGACCCGGTGCCCTGCTGCGGGTGTCGTAACTCTTCGGAGGTAAAACGCTGATCTCAGCCCCAGTATCGACCAAAAACCGGCGTCCCGACCTTCTATCCCACACATACAGGAGGCTATCCCGATGGCCAGCCGCCGTAGCCATCAGCGGCGGCTGGCCCTGGCGTTTCCCGGGAACTTGCAGGGCGGGCGGCAACGGCGGGCTTCTGCGCCCCACCGCTGGTGGTAGAAGCACCAGTGTTCATTGGGCCGGGGGTTAGTGGGCTCTGCGGCCGGGCCTGGACTGGTTTGCTGCCGGGAGCGTGGCTGGGAGATCTGTGCGATGGACGCCCCGCTCACCTTTTTGGCGTTCCACAGCAAGTCCGCCCGGGCTGCCACCTTCCGGGGGTCACTGAAATCCGCGTCGGACAGCAGCAGGCGTATGTCCTCGGGCAGCTGCTCCAGGAATGCCTGCTCAAACATGAGGCCCGTGTGTCCCTCGGCCAGAGACAACATCTCATTCATTAAAGCCGATGGAGGTCTGTCGCCCAAGCCATCCAGGTGCAGTAAACGGGCAGCCCGCTCGCGCCGTGAGAGTCCGAAAGTCCTGAGGAGCAGGGCTTTGAATTCCGTGTACTTGCCGTCTGCCGGGGGCGACTGTACGAACTCCGCGACCTGGGCAGCTGTGTCCTGGTCGAGGGAGCCCACCACGTAGTAGTAGCGGGTGTCTTCTGAGGTGATCCGGCGAACGTGGAATTGGGCTTCGGCTTGCTGGAACCATAGGTCCGGGCGCTGTGTCCAGAAACCCGGCAGTTTCAACGAAACCGCATGAACAGAGGCGGCGTCGGTCATTTCTGGTCCAAAAATCGTTTGGACCGTCGGGGTCACCAATTGTAGCGGTGTGCTACACGCAGCGCTAAAATTACGACACGGAGTCGGTAACTGCAGTCGAAGGAAAAAAACTTTATTCGAAAACTTCAGCCTCACTTTTAAGCCTCTGTCAACCGGCCCCCCATGGCGAAGAGGCTCCAAAGCTCTGTGCTCGCAAACCCCCGTAGGCTATCTAATTGTGAGTCGGTTCGAATACGCTAGGAAATGAGCCGCCACAATGTCATATTAAAGACTGAGTTACATGGTGTGCAGAAACATCAGAAAAGTAGTATTTTTTTAAACTTGTAATGTCCCAAACACAAAACAATTCATTTTATTAGATATTTAGTTTTAAAGTACATCGAGAAAAGGGGTGTCAACTTGACCGATTATTGTTATATTACTCAACCCTGGCATCAGACTTTTTCCAAGCTCATATTAAACATCACTTGAACTTCACAAGCACATCATTGACGATAAAGTTCACAGAGCAGTGTGCTCAATCGAATAGAAATCACTGCCAATAAATAAAAAAAATAGAAGACACTCAACAAATCAGGCTACATTTATGGCAGGAGAAAGAAATTTAACATTCCAGGTCAGTGACCTTTCATTAGAGCTTAATATTAATTAAATAATATTAACTGATTTTTTTTTTATCCAGTTCTTTGAAGCTGGCTCTGTCTTGTGCTCTATTCCCGACTGCAGAAGTTGAGAATTCTGTGAGCTGGAATTTCCAGTCTCCAGGCATTAATTCACTCAGCTACGACACAATCTGTGGTTACAGTATGGGGTGTCAAGAAGGCATCAGCAGATACTTAATTCCAAAATGTTGCAAAGCCAGAGGCCAATTAAATGTATTTCAGATGGAAATGCAGATGCACTTATTGGCAATGGATTTGACAGAGGGTGCTCCTCATACATTTCAAGACTGCATGGTTCAATCAGCAGATGTCTCCTTGCTCAAGTTAAAGTGCTAAAATACAATGGACAAGCTCAGTCTTTACTTATACTGCTATCGTTGGTTAAGTGGAAGCATAAAAGATAAAGCCCATGTGATCCATTCAAACTACTTAAAAGTACCACTACTGAAAAGCAGAGGGAAGGAAGTTGCATTTGTGAAGCATCTTTCATAATCTCCAGATGTCCTAAAATAGTTCTTGGTCACATTACATAATTATGCAATTGTGACAAGTGATCATTTACTTTATCTCTCCTATAAAGTGAGAAGACTCACACTGGGGTGATCAATCTCTTCAGGTCTCGAGAGAACTGAGGTTCCTCCTGCAGGAAGCGTTAAAGAGCAATACGACATGATGTGTTCTGTGTCTGGGAACCATGGCCACAGTTTCCCTTCACTTGTTTTCCATTTGTGCAGAAAATATTTCATTATGTAATCAAAAATAAGATAGTGTCCAGAATGTTGCCTGGATAAGTAAGCTTTTCATTATACCTGTACGTGCATACTGTACATCTGTGCTTAAGATAATAAGCTTGACGTCAAATAGAGGACGGATATGGAGAGATATTGGATTGACTGGGCTTGTTTGCCCTACAGCAAAGCAGCTTGAGTGCTGAAATGAGATATGTAAGAGGGATTGATAGGGTAGACAGTCAGAACCTTTTGCCCATCGATGAAGACTGTAAAACAAGAGGACGTTGGTTCAAGTTGAGAGGTAGAAGTTTTAAAGGAGATTTGAAGGGAACACTTTTCTACACAATGAGTGGTTGATGTGTGAAACCTGCTGCCAGAGGAGAGGGTGCAATGAGATAAAACCAGCCCAATTCAGAGAGATTTAGATAGACCCTGGAATAGGCAAGGCATTGAGGATCAGAATCAAGTATAAGCAAATTGTTATGCTTTTTAACTCCAGAAACTAATTAAAGGAAAATCATAGGAGCTAGAATACTTGTCTACCTAGCTTTTTAAAGTCAGGCACTCATATATTATGTGGTATGTAATGGCATATGCCATTCACATACTTCTTACATATAATCCATTATGAATCATGTAAACAGAGAATCAAACAATATATTTAAAAATTACTCAAATATGACTGCAATATTAAATGCACTACACTCATTTCTGCTTAGCAATAAATTTTTAACTCAATATAGAATGCATTTCAACTCTCTAGTCATCTTTTAAATATTCAGTACAGATAGATATAGCAGAGTATATTATATAATACAAAAATACATACACTTTCAAAGCATAGTAGATTTAAGTTGTCCCATTCAGGCGCAAAGATTTAATTGCTGTAGAGAATTTCTTACTCTTGTGAGGCAACGTCTTTCCCAACAAGGGGGGAGGGGGTCACTCTGCCTGGCAGGTGAGACTTGTGGCTGTGAAACAATCTCGGGTTCTGGGGCCCCCTCTGTGGTGACTGCAGGAAGTGTTTCTGACAGCTCTGGACATCCTTCTTCTCTGACAAATGGCTCTGCTCTACTCGACTGATGGATATGTTGATTCCGGATGACATCAGATGTAACCTCCACTGTGTAGGAAAGTGGTCCAGTTCTGTCCTTAACCTTTACAACTACCCGCTTCTAATCATCTCTGTAGTTCCTCACTGAACTGCTTGTCCAGGAGTGAAACATCAAACCTCCTTGTCTGAGAAACCCGCAATTTGTCTCAGCTGCCTGTCCTGCATACTCCGTCCGAGATTGGGTTTGAGGAGATCAAACTGAGAGCACAAGGGACAACCTAGGGACAGTGTAATAGGCAAGCTGTTGGTTGTGGAATGTGCTGCGTTGTGATATAAATTTGGTAAGCTTCAGATTCTGTGTCATGTGTTCCGCTGTGTGTTTTTAAGACTCTGGGCAAACCTTTCTGCCAAGCAGCACACACAGAATGCTGGAGGAATGCAGCAGGCCAGGCAGCACCAGGTAAAGAGTACAGTCGACGTTTTGGGCTGAGACCTTTCGTCGGAACTGGAAAGAAAGTTGAGGAGTTGGAGTAAGAAAGTGGGAGGAGGGGAGGAAGAACCAAGGTGATAGATGAAACAAGGGTAGGGAGGGTGGGTGAAGTAAAGAGCTGGGAAGTTGATTGGTGAAAGAGATACAGGGCTGGAGAAGGGGGAATCTGATACAAGAGGACAGAAGGCCATGGAAGAATGAAAAGGGGATGTGCATAAGAGGGAGGTGATACAATGAGGAATGGTGAAGCTGAGGGGAGGCATTATTGGAAGTTTGAGAAATCGATGTTCATGCCATCAGGTTGGAGGCTACCCAGCTGTTGCTCCTCCAACCTTATCTCGACAGTAGAGGAGGCTGTAGACTGATATGTCGGAATGGGAAAGGGAAGTGGAATTAAAATGAGTGGAACTAAAATGGGTTCCCATTCCAACACGTCAGTCTATTCTCCCCAAGAAAAAGCGGGATCTCCCAGTGGCCACCCATTTTAATTCCTCTTCCCATTCCAATGCTGACATTTCAGTCCATGGCCTCCTCTACTGTCGTGATGAGGCCACACTCAGGTTGGAGGAGCAACACCTTATATTCCATCTGGGTAGCCTCCAACTTGATGGCTTGAGCGTCAATTTCTCAAACTTCCAAGTCATGCCCCCACCTTCACCAGTACCCATTCTCATTTCCCTCTCTTACCTTTTCTTCTTATCTGCCCATTACCTCCCTCTGGTACACCCTTCTCTTTCTTCCAAGGCCTTCTGTCTTCTTCTACCATATTCCCCCATTCCTCAGCCCTGTATCTCTTTCACTAGTCAACTCCCCAGCTCTTCACTTCACCCCTCCCGGTTTCACCCATCATCTTGTGTTTCTTTCTCTCCTCCCTCCACTTCCTTTCTGACTCCACATCTTTTTTTCCAGTCCTGATGAAGGGTTTCAGCCCGAAACGTCGACTGTACTCTTTTCCATAGATGCTGCCTGGCCCGCTGAGTTCCTCCATCATTTTGTGTGTGTTGCTTGGATTTCCAGCATCTGCAGATCTTCCTTTGCTGTGCGATTAAACCTTTCCACCCAGCCACTTGTAGATGGGTGGTATCTTGTTCCACTCATTTTCAGGAATGACTGAAACTGTTCCATGACAAACTGTGGTGCATTATCACTGACCTAGTGTTCTGGAACACCGGTCCACGAGAAGAGGCTCCTCAACACTTTGACAGTGTGCGAGGCAGTAAGTAGTGGAGACTACTGGAAACACTCCTGGCCACTTTGTAGCTACATCCACTACTACAACAAAATTTGTGTCCATGAATGGTCTGGCAAAATCCAGCTGAGTCCTGTGCCAGGGCAACGCAGGCCATTCCCAGGGATGGAGAGGTGCTGCTCTAGGAATCATCCAGACATTCTGGTATTACAAACAGTGCATGGTATGCTGCTTGATCTGCCGATCTATCCCTGGCCAGCAGACAAAGCTTCAAGCCAATGCTTTAGTTTTGACCACAACTAGATACCAGCATGCAGCTCCCCCAACACTTTCCAAGTTCATCCCAGAGCTGAAAAAATTGGGGTAACTGAAATTTCTTTCACATTCTTGCCATCTTGGGTTGCACGTGGACCTCAGACAGTATGGGGTCTTTTTTGGTTTCCCTTTTAAATTACCTCTGCCATAATAGGGAGACTATGGATTTGCATCGGGAAGAATTTGTCAAGAGGAGTGTCCTCTTTTGTAAATTTTTCAGGCATTTCCTTTTCCAAGGGTAAACAGGAGAATCCATCAGCATTTCCAGGATTAGTTGTCCTCTTGAATTCAATCTTGTAGTTGTTTCCTCCAAGAAACAGAGCTCATCTCTACATTTGTACCACTGCTGTTAGTGGAACACCCTTCTGTGGATTGAAAACAGACGCTTGCGGCTGATGATCGGTAATGAGGGTAAACACACTCCCATATGGGTGCCTGTTTAAACGTTTCTCACCTCAAGACCTGTCAAGCTGTGTGTAATTATCCTCCACAGCAGTAAGGGAACGTAATGCAAAGGCTATGGGGCATTCACTTCCATCACATAACATGTGACATGACTGCACCTATATCATAAGGAGAGGCATCAAAAAAGAGCTTCACTGGATGATGTGGATCATAACGTGGGAGTTATGATACACATCTTTCTCTTCCACGTTAGTGAGCGGGAGGGCCTATTGACATGTTGAAGGGCTGGGATGGACAGTAGTTTTCGATGGACTCTAGTTCCGCATCTCTGGGGACTTGCTGTTGCTTAGTGGAAGGGCTGGCAGTTTTGTTGGAGCAAGGGGGGGGGGGGGTGAGAGTTGGTGCTTTTGCTGCTGCTTGTGCGTGGGAGGGGGAGGGCGTCTCCAGGGTTTTAATGTTTTCTGTCATACATTCTTTGGTTTTTCTCTGCTTTGTTTCATGGATGTCTGTGAAGAGTATGGATTTCGGGCTGCATTCTGTTTAGATTCTCCGATATTAAATTGAACCATTGACTCTTCACCCATCTCCATCTCTAGGTAGGCCTCAGATAAGTCCACTTTGCTAAAGCGTTTCATTCCAGAAAGGTTTGCAAGGATATCCACTATCCTGCACAGAGGGTATCGATCTACTTTCAGTTCTGAGTTGATGGTGACCTTAAAATCACACAGAACCTGACAGACCCATTCTCCTTAGCTACTGGGACAATGGGCTGAGCCCACGTGCTCTACTCAACCTTGGAGATAATTCCTTCAGCCTCTATGTGATCTAGCTCACTGGGTACTTTACCAGACAGGATTTGCACAACTTGGGTGTTGCATTTTCATTCAACTCTATTTTACCCTTGATATGTTTGAGATTTCCAATGCCATTCTTGACCACGGCTGTGGCATCATCCAGTACCTTCCTTAACTCACTTTTGCAGTGGATGTGGTATGCAAATGACGAATGGATCTCCAATGAAGATGTAGTTGTCTCAGCCAATCACGGTCCCACAATGTTCGCCCTTCTGTTTTTACCATATGCAAGCCCCATGTGGCTTGTTGGTTGTACTTCACTGTTCCTAATGTTATTTGCACAAGAGTTAACTTTTCTCCAGTATACATTCTTAGCTAGATATCTGCAGGCTTCAGTTCAGTATCTTTGAAATGCCATTCAAACTCATCTTGTGGAATGACTGAAACAGCTGAGCCGCTGTCCGACTCCATACTAATTAATTTGCCGTTCACATCTGGTGTAAGCCATATTGCTTGTCAGTTGTTAGTTTTTACACTGTAAAACTCAGGGCTACCCGGTCCTGTGCTACTGTCATCATTATCAGAATTTTCATTAACAGTATGCAGATTAGTGCCCTTTTTCAAAATGCATTTTGGCTTTTTATCACCTGGTATTCAATGTGTATGAATCTTTGGCCATTTTCATTTTGTCCATTTCCTGTCTTTTTTAAAACTCTAACATCTCTCTCCTTTCTGCATTCGTACAAGTAGGTAGTCTTCTCAGATTCATTTTAAAACTTCCTCATCACCACTGTTACGTTCTGTAACTCCAAAAATGAATTGAATGGAATACACAGGAGCCGGGAGATTTGTCTACTTAGTTATTTTTTAATGAGGCCCTCAAATCTGTCATGGTGGGGTAATGACATATGCCAGTCATGTATAGCACTGTGCAAAAGTCTTCGGCGCATGTAAGGTGCCTAAGACTACTGTACTCCTTATATATAACCCATAATGAACTACGTAAATAAACAAAGAACACTCAAACAATATATTTCCAATATTGCTCAGATATTATTGAATTAGTAAGTGCACTACACAAAATGGGATTGTTGTAGGAGGTAGTGGGATAAAGGACTGTTTTCTGTGCTCTGCCTCTTAAGTTTTGGTCTAGTGATTTAATTATGTTGCTTCAAGATCAGTGTCAAGCACAACACCACTCCGCTGTTCACATTGTTTTATTTTGTGACCAGTTAGAAAACAGAACGTGGAACAATACAACACAGGAACAGACCTTTCTGACCCATGAGGTCTGTGCTAAATGTGATTCCAAATTAAATTAATTTCTTCTGCCTGCACATGATTCAAATCCCTTCATTTGCTTCAGGTGACAGTGTCTGAAACGCCATTATCACATCTACTTTCACCACCAGATCCAGAACTGCATTCGGTAAAATAATTATTTATGTATCTCGTTGAAGCTTTCTGCTTCACCTTAAAGCTGTGCTCTCTGATATTGGACAGTCCTACCCTGGGAAAAAGGTTCTGATTGTCCAGACTGTCCATCATTCTACAAATTTCCATCAGGTCTGCCCTCAGCCTCTGACCCTCCTGAGAAAACAAATTAAACTTGTCCAATTTCTCCTTATAACTAACACATTCTAATCCAGGCAGCACCCTGGTAAACCACTTCTGTGCCCTCTTCGCCACATCCTTCCTGGAATGGGGTACACAATACTCCAAGTGTGGCCTAACTATAGAACTGCAACGTCACGTCCTGACTCCTTCTCAGTGTCCCAGCTGATAAAGGTAAGCATGCCATTTGACGTCATTCCTACCCTGTCTGCCTGTGTTGCCATTTTCAGGGAATTGGACTCCAAGATCCCTCTGCACATTAATACTGTTAAGAGTCCTGCTATTAAAGTTCAAAATATAATAATGAACAAGTTATGTATACATTATACAACCTTGAAATGTATCTCCTTATAGACAGCCACAAAACAAAGGAACCCATTAAGTACAAAGAAGACTGTCAAACACCCAAGTGTGCAAAAAACAAATTGAGCAAACAATAAAAGTAAGCAAATAACATTCAGAACTGAAGCTCACGAAATTGAGTCCACAACACAAAGCCCGTCAGCATTGCAGCTGATTTAGGATCCTGTTAGTTGCAGTTCAGCACGGAGGTGCCTAAACCTTGCAGAGCAGCAGGCTGAACCGGTCTGTACCTGATCTCCAGCCCCAACACCCAGATCTTTTCAATCTGGCCCAGCGCTTAAGTCATCCAAACCTCGGATTGCTCTTCGCTGTCAGACCAGGCCCTGCCACTTCGATATGCTCTCTGGCCCAGACGCTGCCGTGTCGATTTGGCCTGTACCCGATCCTTCCAATTCAGTCCAACCTTAAATGGAGCAGAAAGTCAGGTCTTTCTTCACTCTATTGCCTGGGCCTTGACTCTGCCTCGCCTCGGTACTGACACATCGGATCGCCTCCAAGTCTGCTCCAGCAAAAGTCATTCCCTCCTCTTGGGCCTGGGCCTCAATTCAGCCTGCACACGCCATGCCACACCCTTCAAGACTTCAATTCAAACCACAAAAATGCCAGGTCATTCAGGTGGTTCAAAAGCTCAGCTCCAAAAGGGAAGTATGTAGCCGCTATTAGCTATATGCTTCTCCTTTACATTTGACCTGGCATTTCTTTACCAAATATGTGATTGATCTATATCCTGCCGTACTCTGTGACAACCTTTTGGCTGTCTACAACTCCACCGTCCCAGCTGAGAGAAGAATTCAGAAAAAGCTTGTTTACTGAAAGAATGGTGCAATTTAAATCTCACCACACAAATGATGGCCCAGTTGAAGGGTATAGGAATGTACATTTAAGGGAAGTTAGGAAAAGTGAATTGGAAAGTAGGAAAGAGAGCTTTAAGCTGATCGGAAAAGTCAGGCTAAGTCTTGAGACCAGTGGAGCAAAGTGAGAGTATGGAATTTTGGGGCTGAACGTCCAGTTTTGATGCCGTATAATCCTATGTTATCCAGCATAATGTAACGGCAGCTGAAACCATGCAACACTTGATCAGTAGCAGACAGGAGTTTCAGTCCAGACCTCATGCTGAAGCCTCTAATACAAACTGACATCCATGACTCAGACTGGTTTGCCACTGCTGATCATAGTGACTGTGAAAGTCAGTAAGCTGAAATATAAAAATGAGCATGCTGCCTGCCAAGACCAACGAAACAACAGCTGAATGGATATTCACAATTGATTCTGAACCATCTCTAGGTTTATAGCAACAATTATTTAACCCCCTCACACTAGTTCTGCAAGGATCCTGAAGGTTACTGCTTCCTATTTCACTGCATTGAGGAAAAACTATTAGAGCGTGTAAGAGTGAATGCTCTATCCATTTTTAGGTTGAGGGCATCTTTCAGGATGAGGTCGGTATTTACTGGCAATCGCTTGCTACCCTTGAGAAGGTGTGGTGGTAATGCTGTTTTTATAATGTCTTATACAATAGCAAGTCCAGACTTGTTCTTTTAATACTCCTCTAGATTCAATTCAGCCAGCAAAGAAAGGCACAGTATTTCTGAGTATTAAACTTCACTACCCAGCACAATAGTTCATTGTACAAAATACTTTCAATAAATCCACTGACATCATTTGTTTCCTTTTGGTGTCAGTCTTGACTCAGTTGGAAACATTATTGTACTAAAGTTATGATTCCATGTCCCATTCCTGCAAGTGCAAGAGCTACGTTGTTGAAGGTTCCGTGTTTACAGGTGAAACATTAAACCAATGTTCCATCGAGCCTTTTCAATGGATGATAAAAAGCCTGTGAAAGAGGACGGCAGGGAATAGATTGGTATAGAAATTCTCTGTGAATTGCAGTCAAAGGTAAGCTTATTGTCATACACACAAGTGCAATGAAAAACTTACTTGCAGCTACATCATACAACATTCACAAGAAAAATGTTAATTAAACATGAATTATACACAATTTTTTAGACTCAGAATCAGATTTATTATCACCAGCATGTTTCGTGAGATTTGTTAACTTAGCAGCAGCAGTTCAATCCAATACATAATATAGAAGCGAAAAACAAAATAATAATAATAATAAATACCTTAATAAATTACAGTATATGTATATTGAATAGATTAAAAATTGTGCAAAAAAACAGAAATACTATATATTAAAAAAGTGAAGCAGAGTCCAAGTATTCAGTGTCCATTTAGGAATCGGATGACAGAGGGGAAGAAGCTGTTCCTGAATCGCTGAGTGTGTGCCTTCAGGCTTCTGTACCTCCTACCTGATGGTAACAGTGAGAAACGGGCATGTCCTGGGTGCTGGAGGTCCTTAATAATGGGCGCTGCCTTTCTGAGACCCCGCTCCTTGAAGATGTCCTAGGTACAGGTTTCCCCTACTATTCAAAGGTAAAGCATTCCTATGAAACTATTTGTAAGCCGAAATGTCTTAAAGCGAAGAAGCACTTACCATGAATTTATATGGGAAAAATTTTTGAGTGTTCCCCGCCCCAAAAACTAACCTACCAAATCAAACCAAATAACACATAAAACCTAAAATAACTCGAACATACAGTAAAAACAGGAATGATATGATAAATATACAGCTTATATAAAGTAGAAATACTGTATGTACGGTGTAGTTTCACTTATCAGAATGGGGAAGACAGTGAGCCAAAATCGAACTGGATAAAAAAAATCAACACGTACACGCATGCGCACGTACACGCACACGCATGGACACGCATGCACACACAACTGCTCACACAAGGCTTCATGGTCATGGTAGTCTTTCTCGGGGTAAACACACGTATAAAGCGGGCGTCTTTTCGTAAAAGCGAAAATCCTCTTTGGTTAGTGAAAACGGGTACTAATGTCAGTCTTTCGTATCAACGAGCTGTCGTAAAGCGAACGTTCGAAAAACAGGGGCTGCCTGTACTTTGTAGACTAGTACCCAAGATGGAGTTGACAAAATTTACAACCCTCTGCAGTTTCTTTCGGTCCTTTGCAGTAGCCACCCCACCCACCCACCCCAATACCAGACAGTGATGCAGCCTGTCAGAATGCTCTCCACAGTACATCTATAGAAGTTTTTGAATGTAATTGTTGACATGCCAAATCTCCTCAGACTCCTGCTGGTACTGCTTGAACTTGAACTTCCAGGGCACTTAGGGGCAACTCAAGTATAGCAGTACTCTCAATGGGTACGATTACATATTCTCGTTTCAGCCTGCTACAGCTAAGAATCACAACTGCTTCCAAGGTCAATACAGTCAACAAAAATGTCAATTTTTACTCAAGAGAGCAGAATCAGAGCAAGAGAAAGCAAAGTCAATTGGAGTGCAAACTGATCAAAGTGTTTGGAGTGTTATGGTGAGGTTGTATAAGGCATTGGTGAGTCCGAATTTGGAATATTGTGTGCAGTTTTGTTCACCGAGTTACAGGAAGGATATTAATAAGGTTGAAAGAATACAGAGAAAGTTTACAAGGATTTTGCCGGAACTTGAGAAGCTGAGTTACAGAGAAAGGTTGAATAGGTTAGCACTTTATTCCCTGGAGCGTAGAAGAATGAGGGGAGATTTGATAGAGGTATATAGAATTATGATGGGTATAGATAGACTGAATGCAAGCAGGCTTTTTCCACTGAGGCCAGGGGAGAATAAACCAGTGGACAAGGGTTAAGAGTGAAGGGGGAAAAGTTTAAAGGGAACATTAAGGGTGAGCTTCTTCACACAGAGAGTGGTGGGAGTATGGAATAAGCTGCCAGATGAAGTGGTAAACGCGGGCTCACTTTTAACACTTAAGAAAAACTTGGACAGGTACATAGATTGAGGGGGGTATGGAAGGATATGGTCCAGGTGCAGGTCAGTGGGACTAGGCAGAAAAATGGTTCGGCACAGCCAAGAAGGGCCAAAAGGCCTGTTTCTGTGCTGTAATGTTCCATGGTTCTGTGGTAGTGTAGAAGTTGTGGTAAGGCAAGAATAAAGAAATGTTCAGGCAAACATAGTCTGGGGACAGTTGTAGTCAACTCAGACTTTTGAAGTGAGACTGCTGGAGCCAACCTTGATTATTGCAGATGAGTTAAGTGAGAATGACTGTGGCAGTCTGCAATCAGTCTAGAGCGGGGGTCGGCAACCCGCGGCTCCGGAGCCGCATGCGATTCTTTCACCTCTGTGCTGCGGCTCCCTGTGGCTTTGGAAAATAAATGGTCAGTATTTAATTAAAATGTATTTTATGTTAGTTTGTTAGTTTTTGAAATGTAATTCTAAATTTGAAGATTATGGTGATCTTGTACAATCTAAATAAGACGTTGTGGCGACCCATTTCCTGGCACATTGGAACCGGCTCACAATTAGCCAGCGTTCAGGCTAAGGGAGATAGCCTACAGGGGTTTGTGAGTACGTGTCTTTTGGAACATCCGTGCCCATGGGGGGCGGGTTGAGGGAGGCTTAAAAGCAAGGCTGTTTAGTTAAAATAAAGTTATTTGACTGCGTGACCACACCGCTACAATGTGTTTTTATCACTATTAATATACGTCACCACTGCCAATACCTGACACCGGTCAGTGCGCGATTTCTTTAATTCTTCGATCCAAGGTAGGCTAACTATGGTGAATTCTAAAAAAAGAGAAGTGACTGAAGAAAACAGAACGTTTAATGATACATGGACAGATTCATTTGCTTTCACTGTTGACGAGACTAGTTTACCAGTATGCTTAAAATGCAATGAGAAACTAGCAAACAACAAAAAGTCAAATGTTGCAAGGCATTTCCAGAATAAACACGCAGTCTTTGCTCAAAAATATCCGGATGGAGATGAGAGAAAAAAAGCCGTTTCGGAACTGATGCGGAAGGTTGATCTGAGCAAAAATCATTTCAAGAAATGGATGAAGTCTGGAAAATCAACTACATACGCTAGTTATATTGGAAATAGTCAGGCATGGGAAGCAGTTTACAGATGGTGAATATATAAAAGAATCTTTCATTAAGATTTCAGAACATCTATTCACGGACTTTAAAAACAAGAGTGAAATTGTGCAGAAAATCAGGGATATGCCCCTCTCTGCAAAGACTGTCAAAGACAGAACCATAAAAATGGCAGAAGACATCACAAGACAGCAAATTAAAGACATCAATTCAGCTGTGGCCTACTCGATTGCCTGTGACGAGTCTAAAGACAAAGGTGATATTGAACAAATAGCGTTGTTCTGCCGGTATGTAAACTCTGCCGGGCCACAGGAAGAACTGATTGAACTAAAAGACCAAACACCGGGGGAGGACATCTGTGAGGCTGTCTTGAATTGTTTAAGAGCCAAAGGAATAAAGACCACCCACCTGGTGTCAGTAGCTACTGATGGGGCACCGAGTATGACAGGAGCGCACAAGGGATTTGTGGCTTTACTGCAGAAGTCGCTGGACAGAAAGCTGCTGACTTTTCACTGCATCTTGCACCAAGAGGCACTGTGCGCTCAAACATTTCCTCTGGAATGCACAGAAGTAATGGATGTTGTCATTCAGATTGTCAATAAAATAATGGCAAAAAGTTTAAATCACCGTCAATTCCGTTTGTTACTGGACGAGCTGGAAAGCGCGTATTTTGATCTCCTGCTGCACAACAAAGTCCGGTGGCTGTCCAGAGGGGAGGTGCTGAAACAATTTGTCTCATGTCTGGAAGAAGTGAAAACTTTCCTGGGCAGCAAAGGGCTCACCTTTCCTGAGCTAGAACAGCCAGAGTGGCTGGAAAAGCTACACTTCATGGTAGACATGACAGCGCACCTGAACACGCTGAACACAGCTCTTCAGGGGAAAGGACGTACAGCCCTACACATGTTGGAGGATGTTATGGCATTCGAGCGCAAGTTGACAGTGCTTGCCAGAGATTTACAGAAAGGCACATTGTCTCACTTCCCCAATTTGAGAGAGTTCAAACAAGGTCACGGCATGATAAATTCGGAGTATTTACATTCTGCAATCATCGCAATGCAAACATCGTTTGGGAAACGCTTCTGTGAGTTCAGAGGTAAAAAACACATTATCCTTCCCGGTCACTCCCCTAAGCATCGATCCATCCCTACTGAATACGACTGCATTGGCAGGTGTGAGTCAACCTGATCTTGAGATGGAAATGGCCGACATAGCCGACAAAGACTTATGGGTGTCCAAGTTTAGACGCTTGACAGCAGACCTTGAAGATGTTGCCCGTCAGAAGGCCGTTCTTGCTCAGAATCACAAATGGAGTGATATTGAAAACCTTCTAAAACCGGACAAACTTGTGTTTGAAACATGGAATGCTATCCCCGAAATTTATGTAAACATTAAAAAGTATGCGCTTGGTCCTGTCGATCTTTGGATCCACATATGTATGTGAGCAGGTGTTCTCCAACATGAACTTTATTAAAAACAAACATCATGCACGCCTCACAGATGACAGCTTGTGATCCTGTGTAAAGATGAAGGTAACGTCATACAGCCCTGATGTGCAGACACTGTGCGCTGAGGTCCAGGAGCAGAAATCCCATTAACCAAGTATGATAAATATTTTAATTGCCTACTATTTTACGTATATTCATATTTTTCATTGTTCAGTGAAATAGTCCTTTTATTTTTCAGGTTGACAGCTGGCTGACGTTATTTTTGGTTTGCTGCTGGCGGAAAATTTAAGTTCGGCATTTTTCATAAGTACAAGAAGGACTCAAATAGACATTGATTATTTTACTTAAAAGTAACCTTCAACCCAACGTCTTTTTTTCGGAGTTCAAAATGTTTTTGTTGCATGCAGAAATGTAATTTCGTTTTCTCTGCAGGAGTTCATCAATTTCATAAATGCAACACATTATAGTTTGTTTATACATAGCATAAAGGCAAAAAAAAAACGTTGTATGCAGTGTTATTTCATTTTAAATGTCAAACGGGTTTTGTGGCTCCCAGTGTTTTCTTTTCTGTGGAAAACGGGTCCAAGTGACTCTTTCAGTGGTAAAGGTTGCTGACCCCTGGTCTAGAGGAATAGAAGTTCCTCTTTACACGATAGGTGGTGCTGGAGACAGACAAGATAAGAATAATGGAAAGATGCAAAACAAATCCAACAACCAGGGACATTTGCTTTTCTAACTCCAAAGCATCATTGGTTTTCAGCTCGCAGTTTCTGTTGACTTCTATCATCTCTAGTGTGAATTGCAACTGATCTTGCAAGTAAGAAATTCAAACATATTCAAGTTAATAAATAACAAACATGAGGAAATCTGCAGATGCTGGAAATTCAAACAACACACACAAAATGCTGGTGGAACACAGCAGGCCAGGCAGCATCTATAGGGAGAAGTGCTGTTGACGTTTCGGGCCAGGACCCTTCGTTGGGACCAATTTAATAAATGGTCGACATCTGTAACTGATAAGCCAATTCTGTACAGAAATAGCAGTTTTCTGTCCTGGTTCAGATCAGTGTGGGTGACAGGGGCCATGCTGTTCTCTTTGTGCACAAGTAAAATAAAGAATGTTTGAGTCAAAAGGGCGTGTGTGTTCTGGGCACAGCTATTTATTACTGGTGATGAGAATTACTTGGAGGTTCCACTGAGATGGTTAACGCTTGTTATAATGGAGAAAGGAGGTCTAACCCAGTAGCTGATCCGCCCCAAAACCCCAGCTGCTCATATTTGAGCAAGGCACTAAGTCTGGAGCTGGAACTCAAATTCCTCCTGTTTGGAGTAGTCCAATGTGCACTAGCACCTTAGCCACTGACACAGGAAAGCTGCAGCATTAAAAGTTATCCTGGTCTAGGTCAGGTCCTGCCGTAAAAGAAAAAGTTGCCATGGTCCAGGTCAGGGCTTGCACAAAGAATTTGTGGTTCGGGTTGGGATCCACACAGAGTTGTCATGGTCTGGATCAGGTCCTGCGCAAAATTGCACCGGTCTCACTCAGATCCCGCAGGAAACTCAGAAAATGTGTATGTTAAAAAAAGTAATTCTTAAATGTGTGTGTCTGTGTACATGCTCGTGTGTGTGTGTGTGTGTGTGTGTGTGTGTGTGTGTGTATATACACACCCTGATTGTGTGTGCATGAATGGTACCGTGAAAGTCCCCTGTCTCGGACCTCTAAAGGACTCCGGTAGTGCCGTGTTTGTATCTGAAAGCATTAAGTCTGGTGAAAAGTATTGTGTATTGTAGGGGTGGACTGGACTAAGTGAGCAAAAGTTGAAGAAGGTAAAGACACGGAAAGAACAGGCAAACTATAATAGTGTCTACCTCAGTGTTTGATAAGAAACTATTAGCACCAGAGTCTGAGGATGAACTCCTATCCCTTCCTTCCCCAGACAGTTTCAACAAGGCCCATGCCTTATGAGTATTCGATGAGGACAGCATCCTGCCACAGGCAGCAGTTCCCATTAGCACTGTGGGAGAAGGGAGGAAGCGGAGCACACAGAGGATGAGCCATATGTTAATTTAAATGCTTCTTGAACTGTACAATGTAAATCAAAGTTCTCAGAACGTCAG
Source organism: Hypanus sabinus (assembly GCF_030144855.1). Lineage (NCBI taxonomy): Eukaryota > Metazoa > Chordata > Chondrichthyes > Myliobatiformes > Dasyatidae > Hypanus > Hypanus sabinus. The sequence goes on from NC_082707.1 coordinate 130,956,997, forward strand.
ACGGGATGTTATGTTGAAGTTGTATAAGATGTTGATGAGGCCTAATTTGGAGTATTGTGTGTAGTTATGGTCGCCCACCTAAAGGAAAGATGTAAATAAGGTTGAAAGAGCACAGAGAAATCTTAAAAGCATGCTGCTGGGACTGGAGGACATGACTTCTGTGGAAAGATTGAGTAGGTTAGGACCTTATTCCTTGGAACGTTGAAAACTGAGGGGAAATTTGATAGAGGTATACAAAATTATGAGGGGTATAGATAGGATGAACGCAAGCGGGCTTCTTCCACTGAGGTTGTGTGGGACCAAAACTAGAGGTCATGGGCAAAGGGTGAAAGGTAAAAAGTTTAAGGGGAACATGAGGGGAAACTTCTTCACTCAGAGGGTGGTGAGAGTGTGGATTGAGCTGCCAGTGCAAGTGGAGCATGAGAGCTTGAAATGGATGGCAGAGGTGTGGGGAGTTATGGTATATGGTACAGGTTGCTGAGAATAGGCAGTTTAGAGTTCGGTATGGACTAAATGGCCCAAAGGGCCTGTTTCTGTGTTGTACTTTTCTATGACTCTATAACTACGCTGGTAGGAACTCTAAGAAAGTGTTTCCCTTGCACTGTAGATTAGCATAAAATACACAATGTCATATAAAAGACAATGAATATGCAGAACCCGTGCATAAATATTTTCAGAAATATTCCTAGTGAAATCCAGATGTGGCAATGCCCAGCCTAATTAATGTTATTGTAAATATGTTGCAACCTAGGTTAAAGGAACTATTTACTGTTACTTGTGTGAGATAAAAAGAGTTAAGTAAAATTGTGTGTGTTTTGCAATATTGTCAATAGCAATTACAACATCAAAGGATTAAAGCAATTAGAGGACATTAGACAATACTTGTGTCCCCATTCCTTCTTCTCCAGCCCTTGATCTTTTCCACCCACCTCACTTCACTTTATCACCTTCGAGCTAGCCTCTTTCCCCTCCCCTCACTTTTTTATTCAGGCATCTCCCCACTTCCTCCTCCTCAGTGCTGAAGAAGTGTCTACGCCTGAAATGTAAACTGTTTGCTCTTTTCTATAGATGCTGCCTGACCTGCTGAGTGCCTCCAGCATTTTGTGTTTGTTGCTTTGGATTTGCAGCCTCTGCAGATTTCCTCATGTTAATAGTTGTGTGAGACTTGCCTACTGCTCCAATATAGCCTCTGGGGAATATTGTACATTGCTTTAGATGTATTGAGAGAGCTACCCCATGCAACGTGCTTTGATTTATATTTAACCAGGCTGACAATAACCAAATTTTGGCTAATCATTACCAGATTAATGTCTGCTTAAAATTTCACCATAAATTTCAGTTTTAACATTATCTGTTTTCTACACATATGGCTCATGTAGCCACTTGTGACTGATAACATTTATGTTTTGAGTAGCGCAGATATATTTTAGATATGCATTTCGAAATGTAATTCTATAGTCCTTTGACATCAACAAACGTGGAAGTGGGACAGCGGACATGATCAGAGTAAAACATGGGGATGACAGCGAGGGTATGCTTTTGTTTACAGAAAGCCTGGCCACTGAACTTAAAGATGCCCTCGGGCTACGACAACTTTGATTGCAGCTTTTGCCTCCACCAGCACCAGCACCTAAGGCTGTATAGTTTACTTTGAATAATCCATTCCTGAACTGTACTCGTACAATTTTAATACTGCCCGTTGTAAAATGGCACCTGATGTAAGCCCAGATGTCATTTCCTTTAGCTTTCCTCCACCTCCACCTTCCCTCCTGTTCTGATCAAGCAGCTGAGCCTCATTACCTCAACAAAAGCCTGCATCCTTGCAGAGGTTGCTGCTCTAAACATTTACACGAAATCTCACCATGCACATGACAGGGGATAATTATGGAAGCTATGTGGGTTTCTCACCCCTTCAGAACTTTGATAAAACATGGTGAATTAACTGCAAACCTTTTCCTGCTTTTCAATCACCGATTGCTGTTATAAACTATGTGGCTCATACCACCGGGAAGGATGAAATAACTGGAGGAAATAAATGGGCTGATTCCTTTGTTAAGGCAGCAACAGCAAATCTTTGTGATTGGGTTGCCAATACTTTCCAAATTCTTTGATGAATTAGTACAAATACAGTGTGATGCATCAGGAGCTGAAAAATATCTTATGAACTAAACACCCTATGTGCAAGACCAAAAAGGGTAATGTGTATAATCAAAAATGAGAGATTCTCGACCCTAGCAAGGAAGGAGGCAGTACCTGCATGATTTGCCAGCGACATAACCCTGAAAGACACTGCCAGTATCTGCTGCTGCTGGGACCTTGCATCTCCAAATGGACTTTATGCAGTTCCTAAATGCATGGGATGTGATTATGTTCTTGTTATTTTGTTTATGATCTCCATGGGTAAAAGCTTATCCAACTCAGATAAACGATGCTGTAAATGTTGCTAATTTTTTACTTTGAGAATTTATTCCTAGGTTTGGGATTCCTGAGAAAATCTCAAGTGATAACGGTGCTCACTTTACAGGTAGAGTTATATAGGAGTTGACAAAAGCCTTGTTGTGCAAACATAATTTAACCCGCCCTACCATCGTCAATCTTATGGGGCAGCTGAAAGGCAGAATGGAGTTCAGAAATGCAGGTTAGCTTAATGGTGCAATGAGATCAAGTTAAAGTGGTCAGGGGCACTTCCACTGGCCCTTGTGACAATGCGCTGGGCTCTGAACTGTGTACAGGCCTAACTCTGCATAAGATGGTTTCAGATATGGATGCCATTTTAATTAAACAGATGGACATCCATATTATGAAGAAAGCATGCTGCAGAATTGTGCTGCACTAACACAATCTCTTACAGGTTCCCATCAAGAGGTTCCTGAAGCTCAGTAGATCATGCAGGCTGCAGAGGGTCGTAACCTACCAGCCAGGGGATCGGGTACTGGTGAGAACCTACCAATGAAAAAACTGCCTCAAGTGTGCTGGGAAGGTCCATTCCAGGTGTTGCTGACCACATATACCTCCTAGGGGAGCTGACGTGGATACAAGCCTCACAGCATTAAGCAAGCAGTGCATCAGGACCAGGTGACAGGTGGCCAGAAGAACGCTGATGATAAAGGACTGATGGACAGAACTCCTCATCTTTGCAGTTTGCCACCTTAGGTCATCACTATGCACTGTAAGTTTCGGGTCATCTGGACATCAGTTTTCTGTCTAAATGCAGAAGTATCCCATGATACCAGCACTGCTAACACTTCTCCTCACCTTGGTTATGAATATGTGCTGCATACTAACTGACCAGGTTGTTGGGAGTGCTCTACAGCGCATCCATACATTTAGAAGGTGGCTTGCCAATGTGGCTCATCTCCCTGAATCATAGTGAGCTCGATTTTGTGTTTTACTTTGATAATGAAATTAGGACCGCACTGTACTGTCCATTGGAATGACTCTCGCAAATGCAAATGATTTGAGGGATAGTATCAACACATCTACAACAATTGTGTAACCACACTCCCCACCACCTGCTTCCTGGGGATAGGGGTGGAGGATGTTACTATAGCTATCTAGGGACAGGACTAGACTCAGGTAACTGTGCATGTAATGTCTGTACTACTGGTGACACTCTGAATCCTGTTAATGCTTTTTCAGGTCTATTATTGGCTGCAAGGAGTACCCCTTAAAATGGGATATTTGGCCCCATGGAGGGATTTTTGTTATCTGGCCTAAGTAGTACAATAGATGTAACACCGCCTCCTCTCTCTTTACATCCTACTCTGTGGCAAAGGAGCACGATGGAGAGTGGGCATTTCTGGATTGTGGTGTTTGTGTTCTGGGGACCTGCCAGGCTGGCTCATGAAAGCATTAACATGAAGTCAGCACTGCTGGAGAAACTGGCTACTAACATAGCATGGCACGAGTCAAGGCATCAATGACATTGCTGCTGAAATACTGGCAATCCACTCTGTGGCCCTTCAAAATTAAATAGCACTAGACTTTCTGTTGTTTAAGAGAGGTGGTACTTTTGGCGTTATTAGCCAGGGATGTTGCACATAAGTCCCTGATTTCAACAACCAAGTGTCCCTGTTGAAAATCTCATGGAGTTTCAGAGACTCTGTGCTATTGAAATTCAGCAAAATTTATGTTGACCTCTACAGTACAAAAAGGGGGGAGTGTAGAAGTAGTGCTAGGTTAAAAGACAATTTCCAGGCAAGCGTAGCCTGGAGCAGTTATAGTCATCCCAGATTTTTGAAGCGAAACTACCAGCGACAACCTTGCTTACTGCAGATGAGGTAAGTGAGAATATTTGTGGCAGTGTACAATCAATCTAGAACACAGCTTCCCTTTGCACCGCAGAGGCTGCTGGAGATAGATAAGATAGGAGCAACAGAAAGATGCGAAACACACCCAACTACTGCAGGCCTTTGGTTGCCATCTTGTAGTTTCTACTGACCTTTTACATCTCTATTTTAAATGGCAATTGACCTTGCAAGTAAGGAGGTCCACATACATAACTGGTAAGATAATTCTGTGAAAAATAGCAGTTTTCTGTCTTGGTTCAGATCAGTGTGGGTGACAGGGGCCACGCTGTTCTCCTTGTGCACAAGTTAAATAAAGTATGTTTGAATCATAAGAGTGCGTGTGTTCTTGACATAGTTATTTTATTTTGTTATCGACAATGATTGTAGCTACAAGAAGATATCATGGTTCAGATAGTGGCCATCTCTAGGATGCTGTATACAACTGGCATAAACTTACTCTAAAACCCAGCTGCATCTCAACCTTGTGTACATGGTACATTCTCTAAATTAGCCTCAGCTCCACTGCACATACGGCAGGGACCACCACATATTTTGTTGTAACTCACACCAAATTTTACTACAAATTTGAAGTCTGTGAACAACTCAGACCGTTTATAATGAAGTGGACATCACCTGAAATGTGGACGCCTGCTTCAGCATGAGTTAAAGAGGATCCACACTTATCTGGTCCACTTTTGTTGGGTCTGAGTGGTTTATCTTTTTTAGAGATCCTCCTTTAAATACATTCCTTGGTATTTCCACACACTGTGCTAACTACCAATGCTTCTCCATCAGCCAACACTGTATTCCATCTACACTTCCTATCCACCCTCCCAACTCCAGGCCTGTTCCTTTCCCTCCAACACTGAAATCCTGGGCCTACTTCATTTCCACAGCCATTACATGAGACTTAGTGTGTTAGGTTTATTCTATTACACGTTGCCTTCTGGGAATAGAAATGGATTGACAGTGGGAGTGGGGCAGTGACCTTGCATAAAACTAGGGTCCATTTCATGTGCCTTCCCTGGTGAAGAACTTTGAACCAAGGGCTTTCTCCCCACTTAGGGTGTTTAACAGTTATCCCTTAGCAAACTTCTAATACAAATAATCTGATCAATTATTCTCTGCTCTTTGCAGTATTTGCTGTGAACACATTGACTAGTGCACTTCCTGTGAAGCAACACTTGGAGTACAGTGCCCTGGCAGGCATGCTTTCTGGACTGTATCAGCAGTTTGTACTGGGACAGACCGGCAGAGAGGAATAACTACTCTTAGCTCTTGGCTGTCTGCCTGAATACCCCATCTAAGTGGGCAGATTCCTAAAACTATCAATGGGAGTCCTAAAGCTAATTCACCACTGTAGTAACAATGAGAAGGCCAGGACCGCTGCTTAATTAACAGCTATTAGAACAGCCATTGTAGCAATTGTCATAATTTAGTATTAAAGTTTACGTAAACAAAGAGAATTGCTGCACAGTATGTCAGTGCAGCTAGTATATTTAAAGAAAATCTGTGCAATGAACTGTGCGATTCAGTTGCAAAGCATATCCTCATTCAATGATCCTTGACTTCGAATCAGGATCATCAACAACGGTGTCAGCACAGTACAGAGAAAATGAACACGTGATCTGCTCTAAGGCCTCTACCAATGAACTACTCCGTACATTCTCAGTGGGGATCACAATGTGCTGTGATGACACTCAGGTGTCACTTTTCAATTACACATTTATTAATTTGGAAATGAGACTTGGAGCAATGACATCTGTTGGGTTTAGCAGCTGCTACTTTGGACATCTTTTGATACAATCATGGACTGTTGAATTTTGAAGTGTGTTTCTGTTAGGATTCCCAGCTATTTTGTATTCAGGCACATCAACCTAGTTTTTGATATTTTCTTGCAATCATTAATTAATATCTAATTTTCGTGGCTGGTTTGGCTTCTGGATGAGCAGTAGGTAATTGTGAAAAGCAGAGCAAGCTTCTTCCACAGGGAAGTGCATGCAAATCAGCCACGATCTTTGGGGACAGACTCGAGGAGCTGAGTGGCCTATAGCTGCTTTCTTTATTTAGACGTATGTTTGTATGTATTGAGCTGTTCATGTTCCCAATTACATCAAAACCCTTCGGTTAATTCTTCCCCATGTGACCATCGTATCTCATTATTAGTTGCACCAGGTGTGGAGGCAGGCGCAGTAGACAAGCATTGAAAGCATGTGTCATAATTATTAAGCAAACAGTCCAACCTTTGTTCGATGATAAAAAATTTTCTTAACTAACTGAAGAATTTTAAGTCTAAAAGTTCATAAAGCAAAGAAAAATTTAGTATCTTATTAAGATTAATATAATTTCAGCTCTATGTAAAGATTAAGGTAGGGCAATTGGAAAGCACAAGAAGGTCAAATACCACTCGATTCTAATCACTATTTCCTAATGTATCATCCCTGAAAGAAATGGTTCAAGTAAATGTTATATGTATATATCATGTTCAACAATGTCTTTCCATCTGGTATAAGAATGCAGAATTTGTCATAAATCACAATTTCTAGACTGAATTCAATGGATTGGTCTGGAATAATGTTTTGAAATTCAGTTCTGATCTGAATTTGGTACTATTAAACCTCACTGTCTGTAGGGACTTAAGAAAAGTACTTATCTAGCTTTATACCATGCATGCACCCCAAAGCACATAGATATGAAAAATAATACTTCTTTAATTTCTGTGCAACAGACAACTTTAGTGAAATATCAGGTCTTTTTGCACACTTCCACATTCCTTGATCAAACTATCAAACGCTTGAGAAAATTCACACTCTTTCAGAAGGGGTTGTTTCACTGATATTAGATGTTAAGCCTTTGGTCTAATGAAAGTACATCGTTGGGTCCAAGTAAAATAAGCTTCATGTTGAATATAATCCATGATATATTTAAAATAAAATACTAAAAAAATCAATATCATCCTTTACCCCTTGAGTAAACGGAAAAATATCTAAGCTGCAATAAAGAAAATACTTTATGCTGTAAAACCATTAGTCTCTGTTTCAAAGCAACTAACAGAATCCAAGAACACTGATATATGTCTCGTACAGGGTGTTAAAAATGTCTCATATCAAAGGTTATATGTGCAGCACTATTTAACCCAATGAGTTCTGGTAACATTTCAGAAGATTGTGAACTATCAGTCATTAACTTGCACTAGTAAAGCTATCATAAGTTTGGCATTTCTGACAAGTGTCCCTATCTACAGTCCTGATAATGTTTTAATAGTGTACCATAGAGTTAATAAGATATGGTGCTTATTAACCACCCAGAAATTTACACTTTATTCTGTATTCTTCCTTATCCACCCATTGCCACCGGCAGCACTAAGGAACCTTTCTTCAAATCACATTTATTAGGTATATTGTGATGGATGTTCACTGTCCGGGACTGGGAGACTTTTCTTTTTTGCCAAGCTCAGCTTTCTAAACATAGTAGCTGACACTTCTAGAGATCAAAAGAAACTTCCAACCAATCTTCTTTGTCCAACTTCTTGTCATAAACAGGAGCCAGTCTTCAAATCTTAATGTAAGCAGCAAGCAAAAATCCATCCAAAGTTAGAAGGACAGCTTTGCAAACAACCATCATGGTCTACAGAGCTGCTGGCTGTTGGTGCACAGCACCAGGCTGTCTTCTCAAGAGATGGAGTATAAGACAATGGTGTTATGTTAGTTGAGCTTGTTTCATAGAAGTTATTTAGTCATGTAAGTTTCCATACTAGGTTGATAATATCACTTGGCACATCAAACAATTGATCTATTATTAGTTGGAAGGTTTGTGTGCTCAGAGAGTCAGCATCACAACATTAAGTTTGGATGTCTGGTGTTGTGACTGTGATCACAGTCACTGGAGAGACAATGAAACTGGTGATAGAGAACTCCTTATTCAGGCATCATTCTGGAGACACTGGGTAGAGATTCACAAAGTACATCACATATTTTATACCCTTAAGATCAAAGGTAATAATAGGTGATTTAATACAGTTTCACTGGTTACAATGACATCATTTATTTCAATACTTTGGGTTGACAATGCTTCCTTTGAATTGCTTTACAGTGGGAGACACTTCTGAACATTCAAATCCCTTGGCTGGAACACTTACCTGAATATACACAACGGTGCAAACTCATAGTTGATGCAGGGCCATTAACACAACCCCATTGTCTAAAAGTATGGCTGATGCATATGCAATTACTTAATCTATAGAGTAGTTTGTGCTTGTAACATCAATTTACCGCTTGCAATTTACAAAAATACTGAAGGTGAATTGCAAGCATCCTGAACTGGTGTTTGAACTGGTCTACATTTACAATAAGGAACTGAAGACTGGTTCTTGTTTGAATTAATATCTGCTATATCCACATAATTCTATAATTCTTCCTAACATACCCTCCTCTTGATGACTTAACAGAAATCTGTCCCAGGAAGGCCAAACTTTAAAGATGATCTGATTAAGCGGGGCAGTGGAAATGCCCGTTGCTTCAGATCCTTTCCCCAATGACTAACCTATCATGTCCCTATGTGTAACTACATCTACACATCTAACATCTAACATCCCTAACTGGCTATCTACAACACTGAGTAGAGAAAGCAATAAAACATTCCAGAAACTTGACCTTCAATTTCTGATAACTGATATTATCAGCCGTGTCTGTCAACAGTTGCACTATGGGCCAGGGCACCATCATGGTAACTTCGTTTTTGGTTTACTGGCAACAGTTCACATTCCATGCCTTGACAGAAAATGATCAGAATAATCCGACAAAAAGTCTCTCAGACCCTTTGATCAATCTGTAGAAGGGTTTGGGGTAGTCTCTATTGGAATATCTCCGACTTCACCCTGGTGATAACCCCCCCCCCTCCCACCGTCTATCCTTTGATCGCTGGTGCAAGTTATTTTGTTTCACTCCCCATTGAGCTAAGGTGGTTACCTTCAGCCTCTCTTCTCTCTTTCTCAGTCTGTTAAGGTCTGTTAATTTGATGTCACTGCTGTAACTTGGATCCTTTCTCATCTATTTTCCCAATATATTTCTATTCTTATCTTTACAACAGATCATCTACCATCAAGAGCCAGCCTTGATTACAAAGTATAGTTACTGTTATACAGTCGGCCCTCCTTTTCCGCGAGTTCCGCATGTGCAAATTCAACCAACTGCGAATCGAGAAAACCCAGAAGTGCTCTTCCAGTACTTGTTGTTCAAGCATGTACAGACTTTTTTTCTTGTCATTATTCCCTAAACAATGCAGTGTAACAACTATTTACATGGCATTTACTTTGTATTAGGTATTATAAGTAATGTAGAGATGATTTAAAGTATACGTGAGGATGTTTATAGGTTATCATGGATCCGGATCGAAAGAAATTAGAAGTTCTCTTACGAAGTAAGTTGGAACAGCTACATCCAGTATTATTTAGCGTCAGTTAGTCAAACGATTGTCTTAGAAAATAGTATATATTTTACCTTTCTATGCATATAAAACTCTTAAGAAGGGTATGTATTTCAATAATTAAACCACTGCGTTGCTTAGTAATAATTGTAGCTTTCATTGGGGCAGGGCCTTGCTCAATTTATCCTTTAAGTTTGTTCCAATCGTTGACCAACTGTAGGCTAACGCTTTTCTAAAGACCAATGGCATTTCACCTCTTTCCAAAGCTTTATTATTTCCACTTTATTTTCAATCATGATTGTGATTATTTTCATGAACAGAAACACTGTGGATTCAGAGCTCCACCAGGTCCTAAAGACCACCGCTCTGAGACAGGTTAAATAAGGTCCGGGGTTCCACTGGGTCCTAAAGTCCACCATACTAAACAGGTTAAATAAGGGACTTGAGCATCTGCACTTTCTGGTATCTGCGAGGGGTCCCAGAACCAATACCTCGTGGATAAGGAGGGCTGACTACTTTAAACTTTATTCTGGGTTTGCTGACACACACTTCGCGTTCCCATCCCTTTTCATTCACAGGTCTGTTTCCATCAGGAATGGTCGGGTATGATACAGCAGGCTGGTGTTCACCAGTTCAATTCTCTGGAATGACACTTGATCTCTTGTTCTGAAACCTGAGCTGAGTGTTTCCACTGACTGCCTCAGCAGGGCTGCATCCAGACACAGGTGACAGTTGTTGGAAGCACCACCTGTGGTCCTATCCATCTGGGAATGAATGCTGAATTCATGCAGCTCCCTTACCTTGACTTGGTCACCCAGCTGTGGGAGGATTATCTTCTCTCCCTCAGGCTCTCTCCAATCAGCAATATTTTGCTGCTGCTCGGTTTCTCAACATACTAACCTGGTTACGTTAGTCCTTCACACTCCCATATAATCTTACTAAATTGACTGCAGTAGTTTCTTCCTGAACTCTTTCGACTTGCGTTCCTTCTCTCTCTTTACCCCGTGACCTGCACTCTCATTCTCTTTCTATTCCTTCTCTCTCTTTACCCTGTGACCTGCACACTCATTCTCTTTCTACTCCTTACTTTCCCCTTTCTGGTGTGTCTCTGCTTTCACTGCTGTTGCCTCTGCAGGCAGCTGCAATGCTTTTAACAGCTGACTGGGTTTAACCTTAGGGACCTCCTGACATGATTCACATACATTGTCCCACCTTCTGTCCCTGCTTGGGGCTGCTGCCTCTGTGAGCCATGTTGCCTGCTCTGGGGATCACACATGTCTGCTTTCTCTGTCTTGTCCATATTATTTCTCTTTTTCTATGATAGCAACTATCTTACTTCATGTGTCTATCCCCAAGACAGTACCTCAATTGTTTGGGCATACCCAAAAGTCTCCAGGACATTGTACTCAAGTATCTGAAGCTGACTTCTCTCTGCCTGGTAAGATAAACCACCACTCCAGTCATGGAAAAAGGTCCAATTGACCACAACTATGACCTATCATCTGCTTTACCCTTTTATGTCTATGTGGGCCCTCCTTTGCTATGTGCCCTGGTTGTTGGCACACCAAGAAAGTCCACAGCAGTGCATCTACTACAGGCACTTTACAGCTTCTCATCTCCCTCCACGGTCCATGATACTATCATTGGGTAGGTCGATCCCACTATCCCAAATCTAAAACTTTCTGGTGCACTTCAGCTTTTTCAGGAAGAATGGATCATCCCTCCCTGGATTGTCCAACCATGAATACTCCTCATATGCTCAATATTTATTCTCTGCATAATCCATGGCGGGTTCATCAGCTTTCTAAACTGCTGACATTGTTATTCCCCAGTTACTCTCAAATCTCTCATCACTGCCGCACTTACCCCTTAAAGCAGCAAAATCTCTCTTCATTACTGGCGTTCCCAGTAGTTGCCCATGCACCACCCTGCTATCACTGGGCCATGCTATCCCTTATTCCTTGGGCATTTTGTTTTAACCAACATGCGTGTATCTTTTGGGTGCACCGGGCAAACTTCAATTATTTCACATAGGCAACTTTAAGGAAGGGCAGCTCTGCCAAAATGCTCTGCTTCTCCCCTGGAGTGAAGGTTCTGTGAATGTTGGTAATCAGGCTCAGGGGCTGGCCGGGGTCATCAGGATTCTTGACCTTCCATTGTCTGACCTCCAAGGGTGCCATCCTAACATATGTACCTGTGTATGACTTCTCTCTTTAATATTTCTGCAGTAATTCCCATACTAAGCAAAATATAAATGCTGGATAAAAACTCAACAGTATACACTCAAAACACAATTGGATTTACAAGGTACTCTGCAATCTTTCACTTCTGTACCACTGAGCTCATGGTGCCTGTTGTATTCAAAACCCTTGTTACCAATGTTTCGAACTTATTCTGAAACACACCAACACAGTCACAAACAAGTAAGCCACTGTATAGTTCCCCTGAATTAATACATACAGACTCCACTGGTGTCCCAAGTGGTCAGTAACCACCTTTTACAACTGTCTCACTAAGCTATCCAAAGCTGTCTGATAATTGGTTCCTTAAACAAACACACATGCGCAAACACCAGACTTTTATATCTACTAATTCACCTCACCATCACGTTCTTTGATACTCTGTGAGCCCGTGGTCACTGACCTGAACAGATCTGTTTGGGAACTACTCTAAAGAACACACCCTTGGACTGCATAAGCCGCTGGCCGTTCAGTGAATCATAAACTGATCCCAGATGAGCCCTCAAATGTTGTGACCGTGATCGAAGACACCGGAGATAAACTTAAGTTGGTGTTAATAGAAGACTTTATTCAGCACAATAAGCAGGCATCATTCTAGAGAACAAGGCTCAAACTCAAACTCAAAAGTACAGTACATCACATTTTTAAAACCCTTAGGACAATGTTAGCACTACAGTTCAATACAGCTTCAATAGCTACACTTACATTGTTTACTTGAATATTTTGGGTTGACACTGTTTCTTTTGAATTGCCTGTCTACAATAGGAGACATGAATGTTCAAATAGCTAGCGCACTTACTGAACTTACACAATGATGCAAGTCCCTTAAACACAGTTAATGCATGGTAATTAACACAACCCCATTATCTTGATGTATGGCTGATGCATATTCAACTTTCTAATCTATGGAGCAGCCACTGCTTGTAACTTCAATTTACTGCTTGCAATTGACAAAAAAAAATGAAGGTGAATTGCAAGCATCTTGAACTTATTTACATTTACAGTAAGAACTGAAGACTGGTTCTTGTTTAAATTAATATCTGCTATATCCACATAACTCCATAGTACTGTCTAACATTTGAGAATTCTGTCTCTAGAAGATTTTAGACCTCATATCTGAAAAGGTACCTGAAAAAAAAATCACATGGATGTGCCATCACGTAAGTGGCAAAAAATCCAGTATAAATCTAAGAGAGCTGCCAGGCTTATTAGGAATGGTCCATGGATATCATGACAGATAAACTAGAATCCATTCATCTGTCTTCAAATTCTGTGATGGACAACTCATTCGTCTGCAACTCGTTGCCATGTCTTTTTAGCCTATAGAAATTGTAGCTGTATCTTGGAAAACCTTTTGTCCATTTTTGAAATGGTTTGTAATCTATAAATCTTTTGTAAGAAAGAAATCCCCTGTGAATTTTAAATGAGTTTTAAGAATTTTATCTAAGTGTAAACGTGTATCGCTGAAAATAAATGAACTGTGTTTAAACAACTTTGATAGCTCGAAGTAACTTCTACTTGTTAGAGAGGGAGGGCTACTGCTCAACTAGTGGCCATTGACAGTGAAACTCACCATGGAGGATAGTGAACTAGTCTTTGAAGATTGGGTGGCTACAGTATAACCTTCCCTTAGTGAGGGTACCCATAGCTGTCCATATTGGATAGGGCTTAAGATCTTTGTTTGAGTTTACAACTTTACAGATGGCAAACCCAACATCATCACAATATGATTTCAGTAATCACAGATTATTTAATATTTCTCACAGATGTAGAGATGGAATAACACTGCAAAACAATTACTAAAGTTTACCTGCTGCTGAGATTTATTTCTTGGGGTATGGCACTGAGAAGAGGTGAAGCAAGTCAAACCCGTACGAGGCTCTGGTCTGGTGACACATTTACTACTGTAGATGGTTCTGCTCACCAAATCATAAAACACGGTGAAAGTTCAAAAAGTGGCATCCAAGGATGTTAAGGAACTAAACCTTCCAGGTAACAGACTAAACATGTCAATGAAAAAAGCCATCTCTGATTCTTGGAAAATAGAGCTTCTGTTGGCAATTGATGGCCACTGCAAGCAGAAGCACAACTTGGACAATTTCCTAATGTACCACACCAATCTTCACATGGAACTATGGATTGTATCATGAATATAATTAATTTTAGACACTGAGTAATCTGACCACAGAAAAAAATGATCATTAAAAAAATTACAGATCAAATTAGAACTTAATAACTTATCAAAATCTAGAAGAGTTTTCATTAGTATTGTCAATTGTAAAAGTTCAAATATCTCAAAACTCAAAGTACAAAGTTCAAAGTAAATTTATTATCTAAGTACATACACATCATCATATACCACTCTGAGACTCACTTTCTTGCTGGCAAACTCATTAAATCCATAATAGAATCAATAAAAGATCATTTGTCTTGTGTTCAACCAGCCTGCATAAGAAAACAAACTGCACAAATACAAAAAGAAAGAAACAATAATAATAAATAAATAAGCAATAAGTATCGAGAACTTGAGATGAAGAGTCCTTGAAAGTGAGTCCATAGGTTGTGGGAACATTTCAATAGTGGGGCAAGTGAAGTTGAGTAAAGTTATCCCTTTGGCTCCAGAGTCTAACGGTTGAGGGGCTCAACCAAAAGGCTTTTGGTCTACGAGAAAAATCCCTTTTTTAATGTGAAGGGGGTGGGAAGGATAGCTGTACTGTAAAGTGACCTTTCCTCAGCATGCCATGTGCTGCTTCTGTAATCGCAAGTAAAATTTTTACTTGTGCTTTGTGAACCTAATTCCTTTAAAGATGTCTGAGGAAAACGGAAGCACAAAATAATACAACAAGCAGCTCAGTGCACACACGGATTTTATTACAACCTTTCCCTGTGGGATTGGCCACTACACAAGTTTGACCAGTTTTTAGTAGCTCCTCATTGCATACGCTTCTGGAGACTGATTCATATCAGCAGTGCAATTAAATTGACAAGGTGCTGTCAATAAATGTTTCCGATACATGCAAGATCAGTATCCTAATTATGTGAGAAAACAGACACACTAAATTTGTAGCAGCACCTTTAATGTACCCATTTTCCTAGATAATGCAAGAAGCTGCCCTTGTGATGGTGTTTAACTATTTTCCTGAAGGCTTGGTGCTGGTAGTTTGAAAACTTTCTTTCCTCTCTTTTCTATCAGTGTATACCTCAGATAAATATTATGTGGAGATTTGTGGCAAATATGACTATATGATATATACATATACACACACACAATATCTGAAATACATTTTATGGAAATGTTTGTTTGATGATGAACTTTAATAATAAAATAAATTACAAAAATAATTTTTTTTAAAATATGGAAAGCTCAGAACAATTTACGTTTATTTTAAAGAGTAATAATTACAGAAGATAAGATCTCCACATGCTCTGAGATAAATGATCTTAGCTTGGATGATAGTAAGGGGACTCTTCAATTGTTAATCAAATAACCTGCAAATACTGGACAACTGAAATAAAAGCAGACCCCGCTGGAAGCACTCATTAAATTGATGAGAGCAGCTAATGTTTCATGTATAGGACCTTTTGTCAGAGCTGGGAAAAAGAGAAACCAAGTTACTATCCCTGAAAGCTAACTGTTTCTTTTCATTCCCACTTCTGATGAAGGGTTCCAGACCTCAAGCCCCAACTATTTTCAGAAAATGCTCCCTGAACTGCTGAGTGACTCTACAGTGACAATAAGTATCCCCGGGCTGGAGTAAAAATAACCCTAATAATTCATCCCTGGTCACCATTGACTAATATGCAAAGGAAGAGTCATTTTGAGGATGTTGAATAAAAGAGAAGACCGATTGATTGCCAGGAATTGAATACAACTGCTTTAGTGCCTCTCATAAGGAGAGAAACTAGACCAAGTCAACATGGTGCAAAGTTGCCAAACACCTGCACAGCTTCGGATAGGGACGCAGAAGAAAAACGTGAGTAAATATCAAAATAAGGAGGTACTTGGCCGTGAATTACTTTACACCTATTACAACGTTCAACCAATTACGTCCATGCCAGTTTGCCAGAAGAGCAACCGCAGCACTCTCGTTCTCCATCAGCAAATTCTACACTTTTCCACACACCCATCACTCCTCTTTGATTCTTTTCACCACTAACCTGGGGTAAAACCAGAGCATCTGGAGAAAACCTATGCTGTCACCGAGAGAATATTTAAACTCTGGACAGAGAGCACACGAACTTTGAGCCCAGAATCCTCAATCTATGAGGCAGCAGGACTAACTGCTGCACTGCATTCCCAAAGTGCATTATTTTTTAAATCTGGAACCTTAGCTTGATAGCTTTACAAAGTCCTGCCCTATCCTTTTCCATCATTGTTAAATCTGCAGAAAGTGATGAATGTTTAAATGTTAAATTAACAGCTATAACTTTTACTACTACTTTAATAACTTTCATGACTTTATTACTCTTTATAGACGGGAGTGTAATACAGTACACATTGCTGTAAAGTAAAATACTCACCAAAAATAGACTTTACACACAGAAAGTCTATATACGCACATAATAATACTTTGCTTGAAGTACATCCTTTTTCATCATTTTACTGAATGCCAGTGCATCTTTCAATTCTTGCTCTTCTGCTGGGATCTATCCTGAGATACATTTTAAATATTTTTTCTGACTGTGTTTGCCTTATAATTGCATAAATATATTCAAGGTAAGGAAAGGAAATAACAGGGTGGTAGGAAAGGAAAGTTGGAAGAGGGAGTGAGCATTCACCATAAATAGTATTGAAATAGGGGTAAAAAGTTCATTGAGATCAATAGCTTGATAGACATCGTCATCAATCTGTCTAACCACTATGGGGCAGCAGAGAGCATTAATGTTGCGCAAAGAAGTAACCAGAAAGACAAAAGAAGAAAAGCAGAATCAATTGTTACCAGCGATTGCCATGAAATTTGATTTATATTATTTATATATATATATATATATATACACACACACACATATATAACTACACTATATATATATTTTTTACTTTCTTTCTCTCTCTCTCTCTCTCTCTCTCTTTCTATATATATATATATATATATATATATATATATAATGAAGTAATGTTCGTGGGTTCAATGTCCTTTCCTCTTCCCTGCTGGTGGTAATGTGAAGAGGGCACTCTTGGGTGATGGGGGTCCTTAATGATGGATGCTGCCTTTTTGAGGCATCACTCCTTGATATTGTCCTGGATGCTGGAGAGGCTAGTGTCCATCATGGAGCTGACTGAGTTTAAAACTCTCTGCAGCTTATTTTGATCCTGTGCATTGCATCCCCCACATACCAATAGAGATGCAATCTGTTAAAGTGTTCTCCACAGGACATCATTAGAAATTTGTTAGTGTTTTTGGTGACATACCACATCTCCTCCAACTCTGAACTGAATATAGCCGCTGTCGTGTCTTCTTTGTAGCTGCATCAATATGTCGGGTCCAGGTTAAGTCCTCAGAGATACTGACACTCAGGAACTTGAAATTGCTCAACCTTCCCACTTTTGATCCCTCTCTGAGAACTAGTGTGTTCCCTTGTTTTACCCTTTCTAAAGTCCACAATCAATTCTTTGGTCTTACTGATGCTGAGTGTAAGGTTGTTGCTGTGATACCACTCAACTATCTGATATATCTCGCTCTTGTATGCCCTCTCGGCATTATCTGAAATTCTGCTAACAATAGTTGCGTCATCTGCAAATTTAAAGATGGTATTTCACCTGTGCCTAGCCGCACAGTCATGGGTGTACAGAGAGTAGAGCAGTGAGCTAAGCACACATCCTTGAGGTGCAGCAGTATTGACTATTAGAGGGGTGGAGATGTTATTTTTGATCCGCACAGACTGTGGTCTCCCAGTGAGGAAGCTGAGGATTCAGTTACAGAAGAAGTTGCAGATTTTGGAGCTTTTTGATCAGACCTGTAGGAACAATTGTATTAAGCGCTGTGCTTAGTCAATAAACAGCAGCTTGACATAAGTATTAGTATTGTCCACATGATCCAAGGCCGAGGAAAGAGCCAATGAGATTGCACCCACTGTAGACCTATTGTGGCAATAGGCAAACTGCAGTGGGTCCAGGTCCTTGCTGAGACAGGAGCTGATTCTAGCCATGACCAACCTCTCAAAGCATTTCGTCATCGTAGATGTGAGTGCTATTGGTCAATAGTCATTAAGGCAGCTCACCCTGGTCTTGTAGGGCATTGGCATGATTAAAGCAGGTGGGAACTTCCAACTGTAGTAATGAGAGATTGGAAATGTCTTTAAACACACCTGCCAGTTGGTTGGCACAGGCCTATTAGGTACCTCATAGGGGGCTGTCACCTTGCGAGGATTCACCCTCTTGAAGGACAATCTGACAGAGATGAAAGGGTCACATGGTGCTGCAGGACTCCTCATAGCTGTAACTTTATTCTCCCTTTCAAAGCATGCATAAAGGCACTGAGCCCATCTGGGAGTGAAGCATCACTGCCATTCACGACGTTGGGTTTCACCTTGTAGAAAGTAATGGTCTGCAAACCCTACTAGAGTTGACATGCATCCGATACTGCCCCTAACCTCATTCTGAATTGTTCTTTTGAGATGGCCCTTTGTAAGTTGTACCTGGCTTTCTTGTACAGTCCTGGCTCACTAGACAAATATCACAGATCTACTCTCCACAGACTATTAATCTGGTTCATCCATGGCTTTTGATTTGGGTATGTGTATACAATATGTTCTCATCGGCACACACTCATCAACACAGGCTTTAATGAAGTCAGTGACTACTGTGGCTTACTCATTCAGACTCAAAGATGAATCCCTGAACACATTCCAGTCCACTGACTCAAAGCAGCCCTGTAGTGTTCCTGTGCTTCCCTTGGCCATACCTTCATGGTCCTCACTATGGATGCCGCAGTCTTCAGTCTCTGCCTATACTCAGGGAGTTGAATTACAGCCCGATGATCAGACTTTATAAAGAAAGGGTGTGGGATGGCAGGGTAAGCACAATTGATAGTAGTGTAACTGTGGTCCAGTGTGTTGGCTTCTCTGGTTCTGCAAGTAATATGTTGGTAATAATTATTTAGACACTTTTTCAATCTGGCTGAGTTAAAATCCCCCCAAATGATGGGGAAGGCATTGGGATGTGCTGTTTCACGCCCATTGATTATGTCACTCCGTTTGTCTAGAGCCTGTTTGACAATGGCCTGAGGTGGAATGTATCAAGTCGAAGGCTGGAAACTCCTGCGGCAGGAAAAGTGATTGACACTTGATCACAAGATGTTCCAGAGCAGGTGAGCAGGGTTGGACAGCACCATCATGTTTGTACATCATAAGGAATTGGTCATATAGAGTACTCCACCTCCTCTGCCTTTGAGAGACTCAGCGGACCTACGCTGGCAGTGAATTGTGAAGCCAGTGAGCTGTACCACTGCATCCAGAATGGCGGTGGACATCCAAGACTCAGTGAAGCAAAAAAACACAACAAGTCATATTGTCCTTCTGCTACACCAATCCTGCTCTTAGATCATCAGTTTTATTTACGAGAGGGTGTACCTTTGCCAGCAGGACAGTCAGTAATGGAAGCTGGAAGCCTCATCTCCATAAATGAACTTTTAAACCAGCACAGCGTCCTCTCTTTCACTGTCTTTAAGGGGAATTACACCAGCAACCAGAGACTGCTGTCCAAAATTCGTTAAATTGTGTGAAATTGTATTAAGTGGCCTGGTTTCATCTTTTGAAAAGTCAATTTGACGTTTTTCAGGCTTGTTTGCTTCTGTAGTCACCTACTTGGACTCATTTGTAAAAACAAACTTTAGCAAAGAGTAGAATAGTTGAAGGAGCTACTTTGGGATTGGTTCACTGAATGGCTTACACATCAGTTACAACTTTTGAAAAAGCACACAATAAACGTCCAGGCTCATGCACCTGACATATTCTGTACTTCAATTAGACAGCACAAGTCACTAATTCAAGAGTACACTAATCAAAGAACAATATCCCCACAGAAAAAATGGTATTTTCAATGTTTCTGCAACAAAATACAGAACTGCTAAAACTAATATCACTATATTGTGGGCCTTTATTGCCAGAGAGTTGCACAGTGTAAGCTAGGTAGTTTGTTGTGCAGCTATTTAGCGCAAGGCACAAATTTCCCCCTCTTCACAGATAAGAATTTGTGCCTGAAATTTCTGAGTATAATGTTTGCTGCCAAGACCTGTTTCTATCAGCATCCAGCCTCTTCTGCATGTCAGTCAGAGTCAGCAATGAGATTGGACTAGAGAGTTTGCTCAAGGGCACTCACATTTAGAACATACCATGTTGAGAAATTGATCAAAGAATTCCTTCCAGCAAACATGAACCTCTGTCTTTAGTAAACTCCTACTCCTTGGTCCAAATACACCACTGTGTAACTGGATGTTGGACTTCCTAATCAACAAACCTCAGACAGTCAGGATACACAATCGCTCCTTCCTCCCCATCATCCCCAATATGGGCGCCCCCAGGGCTAAGTGCTGAGCATATTGCTATACATTGTGTTTACATATGATTGCAACGCCAAACATCTGAGAAATCACATTGTCAAGTTGGCTGATGACACGACAGTGGTGGGGCCCATCATCAACAACAATGAGAAGGCCTACAGAGAGGAGGTGGTAGAGCTCAAGGCCTGGTGCCAGGAAAATGACCTCTTCCTCAAAGTCAACAAAACAGAGGAGATGGTCATCAACGTCAGGAGAATTTGGATTCTAAACACCCCTCTTTATATTGGCAGCACAGCAGTTTCGAACTCCCGGTAGTGCACATCTTACACAGCCTCTCATGGTCTCAGGACATATCCTACACAGTCAGGAGAGCTCAACAGCACCTGTACCTTCCGAGGAGGCTGAAGAGAGCTGGACTTTGCACATCTATACTCACGTTCTTCTACAGTGGCGCAATAGACATCATCCTGATGTGCTGCATCACTGCATGCTCCAGAAACTGCATTGCAGCAGGTAGGAAGGCTCTACAATGGGCAGTCAAAATTGCAACTCATCACTGGCACCAGCCTACCCACTATCAAGCACATATATGTACAGGAAGGTGCCAGAAAAGGATCTGTAACATCATGAAGGATCCCACCTACCCTGCTCATGGACTGTTTGTCCCACTCCCATTAGGGAGGAGGCTACATAGCATCCATGCCAGGACCACCAGACTCAGTTATTTTCCCCAGGCAGTAAAACTGCCCCAACACCTCACCCACTAACCCACCACCATTACTTTATCCCTTGATGTCAAAGTCACCTGAAGTGCAGACTCCTGTACCTAGCAGTACTTTATGAACATACAATCAGCCTATGTAAATAAACTATCTTATGTATTTATACTTATTGTGTTCTTTATCTTATTGTGTTTTTTTGTGCTGTATCAGATCCAGAGTAACAGTTGTTTTGTTTGCCTGTACAGTTGTGTACTGGAAGTGACATCGAACACTTGAACCACTCCCATTTTTTGCCCTCCGTCTGAGGGGTCTGGGAGTTTTTGAGACCTGGATGGTTATCACACTGCTGCACTACCCAATCATGACATAGTTGTCAGCAGATAGATGGACCTCCCATGCCTACTGGGTCATGCACCCAACATGTCCTTATGCACTCCCAAGTAAACCAGGGTTAATGTTTGAAGGACCAAACAGTACGACTCAGGTAAACAATAAATGCACTGGCAATGCCAGGTTGTATAGAGTGCTGTTGGGAGGACAGGTTGGCAGAGGAGCTATAGTAGATTTGCAGACTGAGACAAACAATGACAAGTCAAACTCAGTGAAAGTGTTAATGAGTTCGTCCACTTTTGAACCAGGAAACATAGAATACAGTACACTTGTCATTAAATGTTCAGACATTACGAACACAGAGATTTAAAACTCCAAGTTAATAGACAAATTTTTTAAAAAGCTACTATCTTTCATGGATTATTAACGTTTGTTTCAGATAAGTTCCAAGTTCAAAGGAAATTTATTATCAAATACATATGCTGTATGTTACCATGAAAGACCATAAGACATAGGAGCAGAATTAGGCCATTCAGCCCATCGAGTCTGCTCTGCCATTCCATCATGGCTGAGCCCGGATCCCACTTAATGCCATACACCTGCCTTCTTGCCATATCCTTTGATGCCCTGACCAATCAGGAAATGATCAATTTCCTCCTTAAATACACCCACAGACTTGGCCTCCACCACAGTCTGTGGCAGAGCATTCCACAGATTCGCTATCTGCTGGCTAAAAAAATTCCTCCTTACCTCTGTTCTAAAAGGTCATTCCTCAATTTTGAGCCTGAGCCCTCTAGTTCTGGATACCCCCACCCAAAGAAACAGCCTCTCCACATTCACCCTATCTAGTCCTTTCAACATTCAGTAGGTTTCAATGAGATCTCCCTGCATTCTTCTAAATTCCAGTGAGTACAAACCCAAAGCTGGCAAATGCTCCTCATATATTAACCCTTTTGTCCCCGGAATCATCCCCATGAACCTCTTCTGGATTCTCTCCAATGACAACACATCCTTTCTGGGATACGGAACCCAAAACTGTTGATAATACTCCAAATGCTGCCTGACTAGTGTCTTATAAAGCCTCAACATTATCTCCTTGCTTTTATATTCTATTCCCATTGAAATAAATGTCAACATTGCATTTGCCTTCTTTACCACAGACTCAACCTGTAAATTAACCTTCCGGGCGTCTTGCATGTGGACTCCTAAGTCCCTCTGCACCTCTGATGTTTGAAACCTCTCCATTTATATAACAGTCTGTGCTATTGTTCCCTTCACCAAAATGCATTATCATACATTTCCCAATACAGTCGGCCCTCCTTATCCGTAGGGGATTGGTTCCGGGACCCCCCCCCCCCCCCCGGCTGCCGTGGATAACAAAAAACAGGGATGCTCAAGTCCCTTATCTAACCTGTCTCAGTGCAGCGGTCTTCAGGATCCAGCGGAACCCCAGACCTTATGTAACCTGTCTCAGTGAGGTGAACATTAGGACCCGGCGGTAGAGATCTGAATCCGCAGTGTTTCTGTTCACAAAATTAATCATGATCATGATTGAAAATAAAGTGGAAAGAGGTGAAACACCATCGGTCATTGGAAAAGCATTAGGCTACATCAGTCAACAATCGGAACAATTTTAATGGTGCATGAGCAAGGCCCTGCCCCGATGAAAGCTAGAATTATTGCTAAGCAATGCAGTGGTTTAATTATTGAAGTACATAGATTCTTAAGTGTTTTATATGCATAGAAAAGTAAAATATATACTATATAAGACAAACGTTTGACTAACTGATGCTAAATAATACTGGATGTATCTGTTCCGACTTCAAATCCGACTTAAAGATGAACAGAACTCGTTCATAACCCGGGGACTGTCTGTACTTTTAAATCGTCTCTAGATTGCTTATAATACCTAATACAATGTAAATGCTATGTAAATAATTGTTATACTGTATTGTTTAGGGAATAATGACAAGAAAAAATAGTCTGTATATGTTCAAACAAGGAGGGCTGGAGAGAGAACTTCCGGGTTTTCCCGATCTGCAGTTGGTTGAACCCGCACATGCGGAATCCGCGGATAAGGAGGGCTGACTGTACTGTATTCCATTTGTCACTTTTTTCTCCATTCTTCCAATTCATCAATTGGAGGAACAACACCTTATATTCTGCTTGGGTACCCTCCAACCCTATCGCATAAATATCGATTTCTCGAACTTCTGGTAAAGCCTCCCTCCTCACCATTCTTCACCCCCTTTTGCCTCCTTTACCTTTTCTCGTCTGCTCATCGCCTCCCTCTGGTGCTCCCCCACTCTTCTTCCTTCCATGGCCTTCTGTCCTCCTTCTCCAGGCCTGTATCTCTTTCACCATCAACTTCCCAGCACTTTACTTCATCCCTTCCCCTCCCAGTTTCATCTATCACCTTGTGTTTCTCAGTCCCCTCCCTCCACTTTTTAAATCTACTTCTCTTTTTTTCTCCAGTCCTGACAAAGGGTCTTTGCCTGAAATGTCGACTGCACTTTTTTCTATATATGCTGCCTCGCCTGCTGAGTTCCTCCAGCATTTTGTATGTGTTGTTTGGGCCGTATCCACCACTTTTTGTAGGGTTTTCCATCCAAGGGCATTGGTGTTTCTGTACCAGGCCATGATGCATGCAGTCAATATATTCTCCACCACACATCTATAGAAATCTGTCAAAGTTTTAAACATCATGCCAAATCTTTGTAAATTTCTAAGGACGTAGAGGTGCTGCTATGATGACACTTACGTGCTGGGCCCGGGAGAGATCCTCTGCAATGATAACACTGAGGAAATTAAAGTTGCTGACCCCCTGTACCTCTGATCCCCTGATGAGGACTGGCTCATGGACCCCTGGTTTCCTCCTCCTGGTCAATAATCAGCTCCTTGGTCTTGCTGACATTCAGTGAGAGGTTATTGTGACAGCATTCAGCCAGATTTTCAATCTCCCTCCTATATGCTGATTCGTCATGACTTTGATTTGGCCAAATACTGTGCTGTTGTCAACAAACTTAAATATGGCATTGGAACTGTTCTTCATCTTACAGTCATAATTATAAAGCGAGCAGAACCAGGGTTAAGCACACAACCTTTAGGTGCTGATGGAGATTATGCAGGAGGTGTTGTGGCCAATTTGAACTGACTGGGGTCTGCAAGTGAGGAAATCCAGGATCCAGTTCTAAGGGGGGCGGGGGGTGGTGTTGGTTATTGAAGCCAAGTTCTCGAAGCTTATTGTTCACTTTTGAGGGGATGATAAGAGTTAAATCCCAAGCTGTAGTCAATGAAGAGTATCACGATTTATGCATCTTTGCTGTCCAGGTGAGGACAGCCACCACACAGGATGGTGGAAGGAAGGTCTCAGGGTTGGGAATGTCCGCCTCAGAAATGTATTGACAGGAGAGGGCATCTCAGGGTTCCAGGGTTGAGTGGAGAGCCAGTGAAATGTCATCTGTTGTGCCAGTAGGCAAATTTATGCATTGCTTCTAATATGCTGGTGCACCTTGCTTCAATGTACAATTCTTTGAATATCAAATGTTATGTAAACTACAGCATAATAACACTTCATCCACTTCTCACCTACCAGAGCAGATCTCAGGCAGGAGCTGATATGTTTAATCATCAACCTCTCAAAGCACTTTATCACAGTGAGTGCAAGTGTGATTGGATGGTAGTCATTCTTCTTAGGCACCGGTACAATTGAAGCCTACTTGAAGCAGTTGGGTACCTCAGACAGCCGAAGGGAGAGGTTAAAGATATCGGCGAACACTCCAGCCAGTTGATCAGCACAGGTCTTTAGGTGTGGCAAATGAGGTCATGTAAAACTCCAGGTTGAATGCCATTTAAAGTTTGATTTCATTTCTGAGCATTAATGTTAGTAAGGATCTCATGACATTTGGAATGATGTACTATGAGCATTGATTGCAGAGAATGTCCACTCTTCACACTCACACTCTCTCCTACATCCCTCTCACCCTTAAAACCTACCACCGCAGAATCTCCCTTCCTTTAATGTTCCCATCTGCAAACTACTCTTACTCTGCCTCTCACGCCTTACCTCTTTTCTCCTTCTCCATTTTCCAAACACCCCTCTCTCCCTCTTTCCTTTGATGCCTTGCTTTTCCATCTGCCCTCCTCCCTTCCAAGTATCACACTCTCCTTTATTTTATCCCAACCTTCACCATCCGGCCTCATGGAAAATGTTCTCAGTATTTATGTCGTGGTGGAATCACCAATATTCAGCTTCATTGATGAGGCTGTTATGCAAAAGGTAGACAAGATAGCATTTCCAGCCCTCAAACCCAAACTCTGGGTACAATACGTAGATGATATCTTCGTCATACTCAAACAAAATGATTAGACAATACCTTTAACCAAGTCAGCAACATCAAGTTTACAATGGAAAGAAAAAGTAGCAACGGACTCGTATTCCTGGATGTACCCGTCATGAATTGGGGGGACGGCTTTGTCGAGCATCTCCGCTCCATCCACCAAAAGTTGAACTTCCTGGTGGCCAAGTATTTTAATTCTGATTCCCATTCCCATTCTGACATGACCTCCTCTTGTGTCACGATGAGGCGACCTTCAGGGAGGAGCAGCAACTTCTTTTAATCCGTCTGAGTAGCCTCCAACCTGATGGCATGAACATTGATTTCTGCTTCCGGTAAAAAATAATTCCCCTTCTCCCCCTTTCTTCTTCTACACTACAGTCTCTTAGCTCTTCTCACCAGTCTATCACCTCCCCTGGGTGTCCTCCTGCTTCCCTTTGTCCCGCAGTCCACTCTCCTCTCCTATCAGATTCCTTCCTCTCCAGTCCTTTGCCTTTCTCACTCACCTGGCTTCACCTATCACCTTCTAGCTATCCTCCTTCCCTCCTCCCACCTTTTAATTCTGGCATCTTCCCTCTTCTTTCCCCTCCTGAAGAAGGGCCTGGACCCAAAACTTCAACTGTTTATTCATTTCCATAGGTGCTGCCTGACCTGCTGAGTTCCTGCAGCATTTTGTGCGTGTTAATTTGTCAATGGCCTCCTTTCATCATGGGGATGCTCACTGAAGACTGTAAAATATCAAATTCCATTTGCAACTCTTATAACTCCAGTTATCTGGGTAACAAAACCTTTAGTCATAACTTGGATTTAGCAAGCTGCTGCGTGTGAGGTTGCTTAACAAGAGCCCATTATATTACAGGTAAGATAATAGCATGGACGGAAGATTGGCTGACCGGCTGGAGGCAAAGAGTGGGAATAAAGGAGCCTTTTTCTAGATGGCTGCCAGTGATTCATGGTGTTCTGCAGGGGTCAGTGTTTGGACTGCTTCATTTCACTTTATATGTCAATGATTTAGATGACAGAATTGGCTTTGTGGCCAAGTTTGCAGATGATAGTTGGATGGGCAGGTATTGCTGAGCAAGCAGGGAGTCAGCAGAAGAGATTAGGCAGATTGGAAAAATGGACAAACAAGTGGCAGAGGCAATATGGTGTTGCAAAGTGTATGATCATTCACTTTGGTAGGAGTAAAGGCACAGACTACTTTCTAAATGAGGAGGAGATTCTAAGCAACACGCATACAAAATGCTGGAGGAACTCTGCAGGCCAGGCAGCAACTTCGAAAAAGAATAAACAGTCGACATTTCAGGCCGAGACTCTTCATCAGATGCTGCCTGGCCTGTTGCGTTCCTCCAGCATTCTGTGTGTGTTGCGATGGTTTTCCAGCATCTGCAGATTTTCCCTTGTCGGGAAATTCAACAATCAGGGCTGCAAAGGGACTTGGGAATCCTTGTGCAGGATTCCTTTAAAGTTTAACTTGCAGGTTGAGCCAACAGTGAGGAATGCAAATGTAATCTTAGCATTTATTTTGAGAGGACCATAGTATAAGGTCAATGAAGTAATGCTGAGGCTTTAAAAGTCATTGGAGGGGGTTCAGAGGAAGTTCACCAGAATGATTCCAGGAACGAAGAGTTAACGTATGAAGAGCATTTGATGGCTCTGGGCCTGTACTTACAGGAGTTTAGAAGAATGATATTGAAACCTATCAAATATTGGTCTAGGACCAGAGGGCACAGCTTGAAAATAGAGAGACATCCATTTAGAACAGAGATGAGGAGGAATTTCTTTAGTCAGGGGGCAGTGAATCTGTGGAATTCATTGCCACTGTAATTGAATATATTTAAAGTGGAGGTTGATAGATTCTTGATTAGCCAGAGTGTCTAAAGTTACAGAGAGAAGGCAGGAGAATGGGGTTGAGAGGAATAATAAATCAGCTTTGATGGACTAGTGGAGCAGATTTAATCAGCTAAATGCCTCATTTCTGCTCCCGTGGCTCACAGTATTAATTAGTCATGCACTGAGAAGCTGCAAGTAACTTGACCAGAAAGTTTGGAAGCTGCAACTATGAGCAATAAGAGAAAATCTAATCGCCCACTCTTCATATTCAATGACATTACCAGCGTCGACTTCCCCATTATCTACATCCTGCAGATCACCAATGATCAGAAACCCAAATTGAGTAGCCAAATAAATAGCGTGGCTACAAAGGCTTATCAGATGGTGGTTACCCACGCAAGGCACATATTAGTAAGATGATGTAATATTCACGAGTTGTCTGAATGCAATACAAAGAGCTTGCAAGAAACCTCCTGGCCCACTTAATGCCTATATTCTAGCCTTTAGTGAATCATTCATTAGCACAACCAGATCCCTCTCTAAATCAAACTTCTTGAATCTCTTAGCATTCAAATAATATGCTTCAACTTGCTTTTTCTGGCAAGATGGTGAAGTTCACATTTAGCACGTTGTACTCCATCTTCCAGATCTTTGCTCACTTACCTATGCTTTACCGTCTTCTTACATCTTCTCAATTTGCTTTCTTACCTATTTAGTATCATCAGTACATTTAGCAACCTCTTGTAACTGAGTTGGGGTTGAATATACTAATCGTTTAAAGTTCAATTTAATTTATTGTCTATTCTTGAGGGATTTTTTTTTGGATCCTTGGCTGATATGTCTGCTCATATCGTACAGATAAAAATCATGTTCATCACAATTTTGTGCAACTGTGTATCGCAGAATTCCCGGAGCAAATAGTCAGGGAGGATATTCATGTCCTTACAGATGCTTCCTGACAGAGATGTCCTGACACCACAAAGCTGCCTGCTGTGTGCACTGTTAGTCGGCAACTTGTGTAAGTTCCCTTGGCACTCCCCTTCCATTATGGGGTCATGAATCTATTCCATGTCAGCACTGCCCCGCAGCTAGAAAAGCTCTGGTTATATATTGTGGTGTGATACCCCCTTGGGAACTGCTTTCCCAGATCAGTGCTTTGAGGATGCCAGCTAGTCATGAGAGACATTTAACCATATGATATTTCAAGACTGAAAAAATGTCACCCAATTCTGTTGTTTATAAACAGTCGTTACATATTTCATCACCTTTACTGAGTTTTACAGAAAGCTGATGAATGTTCCTTAAGAATGGGGAAATATGCAGGTAAATTTCTATGTGCTTATTCTTCCTGCTGTTAGGGCACTTTCAGAATTCCTTGCTATTACATTAATTATCCATAGCTCAAGCTGTTCAGACACATCCAAGTTACTTTTTCATGCACTTACAATGATTTTTCATTTTCCAAGGCAAACCTTTCCTCTCAAATTTTGCAACACGTTTTCTTTCTTAAACTATATCTTCTCTATCCAGTTCAATGCATGCCAACATTTTAATCTTACATCATTGTTTCTTGTATTTTTTGTTGTCAATTCAGATTTGCAGCATCTGCAGTATTTTATTTTCTGTAATATAATTTATTCTGTGATTTCATATCAATTTTCCACTTCATTTGTGACAAAAGCTTGTCAGTTAGGGGGGAAACATTCAAGTACCTCTTTCAAAATTTTATTTAAAGAAATATATGTTTACTTTCCCCAAGTCAGCTTAAATCATATGTCTGTATTTAAGTGGCCCTCCAAAGCAGCCACATTTAACTTTCTGAACATAGTCCTATGTCTATTCATTTATTTAAAGTAAATGTATTGAACAGCTGATGTGGTGTTGGTTGATGAAATAACTGTTTTCAAGCCACTATTTAAATTATGAGTGATACATTCAAAGGTATGAATGCCATTCAGATAACTGATGAAAATGTCTGAAGTTACTTTCATCCACTTCATAAAGTATTTCTCTCAAAAGTACATCTTCCAACAGCTTTTCATTAATACCTTCACTGAAATGGCTGAAGGTAGACCAAACCACTTCTAAATTGTACAGTTAATGAATAGGAACATAAGTACGAAGTAACTTGGATTGCTAAGAGCTTTGCCATGTGCTGTTGCAATCAGATAGATAGTGGCCATGATAGCCCATCATGCAGCCCTGAAGTAAGCCGTAAGTACAGTTGGCATTTTGGTCCGAAAGGTCGACTGTACTTTTTTTTTCCATAGATGCTGCCTGGCCTGTTGAGTTCCTCCAGTTTCTTGTGTGTGTTGTTCGGATTTCCAGCATCTGCAGATTTTCAAAACACAAACATGTGGAAACCTGCAGATGTTGAAAATTCAAGCAACACACACAAAATGCTGGTGGAATGCAGCAGGCCAGGCAGCATCTATAGGAAGAAGTACAGTCGACGTTTCAGGCCGAGTCCTGACGAAGGGTCTCGATCCGAAACGTCGACTGTACTGTACTGTACTGTACTGTACTGTAAATACTGCTAGGCCTGCTGCATTCCACCAGCATTTTGTATATGTTGTCTGCAGATTTTCTTGTTGAGAATGCTGAAAACTTGAAATAAAATTTGGAAATCCATAGCAAATGAAATGTTTCTGAATGAATTCTTTTACCATAATTATATATTTAAGACAGGACCTTTCATGGGCTTTTATGAAGTGGATTCTTAAACCCTGTTTCTCAGGTGTTTATTTATTACCTATCTAATTTTGGTTGAGACATTCTCTCAACCATTCAAATATTCATTTGTCTTATAAATGGCTTATGTGTGTTGCATTTAAAATTTTACCCAAATTATGCAGTATCTAACTGTAAGATACCAACAAATGGTCCAACAATAAAAGCTTATTGTGATCTGAATTGTAGATACATGCTTCTTTTAAAGGTGGCTTGTTTCAGGTTTCTGAAGGTACACCAAGTGGATCAGGTGAAATGAGACTGGAAACAAATCAGCAAGCAATTCATTTCACAGTGAGTGAGTCTGCTTCACTTGGCTCAATCACTGCAACTCACTGTCATGAAAAAATGTGAGGCAACAAATTTATGTTTCCTTACATAAGCGGACAGTCTTGCAAATTTCTGATTGAAAGAAGTGATTAAATTCCTGTTCCTTCTACCTTTTCAGGTAAATGTAATGTCATTTCAAGATGCGCTTTGAATATAAAAGTAATCAATTATTCACGGTTCCAGTCAAGGTCGATATCCCCACAAGTATCACTGAAGCAGTTTATCTTCTCAGTGATGCTAATGAGACGATGCCGGTCGCTGTGTTCATCACTACTTGGTGCTTCGTGGTGTAGAATGTGAGGTGCTATACAAATTAATTTCTTTAAAGCCAGGCAATTCCGAGCGTGTGAGGCGTTCATTATTGCTACAACAGTCTAATGAAATGTTTGATAATCTACTGAGATGACAACCGTCAATGTACTGATCTTGGGCCACCATATTGATGTGATCAAGATGAAGACACGCAGCACTGAACTTCTGCCCCAAATGAACAAATTTCACAATTATCTACTTAAGACGGGACCTTACATGGACTTTTAGGATGTGG
Source organism: Hypanus sabinus (assembly GCF_030144855.1). Lineage (NCBI taxonomy): Eukaryota > Metazoa > Chordata > Chondrichthyes > Myliobatiformes > Dasyatidae > Hypanus > Hypanus sabinus. The sequence goes on from NC_082707.1 coordinate 130,988,277, forward strand.
AGTCTTAAACCCTGTTTCTCAGGTGTTTGTTTATTACCTATCTAATTTTGGCTCAACCATACAAATATTCATTTGTCTTATAAAATGGCATGTGTGCTGCATTTAGAATTTTACCGAATTCATGCAGTATCAAACTGTAAGATGGATAATAGATAACAGATAACAATACGTCAGTTACAATACATCTGATTCAGAATGTGACCTCTAGTTTCTGGAAGCAACATCTAAACTGGAGTTTCACGTTACAACATTAACAGATGATGCCTTCTGAAGCGTTCTTATACAGTCTGGCTGGTGTCGCCAATACACAAAATGCATTTTAAATGATCAATGCATATGCATAATTTTATGTTTATTTCTTTAAAGTGACCTTTTGAGCCTTCTTGTAAAATTTGATAGAGCTGAAGCATGTTTTATGTGTGTTCCTTTTTAAATGACACTTACTGCTTCTGTTACTTTTAACATCTTTACCTATGATTCTCTGCTGGCTGTGTGTTGCTATGGCTGTTGCCAGGGTAACACAGCAAGGTATAGAATGAAAGCACTGCTAGATTAAGGGGCATGTGAGAAACTATGCTTAAAACAGACGGTCCAGAAAAAGGACATTCTGGGAAATTTTTATATACGGTTTTGAGGAGGTGGTGATGGGAAGTGGATGTAAATGTAAATAAATTTTCATTTTTCAATCAGTTACCGTTATAGGGCAATATAACAAATACATAAGGGAAACGTATGAGATTTATATGAAAGAGCGCAGCTCCTCAATTACAACTAAAATGTTGCATCAAATGTGAATATAAACAGAATAAGGTGACAAATTTGAGGAAAAACAAAATATGGTAATAGTTCACATAAAAGCCAGATGTGACTGGCACTGCCTCTATGGCAGACAAATAGCTTATCAGTAATGGAACTGCTGCTGGAATATTTGTCTCATTTCAAATGGTTGTAAGCTCAAATCCAAAATTTGAATTTGAATTCAAAAATTAACCTCCAATTCCTGTGTACTGTTGGGATTAGACCATATGACATAGGAGCAGAATTAGGCCATTCAGCCCATTGAGTCTGACCCCCCATTTCACCATGGCTGATCCCAGATCCCATTCGTCATACGTCTGCCCTCTCACCATATCCCTTGATGTTCCTCCAAATCAGGAATCTATCACCTTCCAACAGAGATGCACCATCTCTCAGCTGGGATGCTGAAAAATAACCCTGTCTCTCCTTCCTGGCAGATGGAAAAGGTACCAAGATGTTATTTTGAAAAAGAACTATTATCGATGTCTTGGCTGATATTTATTCTTTAATGCACAGCTCATTAAAAGATATCTAGTCATTATCACATTCTTTGAATTTGGAAATTAGTTGTCTTGTTTTCTACATTACAGAAGAGACCACATTTGAGAAGTTCTTCAATGACTGCAAACTAAACTGAAGCACCCTTGGTAAAGCACTGCCTTTACTGCGTTATGCAAATTTGCAGCGCAAAATTTGTCGAACTGTGGAAAGTCCTCTCTGTCATCTTTTATAGCCTCATGTAAATGCTGGCACACTAAAAACAAGAGAAAGATAAAGGCAAACTTACTACTAAAGATCAAATCTGAATGGGAAAATCTTTCATTATGATCCCTGCTCTAAGGTGTTATTTTTTAATTATAAAAGAAAACTTGTTAAAGGAGACAACTAGAGTTGGGAGGTTAAATAGTAACTTGCATTCCAACAGTCAATTGAGTTTATTGCAGCTGAGCACAAAGTCATTTCCTTCATGCATGAAAGAATGTGATCTAATGAGTTTAATGGGTCAAGCTGCTGCTAACAAGGTAGCCATTGAAAGAGTGCTCTTGGTTTGATGTACATTTTGACATACGTTATTTGGTTTTAATCATGACCCTGAATCTATACAGAAATACCAGCAGTTCCACGTGGTCAGTAACTATCCAGAAGTTCGGGGTTCTGAACTCTCTCGCAAAAGTGGATCTTCTCCATAACTGAGCCACAGGTTTCAAAGTTGTGATCTTTTGTTCGATTTCTTATATTCCAGTAGATGACTACCGAATTCCAGACTACATTAGGAAGCTTGTCCAACTGAACCTCGATCAGGATGGTGGGGAAGCGGGGGCTAGCAAGCCAATGCGCTGGGATGGGGAAGATTAGCTGCAAGGAAAGGATGCAATTTATAGTTAATTATTTTTTATGTAATCGTTTTGGTGTATTTAATTGAGTTCTGGTGTTCAAATGCACTATCTTAAGGAAAATAATTTTTTGGCAGTAAATCTTTGTAGTTTTTGAATAGAGACAAGAGAGGGCAGATCCTGGGTTACAGAATGAAAGTCAAAATGTTGGAAGAACTGATCAAGCAGCACGGGGAAGGACTTCTGATGATTTGGGGCAAGACCCTGTATCAGGACCAAGGGAATAATTCAAGTATGTAGCCTTTGTGGTTCCACTGATCACTGTCCACTTTCACCCTCCTCTTCCACCATCTGTTTTTCCTTGCCTGGTTCCACCTTTGGTCCACATGCTCCTGCCTCTCTATTCCATCCTGTGCCCCTCCATACCTGGCTCCTTCTGCCCTCATTCCCTACCTCTCCTTAGTCTACCTATGATCGACTGCCCCTTTTTTCTTACCATGCTCTCTCTCCTCTTTATACTCTCCCTCTTATTCCTCACATCTGATGCAGTATTGCAATCCAAAATTCTGTAACCCCTGCAGATACTTGTCAGGCCACTGAGTTCTTCCGGCAATTTGTTTTTGGCAGTGGATTTTGAGTGTTTGTGAATATTAGATATTCCGTTTTCATTGTGGGCCATGACAACTGTTCAGCCTGATAGCAATGTTTAACCAGCTGTCATGGTGATATCTGGTGGACGGACGTCACTGCTTATGACTGATGAGGCTTCTTACTGCACTAAGCCTGGGAGCAGGCTTACTGGGGCAGCTCATGCCAAGGCAGATGTTCCAGATAACAGCACGTGACTTGTCAACTTGTGCATTTCATTGCACAGTGGAAAATACATACACAATGCACACGCAAGCGTCAATCCACTTGAGTGTGAGTGTGAATGGAACATCATTATAGTACGTTCATACATTAAAACATTTTGGTGCTGTAAAAGCACAGGTTCTTGTGCCCAAATATGACCTGCAGATGTGCTTGTTCCAGTAAGCTATACGAGTTTTGTTTGCTTCATGTGTTTCAAACTGAACAATGGATTAATGCAGTGTTATTCAAAAGTCAAGTTTGCATATGTAATTTTCTATTTATAAATGCCCTCAATGATCGGACTAATGCAATGTTTGCTGTATAACTTCTTCTTGTAAATAGGCATCAGAGCTTGAAGGAAATGCAAGGAAACTTGCAAGAGATGTATGCAATTCCATTCCAGGAGATTTTTCATCTAGATCCAACTGCCTGAAAAAGAAAAGTATGGTTTTCTGTTTTATTACCATTCTCTACAGGCCATCCTATGCATGAAGCAAATCTAATGCTCAATGGATACTGCCTGATAAAACCCATCCCCACTTATCTGCACAGGTTCAGTGGTGTGTTGCTTTGCACAAATGGTGTGATGCTATATGTGGTTCCATGATGGATATTCACTGTCCAGGGCCAGGGGCTTTTTTTGTCAAGCTCAGCCTTCTAAACAGTAGCTATAAATTCCAGAGATCAAAGTCTTGTTTTCAAGTAAGCTATACTTCCAACCATAGTTCTTTGTTTAGTTTCTTGGGAGCCAGTCTTCAGCTCTTAATGTAAATGGCAAACAGTAATCAGTTTGAAGCTAAAAGGACAGCTTTACAAACAAGCACTGTCTATAGAACAGACTTGCTGTCCCATAACTCCTGGGCTTATTGCTCAAGAAGTGCAGTGTAAGACAATGGGGTATTTTAATTGGGCTTCCTTTAAATTAGACAACGATGGCTTAGTTGTTTAGTTCAGGAAAGCTTGCAGACTAGATTGATATTATCACATAGCACATCACATACGTAATCTGTTAATAGTGGAAGGTTTATGTACTCAAAAGAGTCAGCTTCACTGCATTAATTGTGGATACCTGGGATGTCTGTCTCCAGAAGCTTTTATACTGTTTGTGTAAAAAGGATATCTGAAAAAATATCACATGTATGTGAAGTCATCCAAGTGATAGAGAAGCACTATAAATGTAGAGAGCAGTCCAAGGTTTATTAGGAATGTTCAGAGGAACATCAAGAAGAATGAGAGAAACAGAGTGCAAACTAGAATCCATTCTTCTGCCTACGAGTTCTCTGAGAATATTCTCACTTCTGGTAAGACAGTGGTGTGGTTGAAGTGGCCTCTACATTAAACATGTTTTTTACAATTGCAAGTCACTGCTGGACATTAAGAACTTCAAGTACTGTGGATCTACTCCATCAGCAAGTTGCTCGCTGTCAGGGGAGCTGGGTTTTGTGTGTACCGTGTTGCTACAGAGAGGCATCGGTATCAGTGCGCAAAGTCGATGTATAGTCTAACAGCGAGTGATGCCTTAGTCATTTTCCTTCAATCGCAAGAGCCTGTTGGACATTGGTAACACAAAATGCTGCAAATCTGGTTCACTGGGTTATTGGTGGGACCAGCAGTGGGGAAGCTGTGAGGCCTTGGTTGTAGCATAGACTAGGCCTCATGCCGGGATGTTGCCTGTTGCAACTGTCCCAGATAGGTGATGCTGGAGGCAGTGTGCAGCGGTGTCCATACTGGCACTGGTATTGCCTTCTGGTGTTTGCTTGGTTGAAGACGAGCTGGATGCATTCTTCTGCAGAATGTTATGGGCTTGTTCTTGCTGGCAACATTCATGGACTTAGTGCTTTGGGCTATATTATATCTTTTGTGTACTGCTTCTTATATGTACTGTATATGCTTTGTGCTGTGTATGACTATTGGCATTGTGTTTTGCAGCTTAACCCCGGAGTAACATTGCTTTACTTGGCTGTATGCATGGGTATTCATGTATGGCTGAATAACAATTAAACTTGAACTTAAATTTGTGACTATGACCTTTTAGCTTGTAGGAAATTTACCTCTGTTTTGGAAATTCATTGTGTTTTAGAAATTGTTTGCAATTTGGAATTCCTTTATAAGATAGAAATCCTCTGTGAGTTTCAAACGTGTTTCAAGAATGTTGTTGGATTTAAACATGCATCACTGAAAGTAAATGAACTGTGTTTTAAACTACTTTGATAGCTGGAAGTACCTCCCACTTGGTAGGAAGGGAGCACCCTCCGCTCAAATAGTGGGTATTGGCAACTAACCTTGTCGTGGAGAATAAACATAGGAGTGAACTAGCTTCTGGTGAGTAGGTAGCTACAGGATAACATGCTTCAGTGAGGATATCCGTAGCAATTTATATTGGATACAGCCTAAGTTTAGAACTTTGCATTCAGCAAAGCCAACTCCATCACAGTGATTTGGGCTTGTGTCCTGGTACATGATGTGAATCCTTAAATTTGATCTTAGTTCCCTGAGTGTACAGCTCAGAGAGAAGGCAAGATCCTTTTTGTGCCAACGTAGTCTTCATCTAATTACAATCAAATTATCAAAAGCCTCTGCTGCAAACCTGTAATAGATGTAATGATGAAATTTTATACAGAAACCTGTGAGTGTAGAAACACTTCCAGCTGATAGGCAGCAATGCAAAAAGGTATCTCACTGCTCCTCATTTACGACCATTTCAAGTACAATATACAAGTCATTTTCAATGGCAGGACTGTTCACTCTTCATGGGAGAAATTGGCTCCTCTTGCCTTGCTTAAGTTGTCAAGATTCTCAGGCCCGAGTTTTGCAGTGCTTTCATTAGACCTGACTTCACTGGCCACTAGCTTCTGTCTCAATGTGTGTCTCTACCCTGAGTAAGACAATCTTCAACAACATCTCTTCAGCTGCATCAGTGAACCTGGAGGGCTCCCTCAGCTGCCAGCTTGGATGAAAATTTTTCTCTACTTAGTTTGTGATGGTTATCTTCTTGAAGGCACTGTATATCAATATGGCATCTTTAACACAGAAGTTTTCAAAGAGAACTCACAATCAAACAAACCTATGCTCAGCCAATTGGTTGGAGAGCATCAGCCTAAAATGTTAACTGTTTTTTCTCATTTATCTGTTGAGATAAACCCAGAACAGGTGAATAGTTCTGGCATTTTGTGCTTTTACTTCAGGTTTTAAAACCTTATATTGGTTTTTATATTTTCACCTATGAAATGTTAGGAAGAGTAGCCAAAAAGCTTCATCAAAGATGTGTACTTTAAATAGGATGCTAGAGGACAAATTAGAAAATCAGGTGGATTGAATGCAGGTCTTCAGATAGCAAGGAAGGCTAAAAGGTGGAGGAGATGATGCACAGAAAAACAAGCTCGGAGGAATGAAGAGCTTTTCAAATTTTTTTGGATTTTATTGTTTTCACAAAACAATCTCTTTTACAATAGAGAAACCAAATGAAAATTGTGTAACTGCTTTAGTTAGTCCTCAAGGACAAACATAGATGTCAATCACCTGTCACTTTAATTCTCTGTCCCATTTGGTCTCTGACCTCTGTCATCGACCTCCTAATCTGTTGCAACAATACCCAGTGGAATCTCAAGGTACAGCACCTGACCCTCCACCTGTGCATTTTGCAGCCTTCTGGACTCAGCACAAATTCAACCATTTTATATAATAATGTAACCAGTTCCCAAATCATCCAATAAACTTTAGAGAGCAAAGCACATGAGAATGAAGAAAATGTCAAGAGAAATAATATGAAAAGGCAAGTAAGTGGCGATTGCTGAAGAGGCAGTTCTTATGTATTAAAAATGTGCCTGCTGACAGCTACAAAATTAATTAAGAATAATTTTCCCCCGACATTTTACTTCTGATTTTCTTCATAATATCACCAAGTTACAACCTACTGAGCTGTTCAGGGGAACACTAATTATTTGCAAGGCTGAAAGCTTGTTGCTGCTTTCTATGGGGAGGGAGATGTGTTTGCACAATATAATCTTGCAAAGTCCCTGTCACCCTCACCTAATTTTCCAGAAGTTTCAGTTGCATTTACAATGCAGAAGATAATCCAAGGAATGAGATGAGGGATTGACATACTCCCAAAGGAGCTGTCACAAAAACTCCCTCTTATCAGGGCAATGCATTAATTAATTTTCAGCTGGCAAAGCTGCTGGTTCAGCACGAGTTTGTCACACACAATAGCTGTATTGTACACGCTCCGTAGATCAAGTTTGGTGAAGAACTGGGCCCCATCGAGTGCTTCCAGTACACTTTACGTCAAAGGGATAGGAGAGGCATTCATAATGGTGATTTTAAGTCCATGGTACTCATTCAGGAATGGAGAACCCCATCTTTCTTTTTGACAGAGAAGAATCCTGCACTGGCTGGGGACTGAGATGGCTAGATAAGCCGTGCCATGGCGCTCGATAATGTAGTCATCCGTGGCTTGGGTCCCATGAGGGGACAGGGAGAACAGATGACCTTAGGAAGGGGTAGTGCCCGGGAGGAGGTCGATTGCACAGTTATGTGGTCTGTGAGGCAGCAAGGTGGTAGTTTCCCTTTTACTGAGTCGTGGTATTCCTGTGGGAGTTTGGTGAGGCCGAGAGTTTCCTATATCTCCATGGATTTGTGGGGTAAAGTCAACTGAAATTGCAGGTTGGGGGTTTAGCAGGTGGGTCCAAAACTCAGCAGTGAACTGGATGGCCGTGATGGCGAACTGCTGAGAGATAGGTTTGGTAGGGAGTCCAAACTGCACGCACACTGTCCAATCCAGAAAGGTACCTGCTGTGCCAGAATCCACCAGAGCCTCCTGTGTACACAGAGCCGCTGAGATTCGGAGGAAGACTGAGAGGGTGAGTCGGGCTATGTTCCTGGAACGAGAGGCTGGTTGAGCTTACCAGATAGAAGGCCCCATGTCTCTATCTGGTGATGCCATTTCCCCAGACACAGTGGGCATTTGATAGGTGGGTGATGGGTGGTTCCACAGTAAGCGCACAAGTTGTTGCTCACGCTCCGCGGGAGTTCAGGGAGCTTTCCCTATACGCACGTGTTCCAGAGACATCACACGTGCTCCTGCAGTCCGAGATGGTTCTGGGAACAGAACTGGTGTCCTGGCTGATGATCTGAAGGCTCGTTCCAGAAGACACTTGTCAATTCGGAAGGACAGAACAATCAGCCTTTTGAGGTCAGTAGGCATCTCCCGGGTAGACAGCTCGTCTTTCTAGAACTCCAAGAGATGGTAGTGGACCAGCAGAGTGTCTGCACTCCAGTTGCTGATGATCTGCAGGGCTGTTCCATAAGGTGCTTCTCAATTTGGAGGGCCAGAGTGATGAGGCTTTCAAGGTCAGTGGCCACCTCCCATGTAGCCCTGACACAGGAGAAGTATCCAGTTCGTTGCCCACCTTTCACTTCCCAGAGGGTCAGAAACCCCAGTGAATTCCTCATATTTATTGCAAACGGTACTTTATTCTGCCAGTTGACAGAAGTCCAAGTGTAGTGCTCATCCAGACAGGACAGAGATGACAAAAGCAATTTTGGCCCAGTCTATAAAATACAGAGATGGTTGGAACTCGAAGTGTGAAACACACTGGGACAGGAAGTTGCAGCATTGGGCTGGGAATGTGTTCACGTATTTGGGCACTGAAATCTAGAGCTCAAATGGAGAAGGTTGACTGTTGTGGGATTGCTGAGACACAGAGTTGGTTAAGAGTGGTGAACATTTGGTCAGTGGTTTACTGCTGCTACAGGATCATGTGCTCCTGTCAACAGGCAACTTCCTATAGGTGAGTATACTCTTTTGGGCCAATCATTGATTTACTCATCCTGTCAGGAATTGTACAGGAGGCTTGACCTAAAAGCAGAACAGTGAAAATGATTTAGCAGTAAACAATTCTTCACACATGAAAAGCAAAAACGACAGGCCATATGGGGCCACAAAAGAGGCCAGGTACTGAATACAACAAGGCAACTTGGTGTCTGAAAGCTAAGAGTAAGAGGTTGACACTGACTAGTTTGATGGGTGAACAACTGACTGTGAATGACAGATGGGTTTAAATAGGCTGCAGGAGATGAGCTGGAAACGAGTTGCAGGTGACTCCTGTTAGCTGTGTGGATACTGGGGGATGACTGACTGTCACTAAACTCATTGATAATTGTTCAGGTTACAAAATTGTTAAAGCTCGACCTGAATTGGCTTGGCTGTAGTGAAGCCTCCATCTACAAACCCTCCTTGTCATATACCACTTATGTAGCACTGTGTAGCACTGCTGAGTAAACTCTCTGCTTCAGTATTCTTAATGCTGACAATCTCATGCAGACTCTGATTTTATTCTTAGTTCCTGCTTCCCACTTGCACCACATTCTGCTCATGGATATTCCAGACAGACAGACTGTCTGTAATCTCCTTACAGACAGTGCCGGAATTGAACTCTGAACTCTGGTTCTGTAGAAGCATTTTGCTAACTGTTACGCTAGCCTGGCATATTTATTACATATATAATGTGATTAATACCATTAATTGATACCATACCAATTACTTCTCCTTAGCTCGAAGCGGGAGCGGGAGAGACAGGTGTATAAAAGGGCCCAAAGAATTATTAGGGACCTGAATCACCCCAACCACAAACTGTTCCAGCTGCTACTATCTGGGAAGTCTGGGATCCAGCTGCACAAGGCAGGGTGAAGTCCGAGGTCTCTGTGCTTCCTGTCATGCCCGGTGGGAATGATGGTGTTGAATGCTGAACTGTAGTCCAAGAACAGCACTCTCACATCAGCATCCCTCTTTCTCCAGGTGTGTAAGGACGGTGTGCAGAGCTGTGGCTATTGCGTCATCTGTTGATCGGATGTGTTGGTAGGCGAATTGTAGGGGGTCCAGTGTGGATGGTAGCAAGCTGCAGATGGCAGTCCTTGACCAGCATCTCAAAGCATTTGCTTATTACTGAAGTGAGTGCAACAGGATGCCAGTCGTTCATGCATGTTACAGGGATAATGGTGGATGTTTTGAAGCAGGAGGGGACTCTACATTGGGAGATGAAGAGACAGGTGTCTAAAAAGGGTCAGAGAGATCAATGGGGGCCCGAGTCACCCTAACCACAAACTGTTCCAGCTGCTACCATCTGGGAAACAGTACCGCAGCATAAAAGCCAAGACCAACAGCCTCCAGGACAGCTTCTTCCACCAGGACAGCAGACTGATTTACTCATGGTGCTACAGCTGTATTTCCATGTTATTTTGACTGTCCTGTTGTACATACTACTTATTACAAATTACTATAAATTGTACATTGCACAGTCAGACGGAGACGTGATGTAAAGATTTTTACTCCTCGTGTACATAAAGAATGTAAGAAATAAAGTCAATTCAAGATAAGCCATGAATTGCTATAGTATGTATTTGATAAATGCCAAGATGATAAATAATAGAACAGATAATTGCAGGAGAGAGCCAAAGCATGTAAAATTGATTTGTTAATGATTTTCTTTATCTTCAGTGTTATAACCTCCATTGATTCCCAGCACAGGTTCATTTATGAGATTGCAGCTTATATTAGCCACTTTAGACATGCTAGATTTAAAATTGTGCTGCTCATAGTAAAAACATATGTGTTCTGCAACAGATTTAACTAACAAAATGAATCAGAAGGATGCATTTTTATCTTCTCCATAATGTTACCTGCCAACGTTATGAAACACAGATGGGCTGCATAAACATCGGCTATCAGCTGGTCAAAGTCTTCTTTCTGCTTTGATACTGTTTTATTTGTTCAGTATAGAAGCTGTAGATCATTTACAGGAATCCATGTTCTCCACTGCCTCAACCAAGAGGACATTGTCCACGTAGGAGCCTTGATACTGAGCTCTAGCAACCATTTTATGGCATCCATCTCCAGATCCACATACAGGGTGATCAGACATTCATCAAAATTGGGGAACTGAATCAAGCAGATTGGGCCAGATGAATGATTCACAGCTGCTTCTTTTCATATCTGTTCGATTCAAAGCTCTGTGAATAAAAACTCAGCTGCCACATACCTTTAAGGAATTTAGAATTCAAATGGAGCTGTAAACATGCAAATAGGGAGAGTGCTTTTTGGATGTGAGCACCAATGGCAAGGTCAACATTTATGGATCATCCTTAAAGGACATGGCCAGGCTGGCATATTCCAGGCTCTAGGAGCCCTTGCTCTGGAACATACTGAAACTTGAAGCAACAATACAAAGGACTACAATCTTTAGGTCTTGAGATAGTGAGGACCTGGATCCTGTGTAACAGCCTTGCAAACCCTTGAAGGGCATATTGTCCACAGACTACTGAGTGATTTGTGCATGGGATTATTAACTGGAAGGGACTACTAATGCATAGACTTAATTACACTAAGAATGTAAAGGACACTGTGTACTACATTGTATTTTTGTATATATTTGTATGAATAAAATTTCTTTTTGAAGTGACTTAAAGATTCTGCTCAAAATGGGACATACTGTTAAATAGAGGCTTAACAATGAATTGTTAGGTATCAAAGATGGAAAACACATCTGTGAGTATAACATATAGCTCTTGATTATTTCAGGCATTTTGCCAAGATCTATTTAATGTTGAATAATGTAGCACTGGGGTTTTGTCAACAGCCTGCAAGTCATTGCTAATACCACAGGCTATCGAATATTTAGGTCACTTCACAAGCACTGTATTTTGGAGGTAATTTTAGCAGGTACACACTGCAATTGCAGAATCCTGAAGAAGGGCCTCAGCTGGACCATTGATTGTTTATTCATTTCCATAGATGCTGCCTGAACTTCTGAGTTCCTCCAGTATTTTGTGTGTGACTCATTGCAATGATTGTATACATATCAAACCCTCCTTTTCAAACAAGAGCAGGGATATAAATTAAGATTGACTGGATAACCTTGTTTGCAACTTACTGCTGTAGTCACTCTTGTTTTACAATAAACTGTTCCTTCCCTCATTCTTTCTATGGCTTAACAAACTTATTTTCTCTCATTCTTAATTCTGATCGTGATGACACCGAGCTTGCAAATTGCGAAGTTCTAAACTCAAAGGAAGTCCATAACCCTTATCCAATATAAATAGTCACAGGTACCCTCCCTCACTAGAGGGAGGTTATGTTGCAGCGACCTACACTTCAAAGATTAGTTCACTTCCCTGTTTGTTCTCCACAGCCAGCTTAGCTACCAATACCAACTATTTGAATGGAAGGTTCCCCCCCTCCCTACCGAGGAGGAGATGCTTTCAGCTAAAAAAGTAGTTTAAAAACAGTTCATTTATTTTCAGTGATAAATGTTTAAATTCATACAACATTCCTAAAGCACATTTAAAACTCACAGAGGATATCTACCTTATAAAAGACTTCAAAATTACAAACACCAAGGATTTCCAAAACACAGGTACAATTCCTATAAGCTAAAAAAGACTATGAGTTGCAGATGAACAAATCACCCATCACAGAAATCAAAGGCAGAAGAATGGATTCTAGCTCACCCCATGTTTCTGTCCTTTCTCTTGATGTTCTTTAATTATTCCTAATCTAAGATTGACTGCTCTCTTACATTTGCACTGCTTTTCTTATACTTGGGTGACTTCACGCTCATGTGATATTTTTTCAGGCGCCTTTTCACACAGGTGGTTTAAAAGCTTCTAGGGACAGATATCACCAACAGTCACAATTAGTGATTTGAAGCTCTTGAGTATACATACCTCCCAACTATCAATAGATCAGATATCTGATTGTCTAACTGATCATATGAATCAGGTCTGCAAATTTCCTTGAAAAAATAACTTAGCCAATGTTGTCTGGTTCAGGAGAAGCCCAAATAACATAAAACCATTGTCTTACACCGCATTGTGCAGATAGCCTCACACTGTGGGTCAGAAATTATTCTTTATAGACAGAGCTGTTTGCAAAGCTGTGCTTTTAACTTCAGACTTATTATTCCTTGCAATTCACGTTAAGAACTGAAGGCTGGTTCCATTCATGACAAGAAGCGAAACAAGGAATACTGGTTGGAAGTTTAACTTAGTCAAAAAGACCCTTTGATCTCCAGAAGCTCACAGCTGCAGTGTTTAGGAATCTGAGCTTGAAGAAAAGGAGAGGCCGTCTGGCCTTGGACGGTGAAGATCCATCACATGCTGATGGTTCTTTGGTCTGAAACATTAACTCCATTTTTCTTTCCACAGAGCAGGCCTAACTGGCTGAGTATTTCCAGCATTTTCTGTATGTAATTTAGGATCAAGGATGTATAGTTCATAACTAAATATAACTAAAATCTTTCTGATCCATGAGAAAATCTGTAGATATTGGAAATCCTAAACAATGAACACAGAATGCAGGAGGAACTCAGCAGGCCAGGCAACATCGATGGAAAACAATAAACTGCCAACGTTTAGAGTTGAGACCCTTCATCAGCACTGGAAAGGAAAGGGAGAAATCAAAATAAAAAAAAGTGGGCGGTTGGGGGGAAGAAAGACAAGATGGCAGGTGATAGGTGAAATCAGGAGAGGGGGAGGAGATGAAGTAAAGAGCTGTGAAATTGATTGTAAAAGGGATAAAGGACTGGAGAAGGGGAATCTGATTGGAGAGGACAGAAGCCCATGGAAGGAAGAGAAGGGGAAGGAGCGCCAGAGGGCGGTGATGGGCAGGTAAGAAGAGAAAGGGTAAGAGGGAAACAAGAATGGGGAATGGTGAGGGAGGGGCAATTGACAGAAGTTCGAGAAATCAACGTTCATGCCATCAGGTTGAGAGGCTACTCGGATGGAACTTAAGGTTTTGCTCCTCCAGCCTCATTGTGGCAGCAGAGGCACCCATGGACTAATACATCTGAACGGGAATGGGAAGAAGAATTGAAATGGATGGCCACCAAATAATCCCGCTTTTTGTGGCAGACAAAGTGAAGGTGCTCAGTGAGGCAGTCTCCTGATCTACGTCGGGTTTCAGCAATATACAGGAGGCCACACCGGGAGCACCAGGTGCAGTCGATGACCCCAACAAATTCACAGGTGAAGTGTCACCTCACTTGGAAAGACTGCTTGGAGACCTGAATGGCAGTGAAGGAGGTGTAGGGACAAGTGTGCCATTTGTTCTGCTTGCATGGATAAGTACCAGGAGGGAGATCAGTGGGAGGGACGAGTGATCAAGTGAGTCGCACAGGGAGCGATCCTTGCAGAAAACAAAGTGGGGGGAGGGAGGGAAAGGTGTTTGTGCTGATGGATTCCCGTTGGAGACGGCAGGAGGTATGGTGAAATATGTGCTGGGCAAGGAGGCTAATGGCGTGGTAGGTGAGGATAAGAGGAACCTTTTGCTGGTATTGCGGTGTGAGGGCAGACGTGCGCAAAATGGAATAGATGTGAGTGAGGGCAGCATTAACGTTGGAGGAAGGGTAACCCCTTTCTTCGAAGAAGGAGGACATTGCTGATTCATTTTGTTGGTTAACTCTCCTGCACACATAACTAAAATGGTTCTGAGATATCCTGATAAAGAAAATAACAAAAGAAGTTTGAGATAAAATTAGAAAATGTTTTCAGCAGGTTAGGCAGTTGGAATTCTGTGGTTGAAGAAGGCAGCTCATTATCTGCTTCCCAACAGCAGTCAGATATGGACAACGAAAGCTGACCTTGTCAGCGACATCAAAATCCTCTCAATAACAAAATTACTTGTGGATAAAATGTTAACATTTCAGGGGGATGTGCTTTTCTCCTAAAATTCTGTCTTACTCTCATTAATTTAATCAGTAATTCTGCCTCACCTAGCAGCCTGATTGCAGACTTCCATTTAGCAAAGGTTGCTAGAACAAGTGTATCGATAATAATACTGTAGCTTGCTTATATGGTGTCAGATTTCATTCCATGTTCTGGATATATATGTGGACGCCGAATAATTTTATCCAGCGATGACACGCCAATAGGTCAGAACGTGCTGAGCCCAGTCACCACTCACACTGAATGCCCGCGGCCTCCGTCGGCACACATCTACCCCGTCAGGATGTATAGGGCAAATCCTTTTGGCTCACTGCACCTGAAATCAGGCCGTGAAGTCCCAAAGACAACTACGTCTCAGGCAACCGTGTACGGGCCTGACAACAAATTGTCCCTGGTGTCTCTTAACAGGAGCTAAAATTATAGAAATTTTTTTAAACTGCTGTTAAATATCTCTAACATTCAGAGACACTTCATTACTATCAAATTTGATATAAAATAGATAGAGTTTAACAAACCAAAGCACATTTAACATTTCATAGCTGAGAATCTTCAAGAGACACATAAAATATTGGATTATGTATCTATTGTGACCTAAGGATCTGAAAAGCGATATCTGGAGCCCACCAGCAAAGCAATAGCATCTGTCAGTCACCAAGTCTTGGAGCTATATGAGTCCATACAAGTTTGCAACTTACTTCTGATCAATTGATTAACACACCCTTCAGAAGCGTGTATCACAGACAAGCAGATTTGAGACAGGGGAATTAATATTAGGTAAAGTGGGGTGTATGGGGTGTCTAGAGAGGGGTAGCATTTCTGGTGGGGGGGGGTCTGCGTGCCCTTTCTCAGGGCAGCTCATCCACCTTTGGTCCCCACCTGGCGCTCAGCTCTCACCTGTGTCTCCGAGCAGCTATAGCACGTTCAGCGGCTATACCCCGGTAAAACGTCTCGGCAGATGGGCCAAACCAGATAAGGGTGTCCGATGGGTCTTCGACCCTCGGTGAGGTAGGGGCTCTGCCTATCCCAGTGTGTGAAGTCTGGCCCTGGCAGATTGACAGGAGGAGACCGGTTAATGGTCCAACGGTCAAGAAGGCAGGCCAGCAGGCGTTGGTGGAGCACGAAGAGCACGACAAAACACGTAGATGTCCTGGTCGTCCACCGCAAGAGGTGGTGATCTCTTTAAAATCGCCTGGCAGAAGACAAAGGCAAACCACTGCTGTAACCTGCCACAAACGTGATTTCCTGATATGTCAGAGCGGTGTGGAGGGAAATCGCCCACCATCTGGAAACTCCAGATCTGACCTACGATGGAGTGGTAATGGTCATGGCCTTGAAAGACTGCTTTGCGTCAGTTTTCATGGAGTAGGATATGTTTAACGTTCAACAGAGAGATGTGGCGGGAGGTGAGGAAGTTGATACAATCGTTATCACTAAAGAGGTGGTGATGAGCAAAGTAGTGGGCTGAAAGGTAGACAAGTCCCCTGGTCCTGATGGGATGCATCCCGGGTATTGAGAGAAAAAGTGTAAGTTC
The DNA here is from genome assembly GCF_030144855.1 of Hypanus sabinus. Taxonomy (NCBI): domain Eukaryota; kingdom Metazoa; phylum Chordata; class Chondrichthyes; order Myliobatiformes; family Dasyatidae; genus Hypanus; species Hypanus sabinus. The sequence goes on from NC_082707.1 coordinate 131,004,510, forward strand.
TAGCAGATGCGTTTCAGATTCACGATGCCATGGTAGTGTAGCGGTCAGCGTGATGCCATTACAGCTCGGGGCCTGGGAGTTTGGAGTTCAATCCCAGCATCCTCTGTAAGGAGTTTGTTTGTCCTCCACGTGGAATCTGTGGGCTTTCTCAGAGTACTGGGTTTCTTCCAACAGTCCAAAGATACACCAGTTAGGCTAATTAATCATTGTAAATTGTCCCGATTGGGTTAGGTTTAAATCACGGTTGCTGGCCGGCATGGTACAAAAGGCTGTTGGATCCTATTCCATGCTGTATCTCAAAATAAAACCTTGAGGCTATGTCCCCCAGTTCTCGTCTCTCTTACAAGTGGAAACCATTTTCCTGTCTCAATCTCATCTATCCCTTTCATAACGTTTCTATAAGATCCTCTCTCATTCTTCAGGATATGGATTTAGGATGGTGATGAGGAGAAACTACTTTTCCAGTGTAGGAGAATCTAAAACTAGACAGCATTGGTTTAAGATAAAAGCAGGAAGATTCAAAGAAAATTTGAGGGACAAGGTTTTCTACACAGAAGATGGTGGGCATGTGGAATGGGCTGCCAGGGAAGATGGTAGAGGCAAGCATAACTATTACATTTAAAAGACACTGGGACGGGTACAGGGTTCAGAAGGATTGGTTTAGATAGGCATCCTGGTCATACAGACAAGTTGGAACAAACAACCTGTTTCCATGCTGTACAACACTGTGAATCTATCAACTGAGTCTGAGTAATTCCAGCCTCTTTTTAGTCCATGGTGAAACCAATCCAAAACCTGGCAGTTTAACCAAAGAGACCACAATGTGAATGTTCTAGGAACCAGAAAGACTAAGCTCGTCTGAAAGTGCAGTACATCAAAAATACTTCACTTAATTAGCAACTGAGACTGAGTATGAAAGTCTCCAGGGTAAGACATGTACACACAGCTCCAATACTTCACAAGCAAGCCTCTGAACTCTGAAACAACGCTGACCCATTTCCTCCCAAAATATCACCATGGAAGGGACTGGTACATGAAAACTGTGAGGTAAGTATTACTCCCACTATTATTTTGAAAAAGTGATTAAATTATTAGTCAGATTAAAATAATAGACCGTTGTCTTCCAAAATGCTTCAACTCAAGGCTCAACCCCAAGCCTATAAGACAGGCTATAATTCCAAAATAACACATGTGAAAATTGTGAATGGGGGAAATTGTGAAAAGTTTTTCCAAGATGATTGTGTATAAGATGATGAGAGGCATTAATCATGTGGATAGTCAGAGGCTTTTTCCCAGGGCTGAAATGGTTGCCACAAGAGGACACAGGTTTAAGGTGCTGTGGAGTAGGTACAGAGGAGATGTCACGGGTAAGGTTTTTACTCAGAGAGTGGTGAGTGCGTGAAATGGGCTGCCGGCAATGGTGGTGGAGGTGGATATGATAGGGTATTTTAAGAGACTTATGGATAGATACATGGAGCTCAGAAAAATAGATGGTTATGGGTAAGCCTAGTAATTTCTAAGGTTCAGCACAACTTTGTGGGCTGAAAGGCCTGTATTGTGCTGTAGGTTGTCTATGTTTCTATGTATATAGAATTTGGTGGTAAGGAACATAGCAATTGTACATTTAGCCCCTCAAACCTGCTACACCATTCAGTCAGATCAAAGATCACCTAACATCATTGTATTCCTTAATACTTTTAGTTAATAATAAAATATCAAATTATCCATTGGATTTAATTCAATTACAAGACAACATAGATTATAATCAGTTGTGAATAAACAGCAGTGTAAACTTCTAGTAGTATTATTTTAAAGAAGTTCACAAAAAAAATAAGGCTGAAATTATTAGAAAATTAGCACACAAGTATCTTAAATGTGTTAATAATTTGATTGCAATTTTGTTTTTCTAATTTGTCTTGGAAATTTATTATTATTCTTTAAGACAGATTCAGCAAACCTTACTATGAATGACAACTTTGCCTAACGGTGAAGAATATTTTTGTAATGTTCATGTCTCTAGGGAGAGGTTGATTGACAGCTCCTTAGCCACACATAGAGATATTTGCAACGTTCTGTCACTTCAGCAGGAGGCTGATAAGAGACTTAATCAAATGTAGAAAATTATGAGAGACACAGAAAGTAAATAGGAAAGAAACAAGGAGATGGGCAAAAACCGGGGGACAGCAATTTAAAACAGGATTCAAGGGCAGATGAAGGAAATACTTTTCACTCTGGGTGCAGAGGCAGAAGCTCTCATATATGCCTCATTGGTACAGCTGCTGCTTAACAGTTCTAGCGACCCAGGCTCAATCCTGACTTCAGTTTCTGTCTGTGGAGAGTTCGCACCTTCACCATGCCCGTGTTGATTTTTTTCCCAATTGTTCTGGTTTCCTCCAACATCCTAAACATGTGCTGATTGATTGGCCACTTTCGATGCTCCTGGTGTGCGGGTGAGCTGTAGAGTTTGGGGCAGTCGAGAGGGGAATGAAGGAAGAGTAAAGTGGGATTAGTGTGAATGGGTGCTTGATGATCAGGGTAGATTCTGTGTGCAAAAAGCACCATTTCTAAACTGAATAACTCCTGAATTGTCTCAACTGAAAGTAGTTGCATGTGAACCTGAAGAGCCAAGATCTGTCTGGAAGGCAGGATTTAATTGGGTAGATCTTTTCCAATCAATATCAACATAAATAACTAAGTACTCTTCTTCTGAGTTGTGCAGTCTTTATGATTTCAATAAGTCAGCAGTATTTACTTGATGCACCATCAATAACTCACTCTGAGACGTAAGGCGAGATATCGGCTTTTATTGACTGAAGAAGGAACCAGCAGTGAGTGACCATCATACTACATCCTGGAGACTGCGAGGCTGGATCCAGGCTCTGATCGCCTTTATACAGGGGTCTGTGGGAGGAGCCACAGGAGCAGTCAGAAGGGGGCATGTCCAGACAGGCACATAGTTCACCACATTCACCCCACCTTTGTTTGAAAGAGTCCCCATGTGGCGAAGTTTCTTACAGGTCAAGTCTATCAGGTGGTCAAATCTGTCGCTGCGATCTACGTAGCACCGACTGTGATTGCACCGATGCCAGCAACATTGGAGATTGCACAGGAGACGGAGGTTGTGCTGGTTCCAGCACATGTATGTGCGAGGCACCTGGTATACATGTGTCATGAGGAGTCTATGTAGGGCGTGGTGAGCGTGGTGTCACCTCGGGTACAGGGTTCATAGTTACCGGAGAGTGTTCAGGGTAGTGGTCTGCTGCACCTGCGGGCGCCAGGTCGCGGATGGAGGCCGTGTCCTCCTGCCCATCAGGTAAGACCACATAAGCATACTGGGGGGTTCGCATGCAGAAGGTGAACCCTCTCGACCAGCGGGGAGTATTTATTGCTCCTCACATGTTTCCGGAGCAGCACTGGCCCCGGGGACATCAGCCAAACTGGTAGAGTGACAGACTTCCTGGGAAAAGAGAATAGGAGTTCGTGGGGGGGGGGGGGTGGGGCCACCATCCGACCACCTGGGCCCTCCAAGGGCTTGTGCTTGGCTCAATGATCCCCTCCCTGAGCAGCCGCTGCACCTCTGACTGTATGAAGGCCCTGTCCCCCGCACTGTACCTCCTGCTTTTAGTCGCCACCGGTTTACAGTCGGGGTCAGGTTGGCGAACAGCGGTGGGGGAGGGACCTGGAGAGTGGAGAGACTGCAAGTAGTGTCGGTAGCGCAGCTGTCGTGTTGGATGGGATGTGTGTGTTGCTGTGTGTGTGTGGTCAGTGGTGATGAAGTCCCACAGAACTGAGGATTCCTGACAGTGAGTGGTGGGAGGGGCCCGTCGTATACCATAGTCACACTTTCGAGATGGCTCTGGAAGTCCAGCCCCAATAGCACAGGTGCGCACAGATTAGGCATGACCAGTAGCACAAAATTCCGATATTCTGTGCCTTGCACCACCAAAGTCACTACACAACCCGCCCGGATGTCTGTGGAATGCGACCCAGAAACCAAATGGATCGTCTGACTAACTGGCCGTGTTGCAAGTCCGCAGCGTTGCACTGTGTCCGGGTGAATGAAACTCTTAGTGCTGCCCATGTCAAACAGGCATCTAGTCCTGTGCCCCTCCACCAGGATGTCCATCATTGACCTTGCAAGCTGGTGTGGGGCGCTTTGGTCGAGGGTTACAGTGGCCAGAGTTGAGCCATCAGGGTACCCGGTAAGCAGCGGAGGGTCGGGGGTGGGGCATGCTGACGCCGACAAAGATGGCCGCCCACATCCAGGCATTCAAGATGGCTGCCCCCACGTCTCACTCGCAGCGCTGCATGCCGCTCGCAGTTTAGACTTACAGACCTTGGCGAAATGGCCCTGCTTTCTGCAGCTGGAGCAGGTCGTTTCTCGTGCTGGACAGCGTTGTCGAGAGTGCTTTTTGTGGCCACAAAAATAACAAAGCACGGGCTTCTGACGGGCTGCCACCGTGGTCGGGTTCGGGGAGCTCGTGGAATCGCGACTGGCAGCGGCGATTTCGCTCGCGGGAGCCGGTAGTGGCGGGGTCTGAGACATCCACGGAACTGGCGGGGAATCGCGCGACTGGACAGCGTCGGCGTAGTGCAGCGCAGCTTCCAGAGCGTTGGCCATCTCGATCGCTGAGCGTAAGGTAAGGTCGGAGTGTTCCAGCAGTCGCTGGCGCATGTACACTGACCTCAGTCCCGTCACAAAGGCGTCTCGTACTAGCAGCTCCGCATGTTGTTCTGCCGTGAGCGTCTTGCAGTCACAAGCTCGGACGAGTGTCTGTAGTGCTCAGAGAAACTCGGCGCTCGATTCTCCAGGCCGCTGTCGCCGGGCAGCTAAACGATGTCTTGCGTAGACGGTGTTCACCAGCCGCAGGTACTGTCTTTTGAGGGCGTCCAGTGCCCTTTCATAGGTCGGCAGGTCCCGGATAAGGGAATAAACTTTTGGGGTGACCCTCAAGAGGAGAATTCTGTACATAATGGCAGGGTCAGTCGCACGAAGCTCCGCCAAGTATGATTGGAAGCATGCAAGCCAGAGTTCAAAAGCGAGAGCTGCGTCAGGGTCTTGAGGGTCCAAATCCAACCTTTCCGGACGTAAAACGGTTTCCATGTTTTAAAACTTTCAGTCAATAAAATTGATGCACCATCAATAACTCACTCTGAGACGTAAGGCGAGATATCGGCTTTTATTGACTGAAGAAGGAACCAGCAGTGAGTGACCATCATACTATGTCCTGGAGACTGAGGCAGAGGATTAGACCTGAATCGCCTTTATACAGGGGCCTGTGGGAGGAGCCACAGGAGCAGTCAGAAGGGGGCGTGTCCAGACAGGCACATAGTTCACCACATCACTCCCTCACAGGAAGCATCCCAAGCAATAAGACAGAGGCCAACATGCAATACAACAAATTAAACAAAGTTCAATATATCAGGTTTTTCTACTGAATCCACAGATCTTGAGGCCACATTTCAGCAACTTTCTGGTATCAGTTAAATCTCTGGTTTTCATCTTTGTAAGGGCAGAGAGCAATTGGCTGTTTACCTAACCATCAACACTCAAACCCTATGAATTTTCATGAGGTTTGTAGGATCACGGTGGGGAGCATTTTTGCTAATCTCAAAACTTGTAATTTGAAGATAATTAGTTACATATTGTTGGTTATGCCACTGGCATTTAGGGCAGCAGTGAAGGTCCTCCAACTCTGAATGTATAGGAGGAGTTTTCATTGCTGTTTCAGTAACAATAGTTTTCAGTCAGAAACCTCTGACTGAGCTGAACCCTCGAACCTGGAGGACCGGTGGACCGCTCTTAGTCTGGCCTCTAGTCTTTAGCTTGTTCGACATGGGTGACCCAGCCAAAGCCAAAGCACAAGGCCCTGACTCCAGCCAGTATACTGTGGCGCTCTGGGTCCTTGAGGCACGCAAGCCTCCAAACGCTCCGACAAGGTTGTGGTCCTCTTGGCGGTGAAGGTAGTTACTTAATGATTATTCTAATTTCCTTGTATGGATTTTACTGCTTGATGAGCGGCACATGTCAGAGTTTCGATTGCACAGAATGAGAGGAAGGATAGATGGAAGCAAGGCTTGAATGGCATTGTTGATTGTGATGAGGATGTGTAGTTAGAAAAAACATTAAAATGCTTGTGCTATCCATCTCCACACAACACACACAGAAAAATATTATTTTGCTTGGTTTCCAGAATCTAAATTAGACATTTCTAGTCATCAGCCATTGAAAGAAATCTGCCCCATCCAACAGCAAACCATCTGGTCATACTGGAGTCATGGGGAAAATGGCATCAATTTTTATTCTTCTTCTTTGTCCTTTTGAAATGGGCATCATCCAAATCAATATAAGATATACTTGCTCAGTAGACATTCTATGAAAGGTGAGTAATGAAGTTGGACTATTGAACTAAGAATTATGCCACCCACCAAGCGATCAATGAGATATAATGACTCATGAGCTCCTTTCAATATACTATACATTCTGAATTTTAATTGAAAGTAATTATTTAACTCCAAATAGGACTGAAGAATTTTAAAAGTGGGATCACCTGTAGAATATGAAGTGATCTCAAAAACTAATCTGATAAAATCCGCAGGACATCATATGCACCACGTCCATATCCTGTTATGATTGATGGAAAAATTTAGCTGAGGTAACTGAAGAAGCAGACCCTGCTTCTGTAGCAAAGACGTAGCAGTGAAACTAGTCTTCAACAATTTTCTCTAAATTCTTTTGTACTATATTCAACTCACACCGATGAGGGTCTTTTCACCACCTACCCGACTAGCCTCCCACTGACTTCAATCTTTCTGACAACCTTAGATGTCAAATTCCATCAAATGTTGCTTTGATGTCAACAGGTTACGCTCCTACCTAATGTCTTGGAACACAGACCTTTATAGAACAGGATTGTAATTAGATCTGACATTCAGTAGTTTCAGTGGAACAAGAATTAAACCTGAGAGCGATTTATTCATGAAGACTTCCCATTTGATTGCATTTTTAGAAAAACCTTTCATAGCTTTACTGATGATTGATAGTAGCGTGATGGGGGGTGGGGGGTTCATATTTCACTTTTCCTGCTTGTTGTGCACATTATATAAGCAAATTTCTGTTTCAGGTAGATGACAGTTTTGTAATTGTACTGGAAAAGTTTGCTACAGGTATGACTGGTTCATTGAGTCCAGGAAATTTGGTCAGTTCTTATAATCAATTAAGATGAGCTCTTGCTTTTATGATGGTACTATCATCCTGGGAAGGATCAGGAACTTTGATAAAGATGATTGTAAATTCTGCAGTTTTGCATTTTTTGATTTCAGATTGAGCTTCGCCACCACTGCGGTTGGAAATGTTCAAAGACCTTATTCCTACTGTTAGTTGTTAACCTGTCTGCCACCATTCATGACTGGATATGGCGGGACTGCAAAGTTTTGATCTGATCTTCAAATTGTCTGATCTCTTACTGTAGGACTCCTAAAAACATGTTGCTTTTATAGCGTGTAAGTCCGTTTTTACTCATGGAGATTCGAGAGACTGCAGATGCTGAAAAGTGGAGCAAAGGACAAGCAGCATTTTTGGAGGCAGAGTGATGGCCGATGTTTTGAGTCAAAAACCTGCAAGAGGACTGAAAATGTAGAAGGGAGATAACCAGAATCTGGAGTCCAATTTTTGTCATGTTTACCTTCAGTGACGTCCATCTGATGAAGCATTGAGTCCTCAGCTATGGGAGGGCAGCAAATGGTAATTAATGAGATTTCCCTGCTTGTTGGATCCGATGTCATGACACTATAATGGCACCTGGTCAATTCTGAGGGCTCCAACGCAACTGCTTCCACAATGGAGATTATTGTGGTACCATCTCTGCTGGGCTGTTCTTTCCTTTAAAACCAGCCGCATGCATGAATCAAGGACAGTGGATGTTAAGTATTCATCTATAAGTATATTTTCATCTACATTAGGTTGCTGCCTAACTAGTGGCATAGAATGACTCCTATTTTGGCATTGATCTTTAAATCTTCAGGGGGAGAACTTTAGCGGGTTAACTGGGCTGTTTATTTGATAGTCTGAAAATGGAAACTGGCAAACAGTTTATTTATGACTTGACAGTTTGTTCCTTTATTTCAATAGCCTACTGCCTTCAAGCAGGGAGAGTAAATTCTAGGACTAACACCTTTAAGAACTTAACAGTTGTTGGAATGATTTTGCAACTGCTCACTTTGTATTCCTTTCTGTTCACTTATCATCATTATCACTGTTATGTCAAGTGATATTGCAATGGGAAGAAAGGACATTTTGTGCCCTTTACAAATCACAGTTTAAACAGAAGAACCAGAAAGAAGAAATTTGTCCAAATAGCTGACTCCTCATCCAAAAGGAAACACTTAGAATTTGCTTGAGAGTTTCACTTCACAGGAAATAAGACCTGAAGCAAGTGGAGGAGAGATTAACAGAGATGGGCCTCAGGCTTACGTGTGAGTTGTACTTTACAGAAATTTAAAAGAGAGAAGCAGGCTAATTGTTAGTTAATAGGTGATTGGTTAATTAGTTATCAGTAGCCAATAAAAAGAAGGTTGGGCCAAACAGTGTGGCCATCTTTGTGTCTCTTTTCTTCATGCTCCAACTCAGGAAGTGGTGATGATGCACCTTATGTTGGTCTGCCAACTGATAGTAAACTTTATAAGAAGAAGAAGAGTAGAATGGCCATTTTGAGACCAGTTGTTGTAAGAGTGACTCAGTGTAAGAACACAGAGTTTTGGCAAAGGAGAACAGGGACAGCTTGCACTTGAATCTGTGCAGGAAAGCCGATAACTAGGCAGTGGATTGTTCCTCCAGCAAAATGTGGGAATGTGTGGCACATTATTGTCCCCCCCAAGTGCTGATCCAGTTGGATTTGGATGTACTCGTGACCATCTGGGAGGCTGAGAGCCTATGGCTGGGGCCGTTTTCAGATAGATGGGCAACAAATGGGTGAAGCAAGGGGAGTAGGTTGTCAGTCAAGGTTTCCCTGAAAGCATTTCCTTCAGTAGCAGGAATACTCCCTTAGATATTATTGAGAGGGCTGTCCTTTCAAGGGCTAGCAGCAATAGTCAGGTCTGTACCTGGGTCTGAGACTTACAGGAAAAGGATGCAGTTAGACAGGATAATAGTGAAAGTAGACTGAACAGTAAGGGGGCAGTCAGCAGATTCTAACTATGGAGAAGAGATACCAGAGTAGTGTGTTGCCTCCTAGATGTCAAGGTAAAAAGATGCCTGTGAGCAGCTCCAGAAAATTATTGAGGGGAAGAGTGAACAGTCATGCGGATCGTACAAACAACTTGGATAGAATGAGGGATGAGTTGGGTAAGACCTTAAGGATAGCGATCTCATGATTACTCATTGTACTATGTGCAAGTGGTCAGAAATTGGATAGGAAACAAATTTGTAGCTGAGGAGCTGGTGCAGCAATTCAGGTTCTTGGACTATTGGGATCTCTTCTGGGGCAGAATTGACATGTACAACAGGGATGGGTTGCACCTGAACCAAAGTGGGACCTTGGAGGGAAATTTGCTAAACTATATTGGTGGGGGGGAGGATGGTCGGACGCTGAGCAATAGCAGTCAGTGATAGCAAGTTTGATAATTGTGATAGCCAGGGGCAGAGTAAAGGAAGGGAAAGGTATAAATATTCAGTTAAGTTGCTCGAAAGATAAGACAGATGAACTTGGATTGCAGATTTGTTTTCAGAATAGGGAGGTCACATGCATAACAGAAACATGACTGAGAAAGGCAGGCCTGGCAGCTTGATACTCCAGGATACAGGCATGGCAGAGATACCATGCATACTACAAGCACGTCAGAGATACAGGTTAGTGAGGAAGAGGCAACAGCCTTTTTGATAAGGGAGGGTATAACAGTTTTACTTTGAAGGATTGTATTAGCAAGAGATAGTAATTTCCCCAGTACTACATGTGTCACCCACAGCATTAAGAGCTCACATGGTTTGGAATTTATGAAACGTCCAGAAAAAATTCCCAAGTCAATATATAGAAGGGCTCAATACTGGACCTCCTCTTAGGGAAGGGAGCAGGGCAAGTAATTGAAGTAGCAGACAAGGAGTACTTTGGCTCCAGTGGTGATAATTCCATTGGTTTTAATATAGCAATGGAAAAAGAACAGGGCGGGTGCACAAGTTTGGGTCCAAAACTGCAGCAGGGCTAATTTTGGTACAATTAGGCAGGATCTAGCTGTATCAAACCTACTTGAAGAGAAAAGGAACAAACAGCAAGCTGAAGTCATCTGACTGTGATACCAAGCACCCCGGAGGAACATGTTCCTGTCAGGGTGGTGTGTCAACCTAGCAAGTTTACGGCTGGCAAGAGATTGAGGTTCTGGTCAAAAGAAAGAAGGAAACATGCATGCAGTTTGGAAGTTGGGATTGAGTAAAACTCTTTGACTATAAATAAGATTAAGGGGGATATCAGGAGGATAAGGAAAGGGTATGAGATGGATCTGGCACAGGTAAGGTTGACAAAACTATCAAGAGATTCTATAGCTATATTAGAAGGATGCCTGGAGTTAGAGTAGGTTCTCTTAGCAATCAGCCAGGCCTCCTATGTGTCAAGCCACAGGAGATGGATGGGATTTTTGACAAATATTTCTCCTGAGAAGAAAATCATGGCTGCTCAGTACAATGGAAACCAGTGGAAATGTTTTGGAGGACATTCCTATTACCAGAAAGAAGGTACTTGCAGCACGATAAGGTAGATTTATCCCCAAGGCCTGATTGAATGCATCATTAGACTTTGTGGGAGGCTTGAGAAAAAAATTACACAGGCTCTTGCAGAGATATTTGTTTCATTGTTAGACACATTCCAGTCTTTGGGAACTTTACTGGTGGTTAATATCCCATAAAAAAGATAGCAAGGACAAGCTAGGAAACTATAGGCTTGTCAGGAAGTTACCAGAGGGAATCCTGGGAAACAGAATCTATCAGCATTTGGATAGATGGTCTGACTGGGAGTCACCAGGACTTTGGGTATGAGAAATTGTTCTTTTTTTTTTGGAAGCAACCAAAAAGATAGACGAAGGTAGACCTGTGTATGTTATCTATTTGGATTTGAGTAAGGCCTTTCCAAAGGACCTGCATAAGAGGCTGGATAGAAAGTTGGGTCCCATGGAATCTAGGGAGAGTAGTTAGCTGGATTCAAATTTGACTCAAAGATACAAAGTAGAGGGTGGCCAAAGTCTTTTTTTCTCAAAATAGAGACTTGTGACCTGTAGAGTATAATAGGAGTCAATATTGGGAATGATTGCAGTCATTAATTGTATAAATGATTTGATTTGAATGTGAATCTATAAAGTTTGATCAGCAAGTTTGCAGATGGCAAAACATATGTAAGTGTTGACATTGAAGGTTATTGTAGATTACAAGGGGATCTTGTCCATTTGTGGAAGTGGAATGAGGAACAGCAAGTGGATTTCAATATAGGTATGTGTGAGGTGATGCAGTTTGGAAAGTCAAACCGGCGTAAGATTTGGACTATGAATGGTGGCCACAAGTTAGCATAATGGAATGTGGGGGGGGGGGGGATTTACAATTACAGGTACAGTTTGTGAAAGTGGTGGCACAAGTGGAGGTGAAAAAGGGGTTTTAGCACACTGGCCTTCATCAGTGTGGACACGGAGTCAGGAGATGGGACATGATGTTACAGTTGTGAGGCTGCTCTTGGAGTACTGTGTACAGTTTTTATCACATCATTATAGGAAAGGGGTGGTGAAACTATAAAATGTAGAAAAGATTTACCAGATATTGCTGTAACTAAGGGGCCTGAGTGATAGGGAGGAGGTTTGCTGGGCTAGTTATTCCTTGGAATACAAGAGAATGAGGGCTTTACAGAAATTATTACAATTGAGAGGCACAGTTAAAGTGCACAGTAAATCTTTCCCCACAGTAGGGGAGAACTAAACAGTGGGGCATAGATTTGGGTGAAAGATGAAAGATTTCAATGAGACCTGAGGCAACTTTTTCTACACAGAGGGGAGTGAGTGAGTTTATGGATCAAGCTATCAAGGAGAATGGTTGAAACAGGTACAATAATATCACTTAAGAACTATCTAGATATGTACATGGCAAAATGGGGTTTAAGAGGGATGGGTAAAACACAGGAAATTAGGATTAGTTAGTTCATCCAATGGTTTGCATGGTTTCATTAGGCTGAAGGACCTGTACCTGTGCCATACTGCTCGCTGACTAACATTTTCACATGAGTTCAGAAGCCCTTACTGACAAGTGTTTTGCTGCATTGTTAGTATTTAAGCTGATCAGGTTTAACAAGGCCAATGGTAAATTTTTCAGTCTGCTGCAGTCCAACAGGTTGACGATATAGAAAGCAATCTGATAAACAGTGTACAAACATAACTGATGAATAGTAACAGAAGAAACTAGATTAGTTTCTGCTATGTGATCCAATAAAGAGGACAAGGGCACCGGCATGACTAAAACAATTTGAACAATGTAGAGTTTGCTGCCTGAGCAAGTTAAACGTTAACCAAAACCTAGATTTCTGCATTTTAATAGCTTCCCTCTCCCACACACCTTCCACTCTCGCACAATGTGGCTGAGCATTTTGGAAACCCCCTTGAGCGATTTACCAACTTGTTTAGCTGTCACCACAACCTGTCATTCAGCTTCATCGTGAAATGGTAACAAACATTTCTTCAATTTTCTTGCTATTAATAAGGCAAAACAAAATGATTTATTTCCTGAGGAAATTCCAAATGTAACACTCAGATAGACAAGTGCATACAAACATTCAGAAACCAACCAGCATCCAAAAGGAATTGCTTAAGTCTCCCACTGTAGGAGCACTCTGACTTGCAAAAGTTCTCAAAAAACTTGCTTTTGGCTTGCGCTAAAATTAATCATGAAGTTCTAATAGCCAGTAGAATGCTGACTTGAGAGAAAGTTGACCATTTGTATTCAGTGACAAGGCACTATTCCAAACCTAGGCAGCCATCTGCAGAACTTTGATGTTCATCTCAACTCCAACATCAAATAATTCAATTATGCTTTGCTTCTAATATGTTGGGGCACCTTGCTTCAAACTGTGTTGCAACCTTTGAATATCAGACATTACATAGATTACACCCTCAGGACACCTTTATCCAGTCTTCTGTTACTAGAAACAAGATGCACAGCTCATCTTTTTCACACAACCTTGATTTCATCACATCGGAGGTTGAATGATTCTACCAGGCTGGTTATAGGTAAGACAAGGGTGCCATGGTAGTACAGTGGTTAGAGTGATGCTATTACAGCTCAGGGAGTTTGGGGTTCAATTCCAACACTGTCTATAAGGAGCTTGTACGTTCTTCTTGTGACAGTGTGGGTCTCCATTATGAATTCTTCCCACATTAGTGGGTTAATAGTTCATTGTTAATTGCCCTGTGTCTCGGCCTGTGTTGAGCTGGGCAGTGTAGCTTGTTGGGTGGGAAGGGCTGGTTCCATGCTATATCTCTAAATAAATAAATACAGATTAACAGTAGTTGGGGATGGGGAGGAAGGAACACTTGATTGAGGAAAAGGGCGGACATTTCAGAAGTAACAGGCTCTTTCTTGTCTTGAGCACACTAAATATAGAATGAGCCACAAGTTCGAAATAACACAAAGTTTCTAAGCTTCTGGATATGTCATCTTAATTCTATCCTGTACCACTCTGAAGTCTCTCTCCTCACATCATGACTGAGTACACTGCAGGTGTCTGGATTCACTATTGAGTTTAATGCAGCTGTCAACTCTACTGTTCTGAATTACAGCTACTCCAGACGCATCTCTTGTTCGAAACTATGCCATAATCACTCACTAGTGCCTTCCAACAAAAATCCCTTTTACTAATATTGCCTCTTTTCCACCCTCACTTTTCCTTTCTTCCCCTTAAAACAAATCTTAACTGTCAAAGTTTAAAGTAAAATTTATGATCAAAATACATATATCTCACAATATTTACATAGACTATTTACCAGAGAAAATGAGGTTCATTTTCTTGTTGGGATTTACAGGATAATAAAGAAATACAATAAAATGTATGAAATACTGTACATAGATAAAGACTGGTAAGCAACCAATGTGTAAAAAAAACAAATACTACAAATAAAAACAACTGAGATTCTTCCCCTCTGCCATCCAACACCTAAATGGACATTGATCCCATGAACACTACCTCACTTTTTATTATTTGTTTTGCAATATTTTTAATTTAACTATTTAATATACATATATACTTATAGTAATTGATTTTTTAAAATATTATTTTGTAATGCACTGTACAGCTGCTGCTAAGTTAATAAATTTCACAACACACTGTATGCAGGTGATGTTCATCCTGATTCTAAGAATGTGTTGCAGAGTCCTTGAAAGTAAATCCGTAGGTTTAGAATCAGGTCAGAGTTGAACGAAGTCATCTACGCACGGTTCAGGAGCCTGATGGTTGTAGGGTAATAACTGTTCCTGAACTTGGTGGCGTGGGACCTGGTAGTCCTGTGCCTCCTGCACAGTGGTAGTAGTAAGAAGAGCATTTGGTCGGGATGGTGGGGGCCTCTGACATTGGTGTTTCCATAGCAGGTAGTGATGCAACCAGTCAAGGTTCTGTCCAATGTGCATCTATAGAAGTTTGTCAAAGTTTTTGGTGACATGCCAAATCTACACATACTTCTCAAAGTATTGGCACAGTCATGCATTCTTTGAAATGGCACCTGAGTGTCGGTTCCAGGCGAGATTCTCTGACATGATAATGCCAAGGAATTTAAAGTGAACTGACCCACTCCACCTCTGATCCCTTAATGAGGACTGGCTCATGGAACACAGGCAGCTTCTTCCTCCAGTTGATAATCAGTTCTTTGGTCTTGCTGATGTTGAGTGAGGGGTTGATATGGCACCACTTAACCAGATTTTTAGTCTCCCTCCTATACGCTGATTCCTCACCACCTTTGATTCGGTCAACAGTGGTGTCATCAGCGAGCTCAAATATGGCTTTGGAGCTGCCACACAATCATCGGGATAAAGTGAGTGGAGACTAAGCACGCAGCTTCGTGGTGCACCTGTGCTGATGGAGATTGTGGAGGAGATTTTATTGCCAATCCAAACTGACTGGGATTTGCGAGTGAGGAAATCAAGGATCCAAATGCACAAGGACTTAGTGATGAGCGTTGAGGAGACGATAGTGTTGAATGCTGAGCTGTAGCCAATGAAGAGCATCCCGATGCATGCATCTTCATTGTCAAGATGTTCCAAAACTGAGTGAAGAGCCAATGAAATAGGGTCTGCTGTTGTCTGTTGTGATGGGAGGCAAGTTGGAGTGAAACAAGGTCACTCTTCAGGCAGTAGTTGACCAGTCTGTCAAAGCACTTCATCACAGTGAAAGTAGATGCTACCGGATGATAGTCATTTATGAGAGTTGCAATGTTCTTGGGCACTGGTGTGATGAAAAGCCTGCTCGGCAAATGGCAAATGGCAAAGTGGGAGGTTGAAGATGTCTGTAAGTACTCCAGCTAGCTGATTAATGCAGAGCTTCAGTACGCAGCTGGGTATACCATTTGGGTGAGTTGCTTTCTGTGGTATCATTTTCCTGAAGGATGCTTGCATATCAGCTTCAGACACAGGTGACAGAGTCACTGGGGGCTGTGGGGGTTTGAGAAGGTTCCCCTGTATTCTGTTGGTCAAGTAGAGCATAGAAGGCACTGAGATCATCTAGGACCAAAACTTTGTCATTTGTTGCCCTATAGGAGCATCCAAATGGTCATTAACATGAAATATTAACTATTTTTCTCCCTAAGAATCTAGCCTACTCTATTGAGAATTTTCAACATTTGCTTTTTAAAAAAGATTCATATTTCCTTTTTCGACATCCTTCCATAGCTCTGGTTTTTATGTATTAAATACGCTGTAGTATTTTAAATAATTTCAGAGTAGATTTTAAGGCAAGCCTCGTTCATATCCTCCCTGGATCTCCCTTGGGTCCAGTCCAATGATGAGTATTTAAAATAACACAAAGGTTTCACCATTAAGGCTGAACATGGTGGAAGAATAACAATCAAAATGGGATGTTAAATACTTTTCACCTCTCACCCCAATTTAGTTAGCTAAGTGATCTTTCAAAGTCTATTGAATTACTAAATTCACATTGTTGGCTTAAATCAATTTGCAATTTCAGAGGAAGCTGTTCTATTTTTGCTTTGATAATACAACTGTTTCAAATAGTAATGATTCTACAAGGCCTCTTTTGCTTTGGAGGATTTGAAACAAGTAGCCTTTGGATAATTATTTCATAACAAATGAAACTGAACTTGTTATATTTGCAATATAGAAGCTAAAGTAATCCTAAACACATACTGTGATCCTGTGCACTGAATATCTTACCATACTGGGTAAGGTTCTTCTCTGAATAAGTATTAGGGTTTGGAACAAAATGTGTAAGTCACTAGCTGTATTTCACTGAAATTGATTTCCTTCAATCTACTAGGATACTAAAGTGCATCCAGGGTGGACTAATGACCACATTTTCTGCAGGAATACTACTGCTAAATATATCATAACTATGCAAAGGAATGACAAGGAGTTCTTGAGTTAGGTTCATTGTCAAATGGACAAGTATGCTAAGGGATATGAAAACCTTGCTGGTAGCAATATCACAGGTATGTAGATTCAGACAACACATTGAACACAAGTTACACCAGACAGTGATGAGTGTGCCAAAACAAACATGAATGATTGAGCTACAGCATGGAACACGTCCAGCCAGCCAGCAATTCCCCAGTTTAATCCTAGCCTAATCATGGGACAATTTACAATGACCAATTAACCTATCAACCATCTTAGGACTGTGGGGGAAACTGGAACACCGGGAGAAAACCCACCCAGTCACAGGGAGAACGTACAGACTTCTTTCAGGAGCCACAGGAAATGAACCCCGGTCGCCTGTACTGGAAAGCGTTGTGATAACCACTACACTACCAAGCCATTGGGCAGATCAGTTCAAGAACCTGATGGTTATAAGGAAATAGCTGTTCCTGATGCTGGTGTGCGAGACTTCAAAGTTAGTTTAATTATAACAGACTGGACTCCTCAGTGCTGTTACTATTTGTTATTCCCACAGTGTTCTTATATTTTAAAACACTGAAAAATTATTGTATTTTTCTTTCTCCTTAACTCAGTCTTCTTTCTCCCATTTTGCCACCTGGCTATAGAGGACTGTTTAAGGTGAAGAATTCAGCAATTCCCTTGGAAGTTTGTTCTTCAGCTGGAAACTAGGGAAAAGTAGAGTTTTTATTGATGATCTAATCATCAACATTTTCTAGTCAGTTCATCCCACAGATTTTCACCTCTGGCCTGGCAGTTTTAAGAAAATGCTAAATTGAGCATTTAAATCACTGCAGAAGTTTGCAGCTAGTAACTTATCATTTACAGTACATGTTTTAACAGTATTTTTAATAATTGCTCATGAACCTTTCTCAATCTAACCTTTTTCCAGAATACACCCACTGCTTCGTGCCTGTTTATTTTTCCTTGCAACACCAGAATTGGGAGCAATTCTTCTTTGTTCCCTGTCCTCCTCCTGTTATTTTTCTGTCTTTAAATCTCATTGGATGATGAGATAGCTTGTCGGCCCACTGTTCAATGAGAATTGTCATACCTGGCTACAATCCCTTCAGCCCACATCTACCAATTTAACTTCAAATAAAACTGGAGATTAAGGGCCATAGAAGAAAAATCTAATTTACAGGACACAGAGCAAGTTGATCCACTTCACCAAACTCTGCTTCATCAGATTTTTCTTCATTGATACTGTCCCAAGTGAAGTTCATCACAACAGCATCTCCAGACTCCAGTCAGTAGCAATGCCTCTTGATTCATCAGTTACACATCTGTTTGTAACTGCCTTTAACTACCAAAACAATAACTATAACTGTTTCTTCTTCCCTCTCCAATATCAAGGGATTTCACTGTGTACACGGTACAGATCTCCTCTCATTTTAAAATGACGTATTTCATCAGTCCTTTGTGACTTTGATTTTTTTTCCAGTGGAAATATGATGCAAGTCTGAGTAAAATCACAGTTGACTTCATCAGACCTAATCCTTGTTCCTGCCCACATATTCTGCAGTATTTTCTCTTGTGCATGATCATGATAAGCTTTTCAAATGAACTAAAATTCCCTGCCTTAATAACAAGCAGGTGAAGTGCAGAAGAGTTTATCTTTTGTTTTATTGGGTTAATTTCACTTGATTAGAGGTCCTGAAATGAACTTGTTCTCAAAATCTAGTTGTTAAGTATAGCCCCAAGCCACAGTTATAGACTCATTCTCATTCTAAGGCTGAGTAGAAAACCAGATCAGACATTTCAATGCTAAAATGATGGAGTACTGCACTGCTGGAGATGCAGTCTGTCACACAAAAGGTTGCTCTCTGGCAGGGGTGGCCAACCTTTGACATTCCATGCATCAACTTTTTCACACACGACTTCAGATGCGCCATACAACTCTTGTAACCCCATTCAATTCTTGTAAAAATGTTAATATAGACATAGTTCACATTTTTACATGATATATTGATTTAATATAAAAACAAAATAAACATTACTTACCCTAATGAGACTTCTGAGTCTGTTTTGATTTCGCCAAGCTTTTAACGTTTGGAGTTAAATTAGTTACTGAGAGCAGCAAAGAGTTCTTCAAATTTGAATCAGTTAATCGCGGCCTCGTTTTGTTTTTAATCAATTTCATGGCTGAAAATGTTTGTTCACATCTGTACGTCATTCCGAAACGACAGATATAACTCTGGGCAAAATTTTCTTAGTTCTGGAAAATGTTCCCAAGGTAATGATCACCAGAAATTAATCACATCAGAAGCATTTGGGACTGAGGGAAACTCATCAAATTTCATGTTCCATAATGAATTTGTTTTCAAGTCAATAAGTTCCATTTGAATGTTACTAGGCATCTTCATGATTTTTTGTTCACTAAGTGAAGATGGGACTGCAAGTATGCAGTCTTCTTTTGCAAAATCACAAGTGACTTTCAAATGACTCTTGCAATAACCTGATTTTTTTTCCAATATATTCTGTAAAATTGCCATTATCTTCAGCACGTTCACTTTACTCTTTGAAGTGCGGAAACCGGCTCAAATCCTCATTTTCTGAGAGGTGAACAGTTTTAACTTTATCTTGAATGCATTGATATCATTTACTAAGCTAGGAAACAATTTGTTCTTGCCCTGGAGTTTCAAATTTAGATCATTGAGATGGCTGGTAACATCAACTAAAAATGCGAAATCAAATAGCCAATTGTCATCACATAAAAGGGGAGCTTTCCTCAGGCAGCTCATTTTTCTCTTCCGGAAAATTATAAACAGTATTTTTCAGTTTCCAAAACCTCCTCAGACCCTGTCCTCTGGAAAGCCAGCACACCTCACAATGAAGGTTGAGATCGCCATATTCCAAATCTAGCATTTCACAATATTCTTTGAATTCTCGCCTGGTTAACCCTCTTACTCTAATTTTATTCACACATTTCACAACCAGTAATATAACATGCTGCAAATTTAAAGTTTTTCCACACAGTGATTCTTGGTGTATAATGCAGTGATATCTTAGTAGAGGATGACCTAAAAAGTTTTCAAGCAAAGTTTTAGTCCCAGTGGCTTTAACTATCATTGACAGTACCATCAGTACAAACACCGATGAGTTTACTAGGATCTAGTTGTAGATTTTCTAGACATGATTTTACTTTGTCAAATATGTCTGATCCTCTTGTTTTTCAATGGAGCGACTCAAGACCGCTAAGTTCTTCAAAGACGCTAAAATTATCATCAATTCCGCTTATAAAAATGCTTAACTGGGCTACATCACATATGTCAGCAAATTCGTCCAAAGCTAAAGAAAAGAAAGTACAAGCATGGACAAGGTCTTTCAGTTGCTCGGATACATCATGACAGAATTCTTTGTTGCATCTTGTAACTGTTTACTTTGACAGAGCAATTTCGTCTACTTTCCTTTCGATATTTTTATCATCAAGACATCTTGCAAATATTGGAGACAAGGCTTAACAATTTCTTCTCCATCAGAGAAAGACTTCCGTTCTTTGGCCAATGCTAAAGCAATTTTGTAGGTCACTTCTGTCATTGCCAAACTTTCACAACTTCTTTTAACAAATATATTTTGTCGTCTTTTGATTTCTTCCTTTTTCTTAATCACAGATTCTTTCCGTAACTCAGACCCAAGCATTAGCTTCGGTTTTCCTTTTATTTCAGTCTGATTTGTGTTTTATAGTGTCTATTAAAATCATGTCTTCTACAGGTCGACCTTAACTAATCCAGCACCATTGAGACCTGCGGAGTGCCGGATTAGTGAAAATGCTGAATTACAGAATGATCACATTAAGGAACAGCTAACCGCCTCCTCATACCTTTAAAATACCATGTAAATCAGTACAAGTTAGATAATAATGAAACAAATATTAAATGAGCAGCAAGTGAAATTTTAATACAGTAATATACTGTACAGGCACAGATAAAATAAAGGGTACAGGTAAGTGTACAGGAATTAACTTGTACCGAACAGTTGAGCACTTCCACTTCTAAAGCCATACGTTTAATATACCTTCAGGCAAAGTTACATGTCTGCAAGTGTGGGGCTGTCAGGATCATCAACATCTTCATCTTGAAAAATGAGTGAAGCATCAGGAACTGGCACTGAAACTGGCACAACAGTTTCTTCATGATCTCTCGATGCCTTATACCCTATTGGTGATTCTGCATCTGCTGTTGTTAGTGATCTTCTTGGTGTACATCTCCAATACAAAGCAGCCTCATCAGCATTGTACACCTGCTCGGCACTTAATTTTTCATTGGAGACTAACCTGGCAAACTCGTCAACAAACTCTGCTGCTGCTTCCTTGTCTGATGAATGTTTTTCACCACACACTGCATGAAACTGTAAGCCATGATGCTGCTTGAACTGATGAAGCCAGCCTTCACTATGGTCACACTCCTAATCTAGTCCTAGTTCTTCATGAAACTTTTGCTTGTTCCTTCACCACATCTCCAGATAGTTCAACACCTTCACTTTCATGAAGATTAAACCATGTTATTAGCACTTCATCTAGTTCCGAACTTCTTCCGTCTTCCATTGTTTTTCTTATGCACATCTGTTTCTTTGAGTCACTAGCAGCAAAAAAAGTAACAGTTTTTCTTTCTGTTTCTTTATAATCGTACATTGTGGAAGAGCCAATGTTGTAACACTTGCACAAGCTTTTCACTGCTACACCACTGTCCAGTTCTTTCAAGAGTTCAACCTTATCTTTAATGAATAATGTGCAGCGTTTTCACCTCACAGCACGAGGTGCATTTCCTTTACACACTGGGGCCATAATTGGGGCTAAAAGAGACCAAATGATATTAATAAATGCAAGAAAACAAGCAGGAATCACCTGTCTATGCTTGTGAGAGTGCAACAACACGTGAACAGATCTAACGCAACCAAAACAATGTGCAGCAGATTAGTATGGTGGCCTGAGAAATTTCAAACTACTGTTGCCTGGAAAATTTGAAATCAGTGCCGGATTATCGAAGGATTGCAGGTAGTCAGATTAGGGAAGGTTGACCTGTATTATGCGAGCAAGTGTTTTCACAAACAATGCACAATGGTTTTCCTGATGGACCTGCTATAAATAAGAACTCATTTTCCCACTGTTCATTGAATTCACGCTTACTATCACTTTCTGCTTTTCTTTTGTTCATTTTCTTTTGCACTGTGATGGGTAACTGAATACAAAAACAAGGCTTAATTTTCAAAAAAAAGAACAAAATGCAAAAGTTCACAAAGGACGAACAAAGCACAACTCCATAGTGCATGAGTGTCAATTGTAAACTGACTGGCAAAAACCTGCGACGCACCGCTAGTGCAGATGCCTGGCATCCCAGGATCAAACAAGTATCAAGCATGCATTGAACAGTTATGGAATGACTGCAGAACAAAAGTCTTTCTTTCCTAGTATGACTCATTGAATATTTTTTAAAAATTGAAAACAGATTAATATGGAAGAAGGTAACATTCGCCAAAAGATGTGCACGAAATAATAAAATCCCTAAAAACAATTGCTAAGTTTTAGATTTATTCTCAGTAAAACCCATTTCTAGCTCTAAGCTACCTGAGTTCCTGTTATAGATTTTGTTTCTACAGATCGGTTTTTGGTTAATACGTTTTGCATGAGTAGGCTTACTTTTTTATTATTATCACTGGGGGGCAACGCGCCGCTTTTCATCATCCAATCCGCCACTTCTGGCGCATGCGCCATAGATTGGCCATCCCTGCTCTATGGCTTCATCCGTTCTCTCAGGTTGAGTACAATTTCTTACTGTCCATACTTTGAAGAAAAAAGGTGGCCTCCTCCGTATCCTGGCTGATATCTATCCCTCAATCAAAATTTCAGAAACAGATTTCCTGAGTCATTGTAACACTGCTGTCTGTGGGAATTTGCTGAGAGCAAAACAGACATGAGGGTTTCTACAGACGCCGGAAATCTTGCAGCACACACACTGAGAGAGGAACTCAGCAAGTCACGCAGCAACTCTGTTGGAAATTCTGGTTCATTAGGTTTTTCTTCACTGACACTGTCCCAAGTGAAATTTTCTCCTTGGATGCTGTTTGAGTTGCTGAGATCCCTCCAGCATTTTGTGTGTTGCTGAAGGCAAACTGCCCGAAGTATCTCGCACTTAACACTGCAACTGCTTCAATAGTGTTTCACTTGAATGAAAGTGCTTTGGGATAAGCACACAGAACAATAAAGCACAGTATCAGGCCACTCAGCCCGTGATGCCTCTGCCAACCCACCAGCCTGCACATGATCCATGTGACTGAATACCCCCTTGCCACCATTGACATGCATGCTTTCTCCATCATCCCCAGAACATGTTCCAAGCACCCAACACTTCAAAAGAATGCCCTGAACGTAGCTTGATTCAGACTCCTGGAGAATTTATAAACTATCAGTATAGAGCAAATTAAAAATTCTACGTTAAGAGACTGAACTCAATCTTTAAGCACAGATGGGAAATAAGAGCACAAATTCCATTTGCAATTGTATTATTCCCTAACAAAGTACTGGTTCAAGATTCCACTGAGCTCACTTTGGGGTCAGAATAGTCGAAGAGCATCTTGTGCAGTGACCTACAGGGGAGACAGTGTTTTATGATGCTCCCTAGCCTCCTATAACAAAGTAGTTGGGGTCAGTGAGGGGTGGGGGGAAGGTTGAAGAGAAATAAATTATTGGACACAGAATCATACTGAACTGGATCTCTACCTCTGAAGGTAGACTTGACCTACTAGAGAACAGGGCAATGTGTTTAAACCAGTTCTCAGGTTTAAAGTTCAAAGTAAACTTACTATCAAAGTACACGTATGTCACCATATACAACCCTGATATTTGTTTTCTTGTGGGCATACTGGCCTACAGTAAGTCCAAGAAACTCACTGGAATCAATGAAAGACTGCATACAATAGGACAGATAACCTATGTGTAAAGGATGACAAACTGTGCAAGTACAAAAGAAAAAATAATAAATAAATAATAAATATCCAGACCATGAATTGAAGAGTCCTTGAATGTGAGTCCGTGGGTTGTGGGAACAGTTCAGTGATGAGGCGAGTAAAGTAGAGAGAAGCTCATTTTAAAATCTTTTTTATTAATTATTATTGAAGATCAACAAAAAAGATACATTAAGTCAATATGTCATTATGTACAATGAAGAATTAAATTAGCAAATAACTGATTAACAAAGCTAAGGAATATATCAATAATAAGAAGAAAAAATAAAGTGTTAAGAATTATTTTATGAAAAAAGGAAAAAAAAGTACCCCTACTAAGAAAAAAAACGAAAAAAAAAACCATTGGGAGCACAACCCCGGATCTATACATCACACCAGCTTCCATAAAAGAAAAACATCAATCTACCAATTCAAATCCATTAAAAAAAAATCGGAAGGAAACCATATTAATTAACAAATCAGCGGGCAATTGAACCCCACCTTTTCTCAAAATCAAATCGAGGATTAAAAGTTCGACTTCTGATTTTCTCCAAACTAAGACATAACAACACCTGGGAAAACCATTGTAGGAGCAGAAACATCTTTCCATTTCAACAAGATAGCCCTTCTGGCCAATAATGTAACAAATGCATTACATGTTGGTCTGATGGAGAAATACCATGAATATATTGAGGGATTATACCAAATAAAACTGTCAATTTATTAGGTTGTAAATTAACTTTTAAAACTTTAGAAATTGTAGAGAAAATAGACTTCCAAACATGTTTCAATACAGAACACGACCAAAACATATGTGTCAATGTGGCTGTCTTGGTTTTACATCTGTCAAACTATCAACATTAGGAAACGTTTTAGACAGTCTATCCTTAGTCAAATAGTAATGATGTACAATTTAAAATTGAATTAATGAGTGATTGGCACAGATCAAAAAAGAGTTAACCAACTTCAAAATCCGCAACCAATCTTCTGTTATCAAGGTCATGTTAAGCCCTCTCTCCCAATCTTGCTTAATCTTAAGTGAAGGGTAATTGTACTGTTGTAACAATAAATTATAAATTTTCCCAATAAAACCCTTCAGGATTTTATATTAAAATATGAAGGATTCATATTAAAAATAATATTTAACAGGTCAGAATCCTATATATACGGAAATTGAGAGAAGTTATCCCCTCTGGTTCAAGAGCCTGATGGTTGAGGGGTCACAACTGTTCCTGAACCAGGTGGTGTGGGTTCCGAGACTCCTGTTCCTCTTCCTGATGGCAGCAGCAAGAAGAGAGCATGGCCTGGATGGTAGGGGTCCTTGATGATGAATGCTGCTTTCCTATGACAGCAGTTCGTGTACATGTGCTCAGTGGTGGGGAGGGCTTTACTGGGTCATATACCCCACTTTTTGCAGGATTGTCTGTTCAATAGTATTGATATTTCCATACCAGGTTGGAGAGGGAGAGAAAGAAAAAGATTTCACATATCCTACATCTGTCGGAGAGATGGAGAGATAATTGTCACATATAGACTTCAATCTCCAGAAATGTGTTTCTTTAAGTTTGGATTGCAGAGTTGAGAATGACTCTGAGGAAATAAAAGTAAAATTATTTTAAGCAACATGGAGCGAATCCTCAGCCTGAGCTCACAACATGGAAGCAAACTATCCATATTGAGGCAACTTGCCACCCAAAAATGGATTAAAGTTATTTTCACTTCGAAATGTATCTTAAGGAAGAAAGGAAACATTTTCCACAGCTTTCCCATATTATACCTAAACTGAGGG
Organism: Hypanus sabinus; assembly: GCF_030144855.1. Lineage (NCBI taxonomy): Eukaryota > Metazoa > Chordata > Chondrichthyes > Myliobatiformes > Dasyatidae > Hypanus > Hypanus sabinus. The sequence continues at coordinate 131,029,856 of NC_082707.1, forward strand.
TAAATACTCCAGCAAAAAGATGCACAAATGGAAAAAACTCAGGGTCAGATGATTGGGGATTCCCTTCCGATGGCAGGCACAAAGTCCATATGAAGAGTCTGGACACAAAAGTTTGACTGTCCTATTCCTTCACAGATGCCGAGTTTTGTTCCGTTTTGTTACAAAGTTCAGCTGGTCAGTGCCAGGGCACTGCAGGTGCAGAATCACTCTGGGTCTCCACACTTGAGTTGGCAAATGCCTCTTTTTAATGCAGAACAATCTCAGTGCCGACTCAGAATGGATTATGTGCTTGAATCCACCACTCTCTAGCTTGGGCATAAAAGTAAGACAACATGAAGAAGCCAGACAATAGTAATGATGGGGATTTGAAAACAAAAGATCTCGTTGTCCTCTTAATATATTTAAATCTAATGGAAATACAATACTGAAATGTGAGCTTTTGGGAATCTAATAAAATTCAGATTTATTTTTATCTTCTAAATCCAATATTAGATCAGAGTGACATTAAAGGCAGTTCCTCTGAACTCATTCTTTATTGTATATGGAGTGAGTAATCTACACTAAATCAGTTAGAGATCATGTTATTTTTCAATTTCATAGAAAACTACAGGAGGTACTTGAAGTAATGGTCAAATTCTAACACCAGTCCCTTTCTTTCTGTGCCACCGTCATTGAGGTTTATGAAACCTGGTGCTGGGATGACTCTTTAAGGAGGGGAGCCAGAATCATGGAACATGTATGGAATGAAAGTTTGACCACTTTGTGAAAACTAAATTAAAAAAACACGCATCCTTTAATTCTTGTTCTACAAGTTTCCGTGAGATAGGCAAGTCCACCATGAGTAATCACTGAGAATCTTGAGTACTTGTAACTGTGGCAATTGTGTGATTTCTCTCTAACCTGGCACAGATGATGGAACAAACAAAATCAGAATCTTGAAAAAAAATCTCAGTGGGTCAAGCAGCGTATGTGGAGGAAAAATGTGTACACCAACGTTTCAGGCCAAAATCCTGCCTCGGGAAAGGGAAGATCACCAGCATTGTGGGGGGAGGGTGGGTCATAGGCTGAATGGTGAAAGGTGGAACCAGGTGAGGGAAGGGTAGAAATGATGAGCTGGTTCTGTTTGATCTCCCTATCATGTCATATTCTCTGAGACTCCAGCAATCTCAGTCCAGCAGAGTTTGACATAGTGCTCATTACAAGGCACCGGAACGGAAATGCTGGCTGGAGCTACCTCATCTCACCAAAACAATGGCAATGTCTAAAGAATAACTTTTAATAAAACAGCATGACTTTGCTTTGAAAATAGTCAACTTTTTACCAAACATGAGGATCTAATTTTGGGCATTTCCCTCCTCTAATCTAGTTTAGAATTTGAAGCTTGTTTCATTTTAGACCCTCCCAGCTCAGAGCTGATGGAGACTTCCTCCTTATCTGTTGCTTGTGATTGTAGGGCATTCCACTGCTGCTGCTTAGAATCTCCAGCCAAACAACATGACCTTGCTAAAGATCTCAGCTGAAACATTGACTGCTTATTCCCTTGAGTTCCTCCTGTAATTTGTGTGTTGCTCAAGAATTCCAGCATCTGCACAATCTCTCCTGTTTATTATATCATTGCAATTTACTTGTGTCCCCAAGGCAAGTTCAAACTGGTTGGAGACGCTATACCTACAGTGGATCCAAGCAGAAAGGTGTAAAGTCATCCATGTACAGGGAAATAGCGATAATCCCCAGAGTCAGGTTTATTATCACTGAGATGTTGTGAAATTTGTTGTTTCACAGCTGCAGTACAGAGCAAGACAAAGAATTACTGTTACAATTTTTTTTAAATCAGTCAATGGCAATTTCATTACGTACCCCCGATTGTATGGTAATGGTCTTCTGCTGCTGTAGCCCATCAATTTCAAGGTTCAACATCTTGTACATTCTGAGAAGCTCTTCTGCATACCATTGTTGTAATGTGTGGTTATTTGGAATTTCTCTTGGCTTCCTATCAGCATGAACAGTCTAGCCATTCTCTTCTGACTTCTTTCATTAACAAGGTATTTTTGCCCACAGAACTGCCGCTCACTGGATGTTTTGTGTTTTTTTTTGCACCATTCACTGTAAATTCTAAAAATGGTTGTGGGTGAAAATCCCAGGAGATCAGCAGTTTCTGAGATACTCAAACCACCCAGTCTGGCACCAACAATTATTCCATGGTCAAAGTCCCTTAGATCACATCTCTTCCCCATTCTGGTGTTTGGTCTGAATAGCAACTGAACCTCTGTGTGCACTTACACATTGAGTTGCTGTCACATTTAGCTGATTAGATATCTGAATTAATGAGCAGGTGTACAGGTGTACCTAATAAAGTGGCCAGTCAGAGTATAATGAACAAATAGAGCAAAAGTGAAATAGTGAAGTAGTGTTCATAGACTTCAGAAAACTGATGGCAAAGGCAAAGAAGCTGTTTCTAAAATGGTAAGTGTTGGTCTTCTGGCTCCTGTACTTCCCTGATGGTAGTAATAAGGGATGTCTGGGATGGTGAGGGTCCTTAATGATGGATGCTGCCTGCTTCTTAACACATGGCCCTTTGAAGATCTCCTTGATGGTGAGAGGCTTGTGTCATCTTTTTCAATGCTGGCCCTTTGAGGACCTAGTGTTCTCATGACTTCCCCTTCCTGATGTCTACAATCAATTTCTTAGTCTCGCTGACATTGAGTGCAAGGGTGTTGTTACGACAACACTCAACCAGCCAATCTATTTTGCTTCTGTATGCCTCTTCATTATTATCTCCGATTCTGCCAACATTTGCAACTTTATATATGGCACTCGAGCTTTAAGGCACACAGTCCCGATCGTTGAAAAAGTAGAGTAGTGGGCTAAGCACACGTCCTTGAGGTGTGGCAATGAGAAGGTCTGCACTGACTGGTCTCTTGATCAGTCACTCTTTTCACCCAGATCCATTCTCTGGCCTGAAATTCAAGTGAGCTGTTTGTTCTTAAAAACAGCAATCTGATAATGATCTGATAACCTATTTCAGCCTTTTGGAGGAAAGTGTATTGACCACAACACTGCCTGACACGACACATAAGATCTTAGTTTTACATCACTTAAAATAAGAAAAACAAATTTTACACAGAAAATATTGATGGATGGGAAAAGAAGATTCATGTATTCCTTGTACAAAATGATGATAACCTCACAGAGTTCTTTTTGTGAATGGGCCTGTGGGTTTGTGCTGAGAGCTCAGCAGCTTCCTATTGTTCTTTCAGCCCATGTTATTTGTTGTTGTCTACCAAAATCTCAATGCTCATTAATGACTGAACGAAAGCTTTCTTTTCCAGCAATGATAGTCTGCTTCTTGTAACAGTTATAAGGCTACAATCATGTGAAAAACCTGGCTCAGGCTGCACATGAAGCTTTCTAGAGCAGATGGGCCATGGGGGAAAACATGTTTGCAAAGAAGAAACTCAAGGGGCACAGTTTCAAACTAAAAGCTTTCTTTGCCTTGTAACATGTTACTCAGTGGATATAATGTCAGGGGATGCCTAATGATTTTGAAGGACAGAAGAAAAAAAGCATCTTTGTCACCCTTCACTGGAGAGCTTTTCCCTCTCACTCCTCTCCACATGGGAAAGCACAAAAGCTGATGTTTAATCCATATGCGGCAACCTTGGAAGATAACATGATCTTGAAATGATACATGGATAGAGCAGAAATGAGTTTTGCCATTGAAGATATCCATGGTGTCTGAACTAGTGGAAGAAGTACCGAGGTGAACCTATGACAGACAAGGTCAGGGCCATGATCCACCTGTCCTCATGCAACTCAATCAGCATGAGCCCCGGGTATATGGCATATCTGTGATAACCAAGGATGAGCTTAGGGCTGCATAAAGCAGAGGTCTGCCAGCACTGCAATAAGGCTGGCTGCCAGATGTTGAATGTCAGGAGGCCAGAGGCTACAACTTGTGTGGAAAAGGTCACCTCTGCAAAATCTACTCAAGATCACGTGTGCAGATACACTCAGGCAGAGATGAGAGGACGTGCTAGGACAGAAGGTTGGCAACTGCTCCAACTCCAGAATTCCAGCCTCCTCTGCCAGCCATCCTGAAAACCACACTGAAGAGGAGGATGACCTGGAATGAGAGCAATAATGAGCCCTTGGCCATCACTGAAACCCAGCCACAGACAGCATAGAAGATGACAGCAGCCAAAAGTGGAGAAGGACTGAAAAGGATGGTAAAAGAGGTAGCTTTGGACATCCATGTATGTCGATATTCATGGTGTCACAGGCAGCAGGAGATCCCTGGAGTCTCAAATAACAATGACCTCACCTCTTCTGAGGATCAAAAAATGGCAAGAGAAATAGTGAAGCCATGGGATGAAAAGCATCATATTATCGATGTACTTCAAAGCAGAGCTAACAAGAGTTAAAGTTCATTAGCAGCATTGGTGCACTCCACTTAAGCAACAGGAAGAACAAGCCATAAGATTCCAAAACAAGGAGGCAAAACAGAGTACAGAGCATGTCACATCCAGGAAACCAGCAGCATGTTGCAGGCAGTATAAGGCAGCTTTGGAAGTTGAGGGCAATGTAGTGTCAAATGCACACTGATCTCAGAAATGAGGGGGAGCAAATCAGAAGATGAAAGTCTGAAGGAGGGGACATCTCAGATCGGTAACCAATTGCATCTCCTTTCAAAACTATCTCCTCTTTCACTGCAGCAAAAATGAGTCTCGGGGGGGGGGGGGGGAATCATTTGTATTGCAGCCCAGGCAAGTACAGCATTTTATGCACATCAACACTGTGCTGGGACAAAGTAATTGACCGCTGAAATGTGGTTAAGTAATGGATATTGGAAATATAATGCATTGCAAGATTAGCAAGATAGAAGTGAAGAGTCACAAATCCTGATGAATTGTCCTAAGCTTATGCAATTCCAAAATTTAATGTAATTGTTCTGCTCTTTTAAATCTTAATTTGGAGACTACAAGGATTACTAATAATGATCTATGTGTACTGCACTTCCTTTGTAGTTGCAACATTCTCTGTCTTTATTTTCAATATCTCAATGTACTGTACTTGATCTAAATACAAGCAAAAGCTCTTCGCTGTATCTTGCTACGTGTGACAATAATGAACTAAAAGAGGATGGTATCCAGTACCATGCTCAGTATTTAAAGCATTTAAAAGCATTTAAAGTATTTAAAGTATTTAATATCCTGTAGACTTGGAAGTCTTGACAAGGTCAAAGCCAACCTGTTTTCTGGGAGTTTGGCTTACTGTATTTCTGCAACTGTTGCCAATGGTCAGAATGGTGGTTTTGTTTTGAATACCAAATCTGGTCAAGAGACAATAACTCCTCTGGTCTGGGTATTCTGCTGTGGCAAGGAAATTTCACCAGTAATGAAGAGAAGGATGCAGTTGTTTGTCTTCTGCTTGTAACACATGCAAATGACACAATAGAAAGAAATGTACTGTACGTCAGCTCTGAAGAAACCTTCCAGTAGCTCTGGTGTTCCAATTTGAGCCTGCAGCAAGCTAAATTCCTGATGAAACAATAAAAGCTGCCAAGTTGTGTAATTATTAACAACCTTGCACAGAGGGAACAGCGCAAATATAACTGGTCAAGGCAGATGTATCAATTGGGTCTAAGATAGCTCTCCTGCTGTGTTCCAGGCAGTCATGGTCCAATTTACCACAGTGTTCTTCTCTAACCATAAGACCATAAGATATAGGAGTAGAAGTAGGCCATTCAGCCCATCGAGTCTGCTCTGCCATTCAATCATGGACTGATCCAATTCTTCCAGTCATCCCCACTCCCCTACTTTCACCCTATACCCTTTGATGCCCTGGCTAATCAAGAACCTATCTATCTCTGCCTTAAATGCACCCAAATGACTTAGCCTCCACAGCTGGTCATGGCAACAAGTTCCACAGATTTACCACCCTCTGACTAAAGTAATTTCTCTGCATCTCAGTTCTAAAAGGAAGTCCTTCAATCCTGAAGTTGTGCCCTCTTGTCCTAGAATCCCCTATCATGGGAAATACAGTAACTTTGCCATATCTAATCTGTTCAGGCCTTTTAACATTCAGAATGTTTCTATGAGCTCCTCCCTCAATCTCCTGAACTCAGGGAATTCAGCCCAAGAGCTGCCAGACGTGCCTCATACAGTAACCCTTTCATTCCTGGCCTGCTATTGGGAATATGGAATCCGAACATGAAACTGATGATTCTGAATAAAGGGATCATAATGAAATTCCTCTTTGTTTCCTGCTAGACTGATAGAAAGCAATCAGGGAAAACAACAGGCAATTCTTTGTCCTCAAAGGTTTTCAGAAAGTGAGAGAGAACTAAAGGGAACGTGTATCCTCCAGAAATGATACAGAATCCATTACTGCTGCAGTCTGTAAGTTGAGAAAAATCTCCAAAGAGTGGAGAGCCACATTCACCCTGAATTACCTTCAGGCTCAGTGCTCTCTCTGTGAAGCAGTATGAGACTTGTACTTCTTCCATGAAACCCTCACAGAGCTCTGTGATCATTAGACCTAAGGAAGAGTATGTCCACGTATCCCGACATCAATCTGCAAATTGAAGTGGACACCCTATGCATTTTGCATGCTGCAACCAGACAGCCCAGAACCTGCTGCTTGAGTCTTTAGAAGATGTGGTAGTAACTGTATCACCCATTAACTCCAGATATTCTGACAAGGTGTACCTATTTCTTAGAAGTTTAATACAAGCTTGGAAACAAAGGCCTGTTAATTGAGTGGCGCATGTCTCTGCAGGACTGCATCAGCCCAATTCTGGTAGAAGTGTAACAAAGCTAAGCTTTCAGAAAGCAGAATGTCAGGCTGCATAAAAAATATCATCACACTCACCTATGGGCAGGAGGATCATAAGCTGATAATTCATTACACTATTTAACGTGGCTTAGGCAGTCCTCTCCAAGATCATTGACTTCAGTAAGATCAGAGATTCACCTGGACCACATCCAGATCTGACAGCTTTCAGAGAAATGACTGCTAGATAGATAGTTACTATCTTAGCTTGGATCAGGAGAAGACCTTGTAAGAGTACCACATATATTCATGGTCAGCATGCTCTCCAAAGTTGAGTTTACAGAGGAATCTCTTAGTGGATATACCTGTTTTGTATCAGCTAGTCAGACTAAATTAGTCAGTGGGAAATGGAGTTAAACCATACTGCCCCCTATCCTCTGTCTTGTTTGCATGTTGTATCAAGCTCTTTGCTTGCCCTTCCTCTTCCATAAGCCATGCAAAATAGTAACAAACATCCAGTTGCTTAATGAAATACAGTAAATTATTTCAAAATAACACAAACTACAACAGTCAAGAAATTCTTCTTACTTCATTGGACTGGGTTATATTTCCATTGTGAAAAAATCATACCAGGCATATCTGACCTCCCCAAAGTGGCACTGCCCCTTGTAGCCATGGGCTATGATGGGAGAATTGGCATAAGTGGTATGGAGAATGAACAATGATCTCAGAGTGAAAAAATCACTCTATAAGCTCTTTCTGATAATGTGGCAAATACTAACGCTGGACAAGCTGCTGTCATTTAACCAGCACACTTGAAGAATTAGATTGGTATTATTAAAGTGGTGGAAGTGGTGTCCAAGGAGGGAGTGGTGGCACCTCTGGTGAGGAAGCTTATCCTGACCAGTCCGCCACAGTTCACTCACACTTGGTCCCCACTGAGACTCAACTCTCACCTGTTGCTCCAAGCAGCTGTTCATTGCGGCAGTGGCCACACTTTGGTACACTGCTTCAACAAGCTGGTTAAACCAAGTGAGAACAGCCGGTAGCCTCCTACCCCGGTGAGATAGCCACATGCCTGTCCTAACCTGTGAAGTCAGGATGAGATCCAATGACCAGGAAGGGGGCTCTGCAAAGATCCGTGGAGAGCAAAGAGGCACAGGAGATGTTATGGCCATCCATTGCAACCAAGGAAGGCTCCAGTTTGTGATGCCTGTTCATACCACTGGACCTGGACTTCTGAGGTCAAGAGTGTGGTACTGCCCAGAGCAATGTCTTCTCCACTTTAAAAGACCGCACAGGGTTCCTGTTATGGTCAGACATGGTGGACCACTAAAGGGCAAGTGGCAACCTTGAGTCCAGAACTCCACCCTTACACCACTATAGGAAGTGTTCTCAGGAGAGATGGGAACACTTACAAAACAAAACTTCTATTCATTTGCAAGTGCACACTAAAATTAAGTCACCTACATCCCCATCATCAGTTTTGTTTTTTTAAAAAAGGACATATATTGAAATGTACTATACAGCCAGCCCACTTGATACTGTATTTGCTTACTTTGTTGACCTATTGATACTCTTTATAATAATATCCAAACTCTTTTAATTTACTTGAAACCCCTTTTTACTGGGCATCTCTAGAGATGCAGCTTATTTGCCCATCGCCACTGACTCAGTGGTGAGAAAACCACTTTTCAGACTCCATATGTCTAGGGTCGATATGACTTTGAATCCCTCTAAACCCAGGAGACTGGGACGCTTCACCCACCCGAACCCCGATCTGTGTGAATACTGCCCCCATGCCATCGCTCATCAGCAAGAAATAACAGACTGTACACTGCATACAATTATAAAGAAAGTATATTTATGAATGTTAACTTAACCAAACTGTTATTAAAGAAGGCAGTAAGAAAAAAACAAAAGGGCCCATCATAACTAAAATAGTCAAATCTGCATAGGTTGGAGCTCAAATCTTCCAAAAGCTGTTATGTCCGAAGTACTCACGGCATCAACTCCTATTCACTGATCTGTAGTAGGATTTCCCTCTTGGATCGAACCCTACAGCCAGTTCTCTTGAGCTTCTTCTTTCTCCATCTCTTGATAAAAAGACCTCAACCCACCCTAGTGTCCATCATGAAACCTCCCTGCCCAGTGTTCTCTAGAACCTTCTCCCAATTCCACCATCCTGATTGGATGACACAACATTCCTAACATGACATCACAACTCCTCATCTTTAATGGTAACCCAAACAGTACCAGCAGAACACACTGCTTCTACAGAAAACTATTAAATGAAACATCCTACAACATTAGCAGTAAAATCTTAACCAGGACATTACACACTTTTTAAAAATGTCAGACTCATGATAATTTATCTATTTATTTAGACAGGTTGAAAAGAGGGCCCAAATGAGCAGGTTGGCACTACAGCAAACAACACCTGGTGAGCCAGTTGCTCAACCATCGGTACTTCCAATTGATCACTGGAATTTTACTACTGTTTATCTGGATCTCCTGCTGCTTCAAGGCAGTGAGAGGGAAAACGCATTTCTACCAAAGAGCACTGATGACTACTGCAGCAGATATTAAAGGTTTTGCATTTTCTGCAGTTCACAGCAAAGAGTCACTGGCACAGGTTCATGCCAACTGTCCTAGCTAAGTAATATTGATTAATTCAGTGGAACATCAGTCACCAGTATTCTTGGCCTCCCACTGCAGAATGTTGCATGAGCTGATTTGTACCAGATTTTCTCCAGCTGGTGTTTATAAAGTATCTCTGTTTATCAAGGATAAAATGTCAATGGTGAACATACACAGTAAATTATTACATATTACTTATCTCCATATCGCATCGGTAAAAAAATACCCATTTCCTTTTCTTGAGAGACGAGCTGGTTGCCATCCTCCAGAATAAACAAGATGAAGTCGCATTGGCCCTTAAGCTTGTACAGTCATTCATTTAGATCACAGCCCAACTTTGTGTTTCATCTATTTACTCACCTTTTCATTTCATATTTCTTGGGACCTACAGAGATGAATTTACTGAGCACAAGTGCCTATTACCCTGGAAATGAAAAGTGCTTTCTGATTTCACTACTGGGTAATTCAACTTTTGTTCAAAGTCACCAGAACAACATCAAATAGGTACAAAAAAAATCAACAAATAACAGTACTGAAGTCCCAACTGGGCTGTCACAAGTTTTAAAGTACGTTCTCTTTTTCAAACAAACACTGCCAAGGTGATGTAGATGAATTCATTCAATGTGTATTCTCAACTGAATAAACCACTTTTTATAAAGCTGTTTGAATTCTAAGTATGTGCTGGTATTTACGCACATTTTCCCCCAAATTTTATATAATTCTTTATTCTTTATAATTGTTAAATTATATTTATTGTACATTTTTATTGTAAGTTGCATGTAAATGCATGTGGTCAATAAAGTCAGTCCTTGATATTCTCGTTGTTTTCTAGTCTCCCACCAGAAGCTGTTCACCTATTTCCCTATTAAGTTTCTCAATCAAGTTATTCTGCTACCTTGTAAAAGCTTGAACCTATTTTATATAACCCAGTGATTCCCAATGGGGGTGTTACTGCCTCTCAGGGGACAGCTACTTGTCCTAAGGTGACGTTAGGGGAAAATAGAAGTCATCGGGAGGAAGGTGTTCAAGATTCTTGTGGGGGGAGACGGGAAGCGGCAACCTAACTTGAGGCACGAGACCTGACCGACCGTTAGTAGAGCAGGTACTTCCAAAAAAAAACGAGTGAGGCACTGTAACACAGGAAGAACCACAGCTCTGCAGGCGGTGACCACTCATTGTCACTTGACAATCTCATCCAACCTTACCAAACAGACATTATTGGGGATGAATAAATTAGCAACCAGGGTGCCCAACAGTTCCCCTTGACTCGAGGTATGGAATGAGTCATGCAATTAAGTTAATACACCCTCTCAACTTTCTCTACAGATCTACAGAAAACAGGTCATGCAACCATACGGCGCTGGCTGGAACCAAACAGTGAAATGGAGCCAATTAGTCAACTGTCAACCCCAAGGATTCCTCTTGAGGTATTCAAAGAGACCTCATTTTCATATGTGTGGTCAAGAACCATCTTTGGGAATTCTAATCCTGCTTAAAAACAGAACCTATAGAGAACATCATACCTGGAGTATGGTTTTATTCCATTCCCTTCAGATCAGAGACATCCCACGTGTCTTATATTTAATGTCAAAAGAAGCCATGAAACCATCAAGACTGCGGTTACACTTCCATAAAAAACAATCTGAAAAAGGCTATTTACGGTATTACTCAGTTTCAGAAGATGAAAGAAGCATTTCAAAAGCACACAGGAGTCATTTGCCAAGCAAGCTAAAAATGACCTTGATAGTGGTCTCATTGTTTCTTATAACATTTCAAAAATGATAGCAAAGTGTGAAATTCTGATACAATTGGTGAAAGATTAATAATGCCTGCTGTATCAGAAGTGCTCACTGCTGATCTCAAAATGGATACCAGTAGTTTAAAATCAATTTCTCTGAGTAATAGCTCTGTAGCTCGTATTGACGTAATGAGTGAAGACATTAAGTATCAACTATGCATAGAGCTGCAAGTAACAGAATTTGGGATACAACTGGATGAGTCAACTTGGCAAAACAATGAGGCTTTGGTAATGGCATATGTATGGTTTATCAAAAATGGAAAAGTTTATGAAGAGGTGCTCCTTTGTGAAAATTTAAAAACAAATATCAATGGAGAATCAATCTATTATGAGCTCAAAATGTATATTGAGGATAAAGTATCTAATTAGGAACATGATTTCTTGTGCAAGAGATGAAGCACCATATAAGACAGGTCACCATGCTGGTTTAGTGGTATTTATGAAAAAATAAATTCAGAGTCTGTTTGCAATCCATTGTGTAATTCATCATCAACATTTCTTAGCCAAAAACCTCAGCCAGCGAATTTTTTCAAGTTGACCCTTGTGATAACAAAATTAAAACTCATCCATTAAATAACAGAATAGTTTGCCAGTCATGCCGAGATAATGAAGAAGAGTTTGAACGCTTGCTTCTTCACACTGAAGTACATTGGCTGTCAAAAGGCTGCTGCTTAAAATGTTTCTTCGATGTTTTTGACACCGTGGTTGTATTTTTGCTCAAAGTCAACTAGAGCTTGGGAAATAATGATCGAACTTTTGTGTGGAGATGTGGCATATGTAGCCAATCTGTATGACATAATGAACATTATAACCATGAAACTGCAGGCAAAAAATGCAGTGTTCACAATGGGAGAAAAATGTTCTCCCAGTTTCCCTGCATGGAAAGTATGGCACTCTCTTTCGCAGACAGTGATTTGCAAGAGTGCTGCTTATACCTACAGTCACTGAAGAAAGAGTTTCAGACTCTATTTGAGGATTTGAATGATCTGGAAATTCCAGACTGGGTGATTAACCCATTTCTTTGCAAGGTGGAAGAACAGGAAGACAGCTTGCAAGAAGAAATTATTGAGATTCAGAAGGATGAAGAAGCAAAATTGCTTTTCAAAAATGTTGGCTTTTGTGGTGTGTGGCTATACTGTCATATGAAGTTTCCTGGTCTTTGGAGAAAAGCCAAACTGCTCTTCATTGCATTTCCATCCTCCTACCTTGTTGAAAGAGGCTTCAGTGCAGTCAACCACATACTCACAAATAACAGAAACCACTTGGACATTGTTACTCGTGGGGACTTGAGGCTTTTGCTGTCACAACTTGAATCAGATATTTCAACTCTTGCTAAAAACCATCAAGCTCAAGGATCACATTGATGGTGAAGCTGCTGTACAGTACACAGTTACAGTGTGAGCTAGGTTGAAAGACAAATATAGATTTAAAGCAGAATAATTTTTCCCTTGTTAGCATATGGCAGACATATTTTTACACTACGGGGGTGCTGGGAAGTATATTGTGCCTCAGAAGGGTGTTGGCAAGTATGAAGGTGATTTAAAAAAGGCTGGAAAACACTGATATAACCCATCCTCACAATTTAACCCTTTAACCTCAAGAACCCATTCTGGTCACTCAACAGAGTGTGCCTTCCAAGCTTTTCCTGAGATATATATTGAAAATCAAATGCAATTTCCAACACATATGACCAAGGATGTATACAAGAGAAATTTTGTCCTAATTCCTGATCTGATTTCTAGAAAATTGCCAGATTTCACTTTGTTTGCACAGACTTCAAATATTATTCATGATATTTCAACGATGTCACAACTAGACAATATTACAGCTGAAAAAGTAAGACTAGCCAGAGTTTCCATGGTATCTAATATGATGATTTTTTTAATGGGTATTCATATGAGTTATGAATAACATCTGGAATATTTGAACAAGAATTTACACTATTAATAAATAGAATATGTTTCTACACATATACTTAGAAGCTACACTTTGTATGGTATATTCTGTACAGAAAAGCAATATGATCTTGTAAGTTTGCCTAATAGATACATTGTACTTACACTCTGGGTATCTATGGTACAAAACGATAATCTCAATACATTTAATCCAGAAGGATGTACCATTAATGTATGCTCAATGGATTTAATAAACGTACACAAACGGTACATGCTGATGTGCATTGCCTGATGACAAGTGTTTATTCCTCTGCATAAATGCCGCATTAGCTGCTGAGTTTCTCCAACATTGTGTGTGTTACTCCGGATTGTCAGCATCTGCTGCGTCATGTGGACAAACTGATCTGTGCTCTTTTAACACATGGATAACTTCGAAACTGGAGTCCAACAATTATGACATTCATACTTATATTCAAGTGTCCTATATATTTTTGTCTTCAATAACTACTACAGTCGACCTTCACTAATCCGACTACCTGTAATCCGGAACTGATATTAAATTTTCCACGCAAATGTAATTTCAAATTTCTTGGGCAACCATACCAATCTGCTGTGCATTGTTTTGGTTGTGCTAGATCTGTTCACGTGTTGGCGCGCTCTTGTAAGCACAGACAGGTGATTCCTGCTTGTTTTCCTGCATTTATTAATATCATTTGCATGAGGCGCGGCTGCCCAGCAGCTGCCCATCTCACCCGCCAGTGGCAGGGGAGCTGGCATGCACTGGGTCCATCCACCTTCTTGCCCACCTGCTGGCAGTCGCACACTGCCCTCCGGCGTCACCCAGACAGCGCTCCGTTCTCTTCTGCCTACGACCTCAGATCAGACGTGGTGACCTGCTGAATGTAAGCATACTACTAAGTAGAGGAAAAGAAACTAATGAGGATTCCCTCAGTAACTGCGAGAGAAGAGGGAAGACCCAGCGCTGAATCCCCGGCCGCCTGGCGGTCGTGTGAAATGTGACGTATAGAAGACCTCCTTTCTCCGACTTCTGCTTCTGCTCACCCAGATGTGCTGCCACCAACATCAACAGTTTTTGAAGAAACTGTTTGTGCCAGTGTGGTAAACTATGTGTATACCTGTCTGGACACACCCCTCTGCTGACTGCTCCTGTGGCTCCTCCCACAGACCCCTGTATAAAGGCGATTGGAGGCACGGCTCCTCCCTCAGTCTCCGAGATGCCGTGCTCCCTTTTGCTGCTAATAAAAGCCTATCGTTCATCTCCCGTCTCCGAGAGTTATTGATGGTGCATCAGCCAGTTTCAGCACTAGTTCCTGATGCTTCACTCATTTTTCAAGATGAAGATGTTGATGATCCTGACAGCCCCACACTTGCAGACATGTAACTTTGCCTGAAGGTATATTAAACGTCTGGCTTTAGAAGTGAAAGTGCTCAACTGTTCTGTATAAGTTAATTTCTGTACATTTACCTGTACCCTTTATTTTATCTGTGCCGGTACAGTATATTATTTTATTAAAATTTCACGCTACTCATTTAATATTTGTTTCAATATTATCTAACTTGTACTGATTTACATGGTATTTTAAAGGTATGACGAGGCGGTTAGCTGTTGCTTAATGTGATCATTCTGTAATTCGGCATTTTCACTAATCTGGCACTCCGCAGGTCCCAGTGGTGTCGGATTAGTGAAGGCCGACCTGTACTACCTTTCAGAAATACTGTGGCACACAATGGTATACAGAATGCCAAAGGAAATTAATGAGCTTATCCATTTTTATTGGATTTCCACTTGGTCAACAATGTATCACTCACAGTTTCAATACAATTGTAACATAAGTAGCAATGTTGTGAAAAGGACAAGGACATATTCCACCCGTATGGAATCTAATGGAATACTTTTGTAAGTAAAATATGCAGATAATTTGAGATCATTGTTTTACCTCATCTATAAATATCTACTGCATACAATTCTCTCATTTTGTTATTATGGATGAATGATATTAATCATAATTTCAATTAATTAATCCAGTGTAACATACAAATGATTCTTTATTAAATATTTTCAGGTTTTGCCTCTATGACTCCATATATCACAATCTGTTAGAATTGTCCTATACCAGTCCTAAATGCACATTATTATAAAACTACACTCTTATTTCCACTGTTTTGGTTTAATATACAAAACTTTATTCTTTTTGAAGGCCTTAACAACTTTAACTGAGTAAAACTGTTTCTCAGTGTGTCTCTTTTCCAGGTTTGAAAACATAATTTAGACTCATGAAATACAGAATCAGCTTTTTGGCTTTGCTTGGTGTCCTCAGCCTCACCCTCAAACTTGCTTGTCCTTCCATGGTGATCAGAAGCATATGGAATATTGAGTGTGACTGATCACATCAAAGGAAAGTTTTGTTCGAGCTTCTGGCAAATTCTGGTCTTTTTTTTGGTAAAATAGCTCAGCATGACAATATCATGACCACAAAACAACACAGGACTTTTCAAACTTCAGCCTTAATTACTTAAAAGCTAATTTTAAAAAAAAAAACCACAAATGGCCTAATTTACATTCCAATATGTACACTACTTTATTCAACATTAAATATGACCAGGAACTTATCTCATTTATTTCATTCTACGATTTCTTAAATACCTCCTCCAAGTGTTGTATTCCTATTGGTTTGGTATCTTCTATAAAAATTTAACCAACAAACTATGTAGTTTCAATGGGTCATGAATGCAAATGTGAAATTCTTGTGCTTCCAATAGCAAGTAATCTCCCAACTCTGAAAGAATCATTGTTTCCTGCACTTTGTCGTATCTCAGTTTCCAAGAATTATTCCCACTGCATGTGTCATTTTATTTGCTACTTATAGTGACAATACTATTCTCAAACAGAATGGGGATATTTGAGTAATTCCCCATCAGTCAAGTTTGGTGCTTACGATACTATAATAAATGAGAATGTTTAAGGGGTGAAGCAGGCAGAAATGCACAGCAGGATACATCTTCCTGTAAATCTCATTGTGACTATCCTCATTTGCTGCATTTCTTCTGGTGAAATCATCCAACATCTCTGAGGAGTTTCTGTAACTGGTTCTGAAACAGACCCTGCTTTCTGAGGAAATCAGTTTTCCTTGCTGTGCAAATGCTATTTATTCCAAGTCGCACCACCACCTTATTGAAACATTATTGTTAACGTTCACTCTCATTGAACAAGTAGTCTTTCCTGTGAAGCTTTATCAACTAACTGCATCGTGTCATACAGCTTATTGCATCCAAGTTTTTCAAACGGGGTTTGATCCGTCAATATCCTCCCCGATTACAGAAAAACAAATAATTCCTAAAATGTTGATCCTCACTTTCACTCTAACAACTGATTTCATCTTCTTTTTAAACAATAAAATAATTATCTTTTTTATTACCCAGTTCCAAAGAGAAAACATAGATACCTGCTTTCAATCTATTGACACTTCCTCACACCACATCAAACGAATTTTCTCCATTTTTGAATGGCTATCTTGGTAAAGGACTATTTATGTCTGCTTTCACTTTAACTTCATTTAATTTGTCCGAAGTAAATACATTACAGATTTAATATGCATATGTGATCATGAAATAGACAAATTATCCTTTAAATTAGCAACGAAGAAGCTTTCACAGACAATAGGCCAAATATAAAAAGCCAGCTGAGATTTGTGTTATATTTAGCTGGTTGAGATAATTCACCAAGAAGTGGGAAAGGTTAACAACAGCAGTTGCTGATGTATCTGTATTTTCAAAGGTATTCCTTTCTAAAGATTTGCTGGCAAAATTAAAATCAATGCAATTAAAGGGGCATGAATGCAAAATTGGTAAGGGTACAGAAAACAAGAAGGAATGATAAATAGTTGTTTTCCTGACTGGAGAGCAATACACAACAGTGCTCCTTATGATATGTCAATGACCAGGATTTGGACTCAAATATTTGGATTATAAAAACTGCAGCAAATGACACTGAAATTAAGAATGTATCAGTCTCTTTGCCTTGTCACTGAAATGACAAGGCAAATAGACTAATAATGATGGATGCATGATAAATCCTATTTGATACAAATGAACAGGGATTGATATGTTTACCTGTGATGAATGACGATGAATATTATGAATAAGTAGCCCAATTTTAAAAGTGGTGAATGAACTGGGAGGCTTGACATTGCATGTGCTTAACTCTTTGAAGATAGTAGGACACATTGAGAAGCCAAATGAATAACTTCCATTGTTTTCAGCTTCATTAAAAGAGAAATAAAGCAGAAATGCAAGGGACCATTAAAAACACACTCATTGTCCCTCAGCTCATGTGCTGTGTTCTGTGGGCACGTATTCCAGGGAAGAGGTCAAAACCTTGGATAGAGTTCCAAACAAAATAGGATTAGGGTTATGAGATTTCAATAATGTGGAAAGAACAAACTGCTGAATAAAGAACATGAGAAAGGCCGATGGAAGCAGATTCAATTGAGATACAGAGAGCTGTTAAATACACAAAGTGAAGCAGCTCGCAGGACTATGGGCAATGAATAGACGAGTGGAGATTATGCTCTCAACATGCATGATGACTCTAATCTGCATGGGAAGACACTGGGTAGATGTTGCTCAGTTCTTCTTCTGTGAATAACTGGAGAAGGTAGGCTCTGAAAACACTTGCTCAAACATGCTTAACTTCATCTTTACTATTCCTGTACATCTTTTATTGCCTTTACCTCTTATCTAATTAACAACACTGAAAGTGTTGATTTTGAAAGTGTTGTTTCCTCAGAACTTTTTTCTGTTTATGATAGACCACTTATGATAGAATACAAATACCATTTTAGACTACTTGTATCATGTAGTAATTTGGAGAAACAAGAAATTAACTTTTATTGGATAAAACATGTTTAATTGCATAACAGTGCTGAACGTTTGCAGTAGTTTAACTAAGCTAAAAATAATTTCTGATAATTTTCATTTGTACTCAGTGTCTGAGGCTTCTTGCTTACTAGTCCAACAATAATCAGCCAGCATCGATGGATTCCAGTTGCCCTGATACCATTTCTCCATCCTCATCACTGACAGTGCCAAGACTAGTAGGGAAGAAGTCTAAATGGGAATGCAGAAAATTAACCTTTACTGACATATTGCATTTCATGGTTTTGTATGCTTGAAGCATGTTCTCAACCAGCTGCATGTAGTTTGGTGCTCTGTAGTTTCCAAGAAAATTTTCAACAACATCCTCGAATGTCTTCCATGTGATTTTCTCTGGTACTATTAGAAGTTCTTTGAATTGCCTGTCCTTGATAACTTGTTTGATTTGTGGACCAACAAAATGCCTTTCTTGATCTGGGCATCAGTTATTCGGGAAAACATCTGTCTCAATTATCGAAATCCTTCACAGAAATGTATAGCCTTTCTAAAACCTGTCCTATTATTCATCATCCCCCCTGCTTGACTATGCCCAGGCACGCCTGGACAAGATAGAAAACTTTTCAGCTTACATTGTTTTAATTGACTTAAATTATGAATTGAAATAACAAATATAGGTGATTTTTTAAAAAGGTGGTGCATGATAGGAAAATTTCATGGTGATTTTCATGAACAGCAGTGAAAAATCATAAGGTACATTCAAATATATTCAGGAAGCAAAACCTTTGATGTCCAGTGTATTTTGAGGTATTCTGTAATTCTTCTCATCAGGATTTTTATATTTAGGTTTTCTCAGTCTGACGCTGTAAGTTTGGGGAATGTATTTATCTTCCATACTCTGCTTTATTCCATTGGTCTTGATGATTGAAATCTGCTCTTACTCTTTGCTTAGAACAGTGGGGATTTTAAGCAATCTTAGATTCACCTATGACTAGCTTTTGCAAGTTTCTATCTCCTAAAGAGTCAACGTCTTTAAATTCCTGGTGGTGTCACTGATACAGAATGCTTCCTTTGACCTTTCTATACATCCTCTTCCCTTAAATGTTAACAATTTGTGGATTTTGTTATGTTCCTTTAGTCCAATCACACTTCTTGTGGCAACAACTTCTCCCTTTGCTACTTTATTTCTATGATTGATCAGATTACAGGTATCCTTCACTTTGTAGTATTGTGTCTACTTACATTCCACGTGCTGTTTGGCAAGTTGTAATCCCCATTCACTATACATTTATTGCATCGAGTGCCTTCACCCCATCAAAGTTTCCAGCAGAATGTTTATTTGTTTTGTCTGCCTTGCTCTTTGTGCCATACTTTTGCCATTTAAATTGAACGTCAACTCTTCAGATATTCTTTTTAACTTTGAGCAGGGTTTCCAATACTATATCCATACTACCAACACAAGTTTATTTGATTCCAACTCAGCCTTGTGTATCTGTGTTGAAACTCTTGCCCGTGGTTTTGTAACCTTGAGATTTAGCTCTTCCGGAGGCCTCTTGCCCTCCTTTCCATTTTTCACTCAATCAATTGGAGCTCCAAATGTTCCCAAATTCTATAAGCAAAGCACTTCCACCAGCTCCACTTTATATGTAATTTATGTTAATTACATATCGACAACCATCAACTTATCTGTATTTTAACCAGCACGTTTGATGAGTTTGCATCAGCACCACAGAAACTACTTCTGCTGAGAGTCTATATATTTGTCATTTGCACTTAGAACATCCTGTACATTTTCATCACTTATCACATAATGCTAATTGGTTCCTCCTTTCCACTGCTTTTTAATGCAGTTTTGTCCTCTTTTCTTTGTTCAATCCACTTCACATTTAACACAGTTCAACTGACCCTCAAATCAAGCAGAAAACCTTCAACTGTTTTAACAAAGACCACATATCAGATTTAATATTTTGTCTACCTGTTTGGTTCAGCAGCACAACCCAGCTGAAAATGTATTGAAGTGTGTACTACCAAGCCAAGCACGTAGTGTATAGCTGATTCAGCCACTTGGACACATTTTCAGAATAGATTCAGGACTGCCGAAGAGGTTGAAGCCAGAGATATCTACTTGAGTTGGACTTCAACAGAACGGACAGGACTGAAAAGTATCAAACAGTATTTGAAAGGCAAAAGATAAAACCATTGTATGATGTGTTGGGAATGCACAAGATGTTCCAAAGTCAAGCACAGTAGATTCAGCAAAAGAAATTGGTACTGAGTCAACTAAACCTGCCCATCATTATTGAGTTAGGAGAAGCTGAGTCAAGCCGAGAACAGTCACAACTGTAAGAAAGAAGGCCCATACCCAGGCCTGGAGCTAAACCTGGTAGCAGCAGATGCTCCTCCCTAAACTCTGGTTTGAGCAGACACTAAAGGAAATCTTGTCAACTCACTGGTCTCTTTTTCCCACACCCCCAACAAGCAATACTCACTGATGCAAATGGAGCCAAAGGTAGCAGCAGATGCTCCGCCCTAAACTCTGGTTTGAGCAGACACTAAAGGAAATCTTGTCAACTCACTGGTCTCTTTTTCCCACACCCACAACAAGCAATACTGACTGATGCAAATGGAGCCAAAGGTAGTAGGAGAGCTGGGTTGTTGATTCAAAGGGCCTATCATCCCTCTGGGCCCTTAAGTTGAAGTTGATTAGATATTTAAAATTGTCCCTACTGATTGATATTCATATCCAATTAATTTATGTATATACCACAGCTACGATTAATAAGATTGTAGCTAATAAGAAAATCGGTGTTGGTGGTGATAGAGAGTAAGTTGATCCTAGGCTACGAAGTGATATTGATCGGTTAGTGAATTGAGCAGAGCAATGGCTGACGGATTACAATTCTGCTAATTACAAGGTAATGCCTTTTGGGAGGACCAAGAGGGTAGGAAATACACAATGAATAATATGCTCTACTCCTTCTTCTTCTTCCTTGAGTTTTTATGGCAGTTGGCATAGGTACGGAAAAACAAAGAGACCTTAATGTGTAAGTCCAAAGATGCCTGGCGGTTGCAGCACAAGTATGGAAAGGTCACTGACCCAAAGCATTGACTGGTTTCTTTTCTACAGACAAAAATGACCTGGCTGAGTTTTTCCAGTATTCTTGTTTTTTGTCTGATAACTTTGCCAGCCCACAACTTAATCTAGTCAATATTTGTTGCATTGCTTCCACCCCTTACATTGCACACTGTACTTCAGATTAAGGGCCTCCCTGTACTTGATTAAAATCCCCATTCAATAAATACCTCCATGCTCATTGTCTCACCAATTGTTTGATGCATGCACATGCCAGCATTTGGTTATTCATCTAAGAGGATAATCAAATCTCTCGGAATATCAATGTTTTAATAGCAATTCACCTTTTAAAAATATTGTTTCTATACTTTCTTTCTAAAGTGAATAATCTTATATTTGTCCTCATTACATTTATCCAATTAGTTAACCTATCTATAGTCCTTTGGAACCAGTTATATCCCAAATGTATTTTACCTTCTATCGTCTGCAAATCTGGATAAATTACACATGATCTATTTATCGGAGGAGTTATGGGTGCCAGCATGAAAGTATCCTGCATAGGAATCAATGTTGTTAACATTATATATATATATACACACACACACACATTGTACTATCATCATTATGCTCAAATTTGTTGGGAATGTTCCAGAATTCAGGGGTTCTTGGTAGCCATAACAATGCATATCTCTATAGCTGTGTCTTTTAAAAATACAAGCCATTACATCCAGAAGAGGTGAAAGTAGTTACAGTTCATTTAATTTTTAAGGTTATTTTTCCAATACTAATATATTGTTCTTCACTGCTATTGGTTCCCTACATTATCTAGAATGCCTTCTGTCCTCTTGAGTCTGAAGGCACATAAAATAACATCTCTTTTCTTGTTCCCTTTTATATCTTCTGCTCTCTCAGCATCTCAAAGATGCAAGTTTACTTTCATTACTCACATTCACCACCCCAACTGCACTGCTGTTTAATTATGTTAATACATTGCCTCACTTCTCCACGGCAGGAAAGTCAAACAGCACAAAACTGTATTTGCCATACCAACTCAGTGAGCCCCTCCCGCCAGTCATTCATATCTTGGAGCACTGTGAGATGCAAAAGTTTGTATCAGTCAGCTCTGTGGCTGGGTACTAACCATAGCTCACCTCAAAACCCTGGATTAGAGAGGAACTGCTGATGAATGTCTGTTTTGGGAGGCGCTCATCACAGTTTTCCTGGCAATCATCTACCTACAGTACATATGCCAGTCAGTGTTCTCTTGATGGCTGTATGTATAATGATTGCATGTAAATTAAGGCACAATGTGAAGGCATTTTGAGGCAATTTATAATGATCTATTAAACTAAATGATTTGCCAACACTCATTATGAGTCTCATACATAAATATAATCCACTTGGATAAGATTCCAGAGTGTAAAACCAGTGCCAATAACACTCCCATAATATTTATTCAGCATTAGACTTCATCTGAGCTTCATCATCTCTGCTTAGCACTGACATATGATAAACTTCTAAGTGTCAGCAGGCTCCTGCGTCACTCCAGTTGCTGTAACAAATCCCAGGAGAAAGGTGAATTTGTGAATGAGATCATTCATCAATTGGGTCAAAACTCAATGAAGCAGATGACAGCACAGACAGAATAGGTGGTGAGTCAGCCCTGGATTTGAGTTTGCCACAGTCTGAGTTTGTGCAGCATCTTCCCAGCAAACATACTGCAGATGAATCTTAAATGATGAATGTGAATGTACTGTGTTCAGTCCTTTGGGGGTTCTGTCCTAATCCATAATGCAAAGAAAGGCATGCATTTCAGACTTGTCACAATTTAAGGGCCGGTAACAAAGCTTGCCATTGGCCAAAAAGTTCCAACAACATCGCTGTTGTAGGTGTCCCCTTGTCTACATTATTTGCTGCCACATACCAGCTCCACGCATTTACTATGGTCCTGCAACAGTGATTCCAATTGCAGTGAAGAATTTTCTGCAAAGTAAACCAGGAACTAACAACTACCATTCTTAACCGTTCCGGAACATGAAAAAAAACTTAATATGAGCCTAGGGTAGAAATTGAATATTACATAAGATATGAAAAGTTACTTTTAAGAACAATTTGAAAACACAGAATTTCAAATAAATATACAGTGAGGATTTTTGGCTGCCTGGAGAAATTAAATGGCTTAGCACAATAGTAAAGAACAATGAATGATGCTTCATAAAAAGGGCTTAAAATTTTCAACTGTTTACTATAAACATCATTGATCAGAATTACCTGAAGTTCACATTAATTTCTTCAGATTATGCCAGAGAACACTACAGAACAGTGTTTCTTCTGGTGAAGTGGGATATCAATGAATTTGCTGAAATGTGGGCTCAACAGTGCAAGTTTTTGCTTTCAGTTTATTTCATATTTATTATGAAACTTCAAAGATCTGCATTACTAAAACTACTAGATCCAGACCACTATTAAATTGAAGATCATGGAGAAGCACAACAGTTTTTCTAAAAAATGTTTCTTTAATATCTATCCTGTAATTGCAGGACTATGTAAGAGTGAAGGTTTGGATTGATCTTAGAGTAGGTTAAAAGGTTGGCACAACATTGTGGACTGAAGGGCCTGTACCGTGCTGTAATGTTCTATGTAACTGTCATTTCCAGATGCTTTGAAAAGCAAATGCAGACCTTAAAAAGACATATATCAAATGAAAAAGAATACCTAACAGAGCTTTGTGCATGGGCCTCACTCTAGAGGAAGAGATTAACTATGAGACAAATAAAAATAGTTCTGATTTCAAGACTACATAAAGTATTTACTTGTCTTTTTATCTCTTTGCAAGTTCTGACTGATGTGCTCCATGATTTTGTGCTTCTGTTAGATTTCCAGCATTCGGAGATTAAAAAAAAAATAAGTTATCAAATTCAGCACCCAACCCAGATGGGTAGCTGACGAAGTATCAAGACTCCCAGGGCCAAAATCAGGAAAACAGAGAGAGCTTCAGGATACTCTCACATATTCTCCAAAAATATAAATCCTATGTTCACTGCCTTTCCCTAGAATAATGAAGTACAAAGTTGCATCATTCAGCAACACAAAATTCATCTCAAGCTGTGGGCTGCAATAAGTATCAATTTTCCATCAAAATTGTGTATCAAACATTCAAATTATGTCCTTTTCTAAACATAAACTTTACTGCTATAAGTTCCTTTCTTATTGAGAGAATAACAATTCTCTAAATTTGAATGAAATCGATTAGAATTGAATTCAATAGGAATTTTTGCATACCCGAAGGACCCCTCCCTACCACCATGCCCCTCTTCACCCAGCTCCCCCAATGAATCCAATGGATTTTGTCGAAGGTTTGAGTGATCAATAACTCTTTATGAGTTCGAAGTCTCAAGGCAGATGGAGCATAGGTAGATATTGAGATGTAAATCAGCAGTAATAGTTTATCAAAAGCTGAATCTGGTTCAAATATAGATACTGCATTAACATGTGGACCTGACCTGTCCACATTGAAGATAATTTCAAATCCCATCACGATGGTCAGCTCAATAGCTATAGGCAGGTTTGGATGGGAATAAGGAACTTGGGAAAAGAAAAAGCAGAAAAAATAGCCACTTTTAGAATAAAAACATAAAGATAATATTCAAAAATATTCTCCCCACTGTGCTTTGGAGCGTTGTAACTTTGAGCCATTAAAGCAATGAATATAAACTAATTTTAACAAAATAACAATATTGTGATGCTATTCAATCCGAGGATTATTTTCTTTGTTATTAGCATGCAATGAATGCAACTCACTTTGGTGCAAATAGCCATTTTGCAGGAGACTTTAATAAATTAACCTTGCCTGCAATGGCCTCTCACACCCACAATTGGATGCCCATGACTTCTCATGCTAGCTAGAAAGCCAACATTTATCCTGTCACCCAACTGAGTGCATTTTAACTCTAGAGACTCCAAACAAGAAAAGAAGCTTCTCAGCATTTACCCTCCTGATCCCTTCATTATCTAATATACTTCAAGGATCAGCCCATTTTCTGAATGATATTTCAAATGCCCTGTAACCACTGTTCATTGCTATTGCTAATGATTTAAAGATAACAAATATAGTTTGTCTTATTTCATTGCACCGCAGATCTTGTTGTTTGTAACAGATTCCTATCTACAAAAAGCTGCAGTGTGCAATCTACCTAAAGTACACACTGCACTGCAAAGTATTACTTATGTGAGAAGCAACTCAAGATGTTTTTGAGAGAGGGTGTCAGGCAGTACATTAATATTCTTCATTGCATCAAGGGTACTCATGGATTTGAGTCATGGGTTTTCCTACGCGCGAGTGTGTTGACTGACTAAACCCAGCGGAGAGACTGAAATTTAGACTCTTCTCTAGAGACTGCTGTGAGTCTATGGTTTGCTCAAACCTCAGGCACACGTATTAAAAAGCCAGCTCCTGAGCATCATCTGAATCTGCTGAAGGTCAGAAAAATATAATGTCAAAATCAGATCCTTTGATTTAACTTTAAAAGTAGCAGGACAAAATTAAAGTTTAGCAGGTATTTTCACTTGGTCAGTCAGATATTTGATACATCAAGAACAAAACATCATATGTGAGTGTCTCTAAACTTCATAAAAATAAAATTTATATGAACATCAACCCTCATGTCCAATATGGAACTGATATTCTCCTAGCTTTTTGATCAAAAAAATTACCTCAGTGAATTTAAGAAGGTTTTTTGGTTGTACCAGGACTAGAGACAGGTTGACTATAATGGCGAAGCTTGTCAACTTGCAGTAAAAAGCAATTGAAGAAGTACTAGAAATCTGAAAGAAATATGGAAATGCTATCCTGCTGGTTATGGAGTATCTCTGGAAAATCTGGTGAACTACTATTTCAGATCAACATCTCACCACAAAACAAGGGAGGAAGGAATGCACACACAGAGCATTAAGTTGGTTGCTAGTGTTGGGGAAGTTGGTATGTGGTGCTGTTAATAGGTTTCTAGTACTTCAGCATTGTGGCTAGCATAACAGTTTACAGCACCAGCAATCGGACTTCAGTTCCCACTGCTATCTGTAAGGAGTTTGTACATTCTCTTCGTAACAGTGTGGGTTTCCTCCACATACTCTGGTTTACCCCCACATTCTGAAGATATACAGGTTAGAATTAGTAAATTGTGGGCATGCTATGTTGGCAATAGAAGTATGATGACACTTACAGGCTGCCCCCAGCACATCCTCAGACTGTGTTTGTTGTTGAAGCAGATGACATACTTCACCTTATGTTTTGTTGGACATGTGACAAATAAAACTCATCTCTAATGTCTCTATAATTCTGTAGGAAACACAGTAGTCCAAAAGTGGCAAATGCTAAGATTAGGGTTATCTGAAATGTCTGAAGCTTGGAATTTCCAGCAGCCTTTCCTGAAAGAGGGGAGGAATGTGCTGGACGTTAAGGCAGTTAGTATTCAATGGGACTTGGTGCAAGGACATAATGGTCTTTTTGTAAATCTGATGAAAGGTCATCAACCTGCAACACTAATTCTATTACTCCATCTACCAATGCTCCTTGACCTTTTGAATATTTCCAGCTTGTTCTGTTTTTTACTTAAGCACACTGGGGAGATATTTCCGAAAAGTAAGCATTATCACCTGACATGAATATATTAAATTCATGAAAACAAAAGGTAGTTGCTGTAAAACATGTTAGCTACTTAGAAAGCCAGAGGTGGAAGTACATAAACAGATAGCCAAGCTCATCCTTCGTTGATGTGGCTCTAAGGAGATAATTTATTCTCAGTGTGGAACGTCCTCTTTGCAATGATTCATCCTGACGTAAAACAATCCACCAGAATATTAACACTGTTTATCTCTCTCCTCAGATGCAGCCTGAGTGAATGTGTGCTCTTAAGTATTTTCAGTCTTTAGACAAACTTTGAGTTCTCTATAAACAACCATCAATTTTATTATACCTTGAATCTGAGCAGGGGGGTATAATTCTGAAGTCAGTTTATTGTTTAACGGGACCATTGTAAGTCAGCAACTGTAACCACGTAATGCTGGGATTTGGTGCAAGTTTACACATTAGCAATTGAGCTCTGAATGATTTAATTTATGGAGAATACTATAAGAGAGCCAGGCAGGAGTGCATTATAACGTTGTCATAAAGTAAATTCAGCTGTAGGTAATGAAATGAGGCAGTGGCAAAGTCTTGTAATGTTATAGACTTCTGTAATGTAATCTTGTCAGGTCTTGTAATGTTACAAATTTATTTTATTTAGTCCTGTAAATTATGTATAATTTATGTTGATTTAAGATTATGAAATTTAACAGACAGCTGCTACATAAAGCTGATTTTCATGGCATTTGAACCTTGGCTATGTATACCTATGACAAATAACTAGAAAGTGAACTTGAGGTACATAAGGACTATCAAGAGAGATACAAAAGATAGCACATACTGGAATCTGGAGGAAGGCATTATGGATCAAGGCCTTCCATCTGGAATCAAATCAAGTCCAAATGAAGGGACTTGCCTAAAAACATCAGTTACCCACTTCATGGTTGCACTCTGACCCACTGAGTTCTTCCGACATTTTCCTGGGGCCCACTACCTCACAATCCCCATTTTTTTCACTCATCGCTTGCCACATTCTGCTCCACTTCACCAGTTTTTCTCATGTTCTCCATATCTTCCAAAGGTGTTTCAATTCTCTTTTAATCACACTTATTTCATTCTAATTTTCACCATCTCCACCTTTATACAGAAGTATTTCCCAACTACTGTACTTGGAGTTTCTCATCAAATGCTAAGCAACGGGTGTGTTTGTATCTAACAAACCACTCAAACGCTGGTAAGTTTCCAATGGCTTTTCTCAGAGAAAAAAGCAAACCTTTTGTACACACATTGCCTTGCAAAGTTATACTGAGTCAATTGGGAATTCCACTCCAATGATAGATCCACTGCCCAAAGTTATTTTTACTTATGAAAATATATTTTTCCTTCCATATTCCACTCGTATTACATTAAATGTATCCACTATTAGCTGCAAGAGGAAAGCAGTCATGGAGAAAGGATGGCAATACCTGATGGTTAAAAGAATTTTTTGCAAGCAAGAATTTGCTTTCAAAAATTAACACATGACTACCACTTTGTGGTGGTGAGACAGTGTTGATATTTTTGAGTGTTATTGGAGCTGCAATTATCCAGGTAAGTTGACAGTAATCTGTTACACCCCTGACTTGTGCCTTGCAGGTAGCAGAAAATCTTTGGGATGTCAGGACACAAATTGCTTTCCAGTCCTGTCCAGCTCTTACAGCCAGGATGCTAATGTAATTGGGAAAGCTGAATTTTTGGTTAACAAATATTATTATTGGGGTTGGGGTAGAATGTAGTTGTGAAATGTAATTGAATTTTGAAGCTAGGTGACTGGACCAAACAATTAGATATCAGGATCAAGGTGAGAGTATCTGGTCTTGATTTCAAGAATGCACCTGAATCTTGCCAGAGAAGCCACTATCTGATAATTCCATAGCAAAATGATTATTTGTCCCTTAACAAGCCATACCTGATTGTTGTCTGTTTTGATGCGTGCAGGCATAGACTTTTCTGGAGTTCTAAATGGTAATTAAGTAACCATTAATGAATATCTCAAAAGTAAAACAACTGGATATTTTCCGTCCTGATGTTATTTGACTTATGTTTGACTGGGATTCCTTGATGCCACCATACAGTCAAGTGCTTCCTTGCTATTAAGACCAGACACTTTCACCTCAATCCTTGTATCCAGTTCTTGGTGCTCCATGTATACCCAAACACTGAGTCCACTGGGAATACCTAAACTGGATTGGGTGAGCACCTTGTGGAGAGTGCCACTTGGCAGATATGCCAGACAACATCCTCCATCACTTTCTTTATGATTAGGAGTACACTGAGTAAATTGGGACATAATTAACCAAATATGTGGGACTTAGCTTGCTTTCTGTGAACCGAGTATACATAGTTTTGCACAGAGTTGCGTGGATGCTAACCACCTAGATGCAGTTTGTTCTGTATCAGGGTCTTTAGAACTATAGCTGAGATGCTGATTGGTCTCAAAACCAGTGCTATATCCAACCCCTTCATCTATTCTTCTAATTAATCAAGATGATTGAAGACTGGTTTACCTGGTGGTGGGAGTCACAGGAGGAATCCAAGATGGATCATCCAATCAGTAATCTGGTTGAACATGGCTGCAATTAGTTCACTTATCACTCAGAGGCTGGGTTCTTTATTGTTGAGTTTGATGAGTATTCTTGAAGCCTCCCTCTCTCATTAGCTGTTTAATTAACAGTCACCACTCATGACTGGATGGGTCGAGATTGCATAGCCTTGATCTTGTCCTTCTGTTGTGGGGCTCTGCCTTTTGAATGCTAACCTTGCTATTTATCACAGCACCAACTTCACCACATTGGTATCCTGCTTAGGGTGTATATATCATATCATTCCTGCAGGGTCCTTCTGCATTTTTAATTAAGCTAGATCTCAACCATTGGCTTGACTGTGGTGATAAAATGTGGGATATCATCACAGATAATTGTGCTATGCATTTCTGTTGTTACTTCTGTCTCATGCTTGATGTGAACACAGGACATTCTCACCACATGGACTTGGCAGAGGTTACAGTTGTCATGTATCAGTGCACTTCTCACAGAATGGCCAGTCAGGACAAGGTTAAGTAGTTATATCCTTTGTGTTGATTATCTAACATCCAACCACAATACAATCCGGCAGATATGTCCTTCAGAACTCTGCCACCTCAGTCAGTGGTGCAGCTATTAGGAACCCTAGCTGAATCCAGCTGATTTCTGCCATCAGTGATTTCAAATTTCAGGTGAAAATAAAAACAAAAACTTCAGATGCTGGAAATCTAAAACAAACCAAAAGTGCTGGAAATATCCAGCAGGTTAGGCTGCACCTGTGGAAGGAGAAACAGCGTCAATGTTTCTGGTTCAGGTCAGACCCGCGGTGCTGATAGAAGATCTCTGACCTGACATGTTGACCCTGTTTACTCTTCCCACAGGTACAGGCTGATCTTATGTTTACTTCCAGCAAGTTCTGCCCTTTCAACTTTCTTTTTGTAAATGTAGTCTGACATGGAGGGGTGCTGATTCATCAGCTGAGGAGGATAATCAAGAGTGACCATCAGAGGGAGGTTTCGTTGCTGTTGGTTGATCATGAAATTTCATGGAGACTGAAGTCAATTTCGAGGACTCCCAGTGTTACCCCCTTCTTGTCAACACTGTGACCTCTAGTCAGCTGCTGGTGGAAAAGTGCAAAGTTCAAATTACATTTATTATCAAAGTATGTATACATAATACAACTTTGGGATTTGTTTCCTTACAAGTATCCACTAAAATAAAAAACCCAACAGAACCCAGTAAGACAAAAGAAGGCCATCAAACACCCAATAGGCAAAAAAAACAAATCGTCCAAACAATAAAAGTAAGCAAATATCATTCAGAATTTAAGTTCATGAAAGTGAGTCACAGACAGAGAGCCAGGCACCACTGTGGCTGATTCAGAAGCCTGTTAGTTGCAGCCCACAGCCTCAGTTCAGCTTGGAGATGAGTAAACTTTGTAGAGCGGCCACATGAACCGGCCTGTCCCATCTCCCTCCAGCCCCAGCACCCTGATCTTTTCAATCTGGCACAGCGCCTAAATCATTCGAACCTCAAGGACGCAGGCCCTGCCACTTGGATATGCTCTCAGGTCTGAGCCCCATCACCTTGATTCGGCCTGAGGCCAACTTTTCCAATTCAACTCAGGGCTTAAATCGATCAAACCTTAGGTCTTTCCTCAGCAAAAGAATGAATTGGGGAACTTCCTGGAGAATATCTACCAATTTACTTCAATTTCTAATTATGCCTCTCAAAATTACCCAAGAATCAATAGAATCACAGATTTATGGGTTATCCAGACCAGTGCATGATGTTGGGCCCATGAGTTCCAATTCCCAACTCTTGGTCTCCAGCCTGTTAGAATGGGTTTTCAAAGACTTAGACAGATGCCTTTTCAATGTGACTAGGGTTTCTGCTTACACCACCATTTCAAGCAAGGATTTCCAGATCCAAACAAACTTTGCAGAAGGAACTGGATAATCACTACATCCAGTCACTGCAACTTAGAGCTTTTTGCCACTGAGCCAGCTTTAAATTTGGGTTGCCACTTCTTGCATCCCATGGAATTCTGATCATTTTCTCAAAAGCTTTCAGAAATCCATGCCAGCCACATCAAATCATTTCCTCTCATTAACTTTAGAAGTTATCTCCTTAATACTTTCAAATTGGACAAAGCCTCTTTTACTAAATGCATACTGACTTTTAATAGTCTTTGTTTCACTTTGAATGCTGATTAATATCTTCCCAGAACTCTTTCCTACCACTGATGTTAGATTGACTGGCCTATAGTCTCACTTTCTCACCTTCTGAAACAATCATGCCATATTGCACAGCCCCTAGTGTTCCCGCACCTTGTTTGCAGCCAAAGTCAATCGCAGATAACAGTCAAGCCTACACATTTTCCTGCTTTGCTTGCTGTAAAAACCTGCGATACATTTTATCCAGGCTTGGCAAGTTATCCACTAGACTTCTTAATATATCCCCTCTCTTTATCATTTGTAATACTGCACTTTCTGCCTGGTTAATGATAATGTCTCCACCATAATGCTCTTCAGAGGGGGCAGCCACAAAGTGTTTATTTAGAACTTCTATTTGTCCAGGTAACCTACCACTTTGGTCTCTGGGAGAATCTGCTTTTTTCTTTGTTGACTGCTTTCTTTCCACATATAATTTTGGCCTTTACCTCTCAATTCTTCATTCATGCCTCCTCTCTGCTCTTTCTAATTTCCTTTCCAATTTCATCCTTGCAAGGTAGCTGTTATGCTGCATCATTCCATCTCCCATCCTTCCCCCTGTATAATTTCATACTTTACATCCCTTGAGATTCATGATGCTGAAATTACCATCTGCACTCAGCGTTCTCTTGTAAATATACCCATTGTTCCAAAGCTTTTACATCGGGAATGTCTTGGTATTTCATGACCTTAGCATTCAGTTCCGCCCCACTGGGTCTCCAGTTACTTGACCCCCATCGCAACACGACGTTCGCCTTATTGACCGACAACCCCTTCCTTGCAATCAGTTCTTCCGCCGCCACAACACACACAGCCATACACACACTTAGTAATTACTTCAATTGTATTTGTTTACAAGACTCGGGCTCCAACACTCCAACCGTGAGTGGGCGGGTTGAGTTAGTATCGACCCACTGCCGGAGCGGTGCGTTCAAAGCTAGCTGTGGGAATCCGCATACATTTTAACGTAAAACTCGACAACTAACTCGATCAATCTGAAACGCAGGAACTGGGAACTTCCAAAAGATTGTCGACCCTTGCCCATCCCGGCGAAGCCAATCACTCTATTTTTGACCAGTGTAGGAGACAAAAGGCTTGAGAACTGGATGCATTAGCCGGCCTGACAGTATTGCAACATAACGACACACACCACAAACACACACATCTTCCTCAGTTTCTTTCTCCTACCTATAGTGGAAATATGTGAAGCGTGGAATTCATTGTCCGTGAACCGGCAGAGAAGACAGGTTTTGCCCACCCCGGAGTCTCCGATCAGTAGCAGTCTGAATAGCACATCGTACTGTTTGGCCATTGTGCGTCCTCATGGGCTACAGACGAGTCGGTCGCTTAACCGCGCTGCGAAAGCCCGATCGCGGCTACTCGAAACAGCTCCAGTCCCATATCTGCCTTGGACAGGCAGCTTGCTTCTCTTTAAAAATATAACGTGATTATCCACTCTCCAACTCCTCCTTCCTGTTTCCTATCTGGGGATACTTTTAGTATTTTTTTTTGAACAGGTGTTACCACATCCCTCGCTTCCGCGGCTCTACTACCTGCGATGCGAGTGTTAGGACGCGAAGAGGAGTCTCCCCGCACCGAGACGCGAGGGAGGGTGTCGGAGGATGCTCGGAGGCTGCAATGAATGACGCGAATCCTGGGACTCCACCTCACAGAAGCTGCAATCCCGGGAAAGCCGTCCCCCTTCCCCGCCCCCACCCCGCTTCTCCTCTTTAGACCCATTGTTACAGCCGTCGGGTTCAGAATTTGTTCGTAAAGCCCCGCTGGTCCTGTCGGTCCCTTTGATTTTCCTTTTCCCCCATGCGCCCAGCTTTCCACGTCTATTTTTTTCTGGATACTTTGTGCTTCGTCCTTCCCTGTCCCGAATCTTGAGGAACGTTTTAATCCCGGGTTTAAATTGGAGACTGGACACTAAATGTTAAATACAGATGGTTTTTTTCAGCCTGCTAAAGAAGCTTTAAAAAAATTCTTCTACAAAGCAGAGCTAAAACCAGCACCTGCTGCGTTCCTCAACAGAACAAAGTAACCCTAAATCATTGATATAACTTTTTTTTCCTGCTGCAAGTGCAGTTTAAGGCCATGAAGAATATATTATGATTAGGTGGCTATATATGAAACCTTACTGTATGACCTGATCACAAACACCAGGAAATCTGCAGATACTGGAGATCCAAACAACACACACACAAAATGCTGGAGGAAGGCAGCAGGCCGGGCAGCATCTGTGGAAAAGAGAAGAATCGACGTTTCGGCCGAGACCCTTCAGCAGGACTCAGCATGAGTCAGAGTCCTTCTGAAAGGTCTCAGCGGGAAACATCGACTGCACCCTTTTCCATAGATGCTGCCTGGCTTGTATGACCCGACGTGGTTTGCAGTTCATGTGAAACTTGGAGATGTCCAGAACATTCGTCATTTCACTAATATGGTGCAGCTGCTTCATAAGATATAGTAACAGAATTAGGCCATTCAGCCATGGAGTCTACTCTTCCATTTCATCATGGCTGATTCATTTTCCCTCTCAGCCTAATCTCCTGCCTTCTCCCTGTAACCCTTCATGCCCTGACAAATCAAGAATCTATCAAACTTGGCCTGAAATACCCGATGACTTATGCTCCACAGCCACCTGCCACAACAAATTCCACAGATTCACCACTCTCTGGCTGAAGACATTCCTCTTCATCTCCATTCTAAATGGACATCCCTCTGTACTGAGCCTGTGTCCTCTGGTCCTAGACTCCCCCACCATAAGAAACGTGCTCTCCACATCCACTCCATCGAGGCCTCTCAACATTTGATAGGTTTGTACTGTGTTGAAATATCGTGCTTTGCAATGTCCAGTTTGAAAGCAGAATTCACCTAAGGAAGTGTTTGCGGAATCTGAACAAAACCCTCACTTTTAACTGACCCATGAATCTGACGTTTAGGTCTTTAGCTTCTACTTAACTTGGATCGAACTTGGCCATGAAAATGTATGCATGTGGCCAAGTTTCCTCTAATTTAGCTTCAGTATGTTTAATACAAAATGACAGCAAATACATTGCTTATTTGAGGTTTAACATTCCCACAGGTTGGAGTTGTGGTAATAAAGTAGCTAGAGGGACACGGTCAGGTTGAATAAGAACAACACAAGATAAACTGGAGCAGCAATAACAAACCCTAGAAAGTCTGCAGATGCTGGAAATCCAAAGCGACACAAACAAAATGCTGGAGGAACTCAACAGGTCGGGCAGCATCTGTGGAAAAGAGTGAACAGTCAATGTGTTGGGCTGAGACCCTTCATCAGGACTGGAAAAAGAAGTTGAGAAGTCAAGGTAAGAAGGGAGGGGAGGAAGATGTACAAGGTGGTAGGTGATAGGTGAAACCGGGAGAGTGGGAGGGATGAAGAAAAGAGCTGGGAAGTTGATTGGTGAAAGAGATGAAGGACTGGAGAAGGAGGAATCTGATGGGAGAGGGTGGAAGACCATGGAAAAAGGGAAGGGGGAAGGAGTACCAGAGGGAGATGATGGGCAGATAAGGAGAGAGAGGGAAATGGGAATGGGGAATGGTGAAAGAGAGGGAGAGGCAATTACCGGACATGAGAGAAATTGATGTTGATGCCTTCAGGTTAGAAGCTACCTAGACGGAATGTAAGGTGTTGCTCCTCCAACCTGAGTGTGGCCTCCTCGCAGCAGTAGAGGAAGCCATGGACTGACACATACCAGCAGGTTGGAGGCTACCCAGATGGAATATAAGATGGAGTAGGAGTAAGCTAATCAGCCACTCACACCCGCCCCACTGTTTAATATGATCATGGCTATAACACCTTAGGCCTCATCTACTCAATTCCCTGTGTTTTCAGAGAAGCACCGCAACTTCTGTCAGCCTTCTTGAGTAATAGAGATGAACAGCATAGAAATAAGACCTCTTGTCAACCAATCTGCACCAACCATCAATCACTCATCCACATGAATCCTCTTTTTTATTCCCTCCCACTTTCTCATCAGCTCCACACACACTCCCACCATCACCAACGTGTTAATGGTAAAGGACAACAGGAAATTATTGTACCAACCAACATACCAAGCCACGTATCTGTGGGTGTGGAAGGAAATGGCAGATCTGGAGGGAAGACATGCCCTCACAGGGAGTATGTGCAGGTTCCAGACAGACAGCACCTATTGTGGGTCTTAAGAGCCATGAGGCTATAGTTCCACCTGTGTGAACATTCAAGGGCTGAGAAGTGGCGGATGGAGGTCAACCTGGAAAAATGTGAAGTAGTTCACATCGGAAGGTCAAATTTGAAGGTGATCACCCAGGGTTAATAGCAAGATTCTCAATTGTGTGGTCTTAGGTTCCACATCCATAAACCCCTAGAAGATAGTTGATAGGGTTGTCAAGGAGTATGGTGTGTTGGGAGAGTGAGTTCAAGAGCCACAAGGAAACATTGCAGCTCTATAAAACCTGGACAGACTACACTTGGGAGATGATGTTCAGTTCTGGTTGCTTCATTATAGGAAGGATGTACAAGCTTTAGAGATGGTACAGAGAAGATGTACCAGGACACTGCAAGGATTGGAGAGGATATCTTATGAGGATGAGCGAGCTAAGGCTTTTCTCTTTGGAGAGAAGATGAGAGGTGATTTGATAGAGGTGTACTAGATGATAAGAGGCACAGGTTGAGTGGAGAGCCAGAAACTTTTTTCCAGACCAGAAATGGCTGATACCATGGGCATAATTTTAAAGTGATTGGAGAAAAGTATACGAGGTATTTCAGAGATATATTTTTTACACATAGCGAATAATGGTTGTATGGAACACCCTTCCAGGGGAGACGGTAGGTGCAGATACATTAGGGACATTTAATAAACTATTTGAAAGGCGCATAGACAAGAGAAAAATTGAGGTTATGTAGGAAAGAAAAGTTGGAATGAACTTGGAATAGGTTAAAAGATCAGCGTCACTTCATGGGTCAAAGGATTTGTACCGTGCTGTAATGTTCTGTGCTCATACTTCCTGAATGTACAATTAGAAACAAAAATGAGGTAGGGAAAGCCAAAACAGCGGCACACTAACTAAAAAGAGAAGATCAAATAAATTGTAGTAATAAAGTAGCACAAAAAATGGGGCTCACCAAAGGAAAAGCCGAGAATCTGATGTGTTACATCTAGTGATAATTTGCCAATGTCTCACTTGCCTCCCTCTTGGGCCCACAGCTAGTTTGCAAATCATCTTAATTCAGCCCAGGCTTTTCAATGTAACAAAATTTTAGTACGTTTCAAACATAAACTTTCAAAGTTTCAATTTATTCGTGAATGGTCAAGATCAAATACATTAAGACGATTAGAGGTGCCACAAAATATGATGTCTATTTGCTGATTGTCAAATATAAAGGAACGTAGTCTGCCCAGTGATGCACCATCAATAACTCACACTGAGACGTAAGGCGAGATATCGGCTTTTATTGACTGAAGAAGGAACCAGGAGTGAGTGTCCATCATACTACATCCTGGAGAATGAGGCAGAGGATCAGACCTCGATCGCCTTTATACAGGGGCCTGTGGGAGGAGCCACAGGAGCAGTCAGCAGGGGCGTGTCCAGACAGGCACATAGTTCACCACATTCACCCCCCCTTTGTTTGAAAGAGTCCCCATGTGGCGAAGTTTCTTACAGGTCAAGTCTATCAGGTGGTCGAATCTGTCGCTGCGATCTACGTAGCACCGGCTGTGATTGCACCGATGCCGGCAACATTGGTGATTGCACAGGAGACGGAGGTTGTGCTGGTTCCAGCTCATGCATGTGCAGGGCACCTGGTATATAAGTGTCATGAGGAGTCTATGTAGGGCCTGGTGAGCACGGTGTCACCTCGGGTACAGGGTTCATAGTTACCGGAGAGTATTCAGGGTAGTGGTCTGCTGCACCTGCGGGCGCCAGGTCGCGGATGGAGACCGTTTCCTCCCGCCCATCAGGTAAGACCACGTAAGCATACTGGGGGTTCGCATGCAGAAGGTGAACCCTCTCGACCAGCGGGGAGTATTTATTGCTCCTCACATGTTTCCGGAGCAGCACTGGCCCCGGGGACATCAGCCAAACTGGTAGAGTGACAGACTTCCTGGGAAAAGAGAATAGGAGTTCGTGAGGGGGGGGTGGGGCCACCATCCGACCACCTGGGCCCTCCAAGGGCTTGTGCTTGGCTCAATGATCCCCTCCCTGAGCAGCCACTGCACCTCTGACTGAATGAAGGCCCTGTCCCCCGCACAGTACCTCCTGTTTTTAGTTGCCACCGGTTTACAGTCAGGGTCAGGTTGGTGAACAGTGGTGGGGGAGGGACCTTGAGAATGGAGAGACTGCAAGTGGTGTCGGTAGCACAGCTGTCATATTGGATGGGATGTGCATGTCACTGTGTGTGCGTGGTCAGTAGTGATGAAGTCCCACAGAACTGAGGATTCCGGACAGTGAGTGGTGGGAGGGGCCCGTCGTATACCATAGTCACACTTTCGAGATGGCTCTGGAAGTCCAGCCCCAATAGCACAGCTGCGCACAGATTAGGCATGACCAGTAGCGCAAAGTTCCGATATTCTGTGCCTTGAACCACCAAAGTCGCTACACAACCCGCCCGGATGTCTGTGGAATGCGACCCAGAAACCAAATGGATCTTCTGACTTACTGGCCGTGTTGCGAGTCCGCAGCGTTGCACTGTGTCCGGGTGAATTAAACTCTTAGTGCTGCCCGTGTCAAACAGGCATCTAGTCCTGTGCCCCTCCACCCGGATGTCCATCATGGACCTTGCAAGCGGGTGTGGGGCGCTTTATTTGAGAGTCACAGTGGCCAGAACTGAATCGCTGTCGGGGTACCCGGTAAGCATTGGAGGGTCGGGGGCGGGGCGTGCTGACGCCGACAAAGATGGCCGTCCACATCCGGGCATGCAAGATGGCAGCCCCCACGTTTCACCCGCAGCGCTGCACTCCGCTCGCAGTTTAGACTTACAGACCTTGGCGAAGTGGCCCCGCTTTCCGCAGCTGGAGCAGGTCGCTTCTCGCGCTGGACAGCGTTGTCGAGAGTGCTTTTTGTGGCCACAGAAATAACAAAGCACAGGCTTCTGACGGGCCACCGCCATGGTCGGGTTCGGGGAGCTCGTGGAATCGCGACTGGCAGCGGCGATTTCGCTCGCGGGAGCCGGCGGTGGCGGGGTCTGAGGCGTCCACGGAACTGGCGGGGAATCGCGCGACTGGACAGCGTCGGTGTAGTGCAGCGCAGCTTCCTGAGCGTTGGCTGTCTCAATCGCCGAGTGTAAGGTAAGATCGGAGTGTTCCAGCAGTCGCTGGCGCACGTACACTGATCTCAGTCCCGTCACAAAGGGGTCTCGCACCAGCAGTTCCGCATGTTGTTCTGCCGTGAGCATCTTGCAGTCACAAGCTCGGACGAGTGTCTGTAGTGCTCAGAGAAACTCGGCGCTCGATTCTCCAGGCCGCTGTCACCGGGTAGCTAAACGATGTCTTGCGTAGACAGTGTTCACCGGCCGCAGGTACTGTCCTTTGAGGGCGTCCAGTGCCCCTTTGTAGGTCGGCAGGTCCCGGATAATGGAATAAACTTTTGGGGTGACCCTCGAGAGGAGAATTCTGTACATAACGGCAGGGTCAGTCGCACGAAGCTCTGCCAAGTATGATTGGAAGCATGCAAGCCAGAGTTCAAAGGCAAGAGCTGCTTCAGGGTCTTGAGGGTCAAAATCCAACCTTTCCGGACGTAAAACGGTTTCCATGTTTTAAAACTTTCAGTCAATAAAATTGATGCACCATCAATAACTCACACTGAGACGTAAGGCGAGATATCGGCTTTTATTGACTGAAGAAGGAACCAGCAGTGAGTGACCATCATACTACATCCTGGAGAATGAGGCAGAGGATCAGACCTCGATCGCCTTTATACAGGGGTCTGTGGGAGGAGCCACAGGAGCAGTCAGCAGGGGCGTGTCCAGACAGGCACATAGTTCACCACACCCTGACTGGTACCTTTGCACACCCAGCAATCCAGAAAATATTCTATACTCAGCAGTGCGTGATGTTATTTTTAACCAATGTTTGTTTTATTTCCAGTTTGAAGTATTAGGTGCAAGTGTGGAGCAATTTACGACTAGTTCCTGAAGTTTCGCAGTACTAGGCAACACCAGCATTTCACATCCATCAGCTTTCGGGACATTTACAACCGCTGCAGGAGCAGTCCACCTTCAAACGGCTTGCATAATTCATCGCAAAACAACAGCCTGGAAACTGCTTCCCATCATTTCTTTTTTAACCAAACAATAGAAAGATATAGCTCAATACTACCGTCACCTTTCTGGTCTTCAGGGAAGAAGACGTGCCGCTGTTTGAACTTTCACACAGAGAAACTGTAGCTAATCGGTAGCATGGTGCATAATTACTAACCCTAATGGTGGATCAGTGTGAATGGAGGAAGGAAAATCTTAGTAATTTCAAATTCTCAATACCAAATTCCTTATATTTTTTTCTCCTTGTTCAAGAGAACAAACTCGGCAACATTGTTACATGTAATGATAGCTATTGCTGCAATTATATACATGCTGAATATCACTTTTTTCCCATCTAGTTCCCATTTCTAGATCATTGGTATATTGTGGAAACATGAGAAATAGTTTATATGAAATTCATCTGATAAACTCTGTTTGTACATTGCACCTTCAGGAAGACTGGTATGATTCTACTTCTGCATTGTTGCAGTTATAAAGATTTATGAAAATTTGTGATGAAATATTATCAATACGAAATGAAACCATTTTCACCCTGCACAGGTGCTGCCCGGTCTACTGAATATTTCTAGTCTGTTCTTGTTTTATTGCAGATTCCAACACTTTCTGGACTCAACTTATGGATTACATACAGAGCTCGCTGGACATGCATCTGTGACCTCAATCAGCGTGCAGCATATGGCTGATGCTGATGTTTGGATATTCTGGTCCAAACACTTACCTCATGAAAGATATTAGAGAGTAGCAGCTTGGTCCAATATACATTGGGAAGTTATCCCATCCTGAACTGCCGTCAGTAAATCTGCAGTCCTCAGTAATATTATTGTTTGCTCTAGTCCCAGGAATTCCTTCCTCATTACTAGAAAAACAATCCCAGCTCTGGGTGCTGATCTATGTGACTTGATATAAGACCATAAGAAAGAGAAACAGTATTAGGCCATTTGGCCCATCAAGTCTGCTCTGCTATTTCATCATGACTGATCCTTTTTCCCTCTCAGCCCCAATCTCCTGCCTTCTCCCCATATCCTTTCATGCCCTGACTAATCAAGAATATATTTAATATACCCAATGACCTGACCTCCACAGCTGCCTGTAGCAATGAATTACCACTCTGGAAAAATGAAATTTCTCCTCGTCTCTGTTCTAAAAGAACACCTCTGTATTTTGAAGCTGTGCCCTGTGGTCTCAGACCTCCCCACCATAGGAAACATCCTCTCCACATCCACCCTGTTGAGGCCTTTCAACATTCAATAGGTTTCAATGAGGTCACCCCTCATTCTTCTGAATCCTACTTGGTATAGTTGGTACCTGCACACATTACATCGCTGTCAAAGCAGCCCCATTACAAGAAGTACGAATTCTCATGACTTTAGGACAACTGAATGGTTTGTGCTCATTTCTATGCATTTGGCTCCAGAGTTGCAATTATCACATACACAATGGAATGCACCCTATCTCCAGAACAGAATGCTGCTCCACTGCTTTATATGACATTGGCACACATCCCATGCTCAGTCTTGTTTTATTGTATGTTTTATATACAGAAACCTTTCTTAGCCATTAGGCATAACCAGAGTAAGATGCAAAGGGATAATATCTCCATAATGACTGGGTACACAAGGAATGCAAGATGTTATATATGTAAATAAAATGGATGTTCATATTAAAAAAAAGTATTTTGCAAATGTTATAAAAATACGAGTAGTGTAGCAGTAATTATCTCTGTAACAGTTAGTATTTCAGGATAAAAGCATAAAGGGTGTAAAGTCAGATAGTTAGGAAACTAAAGGAGTCCTTGTTATGAATACAGCAAGTTATGAATGTACTGCTAAGAGATATAGAAGGAAGGCCAATACCAATATTCAATATTTCTCATTAAGTTCCACGAACAGGAACAATTGGCATTGCCCAAACACATTAGAGGGATTACTCATTGAATGGTTCTTTAAACAGTACACATGTATTTAGCAACACACAAGGTTATATTGATGTAATAGCATAACACTTGGTGCCATGATTCGCACCATAAGGATATGACACATTATAACTCTTTATGAATTCCAACTTTTAAAGCTTGCATAAGCAATTGCAATTGCTACTAGATTCATGGACAATAGATGTAAATGATTTAGAAAAATAAATATGTCTCAGCATTTACAATTCGTCAGACTTGTGCCAAAGTTATGTTTAGATTAACAGAATACACAATCACGTGATAATTGAATTGAATAGGCTTTATTACTTACATCTGTCATATACATGAGGAGTAAAAATCTTTACGTTTCCACCTAAATGTGCAATGTACAATTATAGTAATTCATAATAAATATTATGTACAACATGATAGTCAATATAACAGAGAAATACAGTTGCATCAGCATGAATTAAACAGTCTGATGGCCTGGTGGAAGAAGCTGACCCAGAGCCTGTTGGTCCTGGCAATTATGCAGCGGTACTGTTTCTCGGATGGTAACAGCTGGAACAGTTTGTGACTCCAGTCCCCAATGATCCTTCAGGCCCTTTTTACACACCTGTCTTTGTAAATGTCCTGAACAGTGGGAAGTTCACATCCAGAGATGTGCTGGGCTGTCCGCACCACTCTCTACAGACCCCTGCAATTGAGGGAGGTACAGTTCCCATACCAGGCAGTGATGCAGCCAGTCAATCGTGCCCCTATAGAAAGTTCTTAGAATTTGGGGGGGCCATACCAAACTTCTTCAACTGTCTGAGGTGAAAGAGGTGCTGCTGTGCCTTTATCATCACACAGCCGGTGTGTACAGACCACGTTAGATCCTCGGTAAAGTTTATGCCGAGGAACTTAAAGCCGTTCACCTCTCAACCCCAGATCCACTAGCCCGTCTCCATTCCTCCTGCAGTCCACAACCAGCTCCTCTGTTTTTGCGATATTGAGGGAGAGGTTGTTTTCTTGACACCAGTGTGTCAGGGTGGTGTCTTCCTCTCTGTAGACGGCCTCATTATTAATTGAGATTAGACCAATCAGTGTTGTGTCGTCTGCAATTCTATAATATCCTCATCTTAAGGTCTAGGTTTATTATATTTTATAAATACTCAGTAACATGGGCCAGCTCAAGCCAAAAATCAGAATGATAGTTCTGAGCAAACGATTGTTG
This sequence comes from Hypanus sabinus, assembly GCF_030144855.1. Taxonomy (NCBI): domain Eukaryota; kingdom Metazoa; phylum Chordata; class Chondrichthyes; order Myliobatiformes; family Dasyatidae; genus Hypanus; species Hypanus sabinus. The sequence goes on from NC_082707.1 coordinate 131,072,705, forward strand.
CACATGTTAGATGTGTTGCAGATTTTGAATTTTTGATGACAAAGATTTAGCATAAAGGAATAAGAAAACACAAGTTGAGGTGAGTTTCTAGAACAGAATCCCTTGTTCAAAGTCACCAATGCAGCTAGAATTGATCCACTGCTGACTGTTGTTAAAACAGAAGACATGTTCAAAACTGAAGAGAAGATGTTGCTTTTCTGATTCAGATGGTCAATGGACTAAAAGAGCAGCTCTTTTTTTTATTGAAATCTACAGGAAGGCTATCTATCACAGTGTCAGGGAATAATGTGGGAAGGTAGCAGTAATGGGAAATCTGTAGTATCCCAGACTGTTCATTAAAATTACTAGTTTCTTACCTTGAATAATGGTGTGAAAGGATATCTTTGTGTTCCTGGAGGAGGGTTGTGATTGATTTGCAATTCCAGACTGATGCATGAACTCTGGCAACTGTACTCTCGGTGAGTGAAGTCTAAGTTTGATTCAAGCTTAACAAGTATCTGTCTATTGGATAGAGGCAATTACATAACCATCAATACCTGATATAGTTCCTCCTTAATTGACCAAGGCTGGCCATTGACCATCGAGAAATTACGCTTTAGTTACCATTGAGGTCTGTTACATCATCTGATGAATTTTATTCTCTTCTTACAGAACATGAAATGCTAGGGATATAAGAAAGTGCCTAAAGCAAAAGCATTAAGGCTACAACTGAACACTTGGCCAGCACAACTAATTCAGTGTTAATTACAACATACAAGTCTATCATATTTTCTCGGCTTCTAATTTCAGTTCTTGATCCTGATGTTACCCAGATGGATCCAGAGGGGTCACAGCTCACTTGAAACTGGAAGGGCTTGTCTGAAGGAGTGTTTTGCAATTGACTGATTCCGATCTAATATATTTATTTAGAAATACAGCTCAGAATAAAATCTCACTGAGCCGTGCCACCTGGCAACCCCACTGATTTAACCTAGACTAATCAGAGGGTAACTTGTAATGACCTATTAACCTGCTAACTGGTACCTCTTTGGACTGTGGGGAGAAACTAGAGTACCTGGAGTAAATCCATGCTCATAGCAGAAGAACTTACAAGAGGATGCTGGATTTGAACTCCGAACTCCAACACCACAAGCTGTAATAGCTTCACACTAACTGATATGCTACCGTGGTGCCCCTTTTATTTTTTGGGTATTTACCTCTGGCTTGTATGACAAATCCCCCCCCCCCAAGAAAACATAGCTGTAGTACCATTGTTCAATTGGGATACTATTCTCCATAGTGTCCAGGACATCTTCAAGGAACGATGAAACAAAAAGAAGACATCCTTCATTAAGGACCCCCAGCACCCAGGACATGCCTTCTTCTCATTGCTAGTACCAGGAAGAAGGTTCAGGAGCCTGAAGGCACACACTCAATGATTCAGGAACAGCTTTTTCCCCTCTGCCATCAGATTTCTGAATGGGCACTGAACTCATTAACACTACCTCACTACTTTTTTATTTTTATTTTTTCACTGTACTACAGCCACAAAGACAACAAATTTCACAGCATATACCGGCGATAATAAACCTTATACTGATTCTGATCCTACGTGGACCTTTCTCTTTATTTATCCCAATCAGTTTTGACTCCATCACCTCGAGCACAATTGTTCTTGCAATATCTTTCATCAATGCTTGATGAAATTTCAAGGCACCCTTATCAAATCAAATGTTTTGGCAAAATCCCAGAAATCTAATGCTATTTTTGTGAACCTGTTTAGTCCTCGTTATGACATTTTGTAAGATGACAATGTTCCTGGCGCAGCCTGGAACATCTGCCTTGAATTGAGGTTGATTTTGCCATTATCTTGTTAATATTCTTCAAAAATTCCTTATCCTTCAGTTTCCACAATCAGAGCTGCTCGAGTCTTTTTCAGTAATTGTGAGATTGTCACTGGTACAAGGCACAAGTTGAAGAATTTTGGAGCAGAACAACACTGTAGTTTAGAACTTCAGTTTATTGACATCTCGTCCTGTAATTTTCATCTCCTTAGAGCAAGCTGTTTGTAATCTAATCTGCTCTAAAAAGAACAAAGGAGATGAAAATTTCACTGTGCATCTATATTCTGCAATATCGCTAATTTTTGTTTTGTTTACACCAGTCATTTGCCTTAAAGCACATCTGTTTCTTCCTTACGTAAGGGACCTTCCCGTTCCTTCCTTAAATAAGTAAAGGTTAGAGGCTCCATGAATGGTCATGAAAACTTTCTGTTTGTTTGATATAGATATTGAGTTGCTTTATACATAGATTTCTTTGATGTGTAACCTTCTTTTCACCATTTTTTCTCATGTCAATGTCCACTTTTTCTTCTCTCTTGCTGCCTTACTTGTGGTCTTTGTGATTTAAGCACCTCTCCAACTCCCCCACTCCCATCATCAATGTTGTGGGAACTTCAAGCAACAGTTCTGTTTCATCATCCAAGTAAATAATTTCCTGCCTGGTTTTCCTTTTATCAAGACAGTTGCTGCTCCCATCTCTTTCCTTATTTTACCTAGTTGTTTTCTTTAAAGCCAGCGTTTGGAGGAAGACCTGACTTCAAATTCTGTCCTTTTTTGGCCCATGATCTTAGTAAACACAAGCTTTTCATAACATTGGACCTCACCCACATTGTGTAGTTGATGCAAATGATCATTAATATCTACATCCAATGATATTTGTTAATTTGTATTTCTCAATAAACAGAGGGTTGCAAGAACACTATCACATCGTTAGTCATAAGCTAGAAAACAGACCAAAGTCTTGGCTGACCTCCTCTCCAAATAGACCATGTTTCACAAATTCATGAAGTTCTTCTCAGTAAGCAATGATGCCCTTCAGCATCTTTCCCATAAGGTTTGACATTCTCAGTAATCCATAGCTTTGCCTTTCTCATTGTTGCAGTGAGTCAGAGAGTTTACTGGCATATTTTGGAATTTACTGCAGTTTTTTTTTCTCAATCCCACCTGGACCTCAATCTTTGCCTTGTGCCTCTCGGATGTTCCAGGCAGTAGAGTTGTTTGAGCACATTGGTGGTGTTACTCATGAGGTGGACATGTGGTAGAAATGGCAGTTATTACATACACATTTCCCTGGCTTTTGTGACTAATGGGGCATGAAACATGTTGTGTATTATCATGGATTCTTCTTGCCAGTCGGGGTGGAGGAGGATATTATCACCAAACCTGCAAGTTGAGAATTTTTGCAGAACAGGTATCTGTCAAATCCCATTATTGCTAACCACTGGTGAGAATCTTCACCCAACTATGAAAGTTACGATGTAAAAATCTGCAGATGCTCAGTATTAAAAAAAAACAATGTGTGAAGTGCTCACCAGGCCAGGCAGCATCAGAGGGGAGAGAACTAAATATACACATCTGTGCCTATCCAACTACTCACACTCAGTGCCATGTCAGGACTGTGATTATACAGATGGCTTTGCAGGAGGACCTAAATTCTGGACCAAGAACATCCGGCTTGCAATTGTATCCCTTCTCATGAGCAACAGCAATCTGATTGACTGACTAATAGGAAGCTGCACTGGTTCAGTGATGGGAGGGTAGGGGGTGGAATTATGTTTGGTGTTATCTAAAGGGAAGGCAGCTGACTTATGCTCCTGGAATATTTCTTCTTCTGTGCTGTTAATTTCATGATGAAGCGATTATTATAACACTTGTTGTTCCTTTTTGAATGCTGGTACCTACAATTGTGACAACCAGTGCTAAATTCAGACCCTTGAGTGCTTTCACTTGGGCAAGAATGGAAGCTGAGGTGTTGGGCATCAGACTAAGCTACCTAGTTTGACAAGTGGATTCTAAAGTTCACTTATGGCGTGTCCAGGAAACAATACTTAGTGTTTTGCCATTGAGCAAAAGATTGTGCAAGTCTGGCTCTATGTTCCTCCATGTTCCAAGAATTTGTAAGTAGACTTTCTTCAAGTGTGTCAACAGAACAAGCATTCCTTTCTGCAAACCACTATGCCCTCTCTTGCTCCATCGAAGTTCTGTACAGCAGGATTCATGGTGACCTTGCCTTCTGAGGGCTGCCAAAGCTTGAAGCATGCAAATGATGGATATCTCCATGAGCACACTTCCAAATCCAACAATCGTGCAGTGTCTCCACTCCACTGCAGAACAAGCAGAAGCCACACGATGACTGAATCCTGTAGTAGAAGCTGCAACCTATCTGAACTGAAGGCCACTGAGATGTACAATTACTCACCATGTGTAGGTCCTGAAAATGAGCTCATCTCTACAAGATGGGAACTAAGCCAATAGACACAAGTGTCAAATGGAATAAAGGTGTGTCTTTATCTTTACTGCAGGTGCATCGACAGAGTACCTGAATAATTAAATCAAAGCAAAGTCTTGTGGTGAGAAGCAAAGCAGATTCTTTATTCAAACAGCTAGAACTTGTGAATCAGAACAGAGGGTGTTGGGGTGGTGAAGGGAGTAAGGGTGAAGAAGAGATTATTAATATGAAATTGGCATATTCAATGATCTCACCTCTGCTGCTGGTTATAGATCTGATCAATGATGGGGAAGACTTTCTCATCTAGTGATTGGAGAGGGGGATGGAAACATAGGAGATTAGGGACGAGCTCCCTTGCCTATTTCCTGTTGCTGTATGGATGATTTCCCCCTTTCTTCTGTACGAGAAATTGAAGTTTGACTATACTGAAGAATTGTCCAAATGGTCCTGGACCCAGCAGTTGCTTTCTTGTCAAAAACAAGCCAAACATTTATTCCTGATGGAGAGAGCCCTGCTAGGTGTCTGCAATGGAGTAGTTAGGTATTATGTTCTGGAGTTCCTACACTGGAAATTCCTGATAGTCTTCGGCAACTTGTCTGACAGTCACAGACATTTAACAATACTTCAGGTAGAATTAAATGATCCTAGAATATTTAACATATTTTATCTGAATTGCATTAAAACTAATGATGTGATAACATTGGGTTTAATAACAGTGAAGTTCTAAACTCAAAGGAAGACTTTAAGTCCTATCAGATATAAATAGCCGTGAGTACTCCCACTGAAGGGAGATTACACTGTGACTACCCAATCTTCAAAGACTAGTTTACTTCCCTGTTTATTCTCCACAGTGAGTCTAGCTGCCAATACCCACCATTGGAGTGTGGGTCCCTCTCCCTATCAAGGGGAAGATGTTTATAACTAACAAAGTAGTTTAAAACACAATTCATTTTCTTACAGTGATACAGGTTTAAATCCAAACAACACTCTTAAAACAAATTTAAACCTTACTGACGATTTTCAAAACATAAACCATTTCTAACACACAAAAAGGATTTCTCAAACACAAAGCAGTTCTTAAAAATAAAGCATGAAGGATAGAACACAAAGCACAAACACAAAGTATTTCCAAGACACGGGTACAATTCCTATAAACTACCACGATGTGGAGAAGAGTTGTTCATTGCAGAATCCGAACCTGGGGGAATGAATTCTAGCTCACCCTGTGTTTCTTCCAGGTTTCTTCCGAATGTTATTTACTCCATTCCTAATAGGCCTAAACTGCTTTCTACATTTAGACACACTTTTCTCCCATTTGGTTGACTTCACACATATGATATTTCCTCAGATATCCGTCTATCACGAATGGACTAAGAACATTTTTGGAGACATTGACCTCAGCCTAATGTTCACAATTCATAATTAATGCTGTAAAGCTAACTTCTGAGTACATAAAACCTTACAACTTATAAATACAGCAGTTATTAACATACTAAATAACATTATCCATCTGTTCTGCAAATTTCCTTGAACTAAGCAACTTAAGAGTCTCTGCAACAAGCCAAATCAAACAAAGCAATATGGCTGAAAGTTTCCTTGCAACTTTTCATGATCTTTCAAATGGCTTCTGTGTTTAGAAAGCAAACATAGCAAACATGAGAAAGAAAGCAAGATTCTATCACAATGAGCAATTAAAGCAAAATAAATGAAATAAAGCACTTAGCTTTATTTTCCAGGTCTACGAACTGCTTCAAATAACTGCGGTCATTATAGATTCCTTACATAAAGCTGAAGGGCTGGACGTGTTATGCATCGGGATCCTTTCTACCGTACATCTTTGGTTCAGTGCTGCACTCCATCATGAGTGCAATGGTGGAGCAAATAGTTAAATGCCCTGGCAACCAAACTCCAGCATAGCATGCGATGGATTTCCACCTTTCACAACACATGCACAAGCAACTGAGATATGCTGTAGTGCTTTGTGCTCGGATGACATGCCAATCAATTTGAATCGCAGGTTTGAGAAAATCTAATGATAAAGTGCTGTTACATAGAATCATAACAACATAGCAATCTACAGCCCACAATGTTGTGCCGACCATGTAACCTACTCTAGAAACTGCCTAGAATTTCCCTACCGTATAGTCCTCTATTTTTCTAAGCTCCATGTACCTATCTAAGAGTCTCTTAAAAGACCCTATTGAATCCACCTCGACCACCTTCGCTGGCAGTGCGTTTTCCATGCACCCACCACTCTCTGTGTGAAAAACTTACCTCTGACATCCCCCTTGTACCTTCTTCCAAGCACCTTAAAACTATGCTTCCTCATGTTAGCCATTTCAAACCAGGGAGAAAAGCCTCTGACTATTCACACTATCAGTGCCTCTCATCATCTTATACACCTCTATCAGGTCACCTCTCATCCTCTGTCACTCCAAGGAGAAAAGGCCAAGTTCACTCAACCATTGCTGTTCATTGTATTTACCAAGAGAATTCTCCCCTGTGATCTTGACCACAGCTTACATACTGCCAAAGGCCAATATTAAGCAAGCAGTCAATATGTTAAACAAGAAGCAGACTACCCTGATGCTTCTCAAATCATTGCCAAGGATTTTAATCAGGCTTGCTGGAAGAAATCTCTACCCAATTATCATCAACATCTTCATGGATGTCTGCGAAGAATATGGATTTCAGGTTGTATACTGTATACATTCTCTGATAATAAATTGAACCTTTGAACATGTCAGCTGTGGCACCAGGGACCCCAAAACATTTGACCACTGCTACCCTAGGAATGTCTACCGTTCCATCCCTAGACCGCACTTTGGGAAATCTGATTGTCTGGCTGCCTTCCTCTCACCTGCATATAGGCAGAGTCTAAAGAGCAAGGCTCCAGAAGTAAGGACAACAAAGAGGAAGGTCACAGGAAGCAGAGGAGCAGCTATAGACTGCTTCGAGTCAGTGACCTGGGCCACATTCGAGAACTCATCAAACGGTCTGAACAAATATGCCACAGCTATAACAGACTTTATAATGTCAGTCGTGGACGAGTGTGATTCCACAAAATCAGTTAAAGTCTTTCTGAACCAGAAGCCCTGGATGATAAAAGAGATCCATAATCTGCTGAGGGCCAAAGTCTCGTGACCAAGTAAAATATAAGATGTACAGGTACAAATTCTGGAAAGTCTTCTCACATGCAAAGTGGCAATTCTGGATCAAACTGGAATTACAGAAGGATGCTCGAAGCTGTGGCAAGGCTTGAATGCTATCATCTCCTACAAAGTAAAAGCAAGCGACATAGGCAACAACAAAATTTCACTCCTTGATGAGTTCAATGGCTTTTCTGCTCACTTTGACTAACTAAATATGGAAGCACCTTCACAAACACACACAGCTCCCGATGACTCTATGATATCTGTCTCTGAGGATGACATAAGAGTATCCTTCAGAAGGGTGAACCCACGGAAAGCATCTGTCCCAGTTGGGGTACTTGGCTGAGTACTGAAGAGCTGTGCTGATCAACTAGCTGGAGAGTTCACTGAGATCTTTAACTTCTCACTTCACCTGCGAGTGGTACCCACTTGCTTCAAGCAGGCTTCAATTATACCAAAGCCTAAGAAGAACATGGTAACCTGCCTCAATGACTATCGTCTGGTAACACTTACATCCACTGTGATGAAGTGCTTTGAGAGGTTGGTGATGAAACACATCAACTCCTGCCTGGGAGGTGACTTGGATTCACTCCAATTTGCCTACCGTCATACCAGGTCAATAGCAGATGCCATTTCATTGGCTCTTCACTCAACCCTGGAACATCTGGACAGCAAAGATTTCATTGACTACAGCTCTGCATTTAATACTATCATCCCCTCAAAACTAATGAATAAGCTCCAAGACATAGGCGTCAGTACCTCCATGTGGAACTGGATCCTCAGTCTCCTCACTTGCAGATCCGAGTCAGTTCAGATCGGTAAAACCATCTCCTCCACGATCTCCTGATGAAAGGTCTCAACCCAAAACGCCAACAGCGCTTCTCCATATAGGTACTGCCTGGCCTACTGCATTCCACTAGCATTTTGTGTGTGTTGCTTGAACTTCCAGCATCTGCAGATTTCCTCATGTTTGCTGCTCCACAATCTCCATCAGCACAGGTGCACCACAGACTTTGTGCTTAGCCTTTGCTCTACTTGTTTTACACATGACTGTGAGGCTAAGCACAGCTTCAAAGCCATATTTAAGTTCGCTGTTGACACCACTGTCATTGGCCGAATCAAAGGTACTGATGAATCAGCATATTGGAGAGATTGAAAATCCACCTGAATCATGCCACAACAATAACTTCTCACTAAATGTCAGCAAAACCAAAGACATGTTATTGACTACAGGAGGAGGAAACTGGAGGTCCGTGAGCCAGACCTCATCAAGGAATCAGAAGTGGAAAGGACCGGCAACTCTACCTCCCTTGGCATTATCATTTCAGAGGATTTGTCTGGGGTCCAGCATATAGGTGACATTACAAAGAAGACACAGCAGCACCTCTACTTTCTTCGATGTTTGCAAAGATTTGGCATGTCATCTAAAACTCTGATAAACTTCTATAGATGTTCGTTGGAGACTATACTGACTGGTTCCAACACAGCCTGGTATGGAAGCACCAATATCTTTGACTGGAAACTCCTACAACAAAGTAGTGGATATGGCCCGCTCCATCACAGGTAAAGCCTTTACCATTACAGGAAAATACGGGTCTTAGACTCAGCTTCATTTCTGAATGCCTCTGAGTAGACATTCCTGTCAGTAGCTCAAGCAGATTAACTTTTACCTAGTATAGCCTTTTCATATTTTGCCTGATGAGTCTATCCCTAAGTAAGGACTTTAATTACTAATCTATCAAATTAGTATCTCATACATTGGTAGCTCATATCAAGGGAAAACTTCAAGCAAAGTAACGAGGTTATTTCAAGACGTACTGTGAAAATATAACATAATTTGTGATGAAAATACAAAGGCAAAGGAAAATTAGCTTTCATGTCTAGTTTTGTTCCCCTGACACATAATTGGTTTGAAATGAATCATATTTGAAATTTTCTTTTCCTATTCATCTCACTTCTGCCTGCCTTTTTGAATCATGCATCAACTGTAACTAATAAAGCAATTATTTGGTACTTTTGATCACAGTAAATCACAAAGTTCAAAGTTCAAAGTAAATTCATTATCAAAGTACTAATATGTTACCTTAAACTACCTTGAGATTCATTTTCTTGCAGATATCTTCAGGAAAAGTGAAATAAAATAGTTTTTTGAAAAACTATATACAAAGACTGACAAACAACCAATGGGCAATCAGAGACAAACTGTCCAAATAATAAAATAACACTATGAATACCAGTCATTACTCCATTCAGAGGTATCAAATCAGTTGAGAGTAGTGGTGATTGAAGTTATCCATGCCGCTCAGGAGTCTGATGATTGTAAGGTAATAACTGTTCCTGAAGCCGGTGGTGTGTTCCTCCTGCCCAGTGGTGCTATTGACAAGAGCCATGGGCTCAATGGCGGGGGTCTTTGATAGTGGATGCTGCTTTCTTGTGGTAGCGCTCCCGGTAAATGTTCTCGATAGTGGAGAAGGCTTTGCCTATGATGAAATGGGTATAAATCCAGCACTTTTCCATTCGTGATCATTGTTGTTTCCACACCAGCCCATGTTGCAACCAGTTAGGATACACTCCACTCTGCATCTATAGACATTTGTCGAAGTTTTTGGTGACATGCTGAATGGGTGGCGGAGTGGAGATACCAAAGGGAGTGTAAGGCACTCCTTCCTCCCGTCCTTCCTTCCCCTAGCCTGCAGATCACCCTTGGACAAGGTGTAGGACCTGATCAGGGTCAGGTGAAGCCATGGGAACAGCTGGTAGATGGTCGTATCAGCAGCTGGTGCATATCATGTCCAGGCAGAAACCTCTGAAGAGTATTGATAATGGCTGGGGTCATCTGTCTTGTAAAGACACTGCTGCAGAAGAAGGCAATGGTAAACCACTTCATTAGGGAAAGCTGCCAATAGCAATCATGGTCATGGATGGACCTTAATCACCCACGTCATACAACTTGGCACACAATGATGATGATCATGAGATGCTATATCAATGGAAGCCTCTGAGAAAAGTGAGGTGCTGTTGTGCATTCTTTGTGATGACACTTAGGTGCTGGTCCCAGGACAGATGTCTGATATGTCAATGCAGAGGAATTTAAAGCCACTGAACCTGTTGACCACTGGTCCTCTAATCAAGACTGGCTCGTGGACCTCCAGCTTCTTCCACCTATGGTCAATAATCAGCTCTTTGGTTCTGCTGACATTGAGCAAGAGGTTGTGTGGCACTATTCAATTCAACTAGATTTTCGATCTCCCTCCCCATTGATTCAATTCCCATGGAGTCACCAGGAAAAGAGAGCAAAATCTAACCTTTCATTTGGATCTCCAACAGTCTTAAAACAGCCCAAAGCAACTGACTGCTAATTAAATATTTTGGTAATGTATAAAACTGGACAGCTAGTTTGTGGCTAGTAAGATCCAACAAAACACAATGGGATACAAGGATATGGCCCCTTGCTCTTCAAATTAGGCCAAGGAACCTCTTACACAACACAGAACCATACACCATAGAAACTAGCCCTTCAGCCCACCAGCCAATCACCAACTATCCAGCTATAGCTATAGTCCCTTCTATCAGCATTGTTTTCAAAGCCTTTTATGTCTTGGTGACTGAAGTATCCATCCATATTCTTTTAACTATGATTACAGAACCATCATCATCTCAGGCAGCCTATTCCAGAATACAACCATTCTCAGGGTAAAATTTTATTTCCTCAGGCTCCCTCTTATTCCTCACTTTAATCATACATCTATTTGAATGGAGAGAAGGCCTCAGTTAATGCCTTGTATGGAACCCACCATCTCCATCAAACAAACTGTTGAGTTAGAAATGAATCACTGAGTTTTAAGCAACATAATGTGTGGTACAAGAACAGTTCATCCTTACAATTCTTCCCTTCACGCAAGGACCTAATTAACATTAGTTCAGAAGTATCCACAGCAACACAATTTTTCTTTCAGTGGGAGTTAACTGCAGGAAGAGGTTTGAAAACTTTGCACACCAGGTTGAAACTTCAATGACTGAGTTAAGCGCTGGGCCGAATTGCAAAGGTTGGGCTTTGGGCTGAGTAGAGCTGGTGGGGCCCAGCTGAGAGTGTATTGAAGTGGAAGGGCTTGGGTCTGACAGACAGAGGAATGACATGAGGTGTGGATGACCTAAGTACTGGACCAGATTGAAAAGGTCAAGATGTTGGGGCAAGAGGTGAGGGATAGGCCAGTGTTCAACTCACTGCTCCCCAAGGTTTACTCATCTCTGCGTTGAACTGAGGCTGTGTCCTGCAACTAATAGGCTCTTGAATTGGCTGCAGTGAGAGATGGTTTTGAGTCTGTGGACTCACTTTCATGTACTTCAGTTCTGAATGTTATTTGCTTGCTTTTATTGGTTGCATGATTTGTCTTTTTCCTGCACATTGGGTGCTTGGTGGTTTTTTATTAAAGGGTTCTTTTGGGTTCCTTTGTTGGCTGCCTGTAAGGAGATGAATCACAAGGTTGTGTATTGTATACATACTTTGATAATAAATGTACTTTGACCTTCAAACAACAATCAGGTTCTCAGCACTACGAGATATGAAATTACATTGCATAGATAATCCTACAGGATGCTTGATCTTCTACAAACATTCATCTGTTGTTTTCAACAATGTGTAGTTTACAACAAATAAACATTAGGATTCCCTCGCATTTCCAACCAGAACTAGAGCAGAAGGTCCAGTTATGATCCTTGTACATCCTGAATTAGTTTAGCTCAGTCGAGCCAGCAGTGGTTTTTCACAATTATTGTTACATTCCAAGGTGCAGGAAGAAGATAGACCAGAGAAACTGGTGCTACAAAATAAGCCAGAACTGGACAACCATTCAGCCCTCTCTAACTCAGCCACTGAAAGCATTCAGACCACCCTTCTGGCATTCAGCTTTTGCGAAGTGATTCTTGACTCCATTCTCTTTGCAAGAGGGCTATTTATCTGTTACGCCTCTGTGTGAGAAAAGGGAGGTTCTGATATTAGTCAATGATTTGCCTTTTATTAATCTGAACTAGTGTTCATTTGTTGAGTACTCAAAGTTCCATCACAAATGGTGTTCAGGGACAAAATACGAGTGTTTTTTCAATATCCCTCATTGCTCACTTGTCTGAGTTTGAGGATCAACCTCGAGGCTCAGGCCTTGAATGTCTTGGTGATGACGAACATAACAATGCAGGTGTAACCTGATCAGAAGATGGAATAATTAATGCAGTGTTTCTTCAGACTTACTTTCTGTTGAATGCCATAGCTATCAGTTGCATCACTGAATGTTGCAACTATGCTGTTGGACACGTTCAGAACTGAGCCTCCTGAGATCCCTTCGAATTTTGTATTTGGCATTTCGAACAACATCGTGGAGTCAAGAAAGAATTGACCTTCCACATTCTCAGGCATCTTCTCAATATATCGTAAAGCAAATTTACTGGTTTTGAATTGCTGTCTTACGGCTGCCACTTTATGGAAAGTCAACACTTGAATGACTCATTTGTTCAGATGGTACTTTCTGAAGGAAAAAGGTTGGGAAGAGAACCACTGCTCATTTTGAACAAAGCACAGGATTATGCCACTTTCTGTGAAAGCCTCATCGGGCAATGGAGAAATTCTGCAACATTGCATTGAAGCAAAGGCTCTGCAGTGTTTTTGATTTTCCAAAACCACACTTGAGTCCACAACATATTAATCTTGAAGAGTTAACCTTCCACCATATTAAGCATTGATACACAACATTAACTAAATTTCATCTTCCACTTCTTCCCATAATTTTTTATCATTTGCTTCGTAATGGAGCTTATTGTTCAAATCTAAGTATTTCTTAAAACATAGAACAATACAGCACAGGAAAGGCCATTCAGCCCACCATGTTGGGCTGAACCAGCAAAAAAGCAAATCCAAAACACCCAAGCACTAATCCCTCCTACTGACACTATGTCCATATCCTTCCATCTTCCTTACATCCATGTGCCTATTCAAATGTCTCTTTAAATCCTCTAATGTGCTTGCTTCTACCACCATAACAGGCAGCACATTCCAGGCATCCACCACTCTCTGAGTGAAAAACTTACTCCTCAAATCCCCTTTGAACCTGCCTCCTCTCACGTTCAATGCATGCCCTCCGATAATTGGACATTTCAACCCTGGGGAAAAGGTACACTCTGTCCACATTATCTATGCCTCTCATAATCTTGTAAGCCTCTCTTTGATCTCCCCTCAGCCTCCAGCGCTTCAGAGAATACAGCCCAAGTTTATCCAGGTTCACATGATTGCACGTGTCCTCTAAACCAGGCAGCACTCTGGTAAACGTATTCTACACCCTCTCCAAAGCCTCAACATCTTTTGATAGCGGGCTGACCAGACTGCATTCTTCTCATTTCCCCTATGAGAGTTTTTTGAAACTAACAGCAGAAAAGTCAAGAAATGTTTAGCAGGTCGGATGGCATTTGTGGAAAGAGAAAAGGAGGTAATGTCCCATTCACCAGAATGCCAAATGAAATGTTAATTCCGCATGCTTTCACAGACCCAGCCTGCTGAACATATTTTGCATTTTCTGGTTTTATTTCAGATTTCCAGCATCTGTGGTATTTTATGTTGGGACTTTTTAATAATTCATTGAGATTCCAAATTCAAGTTGAAAGTAGATATAGAGGCAATAATAACAATCCTTGTATCAACAACACTCTTTATCTATCCCCCCGACTTCACATCTCTAATAAAAACTGCCATTTCTCATTATTCCGCAACTTCTTCATCTATTCTTCCAATTTCCTCCCCAAATTTATACTGCCTTTAATCTCTCGCATAGAACTTCTGAAAAAAAAACTGTACCAGTCAAAGTACAGCACAGTTTTGGAATTTTACTGTTAAATTCAGTTGTTACAAGCGCAGAATGTCAAAAGAGGCTATTTCTGGTTAGGCAAAACCCATCTTGTTATTCCTGATGGGAAATCTGCTTGGTTGGACATTATAGATAAAGAACTGGCTTATTCTATAATTGCTACATCTGAGCGTTGGACAGTTATGGTTGGAATTAAATATCACTCTAAATGAGTACCTTTAAGATAAGGGAGTTGAGACAACTACAGTTGAAAAAGTTGTGTGTGTATAACTGCATGTCCAAAGAAAAACAAAACTCTGCAACCTGAGTAATTCATTTTGAAGATGCAGAGAATTATCATTAATATTCTGTCTTATTACACTGTCTCTCAGTATTAATTTCACTTAGTTGTTTGACTCATCTGTGGGTCAAACTTTCAGCTACGGGATATTGGATTTTGAAAAGGGCTAAATTAATATCAGATCTATTTCCAGGCCTCTTATCAGCCTAGAGCTATATCAGTATTCCAGTGGGTTGTCGCCTGAATAGCAGAAGCCTTCAGTTTGCTGCTTTTCTGTTTCATTTAAATGGAAGTGATTTTGCATCTTTTGTGGTGCGAAACAATATCATAAATGAAAAATAGTAGCAAATCAATCGCTTGTACAATAATTGTTAAAGTGCTGGAATAGTACCCATAGATATGTGAGAAGGTGGGTGGTGAGGTGGAGATATGTCTTCACCAAAGGAGGTGTAAGGTGCTCCTTCCCTGCAGGTCACCATCGGGCAGGGTGTAGCAATTGCTTAGCAACACCCCCCACCCCCAATCAGAGTCACGTAAAGTCATGGGAGCTGATGGTGGATGGTTGTATGAGCAGTTGGTACATATGACAAGTCCTGGTTATGTGACCACTGAAGAGTATTGATAATGGCAGGGGTCACCTGTCTTGCAAAGACACGGCCCAGGAGAAGGCCATAACAAACCACTTCTATAGAAAAATTTACCAAGAGCAATCATGATTAGGAGACCACGATCACCCATGTCATATGACATGGCACATAATGATGATGATATAAGAAGAGAATCATATTTAATTTTTATGTCTATTTTGATCATAACTCCTCTAGCTCTGAAATGGTCTCAATTTTAACTTCATGCCATTTAAAGGCACCTACTAAAAGATGATGTGCATAGCTGATTTTAATTCTGCCAGCATCAGTATTCTTGTCTTTTGACTCCAGTTTACCTTGTGTCATAATTAGGCAATTTCCTCCTGGGAACAAATCAGCCCGCTTATTTAGATACTAATCAAATAAAATTCTGTTTTTAAATAAAAATGGTAAGTACTCAGCGGGTCAGGTAACATCTGTGTGGAGAGCAACTGTCAATGTTTCTGGTCAAGGACCGTTCATTGGGATTGGGAAAATGAGCAAACAAATGTGTTTTTAGTTTCATAAAATGAGAGAGATGGAGAGGATAGAGGGGAATACTCATGACAGAGTGAAGGCCAATGAAAGACAAAGTACTCTTCCTCATGCTTATGTTGGGAACTTCTGGAGTAATGTATGAGATCAGTCAGAAAGGGAATTGACAGGTTGTTATATCCTTGAGTTACCCTTGTGGACCAAATTTAAATATTCTGCAAGGCACCTCCCCAATCTGTGTTTTGTTTCAATAACATACATAGATGAGACTGTTCTAATCAACAAATGTACATACTCAAATTGACAGAATCTGAAGATTTACTGTTCTTGTTTCTAATTTCCAGTATCCTTTCTTTTTCTTCCAAAATCTCCACCCAGAGTGTTTTGCCAACTGGAATCATGCCCCATCACTGACCTGGAATGGGCATTTCTAGCATGTTTGACCTTTTCCTGCTGTAGGTCACAAGAGCTAAAATTTCCAAGTGAAATTATTCCCAATGTAGACTTGAATGGGGGAACCATGCACAATTCACCCAAGTATACCCAACTCACCCTTAGCATTAGATAGCCACGCAATGGTGGTCACCATCCACACAGTGTCTATTTCTGGCCACCTAGTATAAACTGAAGGTTAAGGGAGCAAAGTACAATGTAACACATTGTGTTCATACGTTCCTTTATGTGTGTGTTGAGTATGTTATTGTTTATGTTCAGTGTGTTGTCTGAAACCAGGTTCCTGTGATGTTGCTGCAAGCAAGTTTTCCATTATATCAGTACCTCATTAAACTTGTACAAATGATACTTTATGTACAAGTGTGCAATATGAAACTCTAGGAGATCTGAAATCAATATCAAGGACTCTCAAGGCAACATCACCCTGCCTGTATCCCACAAAAAATCATCAACCTCAGCAGAAAGTTCCCAACTGACATCAGCTTGACAACTCAGAAACTGGGTGACATATCATAAGATTTTCAGATGTTAGGTAGCCTGCTATTCCCTCAAGCAGTTGTCAGGATCCAAGGCACATCTCTGAACAGAACAGTAAAGGCATTCACCACATTGGATAAGGACAAGCAGTTGTTCAGTCATTTTTTAAGCAGATATTATACTCTTCACATATGCAAATGAGGGGCCAAACAACTTCTTGAGATGCTCAATGTCAGTTTTGAAAATTACAGCTACATGAAATGTTAGATACTATGATATTTGTGCTGACATGCAGGGAAATTTAATATTCATCTGTTAAGACTTAGGGTTCAAGAGGGCATCTCATAGTCAGAGGAACGTCTTTTCAAAACACATTTGCAAAGAACTATAATTTCACACTTTTTTTTCCAAATTTTTCCAATGAAACCAGAGTTTTACTTGCATTAATAAACTCTAATATCATCAATAGAGTTCACTATATGAACTTTGTGTGCTTGCCCATGGGGGGAGCTGAATTCCTATCAGCTGCCATTACAATAAATACTGCTATTAAAATGCTCATTGTACTGCTCTCATACAGCTGGTACCTCAACGTGGAAGCTCCAGGGAGATAAGAGGAGCATTTCTACTTCAGTCACTTAAGAATTCTGATCCATATTCCAGAACAGTGGTTACCAATCTGGAGTCTACAGACCCTTCGGTTAATAGCAGGGGACCATGGCATAAAAAAAATGTTTGGGAACCCCTGTTCAAGAGGAAGGCAAACTAATCCTCTTGGATAGCCTCTACACCAGGGTGGGAAAAGATACAATCTTCTAACAAGGAAGGAGTTGGGAAAGCTAACTCCAAAGGGTTTCTTCTCCTGATGATATGCTTGGAGCATGCTCTTTTCATAACCATTACCTTGTTTTAGCAGAGCAACAAGCACAAGTCCTTATATTAAGGACCCTAGTCCAAGCAGTAGCACCTGTTGAATTACATTAATAGCTACTTTCCAAGCTGTCAACATTATCAACACCACCCTAATTCTGCTCTATTTCCATTAATCTGAGCCGAAATATCAGTGGCAACAGAAATTTTGAATGATCATGCTTCCAATCCAGGAGCAACTTGAGCTTGCAGTTAGTTAACCCCTCAATCTTCTGGTCATTCTCACCAAACTATGTCCGGCTCTTCTTCATGGGGAAAGCCACTGTGGTGGACTTTAGGGCAGTCTATATACTGCTAGTCACTCCACACCTCTTGGTTAGGAGTCATCAGGTTGACTGGAGGCTGTCTATGAAGAGCTTTTTTTGAGGAGTCCCAGAGAGATTTCACCATACTCAATCAAGGTGGAGAAGGAGAACCTCATGTTTGTGCATTAGGAGAACACTGACCATGGATCAGCACAGTGCTGGCCCCTTGGCTCATGATGTTGTGCTGGTCTATATAAACCTATTGTGCAATCTAACCCTTCCCTCCTACACAGCCCATAACCCTCCATATTTTCACATCTATCTTGGACTCTCTTAAATGTCCCTACAGTATTAGCCTCTACCATCACCCTATACCTTCTGGGCACCTACAGTCTCCATATAAAAAAACCTGCCTCTGACAACTCCCAAAAAGTTTCTTCCACTTACCTTAAAAGGATGTCCTCCATTACTGATGATTGCCACCCTGGGGAAAATGTGCTGACTCTCCACTCTGTCAATACCTCTCAAGATCTTATACATCCCTCTCAAGTCACTTTTCATCCTCCTTCGTGCCAAAGAGGAAAGTCTTATCTCACTCATCCCTTCCTCATAACATAGGCCCTCTAATCCATGCAGCATCCTGGTAAATCTCCTCTGCAGCCTCTCTTAACTTCCAGATCCTTCCTAAAACAAGGCAAATAGAACTAAGTGCAATACTCCGTGTGGTCTAACCAGAGTTTTATCGAACTGCAGCATTACCTTTTAGCTCTTGAACTGAATCCCCCGACTAATGAAGACCAACACACCATACGCCTTTTTATCCACCCTATCAACCTGTGTGACAACTTTAAGGGATCTCTGGTAGTGTATCTGAAGATCCTCTGTTCCTCCATATTGTTATGAATCCTGCCATTAACCCTATTTTCTGCTTTTGATTGTGTAGAATGTGTCCTGGGACCAAGAGCGGTTGTGCAAGATAAACACTCCCTGGAGTTTAAAATTACTTGCAGTTTCCACTGATGTGAAGTGGATTGGGAGTGATGCAAATTCTCCTGAAGTCAATAACCAGCTCCTTAGTCTTGTTGACTTTGAGGTAGAGGTTCTTTGCCTGCCACATGTATGGCTGATTAGATATTTGCATTAGCAAGCAGGCGTAGCTAAAAAAAAAATTGGGCCAATAAGTGTATACCTCTTGTAAACTTATATACCTCTATCAAGTTGCATCTCATCTTCTTTTGCTCCAAGGAAAAAAGCCCTAGCTCACTCAGTCTATCCTCATATGACATGTTTTCTAATGCAGGCAGTATCCTGGTGAATTTCCTCCATAATCCTCTCTCAAGCTTCCATTTCTGACCAAACCAGAGCATTACAGAGCTGCAACATTATCTCACGGCTTTCAAACTCAATACCCCAACCCACCTTCTTAACCACCCTATCAACTTGTGTGACAATTTTGAGGGACTTGGACCCCAAGTGCCCTTGGTTCTTCCACACTACTATGTGAAGACCAATGCAAAGAGCAAGAGGAACTCACCACCTCACAATCTATCCAAGTACCCATCCTTTCAAGCACTCCTTTGCCCCATCCACAGGAGGGTTCTCGCAATGGTCTCAACAATCACTTTAGCATCCATAAAAATTAGAGTGAAATCAAGCCAACTTCAATCCCGAAGGACTGCCCACAAAGAGGAGAAGACTATCAGTGCTTCAAGAACCACAGAGTAGCCTATAAAGGAGAAGCAATTGCCATTAATCTTGAATTTTTAAGGTATTATTCCATTTATTTTCCTCTTGCAAACATTCTGGGGTTTATTCTCAAAGTCTCCACTCATGCAGGTCTTTATGCACACGAGTTTCTTAAGGTTAAAAGCATTTGATGAGTCATGCAAATGCAGAAGTTGACTGTACATTAATTACAGCATATTCAAGACTTTGAAGCATTTCAATCGAAGCAATTCTTATTTTTATCTCTCTGGATGAACTACTGTTTGTTACATACAAGGAAAAAACATAGAGTTACATTATCTGTGGTAGTAAACAATGTTTCCTGTGTGCCGACTCCCTGTAGAATGGATCTGAATATATGATCATGCCAGAGTGATAAGGTCTTTAAACAGATTAAGGTGTATATCTACTAGTGATGAATTTTTAATTAAAGAATAGATTTTCACTAAGAATGTGAAATACCTTACATTTCACATGGGAGCTAATAACTGATTTAAATTTTGAATTGCAGAAGAGCTGAGAATAGTCTTCTATCCATATTGAATCTGAGTTTGGCTTATAAAATCATGTATTTGAAGGAAATAATATATTTTCGTTGAAGACCAATAAAGGGAATTGTCCTTGGACCATTTTTAAACAGTTAACTCAGTGAATAAAACATAAAGAAACCTTAGAAATACAGTGTTACCTCATCTTGGTGAAAATGTGGACATTATTTTATGCCTAGTTTTCTAATAAAACTGGGGAAGATAGGACATTTTGCCAGTCTTCCTGCACCCAGCTTTTATCCACACCAGTGATTTATTGTGCCTTTCTGTGAGCCATCAACTTTAAAGATGTTCTGAGGATAAACATTTTGAAGTACATTATTTCCAGTTTCATTTTAATTTGACAATGAGAATTTGATGTGAATATTTAGTTCCTGGAGAATATATTAATATTGTCCATTGAAGATCTCAATGTAGTCATTACTACATGGCTCTAAGATTCATATGCAAAAATTAGTCAAGATCTCTAAGGACCAATGAGTTAAATTGTGGCTAATGTTGATCCCCAGTGAATGTTATTCCTAGGGCAAATTGCTAAAAGTAAGGCTTATGTTTTCTGAAGGAAAATTAACAGGAAAGTTGTTTTTTACCCAGATCATCCATTGGTAATAGATTTTTCAGTTTAAGAGGCTGTGTTTAGGAATTGGAAATGGGAACAGGCTGAAGACAAATGACTTCTTAAGCACATTCTGCTGTGTAATATGTTCATGGCAGATCATTGCACTGAACTCTACCTTTGCATCAGATTTTTGTGTGCTCAGTACCATCAAGAGTCTGCTCTGGAGTGGGAATAGACTCTTTGAAGTCTTTTGCAGATCTTTGCATGGACAATTCCAAAGATGAATGAAGTGTTGAATATAATGAATTCTCCTCATGTCCTAAGTGAGCATTTAACTTTTGTGAGAGTGTGCCCCAATTTCAGATGCTACAGCCAATGTACAGTTTACTAGAATCTACCCTCTCAGCCTCTTATGGATTGCAATGAGATTGGCATTTATTATTCCAGGAATCCAGCACCAACTGTTCATATCAAACAACACTTTCATCCCATCTATAAAGTCCAGATCAAAATTATATTCAAAACATAGTTTTAATAAGCCAGTGTATAAATATATCAAAAATGCTTAATGCATTATTGCCTCTGAACTTCATATAATTTAGGAAATAATCAATTTTTTTCATCATTGCCACCAGAATAAATAATCTGTATGCTTGCACATCCATTAATATCTTGTGCACTCATTTGTAAAACTTTGCGAACACTTCATCCAAAAACTTGGTGCCATTTACTGGAGTGAATTGGAAGCAGTGTAAAAGGCACACAGAGTGTTAAAATCACACATTCCATTTATGGCCATAAACAAATTGCTCTGTGCTGTATTACAGCTTGGACGTATTGTGCAGCATCCCTTGACTGAAATATTAAAGCAGGCTGTAAATAGCACTGACCATTTGCCACAAGTAAAAAGCTGCCAAAATGAAAATGAATATCTACTATCTGTGCTCCAATTTAATTTGTTTTTTTTTCTTTCTTTCTTTCCCATTAGTCAATCCACTGTCCATGCTGATATATTGCCCTATCCTCATGGGCCCTAATTTAGTACAACACGTGATACCTCATCAAATTCACATCCAGGGAATTTGTCTAATTTTAATCACATTTACTTCTCCAGTACTTTGTTCTTAGTTAATTTTTAATTTATCAGTCTCATTAGATTTTGGTTCCCAAACTTCGTTCTATTTTAAGATCAGATCACAAATGTTCTATTCAACCAAATCCTTTACCTTCCTCTCTCCCTAATTCCTTGTTAACGGACCCATATTTATAGATGGTATTCTTTTCCTTGCTGCATATTTATAGAAACTGCTTTTTAATTCATTCATATTCTATCCTCTTCTTTTTAATTTATCTGGACATTCTTTGAATTTTCCTGTAAGTTATCCAAACTTATTACTATATATGCCAATCTGTTCAAGATGGCACCTGTGTATGATGCTCCTTCGGTCAACACCTTCTGGATAGATCACGAAACCATATATTTCACTTCTTTTATGTCTCTTACATTTGTTTTTTTTTTGTCTTGGACATGATTCTGGAACTGTTGGGACCTGTGATTTGCAGTTTGGAGATCATTTGGGTGTTTCAGCACACTGCTGTCTCCGAGGGGATTCCAGGAGGTAGAGGCAGTGTGTGGGAACCTCATGGTGAGAAAGCTCTGAGCTGATGTTCAACCCC
Source organism: Hypanus sabinus (assembly GCF_030144855.1). Taxonomy (NCBI): domain Eukaryota; kingdom Metazoa; phylum Chordata; class Chondrichthyes; order Myliobatiformes; family Dasyatidae; genus Hypanus; species Hypanus sabinus. The sequence goes on from NC_082707.1 coordinate 131,094,989, forward strand.
ACTTCACCGATCTATTGTTCGCCTTTTTATTGCAGGTGGATTGATCTCTGCCAGAGAGGGGAGACTGCCTTTTTATCGCTGGTGAGAGGGAGAATGGTGCCCAGGTTTTCTGGATTTTGGTTGTGGACTTATTTTCAGTCTTATGGTTTTTTTGTATTCTGTGTTGTCCACCTGAACTTCCTTGTTTTTTTGAGTGCGGGAGAGGGGGATGTAGCGGTTCCATTTTTGTTTACTTTTTTGTGCGGGAGGAATGATTTGGGCATTGATGATCATGCTACCTGTCTTTTCTTTCTCAGTTTCATGACTACCTGAAGAAGAGAATTTCAGAGTTGCATACTTTGATAATAAATGAACCCTTGAAACTTTGTTAAAAGCATCTTTTTAAAATTTATTATTGATATTTTCTTTATGAAGCAGGATTGGAAGGTAATTTTATCAAATGGAATTTGCATTACTCAGAAGAATTGCATGTTTCCATTCTTTATCCACCACCATCATCTTTAATATATTTTCCATACTACTTTAGCCAACATGCCTGTCATACTTAAGAAACTGACTTTAAGAAATAGTTTTCCGTTTCCCTGCTACCTACCCTCATGCACCTCCGGTTTCATCTTCTCTGAGAATTGTCATTTGCTCTGCCTACAATATCATCAAATGCTGATGACCAAATCTGCTCCTCTCCCTGATTCCCTGTCTGGAATTGTTCAGAGTTCAATCCATCAAATTTGCTGCCACTACCAGAGGGGGAATGCTTAAAGGACAATGTGTGGGATAAGATTTCTTTTTAAACGGAGAGATAGGTGGCTGGAATGCACTGTGAGAGGACACATTAGTTATGTTTAAGAGGCATTTAACCAGGCTCATAAACAGGCAGGGAATGAAAGGATGTAGACCACAAGCAAGCAAATGGAATTAGTTTGGATTGGTTGATATAGGCATGATAGGAGGAAGAGCCTGTTTCTGTGCTGTGATGTTTATGTTTTCCTTTGTTCAATTTCCAAACTTATATAATTCCATAATTTCACCTCTCTTTTGTTTGCTGAGCCATTTTGGTTCCTAATTGAGCAATGCCTCATTTCAAAAATTCTTAATCCCTGTGGCCTGACCCTTCCTTAGCTCTGTATTTTTGTGTATAGCAATAATCTTTTGAACCCTGTAATTCTCAGAGATATCAACCATTCTTTAGTTTCCGGTCTTTTGAATTTAATTGCTTCAAGGTTTAAAATCGCATGTTATTTACTTAGCCTGCAAACTCTGAAATTCCATTCCTAATCTCTCTTCTTTTCTATTTTCTTTAAGATATTATCATTTTGTCATGCTTTTGGGTCATCTGACATGGGTTGATGAAAGAATTTTGTTTACAGGCATTGCAAGGAACGCTTTTGTACATTTTTGGGGCACAACTTGTAAGTGCAAGGTGTTTTAAAAGAACACATCTGCCTTGCCATTCCTTTCTCAAGAGTATGTTTAATAAACTTTGTTACACCATTCATCAAAATATAGCTGCCCACAAGGAACAATTGCCACCCTGAGGCCGACTGAAGGTAAAATGATAGCCAAGCAGGACAACTGATGCTTCTGGAAATGCAGCAGGAGCTATTGTTAAATTTAACAGGTGTTGGTTGTCCTGATGGCTTAGCAGTGCTATATACTTTGATAATTCATAATGCATATTCACATTTCTCAATGCATTGAAGTAAAGAAAGAGTTAAATTAGTTTCCTCCTTGTTGTATGTTACACAAAATGGAAGTTAGTAAGACAAAATGCTGTTGGTCTGAAATGTGGGAATGTTTTAAGAAAGTAGAAGGGCTCAGTCCACAGCAATGTTTTGAGAATTTAGTGTGAGTACTATTCTGAGAGTAGATAATGTGTGGCGCATGGCCAAGTGGTTAAGGTATCAGTCCAGTGATAGAGCCTCAGCTGAGGCACTGTGTCGTGTCCTTGAGCAAGGCATTTAACCACACATTGCTCTGCATTGGTAATGCCCTTCCCTTGGACAACATCGGTGGCATTGAGAGGGGAGACCCGTAGCTTGGGCAACTGTAGGTCTTCCATACAACCTTGCCCAGGCCTCAGTCATCATCGAAAATCAATGGACCGCCGAAGAAGAAGAGTAGATAATGGTGAAAACATGTTCGTCTGGGAAGAGGAAGATGATGCTGCAGGTGCAGATATCAACTGGCACTGTCCCATGGAAAGTATTAGAGTAAAAGGCTCTGGAAGGTAAAAACAGGGGCAATTTCTGTGTGCAATTGGGAATCTTCTCTTATTTATTTATTTATTGGGAAGTACAGCACAGAATAGGTCCGTCAGGCCTTCAAGCCACACTGCCTAGCAACCCACTGATTTAACCCAGGCCTAATCACAGAACAATTTACAATGACCAATTAACCTTCTAACTGGTACATCTTTGGACTGTGGGAGGAAACTAAAGCACCCGGAGGAAACATACGTGGACACGGGAAGGAACCTGATTCCAGAGGAAGCTGGAATTAAACTCCGACGTCCTGAGGTGGATAGTATCATGTTAACTGCTAGTCTGGGTCTTGCCTAGTGCTTGGAGCTAGAGATAAGGAGAACGAGAGGGAGGGGGAAGGAAGAGAGATGGATGGAGTGAAGGAGTGAGAGAAGGAGGAGGGATGGATATTTCCTCTGGCAGTAGTGTGTTTTAGTGATTCGTTGATAAGTATTATTTTGTCTCTTAATCTAAACTATTTTTCTTTCTTTCTGTATTTGTTAGTTTTATTTCTCTAATAATCTCTTTGAACCTTGAATTCATATACATTTCCAGTATTGTTTGTAGATACTTCATGTTTGTCAGAAAAGAACAAGGAACAAATATTTTAAAAATTTCATTACAACTGACCTAAAAATTTCTGAGTATCATCGTGAGTGCATGAGTGAGGTGCTAAACAGTTATACAATGATGTTCAATTGCTCTGTAATACCCAACAATCCATCAGTCAACATGATAATGGAAGCTTAGTCCTGCCATGATCTTAGTAGGAAATATAATTCCCTCATAATTTTGTATACCGCTAGCAAATCTACCTCCATTCTCCAATGCTCCAGGGAATAAAGTCCTAATCTATTCAATCTTTTCTTATAGCTCAGGTTGTACAGTCCCAACAACATTCTTGTAAATTTTCTCTGTATCCTTTCAATCTTGTTTACATCCTTCCTGTAGGTAGGTGACTAAAACTGCACACAACTCCAAATCAGGCCTCACCAATGTCTTATATAACTTCAACAAAACATCCCAACTCCTGTACTCAGTAGTTTGATCTATGAAGACCAATGCGCCTTCTTAACGATCCTACCTACCTGTGATGCCACTATCAATGAATTATGCACCTGTATTCACAGATCCCTCAGTTCTATAGCACCTGTCAGAGCCCTACCATTCACTGTTTAAGGCCTACCTTGCTTGGTCCTCCCAAAGTACAACACCTCACACTTGCCTGCGTTAAATTCTATCTGCCATTTTTCAATCCATTTTCCCTGCCAGTCCAGATCCTGCTGCAAGCTTTGGTAGCCTTTGTTGCTGTACTATGCCCCCTATCTTGGTGTCTTCCACAAATTTGCTGATCTAGTTTACTGCATTAACATCTAGATCATTCCCTGTGGCACACGACTAATGACAAGTCTCCAGTCAGAGAAGATACTGCCTCTCTCTGGCATCTCCTGCGCAGCCAATGCTGAACCCAGTTTAGTATCTCATCAAGAATGACAAGCAATTGAACCTTCTTGACTAACCTCCCTTGCAGAACTTTATTAAATAACTTGCTGAAGTCCATGTAGGCAACATCCACTGCCTTTCCCTCATCAAATTTCCTGGTACGCTCCTTGATAAACTCTATAAGTTTAGTTAGCACAACCTATCATGCACAAGGCCATGTTGACTATCCCTAATCAGTCCCTGTCTTTACAAATACTTACATATCTGGTCCCCTGGAATACCTTCCATTATCTTTCCTACTAATGACATCAGGCTCATTGGCCTAAAATTTCCTGGCTTATTTTTAGAGTCCTTCTTAAACAATAGAAGATCATTAGGTATCCTCCAATCCACCAGCACCTCACCCGGGTCTAAGAACATTTTAAATGCCTCTTCTAGGGCCCCTGCAATTTCTGCACTAACCTCCCATAAGGGCTGGTGGAACATCATGTCAAGCTCTGGAGATTTGCTTCATGACAGCGAGCACCTCCCCCTCTGAAATCTGTATATGGGTCATGACGTCACTGCTGTTTAGCTTCACTGCCATGCACTCTGTTTCCCTCTCCCAAGCAAATACAGATGCAAAACATCCATTTAAGATTCCCCCATTCACCTCTTTCAGCTCCATGCATAGATGGCCACGCTGATCTTCAGCAGCAACAATATTGTCCCTTGCAATCCTTTTGCTTTTAATACGCCAATAGAAACCCTTTGGTTTTTACCTTTGCCTTGTCTGCTAGAACAAGCTCAAGCCTTCGTTTAGCTCTCCTGATTTCTCTGTTTAGAGTTCTCTTTCATTTCTTACACACCTCAGGTACCTAATTTTTCCTTGCTGTCTTTGGGATATGGAAAAAGTAACTAGAGCACCTTGGGGAAAACTTGGACGGTCACAGAGAAAATATGAAACTCCATGCGAAGGCCAGGATTGAACCTGGTTCTCATGAGGTAGAACCTCTACGTTTGGCCCACTGTACTGCCCCACATTAGACCCGGTGAATGCATAGACTGCATGCTCTAATGTTTGGAGCAATATGAGCAGATTGAATGAATATAAAAGATTCTAGCAGGCTTTGACAGGTTGGTGGTGAGTGGATGCACCTCCTGACTAAAGAATGTGGAACCAGGCACCGCTGACTCAGAATAACATGTTGGCTGTTTAGATCTGAGTTGATGGTTTTGTAGAGCACCTCCACTCCATCTGCAAAAAGCAGGATTTTCCTGTGGCCAATAATTTAATTCCTATCCCCATTCTCATTTGGCCCATGACCTCTTTTGCCAGGATAAGACCACTCTCTTTTTCTTTCTTTTTCAATCTTTTTATTGAATTTTTCAAAAACAGATACATAACAGTCATAATAGTACAAAAGGAGTGAGATTACATTGTTGGCAATTAACACATGAGTAAAAACTATAGGTAACACCAATATAATAGACCTCCCAAACCCTTGATATAAACAAGATACAAGAAAAAAATAAAAAATGGGAAAAAACCCAAAATTGAAAAATCAAAAACAAAATAAACTAAACACAACTAAAACTAAACTAACAAAGCTGAGCTATTCTATTACATCAAAAAAAAAATCATTAGTGTCGTCAACTCTGCTCCTCTACTCAAATTAATGAATGATATAAAGGAATCGGAAAAGGTCAAATTATATTCTGTGAAAGTTTTGAATAAAAGGCCTCCAAGTTTCTTCAAATTTAACCGAGGGATCAAAGGTACCATTTCTAATTTTTTCTAAATTTAAACAGGATATGGTTTGAGAAAGCCATCGAGATGTAGTTGGAGGATTCATCTCTTTCCAATTCAATAAAATAGATCTTCTAGCCATTAAAGTAGCAAATGCAATCATCTGCCGAGCTGCAGAGGGCAGATCAATCATTGCTAAGCCAGAAATTGCAGTAACAGGGTGAGGTTGTAAATCAATGTGCAAAACTGTAGAGAATGTATCAAAAATATCTTTCCAAAATTTTTCTAATAGAGGACAAGACCAAAACATATGAGTCAGAGAGGCTACCTCAGAGAGACATCTATCACAAATCTGATTTAAATGAGAGTAAAAATGGGCTGATTTATCTTTAGACATATGAGCCCTATGCACCACTTTAAATTGAATCAATATATGTTTAACACAAATAGAAGAAAAATTAACTAGATGAAAATTTTCTCCCATTTCTCTATAGGTGAAGAATGTTGAAGTTCCTTCTCCCATTCTGACATGTCGGCCCATGACCTCTTTTGCCAGGATAAGACCACTCTCATATTCTCTCCAGGTTGCCTCCAACTTAAAGCCATGCACATTGATTTCTTCAATTTCTGGTTGTTTATTTCCCCTCCCCTCTTTCTATTCTCCAATCTGGCCTCTTACCTCTTCTTACCTGCTTATCATCTCCCCTGGTGCTGCCCCTTCCCTTTCTCCTATGGTCCACTCTCCTCTCCTACCAGATTCCTTCTTCTCCAGCCCTATACCTTTTCTACCTATCACCTCCCAGCTTCCTCTTTCATCTGCCCCCCCCCCACCCACCCACCTGGCTGCAGCTTGTACTCCTTCCCCTCCACCTACCTTCTTATTCTGGCGTCTTTCCCATTCTTTTCCAGTCCTGGTAAAGGGCCTTAACCTGAAACATCAGCTGCTTATTTATTTCCATAGATGCTACCTGATCTGCTGAGTTCCTCCAGCATTGTGTGTGTGTTGGTATGTAGGAGCATGCCTATTATTCAACCCATCAACAACCAAGGGCATCATAGTAGAGGTTCATAATCTGAAAACCACTTTCAAGCATACTGTTTAAAACAAGTTAGAGTGATAAGTCTTTCCAAAGAGAAAAATAATAACCAAATGGTTTGGGAATAAATTAAATGCCTGAGGTAGGGAGATGTGGGAGGTTGAAGAAATATGGCAAGTAATTTGTATATAACTTCCGGTACACAAGATAAGCAAACAAATAGTCAAAGTGCTATTAATATGCAGCTATGTGTGATATGACAAATTTTCTGAAATCCTTCTCCATTCAAAACAAGTCAAGCAATTTTCCACTGCATATTTCTGTTTACTAGTAGCATACACTTCACATACCAAAGAACAGTTGTGCATTTAATCTTAAAGGATTTAATCTCTACATGGTTCAGATTTTTTTGGTTACTTTAAACAACGCTGTAGTCACCTGATAAGGAAAAATAAGCAAAGGAGCAAGTAACCCAGATGTGCTTGTCCAACCTATCTCCCACCAATTGTTATCATGAGCTGGGATTTATGACAACTTTTTAATGCTGTAACATGATTTACAACAAATCAAATTGTAGATAGTGCTCAGTAGAAACATTTATGCTTGAAAGCTCAATCTATAAAGGGAATGAATTTGTGCATTGGTGTTGAGGAAAAGGAAAATGCAACAATTTAATTTGCATGAGCAGCATTCATCAGTTTTGTTAATTACTATACAGTGGATGATTTTGATTTACTCATTAAGTTATTAAGCTCCTGAAAGATGAATTAATGTATCCTGCTACTAGAGATTCATGCTGTAGTCATCATTGTGGGAAATTTTCCCAAAGTGTACATTAACGAAGCATTAAAATGGAACAAACAGCTCACTACTTAGCTGTTCATAAAAAATAGTGTGCTCCCGTAACTCAGTAGCAAAATCAGTGACAGATAATTTACTTTAAGAGTTTTCTTATTGAGCTAAAAACTTTTCTCTGGTTTCCATTTTGTTTTTATATTCACATTTGTTACAGTGAAGAGGGTCTGATTAGATGGCCCACGTGCAGGTAACTGCCTTAACTGGCTACTTATTTTCATTTTGGGAGGAAAGATAGGCAGATTCCTTGCAAGTAGCTCTCTGCTTTGTTGGGAGCTGGGAAACCTCTGGTCCATATGTTGACAGTCTATCTCCTCTAATTCTGGGTGGAATTAGAGACAGAACTGGATGCATGTCAGCTACAGTGGGTCATTCTTACAAGGCTAAACCTAACAACATTAAATGGCTGTGATGCTTCACTTTCCAATGAGCTGACTACCTTATATGCACACTTTGAAATGGGGAATGCACCTATACTGTTCATAAATCCCCGCAGCATCTGACACTCTGCGATCTCTCTCGGAGGCCGACGTTTGAATGTCTTTCAGGAGGGAGAACAAGACACCAGAGCCTGATGGTGTACCTGGCAGGAAAATGAAAAACTGTGCCAACCAACTGGCTGGAGTGTTCAAGGACATGTTCAGTTTCTCACCTGCCTGAGGTTTCCAGCATTAAGCAGACATTTTACCTTTATTTCAGGAAAGCTTTGCTTGGTAGTCACTACCTATGACACAACAAAGGGAGTCCAGTGCCTGGAGTAACAACAATGGGGATCGATTGAAGTAGCCCATTGAGGAAAATAAGGAGGACACAAGAGACTGTAGATGCAATCTGAAGCAGAAACAAGCTGCTGGAGGAACTCAATGGGTCTGGCAGCATGTGCAGAGAGGAATGGGAGTTAGTGTTTCAAATCAAAACCCTCCAACTGGACTGATATAATGAGGGTCTCAAAGCTGGGGAGGCTAACCTAGAGAAGGTCACAAACATTGGTTATCTTCTCCTTCTAGTGAACCTGTAGGGTAATGTAATTGAGAGAAATGCACATAATTCACAACCACTGACAATAGTGGGGATTTCTTTTCAAGAGGCTGGGATGACGTGACGGCATTATTACGTAAGAATTTTTAACACACTTTTGTGTTTAGGTTTTGGAGTTCAATAAAATGTGTTTCAGGTGTCATTAAACAAAAGATGCCTCACTTTGTTTTATTTGCAGAAACCTACAAACCCAAGTATGCTGTAGAGACAGAGTTATCTTATCTCCCCAGTATCTTGAAATGCCTGCTTTTGGAAGTCTAATCTCAGAAGCTGGTATTAGATCAGGGATCACTGCTATCCAATAAAGAACTGGTTTTGTTATTTCTCTTGGTAGAATGGGGAGGAGGCTAGTGCACAGGATGGAAGTAAGCTGCAGAGAGTTGTAATGTTAGTCAGCTCCATCATGGGCACCAACCTCCGTAGTATCCAAGTCATCTTCAAGGAGCGGTGCCTCAGAAAGGCAGTGTCCATCGTTAAGGACCTCCGCCACTCTGGACAAGCCCTCTTCTCACTGCTACCACTAGAACAGAGGAACAGAAGCCTGAAGGCACACACACAACAATTCAGGAGCAGCTTCTTCCCCTCTGCCATCTGATTTTCAAATGAACATTGAATCCATGAACACCACCTCGCCACTTTTTTAAATTTCCTAGTTTTTGCATGAATTACTTAAATAACAATTATATATATTTACTATAATTCACAGTTTTTTGTTCTCTCTCTATTATCACATGTTATGTTGTACTGCTGCAGCAAAGTTAACAAACTTCACAACATATGCCGGTAATATTAAACCTGATTCTGATTGAATCAAAGCTGAGGTGTTGATTTCCAGCTACCCTTGATCTCAAACTGAGGAAAAATTGTGTTGGCAACAATTACTATTGTCAATACTGTATAGCTGTGCTGAGAAAAGACTACCAGGATGAGAGAAGTGATCCATGTTTTCCAGAGTCTTGCTGTAAACATTTATTGCTGGTGATAAGTATTATACAGCAGACAAAGTTTGATACAGGACAAAGCTGAGTGCAAGTCACATCCTTTCACATGCCTCAGTGAAAGTATTCTTTGTCTCCAAGTATATTCAAATATAAGCAACGTTGGCAGACTGCAGTTTAATTAATAAAGCTGGGGAAACAGTCCAGAAATACAGTTGCTGTGGGGTGAAGATAAGCTCCATTCCCATGGGGAGTTTCTCAAAGTGAAGTGCAGCATTGTGGCATTGAGGAATTGGTACAATCTTGTCTGGCAGTGATCTTCAGTGTTGTGTTGTTAGGGATTTTAGACTACAGGGCACCAGGAAACAAATTAGACACATGTAGCGGTGTGCTACACGCAGCACTAAAATTACAACACGGAGTCAGTAACTGCAGTCGAAGGAAAAACTTCATTCGAAATCCTCAGCCTCACTTTTAAGCCTCCCTCAACCTGCCCCCCCACCCCCCCCCGTGGCGCAGAGGCTCCAAAGCTCTGTGCTCGCAACCCCCCGTAGGCTATCTAATTGTGAGCCGGTTCGGATGTGCCAGGAAATGGGTCGCCACATAACCCCCCCCACCCCCAGAACCGGCGATACGCCCCCCAATGTCCACAGTCTGGGCCAGAACCTGCTTGGGAGGTCGGCCTCTGCGCCGAGGTTCCGGAAACTCGGCCGGTTGCGCCAGGTCCACCGTGAAAACCTCCTCTTTCCCCCCAACGTCCAGCACGAACATGGACCCGTTGTTCCGGAGCACCATAAACGGCCCCTCGTATGGCCACTGCAGCGGTGGCCAATGCCCACCCCTTCGTACAAACACAAACTTACAGTTCTGTAGGTCTTTGGGTACGCAGGTCGGGAGCCGCCCGTGCTGTGAAGTGGGTATGGGGGCCAGGTTACCGAGCTTCTCGCGTAGTCTGCCCAGGACTGCTGCGGGATCTTCCTCTTGCCCCCGTGGGGCTGGTAGGAACTCCCTGGGGACGACCAGGGGCGCGCCGTATACCAACTCAGCCGACGAGGCGTGCAGATCGTCCTTGGGCGCTGTGCGGATGCCGAGTAGGACCCAGGGAAGCTTGTCCACCCAGTTGGCTCCTCGCAGGCGGGCCATGAGGGCCGACTTCAGGTGACGGTGGAAACGCTCCACTAGCCCGTTCGACTGTGGGTGGTAGGCAGTGGTGTGGTGCAGCTGTGTCCCCAAAAGGCTGGCCATAGCTGACCACAGGCTGGAGGTGAACTGGGCGCCTCTGTCGGAGGTAATGTGGGCCGGTACACCAAAGCGAGATATCCAGGTGGCGATCAGGGCTCGGGTGCAAGATTTGGAGGTGGTGTCGGTGAGCGGGACCGCCTCTGGCCATCTTGTGAACTGGTCCACGATAGTCAGGAGGTGCCGCGCTCCGCGAGACACTGGCAGAGGGCCCACGATATCCACATGAATGTGGTCGAAACGCCGGTGGGCGGGATGGAACTGCTGTGGTGGGGCTTTGGTGTGCCGCTGCACCTTGGCCGTCTGGCAGTGCATGCACGTTTTGGCCCATTCACTGACCTGTTTGCGGAGTCCGTGCCAAACGAACCTGCTGGAAACCATCCGGACAGTCGAGTCGTCCGGATGGAGGGATGCGCCAAGTTATGAATGGAGTCGAAAACACGGCGCCGCCAGGCTGTCGGGACAACGGGACGGGGCTGGCCGGTGGCGTCTCACCCGGGCCCACGGGGAGGTCCTGGAACTGCAAACCGGAGACTGCGGTTCTGTAACTCGGAATCTCCTCATCCGCCTGCTGCACCTCTGCCAGTGCCTCAAAGTCTACCCCTTGGGAAAGGGCATGAACGGTAGGGCGAGAGAGCGCATCCGCCACGACATTGTCCTTACCCGAGACGTGCCGGACATCCGTTGTGTATTCAGAGATGTAGGACAGGTGGCGTTGCTGGCGGGATGACCAGGGGTCGGATGCTTTCGTAAACGCAAAGGTAAGCGGTTTGTGGTCCGTGAACATGGTGAAGGGCCGACCTTCTAGGAAGTACCTGAAATGCCGGATTGCCAGGTAGAGCGCCAACAGTTCCCGGTCGAAAGCACTGTACTTGAGCTCGGGTGGCCGCAGGTGTTTGCTGAAAAACGCCAGGGGTTGCCAGTGACCTGCGATGAGTTGCTCCAGCACCCCACCGACTGCCGTGTTAGATGCGTCCACTGTGAGGGCGGTACGGGCATCCATTCTGGGATGTACTAGCATTGCGGCGTTCGCCAAAGCTTCCTTCATTTGAACGAAAGCGGCGGCGGACTCCTCGTCCCAGGTAATGTCCTTGTTTGGACCCGACATCAGGGCGAACAGGGGGCGCATGATCCGGGCAGCTGAAGGGAGGAAGCGGCGGTAGAAATTGACCATACCTACGAATTCCTGAAGGCCTTTGATCGTGGTGGGTCGGGGGAAATGGCGGACCGCATCTACCTTAGCGGGCAGAGGGGTTGCCCCGTCTTTAGTAATCCTGTGGCCCAGGGTCAATGGTATCGAGTCCGAACTGGCATTTGGCGGGGTTGATTGTAAGACCGTACTCACTCAGTCGGGCGCAGAGTTGACGGAGGTGGGACAGATGCTCCTGACGACTGCTGCTGGCTATGAGGATGTCATCCAAATAGATGAACGCGAAGTCCAGGTCCCGTCCCACCGTGTCCATTAACCGCTGGAACGTCTGTGCGGCATTCTTCAGGCCGAACGGCATGCGGAGGAACTCGAAAAGGCCAAACGGGGTGATGAGAGCCGTTTTGGGGACGTCGTCAGGATGCATCGGGATTTGATGGTATCCTCGGACGAGGTCTACCTTGAAGAAGATCCGTGCGCTGTGCAGGTTTGCTGCAAAGTCCTGAATGTGCGGCACAGGGTTGCGGTCCGGTGTGGTAGCCTTGTTCAGCCTGCGGTAGTCGCCGCACGGTCTCTAGCCCCCTGTCGCTTTGGGCACCATGTGCAGGGGGGAGGCCCATGGGCTGTCGGACCGCCGGATGATCCCCAATTCCTCCATTCTCTTGAACTCCTCCTTCGCCAGTCGGAGCTTGTCCGGGGGAAGCCGCCGAGCGCGGGCGTGGAGGGGTGGTCCCTGGGTCGGGATGTGGTGCTGTACGCCATGCCTGGGCATGGGCACTGTGAACTGCGGTGCCAGAACCGATGGGAAATCCGCCAGGACCCTGGTGAAGTCGTTGTCGGACAGCGTGATGGAGCCGAGGTGAGGGGCTGGCAACTGGGCTGCACCCAGGGAGAACGTCTGAAAGGTCTCGGCGTGTACCAGTCTCTTCCTGGGCAGGTCGACCAGCAGGCTGTGAGCTCGCAAAAAATCCGCACCCAGAAGCGGTTGGGCTACGGCGGCCAGTGTGAAGTCCCACGTGAACTGGCTGGAGCCGAACTGTACCTGCACCTGACGGGTGCCATAGGTCCTTACTGTGCTGCCATTCACGGCCCTCAGGGGGGGACCCGGTGCCCTGCTGCGGGTGTCGTAACTCGTCGGAGGTAAAACGCTGATCTCAGTCCCAGTATCGACCAAAAACCGGCGTCCCGACCTTCTATCCCACACATACAGGAGGCTATCCCGATGGCCAGCCGCCGTAGCCATCAGCAGCAGCTGGCCCTGGCGTTTCCCGGGAACTTGCAGGGTGGGCGACAATGGCGGGCTTCTGCGCCCCACCGCTGGTGGTAGGGTGTGTGTCCGTCGGCGAGAGACAACATCTCATTTATTAAAGCCGATGGAGGTCTGTTGCCCAAGCCATCCAGGTGCAGTAAACGGGCAGCCCGCTCGCGCCGAGAGAGTCCGAAAGTCCTGAGGAGCAGGGCTTTGAATTCCGTGTACTTGCCGTCTGCCGGGGGCGACTGTACGAACTCCGCGACCTGGGCCGCTGTGTCCTGGTCGAGGGAGCTCACCACGTAGTAGTAGCGGGTGTCTTCTGAGGTGATCCGGCGAACGTGGAATTGGGCTTCAGCTTGCTGGAACCATAGGTTCGGTCGCTGTGTCCAGAAACCCGGCAGTTTCAACGAAACCGCATGAACAGAGGCGGTGTCGGACATTTCTGGTCCAAAAATCATTTGGACTGTCGGGGTCACCAATTGTAGCGGTGTGCTACACGCAGCGCTAAAATTACGACACGGAGTCGGTAACTGCAGTCGAAGGAAAAACTTTATTCAAAATCCTCAGCCTCACTTTTAAGCCTCCCTCAACCTGCCCCCCGTGGCGCAGAGGCTCTAAAGCTCTGTGCTCGCAAACCCCCGTAGGTTATCAAATTGTGAGCCGGTTCGGATGTGCCAGGAAATGGGTCGCCACACACAGATGAATTGTGAGGAGCCTTTTCTGAAGAGAATGAACAACAGTCCTTTCTGGTTGATAAAGCCAGTGCCTTTGGTGAGCTTGTGTGAAAGGTCTTGTACAGTGGCTGGTGTTATTCCCTTCATTTATCCTGGATCCAGTGGTTGGTGAAGATCACGTTCACTGTGCTGCTACACACTATCATTTAGGGATTGGCTCTTTAGCCATTTGTGAGAAGGAACTGAGAAGGCTTCCTCTGCAAATGACAGCAGAAAACCTAATGTTTCAAGTCGAAATCTCTTACTCAGAACTTAGTTTCCCTTCTTACAGATGTTACCCGTACTGAAGATTTCCAGCATTTTCTTTACATTTGCCATTCTCTCCCTGTTGTGTCACATTCATCATCCATGTTGTTTCTCCCAAGCTCTTAAATTTTCATCTGTCACTGGAGGTATGATCCGTTTGAGTTCTGTCATTTCAAGTTCCATACTTCACATTGTGAAGTGGAATTGCCCATGCTTTGAGTTTCTTTTAATAGGCTGAACAGAGCAAGGGCTTGATCTGGTGGCAAGAACGATGGAGATGAGAAGAGACCAGGCTCTGTTGCATGGGTATTAATGCTGACATGTTGGTGGGAACTTGTGTAGCTACCTTACAACAAAGAAGTATGGGCTCAGGCACAGTTTTGTTGCCCACCTCACTGCTCATCCAGTAGCCCACACTCCTGGCTGTTCTCTGAAAGCTGACTCCCAACTGAAGCAATGTGCCCAGCTCTGTTCCTGACCACTGGATCTGAGCCCACATGCACCCATGTTTCCAGCCCTGTGCATACAGCCCCAGTTCACATTCCCAACCCACGGCTGCAGCATCATACCTGCCCATGTTTCAGTCCCTGCCCTGCTCTACATCTGTCCCTAGCAAATCTATCACATCCATCACATTCCTGGTCTCCTGATCCCAGCCCACATGTGCCCACATTCCCAGACATACATTTTCTCCAATCAATTCTGGCTGCATGTTTATCTATTTCCCCAACCCCTCAACAAACAAAGAAAATGGCTGACAACATTGAAAGTTGTAGTTACAGAATCCAATGAATTTCGACAATACCAAATACCAACAAAACAATCTGTTTTTCTCCATATAAGCCTACTGAAATGTAGAAACAGGTTCACAGGTTTGCTGAGTGACGCAGATGACACTGATTACAAATAAGTTTATTAATCATTGATTTACAAACAGTAAAAGATTCAAACATTTAAGTCCCCCAAAGTTACACTGCAGGGTAATGTAATTGGCAGAAACGTACAGAATTCACGTCCACCGATGTTAGTTTGAAGTTTACTTTTAAGCTTTGGTTCTGACATGATCATGCAATTATGTAAAGGACTTTGACCACACTTTGTGTTCAGTTTTATTGGTGTTCGATAAAAGAGTTGCTACTATGTTTCTTAAACATAAAACACCGCCACCATTTTATTTGCGAAAACCTACATTGGTGACGCTGATGCTCTAGGACGAGTCCAGAGTTATTGAATATGTTGGCCAATGCAGTTGCTTTAAATCTGCTGGAGTTCTGGGAGCCAAATTCCATTGTTTGGTTTGTACAAGCTGAGGCCCAATTTGCACTGCGAGAACTCACTGCTGACAACACTTAATATTTCTATTCTCAGTAATTCCACAGCTGCGGGAGTGGTGAGTCAAGTAGAACACCTGTGTGAACATGATAAATACCTATTGCTGAAAACTCATCTTTTACAGACTTTTGGACTATGGAGTCCTAATGTGCCAAATAGTTGCTCTTTGTCCAGCCTCAGCAACGCTAGGCCTTCAGAGCTAATAGACTGCATACAGTCTGTCTTGGGGAATCATCATCCTTGTTTTGTTTTTAAAGAACTCTTTCTGCAGCAAATGCCCGATCAAGTTCATATAGCCCTCATTAATGTACCCATGAAGGACTCTAGGGAGCTTGTTAAAATGGCAAATCATCTACATGCAACTAGGCTACAGTGCATCATTCCTCCTTCTTATCTACCTCAATAAGACCAGAAGACATAGGAGCAGAATTAGGCCATTTGGCCCATCAAGTCTGCTCCACCATTCAATCATGGCTGGTCCTTTTTTCCCACCTCCTCAACCCCCATTTCCTGGCCTTCACCCTGTAACCTTTGGTGCAGTGTCCATTCAAGAACCTAACAAACTCTGCCTTAAATACACCCAAAGACCTAGCCTCCACAGCTGCATATGTGACAACAAATTCCACAAATTCACCTCTGGCTAAAGCAATTTCTCTGCAGCTCTGTTTTAAATGGACGCCCCACTATCCTGAGGCTGTGCCCTCTTGTCCTAGACTCCCACACCATGGGAAACATCCTTTCCACATCTACTCTGTCTAGGCCTTTCAACATTCGAAAGGTTTCAATGAGGTCCCCACTCATCCTTCTAAATTCCAGTGAGCACAGGCCCAAAGCTATCAAATGTTCCTTGTAAGATAACTCTTTCATTCCTGGAATCATCCTTGTGAACCTCTTCTGGACTCTCTCCAATGCCAGCACATCTCTTGTAAGAAGAGGAGCCCAAAACTGTACACAATACTCAAGGTGAGGCCTCACCAGTGTCTTATAAAGTCTCAGCATCATATCTCTACTGTTGTATTCTAGACTTCCTGAAATGAATACTAACATTGCATTTGCCTTCCTTCCCACCAACTCAATCTGCAATTTAACCTTTAAGGCGTTTTACACAAGGACTCCCAAGTCCCTTTGCATCTCTGATTTTTGGATTTACTCCCCATTTAGAAAACAGTCTCCACATTTACTTCTACTACCAAAGTGCATGACCATGCATTTTCCAGCATTTATTTCCTTTCTCCTAATCTGTCTAAGTCTTTCTGCAGTCTACCTGTTTCCTCAATACTACCTGTCCCTCCACCAGTCTTTGTACTATCTGCAAAGCAACAATGCCATCTATTTCATCATCTAAATCATTTATGTACAGGATAAAAAGAAGTGGTCCCAACACCGACCTCTGCAGAACACCACTAGTCACTGGCAGCCAACCAGACAAGGGTTATTCCCACTCACTGCCTTTTTCCAATCAGCCAATGCTCTTATAATCTTGGTAACTTCCCTGTAATACCATGGGCTCTTAACTTGGTAAGTAGCCTCATGTGTGGCACCTTTTCAAAGCCTTCTGAAAATTCAAAATCCACTGCATCCCCTTTATCTATCCTACTTATAATCTCCTCAAAGAATTCCAACAGGTTTGTCAGGCAGGATTTTCCCTTAAGGAAACCATGTTGACTTTGTACTATCTTATCCTGCGTCACTAAGTACTCCATCACCTTGACCTTAACAACTGACTTGTAACGTCTTCCCAATCACTGAGGTCAGGCTAACTGGTCTATAATTTCTTTTCCACTGACTTCTTCCATTCTTAAAGAGTGGAGCGACATTTGCAATTTTCTAGTCCTCTGGCACCATGCCCGGTCAGCAAGGCTCCCAACATAAGGACACCCGCGGCTGTGAAATAGATAGTTATAATCATGCTCGATTTGGCACAAGTGCTAGGAAGTCCCAACCAGCTCAGAGCTTCGACAGTGCCAGCACTTCGGGACATCAGTGCTCTGTGAACACTGTGGGCTCCAGCAGCCAGGGTCATCTACTGTTCCATATGGACACCCTTTCAGAGTTGTGCTTCCTGAGTGACACGGGTGCTCAAGTGAGTGTGCTGCCAGCATCACATATTGATGAGCAGGCAATGAGTGATGAAACCTCACATGAGGCTGCCAATGGCAGCAGGCTCCAGACATACTGATCATAA
The DNA here is from genome assembly GCF_030144855.1 of Hypanus sabinus. NCBI lineage: Eukaryota > Metazoa > Chordata > Chondrichthyes > Myliobatiformes > Dasyatidae > Hypanus > Hypanus sabinus. Next base: position 131,112,404 of record NC_082707.1, read on the forward strand.
CAGCAGATGCTCTGCTTCAGTGGGGGATGTTACACAGGGGACTTCAGCCTTGCTAAAGAGACTAGCCACCTCTGCTCAGTGCAGATTTCCTGTGTGCCCAAGGACTATTCATCATTCTTAAGAACTGCCAGATTGTGGATGTCAAAGACTTTGATCAAAGGACAATTCCATACTTACAATTCATCCACACACAATGCTTCCTTTGAACTTTGCACAAACTTCACACTTCCTGTTTTGTACCCACACCACAGAGCCCCCAAATAACAAACTTAATGCAGCGTTGTCTGCTCTACCAATTAACTTGGTTTTTGCTTCTTATGAACCCATTGTTTAGAGATTTAATCCTCAATTTAATCCTGGATTTAATCCTCAATTCACAGTCAAATCTGAAGACTGGTGGCTAAAGCTATTTGCTGTTTGTACTAACCACCAAAAAAAAAATCCTAACAGGGTTCTCTTTAAAAGGAGAATATGATTTGATTATACAATTACATAAGGGACTTTGACTGTGCTTTGTGTTCAGTTTTTTCATGGTGTTTAGTAAATATAGATGGTACAGCTTTTCTTAAACATAAAATGCTTCCACTGTTTTATTTATGAAAACATACAATGCAAACTGCAAAACTAAATATTCAGCATACAGATACTTAGCTAAGAGTGCATGTGAGTCTAGAGCATACTTTCTCAAAGGTTCTAGGGACAAAGGAAAAAAGACCATGTGCTATTCTTATGCCCACGAAGTGTCTGGAACCAGAAATCGGTACGATGGGATGCAAGCCAAACAAGGGGAAAGAGTGGTTTCAACTTTTAAACGGGCCAGTCAACAACGACATGGCAGGAGTGGATCTGGAACAGCAAACAAGCCAACCTCCCTCCCATGTGACATCTATTTCACACAATCCATTTAAAAGGTCTCTGTGTGATTTAAGCCTACTGCCATTGATGGGCTTTTACTTCAGACTTACAGGTGAATAAATTATTAATCATGTAGGTCTGGCCACAGCATCCACAACACAGGCTTTTATGGATGTGTGGCATTAACACTGACATCAACAAGTTAAGAAGGCCAATCCTGAAATCTCACCAGCTCACCATTGGGTGCTGAACAATATGCCAAAGGATCAGCTTGTCGAATTCCTGTCTGAAATACCACAAGCTGAGTGATTGCTGAGCAGCAAACAGTTGTGGCCACAACCAAGAGTCAGTAGTGCAATCATTCGAGTGGAGTGCATTTTCTCTAAAGGGCTTGTCTATTGGTGGGTCTTCAGGCTGATCCAAGATCCACATATTCCAATGCAATGTGATGCAGTGCGCGGTGGTTGTGGTAAGCGGTTGGGTCTTTTGGTTGCTCAGTCTCTCTGTTCACAGCTGCCTCTTGAACTTATCTCCTGCAGGTCTATCTATTGAGTACAATGTCTTCCCAGTGTTTAGAGGTAATGTTGAATTTCTCATGTCGATTTTGATGTCTCCCTTAAAAGATTTTCCTTTGACCTTCTTGTGAGATGTGAGTTAGACATCCAAATGACCTGACCTGTCCATCAGAGTTGGTGTTGCTTTGTCGTGGTGGAGGAGCTGTTCAAGTTGGCCTTATCCAGTGTGCTGGTGCTAGTGTGTCTGTCCTTCCAGCTGATCCTCAAAAGCTTCTTTGGTGATGTTGTTCCAGGATGGTCCACTTTTCAGCTCCATGAAGGAAGGACAACTGCCAATTGTGGCCGTACTTCTCGCTGGACTCCTCGTAGGAAATGTGGCTGCTTGCCAGGGATACAGGTGTGTTGAAGAAAACGGGGTTCTCAACTCCCAATACTAACTATCTTGCTGGCAAGTGTACAGTTTCTGGTAAATAAAATCAAAAATCTCAGAAGTAGGGTGCAGAATCTGAGGGACATTAGGACCGCATATGTGCTGTTTCATGGAATCCTAATTAACCCTTTCCCTACCGGACACAGTGATTCAGATTGACATCTTCATCACGCACCATCAGGAAAGAGCTATCGAGTCTCTCAAGAGCAGAGGTGGAGGTGTATGCCTCATGATCAATTCCTCTTAGAGAACAAATGTTTCAGTGTTGTCCCAATTCTGCTCACCGGACCTGGAGTATCTCACCATTAAGTGCCATCCAATTTCCCTGCTGTGGGAGTTCTCTGGGATCATTTTGGCAGCAGTGTACATTCCACCTCAGGCCAATGTCAAATAGTCTTTAAATGATCTGAGCAATGGGATCAACCTATGTAAAACAGCACAGCCTAACACCTTCACCATTGTTTTTGGGGATTTTAACCAGGCCAGCTTGATCACTAAATAACTACCATCAACAAATCAATTGTAGTACCAGAGGAAACAGCACACTGGACCACTGTTATACCACCATCAAGAATGCTTACCGTGCTATTCCACACCCTCACTTTGGGAAGTCTGATCACCTGGCTGCACTTCTACTCCCTGAGTATTGGCAGAGACTGAGGACTGCAGCGCCAGGTATGGACAAGGGAAGCACAGGCTTGCTTACAGGACTGCTTGGAGGTGGTGGACTGGACTGTACTCAGGGATTCATCTTTGAATCTGGATGACTATGATGACTTCATTAAAACCTGCGTGGCTGAGTGTGTGCCTATGAAAACTTGCTGTACATTCCCAAAGCAAAAGCTAGGAGGGCCATCATCTGCTGAGGGCTGGATCTGTGCCATTTAAGTCTGGTGACCCAAGTCTGAACAAGAAAACCAGGTAAAGCTTGCAGAGGGCTATTTCAAGAGTGAAGAAACAACTCTGAGTGAAGTTGGAGGAGACATCGGATGTATATCAACTCTGGTAGGGTTTGCAGGACATTACTTCCTCCAAAGTAAAACCCAATAGCATGAATGGCAGTGATGTGTCACTACCGGATGAACTCAATGCCTTCTATGCCAAATTTCATGATGCACACAGGCGATAATAAACTTGATTCTAATTCTGATTCTGTCCCGCTTGATGGCACAATAATATCAGCGGCGGACTCCGGAGCGAAGGTTCCCGAGTTTGAATCGAAGTTGGGTTGAGCGTTGAGCTAGCAACTTGGCCTCATAAAAACAAGAATAGCTTGTTATGGAAACACCGTCATGACGGTGCCCTAATAACTCCGCTGCCCAGTTAAGGGCTATTCTTCTTCTTAATTCTGATTCTGAGTTGGTGTCTAAAGCCTCTGCATTTCAATCATATCTGTAACCCAGAGGCCTTCCCTGCTTCTGTTTTCTTAACAAGGAACTGTACTCATGTCCTGAGTCTGCTGTCCGAGGTTCATTGACTTTCAGGATCAATAGATTTTTAAAAATGTCTTAAAACGATGTTGCCTCCTGAAGTACCTATGGCTGTGACTGAGGATTTCAGCTGCAGTAGTCCTAAATGAATGATTCGCATCAGAACTGCATGCAAAGACTTATCAGCACTATCTTGAGAAAGGCAGGAATGCAAGAATTTCCTGAATGAACCACCTTCTCATTCACTGTCTCTTGTCCAGAGTGCAAAAGCACATTGCACACCTCACGCCTCCTGACCAGGACTTGGAGTTCACCACCGTGAAGATTCACAGACATGCTCAGTCCACAACACAGCGAGTTGTACTATCAATTTAAAGTGAACTGGCAAGTAACTGTTTCAATTGATTAGATGCTTCACCATTGACCATCAGAACTGACAATATCAAAGCATCTGTAAAATAAGTAAAGCAAAAAATGCCCAGGAGTTACTTCAATAAAATGTCCACATTGGAATTCTAGCAGTGTCATGTAATACTGCTCTCCTCCTGTATGTCAATTGATTTTCTTGACAGAACAAAGTACTACAACTTCCTGCTTAGAGTGAAGCATAAACTTCATGAGATTACCCAATAGTTCAAGATCCTTCTAACCTGCATTAGTATCAGATATCCATTGCGGGCAAAGTTCTGAGGATATTAATCTTGTACTTCTGATTTCCTTCCTGATCATCTAATACTTCTTGAATGTGATGAGAGTTCCTTCTTCCATCAGTCTCTCAGGCAGCATGCTCCACATTACAGTTTCCCTTTGAAAGAGGAAAGACTGTAAGAATAAAGAACTTTGGGAGCATCGGCTCCCGAGAGGCTCGCAGGCATAATTTCAGAGACCAATCTTTGTAATATCATCATGGCACCGGTAGAGTTTAAATCTAGCTTGTGGCAACAGCACGACCTCTTTTCAAAGGTTCAAAGGCTCAGAGGTTCATTTATTTTCCATATACAACTCTGAAAATTGTTGTCTCCAGATAGCCCTGAGAAAAGAAAGAACATGAAAGTCATTCAAAGAGAAACATCAGTCCCCCAGCACAAAAAAGAACAGCATCGTGATCATCAACAGCCCAAACCCCCCTCTCCCCCACAAAATGGAACAAGCACATTGACCCTCTAACAACACCTCCCCTGCACAAAAAAAGCAGCAGAACATCAACCACCAAACACCCCATTGCACAACAAAATGGAAAAGGAATATGTGAGAAAAGAAGCTCAGAATATAAAGACTAGAAGTCTGAAAAAGTTCACAGCCATGCATGCAATAGTCCAATCCATAAATGCAGAACCACAATACAGTCTGACGATATTGCTGACATTCATTGATAGAGAGAGACACAGCCCGAGGCAGAGAGGCCTACCCACCTGCCACAGCGAGACACAGAGTGAATGGCTCCTTCTCTGGCAAGGTTCAAAAGGAAGGCAGGCAGCACTGAACTCTCGCTCACCTTCCGCTTTTGCCTCAGTATCTCAATCTTCCTCGCTGCTCTAATTGGCAATTTATGGATGCCTTAAATAGTGAAATTAAGTCAAACGTCAGCCCCTTCCCGAAGTTTCTTCACATCGAGGCTGTCCAAGTACGTTCTCACTTCCCGGAATCTTGTTGGAGTCTGCAAAGTGCTGGATCACTCAAACCATCTCCAAGCTGGGACTTCATAGGCTCCAAAAGTCACAGAAACACAATTAAGGTGAAAAAAACCGTAAAAGAAGTAAAATAGACATTTTCATCAGCCATCTGGAAGATGTCAACCAAGGGAGTTTTATAAACTGGCAAGTTACCATGGGCAGAAACAGTAAACAGAGGGGGTGTGCTGCAGTGCAGAGGGCCAGGGCGCACACTTTGGATAAATATTTGCCACTGTGCTTTGTTTAGCGTCTATTTTGTTCTGCCACCTCAGGTGTTCAGGTTAGACAAGTAACTTTACCTGGGTATAATTTAGAGGGTTTACTAAATGTTTACAGTGTGTCTTGTCCTGTAAATAAACAGTTAACTTAATGAGTAGTGAGTGCTTTCTTTTCCCACTTATCAGATCTGCGAACCTGATTTCACACAACTACAGGATCCATATTTAACAAAGACATACTAATTATCCCTGATCAATTGCTGACTCTCCAGATCAAATCAAATCAAGTATAATTGTCATTCAAATCATACATGGATACAGCCGAATGAGACAGCTTTCCTCTGGGGCCAAGGTGCAAAAACATACACATGCATTCAAAATAATGAGAAAAAAAAGAACATAGTCACGTATGAAAACTAATTATAGTCCAAGTCCTGCAACTTGATGGTTCCTGGCAGTCCAGCCTGTAAATCCACTGATCCACCACTGGAGAGCAGCACCAACAGGAGAGGCCACCCTAACTGAACCCAGATGCCATGCTACAACATGCAAGCCTAACGGCTGAGGCCTAGTCCTAGCTATAACTGAGGTGATACTGTTGCCTTTCCGTCTGTCTCGCCAGGCCTGCAACAATCAGTGTCCAACAGGATCTTGCAATCGCAAAAGAAACGTCCAAGACAGTCAGTCATGGTTTCACTGCACATCGTCTTCGCACCATCTCCAGTGCCTCTGAGTAGCAGGTAGCAGCATGGTCTCCTTCCAGGTTCGCTCTTCCAAGTCCAATCCGGCTTCTCCTGCGGCCCAGCAGCCGGGCTCAGATCCCCAGCTCGATGGCAGATCACGGATGGCAGAATGCAATTCAGTTCTATCCTTCAGATAGTTATCTAATAATTTTCCTGCCTCTGAAGTTAAACTGATTGGCCTGCAATAATTTTGATTATCCCAGATGCCCTTCTTGTATGTTTGCCAGTCAGCTATGGCCAGAGAAGATTTGAAAATTTCATTCAGAACCACAACGGTAGAAGTCATCCATATATCTAATCACAACCCTGGGGATGTATCCACCCTTAAGCCTCCTGGAAGTAATTTGTTCCAGAACTCGGAACTTATTGTCCCCATCTCCAAATTCTCTGTCTAGGCCTTATTTCTCCTTCATGAATATAGATGAGAATTAATGATGGAATCAGAATCAGAATCAGATCAGGTTTAATACTGCTGGCATATGTTCTGAAACTTGTTATGCAGCCGCAGTACGTAGCAATACATAATAACAAAAACATTCAATTACAGTAAGTATATATATATAAGTTAAATAAGTAGTGCAAAAAGGGAAGAAAAAAGTAATGAGGTAGTGTTCACTGTCCATTCAGAAATCAGATGGCAGAGGGGAAGAAACTATTCCTGAATTGTTGAGTGTGTGCCTTCAGGCTCCTGTACCTTGTCCAGGATGGTAACAATGAGGAGAGGGCATGTCCTGGGTGATGGGAGTCCTTAATGATATTCACTGCCTTTTTGAGGCATTGCTCTTTGATGTGGTGGACGCTGGGGAGGCTAGTGCCCATGATGGAGCTGACTGAGTTCACAACCTTCTGCAGCTTATTTCAATCCTGTGCAGTGCCCACCGCCACCCCCCCCCCACCCCGAACCAGACAGTGATGCAGCCAGTTAGACTGCTCTCCACTGAACATCTGTAAAAACTTGCAAGTGTCTTTGGTGACATAGCTACCGGTAATCTCCTCAGACTTCTATTGAAGTATAGCTACTGTCATGCTTCTTTCTTTGTAACTGCATTGATGTTGACACCCAGGAACTTGAAGTTGTTCGCCTTTTCCACTTCTAATCCCTCAATGAGGACTGCTGTGTGTGTGACCCTCACCTTACCATTTCTGAAGTGCACAATCAATTCTCTGGTCTTACTGCCATTGAGTGCAAGATTGTTTCGGCAAGACCACTCACCTTGCTGATTTATCTTGCTCCTGTGTGCCTTCTCGTCACAATCCGACCTTCTGCCAACAATAACCGGAGGTGCGGAGGGATGTTGATTGTTATTTCTTGCATTTTGAAAATGTGGCAGTGAATCAGAAGTGGCCCAAAGAGCAGTGGGTGGCGTTGTTACAAAGTGTGTTAAAAGGGAAGGCACAACAGGCATCTGCGGCATTGTCCATGGAGGAGGAAGAGTCTGAGAATTATGAGAAAGTAAAGGAGGCCATTCTTTGGACCTATGAATTGGTACCTGAAGCCTATAGCCAAAAGTAAAGAAATTTAAAGAAAGGGTGGAATCAGACGTATGCAGAGTTTGCCTATGAGAAGGGTGTGCTCTTGGATCGTTGGTGTGCAGCAGAAATAGCGGAAGAAGTCTTTTGGCATCTCAGGGAGTTAATTCTGATTGAGGAATTTAAAGGTTGTGTTTCAGATGATATCCAGATGTATTTGAATGAGAAGCCGAATAAGTCCATCTCTGAATTTGCTAGGTTTGCAGATGAATATGCCCTAACCCACAAGACAAAGTTTTCCTCGAATAAAAGTTACCAGAGAGACCGTGGGAATGGTAGAGAAAGCCTGCCGGCTGAGGCAGAGGTCCCGCCGGGAGCTAGTGGTAAAATTAAGGAGGAGGAGAGGCAAGACAGCAGGAGAGTTCCTGGCTTGACTTGTTTTAATTGTGGAAAGGGGGGACTTATTGCATCTAAGTGCCTTGCTCAGAGGAAGGAGGTAGGAAAAGGGAGAGCAGCAGTCCCTACAGGATGTGTTGTGGTGATCAGTAAATTGACGAGAGAGCCCCAGGTAGACAGAGTTTGAGAAGGGTCTGAGAAATGTATTTCAAAAGGAACCATGTCTGTGAGAAAGGGAGACACACCAGTTCCAGGGTGGATCTGGAGAGACATGGGAGCTGAACTGTCATTGATTAGCAGTAAGATACTGGATTTTGGGCACAAGACGGGAATGGTAGCTTTGAGAGGAATAGGAAAAGGGACAGAAGCGGTGCCCTTGCATAGGATCATTATAAATTGTGAGCTGGTTTCTGGACCAGTTGAAGTACGGGTGCGATCAGAATTCCCGAGAACTGAAGTGGACGTCCTTCTTGGTAATGATTTAGCCAGTGGTAAGGTTTGGCCAGCAATGAAGCTGATGAGCCAGCCTGTAAGTGTTGAGGTCCCGCCCCTAGATTCCAAGATCTATCCCGCATGCGCGATCACTCGCAGCATGTTGAGAAAGGCAGCTGAGAATGAGAGCAGTTTAAATCAGTCTGGTATCGATTTGGCCGAGACGTTTTTACCAACCCTGTACCAAGAGGGTGGTAAAGCGGAGAATAGGAAAGTGAAAAAGAGTAAGGGAGAGGAGGTAGACCTGCCCTTAGCCAGGAGGAAATTTATAGAGGCACGAAGTAAAGATGAGAAACAGATAAGGCTGTTAAAAGGTCCAGAGTTGGACACGGATGATCTGTCTGGTTTGGCAGAACTGTTTGAAGAAGTTGAAAATTCTAAAGGTGTTCCCGATAATGAAATGAGGGCAGTCCTAGATGAAAAGGATGCCATTACCTTGAAGAAGTCTGCTGGGTTGGCAGATGAGGTTGTTTCAGCCCGCGGGGTTGAGTTTACTCCGGAAGGGAGTTGCCCAGAGAGTAACTGGGAGGATCAGGGGAACTTAGAATTTGAAAAGGGTATGGGTATTGAAAGCCTGGAGGAGGCAAATGTCCCGTTTGAGTGTGTTCAAGATGTGGATGCACGTGGTACTGAACCTAATAATGGAGCTCAGAAAAAGTCTGAGGTATTTGATTCAGTTGAAAAGGAATGCAGTCCTTGTGTGTCAGATGGACTTAGTTCAGTGAAAAAAGGGTTAACCTTGGTAATAGCGGGAAGTGAGAATTCCCAGTTGTTTGTGTTCAAAGGTATGTTAAAAGTTAGTGAGGAGATAAAAGGTGGTGATGTGAATATTATTATTGAAGGAAAAGGGAAAAGTGTAATTCCTAAATTGAATAAAGAAAATTTAAAGTCTGGATTGATGTCAGAAGCAGCAACCAGGCTACAGAGACAATGGCTTGGTAATGCGGTACCTGCGAATCAATTACAGGTTGAGTTGGAAGGTAAAGGTGCCCCACACGCTATTGCTATTCAAGAGTGTGCTGTGAAAAAGCAGAATTCGAAATGCTGTTTGAACAAAGAGGAATCGCTTTCAGATCTTAAATTGAGAACTAAGAGCATGAAGGGTCCTGAAGAGAAAACCAGCAACTTGTTTAAACTTAAAGAATTGTGTGGAGATTTGGAAAATGGTCTAAGTTTGGAACACATTGTTGATAAAATAACTCCTATGAAAGGAGCGGGCAAAAGACTATTTTGCCATGGTGCACAAGCTCACCACGTGGGAGTTAACTGGAAAAGGGGCGAGGATTGATGGGCTGCCATTTTAAATAGCAGGATCCGGTTTGAAGGGATTTCGACAAAGCATGTGAATAATAAAGACAACCCCCATGGAAGATTGACTGTTAAGTTTGGAAGTGACAATAAAGATTAGTATTTGCATGAACTTTTGTAGTATACATGTAAGCTAAGATCATAACTCTTTAGTTTTTGTTTGTTGAAGGAAAGAAATTAAAAAAAGGTGGTTATTAAATTGGAGTCTGATGCTACAAGACTTTAGTAAGGTACAAGATGTTAAGATATTAAAGGAAGTGACAATGTAATTGTTAACTGTTTAGATGCTGAATTGAATGTATAACTGTATTAATCTGTAGTGAAAAAAAAACTTCTGTATTGTGTTAGATTCTAAAATCCTGTAAGACCCTGTATTACTTCGTTTTTACCGATGGTATAAACACTTTGAAGGAAGGGGGTGTTACGAATGTGCCACAACTCTGAAGGGCCAAAGGGTACAAAGTAGCCCCCTCCTTTTCGAGAATTGCAAGATCGCTATTTATTCAGGTCTGGGACCCAGGAAATGAGAGAGAGACATCCCAAATACACAGGCTTGGAATGTGTCCTGGCGGAACCCTTGATAACGGCCATTGTCTCTTGGAGACGGAATTGTGTATTGAGTACTGTATTATCCATTGAAGCCCTCAGGGGATGACCAGAGTGGGCTGGTTGAGGGATTGCATCATCCCAACCTGATTGACATCTGAGACCCCGTGAGTAAGGATAAAAGAGGATCTGGGGAACAACCCCTTTAGACGCACCAGGAGAAACATATGAGACCGGTGGAGGCTTGTGTGTGTGTCCATCCTTGCCCGGATGACGAGTCTTCCACGGAATGTCCTCACTAAAGGACGAATACGGATCGAGATCGGATAAAGGAAAGCCGGCAAGTTTCTAAAGTCTGTCTCTCTCCAACCAAAGGCTGCAGCCTGAATGAACTGAGTGACTTTTATATTTCCATCGGACAATACATTATCCCCTAGACAATGATAGAGATTATTTCTTATTGATTATTATTATACCCGCACTTTTAGATTTAGTATTGATGACGTATGTTATCTGTATGCTTGCATTGATATTATTTTTGTGTATTTTTACTAATAAATACTGTTAAAACTAGTACCATCAGACTTCAATGGACCTCTCTATCTTTGCTGGTAAGTGACCCAGTTACGGAGTTCATAACACCTGTCAGCCAGCCAATTTTCAATCCATGTCAGTACTCTGCCCCCAATACCATGTGCCCTAATTTTGCCCACTAATCTCTTATGTGGGACTTTATCAAAAGCTTTCTGAAAGTCCAGGTACACTACATCCACTGGCTCTCCCTTGTCCAATTTCATAGTTACATCCTCAGAAAACTTCAGAAGATTAATCAAGCATGATTTTCCCTTCATAAATCCATGATGACTCGGACTGATCCTTCTACTGCTATCCAAATGTGTTGTAATTTCCTCTTTTATAATTGACTCCAGCATCTTTCCCACCACTGATGTCAGGCTAACCGGTCTATAATTCCATGTTTTCTCTCTCCCTCCTTTCTTGAAAAGTGGGACAACATTAGCCACCCTCCAATCAGCAGAAACTATTCCTGAATCTATAGAACCTTGGAAAATGATTACCAATGCGTCCACGATTTCTAGAGCCACCTCCTTAAGTACCCTGGGATGCAGACCATCAGCCTTCAGACTCAACAGTCTTGCCTAATATAAATTTAATATATAAATAACACTGTTTCTTGCCTAATATAAATTTCCTTCAGTTCATCCTTTACCCTAGTTCCTTTGGCCACTATTACATCTGGGAGATTGTTTGTGTCTTCCCTAGTGAAGACAGATCCATAAAAACTCCCTTTCTTGGGGTCCAGTACCATTCTGATTCTCCCAGTCTACCTGCATGTTGAAATCCCCTATGACAACTGTATCATTACCTTTGCAACATGCCAATTTTAACTCTTCATTCAACTTATATCCAAAGTACCTGTTCAACTCTTCTGCCATTTCCTTGTTCCCCATAATAAATTCTGTCTTCAATGGCCCAATTTTGGTCTTAACTATTTTTTTGCTATTCACATATCTAAAGAAGCTTTTACTATCCTCCTTTATATTCTTGGCTAGTTTACCTTCGTACCTCATTTTTTCTTGGCGTATTGCCTTTTTTGTTATCTTCTGTTGTTCTTTAAAAGCTTCCCAGTCCTCTGGTTTCCCGCTCATCTTTGCTATGTTATACTTCTTCTCTTTTATTTTTATACTGCACTTTACTTCCCTCGTCAGCCATGGCCACCCCTTACTCCCCTTAGGATCTGTCTTCCTCTTTGGAATGAACCGATCCTGCACCTTCTGCATTATTCCCAGAAATATCTGCCATTGTTGTTCCACTGTCTTCCCTGCTAGGGTACTGTTCCATTGAACTTTAGCCAGCTCCTCCCTCATAGCTTCATAGTTCCCTTTGCTCAACTGTAATACTGACACATCCGATTTTCCCTTCTCCTTCTCAAATTGTAAGTTAAAACATATCATATTATGGTCACTACCTCCTAATGGTTCCTTTACCTCGAGGTCCCTGATTAAATTCGGTTCATTGCACAACACTAAATCTAGAATTGCCTTCTCCCTGGTAGGCTCCAGTACAAGCTGTTCTAAGAATCCATCTCGGAGACACTCCACAAACTCCCTTTCTTGGGGTCCAGTACCATTCTGATTCTCCCAGTCTACCTGCACGTTGAAATCCCCCATGACAACTGTATCATTACCTTTGCAACATGCCAATTTTAACTCTTCATTCAACTTACACCCTACATCCAGACTGCTGTTTGGGGGCCAGTAGATAACTCCCTTTAGGGTCTTTCTACCCTTAGAATTTCTCAGTTCTATCCATACTGACTCTACATCCCCAGATTCTATGTCCCCCCTCTCAAGGGACTGAATATCATTCCTCACCAACAGAGCCACCCTACCCCCTGTGCCAGTCAATGGAGGCCCTCAACTCACAAGTAGGAGGGGTTATCCCCCACAGCTAGACATTTCCTCTAGCTCAATACAGGGTCATCTACTAGAGACCTCAGCCTTGGAATCAGACGTTCGTTGCCCTGCTTGTTATTATTTGAGTTTCTTGGTTCTTATTTATTCAGGGAGTAGATCGAGTAAGTTTTATTCTAATTTCAATGATACATTGATAGATAAATACAGATAGCTAAGGACAAGGTAAAATTAATTTCTTTTAATGTAAATGGGCTATTAAATCCAATCAAACATAAGAACATTTTATCCAAAATGAAAAAAGAACAAGCCCATGTAGTATATTTACAGGAAACTCATTTAAGTGATAAGAGCATGGGCTTCACTCATCTGTTTTTTCCCTCATATAGATCAGGGCATAGGAGAGGAGTAGCTATTCTTATCTCAAGTAAGCTAAATTTTGAAAAAATATTCGAAATGGGAGATAAAGAGGGCAGATATATTCTGGTAAGGGGGAACATAGACGGCAATTCAGTTACTCTATTGAATATATATGCACCCCTAGGAAGTGATATTGATTTCTTTCAGAAAATTACTGATATTATGGTAATGGAAACAGAAGGTCTCCTGATATGTGGGGGAGACTTAAATTTACAATTACAACCAAACTTAGACTCTTCCAATAGAAAAACCTATGAAACAAAATCTTTACATAAGAAAGTTAATACACTTTTTGAGGATGTTGGTTTAATTGATATATGGAGGGACCTTTTCCCCGACAGAAGGGATTACACTCATTATTCTGCTCCACATTATGTATATACAAGAATAGACTATTTCATAACATTTGAAAAAGACAAAGACAAAATAAACAGCTGTGGAATTGGGACAATAGATGTAAGTGACCACGCTCCTATATATTTATCTGTTGATTTTGACCTACAACCAAAGAATGCTATTTGGAAACTAAATTCAAGTCTACTCAATGATCTGTACTTTAAGGAACAAATTAAAAAAGAAATTGGTCTCTAAGAATTTAATGATAATGGAGAGGTTTCACCTCCCATTTTATGGGATACTCTGAAGGCGGTCTTAAGAGGGAAAATTAGTGATCTCTTCATATAAGAAAAAAATAAGGAATGAAACATTAGAGGAATTACAAAATAGGCTGAAGGAACTAGAGAAAAAACACAAATTGAATTTGGCACCGGATACATTAGGGGAAATTAAAAGAATTAGGAATGAAATAAATAATTTGGCTACGCAAAAAATCAGGAAAAACTTAATGTTTCTGAAACAGAGACATTATGAAAGTGGATCGAAATCTATGAAAATACTGGTGTGGAAACTGAAAAAAAAGATAGCAGAAAATACAATTCATAGAATTAGGGACCCAAGAACGAAAATGATAAAAAAAACAAGCTAAGTGTAATTCAAGAAGCTTTTGAAGTGTTTTACAAAATGCTATATTCCAAAGTTCCAGGGGGAAGCATAACCCAAATTGACACCTTCTTGAGTTCTCTAGAGTTACCCACTTTAAGCAAAGAACAAAATAGAAGGATGACTGCTGACATAACTGAAGTTGAATTAAAAGCTGCAATTAGTAGGCTTAAATTAAGCAAGTCACCAGGATCCGATGGGTATACGGCAGTGTGGTACAAAGCATTTAAAAATGAGTTAATTCTTGTTTTACTCCCCACACTGAACTGGGCTCTAAAAAAGGCACAAATGCCACCCAGTTGGAAGGAAGCGATAATCTCACCTATACCGAAAGAAGGCAAGGATAAAATGGAATGCGGGTCATTTAGACCAATATTCATTCTTAATGTAGATTATAGGTTATTTACCTCCATCATGGCCAAACGATTAGAGGAGTTTCTACCCATACTGATACGTAATGATCAGACAGGTTTTATACGACAACGCCAGACTCAAGACAATATACGAAGGACACTTCACATTATGGATCATATACAAAAAAATAAAATCGAAGCAATAGTGATAAGCGTGGACACAAAAAAAGCAATTGATTCGGTTAATTGGAATTGTCTTTACAGAGTTTTACATAGATTTGGTTTCCAAGACACAATTATTAAAACTATACAGACACTATATGGCAATCCTACTGCTAGGATTAAAATCAATGGATATTTATCAAATAGCCTTACCCTAGGAAGGGGCACGAGACAGGGTTGTGCATGGTCACCACTACTCTTCGCGTTACATCTGGAACCATTAGCTCAATACCTCAGACAAAATGAAGATATCAGGGGAATTACTATTAAAGGGACAGAGCATAAATTGGCTTGTTATGCAGATGACATTTTGATCTATCTAGGGCAACCAACATACATGTTACCTAAATTGATGCAATCCTTGGAACAATATGGTCAATTATCAGGATACAAGATCAACATAGATAAACCCAATTACTTTCATATTACTATAGCCCACCAAGAGAAATTGAAAGTCGATACCCCTGGGCATGGCACACAGAGTCTTTCAAATATTTGGGCATCATTATGCCAAAAGATTTGGCAAAATTATCAGAATGTAATTATCAGCCTTCATATAAAAAAATTAAGAAAGATGTGGCAAGATGGAGCCTGATTCCTTTTTTCAGTCTCAGTTCAAGGATTGAGTCTATTAAAATTAATATACTGCCCAGACTGTTATATCTCTTTCAGACCCTACCAATAGAGATTAATCAAAATCGATTCAATGAATGGAACAAGATACTATCAAGGTATATTTGGCAGGGTAAATGGCCTAGAGTTTGTCTCAAAACTTTGCAATTAGCAAAGGAAAAGGGAGGATCGGGCTTGCCTTCTCTTAGAGATTATTATTTTGCAGCACAGTTGAGAGCTGTGATACGTTGGTGCAACCCATCATATGACGTTCAATGGAAAAGTATTGAGGAGCGAGTACTTCCCATCCCCATACAAGCAATTTTGGCTGATAACAACCTGCAAAGGTACATAAATACTATTGATAACCCATGGGTGAAATTGACTCTTAAAATATGGAAAACTACTATAAAAGAATATAATCTAGAGGGAGATATTGCAATTCTTAAATGTTGTGCATATGACTCAGATTTTACACCAAATAAATTGGATGCTAGATTTAAGGACTGGATAGCTAAAGGAATAACAGTTCTTTGCAGCATAATGAAAGAAGGAACACTGTTCAGTTTTGAAATGCTTAAAGAGAAACACTTATTAGAAAAACAAGATTTTTATTGGTATTTGCAGATGCAACAATATGTTAATAAGATGCTTAAAAATGTAACCAAGGCAAATATATGCTTGATAGAGCTCTTTAGAAAAGCATATAATTCAGATAATGGTAGTAGAATCATTTCAAGCATGTAAAAGGGGTTGTCAAACCTTAAAACACATTTGACTTCATACATTAAAACAAAATGGGAGAAGGAAGGCGGGATAATTATATCTGAGAAAGAATGGACAACAATATGGAGGTATCAATGGAAGTGTACCAATTCACAGAAATGGAGGGAGTTTGGATGGAAAAACTTGATAAGATATTTTATTATACCCTCTCAGAAATCCCATTATGATGGTAACCTCCCTGTTTGCTGGAGAAATTGTGGAAATCAAAATGCAAATCATTATCATATTTTTGGGACTGCCTTGTTATCAAAGACTATTGGAGGGGGATACACAGTGCCCTACAAGACATCTTTAAATGTGAAATACCCTTGGAGAGTAAGACCATATATTTTGGATATATACCTCAAGAATGGTTGAAAAGAGATAAATATTTAATGAATATACTGTTGGTGGCTGGTAAAAAGACTCTTACTAGGAAATGGTTATCACAAGAGAGCCCAACTTTAAATACATGGATGGAAATTACAATGGACATTTACAAAATGGAGAAGATAACAGCATCTGTTAATCATAAACTGGAACAATTTGATTCATACTGGGAAAAATGGTTTAACTACATAATGCCTCATAGGCCTGATTTTATTCTCACAAATCAATGAATCTGTTGTAAAAAGATCACTCCCTACTTGTACATAATTCTTTCCTTTTGCTTGTTTTTTCTTTCCACTCTTTTCTATAAGTATATACCCCAGATAACTACTTTGTGGAGATTTTGTGATATATATGATTATATGATATATATGTACAATGTCTGAAATACATCTTATAGAAATGTTTGTTTGATGCACTTCAACAAAAAAAATTACAAAAAAAAAGAAGCAGATCTGAATTTCCAACTGCAATAAGAGATTGAAAATGCCTTTGAACACTCCCACCAATTGGTTTGCACAGGTTTTCAGAGCCCTACCAGCTACGTGGCATGTCGCCTTACGAGGATTCAATCTCTTGAAAGAGATCTTGTCATTGGCCTCTGAGACAGAGATGACAGGATCACCAGATCCTGCAGGGATCCTCATAGCTGTAGTTTTATTCTCCCTTTCAAAGCGTGCTTAAAAGGTGTTGGAGCTCATCTGGGAGTGAAGCATCACTGCCAGTCATGATGTTAGGTTTTACTTTTTTTGGAAGTAAATGACCTTCAAACCCTTCCAGAGTTGACCTGAAGGAGTGAAGAAAAATAAATTGTATGATTCCCAATGGTAATCACTCAATCATGACAGGTTTTTGGGAAAAATGAAGAGGAATCAAAAGAAATCCCCTCTTTGAAAACACCAATACTCTGTTTCCCATCTAAATAGTTTTCTACAAATCTTTTTGACGTATTAAGATCTCTGAGTTTTCTTTTCATTCACATCTGGTGAGCTTGGGCAGAAAGACCCTTAATGATATCGATGCACAATCAATACATATTTTAATCCCCCATACAACTTCCTAACATTCAAAAATAAGATACTATTTGCTATCCTATATTTGAAGTCTATACCATACTAGAGTGGCTGGCTATCAAGTAGCCTAGCAACCTACACACCGGTATTAAGCCACTTCTGTTATGTGCAGTTAGGCCCAGCACACCACCTCAATGCAGATAAGGGGGATGGATTACACACATTTGTGTTAAGTGCAATTCTTATACCTTGAAAAAGTCCACCATGTGGATGAGTATTTCCCTGTGTTTGGTGTTTGTCCCCCAGTTTGGATTGGAGTATCAATGAAAGGAGAAATTATGGGAGCAGAATTACCAATCCATGCCTTTCGTTCCCCAGGAACACCATGTTTCATTGGGTGTGCAGAATACTGGGAGAATTCAGACAGTCCTTTCTTTACCATGTCTTTCTTAACATGAGGAAAGCCAAGCACCACCTTATTTGTGTTAGGAGGAAATGATTTGAAAGAAGTGGGCAATTTAGCAACAATATAAAGGTAGGGAGCATTAGTGGCATATCAGTATTCCAACCAACTTTAAAACAAGTCTATCTTGCTTTGATTTTTGCTCTTATGGTACTTCAGACAAAATTAGAATATGGATAATTCCTGCCTAGACAGATGGAAAAGAAAAACAGCATTTATATTGCTTTAATTCTAAGAATATCAGGAAGCTTGGTCAGTCTCAGGTCTAGGCTGTTCACTCTTTATCCATTCCAAGTGCTTTCTAACAAAATTAGTGGCACAATATTTTACTGATGACTTATTTTTACTTCAAGTGAATGTCTGTGTCTACTAATACTCACTTTAACAATGTCTCCAAAAAATTGATCAATAAAATCTCTTCAATAGACATGCTTTGAAATATATTATATTACAAAATATCTGCACGAATTGCAGACAACCACCCACACATTACAAAGCTTCACTCTGGATGCTGATTTTTAATTTCCTGTGATCATTTTGCATTTGTGCACAAATGCATCAAGCGTGACTCACTGTGCTCGTCAAAATGTTAACTACACGTACCTCTAGATGAAAATACAGCATCATAGCTGAAAAGATAGCGTAATGGGTGATTTTAGAACTAAATTTAAAATGCCTTCCATGAATGCAGTTCATTCTTTATTGAATTCCCAAGTTCAAACATTAAGAATTTCAGAGGTATCATTTAGCACATTTGGAACTTAGGTGCTATCAGATTTTTTTTTCAGACTGGCAAAGTTTCGAGTTTCCAATTGCAAACCAAAAGTCTCTTTCGTGGGTCTCCCCCCACTTCTGCAATCCCAATGTTGTTCTTTTGGTTAATTGCTCACTTAAAGTATGAGTGTTCTCAGGGCCAGGGTTAAAATTAAATACTCTCCAATGGCCTGAGCCCGAAAAGAGTACTTAAATCTGCTAAGGCTGTCATGGCCTGGTCCATGAAGTCCATGTTCCGGTTCACGGTCCGGTCCGTGGATTCCGGACTCTGGGTCTTCCGGCTGTCCCTTGTTTCAGTTGGGCTTAATCACAGGCACCTGATTCTCATATTGGGGCTGGAATATAAGTGGCCCTGGGTTCAAGTGTGGGTGTTGGTTTGTCTTGTCAGTATCCTGTCCTTTCCTCTGTGGGGTAAGTCAGCCTGTCTTTGCTGTTACCCTGAGGCTGGACTGTTCCCTTCCCCTCCTTTCTGTAGCCCTTGGCTGAAACCTTGTCTGCTACCTTTTGCCTGGAGCCTTGCCTGCATCCTTGCCTATTCTCATCATCAAGTTCTACCACTGGAGCAAGACCGGAGCCTTGCTGTGTCTAAATAAGGAACTGTCTTTTGTTGTTTGGAACTGTCTTTTTGTGTCCTCACCTTCACTGGGTAGGTCCGGCTGTTTGCTGCTACCTAGTGTTGAGAACTGTCTTGTCATATTCAGTTTTCTGTGTATGAATTGTGGTCTATGTCCTGTTCCCAAGGAGGGGTCCCGGCTCTGCATTCTGTGTTCCACGATCCTGCCTCCCAAGACCAAGGACCCGTGTTCCAGTCTCCCAGGTCTGAGTCTGAGCTTCATGTCTGTGTCTAGCCCAGGAGTCCTGCATCCTGCCCCCACATCCAGTCCTGTTGCCTTGCCACATCTTGTCCTTGCCTAGATCTGGTGTTCGAGCCTGAGTCAAGACCTAGGTTCTGGGTCCCAGTCCAGTCTCTGGCTTGTAGTCCTTGTCCAGCTTCCAAGTTCCTAGTTCCAAATTCCTTGTCCAGGTCCTGCTTTCCTAGTCTAGTCCTAGCCCAGGCTCTGTATCCTAGTCTCATCCAGGGCCTGTGTCTTTTCTAGCGTTGTTTCTTCCCCACTTCCCTTGCTTACTTCACACATCTAGTCTTGTCCCTAGTACTTCAGTGTCTGTGTCTTGCATTTGCCACTCTCAATGCCCACCTTATGACAAAGGCATAGGTACTGTAAATACAGAGCAAAACTTTATGAATTCTGGGTATTGCAATGCAAATCACAGGGAAAATACATTGCACTAAATGTGATCAATTTTAACTTCCTAAGCCAAATGGGCCTTGTATTTTACTGCCAGACTGAATGGTTCATTGGGAAATGAACCAGATTTCATTAGCACTGCATTTAACTGTCTTTGATTTTTTTAAAATTAAATTTAGCAAACCTAATTATGAAAATCACTGCTGGATGAAAAAAATTGACACAGCAAAAATGCTGTTTTCCTACCAGCCAGCAGAGATCATTGCCTTCCTATTTGATTCAGAAACCATGACTACCTAGAACAGGCATCTCAACGCATTGGAAAGGTAGCACCAATGCTACATCTTCTCAGTCCACTGGAAAGGTAAGCAAACCAACATGAGAGTCTGCCATTGCCTTAATTTACTCGGCAATGAGGCTTTAATTACATTTGGGCGGTTCCATTGGGCATGTCCAAGATCCATCACAGCAGGATTACCAGAAGAGAATACTTTTAAAGGATGTTCTAAAAGGCTCCTTGCAAAATGTAACATTCTCACTAAGTCAGGGGAATCCCTCTGCAATGACCAAACAAGTTTAGAATATCAAGCCTTTTTGTTACAGCCTCTATAAAGACTCTTGTTTACTGGGTGTAAATCCACAAAATCATTTAGAAGCTTCCCCAGCCAGAAGCCCTGGATATCCAAGAGATCTGCAG
Source organism: Hypanus sabinus (assembly GCF_030144855.1). NCBI lineage: Eukaryota > Metazoa > Chordata > Chondrichthyes > Myliobatiformes > Dasyatidae > Hypanus > Hypanus sabinus. The sequence continues at coordinate 131,132,867 of NC_082707.1, forward strand.
AGAGCTAGATTGGTCCTGATGAAGGGTCTTGGCCTAAAATGTCAACTGTTTGCTCTTTTCCACAGATGCTGCCTGGTCGACTGAGTTCTTCCAGAGTTCTGTGTTTATTGCTTGGATTACCAGCATCTGCAGAATTCCTCTGGTTTGTGAGAGGTCAACAACAGATGCTAAATCACTGACTCTTCACTCAGCAATGGAACACCTGGACCATGAAGATGCAGACATCAGGATGCTCTTCATTGATTAAAGCTCAACAATCAACAGTATTATCCCCTCAAGGCTAATCAATATACTCCAAGACCTTGGACTCAGCACCTTCCTGCACAACTGGATCCTCAATTTCCTCACTTGCATACCCCAGTTAGTTTGGGTCAGCCACAACATCTCCTGCTCAATCACCATAGGTGCATCACCACAAGGCTGTGTGTTAAACCCTCTGCTCTGCTTGCTTTATACCTATGATTGATCTATGATTGTGTAGCTAAATACAACTCCAATGCCATATTAAAGTTTGCTGATGACGCCACTGTTGTTGGCCGAATCAAAGGTGGTGGCAAATCGGCATATAGGAGGGAGATTGAAAATCTTGTTCAGTGGTGCCATAACAGCAACCTCTCATTCATGTCAGCAAAACAAACGAGATGATTATCATCTACAGGGGGAAGAAGCTAGTTGTACTTCGGGAATCAAAGGTGGAGAGGGTCAATGACATTAAACTCCTTGGTGTTACCATATCAGAGGATATGTTCTGTAAATGCCATCACAATGAAGGCATGAAGGTGCCTCTACTCTTTTCGAAGCTTGCATAGATTCATCTAGAGCTCTGGAAAAGTTCTATAGATGCACTATAGAGAGTATCCTGACTGTTTGCATTGCAGCCTGGTATCGAAACACCAAGGCCCAGGAATGGAAAAGTTTACATAAAGCGGCCCAGTCCATCGCAGGCAAAGCGCTCCCCATCATTTACATCTACAAGGAATGCTGCCACAAGAAATCGACATCCATCATCAAGAACCCCTATCAACAAGGCCATGCTCGCTTCTCACTACTACCACTGGGTAGGAGGTACATTGGCCTTAGGCCCCACATCTCAACCTTCGGGAGCAGTTCGGGACCCGACAACCATCAGGCTCCTGGACCAGCATGGATAATCTCACTTACTGTACCTCAACTCTGAACCAAAACCTATAGACTCACTTTTAAGGACACTACAACTCAGTATATTTCATTTATTTTAATTAATTGTATAATTTGTCCTCATTTGTTCAATTGAATTACATTTCTTTGTTTTCTTCTAAATGACCTCAAGGTAGTATATGGTGATATATACGTACTTTGATAATAAATTTACTTTGTACTTTGAATTCTAAGGAAGTTCATTCAATTTGAAAATGGATTTAAACTATTAGATCAGCTGTGGAGGTTTTACTTACTATAACAGGTTATAAAATGAGGTTGGGCAGCACTGCTGATAACAGGCATCCTTTTCAATGAGCTTAATCCCTTCTATGCACATTCTGAACAGAAGGGAACAAGTATGTCACCATCTACCCCAACAGTGTCCTGTACTGCCGAAGTTACAAGCACCGGTGTGGACAAAGGTCTGTCTTCATGAGGGTGAGCCTGTGGAAAGCATTGGGGCCAGCTGATGTCACTCGCTATTCCCTTAGAACCTGTGCAGAGCCCCCGGCAGAGTAATTTGCAGGCATTTTTAGCTTCTCCCTGCTTCAGGCTCTGGTTCCCTCCTATCATCCCAGTACACAGAAAAACAAGATGACATACCTTAATGACAACCACCTCGTTGCTCTGGCACCTACTATCACAAAGTGTTTCACAAAGTGTCATGGCACACATCAGCTCCAATCTCCTAGACAACCTCAACCTACTGCAATTCCCCTACTGCTGAAACAGATCCACAGCAGATACCATCTTTCTGGCCTTACAATCATCTCTAAAGCATCTTGACAATATAGACACCTACATCAGACTACTGCATATTGACTACAGCTCTGCCATCAATACTAATATTCCAGGCAAACTCATCACCAAAGTCCGGCGAGAAGAGTTCGGGCAGAACTCAGGAGCAGACGGGCAGTGACATGACCACCACTGCTGACCCACCAACTGGAGAGTGTCATGGTTAAGAGTCAAAACACTCTATTAAAGTTAGGCACCACCTGACGACATCTGCTCCTGTCCAAAGGCTATGGTTGCCTCGTCTGTAGAGAGCACCCCGGACCCTGGGAGTCAATGTCTCCCTCTGCAACTGGTTCCTTGACTGCACTCGTGATTAGTGTAAACAGTGGTGGTCATTAAGGGAGCATTTCAGCCCCCTGTACACACATGAAGCATGCACAGCTTCTGCTCTGACTCGATCTACAGGCTTGCAGGGTGATGCTACCATAACACAGGGAGGAATATGATGGCATCACAGCAACCTTTCCTTCAGTGTTGACAAAAGAGCTGGTCACTGCCTTCAGGAAGGGTGGGCCGGGCAGTGGGCTTGCACATGCTCCTGCCTACGTCAATGACACTGAGGTCGAGAGGGCTGAGAATGTCCAGTTCCTAACCGTGAGCACCACCAGTAGCTTGTCCTGGTCCAACCAGGTAAATGTCACAGCTAGGAAAGCTCACCAAAGCCTCTGTTTCCTCAGGAGGCTAAAGAAGTTCAGTATGTCCACATTAATCCTTATCAATTTTTAATCACTGCGCCACAGAAAGCGTTCTGCTGTGTATCGATGCAGTACGGCAACTGCTCTGCACGAGACTGTAAGAGGCAGCAGAGTGCTGTGGATACGCCTCCACAGTTTAAGGAATCCAGCCTTCCCTGAATAGCCTATACAGTGCTGTACTCTCCCTGCCTCAGGAAAGCAGTCAGCATAATCAAATACCCCACCCTCCCTGGACATTCTCCCTTCTCCCCCCCCCCCCCCCCCCGGGCAGAAGATACAAAAGCCTGAAAGCATGTACTACCAGGTTCAAATGCAGCTTCAATCAAGCTCTTCTCCAACTCTTCAATGGACCGCTTGTAAGATAGGATGGACTCTGGACCTCAGAATCAGATTCCCCCAGAATTATTTATGACGAGTACGTCAAGACATTCTGTGAAATCCTTTTTTAGGATGCGCTGGAGGCGGCCTGAGAGTGTTGCCACACATTCCGATGACAACATAGCCATGCCCACAATGTTCAGCAGAACAACCATACAAGACAACATTTGTGGGGGACGTCACGTGATGACGTAGGATCGAGACGCTGGAACCCAGCCCTCCCGTAAAAAATCAGTATGTTAATGTTTACGTGAAGAAAAGTTAGTTAATACTTTCTAAAAGTTACTTATAAACTACTCCGGATTGTTTCAAGCTATGCCTTATAAACAGAAGATGAAGAAAACTCCTACCGTGAAGACAACACAAGTTGGAACAGAATCAAGGCCCACCTCTGCCAAAGAACCGCGGGCTCAGGTACATTATACCACTGGCGATATAGAACAGGAAACTGCAGCAACATCGACCATTTCGAAAGAAAAAGACCAACGAGAACTGCGCAAATGTGAAGGAAGGAGCATGCGCAAACGCGAACAACCTAAACTACAAATCCCAGTTACGACTGAAACCGAAAATGAAAGTGAATCTGAGGGAGAGTCAGATTCTCTGGAAAAATCAGACAAAGATGGAGGTAAAAGTTCTTCTGAAAATATAGAAAAGACTTTGATGCAAATAATGTGTAAATTAGGCGCATTAAAAGTAATCAAAAAATGATAAATGTGGAGATTATGTTTGAGAAAATGGCAAAAAGACAGGAAAAAATGGAAAAGAGAATTATAGATATGGAAACTACAATGGAAAACATGGTTGAAAAAATGAATAAAATGAAAGATGATATTACTGTCTGGACATCAGAAAGAATACAAATGTTGGAAAAAGTTGAGTAGACGAAATAATATTAAAATTGTTGGACTTAAAGAAGATATAGAAGGAGAAGATCCAATAATTTTTTTTTCAAAAATGGATTTCTGAAAAATTGGAAATGGAAGGAGAAACTCTAATTGAAATTGAAAGGGCTCATAGAGCCTTAAGGTCAAGACCTCAAGCTGACCAAAATCCACGATCAATTTTGATAAAATGCTTAAGATACCAAGATAAAGAAAAGATCCTGAAGGCGACTGCCCAATGTGCCAAAAAGAGAAACGGGCCATTGATGATAGCAGGGAAGGCAGTTCTTTTCTATCCTGATATAAGTTATAACCTTTTGAAGAGAAAGAAGGAATTTAACCCAGCGAAAAGAGTTTTATGGGAAAAGGGTTATAAATTTATAATGCGTCACCCAGCAACACTGATAATTCTTTTGGAGGAGGGAAAAAGATTTTTTTACTGATTATCGAGAAGCAGAGGAGTTCGCACAAAAACTTCCAGATACTCTCTAATTACACATAGAGATTTCCAAGTGTAATGGATTAAAGATGAAGACAGAGACAGTGAATAGAAGTGATGGACATTTAAGGATGACATAGGGGAGAAAAGCAAAATTTCAGATATACTAATTGAGAATAGTATTTTTTTTCTTCTTATATATATACTTTTTTATGTTGCAGGGGGGCTGGGGAGCTTTGGATCGATTGCTATGGGATTCACGTGTGTAATCACGGCGATTGCCATGACCCGTACAATAGAGGGGGGTAATGTTGTGTTTTTTTTTCACAACATTAGCAGGGGGGTATTTTGTTTTTTTCTTTACACTCTATTTTTATTCTATCTTTCTGCCTGGATGATCGGTGGGGACACACATAGCAACATGGAGAATTTTAGAAAGATTTCCCAAGATACCACGAAAGTTGAAAGATTAGGTTATTATTATAGATTGGAGCAACATAATTGAAAATAATGACTAATTTACTGAATTTTTGAAGTTTTAATGTTAATGGGCTTAATGTACCGGTGAAAATAAAAAGAATTTTAACATACATAAAAAAATGAAAATAGATATAGCTTTTTTACAAGAAACACACTTAATGGAGATAGAACATCAGAAATTAAAAAGAGACTGGGTTGAAAATGTTATTGCAGCTTCATTTAATTCAAAGGCGAGAGGAGTTGCAGTTTTGGTTAATAAAAATTTACCAATTAAAATACAAAACATATTAATTGATTTAGCGGGGAGATATGTAATTATACATTGTCAATTTTTTTCAGAATTATAGACTCTTATGAATATTTATGCACCAAACGAAAATTATGTAAAATTAATACAAGAGGTCTTTTTGAATTTGGCTAACGCACATGACAAAATATTAATAGGTAGAGATTTTAACTTTTGTTTAGATCCAGTTTTAGACAGATCAACAAAGGTTGTCACAAAATCAAAAGTAGCAAAATTAACTCTACTATTGATGAAAGACTTAAATTTGATTGATATATGGAGAAGAATTAATGCAAAAGAAAGAGATTATTCATTTTATTCAAATAGACATATTTGACAAATAGACAAATAAAACATATTCAAGGACAGATTTTTTCTTATTATCAACCAATATGCAAGATAGAGTGAAAAACATGGAATATAAAGTGAGAATATTGTCAGATCATTCTCCTTTGATAATGACAATGATAATGATAGATAAAGAGGAATCAATTTATAGATGGAGATTTAATTCAATGTTACCAAAACATCAAGATTTTTGTGATTTTATGAAAAAGCAGATTCAGTTTTTTTTAGATACAAATTCACATTCAGTAGATGATAAATTTATATTGTGGGAAGCAATGAAGGCATATTTGAGAGGTCAGATAATGAGTTATACTTCTAAAATTAAGAAGGAATATATGATAGAAATAGATCAATTGGAAAAAGAGATTACAAACTTAGAAAAAGAATCTCAAAGATATATGACAGAAGAAAAACAAAGACAACTTATTAATAAGAAGTTACAATATAATACACTTCAGACATAGTGAACAGAAAAAGCAATTATGAGAACTAAACAGAGATATTATGAACTAGGTGAAAGATCACATAAGGTCCTTGCAAGGCAGTTAAAAACAGACCAGACTTCTAAAACGATAAATGCAATTCGAACAAAAGTAAATAAAATTACTTACAAACCTTTAGAAATTAATGAAACTTTCAAGAATTTTTATTCTGAATTGTATAAATCAGAATCACAAAATTATAATGTCAAGATAGAAAGGTTTTTATCACAAATAACTCTTCCAAAATTAAATATGGAAGAACAGAAGAGATTAGATATGCCTTTTACATTAAAAGAGGTTGAAGAAGCTTTAGGATCATTTCAAAGTAATAAATCTCCAGGAAAAGATAGTTTTCCGCCTGAATTTTATAAAAAGTTTAAAGATTTATTAATTCCTCCTTTTATAGAGTAATACATCAAGCGGAAAGAATGCATAAACTTCCAGAATCTTTTTCGACAGCTATTTTAATCGTATTGCCAAAAAAAGATAGAGATCTTTTAAAGCCAACATCATATAGACCTATTTCTTCGTTAAATACTGATGATAAAATAATAGCAAAAATCTTAGCTAACAGACTATCTAAATACTTACCAAAATTAATACATATGGATCAAACAGGATTTATTAAAAATAGACAATCGGCAGATAATGTAACTCGGTTATTTAGTATAATTCATTTGGTTCAAAAGAGAGAGGAAATGAGTGTGGTAGTTGCTTTAGATGCAGAAAAAGCACTTGATAGATTGGAATGGGATTTTTTATTTAAAGTATTGGGAAAATATGGATTCGGGGTATCTTTTATAAAATGGATCAAAACCTTAAATATTAATCCAAAGCTAAAGTAGTGACAAATGGTCAAATTTCAACACCCTTTCAGTTAACAAGGTCAACTAGGCAAGGTTGTCCATTATCACCTGCTTTATTTGTGTTGGCAATAGAACCATTAGCTGAATTAATTAGAATGGACCCAGATATTAAGGGTTTCAGTGTTAATCAGGAAGAATACAAGATTAACTTATTTGCTGATGATGTTCTGCTTTATTTAACAAACCCATTGCACTCATTGCATAAATTATCCTATAGATGAGAAGAATATGGGAAAATATCAGGTTACAAAATAAATTGGGATAAAAGTGAAATTTTACCTCTTACTAAAGGAGATTATAGTCAATGTCGATTAATAATTCAATTTAGATGGCCGGCAAATTGTATAAAATATTTAGGTATAAGAGTCAATACTGATATAAAGAACTTATACAAATTAAATTACTTACCATTATCGAAAAAAATTCAAGAAGATCTTGATAAATGGCTGATATTACCAATAACATTAGTAGGTAGAGTAAATACCGTAAAAATGAATATATTCCCTAGACTACAATACTTATTTCAATCACTACCAATACAATTACCCCAGAAGTTTTTTCAAGAGTTAAATAAATATGTGAGAAAGTTTCTTTGGAAAGGTAAGATGTCAAGAATGTCAAGAAAAAAAAGATGTCAAGAAAAGATTGACATGGAAATTTGACCTCAGAGGGTTACAACTTCCAAACTTTAAAAATTATTATAAAGCAAATCAACTTAGATTTATTGCATCTTTTTTTGATGAAGATAAACCGGCATGGATTAGAATAGAACTAGATAAAATAGGAGAAAATATACCAGACGATTTTATATGTAAGTGGGAATCTAAATGGCTATGGGAAAAGAAAGAATCTCCAATATTAAAACATTTGATTGATTTATGGAATAAGTTAAATATTGATGATGAGATAAAGAAATCTTTATTAGCAAAGAGATCTTTATTTCAAAATAAACGTATTCCTTTTACAATGGATAACCAACTTTTATACAACTGGTTTCAAAAAGGGATTAGATATATAGGAGATTGTTTTGAAGGAGGTATATTAATGTCATTTGATCAATTAAAGAATAAATATAAAGTATCAAACAACACTCTTTTTTGTTACTTCCAATTAAGGGCTTATTTAAGAGAAAAATTAGGTCAAGCAATGTTATTGCTGAAATCTAGTGAAATAGAAACTTTAATCCAAAAAGGAAAAACTAAAAAATTTATTTCTTGTACGTATAGCTTGATTCAAAAACAGGCAACTAAACAAGGAGTCCATAAGTCAAGACAGAAATGGGAAAGTGACTTGAATATTAAAATTGAAGAAACAAATTGGTCAAGACTATGTCTTGATAGTATGACAAATACAATAAATGTCCGGTTAAGATTAGTGCAATATAATTTTACATCAATTATATATTACATCACAAAAAATAAATAAATTAAATACAAATTTATCTGATCAGTGTTTCCAATGTAACCAAGAAATCGGTACTTTTTTACATTCTACTTGGTCTTGTTCTAAAATTCAACCTTTTTGGACAAATTTAAGAGTTTTATTGGAACACAACTTCTACATAATCCAATATTATTTTTATTAGGCGAAATTGAAGGGATAAAATCGAAACCCAAATTGAATAAATATCAGAAAGAATTTATAAAAATTGCACTGGCAGTAGCCAAAAAGGCTATTGCAGTTACTTGGAAATTGGATGCATATTTAAGTATAGATCGTTGGAAGAATGAAATTTCCTGCTGTATCTCACTTGAAAAAATTACTTATAATTTAAGAGATAAATACGAAACATTTTTGTAAATTTGGTGCCCTTATTTACAAAAGACAGGATTAAATATATAAGTGCTCTGAAGATAAAATAATTGGTTACTTGGGGAAAGAAATAAATATATATACTAAAGTTATTACGAACTCCGTGGAGCATGTGGGGATCTTCTGATATCCAGGCACTCTTTCTTTCTTTCCTTCTTTCTTTCTTTTATTTTTCTATAGGGATGTTAGAGGGGAGGGGCTAAGGGGAGGGGGGAAAGGTATTATTTTTTTTCTTTCTGTAATCATCTGAAAACTTAATTAAAAATGTTTTAAAAAAAGACAACATTTGTGACTCACAGACACTGGGCCCCTGCCTGCCGCACAGTTTGACTCAGGGGCTTCGACCTTCGGTTCTCTACCTCCGGACTCACTGAGGTCTGAACTTTGACCTTCATCTCTGCCCTCCAGACTTTGCTGCCCTCTACTTGTCGACCCCAGGACTTGCCAATCACGAGTTCAGCCTTCAGGCCTTGACCCCAGGTTATGAACTGACCTCTTGTATGATAAGATGGATTCTTGGCCACAGAATCTACTTCGTTATGATCTTGTTGTTTATTGTTTACCTGCAAGGCACTTTTTTCTAGTTTTTACACTTTATTCTGCATCGTATTGTTTTACCTTGCTCTCTCTCAATGCTCAGAGCAATGATTTGATCTGTATGAAGAGCATGCAACACAAGCTTTTCACTGTATCTTAATACATGTGGCAATAACACAACATTTTTTATCAAGAATAAAGCAATTTAAAAAAAATATATATGACCTGTCAATGTGAAAATATTCTGAGAGCAGAAAAAAAACACACACTTTGAGTCCAAAAAGCCTTTGGGGTACAAGGCTTTTGTTCAAAATATTGTCTCAGACTTTGTGTAATGTGCTATATCTTTGAAAGTAATTCATAACAGAAATGGATGTTAATCGTCTAACTGTAAAATTTCTTTGAAATTAGGCTTTAGGAATTCAAGATTTAATCCTTTGGGCAAAAGCAAATCAAGTCAAATTTTATTGAATGACATCAGTGCCACACGATAGAAAATTCAAGAAGTTACTGATTTCTGAATATAATGAATGATGATGGAACACTCTCAAAACTGTAATGATCTGAAAGCTCAAATGCGGTGGAAAATTCTCCTGTTTATGCCTTGAGGAAGGCTTTGAAAAGTCCATTATGTATTGTACAGTTCACAATTTCTGAATACATTGTAAATAATCTGGGCACCTTACCCAGAATAATGTATATCTAACTTTTGTCCTGGAGTTAAAACTTTGACTCAGTTGGTTTAGCAATAAACTTCCCAGCTTCTTATTTCAGCTCCACTCCCACACCCACCCACCTTCTTCTCACCTGGTTTCACCTATCACCGGCCAGCTAGTACTCCTTTTCCTTCCCCCACCTTGTTCATCTGGCTTCTTTCCCCTTCCTTTCCAGCCCTGAGCAAGGGCCTCGACCCTAAACATCGACTGCATAGTCAAAAGCCCTTCCACAGATGCTGCCTGACTTGCTGAGCACCTTCAGCACTCCAGCGATCTAGATTTCCAACATCTGCAGAATCTATTGTGTTTATGATGGAAAATATTCACATAAAATTTCAGAATGATAAAATATTCATGCAAAGATAACATTTCTCATCACAAAATATTGATTTGTAGGGTTATTGATCTTCCATCATAAATGTTGCATTAGGAGTGACTAGAACATAGAATGTAGAACCGTACAGTAGAAGAAAAGACCTTTCTGCCCACCTTGTCTGTGCCTACCATGATGCCAATCTAATTAATCCCGTCTGCCCACAGAGGGTCCATAACCCTCTTCAACTCATTGGCTGATGTAGCCTTGTCCAAAGTCACTTTTACAGTTTGCAGTCAACAGAATCTCTTGCAAATAAATCAGTATTGAATACAGTATATTCATTTAATTTCATACAGAAGTCAGTAACAATACAATGGAGATCTCAAATCTACCTAACTTATGGTCTTAACAATACATACTTTCAAAGAACCCTTGTTTAAACACCACCACTCCAATAAAAAACAAAACTTGCTTCATAAATGGCAGAATATTGTTGGATTGTCCATGCCACACAGTTCCAAGCTTTCAGAAAAACACAACTAGCCTCTGCTGAAATTATAATGCATCATTCTAGCAACTTTTACAATGCAGCATTAGTGCAAATACTTCTCACAGTAACACTGCTAATACCTTCTGCCAACAACAGAAATACAGGTCGTCATTGATGATCTGATCTAATGAACGATAAGATGTATAAGTGCCTTCAGCTTGTCTTATTCCAGGTTTTTTTGCAGTCTGGTTCTGCATGTAAAACATTTGATCACACCCCTCTCTGTGCATTGGAGTAATGACCAGAAGTCACAATTGCTATCTAAATAAAAGTTGCTGCCATTAAGGTCTTTTCCACTTGTGCAGGTGAGTTAGACCTACAATAAAATTTACAGAAGAGCTCCCAAGTTCTTCTGGTGTTACTCTTCAACAATCCCTGCTGAAGATAAACTGTCTAAAAATTAATCCTATTTGTCAATTCCAAGAATTTGTTTGTAATTTGCTTGCCCGTGAAGCAGTAAAAGCAGTTGAATCTTTTTAAATGTTTTGTGTTTCTTTTAAGAATTGTAATCAGCTTGCTAATTGCATTTGCAATTGACCACCTTATTTTTTTTTATAATTTCTGGAAACAACAATATACACCTTTACTAGTCAGGCTGCTGAGCAGCTGGTTTCAGCTGTGGCATGATGAAGGGACAGCAGCACATTTTCAGTCAGGATGATGTGAGACTTGGAGGGGAACAAGCAGATGGTGATGCTCTGATACATCTGCTGCCTTTAACTTTCTGGTGATAGGGGTCACAGCTTTTAGAGATGCTCTCTGAGTAGTCTCTGAAAGTGACTGTAGTGCATTTTGGGGTTGGCACACAATGCAGTCATTGTGCGCTAGTGCTTAAAGTAATAGACTTGCAGGATGGTGGAAGATGTGCCAATTAATTTAAGCCTTTTGTCTTCAATGCTTTTGACCTTCTGACGAGATGTCAGATCTGCACTCATTTAGACAAGCAAAGAACATGCCGTCAGACATCTGACTCAAAAGCTTGTAAATGAAGGGGAATCAGGAGACAGATCATTCAATGCAAAACACTTAGCTTCAGACCTTGAAGCCTTGCTATATTTGTGTGGATGGTCCATTTAAGTTTCTAGTCAACCGTAACCCTAGTATTTTGGTGGGAAAATTTGACGAGGGTAATACCGTAAATTGTCATGGACCAGTGGTTAGGCTCTTCCTTACTGGAGATGATTTTTGTTAGGATCCAAGTGACATTGGCCATTGCTTGAGTTGTCTGCTTCTTGCTGATTGCGGGCAAGTGCTGCTTCCTTTCCTTAAGCATGCTAAATTGAATTGAACATTGTTCAATTATGCTTGCATACCATCATTTCAGAAATATTGATGAAAGGCCAACTATTACATTAGCTCCATGGTTGACGCTTGGAATGATGCCGTGAAGGACTTGCAGAGATTGCATCAAATCATGGCATACCCAAGAAATTACTACCTTTTATTTTAAATCCTTGTCATTTACAACCGTGGATCATTTGTTAGCATTCTCATCTCTGAGCAGGAAGATTCAGTTACTCCCCAGAGATGTAAGCATAAAAACATTGATGGTAATTTCAGAATAAAATTGAGGGAATGCCACTGTGCAGCCCTCCTGGTGAAACATTAAACTAACAGACTATTGGCCCCCAATGGTATTTATTTTGTCATGGTCTGCATCCCTCAATCAACAATACAAATCAAGTTATACCATCACTATCACATTCCATGGGGGAATTAAATTATTTTACCTGCAGGAATTTCTCTTCTCATATTTCATACATGTCCATTACATGTCAGTAGATTTCATTCATTCTCTATATGCCCTGTCGTATGACGTGGGTGATCATGGTCCCATGACCAAGATGGTTCTTGGCAAAATTTTCTACAGAAGTGGTTTGTCATTGCAGACCAGTGAATTAGACAGCCAAACAGAAAGAAAGTAATTATGAACAAAGAAATATTCTCTTTAAATTTTTTTTTGCAATTAAAAGGTTGACAAACATACCTAAGTTGAGACTGCAATGTTTCAGGTGCCTCCTTGTGGAAGTTTGTGTAGCAACACCAACTACGACAATTTCTATTTCAGAGTAAAATTTCATACTTAAAGTAGTTTAGTTAAATCCAGAGTATCGTTCTCCACCTTTTATTTGCAAAATGAAATGCAGCCAAACGTAGATCACAAAAGCAGAAAATAGATACCACATTAATATGTCTGTTGGAGTAAATGGCTGGACTTCATTTTATTATCCTGGTCTCTCTCAGAGTGGAAGAACTCAGTTGCTATAGAAATCAGTTTCTTAAGTGGAAAATCAAAGCAAAACAAAGCATAATCATTTAACTTGATACTTAAGTACATATTGGAGGAACAAGGGAATACAGAAGGTTGTAATGATATGACAAATAACAGCACATGTGTTATGAAAAATTAAGAAGATCGTAGACATCACAAAATCTATAACTCAACCAAGCAGGAGCTAAACAGTCTATATGAAAAATATGCATCATTATTTGTATTACCTATATCTTCAAGGACACTATCTTCTGTAACACTTCTTCCATTATCAGGCCTAGCTTATACAGGCGCCAGAACTTAACCATCAGTTTGTACTGCCTGGGACACAACATGGCACAAGGATCCAATCTTAGTCCAGTACTTTTCAAAAAACACATAATTTATCGCAAGGTCAGTGTGTATTTAACATCCACAAAAGGTAATAAATAGTATGCTAATAATATATGTACCTGCTCTCACTTATCCTAGTTAAGGGCTCCATACCTAAGAAAGGTTGTGCTGGCATTGGAGAAGGTGGCTTACAAGAATGATCCCAGGAATGAAAAGTTTAATGTACGAGGACTATTTGTTGGCTCTGAAACTGTATTCACTGGAGTTTAGAAGAACAGGGAGGGGGAGGCAATCTCATTGAAGACTACCAAATACTGAAAGGCCCATGTAGTGAGGACGTAGAGAGGATGGTTCTTATAGCGTGGGAGTCTAGAACCGGAGGGTGCAGCCTGAGAATTGAAAATTCTATTTAGGACTTTGTCCTTTAGGACAAAAATCAGGAGGAGTTTCTTTAGACAGAGGATGTTGAATCATTGCCACGGATGGCTTGTGGAGACTGTCAATGAATATATTTAAAGCAGAGGTTGATAGTTTCTTGATTAGTAAAAGTAAAAGATTAGGGTGAGAAGGTAGGAGAATGTGGTTGATAAGGAAAATAAATCAGCCATGATCGAATGGCAGAGCTGACTCAATGGGCAGAATGGCCTAATTCTGTTCCTATATCGTATGCTTTTATGGTCTAAATTAAATCTGCAGAACAAAGCAAAGCCACAGTACACCTGTCAATATGAAAACCAGACTGAACTTTCCCAGGGATCAAATCTTGGCAATTTATGAACTCAAGTTGTCAAGCTTCACGTGAAAAGCCATCCCTAGTGGAGCTGTGATTCATTCATCATGATGCAGTGTAGAAGAACACAGTGAAAAACTACAAGGTTCCAGCCTAATTATACAGTATACTCATCTTTGACAGCTAAACTTTCACAATAAATTATTGATTCAAACTTCCCCATTTCAAATAACTTCTTTTAGTGGCAAACAAGAGTCAAGGAGGAATTTGCAAACTCAAACAATTTAAACAATTAGCCTAACTAGCGCTGATCTAACATTTTCTCTCATCCAACATGGTTTAAACAATGATCTGGCCACACACGTGTGTGTGTGTGGGACCTTGCTGTGTACAATTGGCTCTCATTCATCCTGCATCGCTACAGGAAGCTGAAGTTGCAGAGAAATAATAGGAGGATGAAAATTGAAGGACAGAATCAAAAGATCTGTATTGTTCGAGGATAAGAGTTCTCCTATCTAGTCTGTGACATCAGTGTGAAGAGAGTGGCATAGTTGCACAATAGTTTACCAGGTGCCTCACACCTCCAGGAACATGGGTTCGATAATAACCTCTGGTGTTGACACATTCTTTTTGTTATAGTGTGGGTTTCTGTTATCCACTCATACCGCAAGATTTGCTGGTAAGTTAACTGGCCACTGTAAATCATCCCTTAATTTAGATAAGGAGCAAATGAATCAACTTGATGAACATGTGAGAGAGAAGCTGACTCTCTGCTACAGGGGAACGAGGAGGAATGGGAATGGGAATGAGGAGGAATGGGAATTTGCATTAGTTCGTTGTGCTTAATGACCTTCTTCGCATTATGACAAGTAAGGAAAGAGACTCAACCAGTTTCATAGCAGGCCAGCAGACAGGAAACAGGATCCCTCAAATGCCCACTCCAAGGAAGAGGCATGTAAACAAACATCTTCACATCTCTCAGAACAGTATTTACCCCCACTGCCCTTGTGATAATGAACTTCATAACCAGACTGAAGCTGCATATCCCAGGGTTTGTCTTCTGAAGACCCCCTTCACTGAACCAAGTATTTACAAGAATAAGGAAAAATCAAAGGCAATGTTAGTCAGATTCCTGTTCATTTTAGAATGCTTTGATTTATATAATGGTAATGTTTATTTACTGTTTGTCTTGGTGAAATACAACCACAACAGCACCGTTGCTCTGGGGTTCAGGCAAAACAGCCTGGGTGAACATTCTTTGTGTCACCACAGTTCCCAAAAGAGCAGAGAACGTGAATGTCAAGAGGTTAAGTGTAAAATTTTGATCCATTGCATGAATTTTGGATGGGAAAGAGGGAGGGGCTGTAGCATCAAAATAGTCTTTGATGAATGTGTCATATTGCACACCACATGCCCAAACAACACATGGAGGAGTCATACACAGCTGATAGCAGAGTTAGTGTTCACGTCAATCAGCCCTGTCCTTCTGAAGCTAATCACTTCCCTCATAATAACATCCAAGTGAACACATGTTCACCAGCCGGAAGAATATCCCACTGCTCTGTTTGGTAAGGATATCAACGCCTTTCATGTTGCTGTCTGAATGATTTCAACCTGCTGTTGCTGCAAATGCTTCAGGATTTTAAAGTTCCAAAAAGTTTCCAGAGAGATGTGTGACAGGTGCTGAAAGGATTGGAGACACAATGTGGAATAATACACCTAGTGCTGGAGGAACTCTGCAGGTCAGACCGCATCTACAAAGGGAAGTGCACAGTCAACATTTTAAACATGAGATAATCTGCTGGCGCTGGTAATCCAAATCAACACAGACAAAGTGCTGGAGGAGCACAACAGGCCGGGCACCATCTATAGAAAAGAGTAAACATTCGACATTTTGGGCCGAGACCCTTCATCAGGACTGGAAAGGAAGGGGAGAAGTCAGCATGAGAAGGTGGGGGAGGGGAGGAAAAAGTACAAGGTATCAGGTAACAAGTGAAACTGGGAGAAGGGGAGGGAGTGGGCTGGGAAATTGATTGGTGAAAGAGATTAAGGGCTGGAGAAGGTGGAATCTGATAAGACCGGATAGAAGACCATGGAAGAAAACAAATGGGGGTAGGGGGTTAGGAGCTCCAGAGGGATGGGATGAGCAGTTTAAGGTCCCTTCATGTGGACTGGAATATGGTGCACTTATAGGGAACCCTGATGCACCATCAATAACTCTCTCTGAGACGTAAGGCGAGATATCGGCTTTTATTGACTGGAAGAAGGAACAAGCAGTGAGTGACCACCATACTACATCCTGGAGACTGAGAGGCCGGGCTCAGGCCTCAATCGCCTTTATACAGGGGTCTGTGGGAGGAGCCACAGGAGCAGTCAGCAGGGGGAGTGTCCAGACAGGTATATGTAGTTCACCACAAACCCTCTCAATACAGGATGGCTTGGAGACTAAAGCAGAGTCAAGGCACAACAGGATGAGTTACTGGGTGAATGAAAAAGAAAAGGAAATCACAAACATCTTGAGCATTTAAGAGCCCAATGCATAACAACTCATGGCCATGGTCACCTTGACAATGACAAGTCAGTGCTTACTCTGCTTCTGGCTCCTAGCAAGACTGCAGTGGGTAATAAACCGAGCTGTGATGTCTTTAGTAAAATGCCAACATGACACACAGCTTCCTTACAAAATTAAGAGAGATGCATTTTTGTGTTGTAGGTTTTTGTAAATAAAATGCAGATATGTTTTAAGTTTAAGGGAAGACGTAACAACTTTATTGTCAGCCAAATACAGAACAAAAACGCTGTAAAAACCTCACGTTGTTATGACATCACATCAGATTAGCCTCTTAAAGTGAAGCCAAACTCAATT
Source organism: Hypanus sabinus (assembly GCF_030144855.1). Classification (NCBI taxonomy): domain Eukaryota; kingdom Metazoa; phylum Chordata; class Chondrichthyes; order Myliobatiformes; family Dasyatidae; genus Hypanus; species Hypanus sabinus. The sequence goes on from NC_082707.1 coordinate 131,149,834, forward strand.
TTGGTGATTGTAAATTATGCACATTTCCACCCATTACATTATTCTACACAGGCACCTGCCCCTAGATTTCACCAAAACTGTAAGTATGGAGCTTGGGCAATCCACCCGACTCAGATCCTATGTTCCAATGGTGGCATAACTGCAGGTGCCTCTGGCTCATTCAGACACGCTGTGAGCCAGAGGCATGGTAGTGGAATCCTCCAAATCTCGGTGGGCCGGTTTAAGGTGGTCTAGCAAAACACATTCAGGTTTACTCCTCCTATCTATGATAAAAGTCTTTTCTCCCCATTCCAATATGCAGATCAGGCCATCGTAAGGAGGATAAGGGGACGTCGGTGTATATTATAATGGATAAAAACACAGGAGATGGTCATGTCAACTTGCATCAGTCAGGGAAGCCCTCAGAGTCCAAGAAGCTCACAGTCAAATGTGTTGTACTTCCTTTTGGGAGGATGAAGCTGCCAGCTGAAGCAGCAAGTAGTTGCCACACTCCTCCAAATAGCTGTTCCTGCACAGCACCCACAGCAGGGTCTGAGGCATCAGTAGTAATGGCTATGGGTGCATTGGGCAGCAGGTGTGACAGTAGGGTCACGTTGGAAACAGCTCATTTGGTGTGAAATGCTCTGGTCATGTCTATTGACCAGACAAGCACATGGTTATGGGTATAGCCTTGGCCTTTAAGGGCACAATACAGGGGGAGCATAAGTTCAGCAGCCCGGGGAATGAAGCGGTGACCGAAATTCACCATACCTAAAAACACTTGCAGGTTTTTAGTAGTACGGGGTAGTGGGAAATCCATAATAGCAGAGAATTTTGATGGGAGGGAGTTTCACACCTTCTGCAGAGATGCGATGGCCAAGGTTGACAACTCAGACTGGCATTTAGCAGGATTAGTAATAAACCTGTGTTGGCCCTAAACACTCGTAAAGTGTGCAGAGAGCTGAAACATGTTTGGATTTGGATGCAATGGTGACGAGTATATCATGCAGGTAAACCAAAAGGAAATCTAAGTCATTAAATACAAAGTCCCTCAGCCATTGAAAAGTCTGTGCTGCACTTTCCAGCCTAAAGGGCATGTGCAGAAACTCAAAGAGGCCAAATGGGGTTACCACAGCTGTTTTGGGAAAGTTCTCCAAGCACACAGGCACCTGATGGTAGCCCTTAACTAAGTCAACTTCAGAAAAAATTAACTTTATGGCTAAACATGCTGAAAATTTGTGAACGTATGCAACTGGGTAACAATTGAGGTTGGTGACTTTGTTAAGGATTCAGTAATTGTCACATGGGCAGCAACCACCATTGGAGTTAGGGACCATATGATGGCAAGGCAGTCGACACTTCTTGGCGCCTAAGTGAGTGTGCTAAAAGGACAGACCTGGTGCTGTCTGTTTTGCAGCAACAGGTGTTCATATGTTGATCACCTTGTTGTCTGAGCTTATTGAGGTAGAGAAAGGAGGAGGAATAATGTACCTCTGTCTGGCTGACTGTGGACTATCAACTATTTTAGCAAGTCCTTCACAAGTGTATTAGCGAGGGCTATGCAAACTTGATCAGGCAGTTACTGCATGAGGAGTTCTTTAAAAATAAAACAAGGATGGTAATTTCCCTGCAGAGAGAGCATGTGGTCCATTAGGTCCAAGGCCTTGCATCTCCTAGGCCAGACAAGGAAAACAACTGTGAGCTCAGTCTCCGATAATCCAAATGTCTGCAGAAGGTGAGCTTTCAGTGTGCAAAATTTTTCGCATTCAGGTGGTTGTTCAAGCAGAGTTACCACTCTCTGAAACTACTGAGTGATGCCACTGTGAAGTAATATCTGGCACAGAGATTTCTCACAGCACAAAATGGGCCTCAGCTTGTATGAACCAAGCGACGGTATTTTGCTCCCAAAACTCTGGGAGTTTCAAAACTACTGTTTTGGCCCACATATTGAATAACTCTGGAATCATCCTAGAGCATCAGGGTCATCAGTGTAGGTTTTCGTAAATAAATGGCAGAGGTGTTTTAAGTTGAAGGGAAACTGTAATATCTCTTTTATTGTCGACCAAACACAGAACATAAAGCACAGTAAAATCTTCATGTCATTATATCATGGCATCAGACCAGCCTCTTAAAGTAAACCCCAACAATGTCGGTGGTTATGAATTATGTCTTTGTTTACCCTACAGTGTGATAACAATGTCAACTTACTAAAGTGCTAAAATGATAAAGGAACCAGCATCATCATTTACAGTCCCAAGACAATATCATCTTAACCTCTGTGCTGCGGTGTACAGTTGACACTTATGCTTGTGCTGAACAAGAGGCAGAAGAAAACATGGACCTCTCTAATATCTCAGGAGCCAACTTTCTGCAAAAGCAGTTGCCACTGGTGAAATGCACACTGACTCCTTTGTTAGCACAGAATTTGGCCAATTGAAGAGTGTCTGAACAACGAGATTTTGAACCTGAGTCCACAAGATACTAGCAAAATTAGGCGATTTTGCCCGGTAAGTCTGCTCTGCCACTTTATCAGGGCTGATTTTTTCTTCAGCATCCCCCCCCCCCCCCCCCCAACCCTTGTACTACCGGCTCTCCATAACCCTGAACCTACTTACCAATCCAGAACCTATTAAGTTCTGCCTTGAATGATTTGGCATGCACAGTCTCCAGTGGCAACGAGTTCCACAGATTCACCACCCTCTGGCTGAAGAAATTCCAACCAATCTCAGTTTCAGAAGGAAGTCCCTTTAATTTGAGACTGTGTACTTCGATTGTAGACTCTCCTATTCATGGAAACATGCCACATCCACTATATTGCAGCCTTGCAGCATTCAGTGGATGTTAATTATATCTCCTCATATCCTTCCCCAGGCTGAAACATTTAATGTCTTTTGGCCTGTACTCAACTGGGTTCAGAAGGATATGGGGAGATATAGTTAAAGCCCACTGAATACTGAAAGGCTGCAGTGGAATGGACGTGGCATGTTTCCATAAATTTAGAGAATAGCCTATGCCTTTATTTTTCCTACCAAAGAGCATGACTCTACACTTCACAATGCTATATTCTGGTAAACTAGGCAATTTTATAACTCCTCCAGAGTTGTCATATGTTTCTTAATGGCCTTCCTCACTGGTTCTCTTCTTGCACAGTCACTCAGTTTTTGAGGACGGCCTGCTCTAGACAGATTTATAGCTGTGCCACATTCTTTCCATTTCTTAATGATTGACTTAACTGTACTCCAAGGGATATTCAGTGGCTTGGAAATTTTCTTGTATCCTTCTCTTAACTTGTGCTTCTCAATAACCTTTTCATGGAGTTGCCTGGAGTGTTCCTTTGTCTTCATGCCAGGATATTGACTCACCAGCAGTTGGACCTTCCAGATGCAAGTGCATTTTTACTACAATCAATTGAAACACCATGACTGCACACAGGTCTCATAAACAGATCTCCTTTTAACTAATTAAGTGACTTTAAAACCAATCAGTGAACCAGTGGCAAGGCTTGGGCGGCAAAGATATTTGATAATTGATGCTGCTTTTCTACAGCAATGCTTCAAGTAAATGTGCTCAATGGTTGGGAGGGTTTTTATCTGTGACTAACTGGGCTGAATCCACTGTTTTTTATAAGGTTTTCCACTCAAAGGCATTAGTGTTTCTATACCAGGCCATAATGCAGCCAGACAGCAGACTTTCCATTACAGATCTATAGAAGTTTGCCCAAGTTTTTGATGGCATGCCAAACCTCCGTAGACTCCTAGACTCCCAAGGAAGCAGAGGCACAGTCATGCTTTCTTCACAATAATATTTATACAATGGGTTTAGAACAGGTCCTCTGAGATATTGACACCCAGGAATTAAAAGTTACTGACCCTCTCCACCTCTGATCCTCCGTAAATTACTGGCTCATGGACCTCTGGTTTCCCTCTCCTGAAGTCTACAATCATTTCCTTAGTCTTACTGAGATTGAGTGAGAGATTGTTGTTATTACACCACTCACCCAAGTCTTCAATCTCCTTCCTGTCTGCTGATTCATCACCCCATTTGATAAAGCCCACAGCAGTGGTGTCTTCAGCAAACCTGTATATGGTGTTGGAGCTGTACTTAGCCACACAGTCATAGGTGTAAAGTGAATAGGGCAAGGGGCTAAGTACACATCCCTGTGGTGCTCCTGTGCTGATGGAGATTGTGGAAGAGATAGTTTTGCCAATCTGACTTGGCTGGGGCTACAAGTGAGGAAATTCAGTATCCGATTGCATAAGGGGGCATTGAGGGCCAGGTCCTAGACATTGATTAGTTTTGAGGGGATGATGGTGTTAAATGCTGAGCTGTAATAGACAGAGCATCCTGATGTATGAATCTTTGATGTCCAGATATTCCAGGGTTGAGAGCATCTGCTGTAGACCTGTTGCTTCGGTAGGTGAATTGGAGTGGATCCAATTTGCCATTCAGACAGGAGATGATACGCTTCAACACCAGCCTCTCAAAACACTTCATCACTGTGGATGCAAGTGCCACTGGGGGATAGTCATTGAGACAGGTTACTACACTCCTCTTGGGCACTGGTACAATTGAAAAAGTTGGTAACTGACCATTTGGGTTGCCAAAGAGCTATGTGTATACTCATTCAGTGTGCAACAATGTAAGTGTAGGTGATGACTGAGAACACATGGGTAGTGTGAAAGACACCACTCAGAACGCCAGAGCAGTGTACACGTACTCATTCAGGAAACCATTGTTTGTTAACTATGTGTTTGTTTGTGTGTGTGGAAAAACCTTAGAGTCAAAGCTTAAGAAGGACGATAGTACAGGAATATTTAGCATTCTTTGTAAAAAGGAGACAGCGACATCTTGGGCTTAATTGTGAAAAGGGGAGAACTCACAGAGTATATGCCCCATAAACTTGAGACGGTTGAACATGGAATGGACAAAGCCAGGTGGGTTAAGAGCCTGGAGGAACATTGGCAGTGGTAGAAAAGCCAATCCAAGAAGAAAGGGAGATAAAGCAATATTCATTCTATGTCATGTATATTTTCAAGACAGAATGAAGTGCCAAGAATTACAAATAGCAGAACTACAGAAGGAAGGAGAAAAAGTGTGTGTTTATTGTGAAGATTTTCATATCCACAACTTCTCCCATTTCTCCAGAGACCTCATCACGGTCACAACAAGCTGCATCTGTACCCACAGTACAAACTACATAACTCCCTTAACTTCACGTGACAAATAAAACAAGAAGTTGAACAGAGAGGTGATGATTAATTCATGAAGTTCCTCTGAATGAAGTTCTTCTAAAGTGCAAGTTATTTCATCTAAAGTGCAAGAGTTTGTGATGAGTTGAAATGTTGGGAGCAACTACAAAACTCTTGATTCAGGGTCTCAATCCAATATTTATTTATTTGGAGAGACGGTGCAGAGCAGGCACTTTCGCCCCTTCGAGCCACGCTCCCAAAGCAAACCCCGATTCAACCCGAGCCTAATTACAGGCCAATTTACAATGCCAACTAATCTACCCACTGGTGCATCTGTGGGAGGAAACCAGAGCACTTGGTGAAAGCCCACACATTCCATAGGGAATACAGACTCCTTACAGATAATGCTGGAATTGAACGTTGAACTCCGAAGCCCCAAGTTTTAATAGCATCGGGCTAACGACTATGCTACCGTGTGACCCACTACTTGTGAATGAAGAAAGAGAGAACAGGGAGCAACATCAGAGATGGGAAATGCAGGAGCTTATTACAAAGGGTATAGGAGAATACATTGAAAAGAATAATAGGGTTAAGTAAAGACAGCATAGGTTGATGGAAGGAAAATCATGTTTAACTAATCTGGACTTCTCTGAAGATGAGACCAGTAGAAATTTTTGATGTGTCTTTTCAAAAGGTATTTGCTACCATTCGGTAGACTGGGTTGGTTACCAAAGTTAGAGTACAGTGATGTGTGCAATATAACTGATGTAAAATGGACAGAGACTTTAGATTGGGAACAAACAGATCAGTCTTCAGTGATCAGACTGAGACCAGTGCAGCACTGCAGGAACTAGGTATTTCACATTTTTCCAAAATTGAATCCACAAGCTGTCTGAGGGGACCGAATATCATACTTTCATCTTTGCTGATGACAGTAAACCAACTGGGATGAGTGTACAGAAGGATACAGAGAAAATTCAAGGAAATGTGGGAAATCTCAGTATGTGAGAACAAGGCATGTGGAAAAATGCCAGGTTATCTGCTTTGGTGCATGTTACTGAAAAGCAAATTAATTGTTAAAGAGAGAAACTGGATAGTATTGATGAATGAAGTGTAGTTGTACACAAGTTGTCTAAGGCTAACATGCAGATGAAACAAGATGCATATGTTGGGTTGATGACAAGAGGATTTGAATGCAGGAGTAGGGAAGTCTTATTGCAATTGTGAAGGGTTTTGGTGAGATTTTAAAAACATGCAAACACAGAAATACTGCACATTAAAAAAAAAGTGAGGCAAAGTCCAAAGATTCAATATCCATTTAGGAATTGGATGGCAGAGGGGAAGAAGCTGTTCCTGAATCACTGAGTGTGTGCCTTCAGGCTTCTGTATCTCCTACCTGATGGTAACAGTGAGAAAAGGGCATGGCTTGGGTGCTGGAGGTCTTTAATAATGGATGCTACCTTTTTGAGACACCGCTCCCTAAAGATGTCCTGGGTATTTTGTAGGCCAGTACCCAAGATGGAGCTGACTGCAGCTTCTTTCAGTCCTGTGTAGTAGCCCCTCCATACCAGACAGTGATGCAACCTGTCAGAATGCTCTCCATAGTATAACTATAGAAGTTTTTCATTTTAAAATCTTTTTATTAATTATTATTGAAGATCAACAAAAAAGATACATTAAATCAATATGTCATTATGTACAATAAAGAATTAAATTAGCAAAGTATGAAACCCCTTCCTTCAAAAGTAGCTCCTATTATGGATTTCCCACCACCCTGCACTGCAAAAAAGCTACAGCTGTTTTTAAGTATGGTAAATTTTACCACTGCTTCATTCTGCCAGCTGCCGAAATTATGCTCCCCCTGTATAGTGGCTTAAAGGCAATTCCCCTCAACAAGTGCCTGACTAGACAGCGGACATGATCAGGCATTGGATGGTGCTAAACAAGCTCTTTCTAACGTGACCCTACTAGTGAACCTGCTCCCCAATGCACCCATAACCATTAGTAATACACCTCAGATTACGCTGTGGGTGCTGTGCATGAACAGTTGGTCAGAGACGTGTGGCAGCCGCTCACCTTCTTCAGCCGGCAGCTCTCTCCCCCCGAAAGGAAGGACAGCATATTTGAACGTGAGCTTCTCGGTTTCTACCTGGATGTCCACCATTTTCGTTTTCTTCTTGAGGGTCGCATTTCACAGTGTTCATTGACCACAAACTCCTTGTGCACGCGATGGCCAAAATACCAGACCAGATCCTTAGTCTGCACAGTAGAAATGCCAACCAGCCTACATATCAAGAGTTCACAATTTATATACAACATAACAGGGGGTAAATAATGCTGTGGCTGATTGCCTCTCATGGCTAACTATTGAGGCTGTAGACATATGGTTGACAATACTGACATGACAACTGACTAAGTTACTGACCCAGCGGCCCTGGCTTACCAAGCAACGGTCATGGCCTGTTGTTGGCTGACATTAAGTTTGGGGAGGCTGTGGTTTCTCTCCTGTGTGATGTCTCAACAGGTCGCCTTCCCCCCATTGTGTCATTGGCACCTTATGAGGTCCCTGAGCAATGGTTTGACCAAGTCAATGTGGATCTTGTTGGTCATCTTCTCCCCTCCCGCAGTTTCACACACCTCCTTACCATGGTGGACCTTGCCATCAGGTGGCCAGTGGTCATCCCTCCAGCATCGACGGCGGCCACAGACGTAACTCAGGCATTCATGAGTGCCTTGGTTGCTTGGTTTGGCACCCCATCTGATATCTCCTCTGACCTTGGTGTTAGGCTACATTGCACAACAGTGTATCACCCGCAGTGTATCACCGCTCCTTAAAGGCTGCTTTGAGGGCTCCCCTGACCGATGAGTGTTGGCACAATCATCTCTTGTGGGTCCTGCTGGGGCTCAGAACTGCTCCAAAAGATGACCTCCAGTCATCCGTGGCTGAGTTGGTATATGGGCAGCCTTTGTGAATGTTGGGTGATTTCATTCCTGATGCCACAGCTGCCTAGTCAACCTCTCAACAGCGTTCCACCCTCATCAGTAAATTCAATTCCTTTTCACCTGTTCCTACCTCCCATCATGCACACGGCACCCTTGGATTCACGTTGACTGTTTTTTCCTGTCCGGCATGACACACACCGGCACTCACTTAAGCGCCCTTACAGTGGCCCAATTCCACGTTTTAGAACAGGGAGAAAGGACTATTTATCATAGATAAGAGGGATAAACCTGACCATATTTCAGTCGATCACTTTAAATCGATCCACCAAGATTTGGTGTATCAGCTGCCATGCCCCTGGCATCACAACATGACCATGAGCGTGTCAATAGACATCTGGACAAACCAGAGGCACTTGTGGTTCCTCCATCCATGGAACACGAAACCCAAGTCAGGCAGCTTGACCGAGCTCCAGATAGATTCACAGTACCGGTTTTAGTGAATTCAGTGTTGGGGGGGGGGCCTGTTAGGGTAACATAATTGGGAAAAATGTACATAATTCACACCCACCAACATTGAGTTGGGGTTTCACTTTAAGAGGCTGGTCTGACGTGATTATATAAAGATTTTTAATGTGTTTTTGTGCTTAGGCTTTGGAGTTCAATAAAATGTGTTACAGGTTTCATTAAACATAAAATGTCTCACTTTGTTTTATTTCTGAAAAGCTACAGACCCCTTGTTTCCATTTGTTCCTGCCCTACTGAACTTACATACATCTACAAACCTTGACTCATTTTATCTGACCCCGGTTCAGTCCCTTCCTACCTACATCCACGATACTTCACAGGCTCTGAATCTTTTCAATTACTTCAAGTTCCCTGGCCCTGATTGTTTCATTTTCACCATGGATATCCAGTCCCTGTACACCTTCATCCCCCATCAGGAGAGCCTTAAAACTCTTTGCTTCTTTCTAGACAACAGACCCAACCAGTTCCCCTCCACCACCACAAACATTCACACTAAGTACAAAGAAACACAAAAGAATCAACTTTGTATACAAGATGGACAAGCAACCAATGTACAAATTACAAAAAAACGGTGCAAATACCGAATGAAAAATCAAATCAACACTTCACCTGCAAATCTGTTGGGATCGTTTACTGTGTATGGTGCTCCTGATGTGGCCTTTTCTACAATGTTGAGACCCAACGTGGATTGGGGTACCACTTTGTCAAGCACCTTCGCTCCATCTGTAACAAGCAATGTCAAATCATTTTAATTCTAATCCCTTTTCCCATTCTAACATATCAGTTCATGGCCTCCTCTACTGCAATGACATGGCCACTCTTGGGTTGGAAGAACAATACCTCACACTTTGGGGACTGAGCTCCCAGTACCTAAAATTAATGCTGTGAGGGCCGACTCACTGATCACGCAGATATCCCAACTATTGATAGGTCATAACTGTAACCATGTTTAATGTACTAAGTGACATAGCCCCACTGTATTTCATTTGGTTAATGCAGACACGAAGGTCATGGTCACTTCACTTTTCAGATCCCTTTTCTTTGCAGCCAGCCCCTCTGCAAGGGCCAGCATCCTGTGCTCTGTAACACTGTTTAACTTCAGGCTGATTACTGCTTGCAATTTACATTAAGAACTAGAGACTGCATCTTGGTTACAACAGGAACCTGAGCAAGCAATATTATAAGTTTAACTTTCTCCCATTGGAAATGCCATTGGAGAAACCTGAAAGGGGGAGGGGGGGTAAAAAGCTGGGAAGTTGATTGGTGAGAGAGATGCAGGCTGGAGAAGGGAGAGTCTGATAGAGGAGGACAGACAGCCATGGAAGAAAGAAAAGGAGAAGGAGCAGTAGAGGGAGGCGACGGGCAGGCAAGGAGATAAGGCAAGAGAGGGACTAGGGGATGGGGAATGGTGAAGGTGAGGATGGAGGGGGGCATTACCGGAAGTTCGAGAAATTGATGGTCATGCCATCAGGTTGGAGGCTACCCAACTGGAATATGAGGTGTTCTTCCTCCAGCCTGAGTGTGGCCTCATCACAACAGTGGAGGAGGCCAGGGGCAGACATTTCAGAATGGGAATGGGAAGTGTAATTAAAATGGGTGGCCACTGGGAGACCCCCCTTGTTCTGATATATGGAGCATAGATCCTCGGCAAAGTGGTCTCCCAATCTACGTCAGGTTGCTTGGATTTCCAGCAGCTACAGATTTTCTCTTGTTTGTGATTGAATCTATCACAACATGTCTGCTTTTTAAATCAAAGTTGAAAGTGCCATGACTTTATACAAAACTAACATCTTAAATCTAAACTAAAGTGAACATGGAAGTACCGGAGATGAGTTGCTGGGGTAGTTGTAAAGTTCAAGGTTCAAAGTACATATATGTCACCATATACAACACTGAAATTCACTTTCTTGTGGGCAATCACATTAAGTACAAGAAACACAATAGAAGCAATGAAACACCACATCCAACAGGATGGACAAACAAGCAATGTGGAAAAAACTACAAATTGTGCAAATAGAAAAAGAAAGAGAAAAAAAAAATAATATTAAATACTTAAGTAAAAGCTATGGAGAACATCAGATGAAGAGTCCCTGAAAAACCATAAGACCAAAAGATACTGTACAGGTGCAGAATTAGGCCGTTCGACCATTCAGCACATACTCTGCTCCACCATTTCATCATGGCTGATACATTTTTCCTCTCAGCCCCTATTGCCAGCCTTCCTCCCATATCCCTTTGCACCCTGACCTATCAAGAATCTACCAACCTTTGCCTTACATATACATAAGTTCCGGCCTCCACAGCTGCCTGTGGCAACAAATTCCACAGATTCACCACTCTCTGGCTAAAGAAATTTCCACTCTTCTCTGATCTAAAAGGACACCCCTCTATTATGAAGCTGTGTCCTCTGGTCTTCGACACTCCCACCATCGGAAACATCCTGTCCACTCTATCAAGACCTTTCACCATTCGATAAGGTCGCCTCTCATTCTTCTGAGTTCCAGTGAATGCAGGCCCAGAGCCATCAAATGCTCTTCATGGAGCGTAGAAGGATGAGGGGAGATTTGATAGAGGTATATAAAATTATGATGGGTATAGATAGAGTGAATGCAAGCAGGCTTTTTCCATTAAGGCTAGGGGAGAAAAAAACCCAGAGGACATGGGCTAAAGGTGAACAGGGAAAAGCTTAAAGGGAACATTGGGGGGGGGGGGGCTTCTTCACTCAGAGAATGGTGGGAGTGTGGAATGAGCTGCCAGATGAAGTGGTAAATGCGGGCTCACTTTTAACAATTAAGAAAAACTTGGGCAGGTACATGGATGAGAGGTGTATGGAGGGATATGGTCCAGTTGCAGGTCAGTGGGACCAGACTAGGCAGAAAAATGGTTCGGCACAGCCAAGAAAGTCCAAAAGGCCTGTTTCTGTGCTGTAATGTTCTGTGGTTCTATGTGAGCAAATTCAGTGGGAACATTTCACTGAAGTTGTGTGAAGTTATACTTTCTGTTTTGAGAACCTGATGATTGAGGGGTAATAACAATTCCTGAACCTGGTGATGTGGATCCTGAGATTCCTGTACCTTCTTCCCGATGGCAGCAATGGGAAGAGGGCATGACCTGGACGATGGGAGTCCTTGCTGATGGATGCTACTTTTCTGCAATGATGCTCCATGTAGGTGTGCTTTATAATGGGGAGGGTCGTATCAACTACTTTTTGTAGGCTTTTTTGGACAAGGATATTGGTGTTTCCATACCAGGTCATGATGCCACCAGTCACCATACATCTACAGAAGCCTGTCAACGTTTTAGATGACATACTGAATCTCAGGAAACTTCTAAGAAAGTTAGAGGTACTGTTGTGCTTTCTTTGCAATGTCACTTACATACTGGACCCAGGACAGATTCTCTGAAATGATAGCACTGAGGAATTGAAAGTTGGTGCTCCTTCCACCTCTAATGCTCTGATGAGGACTGGCCTATGGACTTCTGCTTTCTTCCTCCTGAAGTCAATAATCAGCTCCTTGGTCTTCCTGACATTGAGTGAGAGGTTGTTGTCATGGTACCACTCAGCCAGATTTGTAATATCCCTCCTATATACTGATTCATTACCACACTTAATTCGGCCAACGACAGAGGTGTTGTTGGCAAAGGTGGTATGACATTGGAGCTGTGACTAACCTCACAGTTATAACTATAGAGTGAGTAATGCAAGGGGCTAGGTACAAAGCCTTGTGGTGCATCTTTGCTGGTGGAGATTGCAGCGGAGACGTTGTTGCCAATCCAAATTGACTGGGAACTGCAAGTGTGGAAATCAAGAATCAAACTGCACACGGAAGTATTGAGGCCTAGGACTGGAAGCTTATTGATCAGTCTTGAGGGGATGATAGTATTGCCTGCTAAGCTGTAGTCAATGAAGAGCATCCTGATGTCTGCATCTTCATGGTCCAGCTGTTCCAGGGTTGAGTGAAGAACCAATGAAATGGCACCTGTTGTTGACTTGCTGTGATGGTAGGCAAATTGGAGCAGATCCAGGTCACTTCTCAGGCAGGAGTTTCATTACCAACCTCTCAAAACACTTCACTGTGGATTTAAATGCTAGTGGACAATAGCCATTAACATAGGTTACCACATTCTTCTTAGGTGCAGGTATAATTGAAGCACGCTTGAGGCATATGGGTATCTCAAACTAAAGATATTGGTGAACATTCCAGCCAGTCAATTAGCCAAGGTATCCTGTCTGGACTCGATGCTTTCTATGTGTTCACCCTCCTGAAGGATGCTCTCATATCGGTCTCAGAGACTGAAATCACAGGGTCATTGAGGGCTGTGGGAATTCCTGAAGGTGCTTCCATGATTTGATGGTCACAGTGGGCAAAAAGGCATTGAACTCATCCGGGAGAGAAGCCGGATGTTGCTTGGTTTCACTTTGTAGGAGGTGATGACAATCAAGTACTGCCACAGTCGTCGAGCATCCTTCAGTGATTCAAGCTTGGTCCGGAATCGTCACTTCGCACGTGAGATATCTTTTGAGAGGTTGCACCAGGTCCTCTTGTGTTTAACCAGGTCGAAAGACCTGACTACCATTGATCTGGCGCTCAGCAGATTGCGGACCTCATGCTTCATCCAGGACTTCTGATTAAGGAAGACCTTGAATGATTTTGTGGGGACACACTCATCTACGACTGTTTTTATAAAGCTGGGAATGTGTATGAAAAGTATGATGATGAACAGTCAATGGGTGGCATTTAAAGAAATAATGTAGTGGATTTTTTTTTTTTTGCCAGGCACTCATTATGGCAGAGAAGTTGCCCAGCTACAGCTAAGAAAAGAATTAAATTATAGGAAGTCATAAAGTTGCCAGAAAAGACAATAATCCTGAGGATTGCAAGGATGTTATATTTCATTAAATAAGAGAAAGTAATAATGAAAAGGAGTTAATAACATGAGTAAACTGCCAAAAAATTAAAAACATGAACTGCAAGAGCTTCTAGTTTTCAGAAAGTAAAATCATTTGCAAGGATATATGTCAATTTCTCACACATGGAGACTGGAAATGTACAATAAAGTATAAAGAAATAGAGAAATCTAAAAAAAAATCACATAAGACACAAAAGAAACTTGCCAAAAAAAAAATACAAGCCAAGTGTCCAGCAAGAATGGGAAACTGAAACAAGGTTTGGTATAAAAGAACTTGGTACTGAAAGGTGACCAATCTGCAGAAGCTAATAATGTACACAGCAGAGTTTTGGATGATGCAGCTGGTAGGCTAGCGGATATATTTTGTTGTCATCTGTTAGGAATTGTTCTTGCACAGTGGAAGGTAGCAAATATAAGCTCACTCCAAGAAATGAGGGGTAGTGTTAAAAAGGAACTGTTCATCTGTCAACCTAATATCTGTAGTTGGGAAAATTATGTAATCTACAGGTCTTTCTCAGGATGGCAAACAGTACCACAACCACAGTTAGGCATGGCGTTTTGTAATTTATGTCAATCAACGGATTGAGGGGACCAACTGTCAAGCTTTCAACTATACTCTGTTTTATGATACAGTGGACGCATTAAGATCTGGTAGAAATGGAGACAAGATGTGTATGGGCAAGAGTATGGAAGTAGAATATAATGTCGAAAAAATGTGAGGCAATTCACTTCAGTGCAGACAACAAAAAAATTAATATTTTTTTAAAACGGCGGACATTAGGAAGTGTTCACATTCAAAAAGGACCGAAGTGACTTCGTAAACAACGGAAAATCTGCAGATGCTGGAAATCCAAGCAACACACACTAAATGCTGAAGGAACTCATCAAGCCAAGCAGCACCTATGGAAAAGAGTGCAGTCGAGCTTCCGGCTCGAGATCCTTCAGTGCCGAAACTCTTTTACTCGTTTCCATGGATTTTGCCTGGCCTGCTAAGTTCCTCCAGTATTGTGTGTGTGTTGCTTTAATGAAGAGCGGGGCCGGTTGAAAGGGCCACACGTCCTACTGCTCCTTCTCAGGTACTTTTAAAAACAGTAAACCATAAAGAAATTATATCTATTTCTATAGGAATAGAAAAACAATGCTTTGGTGGGGAAATTTATAAATCTCTGCTCTTTTCGAACGGAAAGGAATGATCATTTCGAAGCCGTTCACGAATCCGGGGCTATGAACGCAAAAGCCGACAGTTCCAGTTGAAAGTGGAGACTGCGAGCGGAAGACTCGAACTCGTCAATCTCCGGAGACGCACAACGCGTTTGGGCGTTGCAGACGGAAGGTTTGTCCCTTCTGGGCTCCTGTCGGATTTACCGGCGATTGGAAGTCATGTTGAATCGAGTTGGAGCGGAGAAGTAGAGAGGGTGGCACTAGTAGGGCTACACCGCTTTTATTATCATGGCGGAGGGGACTGCGCCATTGTGGTGCTTCCGTGAGGATCACTTCAAAGAAAAATTTAACGAAGAAAATGTGGTAACAGTAACTTCGGTCGAGCAGGTGAGGAGATATGGGTGCCAGGATGGGCGTAGGCCGCTCCGTGTACGTTGCTGGGAGCTGTAGTTCAGGTTATGTTCGGAGGTTCTCTGTTGGTAGCAAATAGACTACAGTTCCCAGAAGGTACCAATTTTGCTTCCACTCGTGTATATCTTTTCTAACCTAGTTGAAGCGCAACAGTTCAAATTTGGTTTTATGTGCAAAGTTTAATAGTATACATGGCGAATCTCCGTAAGAAACACACTGTACAGTTTTTTAATGTTGTGAAATATATCAAACTCAATACAAAATAAATGAATGCGGTTTTAGGTGCGGTTTGTAACTGCCAGGGAACATTTCGGTGGGTGTTGCATGTGGATAGAATGGAGCTGTGTGGAATGTTTGGCAGTGTTAATAGAGGAGGTGGAGAACTGGAAAACCCATTCAATGCCAGTCTTTGGGGACTTGCGAAGTTTGCCATTCTACTTATGGGGTGCAGGCGTTAACGGCAAAGCCAGCAATTTTTTCCAGCCAGTACTGAGGGGATAGGCAGTTAACCGCTGCTGTCGTATCATGAAGTTACACCTTAAATACTGAAGGTTAGTGAGCTTGGGATGGGCTTTAAGGTTTAGCTTAGGTTTGTGGGGCATTGGTAGATTTTTGTGACTTAACTAACTGTGCAGTATTCCAGGGCCCTGTGTGCCTTGGAGTGAGTTTTGCCCCTAAGGTCTGTTGGCGTTTGTTTTCCTTCTGAATGAGAGAATTTGTGTGAGAGAAGTGAGTGAAGAAGCCTTGACTATTGTAGTGATCACTGCATCCATTCTCAGCTGGCAGTGGCGAGAATGATGGTCTTCAAAGTACCTCTGAATGGGTAGTTTTATTGTAGATTTTTCTGTACTTTCTCTTGTGTGCTGTTCTCAATGTATGGGTGGAACAGATTCCATCATACTCTTCACATTATCACTGGAGGTATTGCAAAAGTCTTGGGAAATTTTGGGTGGTTTGGAGCAGGGAAGCCTTGCAGAAGAATACTCAAACTATCCCTTTCATTAAGAGTTGCAGTGTTCACATGACTGGACCAGTGGTATTGAAGGTGATCACAGTGACTTGTGGGACATTGACATGCTGTTGAAAATTGTAGTTAAATTCTTTCTGCAAAGTTTATTTAAGTGTGGCTAAAGTTGGGTCACAAAATTTGAGTTATTGCAGTATTATCTTCATAATTCTTGACTTTTATTCAATAAGTGATTGGTGATTTTATAGTCATAGAATCATAAGGGTATCGCAGCACTGAAACAGGCCCTTTGGCCCATCTAGTCAGTGCCATCTGGGTCTTCTGTCTAGTCTCACTTACCTATACCCAGATAATAGCCCACCATACCTCTCCTATATATGTACCTCTCCAAGTTTTAGTTGAACCTACATTTATCATTTCTTCTGGCAGCTCGTTCCACACTCTCTAAGTGCAAAAGATCCCCTTAAATATTTCACTTTTCATTGTAAATCTCTGACCTCTATTTCTAGTCTCAGCCAACATGAGGGGGAAATGCATGCATTTATCCCATCTATGCCCCTCGTAATTTTGAATACATCTGTAAGGTCTCCCCTCATTATCTTATGTTCCAGGGAATAAAGTCCTGACTTATTAATAAATAGGTTAAGAACATTGTCCTGAAAATGGTGCTGATAGGTGGTGACTCTTTGCATGCAGCTCCAATGGGAATCATCATCAAATATTCCAATGTAGCATTACTACAGCCACAGCCATGGATACTTCAGTAAGCAACATCGTTTTAAGATGTTTTAAAAAAACAATCTATTCATCTTCAAGATTGACAGACTCTGGCAACAGTCTCAGGTCATGAGTGTGGTGCCCCATTAAGAAAATAGAAGCGTGGAAAGTGTGCTGGTCTACAGGTACAATTGGAAAGCAGAGGCCTTAGAACCTCACTTGTAACTATCCTGACCAATGTACAGTCTCTGGAAAATAAACTGAAGACTGCAAAGCAAGATTGTAGTAGCAGAGGGATGTTAGGGACTGTTATATACTTTGCTTCATGAAAACATGGCTCACCATGACAATTTCAGATGCAGCATTGCAGCCTGATGGCTTCATCATTCTCCACAAAGACAGGTCAATCGAGTCTTTTAAAGGTAGATGAGGGGGAGCATGTTTCATGATTAACTTACCATGTTGCTCAGATGTGACTGTTCTGTCTCAGTTCTGTTTTCAAGAACTTACCAGACATAGACAAACCAAAAGCCGTAGTTGAACCAGACGATTTATAGTCTGCTAAGGGCTAGATCTGTGGCATTTAAGATCCAGAACTATAGAAGTAGTCCAGGCACGACCTACGGAAGACCATCTTAAGAGCGCAAAAAGAATTCCGATTGAAGTTAGAAATGGAATCAGATGCAGGTCAGCCCTTACAGGTTATTACTTCCTACAAGGTGAAACCTTGCAATATGAATGGCAGTGATCCTTTACTCCAAGGTGAACTCAAGCCTTTTATGTACACTTTCAAATGGAGAATAAAAGTACACCTGTGTGGATCCCTGCAGTACCTGGTGACCCTGTGATCATTGTCTTAGAGGACAATGTCAGAACATCTTTCATGATGGTGAACCCTTGCAAGGAGTCAGGCCCTGATGGTGTGATGAAGTGCCTTGAGAGGGTGGTCATAGGCAGAATCAGCTCTTGCCTAAGCAAGGACCTGGACCTGCTACAATAGGTCTGTTGCAGATGGAACCTCACTTGGCTTTGGATCACCTGGACAATAGCAATACCTACATCAGCTGACTGTTGATGACAGCCCAGTGTTCAACACTAATAAACCAACTGCAAAACCTGGGCCCCGCCCCTCCCTCAACAACTGGATCCACAGTTTCCTCATCGGGAGACTACAGTTAGTGCAGATTGGAAATAACATTTTCCTCATTGACAATCGACACCTCAAGGTTTTGTGCTGAGTCCTCTGCTCTAGTCTTTCTACACCCACAATTGTGTGGCTAAACATAGCTGAAGTGCCGTCTATAAATTTGCCAATAACACAACAGTTATTGGCAGAATTTTGGGTAATGTTGAAGAGGCGTACAGGAGTGAGATAGATCAGCTGGTTGAGTGACATCGAAACAACAACCTTTCACTCAATGTCAAGAACACCAAGAAATTGATTGTGGACTTCAGGAAGGGGGAAGCCAAGGGAACAACACACTAGTACACATCAAGGCAACAGCAGTGGAGAGGATGAGCAGTTTCAAAGGTTTATTTTATAATTAAAGTATGTATGCAGAATATAACTCTGACATTTGTCTTCTCCAGGAGGTCAGAGAATACAGAAAACCATATAAGTAGTTGAAAGAAAGACTTGCAAATCCCAAACACCCCCAGCCCCTCCCTTGCACAAAATTTAACAGGTCACCCAAACCCCCAGCCCATTAATTGGTATTCGCCTGGAAATCAGTTTCAGGTTCTTGAGTGTTAATATCTCTGAAGGTCTATCCTGGACCCAATATAAAGATGCAGTTACAAAGAAGGCATGGCAGTGGTTATATTTCATTTAGAGTTCGAGGAGACTTGCTCTGTCACCAAAGATTCTTGCAAATCAAAGGTTTCAAAGGTACATTTAATATCAGAGAAATGTATACAACATACATTGCAAAATGCTTTTTCTTTGCAAACGTCCACGAAAACAGGCGTGCCCCCAAAGAATGAATGACAGTTAAATGTTAGAGCCCCACAGTCCCTCCCGGCTTCCTTCCCTCCCATGTGTAAATGACAGCAGGCAATGACCCTCCCCTCCCCCTCCCCCTCCCCCTCCCCCTCCCCCTCCCCCTCCCCCTCCCAAAAGGGAGAAAGGGGTGTCTCACGGTGAGAGGAGAGATATAACAAACAACGAGCTGATTTATGATGTTACAAGTCCATTGCGTCACTTGTTCTGAGCTCTGTGCCCAAAGATCTTGGGTCTCTAGGCACACAGTGTTAGATTTTCCATCTCCACCACACCCCGGTCTCCTGCCCGAGCATCGACCTCTGATTTCCCCCCACCATTTACAGAGGCACAAAATCTCGAACCTCCAAAGGTGAGTGAAGCTGTTAGGCCGTGCCCTTAGCATGCCAAATAACGGCCAGTTGTGAAACCCCGAGAGCAGGTCTCATTCCCACAAAGAACCGTGGACAGCATGTAATTCCAGGTCAGGGTCTTCAAAAAGGGAAAAAATAGATATTAAAGATGGAAATAGAGCTGTTTCCGAAGATGCAAGCAAAGGAGTAGCTATTAGGTGCCATTATCTCCTCCTAAGCTCCTCCATCTAAATGTATACAGATTTACCGTGGAGAGCATTCTAACTGGTTGCATCACCGTCTGGTATGGAGGGGCCACTGCACAGGATCGGAAAAAGCTGCAAACTCAGCCAGCTCCATCATGGGCACTGGCCTCCCCAGCATCCAGGACATCTTCAGTAGGTGATGCCCAGAAAGACCCCCATCATCCAGGGTATGCCCTCTTTTCATTGCCACCCTCAAAGAGGAAATACAAGTACTTCAGTGTTTCAGGAATAGCTTCTTGCCCACCATCATCAAATTTCTGAGTGGACAATTAACCTATGTGCACTATCTAACTTTTTTCTCTTTTTACTACTTAATAAAAATCTATAAATTACAGGATGTATATTATTTAGATAAGTATGTATTGCAATGTACTGCTGCTGTAAAACAGCACATTTCATGTCATATGCCAGTGGTATTAAATTTGATTCTCATCTATTAAACATTTCCCTTTTATTCATGTTGGAGCTTCAGAAAAAAAATAGGATCGATGAGTCCCTGGGGCCAGATGGAATATAGCCCAGCTTACACAGGAAGCAAAAGCGTAGGTTGCTGGAGAGTTGATGATGATCTTTGAGTCTTCCCTGGCCACAAAGTTAGAACTAAAGGATTGGAGAATGGCAGTGTTCCATTGTACAAGAATTGTAATGGGGATAATCCTGGGAATTAAAGACCAGTGAGTTTTATGGAGATGGGGAAACAAATGCAGAGGATTCTTAGGGAAAGGATGAGCATTTAGAGAAGCAGTTTTATTGGGGTCATCGGCATTGATTTGTGACAGGTCATGCATCACAAGCCTGATTGAGTTTTTAGAGGAAACGACTTATAAATTGATAAGGGTATAGCAGTTGATCTGGTGTGTATGGATTTTTAATATGGTATTTGATGAGGTTTTCCATAGTAGGCTTATGCAAAAAGTCATGAGGCATGGTGTCCATGGAAACTTGGCTGAGTGGATTCAGAATTGACGCCCACAGAAAACAGAGGGTCAGTGAGAAGTCTTGGACATCTCATTTCTTGTCTAAGGAGACAAAAGTCAGAGAAATTTTTATGAACATTGGATCACTTTACCAATGCTGACCATTTATCAATTGCTGATATATTTAAGTAACTGTAAATTTTCCCCACGCGCTTTTAATTTGAAATTGTTTTTCATTACTTGTACATCTCTCTGGATTCCTAGATCCACAGTATAACTGTCATGCCGTGAAGTATTTCATGAAGTGGCAATGAATATATAACAGGAGCAGATCCTTGACCCACAATATCTGTGCTGAACGTGATACCAAATCAAACTATATCTCTTATATCTGTCCATTATCCAGATCTCTCCATTCCTTGCATATTCATGGCATACGTCTACCTAAATGCCTCTGAAATGCCACTATTGTATATGCTTCCACCACAACATTAGCAACGCATTTCAGGCATCTGCCACTCTGTTTAAAAGAAAGAAACTTGGCCGAACATCTCACCTAAACGTTCCCCCCTCTCATCTTAAATACATGTCCTCCAATATCAGATATTTCTATCCTGGGAAAAAATCTAATTAATCTGACTTTCTCATAATCTGATAGATTTTTTATCAGGCCTTCCCTCAGTCTCTGACGCTCCAGAGAAAACAGCCCAAGTTTCTCCAACCTCTCCTTGTAGCTCAGTCTTTTTAATTCAGACAGCATCGTAGTCAACCTCTTCTGTACCCTTTCCAAAGCCAGAATTAACTGCAATACTCAATATACAGCCTAACCAAAGTTTTGTATTACTGCAAAATGACTTCCTTATGCTCAATGCCCTGACCAATGAATTAAACATGCCATATTCCTCCTCTACGCTACTCATGTCTGGCTACTTTTC
This sequence comes from Hypanus sabinus, assembly GCF_030144855.1. Lineage (NCBI taxonomy): Eukaryota > Metazoa > Chordata > Chondrichthyes > Myliobatiformes > Dasyatidae > Hypanus > Hypanus sabinus. The sequence goes on from NC_082707.1 coordinate 131,171,086, forward strand.
GGGTAGCTATGGACTTGGACCTCAAGATCCCTCAGTACATCAACACTGTTAGGGTCCTGCTATTAACTATACTTTCTCTTTGCATTTGACTTCCCAAAGTGCAACACCTCAGCTTTAACTCCATCTGTCACTTTTGCATCCATATCTATAGTTGCTCTACATCCCTGTTGTATTCTTTGATGATAATCTACATTGTCTACAACTCCAATCATTTCACACTGTCTGCAAACTTACAATCCCACCCATCCATCCCATCCATATTTTTATATACACACACAGACACACACAGACACACACACACAGACACACACACACAGACACACACACACAGACACACACACACAGACACACACACACAGACACACACACACAGACACACACACACACAGACACACACACACACAGACACACACACACACAGACACACACACACACAGACACACACACACAGACACACACACACTTTCAGCAACATAGATTCCAACACCAGAACATCACTGATCACACATTCAGCCAGAATAACACCTTTCCACCACTACCCTCTCTTTTCCATGGGCAAGCCAATTCTGAATCCAAACTGTCATGCATCTTGATATACTGGATCAGCAAACAAAGAAGGAAGTTGTCAAATGCCTTACTAAAGTCCATAAAGAGAATATCCACTGTCTTGCCCTCATCAATCACCTTTGTCATCTTAAAAAAATTCTCATTCAAGTTTGGAAGACATGACCTACTCCCTACAAAGCCATGTTGATTGTCCCTGATTAGACCATGTTTATAAAATGTGCTCTAATCCTATTCATAAGAATCCTTTTCAACAGTTTTCCTCCCCTGAAGTGAGATACGTTGACCTACAATTTCTTGGATTATCATCCCTTTTTCCTTTGAAGTATGGAACAACTTCAGCTCTCTCCAGACTTCTGGGTCTTAACCTGTTGTTAATGAGGATATAGAGATCATGAAACGACTCCCCTGTTTCAAAAATCTGGTGATTGGGGGGTGGGGGGCTTGTCAGCCTTAATGCTCTTCAAGTGACCCAGCAGCAAGTTCCTTGATCTAAAAATGCCTGAATCATTGGCATGCCCCATTTTAGTGCCATATTCCTCCATGTCCTCTGTTAATGCTGATACTATGTACTAGTTTCAGAAAGCAGGAAAAGGCACTGAAGAAGTTAAGATGGAGCAGGCAGGGATTCTGGTTATAGCATTCTGTTGGTACGTGAGGAGAAAATTTGAGAAGTTTACCCACCGTGCCTTTTTAACTTCCCATTCTGAAGATAATTATGACTCACTTATTTTGGATGCTGGTTTGATGCTGTTATCTTACACTTCACAACCAAGCAGATCGACATTGGGAGCTGCTTATTTATCAGAAGGAAATATTGGCTTCAAGCTTGCTTTTATCTTTCACAAACATTAATTTTCAGTGGCTTTTTAAATAATCAGTAAAAGAAATGTTGACAGTTTTCTTCCTCTTGTATCATGTAGCGTTATTTATTGAGCCCAGTGCTGCCCAACATAGAGGCTGGTTTAGAGAACAGAAGCAAATTGATGAAATTAAAATATAGAATGGTTTTCTTACATTAATGCAAGTTTTTTTCAAATTGCTATTTATAAAAATGTAAATTCCTTATCTTTTGCCATTGTGATTATATGAAATTTAGCTACAGATTAGAAATAAAACAAAAATATTTCATGAAATGTCAATGGACACAAGATAAAGTAGAAAATACTGGAAATATTCAACAGGTTAGGCAGCTCTTCAGAAACAGAAACAGTGCTCCAGGGTCAATAATCCTTCATTAGAATTAGAGAATTAAGGAACAATTATGTTTTGTATTCTGGTGAGAAAAGTTAGGATAAGAAAGTGATCAAATTTGTCCAAATGACAAAATTGGAGGCTCCTATATTTTCCAATGAAGTTCTACACAAACTTGAGAACCTCTCACATCTATCTAGACACATTACAAATGATAGGATATGGGATTATCCCATATTATGGAATTATGGGAATTCTACAATTTTAGATAAACCTTTTTCCATTTGTCAGAAACTGTTTTAACTTTTTCTGTCTGTCTCTTTCTCTCCACTGATGCCACTTGATCTGTTAAGTATTTATAGAGTTCTCTTTTGTTTCAGATTTCTAATAATTGGTCTGTTGTGCCTCTTCCAGTGCATTACTTTTTGTATATTATTATCTTTATAATTGCCCTTATTTATCTTATAATTGCCCCTATATGGCTCCGGAAGTATTGTCATCTGGACAACTATAACCTGCATCCTATCACAGATATTCTATTTGTTTTTCTACCCTTCTGCTCTCTGCAACTTATATAAGAAGCACATTTCTTATTTCTCCATTTCCGAATAAAGAATCACTCCCCTTTGGCACATGCTGCCTGACCTGCTCAAGAGTTCCAGTTCTTTAATTCAATCATAGATTTTCACTATTAAGTACGACCCTCTCACAAACTCTGTTACAAACTTGGATTATTACCTAACATTATTAACAGCTGCGTGACTCAGAAGTGAGAAGGTCATAAGTATATGTCTAGGGTCAGTATGATTTGTGTTCAACCAAACAGAAATGTTGGGATGCTGTGGTTAAGGGCCATTGATTGTAGTGAATGCTGAGTAAATACCACACCATACACAATTATCGGTCACAAGGAAATGACAGATCGTACAGCAGCATAAGATTATGAAGTAAGTATATTTACCAACATTTCAACTTAAGCAAATAGACTGGATGTACCACACTGTTCCTCATTTATGCTCATCATTCTTAGGAGGAACTTCTCAAAAGCAGCTCTGAACACCAGTTGAATGAACAAGATTTTCAAAATATTCTCTTTATTTCTCTCCTTGCATGGTCCCACAAGCCTTCTCACAATGGGAGTATTTGTTTCCACAAGAATAGAAGCTTCATCTTTTTCAACCGGATCTGGGCAGACCAATACTGGTGTATCAATAGTCTCAGTTACTCTAACATATGCTTCCAAAAACCCTGATTTCACCATCATATGGGTACTCATCAGTACTAAGCCTCCAAATCTCAAGGGCACTGAGAGGCATCAATGGTAAATGCATCAAATATCGGTTGTCAAAGGATCTATAAAGTAAAGTAACTTGAGAAACTGTGTCCAGTATGGCTCTAGCATATATATCTTCAATCTCTATGGATACATCAGAGCTTGGTCACACTAAACCATCAGGAATAGTGTTTTACACTTTAGTATTTACTTTAATAAGCTGATTGGAATGTGTTCTCTGAGATGCCAGGCTGTGCCTTTACTGGGTCCCTCTGTAGTTTTGCTTCTTTTCCTCTCTAATTAAACGCTCTTACTTTTTGAAGATTTTGCTGTCTGTCACAGTCTCTCTTGAAATGTCCATCTTCTCCACAGCTGTAACAGAAAATACTGGTCGTCTCTAGTCAAAAGACCCTTTGTAGCAGCATTCCTCTGCATAGCAAGTCTTACAGGTGGGGTGGGTTTCCCAAAGTATGTGTCACGTTTAGCTGAAACATTAGCAGATATCCACCAAGTTAGCTCAGCTCGAAGGCTTTTCGCCTCATTCCTCGGAAGGTCTATTTATCTCTGTGACATAAGGGATCACTTTAGCAACAGAGGCTACCACTGAAGACACTACACTGCTTTTGGAAATGTATCACTTCTCAATCATGTTTTCCTCCTCTGTGTCTTCTCTGAGTAACTTGGTAAAAGATGGAGGAGGGCACACCTTGTGGGTCATTCGAATACGTAGAGCAATCACATCATGTGACAGTGTGCCCTTTACAACTTGCTCCACCCTCAAGTAATTTCTCTCAGACAGCTGAATACTCACTTTGTGGCACAAACCGTGCAGCAGCTTCTCTAACCAGAAAAGTTAGACAGACAGCTCTCTCCTTCCTCCTGGAATGTGTGCCTCAATTTCATCATAAGATTGGCTGAACTTTCAGTTGTGCCAAAAGCACCTTTCTGAGCTAGTGTGTGATTAGCTGATGTGGCTAATGGATTTTCTGCCTTTAGGAACCTCACTGTATCAGCCGCTGGACTCTTTAAACTCTACCAGATTTTTTCATATTATCTGAGCACTGCTATTCATTCAGTAACTGAGATGTCTACTCAGCCCAAACCTTGTCTTCTTCTGCGCTGCCTGTGGGCTTAATTCCAGAGACATGCTCAGCTCAATGAAGGTACACTTTGGCATTTATCGGCCAGTGATGTAATAACCAAAACCAGCTCAGAACTTAAAGCAGCACCGGAAGGACTTATCAGACCTCTTCTCTGACAACTCCTTTCCCTCACTTTGCAGAAACGAGAACACTTGGCTGTAAAGTCTTCACCCTCAGCTACATACCCCTCTTCTCTAGAGCTATGAACTGGCCATGGCTCCGCCTTTCCAGGTGCCTCTATCTTATTGGGCAACACAATTTCAATCACGTCACTGGTGGTCTGGACTAACACAACATCCTTGTCAGCTGATTGGTCAAAACGTTGTTCTATCAGCATAACTTTCCCCAATACTTTTACAGAACTCAGCACTCTAGGTAGCAGTTTGTCAGAAATTCAAACATCCATCCCGCTCAGAACACAAGCATTACTCATGGATATCCTTTTCGAATCGTACCAAACCTTAATCCCTGCGGCATCCATAATAAATTGCCTTAATCATGAAGCACCTCACTTTTCACAAGCACTAGTTTAAACACTGGCTTTAACACAAAAATAAAATGCTTATACAGCATTCGCACAGCATCAGATCCTAGACAAGCCCCCACATGCAACCCTCTCACTGGGCTCATATACAAACTTGGCTCGTTAGCTGACTCTGCTAACGGCCACGTGACTCAGTGGTGAGAAGGCCATCTTTCATAAGCAATATGCGTCTAAGGTCGGTATGATTTGGGGTTCAACCAAACAGGAAAGTTGGGATGTTCTAGTTGAGGAACATTGATTGTAGCGAATACTGTGTAAGTACTACCTCATCCATAGACAATTATCAGTTGTCAAGAAATGACAGGTCATACACAGGCACAAAATTATAAAAGAAGTATACTTACTAACATCAACAAGCAGCTGGCAGAAAAAGAAAAGAAAAATAAAAGGGCCCTTTACAGTTAAACCAGTCCAATGTGCTTGGAGATCATTTTTGAAGTAGTCAGGTGAATCGCTGTACTCACATGCTAAACCCACGTTCTGCATGAAAATTACCAGCCACAGTATGGACTTCCCTTGAAGTCAATCTCGAACAAACCGACTAACTCAGAAGTATTGGTGCTTCCTCCTTGAAGCCATTCTTCTGCACAAAGGACTTCTTACAAAGAGGTCTCCCCTTTGGGCAGCATTTTGCAGGCATCCTCCCACTAAAAGACACCAAACCAGACTACTGTCCTTCAGAAATCTGAGTTGCAACACGTACACAGACAATCCTGATTGCCTGACACGACATTCCTAAGTTGGACATCATGGCTGCTTATCTTTAGTCAAAGCCAAAACACTTTTACTAGCAGGACGCACTGCTTTTTGCAGAAGACTTGTAAAATAAAAAATAGTCTCAAAACATAGCAGTGAAAATTGACCCAGTTTCTTTGTTAACTTTAATCATGATTCTTGGAGTTCACTGTAATTTTTTTGGGTGAAATATGCAATTACACTTTGATTAAAATTTATTGTAATTGGGTGAAACCTCTTAAAGGGAAGGTGAGAGGGAAGTTGCCCAATAAGATAGAGGCACCTGGAAAGGCGGAGCCATGGCCAGTTCATAGCTCTAGAGAAGTGGGGTATGTAGCTGAGGGTGAAGACTTTACAGCTAAGTGTTCTCGTTTCTGCAAAGTGAGGGAAAGGAGTTGTCAGAGAAGAGGTCTGATAAGTAGACGTCAACTAGCAGGAGTAGTTAAGCCAGACACAGGCTTTAAGGGAAAATCCCAGGAGGTGATGGAATAAATATAGAATGATACTCTGGAGGGGTGAAGAGGACTCTTGTGGAGCATGTGTAGTCATGATTGACCAATTTCTGCACTATATATTTTATATTACAGTGCCTGCAACTTTGACTTCAGTATTGGTCATAAATTTAACAGCAAACAGTGTCAAAAATCATTACTTTGCATTCTGTTATGTATCAAAATCATCTTTAAAACATGCTTGGAATTAAGCTGACATGAAAAAAAATTTGCATTTTCTTATTGAAAATTAGCAGTTCATTCATCTCAAGACACTTTTAACAGCTTTGACACTGAGGCTGCAGAAGTGCTTTTGTAATTTATTGTGACTGGAAGAATGCAAATTTCAATTAGTGAGGGCTGTAAATCAGTCCCCCACAATAGTGCTAAGTAGAATGCTGAATCATGGCAGTGTGCCAAAATAATATGTAAGTGTCTTCATATTATGGGAAAATACATCCTGTGGAACTGACGTGCTACTTTTGGGAAGATTTATTGCAAATTGCTAAATACTATGTTTTCAGTTATGATTTTCCTTTTAGTAGTTAATTACTTGTAATTAATTTAAGTAATCAGATCATTACATGGCAAAAGTAATTTGAAAACAGTATGCAAATTGAATTGACAGAAAAATTGCTTTTTACTTACCAACAGTACTTTTTCAATGTTCTATGCTGTGACACCTGTTATAAACTAATGCAGCTCTGTAATCTTATTCCATTTTATAACCCTGAGATATTTTTGTCCTCCACCAAATTTTGCCTTTTTCATACCCTTACTTTTTGTGGTGCTCCATTCAATTGCAAAAGCCCAATCTCTGAAAACCCCAAACTAATTATCTCCTCAGTTTAATAGATTCGCAGGATTTTCTGGCTCACTTTAAAACAGATTAGTACAGTTGGGATTTTTGCCAATATGGTATTTGTGCATTTCTTTTATTTTCCCAAGTGTAGAAGGAAAGTCTACATATTCAAGCAAAAAGAGAACATATGTATTCACTTTGCCATTGACGTAATGGATAGGCTGCATTATGTACAGAGATAATAATCTAAGTTTTCAGATACTGCCTGACCTGAATGTCTGTTGCAGCATTTGTTTTTTTAATTTAATGTTCAATATCTGCAGTAGCATATTTTTTTATTGTTATTATTATTGTTTTCTTCTGTCTCTTTATGTCAGTGCTAGTTTTAAAGTAGGGTTGGTTTTACCAGTAGTGCTATTTACAGCTAAGGAAGTTCATAGATGCATTTGTTTTCAGAATTCTTAAAAGTGAAGACTTACAGAAATATTTTCTATCAATAAATATTCTTTCTTGAGTCTGCAGGTACTGACTTTGTGTCTTGGGCTTTATGTTAACTGTTTCTTTGTCAATGATATTGCTCATTGTATTTTCATGCATTACATTGGATTTGTTGCTTGCTAATGTAACAGAGAAATTGCCTAATTTAATTCCTACATTTTGTCTGCATGTGGTTTCAAATAATGGAATTTTTTTAGCATTAAAAATGGAGCTGAAGATGTTTGGTTTACCACAGTTTCCTTTATCTTGGTATGAACACTGCAGGAAAAATAAAATGTGTATATTGCGGCGACCGACTTCCTAGCGCACTCGAACCGGCTCACAAATAGCCAGCGTGCAGGCACAAAGGCCAGGTCCGCAACAAAGGGAAAAAGCCTGCGGGGGTTTGTGAGTACGTGTCCCTTAGAGCATCCGCGCCCTGGGAGGGCAGGATGAGGGAGGCTTTAAAGCAAGGCTGTGAAGTTCGAATAAAATCATCTTTAATTGCAGTTTACTGACTCCGTGTCGTTATTTTAGCGCTGCGTGTAGCACACCGCTACAATTGGTGACCCCGACGGTCCAAACGATTTTTGGACCGGAGATGACCAACGCCGCATCTGTTCGTGCGGTTTCGTTGAAACTGCCAAGCTTCTGGATGCTGCGACCTCACCTATGGTTCCAGCAAGCAGAAGCCCAATTCCACGTTCAGCAGATAACCTCAGAGGACACACGTTACTACTACGTGGTGAGCTCCCTCGACCAGGACACAGCGGCCCAGGTTGTGGAGTTCGTACAGTCTCCCCCAGCGGATGGCAAGTACACGGAATTCAAAGCCCTGCTCCTAAGGACTTTTGGACTCTCACGGTGCGAGCGAGTTGCCCGTTTACTGCACCTGGATGGATTAGGAGACAGACCTCCGTCGGCTTTAATGAATGAGATGTTGTCTCTGGCCGACGGACACGCACCCTGCCTCATGTTTGAGCAGGCATTCCTGGAGCAGTTGCCCGAGGATGTACGCCTGCTGCTGTCCGCGGATTTCAGCGACCCCCGGAAGGTGGCAGCCCGGGCGGACTTGCTGTGGAACACCAAGAAGGTGAGTGGGGCGTCTGTTACACAGATCACCAGGCCACGATCCCAGCAGCAAACCAGTCCAGGCCCGGCCGCAGAGCCCGCTAACCCCAGAGGCAGGGGTGGGGAGCCCAACCAAAAATGGTGTTTCTACCACCAGCGGTGGGGTGCAGAAGCCCGCCGTTGTCGCCTGCCCTGCCAGTTCCCGGGAAACGCCAGGGCCAGACGCCGCTGATGGCTACGACGGTTGGCCATCGGGATAGCCTCCTGTATGTGTGGGACCAGCGGTCGGGACGCCGTTTTTTGGTCGACACCGGTGCTGAGATCAGCATCTTACCTCCGACAAGCTGCGATACCCGCAACAGGGCACCAGGTCCCCCCCTGAGGGCCGTGAACGGCAGCACAGTAAGGACCTATGGCACCCGTACGGTGCAGCTACAGTTCGGCTCCAGCCAGTTCACATGGGACTTCACACTGGCCGCCATAGCCCAACCGCTTCTGGGTGCGGATTTTTTGCGGGCTCACAGCCTACTGGTTGACCTGCCCAGGAAGAGACTGGTCCACGCCAAGACCTTTCAGACGTTCTCCCTGGGTGCAGCCCAGTTGCCAACCCTTCACCTCGACTCCATCACGCTGTCCGACAACGACTTCACCAGGGTCCTGGTGGATTTCCCATCGGTTCTGGCACCACAGTTCACGGCAGCCATGCCCCGACACGGCGTACAGCACCACATCCCGACCCAGGGACCACCTCTCCACGCCCGTGCTCAGCGGCTTCCCCCGGACAAGCTCCGACTGGCGAAGGAGGAGTTCAAGAGGATGGAGGAATTGGGGATCATCCGGCGGTCCAACAGCCCATGGGCCTCCACCCTGCACATGGTGCCCAAAGCGACAGGGGGCTGGAGACTGTGCGGTGACAACCTCAGGCTGAACGAGGCTACCACACCGGACTGCTACCCTGTGCCGCACATTCAGGACTTTGCAGCAAACCTGCACGGCGCACGGATCTTCTCCAAGGTCGACCTCATCCGAGGATACCATCAAATCCCGATGCATCCGGACGACGTCCCCAAAACGGCCTTTTCGAGTTCCTCCACATGCCATTCGGCCTGAAGAATGGTGCACAGATGTTCCAACGGTTAATGGATGCGGTGGGACGTGACCTGGACTTCGCATTCATCTATTTGGACGACATCCTCATAGCCAGCAGCAGTCGTCAGGAGCATCTGTCCCACCTCCGTCAACTCTATGCTCGACTGAGTGAATACGGTCTAACAATCAACCTGGCCAAATGCCAGTTCGGGCTCGACACCATTGACTTCCTGGGCCACAGGATTACTAAAGACGGGGCAACCCCTCAGCCCGCTAAGGTAGATGCGATCCGCCATTTCCCCCGAACCACCACGATCAAAGGCCTTCAGGAATTCGTAGGTATGGTCAATTTCTACCACCGCTTCCTCCCTTCAGCTGCCCGAATCATGCACCCCCTGTTCGCCCTGCTGTCGGGTCCGGGCAAGGACATTACCTGAGACGAGGAGTCCACCGCTGTTTTCATTCAAACGAAGGAAGCCTTGGTGAACGCCGTGATGCTAGTGCATCCCAGAATGGATGTCCCTACCGCCCTCACAGTGGACGCATCTAACAAGGCAGTCGGTGGGGTACTGGAGCAGCTCATCGCGGGTCGCTGGCAACCCCTGGCGTTTTTCAGCAAACACCTGTGGCCACCCGAGCTCAAATACAGTACTTTCGACCGGGAACTGTTGGCGCTATACCTGGCAATCCGGCATTTCAGGTACTTCTTAGAAGGTAGGCCCTTCACCGCGTTCATGGACCACAAGCCGCTTACCTTTACGTTCACGAAGGAGTCCGATCCCTGGTCATCCCGCCAGCAGCGCCATCTGTCCTACATCTCTGAATACATGACGGACGTCCGGCACGTCTCGAGTAAGGACAATGTCGTGGCGGACGCGTTCTCTCGCCCTAACATTCATGCCCTTTCCCAAGGGGTAGACTCTGAGGCGCTGGCAGAGGCACAGCAGGCAGACGAGGAGATCCCGAGTTACAGAACCGCAGTCTCCGGTTTGCAACTCCAGGACCTCCCCGTGGGCCCCGGTGAGAGGACCCTACTCTGTGACGTCGCCACCGCCCAGCCCCCTCCCGTCGTCCCGGCACCTTGGCGGCGACACGTTTTCGACTCCATTCATAACTTGGCGCACCCCTCCATCCGGACAACTGTCCGGGTGGTCTCCAGCAAGTTTGTTTGGCACGGACTCCGCAAGCAGGTCAGTGAATGGGCCAGAACGTGCATGCACTGCCAGACGGCCAAGGTGCAGTGGCACACCAAAGCCCTGCTGCAGCAGTTCCACCCCACCCACCGGCGTTTCAACCACATTCATGTGGATATCGTGGGCCTTCTGCCAGTGTCGCGAGGAGCGCGGCACCTCCTGACTATCGTGGACCGGTTCACAAGATGGCCAGAGGCGATCCCGCTCACCGACACCACCTCCGAATCTTGCGCCCGAGCCCTGATCGCCACCTGGGTGTCCCGCTTTGGTGTACCGGCCCACATTACCTCCGACAGGTGCCCAGTTCACCTCCAGCCTGTGGTCAGCTATGGTCAGCTTTTTGGGGACTCAGCTGCACCACACCACTGCCTACCACCCACAGTCGAACGGGCTAGTGGAGCGTTTCCACCGTCACCTGAAGTCGGCTCTCATGGCCCGCCTGCGAGGAGCTGACTGGGCGGACGAGCTTCCCTGGGTCCTACTTGGCATCTGCACGGCGCCCAAAGACGATCTGCACGCCTCGTCGGCCGAGTTGGTGTACGGCGCACCCCTGGTCGTCCCCGGGGAGTTCATACCAACCCCAAGGGGGCAAGAGGAAGAACCTGCAGCAGTCCTGGGCAGACTGCGTGAGAGGCTCGGTGACCTGGCCCCCATACCCACTTCGCAGCATGGGCAGAGCCCGACCTGCGTACCCAAAGACCTGCAGAACTGTAAGTTTGTGTTTGTACGAAGGGGCGGGCATCGACCACCGCTGCAACGGCCCTACGAGGGACCGTTTACGGTGCTCAGGAACAACGGGTCCACGTTCGTGCTGGATGTTGGGAGGAAAGAGGAGGTTTTCACAGTGGACCGACTCAAACCGGCCCATGTGGACCTGGCGCAACAGGTCAAGTTTCCGGCACCGCGGCGCAGAGGCCGACCTCCCAAACCAGGACCGGCCCAGACTGTGGACATTGGGGGGGGTTGTATCGCCGGTTCTGGGGGGGGGGTTATGTGGCGACCCTCTTCCTAGCGCGCTCGAACCAGCTGACAAATAGCCAGCGCGCAGGCACAAAGGCCAGGTCCGCAACAAAGGGAAAAAGCCTGGGGGGGGATTTGTGAGTACGTGTCCCTTGGAGCATCCGCGCCCGGGGTGGGCGGGATGAGGGAGGCTTTAAAGCAAGGCTGTGAAGTTCAAATAAAATCATCTTTGATTGCAGTTTACCGACTCCGTGTCATTATTTTAGCACTGCGTGTAGCACACCGCTGCAATGTTATCATATTTTGTCATTTTCAATAGGACATTCAGACAAATCTAAAGTGATCTAGCCTCATGTATAGCCAAAAGCAATGAGTCATACTGCATGAATTAAGTCAAAATCATATTTAATACAGTATCATAAGAGGATTTCAAATAGTCTGTTTGTGATACCTTTTGTTTGGATCACTGAATCTACTTGTTAACAAGAATGCTTTGTGCTGGACCTTCATTATGTCCTTTCCCTTCTTTACCCCTCCTTGCAGGCCCACCATTTGCCTGCCAAACAATTTCAAGTGTTTTAACATGGCCATATGTACCCAGGTTATAAATGCCATTAAAATTGGCACTGCACATTACAAACATGACCAACATGAAGAACATAAATTATACATGTTCAGTGACAGGGTTTTGAGATTGAAATGAAAGGTAGTTAAAATGATATTGCTTTAGTGTGTGCTCTGAAGCTCAGGAAAGCAGAAAATTTCATTGAAAATCCTTGTGCAGTTGGAACCTCACTTGCAGACCCCACTCAGTTCAGATTGACAACAACGCTTCCTCCACAATCTCCATCAGCACTGATGCACCACAGGGCTGTGTGCTTAGCCCTCTGCCTACTCACTTTACACTAATGACTGTGTAGCTCAGTACAGGTCCAACACCATATTTTGCTGATGACACCACTGCCATTGGCTGAATCAAAGGTGGCAGCGAATCATCATATAGCAGGGAGATTGAAAATCTAGCTGAGTTGCCACAACAACCACCTCTCACTCAATGTCACTGAGACCAAGAGGCTGATTATTGATTTCAGGAGGAGGAAAATGGAGGCCCATGAGCTAGTTAGAGGAGATATTAGAGGTGGAATCTGTCCTGGCATCCAACACATAAATGTCATTACGAAGAATGCATGACAGTACTTCTTATGTGAAGGTTCGGCATGACATCTAAAACTTTGACAAACTTCTATAGATGTGTGGTGGTTGCATCACCATCTGGTATGGAAACATTAACGCCTTTGAACAGAAGATCGTGCATACAGTAGTGGATAAGGCCCAGCCCATCATGTGGTAAAACCCTCCCCACCACTGAGCACATCTACACGGAGCATTGTTGCAGGAAAGCAGCATCCATCATCTGCTACCATCAGGAAGAAGGTAGGACCCACACCACCAGGATCAAGAACAGGTATTACCCTCCAATCATCAGGCTCTTGAACTCTGAGAGGCGATAACTTCACTCAGCTTCAACTTGTCCCATCAGTGAACTATTCCCACAACCTATGGACTCACTTTCAAGGACTCTTCGTCTCATGTTCTTGATATTTATAGTTATTATTAAAATTTTCTGTAGTTGAGCTGTTTGTTGCCTTTTGCTTATTGGTTGTTGATCTGTTTTGTTGGGTGCGATCTGTCATTCATTCTGTTGTATATTTCGTGGATTTGCTATGTATGCCTGCAAGAAGATGACTGCCAGGATTGTATATATGGTGACACATATGTACTTTAATAAATTTATTTTGAACTTCAAATTTAAAGAAGTCTCAAGGATGTTGAAGAGTAGATATGGAGTTAGATGTCTCCTCTATTGACTAAATCCAGGACTATTTTCTCTCAAAAGATCTAGACTTCTAACAACTCTCATGTCCAAAGGGCAGTGGAAGCAGAGTTTTGAATATTTTCAAAACAGAGACTTGATAGGCAAGGAGTTGAGAAGTGACTCCAGGTAGAAATAATCAAAGTAAATTTACTATCAAAGTACAGATATGTCATCATGTTCCAGCCTGTGATTCATTTTCTTGTGGGCATTTATAGTAAATAGATAAAACACAATAGAATCAATGAAAGACCGCACCCAGCATGACAAAGACAACAATTTATGCAAATACTGAAAAAAGAAATAATACTAATAAATAAGCAATGAGTCCGTTGGTTGTTGGAACAGTTCAGGGTTGAGCAAGTGAAGTTATCCCCTCTGGTTCAAGAGCATGATAGTTGAGTACTAACTGATCCTGAACCTGGTGGTGTTAGTCCTGAGACTCTTGTGCCACCTTCCTGATGGCAGTAGTGAGAAGAGAGCATGACCTGGGTGGTGGCGTGCTGTCACAAGAAAGCAGCATCTATGTAGATGTGCTCAATGGTGTGGAGAGCTTTATCCATGATGGACTTGTCTGTATCACAACATTTTGTAGCTATTCATGTTTCCAAACCAGGCTGTGATGCAATTAGTTGATATACTCCCCATCACACATTGATAGACCTTATTTGAGATAGAGATTAGTCATGATCTTATTGCATGACAGAACTGGCATAAAGGATTGTTTGTCCTATTTCTGCTTGCAACTTGTATGTTCCTTTGTATGCTCTAATAAAAAAGAGATGGAAAGGCATTTGGCACAGACCTTGTTCTTCAGCACAGTTTTTTTTGTTATTTTGTTTGATAGTTGCACTATCTAGCTGCAATGTCACAGCGAGAAAACCACCAAGCTTCCAGCTGAAATAGAACTAATCTACAAGATGAATGAGAAGCTATTCAACCCAATCACTCCAGAATCAAAGTTACTTTAACCTTAGTTATTCAGTTTTGACGCACAGATGAAGTTGGCAGATGCACGCATTTGGACGCTAAGTTCCCAGTCATTATTGATTTGGCACATCCATCCAGGAAGAAGACAGCTGGCAAACTCAGACTTTGATAGAGTCGCTTGGATTGATAAGTATCAGATTTGTTTATGAATAAAGCTTTGAAAAGAATTTTGCATTGTGAATTGTTCTGCTTGGAAAATTCAATGGGGGACTTCAACTACATGTACCTGTTCAGCACAGCATTGTGGGCCGAAGGGCATGTAGGTTTGTGCTGTAGGTTTTCTGTGTTTTTCTGTGTTTTAACTTTTAGATTTTAAGATATTTGCAGTTGCTAAGCACTGCATAGTTTTAATTGTTGCTTACTTAACTCATTTGAATTATTAAATAAATACTGCGTGAACTCGGGCCTGAATTATAGGGACAGGTTGGGCAGTTTAGGACTATTTCTTGGAATATAGTAACTTACGGAGAGGGCAATTAACAGCATTAAAGAGTGAAGGAAAGCACGGATTTATGGATTGTGAAAAAGCTGTACAATAATATGCCAGAAATGAGTCTGATTAAAACTAAAGCAACACACACAAAATGCCAGAGGAACTCGGCAGGCTTGGCAGTATCTATGGAAAAAAGTATAGTCGGCATTTCAGCCCAAAACGTCAACTGTACTTTTTACATAAATACAGTCTGGCCTGCTGAGTTTCTCTAGCATTTTATGTGTTTTGCTCAGATTTCCAGCATCTGCAGATTTTCTCTTGTTTGTGATTTGAAAACTAAGGACCTATTTAAACCACAGGCACCAAAATGAATGAATTGATGTAGTTAGTTTGTGCAGCTTGATCACTCTGACAATTGCTGATGATCTATGAGGTGTTGTAATTAATATGTAGTGGTCAAGCATGCTTAAAGGCAAGATTCCAATACAGGAATTCAGATTTCACTCAAGTCTTGACTTGAGATGTAGAAAAGTTAGTATGGTAACTATCTCTTAAACCCTTGCACCACCTTCAATAAGCAGGATTGTACTTGCCTTAGTTCAGAAGTTCTGTGGAATACTGTAAACTGTTTTGTCCTTGTTCTGCATGTTGAAGTTAGAGATAAGCTGATGGTCAGATGCCAGTTTGCTGTGGTGAGGGACCTAATGCAGTTTGCACTCCACAATTCCCTTCATTCGAATGCGGTCATTGACTCGAGCTGAGAAAGTGGGGTGGTGGACACCATGCTTTATTTACTTTTCCTAATGTTTCTAATTTGCATGTTTTAAGGTGTTTATACATTTATTTTTAATCATATTTATTAATGCCCTTTATTTCAGTAAACAGACAAAAGCTCTCTGGATCAGGCACCGAAGGCAGAATTCCTGCTTGCCAGTGGGAGGTCTTCCTTCTGTGGACAGTCAGCTCAGCTGGTCCCAGATCCAAGTCAGATTAGTGTCCCTGGTGTGACTGAGCATTTAACCGGATTCTGTTCAATCAAGCCCAATTGTTTTATGTTGGTGATGGAGATTAGTATTTCATATTTATATCATTGCAATATAGCATATGTTGCAATATTTCTTTTGAAAATTTGTTTAATTTTCTCTGAGGACGTACCATTTGCCTTGCCCTGATGTTGCATCATGCTGAATTCTAGAAGTGTATTAAAGCCTTTGGTTATTTGTTTGTTGAATTCTTTAATATTTTCTATCAAATATAAAAACATTTATGAAATAAATCATGTTATTTGGAAACAGTGATTTTTTTTTACTGTATTGTTTTTAGTACATGATACAAAGTGTGCTACTTTGGAGAAAACATATTCTCATGCTCATCATAGCCCAAATGTTCGTGATTAGCTTGTGTAATATTTAAGTCAATTTAAGAATTAGTTGGGTTTAAACTATTATTGAGTAAACATTTGATCATTCCATGATTCAAAAATGATTGCGAAGGAGAAAATTGGTATACAGCTTCTTTTTTTTAAAAAAGGTTGTTTACTGTTTAAAAATCTAAACTTTCTTCAACGCACAGAGATGACCATTTCTTTTCTTTTCCAACAGATAGCAGTAGAACTGAATGTCGAAGAGGCCTACAATGCCTTCAGAAATAATTGGCCTATGCTGCAGTAAGTTTGTGGATCAAAGCTTCATCAGTCCTGTAATTATCCAAAATAGTCACGTGTTTATGCACTGGATTAACAGCAGAAATAGAATTAACCCCATTTGCACAGTCAGTACAACTTTAGAAGAAGCTTGTGGAGAGTGTATGCTGCTGATACATTACAATGAAATACCTGGTTACTTTATGATGCTGTTAAAATAACTTTATATAATACTACTTGAATCAAATATCATAATACCATAAAAGTAATGTGGGAAGTGGCTATGTAAGCAGATATATGTGCTTAATAATAGTTATATTGCTCATTAAATTCTCCTGCAACAGATTTGTAGATTTTATTTTACTGTGGTCCAGAGAAATTTCTTGTAGGTGATCATTGTTGCTCCATTAATCATGTTTTTCAAAGGTACATCAGTTTTATTTTGCACTTACCCTGATGTACTCTATACACAAATATATTATTGTAAAATCACTAAATGGCAATTTAAGCTGTGAAATATTCACTTGACTGGCTTGTGTCTTGTACTTATCTCCACATTACAATATTTTTATCTTTTGCTTGGTAGTAGTTTGGCTTCATCACTGGTAAAATATCAAAAATTATCCTTCAAGGATATTTTTAATATATGCCAATTTATTTCAACTTGACAGTTCACTTAAACGAGCTAGTTGTATAGTGTTTTCCGATACATATGAAAACATATGTCCACACTGTTTTTAATTACTCTATTTTTTTAAGTCCCCCAGGATGTAAAAACATTTCTGTCTTCTGCTCAGATTTATACTTAGATTGATAGCATTTTCAACCATTTTGAACAGACCTTGGGCCAGAGTCAGCTACAGAAAGAGAGAAGGCACATTCTTTGGCAAGTGGCCTGACCAACCCAACTTCATGGCCCGGACTGACTTCATGGTCCGGTCTGGCAGCCTGAAGGTTCTGTGGAATTGCTTCAGGATTCTTCCTCTAGATGGAAGGCAAGAACCTGTTCAGCAAGGGGAAGGGTACTTTGGTGTAGGTTTGCTCTATGCCTTCCTGCTCTGCAGTGGATATCACCTAGGCTATCTTGAATTTCATCTGGGGATCAAAGTGTTGCTCATTGTCACAATGCAGAAGCTTCCAGAGTGGACTATAAGGTGTACCCAACAGTGCCAATGACCCGATGGCCTGTTTGCGTGTGACTGCATCAAGCTGTGTGTTAAATCAATGTGTACAAACATTAAGTGTCCTGTATGCTAAGTTTTAACTTGTTCCTTGTGTTGCAATGGATGGGCCTGTTCTTTTCTGCACAGTGCTCCATTTAATGGGTATTTGTTGTACACCTGTCCTTCTCCTTTAGAAAAGCATCCTACAACTATAGGCCTTGGAAGAAAAGAACAGAATGGGCTCTTTGTTATCGTTTCCCAACCAGACTCTAAAGACATTTGTTTCAATGCCTAAATGCTAGAACTTGTTGACAGGTTTCAAGACCTTGCTTGGCTTGCAGTGGGAGGAGCTCCACACCTGTCAGATCCTTCCTGCAGAATTGTCATCTCACTTCATGCAGAATTGTCATCTCACTTCATGCAAATGCTGTCCACCAGACAGTTGTGATGAAGCTGAGACCAATTGCTCACCTCTTTGTGGAGTGTGTATTTGTAAAGAAGATCTGGATGAAGATACAAGGTCCATGTTGAGATTCATCCTGACCAGATGCATAGCAGAGCCCATTCTGGTTGGGATGCATAACAGAACAAACATCATATGCTTCAGGAAGATCATCAACTCAGTGAAAGATGTACTTTAACCTGTGTTAAACACATTGTTCTTCTAGTGCAAAGAGATATTTATAAGTGAATGCTGTAATCTGGCACATTCCAGCCTGCAGGAGCACCTTTGGGCACACTGATGCTTGGGTGGCCAACACAGAGGCTTTATGGGGAAAGACAGCAATCTAAGGTCCTGCAGCCCATGGATAATGAGAGGTGGTCAGGGCTTGTCATACGGAACATCATCAGAGCCAGCTGAACACTTCAAGGTATATTGTACAAACGCCAAGTGAGTGACATCGGTGTTGCGTACTAAGAATATTACTGGATGACACAGCCAATGTATGGACTTGACAGTAGTATTAATGTATAAACTGGGTGACACAATGAATGTAATTACAGTTTTTTAAATAATATGAATAAAGTTCATTTTTGAAGTTAAAATTCAATAGGTTTTGCAATCTGTGCTGATCTATGAGGAGCATTTGGACCTCCCTAACAGTAGCATTGATTTCTTGCAGAATTTTCTTCTCACCAAGAATAGCGTGAAACTGAAAGATTGGGGAAAACTTTTTTTTAAAACCACTAGGCCAGCACTAAGGAAAGGGAAGCTAGATTATGAAAGTAAACCAGTACAAAATATAAAAAGAGACACTAAAAGATTTTAGAATTATATAAAGTGGAAAAGGATGGCTAAAGTGAACATAGGTCCCTTGGAAGATGAGAAGGGGCAATTAATATTGGATAATATGGAAATAGCTAAGGCGTTGAATGACAATTTTGTGTTGGTCTTCATGTTGGAGGACACGTGTAACATGCCATTGAGAGATGTTATCGATGTAATGGGAGGTGAGGACTTCTGTACAATTGTAGTCACTAAAGAGCTGGTGATGAGCAAGCTAATGGAGTTAAAGATGGAGACGTCCTTTGGTCCTGATGGGATGCATCCTAGAATACTAAAAGAAAGAGACGAAAGTATAGCAGATGTATTTGTTATAATTTACCAAAATTCTCTGGACTCCGGGCAGGTCTCATCAGATTGAAAGACAGTGAATATCATGTCACTTTTTAAAAAAAAGAATGGATACAGGCAAAAGGCGAGCAAATAAGCTTAACATCTGTAGTCAAGAAATGCTTGAAGCTGTTGTTAAAGGAAGACACAGTGAGACATCTGGATAGAAGTGGTTGCATTTGACAAACAGTATAGATTCACGAAGAGCAGGTCCTGTTGACAAATGTACTGGAGTTCTTTAAGGATATGAGGAGTGCAGTGGATAAAGGGGAACAGGTTGATTTTGGATTTCCAGAAGACCTTTGATAAGGTGCCACATAAAAGATTAATGTGGATGCATGAAGTAGGGGGTGATGTATTGACATGAATAGAGGATTGGTTACTCAATGGAAGGCAGAGAGGATAGTTGGTGGTCAGTGGTGAATGGAGTGCTGCAGGAGTCAGTGTTGAGCTTGCAACTTCTCAATGTACATTAGCGATTTGGAGGAGAGGACCAAATATAGTATATCTTAGTTTGCTGATGGCACTAAATTGAGTGGAAAAGCACATTGTGTGGAGGAAATGGGGAGTCTGTAGAAAGATAGATAGATTAAGTGAATGGGCTGGGATATGGCAGTTGGAGTACAATGTTGATAAATGCAAGGTCATTCACCTTCGAAGGAAAAATAGATCAGATTATTTAAGTAGTGAAAGACAAGCATGCTGTTGTGCTGAGGAACTTGTGCTTGGATCACAAAAGGTTGGACTGCAGATTCAACAGGTTATCTAAGAGGCGAATGGAATGTTGGCCTTCATTGCAAGAAGGATTGAAGTTAAGAGCATGGAGGCAATGCTACAACTGTATAAGGTACTGGTGAGGCCACATCTCAATTATTGCAAGCAGTTAATTAATGTCTCCTTACTTGAAGGAAGTAATAAGGAGACATTAATGGCTTTGGAGGTTGTGCAAAGGAGGGTCAGCAGGTTGATTCTGGATATGAGGGGCTTAGCCAATGATGAGCGTCTTCAACTATAATCATTGGAATTCAGCAGCATGAGAGGGGATCTAATAAAGCACAAATAACTATGAAAGGGATAGATCATACAGAGGCAAGAAAGTTGTTTCAACAGGAACTAGGACACATAGCTTCAAGATTCAGAGGAAACGATAGCAGGATGGAGATGAAAAGAAACAACTTTCCCCAGAGAGTAGTGAATGTGTTAAATTATCTGCCCAGGGAAGCAGTGGAGGATCCTCATTAAATATATTGAAATGAGATTTTTTTCTGCATAGCAGGGTATAAACTGCATGAAACAATAAATGTAAAGAAAGCAATATATTTATGTGGTGCAGCCTCAAAAGGCCGGGTGCTGCTTTATTTCTTGCATTATGAAATTCTTTATTAATAGTATTTTCAAAAAGTCATATTCAAACTATGTCACCATATATTACCAAATCTTAGATTAACTTTCTTGTGGGCATACTCAATTAATCCATCATAGAATAATAGTCATAACAGAACCCTTTCTAAATCTTTTTATTAATATTAGTAATATGGACAGAATACAGATGATATATTGATAAAGAAATTACCAACATACACATTCCATTACATATGAAAAAAAAACATACATAATAGTTACAATATAAATGAGTTTACCAAGACATAAGCCATAAGATATATGTATGGACATAGTAAATCTAAATATTTCATAATGTATAATATAAAAAAAACAGAAAAAAGAAAGAAAAAAAACAAAAAAAATTTATATAATGCAAAACTAACTAATCTAGTCTAATAACTATAACTAATAAGTAATATAAAAGAAAAAAAAACAAACAAAAGAGAAGGAAAAAAAAAGTGGGCTGTTTATAATATCTCACAAAAATAAGTATTCATCAATGCCGTCACTTCCGGTCCTCTCAAAATACATAAGCTAAAAGCTGGGAAATCAAATGTACTTGGCACAGGGTCATATTACATCATATGAAAATGTTGAATAAATGGTCTCCATAACTTTTCAAATTTAATAGAAGTCTCAAAAGTACCACTTCTAATTTTTTCTAAATTTAAACATAACATAGTTTGAGAGAACCAATTAAATACAGTGGGAGGATCAATTTCTTTCCAATTCAACAATATAGATCTTCTAGCCATCAGAGTTAGAAATGCAATCATTCGACGGGCTGAAGAAGATAAATGCTGTGAATCTAACATTGGTAAACCAAAAATTGCGGTAATAGGATGAGGTTGTAAATCAATATTCAAAACCGCAGAAATAATATCAAAAATGTCTTTCCAATATTTCTCCAACAGAATCAATGAAAGACCGCACCAACTTGGGCATTCGACCATTGTGCAAAAGACAAAAATTGTGCAAATACAAAAAGAATGAAATAATAATAAATAAGCAATAAATATCAAAAACAAGAGATGAAAGTCTTTGAAAGCGAGTCAATAGGTTGTGGAAACAGTTCAGTGATGGGGCAAGTGAAGTTATCCCTTCTGGTTCAAAAGCCTGATGGCTGAGGGGTAATAACTGTCTCTGAACCTGGTGGTGCGAGCCCTGAGGCTCCTGTACCACGTTCCTGATGGTAGCAGCAAGAGGAGAGCATGACCTGGGTGGTGGGGTTCCCTGATGATGGATGCTGCTTTCCTGTAACAATGCTCCATGTAGATAAGTTCAATGGTGGAAAGGGCTTTACCTGTGAAGGAGTGGGCTGTATCCACTGCTTTTTGTAGCATTTTCTGTTCACGGGCATTGGCATGTTTATTACACAGTGCTACATAAATACTTTTTAAAGAAACTTTTTCTGTTGCTAGTACAGACTGTTGCTTGGTAACAGATGTTTTCCATGTTTACAAACAATTTTGGGAATTGGTTAATTATTATCAAGTGCACCAGTAAAATGATTTGTTTGCATGCTATCCAGACATCATTCCATTTATAAATTCATCGAGGTAGTACAAAAGGGAAAAACAAGAGAATGTGGAATATGTTGCTATAATTATAGTGAAAGAGTAGACAGATAACAAAATGCAAGGGCTATCTTGAAGGAAATTGTGAGGTCAGAATTCATCTTGATAGTATAAGAGGTCCTTTAACAGTAGTGCAGAAGCTGTCCTTAAACCTGTGCGGTTTGGAAGGGGGAAACTGATTTGATTTGATTGTCATTTAGTCATGGCCATTACAAAAATGTCTGTAGAGTTCATATGTCAATAAGGTCAGCTAGGCTGAAGTACCCCATGTGAGTCATTAGTCCACTATTATGCACAGCCAAACTTAAAATGATGGCCACTTGGAAGATGTAGACAAGTGGCTGGTGCTGGAAGAACCATAAGGAGTGGAATTTTCAAAAAGAAGAAAGATGTGATTTTTAAAAAATGTGAAATATCACAAGATGAAATGCTTTCTGATCTTCAATCAAAGGTGGAAGTATTTCAATTTGTGAAGTCTGCATCTCATTAGATTTCAGAACCATTTTGAATTTAACTGTTATTTTTAGCACTGCGTTATTTAATTGGCATGGTTTAAAAAAAACCTGACTTTTCTGGGAGACACAGGAGTTGATGGTGTTCTACCATTAATCAGTAAACTGCTTCTAATTCGTTCATGTGCTTTGTCCTTCAGTTGAATCTGAGCTGATAAATACTGTCGTTGCGATGAGAAATATGACATTTTTAATTTTTCAGTTTTCATTTAAAGCTCCAGACTTGCAGTGAAATCATAACATCTTGGATACTAGATGATTGTGCCACTTCTACAGTGAAATGCAGGTGGCGGAAGAAGCATTTTTGAGTTCCTGCTTGTCAGATTTGATGTTTCTTTCTTCTTTTGACTTGCACATTTATCCCAATTTGTGCTTTCATGATGGTACTAAAATTTGCCTGTTGGTGCTGGTCGGGTGCAAAGAAGCAAAAGTTTAAAATTTAATGCCATATTTAAGTAATTGTGGCATTTCTGCCAGGTAATGTATTACAAAGCAATGAGAAATATGTACATAAATACAGGAGAAATGCAACCTTTAGTGAATCCCTGTGTGTGCTCTGGTAATAAATCTCAGGGTACTGCTGTGTAAATGCTTATGGATTAGAAAATGTAAGTGAAATTCACATGAGTGTTCTTTGTTTTGTTGGGTGTTATTAATCCATGTTCAAGACTGCAGATAGGAATGTACTCTGGAAGTATGTGTTAGGTATCACAGAGGGGAATGCCTTTTCAATATTTTGAGCTTGCTCTTGATTGAGGGGATACTTTATTGTAAAATTGACATTGCCTTGAGACTTCAATGTCATGACTGGCAATCACGAAGAATAGGGCACAACAATGTAGCAAGTTAATGCAATTTTTAAGATGCTTTCAGAGTAACTTCTTTGCATTCTGCCATAGACCGTGGTTTCTTATTTGCTTTAAATGTGTGTTTCTTTAATTGTTCCATAGAAACTTTGTGCCATTAGAAAATGGGAAAATATTTCTAAGTAATTAGTGTATATTCTTTAGAGTTTATAAAAAGATGATAGACACAAATATACTACATACCTTGTCTCAGTTGTCAATATTTGGATTTGTATATTTTGAGACTTTTTGTGAATACTCAGATCAAGGGAAAATAGCAGTATTGTATGATCAAGGAATTGAAATGGCCTACTCCTGACTGTGTTATGTTAGCATTTAGCCATAACTAATAGTTTTGATGAATTATTTAATTGCTTAAAGGCTGGCCCTTGTTTAAAAAAATCCCTATCCTCTGAGAGTAAATCTGAACTCTTTCATGAAGGGTATATTTGTGTAAGTTATTTATCTTTCTTTTATGATAAGAGTAGACATCAAGTTGATTTATAATTAGCTACTGACAATGCATAGTCCATTTTATATTTTGTACCATTTTAACAAAATGCAAAGACACAGGCAAAATACTAGGTGAACAGGAGGAAATCTGCAGATGCTGGAAATTCAAGCAACACACACAAAATGTTGGTGGAATGCAGCAGGTCAGGCAACATCTATAGGGAGAAGCGTTGTTGACGTTTCGGGCCGAAACCCTTCATCAGGACTAACTGAAAGGAAAGATGGTAAGAGATTTGAAAGTAGGAGGGGGAGGGGAAAATGTGAAATGATAGGAGAAGATCGGGGAGAGAGGGAATGTGGTGAAGCTGAGAGCTGGAAAGGTGATTGGCAAAAGGGATACAGAGCTGGAGAAGGGAAAGGATCATGGGACGGGAGGCCTAGGGAGAAAGAAAGAGGGAGGGGAGCACCAGAAGGAGATGGAGAACAGACAGAGTGATGGACAGAAAGAGAGGGAAAAAAAGGAGGGAAAGCTAACTATATCAGGGATGGGGTAAGAAGGGGAGGAGGGGTATTAACAGAAGTTAGAGAAGTCAATGTTCATGCCATCAGGTTGGGGGCTACCCAACCGGTATATAAGGTGTTGTTCCTCCAACCTGAGTGTGGCTTCATCTTGACAGTAGAGGAGGCCATGGATAGACATGTCAGAATGGGAATGGGACGTGGAATTAAAATGTGTGGCCACTGGGAGACCCTGCTTTCTCTGGCGGACGCAAAATGGTCTCCCAGTCTGCATCGGGTCTCACCAATATATAAAAGGCCACACTGGGAGCACCGGACGCAGTATACCACACCAGCCGACTCACAGGTGAAGTGTCACCTCACCTGGAAGGGCTGTTTGGGGCCCTGAATGGTGGTGAGGGAGGAAGTGTAAAGGCAGGTGTAGCACTTTTTCTGCTTGCAAGGATAAGTGTCAGGAGGGAGATCGGTGGGAAGGGATTGAGGGGGGGGGAAGGGATGAATGGACAAGGGAGTCGTGTAGGGAGTGATCCCTGCGGAAAGCAGAAATGGGGAAATGGGGGGAGAGAAAGATGTGCTTGGTAGTGGGATCCCATTGGAGGTGGAGGCAGTTACGGAGAATTATACTAGGTGACTAATTGCTGAACTCTGCGTCTCTACCATCCTATTGAAGCATATACAGGTTCCTTGAGTTAAATACACCAAGTGTATTTAATAAACTCTAGCAGACAGTCAAACCCTTGAGTGGCTATTTTTTCTGGAGAACAGCTTAAATAATCTGAATATGTGTTATATGGTTCTGTGTACTAGAAAAACAATTGTAATGTCCTGGTTAAAATTTTTACCGCTATGTTGTAGGTATTTCATTTTAGAAGTTCTGTAAAAGCAGTCTGTTCTGCTTTTAGGATGTTTAGGTTTCAGCTAAAAGATAAGGGGTTTTCAGCTTTGGAATGTTGTGTCAGCCAATCAGTGTGGTGGAACGGGGAGAAAGTTCGAGAGAACACCGCGGGGTGAGATTTGTGAGGGACAGTGTGATTCGTTTTTTTTTGTGGGCGTTGAGAGGATAGGAGGGAAGATGGCTGAGCATGCCTTGGAAAGGAGTGTTCCTGTTGCACAAAGTGCTTTGTGCAGATGAATGGCTCCAAGGAGGAAGGGCAAGAGAGTGCCCATTTATTCAAGATAGATTTTGAGCGAAGTTCAGAATGTGGTTTGTGTTTTCACACAAATTCTGGGTCCGGTGCTTGAGTAATAAGGATGACTTCAAGATGAGCTCCAGCTTTGTGTGCACGTTTGGACTGGGTTAACTGTAATGGGCCCTTTTTTTCCCTTTTCTTACTAACTGTTACATGAAACTGAAATTATTCATTGTATGATCTATTATTTCATGCCGACTGACAATTGTGTATGAGCAGTATTTACACAGCATTAGCTCAAATCGAGGTTTCTTTAATAGGACCATCACAACATTCCTATTGTCTGAACCCCAAATCATATCGACCCTAGATGTATATTGTTTATGAAAGGTGGTCTTCTCACAACTGAGTCCTGTGGCTGTTAATGGGGCCGGCAATGAGCCTGGTGAGGGGGCTGCACAATCTTAACACCATACCATGATAAGCACTATGAAACAGCTTTCTTGAATTGAGAATGAAGCTTGTGGGGAAATATCTTCCACCTCTTTGTTAGGAACATTGCAGTAGCTACAATTGAAAGAGACGGCAACCTCTCTAAAAACAAGTATCCTCTTTTTGTGTATGGGATCATGCTTTGCAAAGTCCAGTAAGTGTATCTACTTTCTTAGAAGTTCACTAAGATTCAGTCTGTCATCTAAAACTTCGACAAACTTCTTTTGATATACAGTGGAGAGTATACGGACTGGTTGCATTACTGCTTGGTATGGAAGCACCAATGCCCTTTAATGGAAAACTCTCCAAAAAGTAGTGGATATGACCTAGATCATCATGGGTAAAGCCCTCATTACCAGTGAGGACATCTAAAAGGCTGTTGCAGGAAAGCAGCATCCCTCATCAAGGACCTCCACCATCCAGGCCATGCTTTCTTCCAGCTGCTACCATTGTGAAGATGGTACAGGAACCTCAGGAGCCACACTGCCAGGTTCAGGAATGGTCATTACTTTCAACCATCAGGCTCTTGAACCAGAGGGGATAACTTCACTCAACTTCACTCACCCCAACACTAAACCGTTCCCACAATTATGAACTCATTGTCAAGGGCTCCTCATCTCATGTTCTTGGTATTTATTACTTATGTATTTGTAATGCACTGTAAGGATTCACTGCTAATTTAATGGCTTCTCTGCTGAGGTAACAGTTTCTCTGTAGCAGCAATGTTTGTGTTATGGCTGGAGATAACAGGACTGTGGTATGCATGTTAGCCAATCAGGATTTTGTTGCTGTCTTGTGAATCTGGAAGAAGATTTTTCGCGGGCTTTTGCCGGGGAGAGATGAGGAGAGAAGATGTGAATGGAGAGGTTTGGTAGATCACCGGACGGGGTGGACTTGGAATGAGGGTCCGAAGGGCAGTGACAATTGGAGGAGGTTGATGGTGGACAATCGAGTTACCAGTGAGTTCCAACTTTGCGCAACAGATTGTTTAATAAGAATGGGCCTTTTGTTTGTTTCTTTACTAACCATATAAACAAAGTAAGAATTATAAAGCTGAATCGTTTAATTGCATATTGTGTACTGTTTGTTATTTCTGGGTACTGATGTGTAACGGGACACATCACGCAGCATCCACCCAAACGAGATTTCTGAAGTTTGGCCGGGCCGGGGGTTATCACCCGCTATATTAAGCTGCCAGCCGAAGCAAGAGTTACATATTTATAATCATTATTTTATTTGTTTTTTTATTTTTGTATTTGCATAGTTTTTTTTGCACATGTTTTTCTTGTCTGTCTTGCATATGGTTTTTGATTGATTCTATTGTGTTTCTTTGTGTTTATTGAGTATGTCTGAAAGAAAATGGACCTCAGGGTTGGATATGGTGGCTTATATGAACTTTGATAATAAATTTACTTTGAACTTTGATTTAATGCAGTTTGCATTCCCTTGCCAGGGTTCATTTTTCTTGTTCACATATGCATCAATGGTTATAGGTGCAATGACCAATTTGACATTCTTGGAATCA
The DNA here is from genome assembly GCF_030144855.1 of Hypanus sabinus. NCBI lineage: Eukaryota > Metazoa > Chordata > Chondrichthyes > Myliobatiformes > Dasyatidae > Hypanus > Hypanus sabinus. The sequence goes on from NC_082707.1 coordinate 131,198,773, forward strand.
AGTTTGCAACAATTTGATTTTTGTAAAAAATTAAGTTTGGAACAAAATGAAGCTACTTACCACGTCTTCTCCCTGTCAATTGCGTAAGTTAAAGTGCATCAGGCTTGGTTGGATTGACTTGGATGATAAAATTTAGACCAGCTAGCCACTTTAAATGAAGCAGTAAAGCTGGAGAGAGAGTGGCTAACTGAGCAGGACCGCTCAGTTATTGCCATTCCAATTTTATGAATATTAAAATATGTAAATTCAATATTACACTCTGCTTTGCTCTGTGATACATTGTGAAATGAAACACATTGCATATATTTTACTTATCCAGGTCAGAAGCCAGACCTTCAGCACCTCTTGAATGATGTTTTGTGAATGACAGTTACTGCTTCAAATACAATTATACTTTCAGTTTCCTGGAAATTGTGCAAAAAAAAAACTGTGATGGCTTTGGAGACAATGGTACATAAACTGTTTTGTGTCAGTTATTACAACTTCAGTCACAGCTGGCATCTGAATTCATTTTCCAGGCTTGTATTTCTGAAACTTCAAAGTTTGTGCTTTTAATAAAAGAAAATAGTCTCTTCATCATCCTGGGAGGGAACATTTAAGTTTAAAACTTTTAGATTTTATAACTAGGCCTCATCATGGATATTTGTGTTGGAGTTGTTTGTTGAACATAAAACAGATGGAGTTTCATTTGGTGTTTTGAGTAGTAATGCTGCAACATAACTTCTTTCCTTGAATGCAAGGTGGTCATTATTTACACAATGAATCACTTAAGCTTCAATGCATCAATTCATGGTGTGATTTGAGCCCTGTAGTTAGAACTATACTTAGGTATGTAATTGTTGCTTCTAACTTCCAAGTTAATGAAAAGCAGTCCAAAGGTATAAATGAATGTGTCAGTTTACAGTAACATGTAAAGATTCAGTACTGGTAATATACTGTATAAATGTAATGGCTGATCCAATTGTGCCTGATGTCTTACAGGCCTGTTTTGCAAAGGGAGAAACATTTCCAGTACTTGAAGAAAGGCCTGAGGCACCTCTCTGAGTCATATTCGGTAAGACTTCAGACAAGGGAAGTGGAAATGATTTTGTGAATCCTGAACTTCTGATATGCAACTTCATGATGAAGTTTGGAAGATTTTTCCCAAATGAAAATGAAGGAATGCAGTTATTTTATTTGGGATTCAAGTGTTTTAAACAGAAAATATGTTGCTTTAAAACTAACCGTTGTTTATAAAACTAACTGTTGAATCCAAGGCATAAGCAGATGATGTTTTTGTATCTTATTGCCTTTTCCTTAGAGAATATTTTCAGGATTATTGATAGGTTGACAAACCACAAGATTTATTTCGTGATTGTTATCTTTATACTTCCTGCAGATTAGCCCTTGATATATGGAAGATTATTGGTTCCTACAATTCATAAGTATGGATTTTACAATTACATTTGTTCTACAGGATTCTTCTACTGCTTGAATGTAGAAGTTAGGGAGGGAAATCCAATCTCCTCTTGCTGAACCCTGTATTCATAGCTTTTAGAAATTGTTATTGTTAAGCCAAAGGTTTGTTTGCTATTCAAGAATAATAAAATTGTTTTGAGAACACAGATAGATATCAACTGGATTATGGCCATTTATGATTTGAATGGTGATTTTTAGGTTAGTCAGCTAATCAGGCAGCATCTAGGGAAAAGAGTAAACGGTTAACATTTTGGGCCAAGACCCTTCATCAGGACTGGTTTCCTTCAATCTTGATGCAGGGTCTCAACCTGAAACGTCGACTGTTTACTCTTTTCCATTGATGCTGCCTGGCCTGCTGAGTTCCTCCAGCATTTTATGTGTGTTGCTTTGGATTTCCAGCATCTGCAGATTTTCTTGTGTTAGACAGCTAATGTCATTGAATGTGGTAGACAGGAACAGTTATGGGCTCAATTGAAATAAAGGAAAATCAGGTGACATAGGTGACAACAGGGCTTTGTTTCCAGATGAGCTCAATGCTTTCCACCCTTTCTCTGACCTTCAAATCATGGGGGAACGATCACAAACTCCCACAGTCCCTGATGATCCTGTGGTTTTGGCACTTTACATTTTGGTAAATTGGATCACTTGGCTGTCCTTCAACCTATTTATAGACAGAGACTAAAGAGCAAAGCTCGAGAGATTAGGACAGCAAAGAGTTGGTCATGGGAGGCAGAGGAGCCACTATGGGATTACTTAGAGTCAGTGAACTGGGTCATGTTCAAGGACTCATCTGTGAATTTGAATAAATACACCATGGTTGTCACAGACATTACTAAAACAGTTGTAGTCAAGAGTGTCCCCTCAAAATTATTCAGAGTGTTCCCCAATAAGAAGCCCTGGGTGAACCATGAGATTCACAATCTGCTGAAGGCCAGATCAAAGACATTCAGGTATAGTGAATAAGAAAGTAACAAGAGGTCCAGGTTTGATCTCAGGAAAACCATCTCATGGGTTAAATGGCAATTCCGCACTAAACTTGAATCATTGAAGGAATCTTGACAGTTGTGGTTTTATCACCTTTTGTAAAGTTAAATCAAGTGACATGGGTGACACTGGGCTTCGCTTCCAACTGAGCTCAATGCCTTCTCTGCTTACTTTGACCATCTAAACATGGAGGAACAATCATGAGCTCCCACAGTCCTCGATGATCCTGTGGTAAACCTCCGAGGTCAATGTGCAAGTAGACTTCAGGAGGGTGAACCCATGAAAAGCATCCGGCCAAGACAAGGTGCCTGGCCACGTACTAAAGACCTATGCTGATCAACTGGCTGGAGTGTTCATGAAATCTTTTGTCCTCTTACTTTGGTGGTCTGAAATATCCACCTGCTTCAAGCAGGCTTCACTTACTAATGCCTAAGAAGAAAATGGTAACCTATCTACGTGTCTATCATCTACTGGTACTGACATCCACAGTGATAAAGTGTTTTGAGAGGTTGGTGATGAAACATATTCTGCCTGAGAAGCGAATTGGATAATCTTTATCAACTACAGCTCAGCATTCAATGGTAATCCTCTCAAAACTACTCAATAAGCTTGAGCCTCTTTATCTCCTTTGCAATTGGATCTTTGATTTCCTCACTTGCAGACCCTAGCCAGTTCACATTGGCAACAACATCTCCTCCACAATCTCCAGCGTAGGTGCATCTCAAGGCTGTGTGCTTAACCCCCTGCTCTATTTGTTTACACTTATGACTGTGTGGCTAAGCACAACCTCAATGGCATATTCAAGTTTGTTAATGATACCACTGTCGTAGGCCGAATCAAAGGTGGTGATGAATTAGCATATAGGACGGAAATTGAAAATCTGGCTGAGTGGTGCCACAACAACAACCTCTTGCTCACTGTCAGAAGACCAAGGAGCTGATTAATGACTTCAGGAGGAGAAAACTAGAGGTCCATGAACCAGTCTTCATCAGAGGATCAGAGGTAGATAGGGTCAGCAACAAATTCCTCCATGCTTTCATTTCAGAGGACCTATCCTGGTCCTAGCACGTAAGTGCAAGTATGAAGAAAACACGGGAGTGCCTGTGCTTCCTTAAGAGTGTGCAAAGATTTGGCATGACATCTAAAACTTTGAGAAACTTCTATAGATGTGTGGTGCAGAGTATACTGACAGGGTGCATCATAGCCAGTTGTGGAAGCAGATGTTGGTAAGGCCTCAGACAAAGTTAGGAATGAAAAGTTGAGCATGGTGCGACTAGTGTCCTGAGCTGTGTATATTTCAATGCAAGACGTATCATAGAAAAGGCAGATGATAGTGCTGAAGACGAAGTGGCTGGTTTACAAAAAGAGACATTGTGTAGTCAGGAGAAGCTGCTGATAGGGCATAATTGCAGTCAACAGAATGAGTTGCAATGTAAAAGGTGGGCAAAATCAAAAAAGGTGTTCAGTCAACAGGACTGAAGGTGTTATATCTGAATGTGTGCAGTATACAGAATAAGGTAGAGGAATTTGTAGCACAGTGGCAGAGTGGCATGTACAATGTTGCACCCATCACTGAATCATGGCTGAAAGAAGATTTTAACTGAGAGCTTAATGTCTAAGAATGCACATTATATCAAAACGACTGGCAGAAAGACAGAGGGGGTGGCATTGCTTTGTTGATTTAAAAAAAAGAAATTAAATCATTAGAAAGAGGTTAGATAGGGTTGCAAGGTGTTGAATCATTGTGGATATAGCTAAGGGACTGTAAGGGTAAAAATACCCTGATGGGAGTTGTATACAGACCCCCAAACAGTAGTAAGGCTGTGGTCTACAAGTTACAACAGAAGATAGAAAATACATTGTAAGGACAAAATACACTGCAGATGCTGTGGTCAAATCAACACGTACAAAAGCTGGAGGAACTCAGCAGGTCGGGCAGCATCCGTGGAAGCGAGCAGTCAATGTTTCGGGCTGAGACCCTTTGTCATGACTGAAGGAGGGGGCAGGGGCCCTATAAAGAAGGTGGGGGGGGAGGGGGAAGGTACCAGGTGAAAAACCAATAAGGAAAAATCAAGGGATGGGGGAGGGGATAGGCAGGAAAGGTGAAGAAGGAATGTAAGGGGAAATCACTGTGTGTACATAGTAGAAGGAGGCAGAATCATGAGAGGGCTGATAGGCAGCTGGAGGAGGAAGCTATTGCATCCAGTGCTCCTGGTGCAGCTTCCTCTACATCAGCGAGACCCAACGCAGATTGAGGGACCAAAGCGGTCCCAAAGCTTCGTCAAGCACCTCCACTCCGTCCGCCACAACAGACAGGATCTCCCAGTTGCCACCCACTTCAACTCTGCTTCACATTCCCATTTGGATATGTCCATAGATGGCCTCCTCTACTGTCATGATGAGGCCAAACTCAGGTTGGAGGAGCAACACCTCATATACCGTCTGGGTAGTCTCTAGCCCCTTGGTATGAACATCGAATTCTCCAGCTTCTGGTAATTCCCTCCCTCTCCCTTCCCCCATCCCACTTTCACTCTTCCAGCTGCCTATCACCTCTGTCATGATTCTACCGCTTTCTACTACCCATAGTGCTTTCCCCTTACATTCCTTCTTCACATTTCCTACCTATCCCCTCCCTGCTGCCCCTCCCCTACCCCTTGATCTTTCCTCTAATTGGTTTTTCACGTGGCACCTTCCACCTTCCCCCCACTTTCTTTATGGGGCCCCTGCCCCCTCCTCCTTCAGTCCTGACCAAGGGTCTCGGCCTGAAATGTTGACTGCTCATTTCCACGGATGCTGCCCGATCTGCTGAGTTCCTCCAGCTTTTGTACACGTTGGTAGAAAATGCATGCTAGAAGGATAATGTTACAATAGTCATAGGGGATTTCAATATGCATGTAAGTTGGGAAAATCAGTTTGGTGCTGCATTCCAAGAGGGGGAGTTTCTAGAGTGCCTATAAATGGCATTTTAGAGTAGCTCATGGTTGAGCCCACTAGGGGTCAGCTATTCTGGATTGGGTGTTGTGCAATGAACCAGAATTGATTAGAGAGCTTAAGGTAAAGGAACCCTTGGGGGAAAGTGATCATAATATGATAAAATAACCCTGACATTTGAGAAGGAGTAGCTAAAGTCATATGTATCAGTATTTCAGTGAATTACAGAGGCATGAGAGAAGAGTTTGCCAAAATTGATTGGAAAAAAACACAGCAGGGATGACGGCAGAGCAGCAATGATTGGACTTTTTGGAAGCAATTCAGAATGCATGCCGGAAAGGCAAATTACAATAGTCATTGGGGATTTCAATATATACATCCCAAAGAGGAAGAAGTATTCTTCTGATTAGAAAGGCTGGTTCTATTATAGGAATCAAACTGGACATACTGGAGGTTGTGGTAGAACAAAGGACCCTCTAGAAAATCCTGCCAATTCCAGACAATTCTCACCCCCTGCATTCCACCTTGGCCGAACAGAGGAGCACTTTCACTAATAGACTATGACAGCTGCACTGCTCCAAAAAGTGCTATGTGAGGTTATTCTTATCCTCGGTCATCAGGCTCTATAATGAGTCATACTATAGCCGGAGAAGATATCTTGCAAACTTTGACTTGTAAATCCTTATATCTTATTTCTAAGTTAACTTATTTTTATTCTTACTTCTCTTCTAATATTTGTATATCTGTGTACTTGTAATGCTACTGTGACACTGTAATTTCCTTGGGATCAATGAAGTATCTGTAAATGCAAGATGATACAACTGTGGCTAACGAGTAGTCAAGGCCAATATAAAAATCCAAAGAGAGGGCATATATTAGAGCAAACATTAGTGGGAAGTTAGAGTATTAGGAAGCTTTTAAAAACCAACAGAAGGCAACTAAAAACATCATTAATAAGGTAAAGATGTGGTATGAAAATAGGCTTGCCAATAATATTAAAGAGGATAACAAAGTTTCATGAGATACATAAAAGTGTAAAAGAGAGGCAAGAGTATATATTGGACTGCTGGAAAACTATCCTGGAGAGGTAGTATTGGGAGCCAAGGAAAGGGCAGATGAACTGAATAAGTATGTTACATTATTCTTCACAGTAGAAGACACTAGCAGTATGGTGAAGTTCCAGCTGTCAGGGGTCATGAATTTTGTGAAGGTAACTTTACTAAAGAGAAGTTTCTTGGGAAACTGAAAGGTTTGAAGGTAGATAAGTCACTTGGACTGGATGGTGTACACCACAGGGTTCAGAAAGAGGAGACTGAAGAGATTGTAGAGGCATTAATAATGATCTTTCAATAATCACTGGATTCTGGAATGAGTCTGGAAGACAGGGAAATTGCAAATGTCATTTCTCTCTCCAAGAAGGGAGAGAGGCAGAAGAAAGGAAACTGTAGGCCTGTTAATCTGACCTCAGTGGTTGGGAAGTTGTTCAAGTCAATTATTAAGGTGAGATCTCAGGGCCGGAAAGGCCTGTTATCGTGCTGCATCTCTTTTTTCTTAAAAAAAAAGGGCATTACAAATTTTTATCTTTGTATTGATGATTCTAGCTGGAAGGGTTTTTTAGCTACTTCAGCAAATTTTTTTTACAAAATAGAAAACTAACAAATCAAGAGGAGCCCTTGTGGCTTTTTGTATCTGTGCTATCCAACTTATTCTCATCTTTGTACCCCTGCAAGTCGTGGTACTGTAGCGGTGCGCTAAAATAACGACACGGAGTCAGTAAACTGCAGTCAAAGATAACTTTATTCGAACTACACAGCCTTGCTTTTAAGCCTCCCTCAACCTGCCCCCCCTGGGCGCAGATGCTCCATAAGACACGTACTCACAAACCCCCGTAGGCTATCTCCCTTAGCCAGAATGCTGGCTAATTGTGAGCCGGTTCAGATGTGCCAGGAAATGGGTCGCCACAGTACTTCTGGTGTATATTTAAATACTATATAGAAGCAATGAGGATTTCACTTCTACCACCCTTTGACACAGTCAGTTCCAGACAACTACCGTACTCTTGCTCAAAAAAAAAATTGCCTCATCTCTCTTGTAATCCTATTTTCTTAAATCTGTATCTTATATTTTTAAATTTCTCAGCAAATGTTTCTCATATTTAATCTTTTATGTTTTTCATAATGTTTTGAGCTGTAATTACAGCTGCTAAGCCTCTTTTACTCCGAAGAAAATTGTCTCACACATTTTCTACTGCTGGCTGTACTTTCATACATCTCCTCTACTCTCCAGTGCAATTGTGTTTTTCTGTAATATGATAACCAGATCTGTAAATAGTACTCAGGCTATGGTTTGACTTATGTAGTACACAGTACGTGCATAAACTCCTTGCTCTTATTCTTTAGATAACAAAGGAGAGCACCACATATGCCAACTTAATCACCAGATGGAATTCATTTGCTATCCTTTTAACTACCTGGTGGACATACATCCCTTCATTCTACCATATCACTCAATATCCTGCCATTTATTGTATGTTTCCTTGACTATGACAGCCTTAACAGATGGGTAACACTGAGTTGCAAAGATCATTTGATTACTGGTGGTCTGATTGTAGTGAGATGAGTGAGGCTGTAACTTCATTAAGAAGTTGTAATTTCTTCCTTGCCCACCCCTTCATAAGAACATAAGAAATAGGAGCAGGAGTAGGCCATCCGGCCCATCGAGCCTGCCCTGCCATTCAATAAGATCATGGCTGATCTGTCTGTAATCTCAGCTCCATCTACCTGTCTTTTCCCCTTAGCCCTTACTTCCCTTACTATGTAAAAACCTATCTAACTGTTTCTTAAATGTATTTAGTGAACAAGCCTCAACTGCTTCCCTGGGCAGAGAATTTCACAGATTCACCACTCTCTGGGAAAAAGTTTCTCCTCATCTCCGTCCTAAATCTTCTCCCCTGAATCTTGGGGCAATGTCCCCAAGAACCCCACTTCATCTTCACAGGTATTCTTGTTTCATAACTTTAGGAAATTGCAACATAAAAACCTATGTAATCGATAATACAGTGTCTATAAAAAGAATTCACCTCCCCCGAAAGTTTTCATGTTTTTTTTACAACATTGAATCACAGTGGGTTTAATATGGCTTTTTTGACATTGATCAATAGAAAAATCTCTTGCATATCAAAGTGGAAACAAATTTCTACAAATTGATCTAAAGTTATTAAAAACAAAATAATTGATTGCATAATTACTCACCCCCCCCCCCCTTTAGAATCAGTATTTAGTAGATGTACCTTTGGCAGCAATTACAGCCTTGAGTCTGTGTGGATAGGTCTCTATCAGCTTTGCACATCTGGACACTGCAATTTTTACCCATTCTTCTTTACAAAACTGCTCAAGCTTTGTCAAGGGTTGTGAGTGAACAGTCCTTTTCAAGTCCAGCCACAAATTCTTAATTGGATTGAGGTCTGGCCTCTGACACGGCTTCTCCAGACATTAACTTTGTTGTTTTTAAGCCATTCCTTTGAGGCTTTGGCTTCATGCTTGGGGTTATTGTCTTGCTGGAAAATAAGTCTTCTCCCAAGCTGCAGTTTTCTTACAGATTGTATCAAGTTTTCCTTCAACCTTGTATTTTGCTGCATTCATTTTACCCTCTACCTTCACCAGCCTTCCAGGACTCGCTGCAATGAAGCATCCCCTCAGCATGATACAGCCACCATCATGCTTCACGATGTTTTTGTGATGATGTGCAGTGTTTGGTTCACATCAAACAGAACGTTTAGTCTGATGGCCAAAAAACTGAACTTTGGTTTCAGACTATAAAACTACTTCCAGCTGTCTTCAGAGTCTCCCACATGCCTTTGGGCAAATTCTAACTGAGAGTTTTTTTCGACAGTGGGTTTCCCTTTGCCACTCTCCCAGAAAGCTACCCTGGCAACAATTGTATGCACAATCTCTCCCATGTCAGCCACTGAAGCTTGTTACTCCTCCAGAGTTGTCATAGGTCCCTTGGAGGCCTCCTGCACTAGTCCCCTCCTTGCATGGTCACTCAGTTTTTGAGGATGGCCTGCTGAAGGCAGATTTACAGCTGTGCCATATTATTTCTATTTCTTGATGATTGACTTAACTGTACTCCAAGGGATATTCAGTGAGTTGGAACTTTTCTGGTATCCTTCTCCTGACTTGTGTTTTTCAGTAACCTTGTCATACTTTGTCTTCATGGTGTAGTTTTTGCCAAGATGCTGCTTCCAGATACAGGTGTATTTTTACTGCAATTAATTAATTGACTACACACAGGCGATCTCCATTTAATGAATTATAGTTTATATTATAAATTATAATTCATATAATTATAATTCTAAAACCATTTGGCTGTGCAAGTGATGATTTGGTGTGTCATATTAAAGGGGGTGAATACTTTTTATAAGCATTGTATACGTACTGCATGTATCAGGCATTTTATATTTTTGCTGCATTTATTTCTTTTGTCACTATACAGTATGTTTCTGCTTTAATTCAGTGTTTGGATGCCAGCCGACCTTGGCTCTGTTACTGGATCTTGCACAGCTTGGAGCTTCTGAACGAGCCACTCGATGAAAGCACAGCTTCCCAGTGAGTATACGCTTAACTTGGAAAATGAGAACCTGTTATTGGAATACCATTGTAAGCTTTAAAAAATGTGATCATATATCAGGTGTTGTAGTTTGCTTGGTATCTCTTTACTGCCTCATGTTGCTTTAATTGGCTCTTCTATTCCAGCTAATCATCACATATTTTCTTTTTTAGCAGGAATTTCTGACTAATGGTGCTTGCTATCATGTTGTAGCAATTCAAAGCAGATAAGACGAGCTTCACTGATTTCTGGCTTTCTGATCAATCCCATTCACAGTATAGGGGCAATATTTTGCACTGATACTTTGAAATGATTCTGGGACGATCACCCAATTTTTGTTGTATAAGTTGATATCAATCATGGATACATTTGTTGGACTAGTTTCTGCTGCAGGGTCTGACTTCCATTTCCTTGTTATTTTCTTTCTCAGAAAGCCTTCTGAAAGTTGAGATTTAGACCTTATATTTGAATCTCAGCTTCTGAGTTTTGACTTGTAACACACAAACTCTTGAATACTGCAGGCCAAGTAATGACTGTTGTACTTCCACCTCCCTATATATGCCAAATACATCATAATTTATGAAGAATGTTGTACTTTCTTAGCTATTCATGCACAGGATTTCACCTCATTTGGAAGTAGAAATAAAGACATACAGTATAATTTAAGTAGAAAGCAATTCTACAGTGCTTTTTAATGTTGAATTTACAAATTTGTGGTTCAGATATCTTCAGTGTTAAAGAAGGATTTAATTCTTACAAAATAACCTTAATTTCATTCAGAGAAATGAAATACTGTTGCATAAAGTGGTAATCCCATACCACAATTAAAAGTAATAAATTATTCTGAATGCATTGCCACGATCATTTTACATGCAACAAGTGGAATGATAGGAAGTGTTTTTAATGACGTGATTTGTTCTCTTCTATTTTTAAATCATCCATTGAAGCTGGAGTATTGTTCTGGAGTATTCCCTTGAACTTGTACCAGCTTGCAATCTTATCATAGCTTTTCTGCATTCTAATTTCACCTACCAATATTGTCTTCCTATTCCTTAGCATTTATTGATGGTAAGTAATAAATTTATTCAGCTGGCATATTGTATATTTTATGATGGAAAGTTGTCATCCTTACTTAGCTATTCCTGTTCATGAATAGCTAATAAAGTACAACATTTTTCATAAATAATGATGTATTTGGCATACATAGGGAGGTGGAAGTACAGTAGTCTTTACTTGGCCTTCAGTCTTGATGAAGGGGTTCAACCCAAAATGTTGGCTATCTCCCTTCATAGATGCCTGACCCATTGAATTCCTCCAGCTTCTTGTGTTTTGCTGCAGATTTTCAACATATGGAGTCACTGTGTTTCACTTTCTTAATTTTTCTTCTGAATTGCCTGGATCTAATTTTCAGATGATATCTAGGACAGCCTTGGCAGCAGAAAATAGTTCTATTTTTTTCTCTGTTTCAGATAATTATTTTTGTTTCCTTGCAAACACTCCAATCTTTGTTATTTCCCCATAACCTTGTGGTATAGAAAATCTAGTTCATTTAATCTTATAACCTAACCCTTGTAAGCAGAAAATGAGGCAAATTTGCACTGCACACTTTCGTAGTCATTGCCACTATATCCTTTCCCAGGTGTGATAGCAAGTTCTACATGTGCTAGTTGGCTTTTGAAAAGCTGCAGAAAAAATGTACTCTTTGGATTCCATCTCTCTGCAAATAGGCATGTATACCTTTTGTGATTTATTTGTGGTAACCCTGAAACTTCATTCAAGTGGTTTAATCATTTAAAAGATATTTGAAGATCTTTTTTGGTCCAAAGTGAATGATGTAATTGGCTGCTTTAAAATTTGTGTCTTGGTTTTGGCCATTCCCTTAATCTAATTTTGTCTCTAATTTTGTGCTTCCATGTACAGTACTGGTGCCACCAGTTTTAGCCAGGGGCCAACTTTGGCATGTAGCTTTTGTCAGTTATTAATATAGTAAACTATAATTATCTTTAGTAACATGCTTATGGTGCTCAAGGCAATTATTTTCAATTTGAGTACATGTAGTATGTAAAGTATGAGTATGTTTATTTATTTAGAGATACAACATAGAACAGGCCCTTTGGCCCGAGACATGCTGCTGAGCATGCCATTTAGTTAACCTTGGCTTAATCACAGGACAATTTACAATGACATACTAACCAGTAGGTCTTTGGACTATGGGAGGAAACTCAGCAGTCATGTGGGGAATGTACAAACTTCTTACAGACAGTGTTGGAATTGAATTCCAAACTCTGACACCCCAAGCTGTAATATGTTGCACTATCTGCTACTCTTCCATGGCCATGTTGCTGAAAATGAGATAAAAATTAGATTATTAATCATTAATGAAATATTGTTGTTGTGCATGTGGGCCCCAATTTTTTTTCCCCACTGATTTGTACCTTATACTTTTGGGTGTTCTCTGATGTGATTGGAATATAATTCGTCTGAATTGACATGGGCTTAATGTTTTTCCACATCCTTCTGATGTGACTTCCAATTATATTTAAAGAAAATTACAAACTAAGTTTCCACTTTGGCTAGAAGACACCTATACAATGTGCTTATGTGTTTGAGATGATCGCTCATGTTGAATGGTCGCAAGTGGGCTCTGGGTAAAATATTAGAAATCATATGTTGCTATAGGACAATTTGAAGTCAAATAATGAAAAAAATTGATTTATTAAATTAGTTGCATTTTCCTTTCAAAATAGCATTTGTCAATTCTTGGCAAAATGTCAAAGTCCAAATGGTGGATTTGGTGGTGGACCAGGCCAAGAGCCACATCTTGCTCCAACATATGCTGCTGTGAATGCACTCTGTATAATAGGCACTGAAGAAGCATATGGAGTTATTAACAGGTAAGAAATTGTATTGAACAGACTATATCAATCACTGGATCATTGGGTTAAAATGTTTATTTTTATGGTATTCGAGCATTTTTTTAAAGTGCATTACACAAGTTAGTATAACAAGGAATAGAAGCAAGTATAATCGTTATGAGGATTACAAAGTATAAAAGCAGCCTAGTGGTGACCTACTCATCACTACTATAGAGAGCCTAAGGTAAACAACCCCTTAGCATGCCGTGATCATAATATGATAGAATTCAGCCTGCAATTTGAGAGGGAGAAGCTAAAATCAGATATATCAGTATTACACTGGAGTGAAGGGAACTACAGAGGAGTGAGAGAGCAACTGACCAAAGTTGATTTCTAGGGGCTGCTAGCAAGAATGATGGCAAAACAGCAATGACTGGAGTTTTTGGGAGCAATTTGGAAGGTCCAGCATAAATATATTCCTAAGAAGAGGAAGTATTTTAAAGGAAGGATGAGGCAACGGAGACTGACAAGTCAAAGACTGCTTAAAAACAAGAGAAGGCATATAATATAGGAAGCATTAATGGAAGCTCGAGGATTGTGAAGCTTTTAAAATTTAACATAAGGCAACTAAAAGTGCAATAAGAAGAGAAAAGTTATACATACTAAAAGCTTTTTCAGAAATTTCAAAAGTAAAATAGAGACGATAATGGATATTAGACCATTGGAAGATGAAACTGGAGAGAAGTAGTCATGAGGGACAAAGAAATGGCAAACAAACAATAATTATTTTGCATCAGTCTTCATTGTGGAAGAGAACAGCAGTATGCCAGAAATTTGAGAGTGTCAGGGGGCAGACGTGAGCGTAGTTGCTACTACTAAGCAGAAGATGCTTGGGATGCCAAAAGGTCTTAGGGATAAGTCACCTGGACCAGATGGACTACACTCCTGAGTTCTGAAAGAGGTAGCTGAAGAGCTTCTGGAGGCATTAGTAGTGATCTTTCAAGGATCACTTGATTCTGAAATGGTTCCAAAGGACTGGAAAATTGCAAATGTCACTCCACTCTTTCAGAAGGAAAGAAAGACATCAAAAGACAGGAGATTATAGGTCAGCCAGCTTGACTTCAGTGTTTGGGAAGATGTTGGAATCCATTGGTAAGGAGAAGGTTTCAGAATATTTAGAGACATATGATAAAATAGACCAAATTCAACATGGTTTCCTTAAGGGAAAATCTTGTCTTACAAATCTATTGGAATTATTTTAAGAAATAGCAGACAAGACAGACAAAGGCAAATCAGTGGGTGTTGTTTACTTGGATTTTCAGAAGTCTTTGACAAGTTACTTCACATGAGGGTACCAAACAAGATAAGAGCCCATAATATTACAGTAAAGTTATTATCATGGATAAAAGGTTGGTTGATTGGCAGGAGGCGACAAGAGGGAATAAAAGGGACTTTTTCTGGTTGCCTGCCACTGACTAGTGGTGTTTCGCTGGGATTTGTGTTGAGACCTCTTCTTTTCAATAATATGTCAATGATTCAGATGGCGGAAGTGACGGCTTTCTGGTCAAGTTTGCAGACAATACGAAGGTAAGTGGGGTGGCAGTTGGTGTTGAAGATGGACTTAGACAGCTTAGGAGATTGGGCAAAAAAAGTGGCAGATGGAATACAGCATAGGGGAATCTGTGGTCATGCACTTCAGTAAAAAGAAGAAAGACATAAATTATTTTCTAATTGGGGAGCAAGTTCAGAAATAATGTGCAAAGCCACTTGGGAGTCCTCGTAGAATTCTCTAGTTTTAACTTGAAGTTTGATTCAGTGGTAAGAAAAGCAAATGCAATGTTAGCAGTATTTCAATAGGACAAGAATGTAAAAGCAAAGCTATAATGCTGATGCTTTATGAGGCATTGGTCAGACCACAAATGGAGTATTGTTTGCAGTTTTGGGCCTCTTATAAGATCACAAGGTATAGGAGCAGAATTAGGCCTATTGGGTTTGTTCCACCATTCTATCATGGCTGATTTATTATCTCTCTCAACCTCATTCACTCACCTTCTCCTCATAACCTTTGACACTCTTGCTAATCGGGAAACTGTCAACCTCTGCTTTAAATATATCCAATGACTTGACCGCCACAGCCATCTGTGACAACAGATTCCACAGATCCACCACCCTTTGGCTAAAGAAATCTCTCCTCATTTTTGTTGTACTACGACATTCTTCTGTTTTGAGGCTGTGCCGTCTGGTCCTAGACTCCCCTACTATGGGAAACACCTCCAGATCCACGCTATCTAGGCCTTTCAATATGGAATGCATCTCAGGGTACTGAAAGAAATGGCAGAGGTTATAGTAGAGGCTTTGGTGATGATTTATCAAAATTCTGTGTACTCTGGGCAGGACTGGAAATGTCACGCCACTGTTCAAAAATGGATGTAGGCAAAAGGCAGGTGACTACAGGCTAGTTAGTTTAATATCTGTAGTTGGGAAAGTGCTTGAGTTGTTGCGTGAATTAAGACACTGGAGAAAAGTACTGGTAGATACAAAGCAGCTTCTTTATTTGACAAAACAAGGTACTGCAGGCATCATACAGAGACACTTTTGGTTGAAAGGTCTGGCTGGTCCAATGTTAGGCTCGATATTTTATGTGCCAAACATCAAAGGATAGCTCCATGTTTACAATGTATGGACAACGCTTTTTTGGGATAACATACAACCATCATGCCTGATTCGCATCCACACCACAAGCATCCAAGTGAATTTTAATCAACATTGCCTGGTCTAGGATTCACAGCTTTTAGGAACCCATTGTTCAGAGCTGCACTCCAAATTAAATGCACAATACATTTTCAGATGTGAAGACTGTTAGTCAAAGTCAGTTGCTAAATGTATATGTCCTAAACCCAAAAACCACTCTTAACAGCTTGAAATTATCATTAAAGAAGAAATAGCGAGGTATCTGGAAAGAAATGGATCCATCGGACAGACGCAGCATGGATTCAGCAAAGGCAGGTCCTGTTTGACAAACTTACTGGAGTTATTTAAGGATGTAATGAGCACAGTCATTAGAGGGGAACAGACGGACATTATTTATTTGGATTTCCAGAAAGCGTTTGATAAGGTGCCACATAATAGACTTATCCAAAAGATAAGATGCCCAGAGTTAGAGTTGATGTATTAGGATGGATAGAGGATTAGTTAACCAGTAGAAAGCAGAGAGTTGAGTTACATGCATGTTTCTCTGGTTAGCAATCAGTGATGAGCAATTACTGTTCACAATATACATTAACGATCTGGAAGAGGGGACCGTGTGTAGTATATCTTAAGTTTGCTGATGATATTAAATTGAGTGGAAAAACAAATTGTGCAGAGGATACGGAGAGTTTGCAGAGAGACGTAGATAGGTTAAGTGAGTGGGCAAGTGTCTGGCAGAAGGAGTACAATGTTGGTAAATGTGAGGTCATTCACTTTGGAAAGAAAAATGGAAGATCAGATTACTTAAATGGTAAAAAATTGCAGCATGCTGCTATGTGGAGGGATTTGGGAGTACTCGTGCATGAATCGCAAAAGGTTGGTTTGCAAGTGCAGCAGGCTATCAAGAAGGCAAATGGAATGTTGGTCTTCATTGCTAGAGGTGTTGAATTTAAGAGCAGGGAGATTGTACTGCAACTGTGACACCATATCTGGAGCACTGCATGCATTTCTGGTCTCTTTAGTTGAAGAAGGATATATTGGCTTTGCAGGCAGTGCAGAGCTGGTTCACCAGGTTGATTCCAGAGATGAGGGTGTTAGACTATCATGAGAGATTGAGTCTTCTGGGATTATACTTGCTGGAATTCAAAAGGATGAGCGATCTTATGGAAACATATAAAATTTGAAAGGGATAGATAAGATACCAGCAGGGAAGTTACTTCCACTGGAGGGTGAGACTAGAGCTAGGGGACATAGCCTCAAGATTCGGGGGGAGTATATTTAGGTTGGAGACGAGGCAGAACTACTTTCCCAAAGAGTGGTGAATCTGTGGAGGCTACTTCAGTAAATATATTTAAGACAAGGTCCTGCTCCTATTTTTTATGTTCTTAATGGGTTTCAAGGAGATTCCTTTCCCCCCACCCATTCTTCCAGTGAGTACAGGTCCAGTGCTGCCATCAATCAGTCCTCACACATTAACCCTTCCATTCCCGGGATAATTTTTGTGAACCTCCTTTGGGCCCTCTCTAATGCTGGCAAATCCTTTCTTAGATTAGGAGCACAATACTGCTCACCATACTAAGAAAACATCTAAGAAAGGATGCCTTATAGTCTTAATGGTTTTATAATCCCAAGCAGTAATCAGCATTTGTGGTGCTTTGGATGATCTAAGCAACATTCATGCATAAGGCTGAGCAATTTGAATGCTTAGGTTAGCAGTAAGCTGTTGATTGATCACTCGTTAGATCAATAGCTACAAGGTATTGTTGATATGGCTACACAAAAATGCAGAATAAACTGGGGGTTAGGGAGGGTATATTTTTGCAGGAAAGGACAAATCTCAATTCTAAATGTATTTTATCCTTCAAAGGTAACACTTCTTAACACTTTTAATGCAGTAGCCATAACTAAGTTTCACATCGCTAATTTTGTAACTTGATCACTCAACTGACTAAGCTGATACTGCATGTGACCAAAGACATTGTAATCATTTTTAAATACATTACTTGTGAAATTATTGACTGTGATATTTAGGATTATTAATGGAATTGTCTTCACAGTTTGCAATGTTTCGATTTGATTTCAAGTAAAATACTAGGATTTGAATGTGCTCTTTTTTGAGGGATGAATTGTTTTGCAGATAAGTACTTGTTTCTGCTAGACTAGCATGTGACTTGACACAGAAGCTGCTAGTAAAGGGTGAACAATAAATCCTATTGTTCTGTCATTAAACGTTACTCCATTTTGTTCAACCATTATTCTGATGAACTTTGTATTCTGGAGAGTGATCTAGGAATTGGGTGCTTTTTTAAAATGACCAGTAACCTTGAAAAATATATTAAATTTCATGAGAATACGAAAACCTCACTTTAAGCTTTAAGTTGATTCAAGAGGGGAATGATGCTAAAAGTCTTGGGACTAGTGAAGTTTGATAAGAATAGAGAGATGAGACCAAAGATATTTCAGCACAATTCTAGGAAGTAAGAATGTTTTGGAAAGCTTTGCCTCAAAGCTATGTGCTTGAAATGTGAAATTTATAACCTGCTCTGATGTCAGTGATGTAAAGCTTTTTGGAGGTTGCCTATTTGTGAAGCCAGCACAGTAGAGTTGTGGTTAATGCAGTGCTTTACAGCACCAGCGAACGCAGGTCAGGGTTCAATTCTAGCCGCTGCCTGTAAGGGTCTGTATGTTCTCCACATGAATTTCAGAATTGGACTGTGCCCAATTAGTGAGCAGGAGCTTGACAAGTTTACACTTAAGTTCGTGGCTGAAGATTAAAAAGGCAGTTTCTCAGAGTTGGACAGCACCCAATCAGTGAATGGGATTCATTAGAAAGGGCAAATAAGGTAGATAAATAAAATAAAAATAAGGCAGGGGCAAGGCCATTGTGTGAGTATGCCAGGCTTTGGCTCATCAGGCTGGGGTGAGGTAAGTATCTGATAAGTTCCTTCTTTATTCTTCATTCCTTGTCTGTTAGGGCAAAGTTAGTGCAGAGAGAATGGCTCTAGGGGCTGTGTTTTGTTCTGTGTGAGGTGTGGGAGTTCTGGGAGACCTCCAGCCTCCCAAGTAACTGCGTCTATGCCAGGTACAGCTCAGTGACCTTCAACTCATACGGGAGGAGAAGGAGATGATGGATACAAGCTGCAAGAGGTAGTCACCCTAGTTTGCAAGAGGCAGGGAACAGGATGACTGTCAGGAGAAGGAAGAGAAATGAGCAACCAATGCAGAGTACCTCTCTAGCCATTCCCCTCAATAATAAGTATACCACTTTAGATATTGTTTGGTGGGGGTGGGGGGAGGGAGAGAGACCGCAGCAATGTCTGGTGCTGTGGCTCAGAAGAGAGCAGAGGTGAAGAGGATTGTAGTGACGATAAGAGATTCCATAGGCAGAGGAATAGAGATGAGATTCTGTGGGTGCAGTAGAGACACCCAGATGGTGTGTTGCTTCTCAGGTGCCAGGGTCAGAGCTGTCTCAGTTCAGATACACAGCATTCTAAAGTGGAGGGGTGAGCAGTCTTGGTATATTTTGACACAAATGACCTGGTAGGAAAGGTGAGGAGATCCTGAAGAGAATTTTTAGGGAGCCAAGTAGAAAGCTGAAAAGCAGGACCTATAGGGTAAGACCATAAGTCAGAGGAGTAGAACTAGGCTGTTCAGCCCATCAAGTCTACTCCACCATGCCTTCATGGCTGATCCCAGATCCCACTCAATTCCATACACCTACCTTCACGCCATACCCTTTGATTCCCTGACCAATCAGGAAATGATCAACTTCTGCCTTAAATATACCCACAGGCTTGGCCTCCACCGCAGCTTGTGGCAGAACATTCCTCAGATTCACTACTCTCTGGCTAGAAAACAACATAAGAAATAGGAGTGTGAGTAGGCCATATGGCCCGTTGAGCCTGCTCCGCCATTCAATAAGATTATGGCTGATCCGGCCATCGATTCATCTCCACCTAACTGCCTTTTCCCTATAGCCCTTAATTCCCTAATTATGCAAAAATCTATCCAACCTTGTTTCAGGTATATTTACTGAGGTAGCTTCATCGGACAGAGAATTACACAGTTTCACCACTCTGGGAAAAGCAGTTCCTCCTCATCTCCATTCTAAATCTACTCCCCCCAAGTCTGGAGGCTATGTCCCCTAGTGCTAGTCTCTGTTCCTCCTTGCTCTTTTCTAAATGGTTGCCCCTCAATTTTGAGGCTATGCCTTCTAGTTCTGGATACCTCCACAAGAGGAAACATCTTCTGCACATCCACTGTATCTAGTCACTTCAACATTCAGTAGGTTTCAATGAGATCCCCCCCCCACCACCCGCATTCTTCTAAATTACAGTGAGCACAGGCCCAAAGCCACTAAACACTCCTCGTATGTTAACTCCATTCCTTCCTGGAATCGTCCTTGTGAACCTCCTCTGGACTCTCTCCAATGACAACACATCCTTTCTGACATATGGTGCCCTTCTGGGAGTCTTACACGAGGACTCCAAAGTCCCTCTGCACCTCTGATGTTTGAACCTTCTCCCTGTTTAGATACTCCGCACTATTGTTCCTTTTGCCAGAATGCATTATCGTACATTTCCCAACACTTTATTCCATCAGCCACTTTTTTGTCATTCCTTCCAATTTATCAAAGTCTTGCTGCAATTGCATTGCTTTGTCAGAAAACCATCAATTCCAGTAATCTCTGGATTACTTGCCCATGCCATGCGCCATTGGGGGTAAGAATAGGATGATTTGGCAGATGCTGCAGGGGACAGAGCATCAGATTTCTGGATCATTGGGATCTCTTCTAGGGAAGGTATAATCTGTACAAAAGGAATGGGTTGCATCTGACCCCAAGTGGGAACTAATATCCTAGCAGGCAAATTTGCTGGAGCCATTCGGGAAGGTTTAAAGTAATTTGGCAGGGGAGTGGGAAACGGAGGGATAGGGCTGAAGACAAAGTAGTTAGCTTACAGACAGAGGCAGCGTGTAGTGAGGCTGCTAGCAAGGAGAGACTGATACTTACTGCCTGTGACACCGCTGGTGTTTAGGGTATAGATGAAGGTCCTCCATCTCTGGTGGTGTTCAGGGCTTCCTTCACCATGCCAGTAGCTTCCTCTCAGTTTTCTCTATTGTCATTCATCCAAGTCCCAGGTGGAGTCTCAGGAGTACCATTGCACTCAGATATAGAAGAATTCTTCATGCTGTTTCCATAACAATTTTGTTTTACTAGTCAGGTATGTTTGCCCTGAACTACACTTAGTCTGGTCTCTACCCTTTGACCTATTAGGCATGGGTCATCCTACCAAAAGCCAAAGCATAAGACTCTGACTCCAGCCAACATAGCTCTCCAGGTCACTAAGGCACACAAACCTCCAAAACATGACAAGGTCTCTCTTGGAGGCAGGAGAGACTGTTGATAGGGCAAAAATGCAGTGAATGGGATGAGCTGCGATGTAAAAGGGGGACAAAGTTGAAAAGGGTAATGAAACAGCATTATGAAGGACCCCATGCACCCCTCATACAATCTCTTCTCCCTCCTGCCATCTGGGAAAAGGCTCGGAAGCATTCCGGCTCTCACGACCAGACTATGTAACAGTTTCTTTCCCCTAAGCTTTCAGACTCCTCAATACCCGAAGCCTGGACTGACACCTTGCCCTACTGTCCTGTTTATTACTTATTGTAATGCCTGCACTGTTTTTTGTGCACTTTATGTAGTCCAGTGTAGTTCTGTAGTCTAGTGTAGCTTCTTCTGTTTTTTATTATGCAGTTCAGTCTAGTTTTTTTCGTACTGTGTCATGTAACACCATGGTCCTGAAAAACATTGTCTCATTTTAACTATGCACTGTACCAGCAGTTATGGTCAAAATGACGATAAAAGTTGACTTGACTTGACTTGAATTTGATGAATACGGGACTGAAGGTATTAAGACCATAAGATATAGAAGCAGAAGTGGGCCGTTCAGCCCATCAAATCTGCTCTGCCATTCAATCATGGGCTGATCCAATTCTTCCAGTCATCCCCAGTCCCTTGCCTTCTCCCCATACCTTTTGATGTCCTGGCTAATCATGAACCTACCTATCTCGTCCTTAAACACAACCAATGACTTGGTCTCCACAGCTGCTTTTGGCAACAAATTCCACAGATTTACCACCCTTTGACTAAAGTAATTTCTCCGCATCTCTGTTCTAAATGGATGTCCTTCAATCCTGAAGTTGTGCCTCTTGAACTAGAATCCCCTACCATGGGAAATAACTTTGCCATATCTAATCTGTTCATGCCTTTTAACATTTGGAATGTTTCTGAGATTTCCTCTCATTCTCCTGAACTCCAGAGAATACAGCCCAAGAGCTGCCAGACGTTCCTCATATGGTAACCCTTTCACTCCTGGAATCATTCTTGTGAATCTTCGCTGAACCCTCTCCAATGTCAGTATATCCTTTCTAAAATAAGGAGCCTGAAACTGCACACAATACTCCAAGTGTGGTCTCACGATTGCCTTGTAGAGCCTCAACATCATATCCCTGCTCTTATATTCTCTACCTCAAAAAATGAATACCAACATTGTATTCACCTTCTTCACCACCAAATCAACCTGGAGGTTAACCTTTAGGGTATCCTGCACAAGGTCTCCCATTTATTGCATCTCTTTTCATTATCCTGCTTATAATTTCCTCAAAAAATTGCAGTAGATTAGTCAGGCAGGATTTTCTTTTAGGAAGCTACGTGGACTTTGGCCTATCTTGACATGTGCCTCCAGATACACCATAATGTCGTCCCTAATAATTGATTCCAACCATTGATGTCAGGCTAACAGGTCTATAGTTTCCTTGCTGCTGCCTCCCACCCTTCTTAAATAGCAGAGTAACATATGCAATTTTCCGGTCATCCGGTACAATGCAAAATCTTATTGATTCTTGAAAGATCATTGTTAACGCCTCTGCAATCTCTCCAACTACTTCCTTCAAAACCCGAGGGTGCATTCCATCCAGGAGATCCAGGAGATTTATCCACCCTCAGACCATTAAGCTTCTGGAGCACCTTCTCAGTCATAATTTTCAATGTGCATACTTCACTTCTCTGACGGTCTTGAATGTCTGGTATACAACAAATGTCTTCCACTGTGAAGACTGATGCAAAATACATCTTCAGTTCCTCTGCCAACTCTGTCTCTCCAGCGTCATTTTCTATCGGTCCTATATCTACCCATGAGTATCTTCTTTGATATTAGTCACTAGCTTCCTTTCATAATTTATCTTTTCCTTCCTAATGACCTTCTTAAGTTTCCTTCTGCAAATTTTTAAAAGCTTCCCAATCCTCTATCTTCCCACGAGCTCTGGCTTCCTTGTATGACCTCTCTTTTGCTTTTACTTTGGTTCTGACTTCACTTGCCAGCCATGGTAGTGTCCTTCCATTTGAAAATTTCTTCTTATTTGGAATATACTGTCTTGCAATTCTCTAATTTTTCACAGAAACACCAGCCATTGCTGCTCTGCTGTCCTTCCTATTAGTGTCTCTTTCCAGTCAACCTTGACCATTTCCCCTTTCATGCCTTTGTAATTTCCTTTATTCCACTGAAATACCAACACACTGGAATTTAGTTTCTCCTCAAATTTCAAAGTGAACCCGATTATATTGTGATCACTATTCCCTAAGGGTTACTTAACCTTAAGCTCTCTTGACACCTCCGGATCATTGCACATCATCCAATTCAGCACAGCCGATCCCCTAGTGGGCTCAGCAACAAGTTGTTCTGAAAAGCCATCCCTTGGACATTCTACAAATTCACTCTCTTGAGGTTCAGTACTGACCTGGTTTTCCCAATCCACTTTCATGTTAAAATCCCCAACGATTCTCATGACATTGCCCTTCTGACACACCTTTTCTATCTCCTGGTGTAATTTGTAATCCACATCCTGGCTGCTGTTTGGAGGCCTGTATACAACTGCCATTAAGAAACTGTAATTTCTTAACTCAACCCATAGAGGCTCTACACCTTCTGATCCTATGTCATCCCTTTCTAATAATTTAATATTATTTCTTAAACACAGGACTACACCACTCCCTCTGCCTACTAACCTACCTTTCCGATACACCACATATCCTTGGATGTTCAGTTCCCAGTGGCAGTCGTCCTTTAGCCAAGTTTCAGAAATGGCCACAAAGTCATACTTGCTGATCTGTAGCTGAATTTCAAGTTCTCCATTTTATTTCTTATGCTGCGTGCATTCAAATATCACATTTTCAGTCCAGTATTTGTTGCTTTCTGTTTTAACTGCATCTTGCCTGTATTGCTCTGTAACTCATCCCACTGACTGATTATGCCTCATCTCCTGTCTGCTACATTTGTAGCAAATGTTACTCTGCTATTTAAGAAGGGTGGGAGGCAGCAGAAAGGAAACTATAGACCTGTTAGCCTGACATCAATGTTTGGAATCAATTATTAGGGATGAGATTATGGTGTATCTGGAGGCACATGACAAGATAGGCCAAAGACCGCGTAGCTTCCTGAAAGAAAATCCTGCCTGACTAACTATAATCTCTGTTGCATGCTGACTTTGATTTATATCTGTTTTTTCCTTCCTCAGCCCTATCACTCCAGTTCCCATCCCCTTGCCAAATTAGTTTAAACCCTCCTGAACAGCTCTATTAAACCTTCTTGCTAGGATATTGGACCCCTTTGGGTTCAAGTGTAATCCGTCTTTTTTGTATAGGTTGTACCTCCCCCAGAAGAGGCCTCAATGATCCAGGAATCTGAATTCCTGCCCCCTACACCAGTTATATTTGAATGCATGCCTGCTTTTCTGAACAAGGCAGATGAACTTTTAGCACGGTTACAGATTGGCATTTATGATGTTGCAGACAACACTGAATTGTGACTGAAAGAAGATTACAGCTGGGAGCTGAACGCCCAAGGATACATATTATACTGAAAGGACAGGCAGGGAGGCCGAGGTGGTGGGGTGTATCTGTTGATTTTAGAAAAACAAATTTTTGGAAAGGGTGCATAGGATTGGAAGGTGTAGAATCATTGTGGGTAGAGCTGAGAAACTGGATGGGTAAAAAGACTCTGATGGGTGTTATATACAGATCTCCAAGCGGTAGTAAAGATGTGGCCTTCAGACTGCAATGGGAGATAGAAAATGCTTGTCAGAAGGGCAGTGTTTCAATAGTCATGGGGGATTTCAATCACATAAATTGGGAAAATCAGGTTGGTGCAGGATCCAAAGAGGGGAAATTTGTGGAATGCCTACGTGATGGCTTTGTGGAGCAGTTCATAGTAGAACCCACAAGAGGATCAGCTATTCTGGATTGGCTCAAGAGCTTAAGATAAAGAAACCCTCCAGGTTCCTTAGGGTTATGATAGAATTCACCCTGCAATTTGAGAAGGAGATGCTAAAGCCAGATGTATCAGGATTATAGTGGAGTAAAGGAAATTACAAAGGCATGAGAGAGGAGCTGTCCAAAATTGTTTGGAAGGAACACTGGCAGGGATGATGGCAAAAAGCAATGGCTGGCATTTCTAGGAGCAGTTTGGAAGGTGTAGGATAGAAATATCCAAAAGAAGTAGTATTCTAAAGGCAGGATGATGCAACCAGGGCTGACGAGAAGTCAAAGCCAAAGAGAATAGAACAATGGGAAGTTAGAGCACTGGAAATCTTTTAAAAACCAACAGAAGGCAACTAAAAAAAGTCATAAAGAAGGAAACAATGGAACATGCAGGTAGGCATAATGTTAAAGAGGATACAAAAGTTTCTTCAGATATATAAAATGTTAAAAAAAGAGGCGAGAGTAGATATTGAACCGCTGGAAAATGACGCAGGAGAGGTAGTAATGGGGGACAAGAAAATGGTGGACAAACTGAATAAGTATTTTGCACCAGGCTTCACTGTGGAAGGCACTAGCAGTACGGCAGAAGCTTGAGATTGTCAGAGGGCTGAAATGTGTTAAGTTGCCATTACTAAGGAGAAGGTGCTTAGGGAAACTAGAAGGTTTGAAGGTAGATAAGTCACCTGGACCAGATGATGTACACCCCAAAGTTCTGAAAGAGGTGGAGGAAGAGATTGTAGAGGCATTAGTAATGATCTTTTAAGAATCACTGGATCTGGTGTGTTCCAGAGGACTGGAAATTTGCAGATGTCACCCTACTTTTCAAGAAGGGAGAGAGACAGAAGAAAGGAAATTATAGGTCAGTTAGTGGTTGGGAAGACCTTAGAGTCAATTGTTAAGAATGTGGTTTTGAGATAATGTGGAGCTACATGATAAAATGGGCCATAGCATGGTGTTCTTAAGGGAACATCTTGCCTGATAAATCTGTTGGAATTCTTTGGATAAAATAACAAGAGCCCGTCGTGTTATAGCAAGGGTACTAGTATGAATAAAACAGTGGCTGATTGGCAGGAGGCAAAGAGTGGGAATAAAGGGAGCCTCTTCTGGTTGGCTGCTGGTGACTAGTGATGTTCCACAGGGGTCTGTGAGTGGACAGCTTATTTTTTTTACTTTTTATGTCAATGATTTGGATGACAGAATTGGTGGCTTTATGGTCAAGTTTACGGACAATATAAAGATAGAGGGAAGGGCAGGTAGTTTTGAGGAAGCAGAGAGGCTACAGAAGGACTTAGATTAGGAGCGTGGGCAAAGAAGTGGCAGATGGAATAGTGTACGCAAGTGTATAGTCATGCACCGGTGAAAGAAACGCAAGTGTAGACTGTTTTCTAAATAGAGAGTAAATTCAAAAACCTGAGGTGCAGAAGTACTTGAGCATCCTCGTGTATGATTCCCTGAAGGTTCATTTGTAGGTAAAGAAGGTAAATGCGATGTTAGCATTAATTTTGAGAGAGCTAGAATATGAAAGCAAAGATGTAATGTTGAGACTTTATAATGCACTAGTAAGGGACAGTGACAAATGCTAGTTATACCTAACCAGACTGCCTGATTTAAAATACAGTTAAAAGAAAGAAGGGTAAAAGAAGGGTAGTTGTTTAAATAATACAAACGTGCTCAAAGCAATATACTAAATTCAGAATCGTTGCCCACATCTATATTATTCACTGATGCAGTTCCTCAAGTCAGCTAGGTTTTACAATTTGAAGATTATGCAATTTTGTGTTTAAATATCTTTGGCCTTATCCTGCCCATTCTTGACAAACTTCACAAGTCTGACTTCTCCACCAGGCCACTTCACACTAACATTCCTTAAAACAGTTATATGGTACTCAGTTCTAATTTCTCTTTTGTTATAATGTATGATTTGAAGACTGAAAAATTTCCTGTGGATTATGTTTGACTGTTTTCCTTCAGGATGATAAATATATTTTGTTTTTCTTGTTCTTATTGCCCTTTCCATCTAAATTTATTATCCTTATGACTCCACCATCTTGTGTTTTATTGTCCCATTATTGGAAGAATTTTCTGATGCCTGCTGCTCACTTGCACTGGTCTGTACAACTTTGCAAACTTTGAAAATTGCTTTTACAGGTTCATTTATTTTGTTCCTCCTAACCTTTCCCTTCCAGGCTGTTCCTTTATACCTATTTGTGAAGACACCTTAGAGTTATTTTGCTGCATTAGTGATTCTTGTTTGTGCAAGTTGCTATCATGCCAGAAATTTGTGATTACCATCTTATTTCCATACTAACATTTTATCTATTTTGAACACTTGTTCAACTTTTTTTTAGGGTGGTATTTATGAAATAGTTGTATTGATCTAGTAATGAGTTGAATAGGAAAGAATAAGCCATGAGAAGAAAATAAAGAGCTTTAATCTTATTATTAATGCCTTCCACTAAACCTCTTTATCATTGCTTTTATTTAGATATGTCCAACATGCAAATGAATTAGGAACAGGCTCAGTTTACTTGATACCTCAAGCCCACCCTTCCACTTCATAAAACAATGGCTGATCTTAATTTAACCTAATTTCATATTCCTGGCATCTGTTAACTCTCTTGCTGATCAGATATCTATCTACCTCTGTGTTTAAAATATTCTAAGTTCCTGCTTCCAGTGCCCTTTGAGAAGCAACTTTCTAAAGCATTTTCACTTGTTGGTATTGTTGCTCTTGCAAAATTTGCAGTTAGGTATTGAAAGTATACTGCCAGATCTTAAGAGGTGAGTACTGCTTTTGACACTGTACCAGGAAAAATATCACAAGCAGCTGCCACATACTTATATTTGATTTTATAAAACTGCCATCCCACAGAGAGGACTAGTGCTTTACAAAACTTCATGGAACAATGTGCCTCTTGTTAAGCTTTCTGAATTGCAATTGTGTCTCTCCAGTAAAAGACATAACTGTTAATAATAAAGCAAGGTCAAATAAAGCCTTGAAATGAAAATGCATCTATCAATGCACTTGGCATATAAATCTCTATTTAAACTTGTCTGTAAATTTTAGGCAAGCAGATATAATAAAACTCCACTATCTGACTATCTGTCAATGGTTCGATCTCTGGCTCACCAGGTAACGTTTGATATACTTTCCTCTAACAACAGGCCCTGGTGTTTGCCCCCTTACTCTCCACACTTCCTGTCCGTTCTCTAGGTTCATTCGGAAAGCTATTATAATTTTGTATAATATCTTTAAATACATTTTGAATAGAAAAGAATAGTGTTATTACTAGAAATAAAATGGTATAGTTCAGGAACTCTGCTAATCCAGCATTACCAAACAATTGTGGGCCAAATATCAGAGTTTTATTCTTTTGAATATATTGTCTGCTACTCCATGTTCTCAAATCTGCAGACAGGCAAAACCAACTTTGTTGTGTGAATTGGCAAAATCATTCACTCTGTTATTTGTTGTCATTTTCAGTCATAATAATAGACGAAGTAACACCCATAAATCCTGAGTGAACCTGTGAGATTACAGTGCAACACATATATTTTCTCCAACATCAGCAGTGATCATTGCTGCTAATTCCTTTAAATTACTTTTATTGCTAGACACCTCGACATGTCTAGGTACATCAATGATTTGAACTAAAAGCAGCACAGAAAAGAAAAATGGGGGAAAAGTAATTTTTGGTACACAGGGCATGCTTTTCATGAGGAATGAGGGCAGTTCCACTTGGATACAAAAGTTCTGAGCATCCCAATGATGTTTCCTAAGACTTTGTGGAATTTGCTTCATGCAGGATGTGTCATGGAACACTAACCCTTTGCAGTTCACCAACACTTCTGTGAAGGAATTGGTGTAATGAGCTTGTGCCAGGTTAGACCAGATGCAGGTTCAGTGACTCCATTCATTTTAATGGAGGAAAATAGCTATGGAAGGCAAGGTTTGTGTCTTGCTCAAGCATTCAGTTTTTGACAATTATATTTCTGCAGCACTTTGGATAAAGCTTGTTCTGGTTTACTTACATAATACTAATGAAGTCAGGAAAGCCCTCTGCTGCAAAAACCTCATTGATAAAGTTAGCACTGCTTTGTGGAAGTTGTACTGAGTAGATACACTGATGGTCAGTGCAGACTTGGTGGGTAAATAAATGAACATGAATAGTTCAATGTTGCCACGATTGTTTGAGCCATTGTCAAACTGTTAACGCCAATAATTCTGAATGGTATAATCAGGCATGGATAATCTGAAGTTTAAAATGTGTTTTCTTTTACTGGAAGCACAAGTAATTTTTTCAGTCCAACCTACATCAGCTTTATTTCAAGCAGAGTCCGATGTAGATTTTTCATTATGTTTGACCTACCCTTTGTTACTTGGCACATGCCAGTTTGTATTCTGTATGCCCTCCATATTAAATCAATGATATTTTAAAGATAGAACATTCCTACCAATACTTTTTTGCACAGTGAAAAATACTAACAAATACAAATCTTTTGAACTCTGTAAATTATTGTATGCCATAGATTTGAAGGAATAAAAGTTTGTGTTGAGCTCTAAACCTTGGTTCTCTGTGAAATCAAGTCACTTGCCTTTTCTCTTGGTTCTCCACTGCTGCTGCCAGCATTTTCTCACTATCAAGTATCAACAAATGGCTGGAGAGAGACAGCGAAGGAAAATGTTCCAGTTCATACATTTGGTGTAGGGATTCAAGTGTAATAGGATTCAAAATTATTGTAATGTAACATTCTGTTTCTCAGTGTGGTATTTTATTACTTGAATATTTGAGTACAACTAAATCAAGCAAACAGATTTCCAGTCTACTGTCCTTTGCAAGAGAAATGAATTAATTCCTTTTAATTAAATGGTAACTTTACTTGCATCTGACTTCAAGTACTACCCCATTTCTGAATACAAATGCCATGCTTACTCTGTTGTAAATAAAGCAATTATTGAACATTTGTAGTGATGCATTCAAACATTCTTTTTATCAAAGCAATGTACTTCAGAAGAAGAAAAAGGCTTCAAATGAAAACTTCAAACCAAAAAAAAACAAACAAGATAACTCAGAATTTAAGTAAAAGAAAATAACTTGAATCACGTATTTAATTTCTCCAAGACTAGGTCTCAGTGATGTCTTCTTCTAATTTTAGGGAAAAGTTACTAGAATTTCTATACTCTGTGAAACAACCAAATGGATCCTTTACTATGCATGTCAGTGGAGAAGTTGATGTCAGGTATGTTTGGGTTTTGAATTGTTACTTGCTGGAAAGTTTGTAGAGATTTAGAAACAACGGTAACTAAGTCACTATGTTTTCACTCTGTAGGAATGTATTTTTAATTTTTTAAGTAAAATCAGCATTGTTTTTTCCCCTTTTCATTTACTGTTTCTTTTTATTCTGCTTCTGTTTATGCTTTTCATGATCTGAAAAATTTCTGAGCAAGACCTGAAAATCCCTGATTCTACCTGAGACTGTATTTCTCTCAACTTGGATTAATATCATGGTGTGGCTTTTCTTTATTTTGTTGTGTAATGCTGATTTTTTATGGAGCTTATGTTGATTATGTTTATAGTGTACAGCTCTACTGCTGCAAAAAGCTAATTTTCATGGCATTTATACCCTGGGTATGTTTGTCCATTGCTGTAATCTTGAACTTGAATTTGAACTATTGAACATAATTGTAAATTTGTATTTTATTTGTTTGGGTAATTTCAGTCACTGATTAGTAAGTCCCACCATTATTAATTTCAGTTGAAATGTAGATAAGTGAGAAGTTTAAAGAACACACACATAAACTCCGTGGCCACCTTATTAGGTACAGGAATGGAACCAGCTGTGGTTTTCTGCTGCTGAAGCCCATCCACTTCAAGATTCGGGAAGCCAGAGGACTGGGAAACTTTTAAAGAGCAACAGAAGATAACTAAAAAGGCAATACGGGGAGAAAAGATGAGGTATGAAGGTAAGCTAGCCAAGAATATAAAGGAGGATAGTAAAAGCTTCTTTAGGTATATGAAGAGGAAAAAATTAGTTAAGACCAAAGTTGGGCCCTAGAAGACAGAAATGGGTGAATTAATTATGGGGAACAAGGAAATGGCAGATGAGTTGAACAGGTACTTTGGATCTGTTTTCACTAGGGAAGACACAGACAATCTTCCAGATGTAACAGTGACCAGGCAACTAGGGTAACGGAGGAACTGAAGGAAATTCACATTTGGCAGAAAATGGTGTTGGGTTGACCGATGGGACTGAAAGCTGATAAATCCCCAGGGCCTGATGGTTTGCATCCCAAGGTACTTGAGGAGGTGGCTCTAGAAATCATGGACAATTGGTAATTATTTTCCAGTGTTCTACAGATTCAGGTTCAGTTCCTGAGGATTGGAGGATTGTTAATGTTATCCCACTTTTTAAGATGGGGGGGGAGAGAGAAAACAGGGAATTATAGACCAGTTAGCCTGACATCAGTGGTGGGGAAGATGCTGGAGTCAATTATAAAAGATGAAATAGTGGCATATTTGGATAGCAGTAACAGGATTGATCCGAGTCAGCATGGATTTACAAAGGGGAAATCATGCTTGACTAATCTTCTGGGATTTTTTGAGGATGTAACTATGAAAATGGACAAGGGAGAGCCAGTGGATGTAGTGTACGTGGACTTTCAGAAAACCTTTGATAAGGTCCCACATAGGAGATTAGTGGGCAAAATTAGAGCACATGGTATTGGGGTTAGGGTACTAACATGGATAGAAAATTGGTTGGAAGACAGGAAACAAAATAGGGATTAACGGGTCCCTTTCAGAATGGCAGGCAGTGACTAGTGGGGTACCACAAGGCTCGGTGCTGGGATCACAGCTATTTTCAATATACATTAATAATTTACATCAAGCGATTAAAAGTAATATTAGCAAATTTGCAGATGACACAAAGCTGGGTGGCAGGGTGAAATATGAGGAGGACGTTAGGAGAATGCAGGGTGACTTGGACAGGTTGGGTGAGTGGGCAGATGCAGTTTAATGTGGATAAATGTTATCCACTTTGGTGGCAAGAGCAGGTTGGCAGATTACTATCTGAATGGTGTCAGGTTAGGAAAAGGGGAAGTACAACGAGATCTAGTTGTTCTTGTACATCAGTCACTGAAAGTAAGCATGCAGTTACAGCAGGCAGTGAAGAAAGCTAATGGCATGTTGGCCTTCATAACGAGGGGAGTTGAGTATAGGAGCAAAGAGGTCCTTCTGCAGTTGTACAGGGTCCTGGTGAGACCACACTTGGAGTTATTGTGTTCAGTTTTGGTCTCCAAATTTGAGGAAGGACATTCTTGCTATTGAGGGGGTGCAGCGTAGGTTCATGAGGTTAATTCCTGGGATGGCAGGACTGTAAAATATGTGGAAAGATTGGAGCGACTGGGCTGGTATACACTGGAATTTAGAAGAATGAGAGGGGATCTGATTGAAACATATACGATTATTAATGGATTGGACAGGCAAGAAACATGTTCCCGATGTTGAGGGAGTCCAGAACCAGAGGCCACAGTTTAAGAATAAGGGGTAGGCCATTTAGAATGGAGTTGAGGAAAAACTTTTTCACCCAGAGAGTAGTGGATCTATGGAATGCTGTGCCTCAGAAGGCAGTGGAGGCCAATTCTCTGGATGCTTTCAAGAAAGAGTTAGATAGAGCTCTTAAAGCTAGTGGAGTCAAGGGATATGGGGAGAAGGCAGGAACGGGGTACTGATTGTGGATGATCAGCCATGATCATATTAAATGGTGGTGCTGGCTCAAAGGACTGAATGGCCTACTCCTGCACCTATTGTCTATTGTGTTGTGCTTTCAGAGATGCTCTTCTGCATACCACTGTTGTAACACTGGTTATTTGAGTTACTGTTACCTTCCTGTCAGCTTGAAACACTCTAGCCATTCTCCTCTCACCTCTCATTAACAATGCATTTTTATCCACAGAGCTGTCGTTCACTGGATGTTTTGTTTTGTTTTCCACACCACTCCTTGTAAACTCTAGAGACTGTTGTCCATGAAAATCTCAGGAGATTAGCAATTTCCGAGATACTCAAATCGTCCCATCTAACACCAACAATCACTCCACAATCAAAATCAGTTAGATCACCATTCTTCCCCATTCTGATGTTTGATCTGAACAATAACTGAACTTCTTGACTATAAATGCATGCTTTTATGCATTATGTTGCTACATAATTGGCTGACTACATAATTTACAGTAATGAGCAGGTGTACATGTGTGCCTAATAAGGTGGCCACTGAGTGTACATTACAAAAAGTTCCCAAAGAGACTTACACAATTGTTTACAACACAATCTGGCACTGGGCAAGCTTTTGATTTGGTTGGAAGATCATATCTATCACTTATGTACTTAGAAGCTGAACTCTCAGTTGCCATTAATGAAGGGAATAATTCTGCAGATAATTTGGTGAGAATATACGGCATCTTGGGCAGTTGAAGGACATGGATCAAAACAATTGGTACAAGGATGAGAAAGAAGTTCAGGATTGTAGTTCTTCTTGGAAATTTAAAACAAAGAAGACACTTCAGCCTGTCATGTCTATGCTACATGTAAAATAATCTGTCAGTTTATTCCATATTTTGGCCCTGATGCTTTAGCAGTTATATCTGTCAAGTCTCCATTATGCAATTTAATGCTGAGGCTTTCTGCTGCCACCTCTCACACCCCTCACCCCAATTTCAGACAGTGCAAGTCCCCAACACTTCATGGAGTGAAAAAATATGACCCTCAACTTCTTTTTCATCCTTGTACCTATTAATTTAATCCGTGTCCATCTACTTTTCAACCTCTGCTACACTCTTACTAAGTCTTGCATAGTTCACTTCCATGAAAGCACCCCCAGATCTCATTTGCTCCAAATTAACCACAACCCAGGCATTTTTTTTTCATAATAATTGAGCCAAGGGTATAATAACATTTGGACCAGGGAATACCATGGTAACTTGCAGCTTAGTGTCACTAGCAGTATTTAAGCAGCTTAACTCTTGGTACAGGTCGTTCTAGTGCACAACAAATGTTCTTCTGTACTTTGGTAATGCGAGGGATTGCTGCAGAATGTGATATAATGCACCTGTGCTGTATTTAATGAGCAGTTTGCCTCTTGTTTTCTTTATTTCATGAGTAGATCAAATGTGAATTTCTTCTTCTTGGCGCAAAATACAAAAGTGAGCAAGAAGGCTGCAGGTAAATGGCTAAGGATTTCCAGAGTGAAGGCAGTTTTACTACTTGGGTTAAAAGACTGCGCATGCACGTGACGTCAGCCAGTAGAGCGGGAAAGGTTTAAAAAGAAGACTGCCATATCCAGCGGGCAGCGGAATGAGAGGCAGCAGAGTGATAAAGCTTTGGCTCAACGGGCTTAGGCAGTAATGGGACACTGCGAGGTAGGTTTAACTATGTTAATTGCGGAAAGGAAGTAGTTTGTGTGTCAGGCCAGTTTTCTGTGCTTGGTATCAGATATGGGAGGTCCTGGAGTCTCCCAGCCTCCCGGACTGTCATATCTGCACCCGGTGTGTCGCGAAGCAGCTCCTAAGGGACTGGGTTAGAGAAATGGAGATGCAACTCGATAACCTTCACCTGGTCATGGAGAGCGAGGAGGTGATGGAAAGGAGTTAAAGGTAGGTGGTCACACCAGGGTTATGGGAGATGGACAAGTAGATCACAGTCAGGAGAGGGAAAGGGAAGAGAGTACCCCTGTGGCTGTACCCCTTGACAATAAGTACTCCTGTTTGAGTACTATTGTGGGGGACAGCCTAACTAAGAGAAGGATAGTGGCTGTGCCCCTAGCATAGAGTCTGACCCTGTAGCTCAGAAGGGTAGGGAAAGGAAGAGGAAGGCAGTAGTGATAGGGGACTCTAGAATATAGTATTAATGGTAAGACTCTTGGTAGTGTGGAGGATCAGTGGGATCTTTGGGTCCGAGTCCATAGGATGCTCAAAGCAGCTGCATAGGTTGACTCTGTGGTTAAGAAGGCTTACAGTGTATTGGCCTTCATCAATCGTGGAATTGAATTTAGGAGCCAAAAGGTAATGTTGCAGCTATATAGGACCCTGGTCAGACCCCACTTGGAGTATTGTGCTCAGTTCTGGTCACCTCGCAACAGGAAGGATGTGGAAGCCATAGAAAGGGTGCAGAAGAGATTTACAAGGATGGTGCCTGGATTGGGGAGCATGCTTTATGAGAATAGGTTGAGTGAAATCAGTCTTTTCTCCTTGGAGGCGATGGAGGATGAGAGGTGACCTGATAGAAGTGTAAAAGATGATGAGAAACATTGATCGTGTGGATAGTCAGAGGCTTTTTCCCAGGGCTGAAGTGGTTGCCAGAAGAAGACACAGCTGTGAGGTGCTGGGGATTAGGTACAGAAGCGATGTCAGGGGTAAGTCTTTTACTCAGAGTGGTGAGAGTGTGGAATGGGCTGCCAGCAACGGTGGTGGAAATGGATACGATAGGGTCTTTTAAAAGACTTTTGGATAGGTACATGGAGCTTAGAAAAATAGAGGGCTGTGAGTAAGCCTAGAAATTTCTAAGGTAGAGACATGCTTGGCACAACTTCGTGGGCCGAAGGGCCTGTATTGAGCTGTAGGTTTTCTGTGTTTCTATGATGTGCAGTTTGAGAGCAGGATTTAATTTTCCAACACTTAGTAGCAGTGCACATTACTGCATATTATATTATGGACAGATACATTAATGGTGGACGGGTTGCTGTGTATAGTGTCATCGTGGCTCTTTCTTCACAGTGGATATAGGACTGCTTTTCTTTCGGATCCTACTGTTCAGTCAGTAATGGAACTCTTGAACCATTCTGCCGAGGAAAGTTGTGATCAGCAGCAAATTTCTTTGGTGTGTTTGACCTGGTGTCCTGATACTTCACAATGTCTGGTATCAATGTTGAGTTTTCCTATAGTACTGTTTTCCAATTGTATACCATTCTGTCATTCTTAACAGTGGTTAGTCCTTACAATACAACAGGATATATTTGGGACTGGTGATGTAGTATTTCAATCCACGAACATTGGAGAAGTACTTGTATTTTCTGACTCTGATAGAAACTTGATCAAACTTTACATGCATGAAGTTGTCATTTGAGTGAATTTATAGGATCCTCACTGACATTTCTTATCTCCATATGATGTCTGAACTAACTGACTTGACCTTATTTATTCCTTCTTGCAGACAGAGTAACAATTGTCCTTTTTCCTTCTTTCAGCTATGAAGCATTTATGTGTTATATTTCGGCTTCCACTCACTTTTCTACAGTGGAGCCAAAATGACAGTGCAGCGAATCAGTGACAGAAGTCTGCATTAAATCCTTATAGACTAATGATGTATATTGTTGTCCATTTCTTCAGTAGCTTACTTCAATTTATGATTTTGGAATGTGCATTTGTTTGAACCCTTTAATTTTTTTTTGGATGTCACTGGAGTTTGTGCTTTTCCTCAAAACATCTTGGAGATGTGAAGCTGATTTGTTTGAGGAGCAAGTTACATTGCTGTCTCGTTTAATGTTTTTCTTCCCTTTTATCTTGACCTACTTTGTGCTTCATAATTCATTAGCAGGCTGCACTAGATATCTTTTCACATTATGAAGCATCAGTCCTGTAAGTAGGATGTTATTCCCTATGGCTATAATGATCACCAATATCATATTACCAGTGGTAAAACCACTGTTATCCATAATTAATATTTAAGCAGGGATAAGTAACCTCATAGGAGCATCATCTGATTATATGTACTGTGGTGTGGGAGTTGGTAGAAGAGTGTAGTTTGATCTTAACTAGCAATGAAAGAGAATGCAACACCACAAGAAAATTAGTGAACTATAGACTGGGTAGTTAACTGTCAAATGACTAAAGGTAAGGTGATTCACTTCAGAAGGGATAATGGAAACATACTCATCCCCTTCGAAATTAAGACACTCCAGGATTGTGGGTGAATAAGGCAGGGAGAAAACATTTTAGCAGGTAGATCTCAAATTCAGATGTTTAATTTATATGCGACTATAGTGAGCAGATATAGTCTTGCGGTCCATACTATAACAGCTTTGTAAAAGGTATTTTAAACAAAAATATTGAGAATGCTGGCAAAATTAAAGATTATTTTAATTGGGGAAATTTTAATTTTTCCTGGATAATCAGATTTTGAGAAATAGCTGGTAGAGGCTTTTTGAAATTATGTGTAACCCCCTGGGTTGCCTCAGGCTCGCTTAGCTCGTTCTCGTCTAGGGGGAGCAGCCTTCGTCCCTGCCAAACTGGGTAATCAGCTTGTGTGGATGCTGTGTGATGTCTCCACCTGGCCCAAAAACAGACAGTACACCATATGCGATTAAATGAGTACAATTTATAAAGGTTATTATAACTAAGTGATTAATAACGATACAGTATATATGAAGGAAAAAAAATAAAGAAAAGGCGCCAAACTTATCAAAGTCCAAACCACTTCGTGCGCAACCGTTGGAGCTCAATTACTGAAGTCTTCTGGCCACCATTCGATCCCCTCCGAACTCCTCGACTTGCAGCTCAGGACCACCTGAGGTGGTCAACCAAGCACATCTATCTTCGTCTCCTCTCCTTGGGGTACCTCCTGGCCTCGGAGCCCCCCCCCCCCCCCCCCGGGGTCCGTTCCTCGCCCAGTTTACAGCATCGTGTCCTCTCTCTCTCACCCCCTTGCGCCGATCTTCCCAAAAGCCCGCCAACAATAGCTCACAGACTCAAAAGAAAGAACAACATTAATCCCAATTGGTTTACAAAGGAATACAATTCTCGTTATCAGTAAATTTTAACCCAAACAAGCTTCCAGCACTCTCTCGCAACAAAGAAGCATTCCTACTTTTAACAAAACAAAGAAACCATTTTGATTACATACACAGTAACAAAGAAAAAGAAGAAATCCCCTTTATACTCTCCCCCCACCAAATGAAAGTCATGTCCTCATGACTATTAAATAACTTGCCACCTTTCCTGCCAACACACCCTAACCCAAGCACAAACAGTGTCATCTCCTCCCCACACAGTAAACTTCATGCCCTGTTCCTCAGGCGCTGCATAGGCCAACTATCTGGGAGTTCCCTAACCCTTCTGAGACCTCCGTACCCCTTCACCTAAACCCTTCAGGCTAGGACACAACTGGGGATACCTTGGGCCCACTACCAACTCCTCTCTCAACCTCTCACTCATGCCCCTCACTGCACACAGCTAACCCTCCCCACTACACCTGACTCAGTGGGAGAAGGGCCAAAGGTCTCTTCCTCAATCGAGGGAAAGTCAGCAAAAGGCAGTATGTACCACACATCCAGCACATTATCCATCGAATCTGTATTCTTCCTCATTTCTACGATCGGTAGCTGCTGTTTGATCTTCTCCGAACGGAAACACGTGGCCTGCACTGCTCCTGCAGTCTCTTCAGCCTCCTGTTCAGTATTCACTGCACTTCTCTCCAGCTTTTTCTTCCTCATGACTTCTTCCAGATCACCTTTCTCCAGTCTCTCCGTCTTCATTTCAAACTTGATTCTGTAGAGACAGTCACTCAGGAGCTGCGACCTTCGCCAGCCCTGGCACGTGTCCAGAAAAGACTTTAACTCTGTAGTTCTCAGCCGCTCCTGCAACGACCTCACTTCATATTCTCCTGAGGCAAATCCAAATATCAAGAGATCATCCACATACACCAAAACTCCAAACGCCTCCACATCCCCATGGCCTTCCACATGCCCCGCAGGAAGGTTGCAAGGGCTCCGGATGTGCCCTGTGGCATCTTTTCGGACTGGAAGACTCCTAGGGAATTTATAATGGCCGTCTTCTCCTTGTCGGCCCCACTCATCGGGATCTGGCAACATCCACTCCTCAGATCCAGCACTTTAAACCACTTCGCACCACTCAGACAGGCCATCGCCTCTTCAGCGCAATATAATCCACACACACACTGCCTACGTCTTCCACGGCTTCAGGAGCCAGTCGCCGCAACCTCTCTCTCACCGAGGTGTCTTCAGCAGTCAACTCCCCTCCCTCGTATTTCGCAGCGTCCACTAAGAGGGTCTCACCCTCAGATACTTCTCCCAGGCCATACCACCACCGGCTCTTGTTTGAATTTGATATTGGCCCAATGCTGCTACACGTCCGCACAAGCAGGTCTAAACTGTGGGTGCATCGACAATGCCTCCAAACAGCGCTCACCCGTCTCCTCCAGGCAGGCCCCCAAGCGCACCAGCAGGATATTGGTTCTCTCCAGAACCGAAATGCTGCCCGTCTCAACAGTGTCCGGACACATCAGCATTAACAATTCATGAACCTCAGTCACCTCCACATTTGCCTCTAAGAACTCCATTTTCACTGACTAACAACCGTTGTCTAGATAATCACCGGCACTGGTACCCCAAATCTCCAGTGCCCTCAATGTCATCAAGGGTAAATGCTTCCAATAACGGTTATAAAACAAACTGTACAGCAACTTAACTGGTGCCCCGCTGTCGAGAATGGCTTTAACTTGACTTCCATCCATCCGTAACAACACCTGTGCACTTGGTCCCTCTAAGCCTTCAGGAATAGGATCTGTTCCTTTCGGGAGTTCCTTGGTAATTGCTGGGAACGTGCTCCCCCAGAGACCCCAAGGCGTTCCCCCACTGGGCCTCCTCTAAGTTTCCTGACACCTCTCAGATCGGCTGAACAACTGAGGGAGGAGCTGATTCTCTTGACAGATCCTCCTGGCACCGCAAGCAATTTATCTGCCCTCCTAACCAAAAGGGATACCCTAAAAACTTTCCACCAATCTCCTGCCACGGATAGGATAAGCCCCCCCAGCTGCGGCATTTGACTTCCAGTTGAACCACACACATTTTCCCACACTTTCACATAACTGACAGCTGTCACCCCGAGGTAATTGCACCTGACAGTTCTAACAATGCCACCAGCCCGCCTACTCAAACTTCCAACCAATTCCTGTCGCTTTCCCTCAGCCAAGCACTGCCACTCACCCAACAACTGAGAGGTCCGCTCTGCCCATGCCTCTGCCCCTTTAGGGCTGGACATTATTGCAACAACCGGGCGGAGCCCACCACTGCTGAAGCATCCCAACCTGTCACTCCTCACTCTCCGAACAGTACGGACAACCCATGGCCCCACCACCATTTCATCAGCGTTAGTCGGAACTCGAACAACGACCTCCGGGCTACCAACAGCAGCCACCCCACCCAACACATGTGCAGCGATAACCAGCAATCGCACACCCACAAAGGCACACCAGCTCTTCGCTGCAGACGTAATTTAAAGAGGATGATCACACAGCTTCCACAGAAATCAATCCCGGACGAGCCCCCACAATGTAACCCCCTGGGTCACCTCAGGCTCGCTCAACTCGTTCTTGTCTAGGGGGAGCAGCCTTCGGCCCTGCCAAACTGGGTAATCAGCTTGTGTGGATGCTGTGTGATGTCCCCGCCTCGCCCAAAAACAGACAGCACACCATATGCGATTAAATGAGTACAATTTATAAAGGTTATTATAACTAAGTGATTAATAACGATACAGTATATATGAAGGAAAAAAAAATAAAGAAAAGGCGCCAAACTTATCAAAGTCCAAATCATTTCGTGCGCAACCGTTGGAGCTCAATTACTGAAGTCTGGCCACCATTCGATCCCCTCCGAACTCCTCAACTCGCAGCTTGGGACCACCCGAAGTGG
The DNA here is from genome assembly GCF_030144855.1 of Hypanus sabinus. Lineage (NCBI taxonomy): Eukaryota > Metazoa > Chordata > Chondrichthyes > Myliobatiformes > Dasyatidae > Hypanus > Hypanus sabinus. The sequence goes on from NC_082707.1 coordinate 131,239,312, forward strand.
TCAACCGAGCACATCTATCTTTGTCTCCTCTCCTCGGGGTACCTCCTGGCCTCGGACCCCCCCCCCCGGGGGTCCGTTCCTCACCCAGTTTACAGCATCACGTCCTCTCTCTCTCTCTCACCCCCTCGCGCCAATCTTCCCAAAAGCCCGCCAACAATAGCTCACAGACTCAGAAGAAAGAACAACATTAATCCCAACTGGTTTACAAATGAATACAATTCTCGTTATCAGTAAATTTTAACCCAAACAAGCTTCCAGCACTCTCTCGCAACAAAGAAGCATTCCTACTTTTAACAAAACAAAGAAGCCATTTTGATTACATACACAGTAACAAAGAAAAAGAAGAAATCCCCTTTACATATGGTTAAGATCTACAAGGTAGATGGAGAAATAATCTAAGCGTTATAGTAGAAACTTCCCTACAAAAAAGTTCCAGGAGGGAAATTAGTCTGTTTTTCCCCCAAAGTATAGGTAAAAAATGGAACTTGCTGCAAGACATTATTGAAGAAAATTGTTTTAATGCTTTAAGTAATTGGGTTCATACATGCAAGGAAGAGGTGGTGGTGGAATTCTGCAGAGTTTACTGGCAAAGAAAATGTTGCATTGAATATCTATTTTTGTGCTGAATTCTCTTATATAATTCTGTAAAACATTATTAGTCAAATGTTCCAAATCATGCATGTTACAAGAGTGCCAGAGAAGGAGGTGAAATTACAAAGTCTTGTACCTGTTTTATATAATATATGGCATAGTCAGGACCCAGGTTAAGCAATCAGATCATATCATAAAGCTGATTTTTTTTTTAGTTAGGATCATTCTTAAATTGTCAATTACAGTGGCATGCATAAGTTTTGGCACCCCGGTCAAAATTTCTGTTACTGTGAATAGCTAAGCGAGTAAAAGATGACCTGGTTTCCAAAAGGCATAAAGTTATAGATGGCACTTATCCTTAATATTTTAAGCAAGATTACTTTTTTATTTCCATCTTTTACAGTTTCAAAATAACAAAAAAGGAAAAGTTTTTAGCAAAACTTTGGGCACCTGGTATGGTCAGTACTTAGTAACACCCCCTTTGGCAAGTATCACAGATTGTAGATGTTTTCTGTAGCCAGCTAAGAGTGTTTCAATTCTTGTTTGGGGATTTTTTGCCATTTCTTCCTTGCAAAACGCTTCTAATTCTGTGAGATTCTTGGGCTGTCTTGCATGCACCGTTCTTTTGAGGTCTATCCACAGATTTTCAATGATGTTTAGGTTGAGGGACTGTGAAGGCCATGGCAAAACCTTCACCTTTCCCCCTTGAGGTAGTCCATTGTGGATTTTGAAATGTGTTTAGGATCATTATCCTGCTGTAGAAGCCTTCCTCTTTTCATCTTAAGCTTTTTTACAGATGGCATGATGTTTGCTGGTATTTAATTGAATTCATTCTTCACTCTACCAGCGAAATATTCCCTGTGCCACTGGCTGCAACACAAGCCCAAAGCAATATCTATCCACCCCCGTGCTTAACAGTTGGAGAGGTGTTCTTTTCATGAAATTCTGCACCCTTTTTTCTCCAAACATACACCTTTGCTCATTGTGGCCAAAAAGTTCTATTTTGACTTCATCAGTCCACAGGACTTATTTCCAAACTGCATTAGGCTTGTTTAGATGGTCCTTTGCATACTTCTGATGCTGAATTTTGTGGTGAGGACGCAGGAAAGGTTTTCTTCTGATTACTCTTCCATGAAGGTCATATTTGTGCAGGTGTCACTGCACAGTAGAACAGTACACCACCACTCCAGAGTCTGCTAGATTTTCTTGAAGGTCTTTTGCAGTCAGACGGGGGTTTCGATTTGCTGCTCTGTCAATCCTACGAGCAGTTCTATTAGGAAGTTTTCTTGGTCTTCCAGACCTCAACTTGACCTCCATCGTTTCTGTTAACTGCCATTTCTTAATTACATTACGAGCTGAGGAAACGGCTACCTGAAAACACTTTGCTGTCTTCTTTTATCCTTCGGCTTTTTGAGCATCATTTATTTTAATTTTCAGAGTGCTAGGCAGCTGCTTAGAGGAGCCCATTGCTTCAGATTGTTAGGACAAGGTTTGTGGAGTCAGGGTATTTATAAAGCTTTGAAATTTGCATCACTTGGTCTTTCCTAATGATGACTGTGAATGGTCCATAGTCCTAACAAGCTAATTAAGGTCTGAGACATCGGTAAAATTTATCTGAAAGCTCAAATCTCTTGGGGTGCCCAAACTTTTGTATGGTGCTCCTTTCCTTTATTTCACTCTAAAATTGTACAAAACAAAAATAGTACACTAATCTTGCTTAAAATGTTGAAAAGAATGTTTCATCCTCAAATTTATGACTTTTGGAGATCAGTTCCTCTTCTATTCACGTAACTATTTACAGTAACAAATTTTGACTGGGGTGCCCAAATTTTTGCATGCCACTGTATCTATTGGCCTTGATCTTAGAATTTGGTGTTCGGCATGCTTTAATAAAAGAAGTTGAAAGGAATTTTCTACCTGACCTGTTGAATTCCTCCAGCATTTTGTGTGCAGAATGTTTTTCATTTATTTCGTGTTTAGGAATTAATAATAGTGTTGCTGAGGGCAGAAGAATGAAGGTTTTTAAAAAATCCATTACATTAATGCAAAACAGCCAAAATTTTGCCATTATCACAGCTCCACAGTAATTATTAAAAATGTTCTAAATAATTTTTAGAGGAAGTAAGATTGTGTTTATAATAATATTGTGAGTCCACTGCAAGGTCTGTTGGCTAGATTCTAACTTTGCAAAGGAAGCATACTAATTTTTGCAGACTTAATTTAAAACTACAGCTTCAAAGGAAAGGGAATTAGAATTAAAAGAATAAAATGTTTTAATAATATAATAAATGATTAATAGCAATGACATGAAAACTAAAGCACAAATGCAATGTATCTGTTATTTCACAACTGATTTTGAGCATTAATGATTTAATAATATACAAAGAAAAATTGCTGTTCTTTTTTCAGGAGTGCTTACTGTGCAGCATCTGTTGCATCCTTAACAAACATAATCACACCTACATTGTTTGAGGAAACACCTGAATGGGTGATAAGGTACGTATGTTTCAGGAGATAAAGATATACAGCTAACTAGATTTCCCTACAGTTTCCAATATTAGGCTGCTTATAAATAATCAAGAATAATGTGAAAACTATTTTAGGAGAGATGAAAGAATCTTAGAACATTTATTTATTTGCATTGTTTACCAATTTGTTAATTGTCTGAGAAGATGGATGTTCTGAAGAAATACTTCCAGTGACTAGTGGAACCTACCAGAAGCCACTTTCCTGTACTTACTTTTATTTATTTCCCAACAATGCTCTCAAATTTTCTTAGTAGCTGAATGCAAATGGAATTTAGGTTCTCTGATTGAAAAATGTTGTCTTTGTCATTGAGTAGGTTTGAATGTACAAGTAAATTAAAGTGTTAAGTACATGGCCCCTTTTTATGTGTATGTTCCCCTTGAAGGGGGAGAATTAGTCGGCTGATATCTCCACAGTTGCTTAGAGAGTCACTATTGGAAAGACAAGAACTTCCTGAAGTCTTTAAACAATGGTGATTATAGGCTTGTGAGAAGAACACATATTTTAAGATCTGGCCTTGAAATCAGTTTATCCTTGTATAATTAAATTACAACTGAAGTTAAACAAAAGTGAAGTTAAAAAAAATACTTAGTAAGTGTGAAGAAATGCTGATTTGAACCAGGTTTCTATTTTTGTGCTTGAAATTGACATTTCAGATCAAAAGGTTGGAAAATATCATTGGTTAATAAGATTGAGACACCAACCAGAACACTTGGCATTGCATTGCAATTTATTCCATTATTATATCTCAGTAATGGTATATGGGAACTATTCTAATTTACTTCTAACCTTTTTTTAAGCAGTTTGGTGTCAATATTTGCTTTTTGTAGGTGTCAGAACTGGGAGGGTGGAATAGGCGGTGTCCCTGGAATGGAAGCCCATGGTGGTTACACATTCTGTGGCATGGCTGCCATGGTTATCCTTAAAAAGGAGTGGATGTTGGATCTCAGAGCACTGTTGGTGAGTTAAATCTATGTTGTGCAAGTTAATTGTAGTTCCCAGAACAAGGTCCGTTTTAGTGCGAAGTATTCAAAGTGGTCAAACTGTTGTTAAGTTGAAGTGATGCGGCTTGCACTGGTTGTTTCAACAATGCTGAATAGTTGAAGGGATGTGGATGTTGCTAGACATATTGGTGTGGGGCTTCAGACTTCTGTTCCTCCTACCCAATGGTAGCTACGAAAAGATGGCATGGCCAGGATAATGGAGAGCTTTGATGAAGGATGTTGCTTCTTGAGGCAGCTCCTGCTGTATATACTACCAACGATACCCCAATAAAGATTGGCACATGTTCGCCTTCCTTCCCCTTCCTGAAGTCACAGCAACTCTTTGGTTTTATTGTCATTGAGCGAGAGGTTGTTGTTGCAGCACCACTCAACCAGGTAACCTGTACACTGACTTTTCATCACCTGTGTTTCATCCACAGTGGTGCTTTCAGCAAATTTGTATGTGACATTGACCCTGTGTTTAGCCACATAATAATGTGTATATAGAGAGAAGAGCAGGAGGCTAAGCAGGCAGCCTTGATGTGAGGTTGATGCCCAGCAAAGAGGAGTTATTGCCAGTTCTCCCTGAGGTCTGCCACGGAGGAAGTCAGCTATCCAGTTGCATTGGGAATTACAGGAACCCTCCATGGAAGTTGTAGTGTTTGGCAATGGATTCTTGTAACCCATTGTGGCATTTTTATTTCAATCACTGGTTATCTTCTCTGTTGTTTCCATTGGAGTTTTCGGCTTTCCAGTGGCAACTTTACATGCCTGCATAGGACAAACTGTAGTCATTGCAGTTCTTTTCTGATCTTGTGTATTTGTAAAACTCAATTCTTTTTGATATTGACGAAGACTTTTGTTCTTTTCCAAGTTCATGGAATGTTTAGTTTTTCCCAACACTAAATCAAAAACCTTTTTCAACCTCAACTAATTTTACACATGCTTTACACATGTGAACTCGATCAATTAGATCCTTGTCTGTTATTAGATCTGGATTTCATAAGGTTGAAGATGACAAGGCATGGGTGGACTTTTGCTGGGGAATGTATTCTCCATAGCTGACAGACTGCCCTGATCCTACAGTCACTACCTGTTGTATCTGATGGAGGTTGTAGTTTCACTTTCCTTTTCCAGAACAGCTCTTCCCTGCCCAAGTATTAATTGCTTCTAGGTTTTCTTTAATCCAAAACTGCATTTTTTACAGGAATGTGAACCAATGCCCAAATATGTTTTGGAGGGGAGGTTTGGAATCTTAAATTCAAAATGCAATTCACTTTGTAGCAAAAGGTTCATGTTTTGACTCCCCATGTTTCCATCTGCAGAATTATTTCACACTCAGCCAGAATTTGTCAGTTCAACAATATTCATGAATTTTTATAATATCTACCATCTTGAATGGAGTCCCATCAGCTTCTTTCTCTGGAGAAACCATTCTGGATAGGGGAGAGCTGTGTAGCCAAATGAAGGGAAGAGTGACAGCAGCTTCCATCAGACAGAACAGGTGATGATATGGGAGACCGAGATCTGGGCAATCTGTCAATACAGATAACCCACGTTGCGCTTCACCTACGAAGCCACCCCCTCACCACATCTGCTGAGGTACAACCCTGAACCCCACATCTCAGTGTAGAACAGCCATACCAGGCACCCAGCTGGCCCAACACCAGCTACCTTTGACAGCCTCTCCACACTGAGTTGGAGTGCCACAACAGGAATGGTAAAGATCTGATTCACAGAACTGCACAGTTGACACATAGTGACTGAAAGTGGAGAAATTCACAACTTGCGCCTAGCACAGTAACACACAGCCTGAGTAGGTATCGTTTGAATGGACAGGCTTATCAGTGTTTAGATTGGGACGCCAAAAGTGCTGTATATAGTGATGTTTTATATATTACTGCTCATTGGGTAGACCGCTGGCTTTCCAGTACACTAACTGCAGGAAATAAAGGATTGGGCTCATAACTACCACCTTGAGGGCAATTAGGGCTGACTATAAGCATGAATAATGCTTCCAACAAAAGAGTTTTGACAAAATTGCTTGTGGTAAATAAAATCTGATGCCATTAATTGTGTTATTTTTAAAAGAAATTGATCATTTCATTAAGTGCTAGAGGCGAACTGTGAGATTGGAAGAGTTGAATTGATTGCTTTATTGTTATTTAGAGATACAGCACAGTAATAGGCCCTTCCAGCCTAACAGACCCATGTGACCAAATAAACCATCTGTCTTTAGAATGTGGGAGGTCCCGGATGAAACCCACACAATCACGGGGGAAAGGTACAACTGTCTACAGAGTGGTAGCAGGAATTGAACCTCGGTCACTGGCACTGTAAAGCTTTATGCTAACCCTTATGTTACCATGCTGCCCCAAATTTATTACATTAAAAGGTAGACAGATCTAAAAAGCTATTTTGAAACATGGAATTCAAAGTGAATAGAAAAGAAAATGAAGCTGTTAAATTCAGAGCATTTTTCAGCCTTACTATTGAGCATGCAGAGATCTTTCTTGTCTTAGCTTTGCCATTACTGAGTTAACAAATAAAATGGGATAGATGCTTTAGATCTAAGTAGCAGCTCTAATTTGCATTTTCAAAAATCCTCCCCAATTTTGTGTTGTTTCCAACTGTATTTCTAATTTCAGTTTAATGTTATCTCATTCCTAATTTTTAATTTTGCATCAGATGGCTAGTATGCCTGATTATTTTAAGCACTTGCCACAGCTCTTGGTTAACTTCTTCAGGTAATTGGTCTCAAATCTGTTCAGGTGCAAATGATGCATCTTCTGAGAGCTTCCTCCTTGACTAGTTCTTATGTTTAGGAAGCTTAACCTCTCCCCGCTAAATTTTCCCCAGTGTCTTGACCTTTTGATATTTTCATATTTTAGCAATGACCATAGTTTTCTGTTAAGTATGGTCTGTAGTGGTTATTTTAAAAACAAGCCAAAACAGCTCAGAAACTAAACACAGGGTTGACACTGTATGACGCGCTATCCACCATAAAGAAGTTGTAAATTTGAGGAAAGTACGTTTGATCCTTTAAGAAACCAGCAAAACAATCTTGAAATGATTTTTTAAAAAAAATGAAATGGATGAAAATGAAGCAAAGTAACAAAATAAACAGTCTTAGCGTATTTAAATGTTAGCAAAGCATTCTTAAATATATTTAAGAGAATTTAAGCAGCCAACAAAAAAAAAATCACCCTGGCCCACCTGCTGGCACAACCAAACTAAAGAAAGAAAAAGCATGAATACATAACTGAAGTCTCCACTTTTACCATACCAAACCCAGGTGATGACTACCCATGATAAACATGCAACACAAAATGCAGACAGACAGAAGATAGGATACATGGCTCCTACATAGCATATGGAATATGTAACATTTGTATGTTGATCTTTTTAACTTCACAGCATCTTAAATTCTGCCTAAATAATCTTATCCCAGTGTTTCCTGACATTTTGTTTTGATACTCGCCATCATTTGCCACTTTCCCTTTCCAGAATTGTCTTTATCTTCTTAAATCTTCCTTATCCTTGCAACTGGTAGGCAATGTGTCATATAGGCCTAATACATATTAAGCATAACAGAACTGACATCTTACTGAATGGCAGAGTACGCCTCAAGGGCTACATGGTCTTTGGCTTTTTTCAAGAACTGCTTGTCTCTCCCCTGATGTCGCTCTTAGCAGATTCTAACACTTTACTATGCACCTGCATTGTCACTTCCCCACTTTGCTACCATATACTGCTGCCAGCTACCATATAGCTCTTTACCAAGTTGGCGTTTCTCTGAATATCTTGCTGGTCAGTTGAACATTTGTCTGCAACTCACAATAGCTGCAAGCACTTCCAACATGAGATTTAAAGTTATCATGCGGCATTGGGATTGCAGGTTACGTCCTTTCATTATAATTAAAATCATAAATAAGATCTCATACACTTCTGGTCACCTACCTACAAGAAAGATGGAAAGAGTACAGAGAAAATTTTTTAAGGATGTTGCTAATACTTGAGGCCCTGAGTAATAGGGAAAGGTTGGATAGGTTAGGAAACTGATTGAACTGTTAGAATCATATAATTAAATGAACGTGGAGACAGATATTGGCAGCTTTGATAAGATAGTTCAGTCCAGTAAATGAAAATCAATAAAATCTGTAAATGCTGGAAAACTGAAATAAAACTGGAGAAAAACTGGAAACAGTCAACAACCCCTGTAGAAAGAGAAATAAATTACTTGAAATGGTTGTCGGTGGGGTGGAGGGAGAGGGGGGTTTAGGGTGGCGGTCCCTAATCAGTCCATTTATTGTATCAACCCATCTCACAGAAATTTCCCTCTTTCTTTCCCCCATTTTAGCTGAAGGGTCTCAGAGCTGAAACATTAACTGTTTCTTTTTCCACAGATGTTCGCCAGTTTAGATATTGCAAAGTAGTCTTTGAAAAAAAATAGTTCTTCCAATTTTTTTGCATCTAACTGATGGAGGTTGCATTATAATTATTTCTGAAATCATGAAAAATATTTGATTTTCTAAGCACTTTTTCTAACAATGTTGAATAATTAATCTCATTGTGCATTAATGTTATTTGAAATGCCTAAGTTATTTTTGGAAGTTTGTTTTTACTTCCAAATAATTTAGTTATGCAATTGAAGACAACTTATCCAATCATAAAATCAGTTTTATAAACTGTATCAATGATATGCAAGTGACAAAATGTATACAGCAAGTTTGAATTACTGGTATTGCATAGAGATATAGCACCACCTAGCTTGTAAGTCTAAATTGCAACTTTCAACATTTAAGTTTATTCATGAAATTCAATTGCCCTAGAAGTTCAGTTGTAAAATAAATGGTGCAGAAGTAACATTTAACAATATGTGCACAAGTTGTTTTTCTATTACCTGTTAGCTAGTTAGCTGGGCATCCTCAACACTGTCTTTTTGATTAAAGTGAAGATCATTAATGGAAACTATTCAGACCACAGCTGCAGTAATGTGCAGATTCATTTGGAAAGCATGGGAGAAAAGCATTTTAAATGGTCTTTTTCCGTTGAAGTTGGCAAGAGGAGATCCAGGAAGGCTTAGTTTTCAAATGTGTCTTCAGCACCAACATTTGGAGAATTTAAAGGGGAGTTGACTTCAGCAATTGGTGGGTTATTTATGGAAATTCTGATGCAGGCAGACTGAATAGCAGAATGCAGGACTACTCAACAACTTCTATGAAGAGTAAAACAATGTCAGCATTTCTCTTGCAAAGGTAACAGAGTTAAAGTTTTAAAAGAAAGAAGCATATGAAGGGTGTGATGTCTCTTGCTACCCCCAACCAATATGTATCTGGTATTTCCTCAATTTTATATTTATCCTTATTGTCTAAACCCATTCAGCCTTTTGATGTTAAACTGAGATTACAGGGTTGTCTGGTGTTGTGGAATGCATGCAGGTATTTCAGCGTTATCTCTATCAGATGTGCATACAATGCATTGATCTCATCAGGATGGATTATAGTAACTTGGATTATGTCTTCATTATCGGTGATGACTTCAGCATATTCATTTGCGTTCTTGATGAATCGTTTAACATGGTCCAGTCACCGACTCAAAGCAATCCTGAATTCACTCAGGACCTGATGAAGGGTACCTGTTGAAGGACCTGTGTCATGTGAACATATTGCTGAAATACCTGATGAAGGACCTGACGAATTCACCACATGGATGAGCACTGAATTCACCTCTGCCATTCAACTCTATATGCTGATCACTCTGCACATAGGCCCAAGAAGTACAGCCTGCAACAAAGTGAGGGTAATGAATGGAATTTTGGCATTACTGTTGGTGGTATATCAGTGGTATTTGTAATATCAACACCAATGGATAGGCCATATTATCCAAATGACTAACTCACCTCTCCCCTAACAGATCCTTCACTCTCAGTGGAAGGAAGGTCAACAAGCCCTGGGTTGGCAAAGGAAATAGTTCAAAGATAACATCAAAATTAGTCAAAAGAAATTCAACGTTATAGCTAAAATCTGGGAAGACATTGCACTCAATATATACTCCTGAAAGAAAAATGTTCAGGAGGGAGCTGTGCTACATGAGAACGACCTCTGTTGTGCAAGTGGCAGCTATGAGAGACTGAAAAACCAAAAAAAACACCACTAACCACAGCCACCGTTTATCCTTTTCCCACATTGCACCAGAATATATGGATCCTGGATTGGCCTCTACAGCCACCTGAGGACTCACCAATAGGAGAACCCACCCTTAGGAAAACATAGTACTCAACTCGAGTGATCGCACTACTACTGAGTCCTCTAGTGTTACAGGTGATTTGTTGAAAGTAGTTAAGCAGAGACTTCCACCTTGCCTGATTAATGTCTTCCGCTATGATATGACAGGCACAGTGATATGCTGCTTCACACAGTTAGATGCAGAAATCAACAATGGTTCATCCTTTAAGACTGTGACAAGTGGTCCTACTCGTTCGTTAGCAGAAGCTTTATCCCTACCTTATTACACTTCAGTGTAATTGGCTCTTGTTCTTCCAAATTTGACATTATAGTGTCAGTCGTTTTATTTCTCCTCCCATGACAAACCTGCCATTCCAGTAATCAATCTGATGAACACTCTATTTAAAGTATGCTTGCTTTGACAGGAAGATCACTTTGGCACATGGTGTCCTTGATGTCGTCTCACTCAGGCACTAAAGAAATGGAGAAGAAATCCCAACTTTTGTCTTCATGCTCATGCGGTAAAGAGCAACATGTTTGCCTGATATACCTACATGTTGACTTTCAGTCATTAGCATTCAAGGATCCCTGAGACCGTCTGAGCTCTAACATCAGTCTCTAACCATTTTCAAAGAAAAGCAATTGATCTACCAGATTGGATGAGGACACATTTTTGCGCATGATTTCAACTGCCATGTCTTCGTCCAGTCACCTAATCCATATCTTCCTGAAGCTTCTCTGCATCCTTCTCCCAGTCTAGTATTCCATCAAACCTATTCATAACCATCAAGATCTTTATGTTACTAGTCAGATTTCTCTTTTCCAGAGAAAAAGAAAACCTGTGAATACATTCCTTATTGATGAATATATCCACATTGGTAATTTTATTTACTACTTTGGGGCACCTTTGAATGAAGAGAATGAAGCTGATTGTGCACGTGCTTTTCAGTTTTTGGCCTCTAGAATAGAACTCCAATTTTCATTTGTACTCTTTATTAGCAGAGATTTTGTTTTTAGAGCTGTATCTTACACTTTTTTTTTTTACCAACTTTGGTCATTTCCAGGGAATACGTGATCTCATTCTTCTTATGCCCCATATTTATTGATATAATAATTGATTTGCTACAGATCAGGCACATTAACATCATCTTGTGGTTTGCATGGTAATGATTACACTTTCTGAAATACTGTGATTTGTAAATTTTGCATTTGTTAGTTCTTTGGTGTTCCTTGTTGAACACCATGATCTGATCTCTGCCAACTTGAAAATCCTTTTCCCTAATTCAAATTCTCTCTCTTCTGTATCCAAATACTTATTCATATGTTGACTGGCCTGCTTTGAATTCTTTGATTTATGGACTAGCTGTTAGAAATCCAAACATAGGGGAACTATTGAAATCCATTTCTTTTATCATGTTGCTTCTGCAAACTGTTAATTAAGCTGTAAAGATATAATCTTTGCTTCCACAATCTTGTTGAAATCCTTTACAATAAGTTTGTAGTTTAAATCTTTTCCAAATTGCATCTTTTGATGGCATCTTTATTTCTGTTCTGCTCACATTGATGTAATTTGTGTTAGTTTATAATATGTACTTTTTAAATAGAGAATCCTCAGCCAGTTTCTTCTAAAGTATTTAAAGAGTAACACATTAACAACGACTCTAAACTTCACCTAACTCTTTAATGTGGACCAGAGCAATTCATTGGAAGCTCTAATTTGGTTATTCTAATTGCATTCACATTGCATTCATAACATATGTAGGAAATGGAATGGGGGGGGGCGCAGGATGTGGTGGTGTCAACCTGAAATTATTAACCTGCTCAGTTGAGGAAAAACACCAGAGACACGAAATTACCTCTGAAACAGTTTTTATTCAGAGAGGAGTTCGCAGCCCCATGTACTTCGGGCGTAAGGTAGCCAACTCCCAATTTGTCGGTTTACAAAGGTCATACTTATACCCAAAAAGCAGGGTACTACATTCGCAAATATGGTTACCGATTCAAATTCATCAATTGATTGGTTATTGCATAGCTAAGCACGCAAAATACTCGGAATAGGCATAGACGCAAGCGTAATACTTGGAATGGGTATGGACGCAAGCAAAACACTCAAGATAGGTATATAGCTCAAAATACTTTGCCGAACACATTGTCTTGTGGTCGCAAGGTTCCTCTTCTTTGTGGTTCCCACATGCTGTCTGGCATCTTACTTTAGCTACCTCTTCCCTGTCCTCCTACACTTCCCCAATGATGTATCCTCTCCCTGGTCCTGTCTACATATTTTGCTACACTTACCCTCGCCCACCCCTTCTGCACGTACCCCTTACCCTCTTCACATTCTCAGTGGAAGAAAGAACCATGAAAGTTTAAAGTGATTGTATATGTTTGGTTTGCTAGGTGATGTATGTAATATATAATATCCTAATGTACTGTATCCACTTAACAGCTGTTAATATAGGCTGTAGCTTTATGTTAATTTGTGTGGAAGTAAGTAAAAAAAACTTGTCTCTAAATTTTAACTTTGTGCAGTACTATGCAAAAGTCTAAGGCAGATATATTTAGCTAGAGTGCCTAAGACTTTTGCCACGGTACTGTAGTGATTTTATGTACAGTCATCCCTCAGTATCTGTGGGGAATTGGTTCCAGGAGCCCCCACGGATACCAAAATCCGTGGATGTTCGTCCCTTATATAAAATGGCATAGTATTTGCATATAACCTACACACATCTTCCCGTATACTTTTAATCATCTCTAGATCACTTATATTACCTAATACAATGTAAATAGTTGTTATACTGTATTGTTTAGGGAATAATAACAAGAAAAAGAAGTCTGTACATGTTCAGTAGCTCTTCTGGGAACACTGATGCTGCCTCGGCATCAGCTGATGCAAATTCTCCAGTGATCTTTGAGTTCTTGAGGCTGTAGTGCTTTACAAAGCTAGCCAGCCATCCCTTACTAGTCTTAAACTCCTTCCTCTTGCTCACAACACAAGTAGTGAACGAACAAGACGCGAGGCGAACAATGCTCAAACAATGAGTGTTGGAGAGAGACTGAGGATCTGTGAAATGGTGGGAGGCTACAGCAGGGTATGCCTACACGTCACTTCATTTGTGTGGATTCAGCATAGTGCTTGGCGCGCAGCAAATTCAAGTTTTGCTTTTTGGAACTTTCTGGAATTTTTTTTTTTCTGGATATTTTCGATACGTGGTTGGTTGAATCTGCGTATGCAGATTCTGCAAATACGGAGGGCTGCCTGTATTGTACTGTACTGCTGACACAAAAAAGAAGCAAATTTCATGACGTGTTGGTGATGGTAAACCTTACTCTGATATGGGTCTCCTGTTGTGGACTGACAGTGGAAGGGGACGGGGAGAGGGGAATCATGGTTGGGAAAATGAGAAGAGAGAGAGACATGCAACACACACAAAATGCTGGTGGAAAGCAGTAGGCCAGGCAGCATCTATAGGAAGAAGTACAGTTGATGTTTCGGGCCGAGACCTGACGAAGGGTCTTGGCCCGAAACATCAGCTGTACTACTTACTATAGATGCTGCCTGGCCTGCTGCATTCCACCAGCATTTTGTGTGTGTTGCTTGAATTTCCAGCATCTGCAGATTTCCTCGTGTTTGAGAGAGAGAGAGAGAGAGAGAGAGAGAGATGCTGTAATGATCAATAAACCAATTGTTCGGATTCAGATAACCTTGCCTGGTGTCTCAGGGCTTATGTGTCTGCATCCATGGCTCACCCCGCCTCTGGCACTCCTCTGCCACCTGTCCCACACCCCTCCCACAGTGTTCCACCCTCGCTATTCCCAATATCCTTTGCTCCTGCCAGATTTACAAACTTGCTCTCCACTCCACATTGACAAATACAGTACTGTGCAAAACTCTTAGGTGCCCTAGCTATATTTATGTGTCTACTGTATGTATAGTGAAATCAAAGGAATTCTGTGACGTATTGACAATGAATTTGATTGATTACTCTTATACTGTACAAGGAGCTGAGAAGGTAGTAACTAAAGGACAGGTGTGCAATTAATTTTTTATTTGATAATTCATAATGAGAATTAGTCTAAAGATGTGAACTTGCATAAAATGATGATGTGATCTTAACAATGCTACTCTTGTGGTCTAAGCTGTATTATTGTAATTCGTACAGCGCTGGGTGACGAGTCGGCAGATGCGGTTTGAAGGTGGATTTCAAGGTCGATGCAACAAGTTGGTGGATGGTTGTTACTCATTCTGGCAGGCTGGACTCTTGCCACTTCTACACCGTGCACTACATGCAGAGGGTGCGTGCAAAACACCAGTTAAATATTATGTGCTTTCATTTATTGCAGTTAATTTTCATATCAAATAGGCAAATCTCAATTTCTAAAATATCAAGAATGAGAACTTGAATCTGATCTATTGAGTATATGGAGTATGTTTGCTTTAAATTATTATTTGCCGTTTACTCACTGGCAATTTAGTATGGTACGTGTCATCTGGAAAGAAAAAATTACAATTTATCATCTAAGTAATTCATTTCTAGCACTGTCGAATGAGGTAAAGAAAAACTAGAAAACGTGGTTTTGATATTTGCTGGAAGTAGAATAATCAAATAAGGACATCAATTTTTAAAATATATTCCTTTGTGAAAATAAACGGTAAATTTTGCAGTTCTAAGGCAATTCCTAGAAGTGTGTGGTTGATGCAAGGTTGTTGAGGGAGATCAGAAGGCTGCCTTTAAAGAGCTGGATGGGCATTTGGAAGAAAGTGTTTGGAAACTGTTGGACTTCAGATGAGTTCTGGATAATGCAAAACTATGAAGGGCTTTTAAAAACAAAAATATTAAGAATTTGAGACTTCCAGAGAAGCAGAATCTGATGATGAAAAGTGAGTGAAGATAAAGGTGATGTTTGAATATGACTTTGATGCAGAATGTAGATATTAATGTTTTGGATGACCTGAGATTTGTGGAACTTAAACAACAGGGGCATAAACAAGAAAGTAGCTAAAGATTATGAAGTGGAAGTTTGTCTTGTCGGTTTCTGAAACTCTGTTCCATTCATCTCAGTTTTAAAATAGTAGGTTATCAAATTCAGTCCTCTTGCTCCTCCAGCTCTGAGCTAATGCTATTCTATTGTAATGCTTTTATAGGGAAAGATGCTCTCAGTATGACACACTGGATGTTTCATCAGGAAGCACTTCAAGAGTACATCTTACTCTGTTGTCAGAATTCCACTGGAGGATTGTTGGATAAACCTGGCAAGTGAGTGGTAATTTCATATGGTACATTCTAAGTTAACCTTATGAGGCTGCAGTTTATCTTGCAGTTTCTGTGGATTGAAAGAAAATAATAAAATGGAGAATGCTTTCAAAAGGTGTAATTCTCATGGAAGCGGAAAATTCGACTTGGTAATGGAAACAACAAATGTACTATATAAGAGACCTAAAATTGTGCATACAAATCTGAAAACTATAAGGGAAGAGCAGTTTAACATTTTACTGACTTAGCACTGTATACCTGAGCATTGTTTTTGAAGTGGGGAATTTATCTTATAACAAACAAAATGCATAAATTCACATTTAGGTTTAGTTGTCATCCAACCATGCACATGAATACAGCCAAATGAAAGTGTTCCTCTGGGGCTAAGGTGCAAAACACAATATCAGCAATTGCACACAGCACATATAGCACAATAGCAGAAAAACATACAGTCACAATTTTGTTTTCAGTTGCGTCACACAAAGGCTGCGAAGGACAAACAGTTACCTTTGTTTGGTCTGGAGAGGCTACTGCGTTTGAATGAGCCACCAGCTTCATAAGTTTATTAGGACTTTACGAAGCAGTGTTTGAATATTCCTGTTGGTAAACACAAACATGCATTCATGAATACTAGTCTATCACACTACTTTAGATTGCTTGCACGCTTTGATAGCTTCCAAAATACTTAAAGTATTTTATTTTGCCAGCAAATTGGTGAGGCCAAATAACTACAATTTAGAATATACAATATAATTTATTCGATTGTAATTTTTGAGTGTTGTCTGTTCTTCTGATTTCATTGGATAATAAGTGATATTATTTCATATTGACTCTTGTCCTATTTTTCCTGTATTAGATCAAGGGATTTTTACCATACCTGCTATTGTTTAAGTGGACTTTCAGTGGCACAGCATTTTGCTGGTGGAGAACTTCTGCATGAAACCATTGTGGGTGACAAAAAAAACAGGCTGGTAAGCAAGAAGAAATGTGGGAAATCTAAGCAATTATCCTTTAGGGGTTCATTTATAAAGTGCAGTGGATTCTGATTAACTGGGACACATCCGGACCAGTACATTCGGCCCCTATTAAGCATCTACTCAAATTAGCCAAAGTTTTGTAGAAATAGTTTAAAAAGGTATATAAAAAAAAGACAAACTGCCATTTAACTGAGTAGCAAATTATGTATTTAAATGAAATGCAGAATAAATTAGAAACTACCAAAACTACTACAATACTATAGAACTGTCTATTCATTCCTAATTGTTATCAATTGAGGAATTAATCCAGTGTACACTGTGTTCTTTTAATTGACTGTAAATGAGCTAAATCAGTGCAGATACCTATTACAGATGATGGACTGCCTTCAAACAGTGCTTTTGACAATTGCCTCCTCCAGATCTTCATTTTAATTGTAACATGCAAGATGAACGCCAATATCTTCAAATTCTTTGTAGTTCCTAACTTGTGAAGTAATGAAATCATTTAATTTTACTCCCAGCCATTTCTGGCATCTCCAACCCTGAATGCTTGAAACCACAGTGAGTCAAAGAGCTCTGGATTGTCTTATTGTTTATTACTTGCCAGCCATCAGCGACAAAAATCACTGCTTTTTGAACACACGCATGCAAGTGATGCTATTTAAAAACTGTTTGCTGTAAGCACAGTGTAGTGTCTCATGGCCACACAACATGCACATGATTGACACGAGTTAGGAAATGTTCGGCAACAGTCTCCTGTTCCAATTACGCAGTATTGTGTCCCAAATAAATTAAAGGAATCTCAGCTCTTTTCTCATTGTGCAATTTTGGATTGAAATTTTGTTTTGCAGTTATGTTTGAAATTTGACATTGAGCTAAGAATTGAAAGCCTCAGCAATGTACTGAATCTCCTCAAATTACTTTGTGTTGTTTGTGATCTACACACAGTTTGCCTTCCAGTACAGTTCTTGTGTTTGAGATGAGCACCAATACTCATTTAGAGGTTACAACTTTTGAAAAGGTTGTGTGGCAATTGCAGTTTACCAGTAGAAATTATAGGAATTTGTCAACAATTTACTGGAATAATGTGCAATTCAGGTTATTTTGCACAATCATAACAATTTAATAATTTTGCCCCATTTGTCAAAATAGTTATGTTGAATGTTTTTGATTTTTTTTTCTTTGTGGATGTATTTGAGTTGTTTATGTTGCCAGCTTTTACATTGTTGTTAAAATTTCATAGGCAAGTAATAATTAGTCCCATTCAATGTAGACTAGATACAAATTAAGACGAGATACAAATTAACTTTTTGTTCGTACAAAATATTAATCAAATTTCAGTTGCAGTGTTACTTACACAATTTGTAAATTGTCTTCTCTCCTCCAGGAACCAACCCATCCTGTATACAACATTGGTCCTGAAAAAGTAGCACAAGCTATAATGCACTTTCTCAAGCTACCAGTTCCACAGCATTCAATATAAATGAATTTCCAAATACTAATTGTGTATCCCAAGTCCAAAGAATTATGTTTTTCAAAGTAAAATGTTCAACGTGGAGCATGTTCTAATATGAAGCAATTTGCTTCTTGCAACAACAAGGATAAAAGCCATTGGAACTGCAAATAGTATGGCTCCCTAATCCAGTTTACATTCAGGCAACTTGCTCCTGAGAACTGAAATATCAGAGACTGTTACCTGTAAACCTTCCTGTTCTCACATCATCTTCTCTCAGAAAAGTGAATAGTATTTGCTTGACTAGAGCACGGTGCTTTTCACTGGCTTCAGAAATAATTTATCACTGTCACAATAAAGTTTTTTCTTCAAGCTTTGCATTTTGCCTGAATTTTCACTGTTTTGGAACAGTTTGCTTGCCATTTTTTTTTAAAAAAATGGTAAACCCAAAGTACACTGCAGATGCTGTAGTCAAATCAACACACACAACACGCTGGATGAACTCAGCAGGTTGGGTAGCATCCATTGACTGCTCATTTCAACGGATGCTGCCCAACCTGCTGAGTTCATCCAGCGTGTTGTGTGTATTTAAAAAAAAGGCCAGTGTTACAAAAAAATGTTACATTGAGTAGTATGCAATATGTTTTGCTTTAAGTAATATAATTTTTGGATGGGTTTAAATGAAAGAATAATCAGTTACAAAATGATTGTCACATGCAGAAACCATGCCAGAGAAAGCAAAGCAATTTATTGTTTTCAATATCTTTAGGAGTGGCCCAGCATTGTTTAATAATTGAAGCATGCAAAGCTATTTGTGGGACACAGGTAAGATAGAAGCTTGGTGTCTGCTTGATTGTATTGTCTGGTATAGTTCATATAATATTTCACATAATCAGAACTGTACAACAAAGTGCAAAAGCATCAGAGAAGCACTATCGACAGTTCTTGTTTCAAAGCAACAGCGTTTGTGATTAGTAAAGGTGTCAAAGATTACAGGAAGAAGGCAAAAGAATGGGTTTGAGAGGGATAATAAATCAGCCATGATGGAATGACAGAGCAGATGCAATGGGCTGAATGGCCTAATTGTACTCCTATGCCTTCAGGTCTTATGGCCTTAACTCAGCGGGATAGACAAAGCACTTCAATTAAAGCTGAAATAATCTCTATGCAGGTAACTTGCTCTGTGGTTCCATGGAAAGTAAATTCACTGGAATGGCTATGTTTTTACAACAATAATATTTCCCTTTCTCCATAACTGACTGGGAACTTGCATTAACCACTGCATTTTCAGCATTGGCAGATGTAGCAATTACAGTGCTCAGGTCTTCCCACTTTTAAATTTATTTTGAACTGTTTGATTGCAGATATAAATATTAAACACATTATCTCTGTGTGGGCATATAATGTTGTGGGCTGGATAACCTTAGTTGATCTTAAAAATGAGGAGCTGTTCTCTGAAATCTCTCCAAAAATTGAGAAAATTTTGGTTAACATGCCATCAAAATTAAAGTTCCTACAAGTGGTAAATCATCTATGTATTTTTAAAGGAATCAGAACTGAGATGGAACATGAATTTTTCAATGTATTTTTTGAACGTTTATCTGTAAACACTATGCTTTCAATTTTGTGAAGTTTTGTAAACTTGTTCATTAGAGCAACTAATGGAAGGTGCAGTAAAGTAAAATGTAACTTTTTGGTTTTCGAATTCCAATTATGTTTGCAAAGGGCTTACATCTTGATTTTTAAGTATCAAGGATGAACCTGCAGTGATAAAATAACATCAATCATAATTCAATATTTGTATGCAATCACCAACATTTTGTGTAATGTAAAAAGGTAGGAAATAGAAGCAGGAGTAGATTACTCAGCCCTTCATACCATTCCCATGACCTATGAAGATCACAGAGGTTAGTTTCCCTCAGCGTGACTTCCCAGTACTACCCTTACCTGCGTTTATTCCCTTACTAACCAAAAGGTCTATAGATATGTGAATATTCTAAGTGACTGAGCCTCAAGTCCTATTAGGTGGAGAATTCTAAATGATCATTCATCTAGTTTCTTCAATGACTTGGAGACTTTTTCACAATTATCCACCCTCGTAATAGCAGGATATACCCTTGTTATACTCACATACTATTTTTGCAGCTCCCTCCCCTCCCCCATTGCATCCTCCTCACAATTCATCATGCCACCCAGGTTTCAGTCATCAGCAACACCTGATCCCCTCATCCACATTATTAACATAGGTGGCTAAGAGCTGGAAATGATCTCTGTAACACCCCGCTTATTACTGTTGTTTTATGTCTATCAGATAATCTTCAGTCCATGCTGAAATGTTACTGGCAATCCTCTACATTCTAGTTTGGTTTCATAACCTTTTGTATGACACGTTACTGAAGTGCAGAGTGTTCAAGTACATCATACTCATTGGTCTCTGCAGTTATTCTGCAAGTTAGAAAATTGAACTGTAATAGTTGTCAAACATAATTTCTCTTGCATAAAAACCATGTTGACCCTGTCCAATGTTTTTATTATGGTTCTGTTACTGCTTTGTTAATAATAGATTATAGCATTTTTTTTTATTGATGCTGGACTAGCTGATGTATATTCTTTCTCTCTTAAATAATGGGACTACATTTGCTGCATTCCCTTATGTGAGAGCCTGTGTATAACCTGTAAAAGTAGAAGATGACAGCCATTATTTTCTTCACATTTCTTTCAGACCTTGGGATATGGTTTATTGGGTCCTGGGGATTCATCACCTCTTAATTGTTGTTAGCTTATCGGGTTTTGGGCATCATTGGTTATCATTTATGCCCATCCCCGATTGCCCTTGTAAATGGAGGTGAGCTATGATCTTGAATTGCTCTATTCCTCCTAGTATAAGGATTCCTATACTTCACTATAATTTACCGCCATACCTTTGGCTCATGCAGCGTAGATGGTGGGCAGGCTTTGGGATTGTCAGGAGGTGAATAATTTACCACTAGACCCTGACCTGCACTATGGAACATGGTATTTATTTGGATGATCTGGCTGAAATCTATGGTCAACAGCATCCCCATCGTTAATGGGCTATCTGCAGAGGCCATGTCATTGAAAGTCAGGTATGGTTGGATGGACCATAAGACATAGGAGCAGAATTAGACCACCTGGCCTATTGAGTCTGCTCTGCCATTCAATCATGGCTGATCCTTTTTTACCCCTTCTCAGCCCCACTCCCTGGGCTTCTCCCAGTAACCTTTGATTCTGTGGCCAATCCTATCAATTTGGCCTCCACAGCTACCCATGTTAACAGATTCCACAAATCCACCACCCTCTGGCTAAAGAAATTTCTTACATCTGTTTTAACCAGACACCCCTCTATCCTGAGGCTGTGCCCTCTAGTCCTAGACTCCCCCACCACGTGAAACATCCTTTCCACATCTACTCTGCCTAGGCCTTTCAATATTCGAAAGGTTTCAAAGAGATCCCCCCCTCATCCTTCTACATTCCAGCGAGTACAGATCCAGAGCCATCAAATGTTCCTCATATGATAACTCTTTCATTCCCAGAATCACCCCTGTGAACCTTCTCTGAACGGTCTCCAATACCAGCACATCTTTTCTTAAGGAGCCCAAAGTTGTTCACAGTATTCAAGGTGAGGCCTCACCACTGCCTTTAAAGCCTCAGCATCACATCTCTGCTCTTATATTCTAGACCTCTAGAATATGAAATGAATGCCAACATTGCATTTACCTTCCTCACTACTGACTCAACCTGCAAGTTAACTTTGAGGGTGTTCTTCACAAAGACTGTTAAGTCCCTTTGCATTTTTGGATTTTCTCCCCTCTCTTGTTGGACGCAATCTTTGCCTGACACTTTTGTAGCATGAACACTTTGTTCATCAGCCTGTGCCTGAGGGCTGTCTTAAGTCTTCATGCATGTAAGTGTGTGATGTCTTATTGCTGAGGAATTGTGAATGGAATGAAACAAACCCCACTTTTTTCACCTTGTGATGGGTGTTAGTTGCTGAAGATGATTGGGTCTAGAATATTCTACACTGAGGTCATGGTCTGTGAAGCCTGAGGTGTTTAACTATTAACAATCATGACTGGCTTGTTTTGTGCAACGGATCACTCCAACACTTTGGTATCATCCATTGACCAATGTTTCTAATGCCACCTTCAATTAACTGCTGTTTTGGTGTCATGGCTCAAAATCCCCATCTCACCTTAGGAATTTGAAGCAAAGTTGGGTCTGAAGTTGAGTATGCCTTGCAAAATCTAATCTGGGCCTAAGTACAGCTTGATAATACAATACAGCATCCAGTGCTTGATGTTGATGTCCGTCACTTCGATATTTGAGAGTAGACTGATTGGGTAGTTATCAGCCAGATTGTATTTTTCCTGCTTACTGTGACTGGACATGTGTGAATAATTTCCCACACTGTCAGATGGATGCTAATGCATCAATTGTATTAGAAAACTTTAGCATATTAATTTCTCTAATATGTTTTACAAATAGACTTTAGTTAATCTTGAGAAAATCGATGCAATGTGTACACTTAAGTACATCATTTGGCCCGCTGCTAACTCTGGGTTATTTTGGTAAAGCCTTACTAGATAGATACTTTATTGATCCCAAAGGAAATTAATGTTCCAGTAGCATTACGTATGCATGGATATATGAATTTTCAAATAGTAGAAGAGAAGTAAGAAATAATATTTTTTTAAAAAAGTTGCCTCTAACAGTCCTATTGGAGGGGGCCATCACTTCCCCGGCTATAGGTTGACTCATTATAGAGCCTAATGGTTGAGGGTAAGAATGACCTCGTATAGTGCTCTTGGGAGCAGTACAGTTGTCTTAGTGTATTACTGAAAGTACCCTGTGCAGCCAAGGTGGCATGCAGAGGGTGAGAAACATTGCCCAGAATCGCCAGGACTTTCTGGAGGGTCCTTTGTTCTACTACAGCCTCCAATGTGTCCATTTTGACACCTATAACAGAGCCAGCCTTTCTAATCAGTTTATTGAGCCTGTCAGCATCCCCCATGTTGATACCATTGCCCTAGCACACCACCAATTAGAAGATTGTACTGGCATGACAACAGACTGGTAGAGCATATGAAGGAGAGGCCTGCAGTCTTAGTCTGCAACATTGCACACAGTCTCCTTAGGAAGTAGAAGTGACTCTGGCCCTTCTTGTACACAGCCTCTGTGTTGTTGCTCCATTCTAATCTGCTGTCCAGATGCACTCCCAGGTATTTATAGGTCCTAACCACATCCTCACCATCAATAGCAGCAGGGAGCAATGCAGTCTTAGTCTTCCTAAAGTCCATCACCATCTCTGTTGTCTTGCTAATATTGAGCTGCAGAAGATTCAGCTTGCACCATTTGACACCATTTCCCCATCCTCCCTTTAGACACCCAACTATTGCTGAATCATCAGAGAATTTCCGCAGATGGCATGACTTAGTGTTGCATCAGTGTTCAAGGTATATAGGGTATACAAGAAGGTAGCCACTACAGTCCGCTGTGGGACCCCAGCGCTGATTACTATGTTATCTTCTGCTAGATAAGATGATACTCGTTTTCCCAGATTGGAAATGTAACATAGGATTTTTGAACTCTATGATAAAAACAGAAAATGCTAGAATCTTCCAGTAAGTCAGGACATTTGTGGAATAAGCAGAGTAGAAGTTTTTCAGGTCAATCTACTTTTTCCATTCTGAATATTTCTCATTGACTTGAAAAATTGACAATTTATCTCAATGGATACCACCTGACCAACTGTATATGTGTGGAATTTTCCATCTTGAATTACCAACATCTGCAACATTGCACTTTTTTTTAAGATCCATACTTCGTGCAGTTCGATAATACAGCATTAAATTATTTCACTTTTCAGCAAAACGGGTAAGTTCAATAGTTTTTAACAAGCTTATTAAATTGTTATTGTCAGAATTATGAGTAAGATTTTTATTTGGAATTATTTTGGAAATGGTACTCCAATAAACAATTAAAAGTTCTTTTGTGTACTGTGGTTGACTTTTAATTTTTTTTTAGTCACTTACGGGCTGTGGTTTTCTGGGAAAAAAAACAGCAATTGTTACCGTATCCAGTTCTGAAAGCTAGTGTTTTAACGGAAGCGATTGGCCATTTTTAGGGGATAGTTAAGTAATAATTAGATTGCAATCAATGGGGAATCAAATGTAAATTGGATCAGGAAATGGTGGATTTCCTTTGCTGAAAATCTTTAATGAATCAGAATGTTTTCTAAAAACAATTCAGTGCTTTAGTACTCAATGATTCTAGTCATATGTATTTTTAGTTATATTTAGTTAATATATTTAGTTAATTCAATGAATTAACTGAATTCACTTGTCACATTGGGATTTGAATCAGGGTCTCCAGACCATTACTCTGATGTAAATTAGAGTTAAGCAAAACAGGCCTTTTGTAGTCTTCTTATTACTTTTAAATTGGATACTTTCAGAATGTAGGTTTTAAGAAAAAGTAGCCATTGTGAACAAATGAGAGCATTCTTTAAGTATTTAATGTGATAAAATTGTGTATATAGACAAAGCAAAGAGTTCCTAGTTATTTACTCAATTTAAAGTATATTCACAAGAAACTAAAATGCAGCATGTTCTCAAACAAGAGACCTGTTTATTCAAACATGTGCAAATTTAATTTAGCTGCTAATTTTATTTTGCACCACAAATGTGTTTAAAAATCCTCTCCTAATCAAATCAGGAGTGGTTGCATTTTTAACTGTGAAGAAAGAAGAGGTTGGATTTAATAGACAAATTTTTGGGAGTGTATTCAACTATCCTTGGGTCTAATGCTGTAGGAATGCCTTGTATTCTGAACAATACCAACTCTGGAGATTGATTTGATGGTCTCGATTGATGCAAGACTTGAGGAGAACAATTTTACTGATTAATGAAGTACTATGCATCACTCAAAAAGTGAACCTGGGCAATTAATGTTATAACAAAAAGCATTCAGATTGATATTGAGAACTCTGATCATTGCAGGGAAAGATTGCTTGAGAAGATAGCATGAAAATGAGTTACTATAAATGATTAAGGCAGAGTTGATTTTAATTTTAAAGAGGATAGGGAGAGGGAAGAAGAGGATGAATGTGGAACCTATTTGGCGTGTTGTATAATTGAATCAGGAATTGAATGACATTTTGCTTTTTTGTGAATTACTACTTCTGATTGCAAGCAGAACCAACATGGCTTTGGACACTTTTAAGGGCACAAGCAGTTGGTGGGCATGACAATCGAGGATGCAACCGGGGATAGCCTGATTATAAAAAATGTTAATTTTCACTTCTGTCCTATAGTTTGCAAGTAAAAGGATAGTTACTGTTCACTTTTTGGTTAGCTTTTTCCTATTTGTAACGTCACTATTACTGGGTACTGAAGATCTTCTGGACCAGCAACTGGCATTGAAAGAGAACTATCTGATTCTTTGCAGGGTACTTTCTTTCTTCTAAGTCAATGGTAAGTCCAAGTTGATGTTTAACCTTAAGAATATTTAGGGAAAATAAGGAAGGGATACAATGGATGTTTATGGTGATGTGTGTGCATAGAGCTGAAGGAGTTAGCGGAGGTACTTAATGAATACTTTGCTTCAGTATCCACCAGGGAAAAGGACCTTGGCAATTGTGGGGATGACTTGCAGTGGACTGAGACCCTTGAGCATATAGACATTTAAAAGAAAAAAGAGGATGTGCTGGAACTTTTGAAAAGCATTAAGTTAGGTAAGTCACCAGGACTTGATGAGATGTACCCCAGGCTACTGTAGGAAGCAAGGGAGGAGGTTGCTGAGCCTCTAGCGATGATCTCTGCATCATCAATAGGGACGGAAGAAGTACCAGAGTATTGGAAGTTTGCAAATGTTGTTTCTTTGTTCAAGAAAGGTAATAGAGATAGCCAGGAAATTATAGACCAGTAAGTATTGCTTCAGTGGTGGGGCAAGTTGTTGGAGAAGATCCTGAGAGGCAGGATTTATAAGCATTTGGAGAGACCATCTGATTAGGAATAGTCAGGATGGCTTTCTCAAGGGTAGGTCATACCTAAGGAGCCTGACTGAATTCTTTGAGGATGTAACAAAACGCATAGATGAAGGTAGAGCAGCGCATGTTGTGTGTATGGATTTCAGTAAGGCAGTTGATAAGGTTCCCCTTCCATTCAGAAAGCAAAGGAGGCATGGGATCCAAGGAGACCTTGCTTTGTGGATCCAGAATTGGCTTGCCTACAGAAGGCAAAAGGTTCATATTCTGCACAAAGGTCAGTGACCAGTGGTGTTCTACAGGGATTGGTTCTGGGATCCCTCTGCTTTGTGGTTTTTATAAATGGCCTTGATGAAGAAGTAGAAGGGTGGGCTAGTAATTTTACTGATGACACAAAGGTTGGGGGTGTCTGGGGAGTTGTCAGAGGTTACAGTGGGACATTGATAGAATGCAAAACTAGGCTGAGAAGTGGCAGATGAAGTTCAACCCAGATAAGTGGTTCATTTTGATAGCTCAGATTTGAAGACAATTATGTGTGGAGGATCAGAGAGATCTTGGGGGTCCATGCCCCTAGGACTCTCAAAGGTACTGCACAAGTTGACAATGTTGTTAAAGAAGAAGTATGGTGTGTTGGCATTTATCAACCATGGGATTGAGCTCAAGTGCCGTGAGGTAATGTTACAGCTGTATAGGGCCCTGGTCAGACCCCACTTGGTGTACTGTATTCAGTTCTGGTCACCTCACTATAGGAAGGATGTAGATACTATAGAGAGAGTGCAGGTGAGATTTAAAAGGATGTTGCCTGGATTGGAGAGTGAGTCTTATGAGAGTAGGTAGAGTGAACTTGGCCTTTTCTCCTTGGAGCAATGGAGGATGAGAGGTGACCTGATAGAGGTGTATATGATGACAAGAAGCATTGATCATGTGGATAACCAGAGGCTTTTCCCCTGGTCTGAAAGGGCTTAGAAGTAGGTAGAAGGGTGATAGGTACTGAAGGGATGTCAGGTGTAAGTTTTTCCACACAGAATAGTGGGTGCATGGAATGCACTGCCAGTGACATTGGTGGAGACGGATACAATATGGTCTTTTAAGAGACTCTTAGCTAGGTACAGAGGGCTATGTGGTAGGGTAATTCTAGGCAGTTTGTACAGTAGGTTACATGGTCACATTATTGTGGGCTGAAGAGCCTGTAATGTGCTGTAGATTTCTATGTCTATATATATATATATGAATGTTTGTCATTATGGCACTGAAGAGTGATTTCTTCGAAGAGTTTACAACAGAGTTTTCAATTAGAATTGAGCATTGGAAGACTGTAGGATATCAGGAATTACCAGCTTGTTAATCTAATGTCTGCTGTCTGAAAATGAGCTGTAATTAAGGACAGAGTAATAGGACACAGAAAACTTTTAAGTTAATTGGAGAACACCATGAATTTGTAAAGGTGTCTTTAATTTCCTGATATAGATGTAGAGCTAACTGGTCTTTCTTTATCTGGTTGACTCTTCCAACATTTACTAAAAGATGGTTGCAAACACTATTTAACAATCAATGAGAAAACTTTGACTAATCATGAACTGTTCTCATTTCTTTCAAAACCTGGGATGGAAACAATGTAGTCTTGTGAATTGGTTAATATTTAATGGCAGTTTTATTTATTACTGTCATTCTGCATGAATTAATAATGAAACCAAAACCTAATTCTATAATTTCCTTGGAAATTTTGCCTTGTTCTTATTTTCTCTGATGCATCAAAATATTCTGTTGTATTTCATAGCTGTTCAATTTTATCTTTCACGAGATAATGGTTCTCAGTCACTCTGGTTAAACTCTACTTAATATAATCTTTCCATTGGTTCATAAAAGTTGATGCATCTTTTGACTTAAGATGTAGTACAGCACTGGAGAGTCATTCAGTCCACAGTGGTGTGTTGATCTTGCTGTCGGTTTATACTAAATATTCTCCAATGTATCATCCATATCCCTCCTTTCCCTTCAGATTCATATGTATTTCTAAAAGCATTTTAAACTCCATCCAACTGCCTTACTCCACTACACTAGAGCTAGGGGACATAGGCTCAATATTCAGGGGTGTAGATTTAGGACAGAGATGAGGAGGAACTGCTTTTCCCAGAGGATAGTGAATCTGGAATTCTCTGCCCAATGAAGCAGTGGAGGCTACCTCAGTAAATATATTTAGGACAAGGTTGAATAGATATTTGCATAGTAGGGGAATAACTCTTATGGGGGAAAGGCAGGTAGGTGGAGATGAGTCCATGGCCATATCAGCCATGATCTTATTGAATGACAGAGCAGGCTCAATGGGCCAGATGGCCTACTCCTGCTCCTGTTTCTTACGTTTTTTCTTATGTAACCAGAGTCAACCATATTGCTAGGTCTGGAGTTTACTTTCTAGACATTTATTTTCACTCTAGTTACTCACCCTAGCTCTTTTAAACTTGCAAAATCATGTAAATTTAAATTCTGGTGTTGTAGTGAAATTCAACCTCATTTTCTCCAAATCAGTGGGCCAGCACTCTGTCTACTTCTCCAGGTAATTTAACAACTATGCTACCACACTCGTAATGTAGCAGATGTAAAATCATCCACTTTTGACAAAAGAGAGATTAAACGGAGAACTTCCTAAGTGGTAAAAAGCTGGAAATATGCAGCATCAAAAAACCTTGAGATTTTCTGTGGCCAGATCATTAAAATATCAGGCACAGGCGTAGAAAATAGCCCAAGAATATTTTTTTTTTAAAATCTTGGGAATGAAAATACAAGAGCTTCTAAGAGGCAAAGGACCACTGCTGATGCTGGTAATTCAATGCAAAGGTTGAAAATGCTGAAGGAGCCAACAAGTCAAATGCTATCCATAAGAGGAAACAAAACAGTATCTTCATCAGAACTGGAAAAGTGAAAAGCACATGTTTTAAGATAGTGAGATGAGATAGAGAAAGAACAGAGTCAATGTCTCGGACAGAATGCAGATCAAAGTTGTCTGAAAATATTTGCAAAACAGCATTTGAGGCCTAGAGGGAAAAAAAGGAAATAGTTTCAAGCAGCAATGTCTGTGCAAAAAGAGGAAAAAAAGCTGCTTGAAATTCAATATTGTGCCCCAAGGACTGATGGAAGATGAGATTGTGTATGTTTGAATAATATCAAATGCCAAAGCGATAATAAGATATTGTACAGGTATACAAAGCTTTGCCTAGATTGTACAGAGAGTACAGTGAACAGCTTTTAACAGCAATGCTCTAAAGGAGGAATGCATGAGCCTACGATGTAATGCAGCAGAACATTACCTGAATGAGAGCAGAAACAATATTTGAGGAAAGATCACACAAACTGGAGCTGTATTCCAAAAATGTCAGGGCTAAAGGGCAATTTGATTAAAGTCCTAAGGTTGAATAAAGACTGAAAAAACAAGAAATCAAATTATAGGCTGGTGAACCTAACATCAGTGGTGGAAAAGTTACAGAACTGGGTTCTGAGAAACAAGATCTGCATGTATTTGGAAAGACTATCGCCCAGTTGACCTCACATCTACTGCAATGAAGAGCTTTGAGAGGGTAGTCATAGTCAGATAATTCCTGCCTAAGCGGGCAGTTGGACAGCTGCAATTTGCCTATTGCCACAATAGGTCTACGGGCCCTGGGTCTCATGGGCAATAGAAACATGACTACAGCTCAGTGCTCAGCACCGTCATACCCTCAGTACTAATCAATAAGCTCTAAAACCTGAACTTCTATCTCCCTCTGCAACTGGATCCTAGAGTTCTTATTGGGAGGTAAGTCAATGGGATCTGAAATAACATCCCACAGACAATCAACACAGTCAAACTTCAAGAATGCTTAATCCACAGCTTCAATTTATCTGCACACTTGACTGTGTGGCTAGGTACAGCTCAAACACCATTCATAAATTTACCAGTGACACAACTATTGTTGGCAGAATTTCAGATGGTGAGAAGGAGGTGTACAGGAGCAATTTAGATCAGCTGGTTCAGTGATGTTACGACAACAACCTTGCACTCAAGATTAGGAAGGCCAAGGAATTGATTGTGGACTGTAGGAAGGGAAAATCCAGTCCTCAATGAAGGATCAGCAGTGGAAAAACTGAACAATTTCAAGTTCCTGAGTGTCAACAACTGAAGTTCTCTCCTGAGCCTGAGTATTGATGCAGTTACAAAGAAGGCATGATAGCGGCTATATTACATTAGGAGTTTCAGATTTCAGCCAGCTCTGTCATGGGCACTAGCCTCTCTAGCATCGAGAACATCTTCAAAAAACAATGCTTCAAAAAGGCAGTATCTATCATTAAGGATTTCCATCACACAGGACATTAACTCTTCTCATTACTGTATCAAGGAGGAGGTACCAGAGCCTGAAGACACACAATCTATATTTTAGGAACAGCTTCTTCTCCCCATCAGATTTCTGACTGGACAATGAACCCATGTACACCATTTCATTAGGTAAGGTTTTGATAAGGTCCCACATAGGAGATTGGTGGGTAAAATCAAAACTCAGGGCATCGGGGGGAAGACATTGACATGGATAGAAAACTGGTTGGCAGATAGAAAGCAAAGGGTAGTGGTGAATGGGTGTTTCTCGGAATGGCAGGTGGTGACTAGTGGGGTGCCACAGGGCTCGGTATTGGGACCACAGCTGTTTACAATTTACGTCAACAATTTGGATGAAGGCATAGAAAATAACATCAGCAAATTTGCTGATGATACTAAGCTGGGTGGCAGTGTGACATGTGATGAAGATGTTAGGAGAATTCAGGGTGACTTGGGTAGATGCTTGGCAGATGGCGTTTAATGTGAATAAGTGTGAGGTTATCCACTTTGGGAGTAAGAACAGGAAGGCAGATTATTATCTGAACGGTGTAGAATTAGGTAAGGGAAAAATACAAAGAGATCTAGGAGTCCTTGTTCATCAGTCACTGAAGGTGAATGAGCAAGTGCAGCAGGCAGTGAAGAAGGCTAGTGGAATGTTGGCCTTTATTACAAAGGGAATTGAGTACAAGAGCAAGGAAATTCTCTTGCATTTGTACAGAGCCCTGGTGAGACCACACCTGGGGTATTGTGTACAGTTTTGGTCTCCAGGGTTAAGACAGGACATCCTGGCTGTAGAGGAAGTGCAGCGTAGATTCACAAGGTTAATTCCTGGGATGTCTGGACTGTCTTATGCAGAGAGGTTAGAGAGACTGGGCTTGTATATGCTGGAATTAAGGAGATTGAGAGGGGATCTGATTGAAACATATAAGATTATTAAGGGATTGGACAAGATAGAGGCGGAAATATGTTCTAGATGCTGGGAGAGTTAGTACCAGAGGGCATGGTTTGAAAATAAGGGGTAGGTCATTTAGGACAGAGTTAAGGAAAAACTTCTCCCAGAGAGTTGTAGGGGTCTGGAATGCACTGCCTCAGAAGGCAGTGGAGGCCAATGCTCTGGATGCTTTCAAGAAGGAGCTAGATGGGTATCTTATGGATAGGGGAATCAAGGGATGTGGGGGCAAGGCAGGAACCGGGTATTGATAGTAGTTGATCAGCCATGATCTCAAAATGGCAGTGCAGGCTCAAAGGGCCGAATGGTCTACTTCTGCACCTATTGTCTATTATTTCCCTTTTCTCTCTCTTTTTGCACTAATTTAATTTTAACAATATATTTAAATTATGTATTGTGTGCAGTTTTGGTTGCCCCACTATAGGAAGGACGTTGAAGCTTTGGAGAGGGTGCAGAAAAGGTTTACTAGGATGCCGCCTGCTTTAGAGGACGTGCTTTTGTGGGAGACTGGATAAACTTGGGTTGTTTTCTCTGGAGTGTTGGAGGCTGAGGTAAGATCTGATAAACATTTACAAGATCAGAATCAAGTTTATTATCACCGGCATGTGTCGTGAAATTTGTTAATTATGGGAGGTATACATAGATAGAGTGGACAAAGTTAATCTCTTTCCCAGGCTTGGAATGTCTAATACCAGAGGGCATACATTGAAGGTGAGAGAGGGTAGGTTCAAGGGGAATGCAATGGTTAAGTTCTCCACTCAATCATGGATGCGCTGGCATGCGTTGCCTGGTATAGTGGTAGTGGCAAATATATTAAAGATTTTTAAGAGACTTTTGCATAAGCACATGGATGCGAGGAAGTTGGAGGGATATGGACATAAGACTTGAGTGTTCTTGATTTGCTTTAAGATGGCACAACATTGTGGGCCTGTTCCTGTGCTATACTGTTCTGTGTTCTATATATTGCAATCTACTGCTGCTACAAAACAACATATTTCACAACATACGCCAGTGATATTAGACTTTATTCTGAGGTGATCAAGAGGATTGGTTAGGTCAACATAGTAGATGTGCTGTACATGAACTTGAGCAAAGTCTTTGACAAGGGCTTAAAGCTTGGTCCAGTAGGTTAGATCTCAAAGGATCCAAGCTGAGCTAGCCAATTGGATATAGAATTACCTTGTTGGAAGGAGTCAGTGGGTGGTGGTAAATCTTTTTTATTTCCATATTGGAAACCTGTGATCAGCAGTGTGCCACAGGATCCCCTGTATTAAAGATCATGTGAGAATGCAGGTGGCATTGCTGGTAAGTTTCTGAATAACACAAAAAATATACTTTATTGGAATGAGAATAAGTTTATCTAATATGATCTAAATCAACTGGGAAAGTTGGCCAAGAAACAGCAAATGGAATTTAACTCTTAACAAATGGAATGTTGCATTTGATCAATGAAAAGAGGGCAGTTCCACAGTAAATGGCATGGCCCTGGAGAGACCCTGAAGGTCTAGATCAGAGAACTTCAGGGTACAGGACATGTTCCCTGAAGGTAGCAGCACATATTCTGGGGGAGGGGGTTTAAATCCAAGCATTGATTACAAAGCTGATTTTCAGGTTACATCTGTGTGAAACAGTGGTAAGGTTGACTTGGATAATTATGTGCAATATTGGTCACCTCGCTATAGGAAGAGCGTACTTTAACTGAAAGAGTGCAGGCAAGGTACATAAGAATATTACTGGGACTGGAGATCTTGAGTTTTAATGGATAGCTTAGGTCCTTATTTCACTAGAGTGTTAGAAGCTGAGGAGTGATCATGGGGGCACTGATATGGTGAATGGTTAATCTTTATTGCCTATATAGGAGAATCTAAAGCTAGAATGCATGGGTTCAAAGTGAAAGAGGAAAGATTAAAGAGGACCAGAAGGGCAAGTAATGAAGATTATGAAATGAGCAGCCAGAGGAAGTGATAATAGTACAACTACAACATTTAAAAGATACTTCGGCAGATACACAGATAGGAATAGTTTAGAGAAGGGGTTCCCAACAAGGGGTCCATGGACTCCTTGCTCAATGGTATTGGTCCATGGCATAAAAGAGTTTGGGAACCCCTAGTTTAGAGGGATATGGGCCAAACAGAGACAATTGTGATTAAGGAGCTGGTGTAGGAGCAAGGGCATAATATTTTTGGATCATTGGGCTCTCTTCCAAGGAAGGTGGAACCTATGCAGACGGGACAGTTTGCACCTAAACTGGAGGGGGTCTAATATCTTAGTGGGAAGGTTTGCTAATGCTTCATGGTGGGGTTTAAACTAGAGTTGCAGGGGGATGGGAACCAGAGTGCCAGAACAGTTAGTGGAAAGATTGTTAAGACCTTAGACAAAGATAGGAAGCAAAAGGTTGAGCATGATGTGACTAGTGTCCTGAACTGCCTATATTTAAATGCAAGAAGCATCATAGGAAGGGCAGATAATAGTGCTGAAGATAATAGGCTGTGGGTAACCCTGGGTAATTTCTAAAATAAGTACATGTTTGGCACAGCATTGTGGACCAGAGGGCCTGTATTGTGCTGTAGATTTTCTGTGTTTCTAAGATGAGGTAACTGGTTTACAAACAGAGGCGATGTTTAGTGAGGAGAGGCTGTTGTCAGGGCAAAATTGCAGTCAACAGGATAATCTGCAGCTTAAAAGGTGGACAAAATCAAAAATGGTGAATGCAGGACTGAAAGTGTTGTATCTGAATGCACAGTGTACAGAATAAGGTAGATGAATGCAGCACAGTTGCAGATTGGCAGGCATGATGTAGGCATCACTGAATCAGGGCTGAAAGATTATAGCTGGGAGCTTACTGTCCAGGGATGCACATTGTATCAAAAGGACAGGCAGGAAGGGGGAGGGGCGGCATTGCTCTGTTTATAAAAAAAAAGGAAATCAGCTCATTAAAAAGAGGTGACATAGGGTCAGAAGATGTTGAATCATTGTGGTAGAGCTAAGCACCTGCAAGGGTAAAAAGACCCTGATGGGAGTTGTATACAGACCCACAAACAAGTAGTAAGGATGTGGCCTCCAAATTACAAAGGGAGATAGAAAATGCATGCCGAAAGGGCAATGTTGCAATAGTCATGGAAGACTTCAGTATGCAGGGAAATTGGGAAAATCAGGTGGCCGCTAGATTACAGGAGGGGGAAATCTCTAGAGTCCTAATGAAATGGCCTTTTAGAGCAGTTTGTGGTTGAGCCCACTGGAGAATCACCTATTCTGGATTGGGTCTTCTGCAATGAACCAGAATTGATTCGAGAATTTAAGATAAATGCGCCCTTAGGGGTAAATGATCATGATATGACTGAATTCACCATGAAATTTGAGAAGGAGAACCTAAAGTCAGATGTATCAGCATTACAGTGGAGTAAAGGGAATTACAGAACCATGAGAGAGGAGCTGGCCAGATTTGATTGGAAAAGAACGATGGCAGGGATGTCAGCAGAGCAGCAATGGCTGGAATTTCTGGAAGCAATTTGGAAAGCACAGGATATGATCTAGGAATAATGATTCATAGTTCCCTGAAGGTGGAATCTCATGTGGATAGGGTGGTGAAGAAAGCTTTCGGTTTCTGGCCTTTATAAATCAGAGCGTTGAGTATAGGAATTGGGATGTAATTTTAAAATTGTACAAGGCATTGGTGAGGCCAAATTTGGAGTATTGTGTACAGTTCTGGTCACCAAATTATAGGAAAGATGTCAACAAAATAGAGAGAGTACAGAGGAGATTTACTAGAATGTTACCTGGGTTTCAGCACCTAAGTTACAGGGAAAGGTTGAACAAGTTAGGTCTTTATTCTTTGGAGCGTAGAAGGTTGAGGGTGGACTTGATAGAGGTATTTAAAATTATGAGGGGGATAGATAGAGTTGATGTGGATAGGCTTTTTCCTTTGAGAATAGGGGAGATTCAAACAGGACATGAGTTGAGAGTTAAGGAACAAAAGTTTAAGGGTAACATGAGGGGGAACTACTTTACTCAGAGTGGTAGCTGTGTGGAATGAGCTCCCAGTAGAAGTGGTAGAGGCAGGTTTGATTTTGTCATTTAAAAAAAAATGGATAGGTATATGGACAGGAAAGGAATGGAGGGTTTATGGGCTGAGTGCAGGTAGGTAGGACTAAGTGAGAGTAAGCATTCGGCCTAGACTAGAAGGGCTGAGATGTCCTGTTTCCATGCTGTAATTGTTATATGATCATATACATCCCAAAGAGGAAGAAGTGCTCTGAAGGAAAGATGACACATCTGTGGCTTACAAGAGAAGTCAAAGCCGGCATAAAAACCAAAGAGAGGGCATATAGTAGAGCAAAAATTAGTGGGAAGTTAGACGATTAGGAAGCTTTTAAATACCAACAGAACACAACAAAAAGTCGCTAAGAAGGTAAAGATGGGATGCAAAAGTAATCTAGCCAATAATATTAAAGAGAATGCCAAAAGTTTCTTCAGATACATAAAGTGTATAAGAGTTGAGAGTGGATATTGGACAACTGGAAAACAATGCTGGAGAGGTAGTAATGAGGGTCAGTGAAATAGTGGACGAACTGAATAAGTATTTTGCATCAGTCTTCTCTGTGGAAGACACTAGCAGTGTGGTGGAAGTTCCAGTTGTCGGGGGCATAAAGTGTGTGAAGTTACCATAACTAGAGAGAAGGTTCTTGGGAAAGTGTAAGTCACCTGGACTAGATGATGTACACCCTAGAGTTCTGAAAAAGGTAGCTGAAGAGATCGTGGAGGCATTGGTAATGATTTTTCAAGAATCACTAGATTCTGGAATGGTTCCAGCAGACTGGAAAATTGCAAATGCCACTCCACCTTTCAAGGAGGGAGAGAGACAGGGAACTATAAGCCAGTTAGTCTGTCCTCTGGTTGGGAAGATGTTAGAGTTGATTATTAAGGATGAGGCCTCAGGGTACTTGGAGGCACCTGATAAAATAGGCTGCAGTCAACATGGTTTCCTCAAGGGAACATCTTGACTGACAAATCTGCTGGAATTCTTAGAAGTAACAAGGAGTATAGATGTTGTGTACTTGTATTTTCAGAAGGTCTTTGACAAGGTGCCACACATGAGGCTGCTTAACAAGCTACAATCTCATGGCATTACAGGAAAGACTGTAGCATGGATAAAGCAGTGGTGATTGGCAGGAGCCAAAGAGTGGGAATAAAGGGAACCTTTTCTGGCTGGCTGCTGGTGACTAGTGGTGTTCCACAGGGTGTTGCAACTGCTTCTTTTTACGTTATATGTCAATGATTTGGATAATGGAATTGATGGCTTTTATTATTTGCAGACAATATGAAGATAGGTGGAGGGCCAGGTAGTTTTGAGGAAGTAGAGAGGCTATAGAAGGACTTAAACAGATTAGGAAAATGGGCAAAGAAATGGCAGATGGAATACAGTGTCAGGAAATTTATGGTCATGCACTTGGCTAGATAAAAGGAATGACTATCTTCTAAATGGAGAGAAAGTAGAAAAAACTGAGGTGCAAAGGGAGTTGGGAGTTCCTGTGCAGGATTCCCTAAAGGTTAATTTACAGGCTGAGTCTGTGTTGAGGAAGGCAAATGCAATGTTAGTATTCATTTCAAGAGGACTACAATATAAAAGCAAGGATGTAATGTTGAAATTTTATAAAGCACTCATGAGGCCTCACTTGGAGCATTATGAGCAGGTTTGAGACCCTCATCTTAGAAAAGATGTGCTGAAACTGGAGAGTTCAAAGGAAGATCATAGGAGTGATTCCAGGATTGAATGGCTTGTCATATGAAGAGCGTTTGATGGCTCTGGGCCTGTATTCTCTAGAATTCAAAAGAATGAGGGGTGACCCAATTGAAACTTGTCAAATGGTGAAAGGCCTTGATGGAGTGGATGTGGAGAGGAAGTTTCCCATGGTGGGTGAGTCTGTGACCAGAGGATACAGCTTCAGAATGGAGGGGTGTCCTTTTAGAACAGAGATGAGGAGGAATTTCTTCAGCCAGAGAGTGTTGAATCTGTGGAATTCTTTGTCACAGGCAGCTGTGGAGGATGCCTTTATGTATATTTAAGGCTGTGGTTGATAGATCCTTGATTGGTCTGATCATGAAGGGAAATGGGAGGAAGGCAGGAGATTGGGGCTGAGAGGAAAATTGGATCAACCATGATGAAATGGTGAAGCAGACTCAATAGGCCAAAAGGCCTAATTCGGCTCTTGTATCAAATGGCCTGAAATGTGTTAAACTTGGGTAAACAACTAGTTTGGCTTAGATGAGTTGGGCAAAAAGGCCTGTTTCCAGGTTGTGTAGTTCTATGACTCAGGATAATAAGGAGGTCAATAAGAGCATGTTTAGTCATCGGGATAGGAGCACAATAAAGGGAGCAGAAAGACCATTGGTTTAAGCAATGTGAGAGGCCTGGTTAAGGTGCATGAATTAATCTATTTTTGAGGCTTTGGAGAGGGTGCAGAAGAGGTTTATCAGGATGCTGCCTGGATCAAAGGGCATGTGTTATAGCCGGAGGTTGGACAAACATGGGTTGTTTTCTCCAGAGTGGTGGAAGCTGAGGGGAGATCTGATAGAGGTTAATGTAACTATGGTTGGCATAGATAGAGCCAACAGACAGTATTGTTTTCCCAGGGTTGAATAGTCTAATACCAGAGAGTATGCATTTAAGGAGAAAGGAGGTCATGTTAATGGAGATATGAGGGGCAGGTTTTTAATAGAAAGAACAATAGATGCCTACAATGCACTACTGGGAATGGTGGTAGCAGAAACATTATGGACTTTGAAAATATAGATTTAGATAGGCAAATATAGTGAAGAAAATGGGAGAATAGGGACATTGTATAGGCATAAGGGATTAGTTTAGATGGGTATTTGATTACTAATATATTTGGTTCAGGGCGATATTGTGTCCCTGTGCTGTACTGTTGTATGTTCTAATTCATGGCATGTATTAGCTCTGGGGGGTGGGGGAGGTAAAAACACTAACAAATGTGACTGATGGATGAGCATGACTGGCAGTTCAATGCTTTAGGACACGAGTGCTACAGAGGTGTAGGTGAGGAGGAGTAGTTGCTTTATTTAGGATATTCCTGGGGGGGTGGGGGTGTCATTTGGTGAGGCCATAGGGGAAGAACTTGTCTGTCCTACCATGTTAAGCCAGCTCTGGTGGACTGGACTGAAGAGATTTACGATGAGATTCAGCGGTCTGGAAGGCAAACAGCATGATGAGGCACAGAAGTCATGGTCATCCACTGAAACCAAGGAAACACCAGTTGTGATGGATACTTGTACCATGGGACCCAGACTTCAAAGGTCAAGAGAGTGGAATTGCCCCAGTGCAATGGCTTTTCCACTTCAAAAATACTCTTGCACGGGTTTCCTGTCAGTCAGATATGACTAACAACTACCGTGGATGGAATTTAAAAATAAGAAGGGTATGGTCACTTTGATAGAATTGCAATGTAGATCCCTAATAGTCAGCAGGACTTGGTGGAGCAGATACATAATGAGATTGCAACTAGTTGTAAGCATGGGAGAGTAGTATTAGTGGGAGATTTAAAACTTTCCTAATATGGACTGGGCCAACAATAGTATAAAGGACTTGGACAGAGTGGAATTTGTGAAATCTGTTTATGAAAGCTTCATTTATCAATACCTAATGGATGCAACACTGTTTCTCGTCCTGGGAAATGAGGTAGGGTAAATTGCAGAAGTGTCATCGGCAATCACGTGGGTTTAGTGACCATAATTTTGTTAGTTTGAATAGTTATGAAAAGGATACGACCTTTTCACAGGTTAGTTCTTGAACAGGCAAAGCAAATTCTGGAGCTGTTGGACCTGATCTTGCTGAGGTTGACTGGGTGAGATTGCTTGCAGGTAAAAAGGGGTCAGCCAAGGGTGGGACCTTTAGAAGTGTGTTGAAAAGAGCTCCAGGCCTGTATATTCCTGATAAGGTGATGCACAAGCCTGGCAGGTTTCAGGAACCCTGGCTGACAAGGGATACTGAGCTTCTGGTTAAGTAAAAGAGGAAAGTGAGTACTGTGCAGAAGCAATTAGGAACTAGTGAATCTTGAAGACTATAAGAAGTGCAGGAGTGTACTTAAATAATGAAAGAACACCTAGTGTCACTTTATGGACATTCAATCGGTCTATGTTTACAAGCTATCATGTGTATTTATATTTATTGTGCTTTTTATTATTGTGTTTTTTTATCTTATTGTGATTGTTTTCCACCAGATCAGGAGTAACAAGTATTTCGTTCTTTAAACTTGTGTACTGGAAATGACATGAAACAATCTAGAATATGTTAGGATGACAGGAAAAGGATATGAAATGGATCTGGTAGATAAGAAAAGGATTTCTTCCTAGAGAATGTGTAGGAATAAAAGAGTAAAATGGTGGTTGGAGAGAGATTCAGTCCCCTTAACAATCAGCATGGCCGTCTG
Source organism: Hypanus sabinus (assembly GCF_030144855.1). Taxonomy (NCBI): domain Eukaryota; kingdom Metazoa; phylum Chordata; class Chondrichthyes; order Myliobatiformes; family Dasyatidae; genus Hypanus; species Hypanus sabinus. Next base: position 131,279,064 of record NC_082707.1, read on the forward strand.
TGTGTGGAAGCAAAGAAAATGGGAGATGTTCTTTTTTTCTTTCTTTTCCAATATTTTTATTAATTTCTTACATAAAAGAATACGGGGTACAGTAAGATATATAATGTATATTGATTACAATATATTGAAATCAAGATTAAGTGTAATTACCCCATATCCAGATAGATTAAATTTAATCATAAAATTGAAAAGAAATAATTTTATTATACAGAAAATCTAAACCCACTACCAGAAAAAAACAGCTATTTGGTTTAAAAAAAGAAAAGGAGAAAATCCTTAACCTATAGTAAAACATATTATTAACCAACATCTGTGCTTAATAGCAAATCAAAGACTTTGATAGTAATTCAAAAAAGGTCCCCACAATGTTATGAAATCTTGTCTAGGTTCAGAAATTGAACAGCGAATCTTCTCTAAATTTAAGCAAGACATAACATCATGCAACCAATGAGTATGAGTAAGCGGAGTGGCATCCTTCCACTTAAGCAACAATGCCCTCCTGGCTATAAGAGAAATAAAGGCCAAAATATGCAAATTGTGTGTCTCCAAAATAATATAATTTCTTCCAACAATACCAAATAAGGCAGTCAAAGGATTAGGTTTATAATTTACTTTAAAAAGCACAGAAAAAGTTTGAAATGTTTCCTTCCAATATTTTTCAAGACTCAGACAAGTCCAGAACATATGGATTAGTGAAGCTTCTCCATTATTACATCTATCACAATAGGGAGATATATCCAAATAAAAATGAGACAGCTTATCTTTAGACATATGGGCTCCGTGAACCACTTTAAATTGTAGAAGGGAGTGATGGGCACATAATGATGAGGTATTACCAAATTAAAAATTTCATTCCAAGTGCCCTGAGAAATCGAAATCTGTAAATCTTGTTTTGAAAGATTTTTTAATTTTATCTAAAGGAATATTTCTCATTCCCAACAACATACCATAAATATTAGATATAGATGCATTATAGAAGGGTTTCAAATTAAAAATTATATCAAGTAAATTTTTATCTGGATTTTTAGGAAATGTATGTACTTGAGAACGCAAAAAGTTTCTAATTTGTAAATATCGAAAAAAGTGAGTTCCCGGTAGACTATACTTAACTGACAGTTGTTCAAATGAGGAGAGACTATCTCCAACAAACAAATCATAAAAACTTTTATACCCAATCTGTTCCACTCTTTAAAAACATCAGACATAGAAGGTTTAAAAAAAATAGTAAGAAAAAATGGGACTGGAAAGTGAAAAACTCAATAAACCAAAATATTTTTCGAAATTGCACCCAAATCCTCAAAGTGTGTTTAAATACAAAATTATCAATTAAATTACTTAAAATAAAGGAACTGAGGATCTGATAAGAGAGAGGATAGAAAATTTATTAACAGAGTTAGCTTCTAAAGAAACCCAGACCGGACAGTCCTCTCGATTAATGTATGTATGTAGAAGGCTTCCGTTAGTCTCGATAGACCATGGATTTGCGCCTTGGAAAGTTTCCAGGGTACAAGCCTGGGCAAGGTTTTTTTTTATGGAAGACCTGCAGTTGCCCAAGCTGCATGTCTCCCCTCTCCGTGCCACCTATGTTGTCCAAGGGAAGGGTATAAGTCTCGATTAATATAATATAACCAAAATGTAAGATTCTGTATATTGACTGCCCAGTAATAAAACCTGAAATTGAGTAAGGCTAAACCTCCATTCTTTTTAGCTTTTTGAAGATGAACTTTAATCGAGAGATTTTATTATTCCATATATAAGAAAATATAACAGAATCCAAAGAACCAAAAAAGGATTTAGGAATAAAAACAGGTATGGCCCAAAATAAATATAAAAATTTAGGCAAAATATTCATTTTAATAGAATTGTTTCAGTCAATCAACTATAAAGCGAGGGATGACCAACTTGATAGTACCTTCTTAACATAATTCAGAAGTGTAAAAAAATATTCTTTAAAAAGGAATTTATAGTTCCTAGTGATTGTTACGCCCAAATAAGTAAAATAATTTCTTACAATTTTAAAAAGAATGTTAGTATTAACTAATACCAAATTATTCAAAGGAGGAAGTTCACTCTTATGAAAGTTAATTTTTATCCTGAAAACTGACTAAAGCCAGAGAGTAAAGAAGGTAAAGAGGACTCCACATTAGAAATGTAGAACAAAAGGTCAATAACGTAAAACAAAACTTAGTGGGTAATAACCCTCCTTAAAATACCAGTGATATCATTAGATTCCCAGAAAGCAATAGCTAATGGTTCTAAAACCAAATCAAAAAGCAAAGGACTCAAAGGACAATCTTGTCTAGTTCCACGATGAAGTTTAAATGGTTTAGAGTACTGAGAGTTAGTAAGAACCTGAGCGGAGGGAGATAAATAAAGTAATTTAATCCATTGAATAAAATCGGGCCCAAAGTTAAATTTTTCTGAAGTTTTAAATAGATAATTCCATTCAACCTAATCAAAGGTTTTCTGAGCATCTAAGGATATCGCACATTCTGAAATCTCTTTAGAAGGAGAATAAATAACATCCAGTAAATGACAAATATTAAAGTGGGCATATTGATTTTTGATAAATCCAGTCTGATCATCAGAGATAATAGATGGCAAAATATTTTCATCTTACGAGCCAAAGGTTCAGATAAAATTTTAGTATCAAGTAAGTATTCCTTATTAAGTAAGGAATAGGTCTATAAGAAGAGCATTCAATTGGGTCCTTATTCTTTTTAAGAATAAGTGAAATAGAGGCTTCATAAAAAGATTGTGGCAACTTACCTAATTTAAGAGTCAGAAAGGACTGAATATAAATGAGGTATAAGCACAGAGGAAAATGCCTTATAAAACTCTCTAGAAAATCCATCAGGACCTGGAGCCTTCCCCGAGTGCAAAGAGTGAATAACCTTGGCAATTTCCACATAAGAAATGGGTTGATCCAACAATTTTCAAATATCATCAGAAAGTGTAGGAATGTTTAATCAATCTAAAAAAAATTCATTAGAGTATTATCTTTAGGAGGATCAGAACTATAAAGTTTAGAGTAAAATTCTCTAAAAGCATCGTTTATTTCTAAACGATCAGATGTTTTATCGCCATTAGCTTTACAAATTTCTTTAATTTGATGTTTAACTATAAAGGTCTTTAATTGGTTAGCTGATAGTTTACCTGTTTTTCCCCATGAACATAAAACTGACTTTTATCTTTTAAAAGTTGCTGTTTAATTGGATAAGTTAAAAGCCGATGGTATTTAGTTTTAGTTTTGACATGTCTTTTATATAAAACAGGATCTGGAGCCAAAGCATATTTTTAGTCTAATTGTTTCAACTGATTGGCTAATTCGATTCTCCCCTTATTAGCTTTTTTTTCTTAACACTTGTGGGAAAGGAAATAATTTGACCTCTAATATAAGCCTTAAAAGCATCCCATAAAATAAGACTGGAAGTCTCCTCTAGTGTATTCTCTAAAAAAAAGAATAATTTGCTCTCCAAAAATTAAAAAAAATCTTTATCTGATAACAAAGTTGGATTAAAATGCCAGAATCTGTTTATTTGAGAGATACCCAGAAGATATAAAGATAAAAACACAGGAGCATGATCTAAAACAGCAATTTCTTTATATCCACAGGATTGAACCAATGGAATCAATTGGCTATCAACAAAAAAAAATAATCAATCCTGGAATACGAATGATGAACATGAGAAAATAATGAGTACTCTTTATCTGTTGGATGCAAAAATGCCAAATGTCAACTATCACATTTCATTAGAAAAGATTGGATAAAGGAGGCAGCTCTACTACAAGACAATCATTTAGAAAAAGAATGATCTAAGATAGGATCTAAACAGTAGTTGAAGTCTCTTAAAACCAAAGAATATAAACTTAAGTCTGGTAAAAGCTAAAAAAAAATTCAAAAAAGCCTGGATCATCTATATTTGGGGCATACAAATTAGCAAAAGCCATTAATTTATTATCTAATTTCCCTGACACTAACAAAATTCCCATTGGTATCAGACACTACATTATGTTGAACGAACGAGACTGAATTGTCTATAAGAATCGAAACTCCTCTTGCCTTAGCCTGAAAGGAGGAATGGAAAGATACACCTTTCCAATGGCGGAAAAGACATAAATTATCACATTTATGAACATGTGTTTCTTGTAAAAAAAAATATAATTGAGACATTCAATTCAATAATTAAATATCCTTCTACATTTCACAGGATGGTTTAATCATTTAACATTAAAACTAAGTAAATTAATCACATGATCCATTTTAAATATTATTTAAAAGGGGTTAGAATAAAAACCACAGGAATATATATTAAATCCAAACAATGAGCTTTAAGATAAAGTAACCAAGCAACAAGAAGCTAAGAGAACCAAACAGCTGATAGAAAAAAAGTAAACCACCCCCCACCCCCGCCCAAAGAGAAGTCGACCAAAGGACAGTTGACTGCTAAACCTATCATTCCTTCCCAAAACAAACTACTGGCTGAGCTTCAAAAAAATTTCAAGGCTAAATTGCATCCCAACAAGCCATAACAAAAAAAAGAGCAAATTTGAACAAATTTAAAAAAAACTCAGAGAAAATCATAGTATTAAAAAATTAGAAAGACATGAAAGTTCAAAACATATTAGCTTAGAAAGTATTAACTCAAAGAAAACTTACTAATATTAAATCCTGAATTTTCTAAACAAGGGAATAAAAGTACAAAAATTAGATATGAAGGTATACCAAAAGTAAAAAAAAAACAATTGTTCATAAAAGAAAATAATGAACAATTAGACTACTGATTTTTTTTATAAAGGATCCATCAAGCAGATGCAACATAAATTTGTGTAAAGAGTTATTGAACAGTTAAATTGATTCAGCACTTAAGAAACCTTGCACCTCTTTGAGTCGACTGGAACCATCTCAAAGCCATTTTGCAAAATGATTCTAAGATGAGCGGGGTAATGAAGAGAGGGTTTAAAACCTTTATTATACAGCTTCGACATGACTTTTTTAAACTTGAAGTGTTCATTCAACACCTTGCATGAAAAATCTTGACAATTCTGAACTTCTAATCTTCATAATCAATCATACATTTCTGAAGAGATTCACAAATTAAAAGTTCCATTGTTTGAAAACTGTGTAGGCATATTATCACTGTTATTATCACATATTATCATCCTCCTGTAGGGGGTCTTGGTACAGGCGATCTGTGAGCTTAGTCTATTTTAGGTGGAGATTTTAAAATACTCGGAAATAATATAGCCAAATGGTTTGTAAAAAAATTCCAAGGGCTGATTGCCTTCCAGTGACTCTTTAAAACCTAGAATACACAAATTATTCATTATGTTTCTATTTTCTAAGTCAATAATCTTCTGTCTTAATGTTTCATTAACCTTTAACTGTTTATCACAGATCTGTTCCAGGTCGTCAATCTTCACGTTGAATATCGTCAAAGTGTCTTGGCTGTCTTTTATCCGTTTATTGTATTCACTTAAAGTTTTTTGAATAGAATCCAATTTTACATCCATTCATTTAAATTCAGCACTGAGATGCTGGAACTCCTCCGAAAGTTCATTTTTATTTTTCCGAAGTGTCTCCGTAATAGCTTCCAAAGTTACAGGAGGGTCCCCTATTTTAATAGCTTTAGCATGATTCATCATAAAGCAATATTGCGTTTAAAAGTAAATTTTCAAAACAAGTTGGAAGCGGTAAATTGAAAAGAGTAGGAGCACCTATAAGAGTGCTGCTACTGCATCAGCAGCCGGTAGTGTCTGGAGATGTTCTTGGGTACTAGCCTACAAAGTACCCAGGACATCTTTAGGGAGCAGTGTCTCAGAAAAGCAGCATCTATTATTAAGGACCTCCAGCACCCAGGGCATGCCCTTTTCTCACTGTTACCATCAGGTAGGAGGTACATAAGCCTGAAGGCACACACACAGCGATTCAGCAACAGCTTCTTCCCCTCTGCCATCCAATTCCTAAATGGATATTGAAGCTTTGGACACTACCTCACTTTTTTAAACATACAGTATTTCTGATTTTGCACATTCTTTTACATCTATTTAATATAGGTAATTGATATACTTGTTTATTTATTATGTTTTATTTTTTCCTCTCTCTGCTAGATTGAACTGCTGCTGCTAAGTTAACAAATCTCACTTCACCTGCCAGAGATAATAATTCTGATTCTGATCTCCAGCCAGAGACAAAGTTCTGAAGGCCTGAAGAGCACCTAATGTGTACCTTTTGTTTTAAACAGAACTATCATCAGTGGTGGGTAAATCTATCTACATTAGGAGAGACAGTCTGATTCAGTACAGTCAGCATAGCTTTGTACATTGGAACTCATGTCTGAGAAAGCTGTTGGAGTTCAAGGAGATAAACAAGGGGGTAGATGAAGGTAGGGCAGTGTATGCACTTTAGCAAGCCTTTGTCAAGGTTCCTCCTCATGGCAGGCTAGTCTGGATGGTTAGATTGCATAGGATCCACGATATTAGTGGATTGGATTCATAATTGACTCAATGATAGGAACAGAGGGTGATTGTCAAGGGTTGTTTCTTGACTGGAGACCTGTGTCTGGGACCGTTGTTTTTTGTAATTTATATAAAGGATTTTGTTGCAAATGTACAAGGCATGGTTAGTAAATTAGGAGATGATACTAAAATAAGTTGTAGATGGTATAGGTTATGAAAATTTACAGAGGTATTAATCAGCTAGGCGTTTTGGCTGAGGACTGGCAAAAGGTTTTTAATTCAGATAAAGATGACGTGTCATATTTCAGACTAAACCAGGCTGGAATTTATACAGTGAAAGGATTGTGTTATGAAACACAGGAACCAAGGAGTGCATGTACAAAGTTTGATGAAATTGGTGTCATGGGTACATAGGGTGGTTAAGGATGTGTCATGAATGCTGGCTTTCATCAGACAAGGGACTGAGTATAGGAGATGGTATGTTATGTTGGAGCCAATTAAGTTATTGGTGAGGTCACACTTAAGCTTTGTATAGAGTTTTAGGCACATTAAACTAAAAAGAGTGCAGGAAAGATTTACTAGGATGTTGCTTGGACTTGGGAGCTTGAGTTGCAAGGAGAGCTGGTGTAGACTTGTACTTTATTCCTCCTTCTTCTGACTTTAGATGGTGGTTGGCAGTCCAATTTAAAGGTGCGATACTGCCACCACCAGGACTGGAATGTCATGTAGAGCACTGGAAAGTAAAACCCCTACTTCTTTATCAAATGAAAACAAGATTACCTCATAAAGCTTTATAGATTGTAAATTATGAAAGACAATATTGTGAATTAAAGTCACTTCCATAACTTAGAAAAGTTTTAAAATTAAAACTATCAACCCCCAAATATTGTAGTGCAGCCTGCATTTACTTACTTTTAACCTTGTAAATGTGTTCAACTGTTTCATAATAATGGTAACACCTGCACAACCCAGAGTGATGTTTTCCAACAAGATATAAGGAATAATTAAGCATAGTATGCCCAGTTCTAAGTTGAGTCAATAATTCCTTCCTTTCTTGTCTTACCCCCTTCTCTCATCAATCCAACAGCTTTGTGCATTTTGTAAAGGTTGTAGATGGTACAGGTTATGTATGGTATTCCCTAATGTCCATTATCCCACAAGTTCTGCTATAATCCCCTAATTCTTAGCGCCTCCAACTCCTTGGCTTCTGATTTGCTAAGTGGATGGTTTGCATCCACAGTTGAGTTCTTAGCAGGTTTTTAGGCCAAACTATCAACCCACTCACTTTCCTTAACACCTCTATGTGCAGAGACCCATAAGAAGGCATGTAGACCAATACTTTGAATATGAAACAAAAGTTTGAAGAGCTTCTATCAGTCAATGACCTGTTTTAAGACTAGTGAATCTGAAAAAGAATCTGAACAAATTACAACTTTGCGAGGACAAATTTCCTCCACCCACTTGTAAGCCCAAAATGATGGCAACCAATTTTGCTGTATATACTATAGATCAGGGGTGTCAAACTCATTTTAGGTCACAGGCCGGATTGGGCAAAATGCTGCTTCATGCGGGCCGGATCAGTCGGGCGCGTGCGAACGCAGCTTTCATTGCCTCCGTTTTTTCAGCCTGTTCTCATTTGTCTCAGTCTCTGCTATAACTACAAAGTGTTTCACTTCACAAATTCCGTTTCTTATGAAGAAGACTGCTGAGCAAGTATTATTTTTATGATTGGTATTAACTTACAATCATAGGCTTCATATCACCAGGCCATTAATAATTAAAATAATAGATCTATCTAAAATGATCTCATGGGCCGAATATACTTGTACGCTGGGCCGGATAAGGCCGGCGGGCCTTGAGTTTGACAACTATGCTATAGATGGTTAGTAAGATGTTCCTCTATTGTTACCTGTAACTCAGGCACAAAAACAGCCACACCAACATTCCAAGTTAAATTACCTCATGATTCATCAATAAAAATAATTTTCCTTAACATATTGATGAACCAACACTCTCCTTTGAATGTAAGAGATTAAGGAGTGTCCTAATTGAGGGTAACTTGATCATGAGGAACATAAACAGAGTGAAAGCACATAGTCTTTTTTTCATGGAGAGGTGCTAAAAACAAGAGTGCATAGACTTGAACAACTTGCACAAAATGCTGAATGGTCTCCGCCCAAAAGGTCGACTGTACTCATCCATTGATACTGCCTGGCCTGCTGAGTTCCTCCAGCATTTTGTGTGTTTCTTGGATTCCTAGTATCTGCAGATTTTCTCTTGTTTGTGCATAGACTTAAGATCAGAGGTGAGAGACTGTAAAAGGACATCAGAGGCAGCTTCTTCACAAAAAGTAGTGTGTATTTGGAAAATGCCAGAAATATTGACAAGACAGGCACATCAGCAAAATTTACAAAGCATCTACTAAGTACATGGTTAGGAGGAGTTTAGAGTTAGAGGCCGAATGTGGGTGGATGGGTCTCACTTACTGGGCAAAACAGCATGGATGAGATGGACCAGAGGGCCTAGTTTCCATGCTGAATGACTCAATGCCTATTAAGAAGTGGAATAAAGGATGGACATAAATTTATTCTGCTAGTTGGTATATCTGGCTAAATTTCTAAACATTAGAGCCCGGGCTATAAAACCCTGAGATTCTTCTATATGTAAAGGAAGGCTTAATTGCTGCGAATTTCAAATCTGAGGTTGGTAGACATTTGTTAAGATTTTTAAGGTTAGTGGTAGTAGGCCTCCGTTAGTCTCGAAAGACCATGGATTTGCGCCTTGGAAAGTTTCCAGGGTGTAAGCCTGGCCAAGGTTTTTTTTTATGGAAGACCGGCAGTTGCCCAAGCTGCAAGTCTCCCCTCTCCACGCCACCAATGTTGTCCAAGGGAAGGGCATTAGGACCCTTACAGCCTGGCACCGGTGTCGTCGCAGAGCAATGTGTGGTTAAGTGCCCTGCTCAAGGGCACACACACAGCCTCAGCCAAGGCTCGAACTAGTGACCTTCAGATCACTAGACGAATGCCTTAACCACTTGGCCACGCGCCAAATTAGATATGTGGAGTTAGAAGGGAATCATATGAATGGTTGTTTTGCCATTGGCAAACACGGACACATGGCACTTACACATGTATAGTATTTAATATTAATTGTAATCCATATAGTGTTCAATACCTGTGCATTGCCCAATATGTTTTAGCAGTGAGCCATTTTGATGTAACTACACTTGAGAACTAAGTGACTTATTGCAGTACTCAAATCAGACAATTAAGAGGAGCTTTATTTAAAGTCGTTATCAATTTTATATAACAAATAAGATAAAGAAATAAGCATATAAAGGTCAATTAGTGAATCAGAGGCACTATGAAGAAAGCAATTTTTATATTGGAGTACATTTGATAACAAGATTCACAAAAACAGATTCAAAAGATATTTTCAGAAAAGAATTGCTTACTGGAAGAACATATTTACAGAGATTTATGGAAAGAACGGAGAGAACAATTTGGATGGCTCCTGTCATGAAAGGTGAATTATGAGCTGCTGCAGCCATTTTCTCATTGAATGTTGCAGTTGTAAATCTTTTAGAAGGATCATTTGTTTTGAATCACTTTTTAGTATTTGGATAGCTCACTATACCCTAGCCCTTTCTTTCAAGACAGGTCACGTGACAGCCGCTGGCCTGGTTTAAGTTGTACTTTAGATTAACTGAAAATGTTTTATTTTGCCGCTGGAATTTACACACCCTGTTATTAGTGAATCTCAGCATTACTTTACAGCTTTGAAGTGACTGAGAACTTGTAAATAGAGCTAGATTGATAATCTACTTTGGGGGGAGGGGAAGAGGTAAATTTTCAGTCTGACATCTATAAGAACAGAATATTAACCTTGGGTGTGATTTATGTAGTTTGCATATCCTATGTCTGGTTTCATCTATATACCAAAGATGTGGGTTAATTGGTTAATTGCCCATTTTAAATTGTTCTGAATGTAACTGGTAAAATCGGAGAGGAGCTGAAGGAATATGGCAAATAAAAAGATGGGACTGATGTGCAATTAGTGTAAAATGGGTGGCAGTGGGCCAAGATGCTAGTTTCCAGACTTACATTCTGCTAGAACTGGAATCTATTTTATGTGCTGATTTATCAAGCAGTGATGTTTGATAGTATTGTAAATTTACAATCTACTTGTTTAAAAAATAGGAGATTCTCAGCAAAGTTTAAGAAATATTTTTGGATCCCTGAGTACTTTCTCTGCTGCTTGAGTGTTTTTGTTCTACAAAGTATGTTGATCAGTATAGCACATTCTGGATAGAATTCCAGATCACTGACGACCTGTAAGTAATATTGCCACTCTAGTTTCAACTTCATACAAATTATTTCCATGTCTAAACCACAAAATCAGAATCAACTGATGTATCTTAGAGGATGTATGACCCAGAGGAGTCTCTCTAATATGAAGTTCATTTCATACCAATAATTTCCTAATGGTATTATTTTATTTGCTACTAATGTGGTAATACAAACAATAGTTCTAATTTCTCTCTCCAAGTAATGAGGTTACATTTGCGACCCTTCTGTCATTCCAAATCTATATGATTTTGGAAGACAACAGCCAAAACCTTTTTTTTTAAAAAAAGAGAATGAATCCAGATTATCAGGCCTTGTTTATTTGTCCAGCACTATGACCATTAAAACTAATTTATTTGAATTGTTCCTTTGATCCCCATTACAAGAATGCATGTTTGTTCTTTTCAAAGCTTTTGCAGTCTTGTGTTCTTTGAAAATCTTATTTTTTTCCTGTAATCCAGCAGTATGCTTATTGGTACTTATTCTTCAACCCAAAAGAGAATTTTAGCCATATGCTATCATGTTGGGATTTGAAATGAATTCTAACAATATGTGCACCATCCACTTGCACTGAACTATTTTAATGGTACCATCCTATACTGACAGGACCAACTTCCAGAGGTATACGTTGCACAGTAAATAGCAACTCTTCTTAATGGCTATTGAAATCAGTATTTAATGTACCATGTTCCTCAACTTGCACATTAGAATCTCCATCTTAAATAAAAATTAGCTAATATTCACTGAACAAAGCGCAAAAATAAAAATCAGTAAATTAGTGTGTATAATTTGACAAGGACAATGTTAAATAAACAATTTCCATGGGTAGTAATCAAATGATAGACTTTCCTACATTTATATTACTGGGAAGGCCTAGTCAGATTCATGCATTTCACTTTCACAATGGTATCCTTTGTAAGTCCGAGTTTTACTTGGTCTCGAAATAGTTTTCCTCCACTGCCCACCAACCAAGTAAATGACACACTTCTTCCTTGTGGGCAGATTCCAACACAGAACTCTTATCACCCTTATGTCTGATTTTTAAAAAAATATCATTGACTTTGCTTAAGCTGCTGCCTAGAGAGCTTCAGCATTTCCAGAGATAGGGTTGACATTGCATTGGCTTCTCAGAATTTTGACACTTTTAAAAATAATGATTAAAGTACTCAACAAAATAGCTGTTATAACTCATTGATTCAGTCTGAAACATTCAGCATCAAAGGCAACTCAGACTTCTATACACTATTGTTAAAATGTGGGGTTGATGTGCCTGTTCAGCTTTTGCTCACTTTTTGTGTGGGGAGGGGGATTTGGGGGTTGATGATTGTGCTGCCATTCTTTTCTTTCTTGGTTTCATGGATGTCCCGAGAAGAACAATTTCAGAATTGTATACTTTGATAAATAATCTTTGAAATAGCCTAACTTAGCTTAATTAAAAGTAAAAGAGCTGTAGGCAAAATAACAAGGATAAAATAGTTTTTATTTATAGTCTTATAGTAAAGGTCAGCCTCAACTTGCAAGACATTTCTTGGCAGTATGTACAACATACCTGTAATTTCCATGGAATGGAATCAAATAACAAGAAAGACAATTCTACACAATACTACAACCTAGTTTAAGCTTAGACCAGTAATTGAGAAGGCAGACCCAGACAAATGTACACACACCCCTGACACAGCCTGAATGGTAACTGGCAGCCACCTGATTGTTCAAACAATAATTAGCAGTTTTATAAATCAATTTAATTTTGTACATTGTATTTTGCAGACAGGCTTAAATACAATTATTTCAGTTGCTGCTAAAACATGAACTTAACATACCCTTTTCAATTGTACTGACAGTTGACATTTCAGTATCAAATATTCCTCTAGGGCCACTTAAGCTGTTCCATCATTTTTTTGTAGTCACATAAAAAGCAACTCAAGGCACAGAATATTTGAGTACTTTAATCTGCAAGACATTTAGAAAACTGAAATGCAACTTGACTAAAAAGTCAAGTTTTACTGAACTTATGTCATAATTGAATAAAGGCAAAAGGCTCTCAAAGCAAGATTTAAAAACTAGTCATATAAGTAAAAGCAGGTTGAAGTCTACAAACCTACAGATTAACAACATGTCAAATAACATGTGCCTTGCTTCCTTATTCTTTCAATAGTATTCAATTTCGAGACTAGTCATTTTCCACTGGGTGCCATAAGTGAACAAGTCTTAAGAACTGCTGCAAAGTTCCTTTAACAGCAGGTAAGAGTCCGTAATAGTTTGACAGCTGCCATGTTGTAACTTCGAGGAAGAGCAGAGAGCCCTTCTACTGATGAAAGAAGATGCTATCCATTTAAGAGCATCTTGTTATAATCTTTTTAGCACAAAGGGGTCTGACAGAAGACAAATTGAAAAGTAAAGCTATACACAAGAATCCCTAGTAAAAGCCAGCCAGTTTATCGCCCAAACAGGCTCAGCTTGGCTCCATACGCAGTTTCTTTCTGGTCTGGGGTTCTTCAGTTTCTGACTCTGAAGTTGAGTCGGAGCCTCCATCAAAGGCAGAAACTGCACTGCCCTTGGGGTTGGTGTACAAACTGCTATCAGAAGATGAAAAGTTTGCTTGTAGCTGAGCAGCTGCCCGTGCCTTTTCCAATGCACGTACTGTAAGAGAAAGGAAAGACCATGAGATAATGAAAGATCAACTCATTTACTACACAGTGAAACCCTGTGCTACAGTCAACTTCAACTCCATACATCTGAATTGATCTCATACCTATTCTTGGAATCCGCTACAATGACAAGGCCAAATAATAAGACCATTTGCCTATTGAGTCTACTCCTCCATTTCATCATGGTTGATCCATTATTTCCCTTCAGCCCCAATCTCTTGCCTTCTTCCCAATATTCTTGATAGAACCACCACCCATTACAAACTAGTAATATTATGGATTTCGTGTTTGACTGATCAGATCACACTTTGTTTTAGTCTGACAGTTTTGAAAAAAATTGAGTTAAAATGATCAGATCAGGCTGATTTTACTGAAAGGCAGAGTAGACTCGAGACCATGTAGTCTACTTCTACTCCTAAACCCAATTTATATGTACACTCATAACTATTGCAGGAAAGGAAAGCACAATTATTGTTACAACATTGAGCATATGCTAGGGAAAATTCTTACTGCTCTCTGCTTCCAATTAGTAGTCCAGATCCAGTTTGCTAATACGCCTCAGATCCCCCTTGCCTTATCATTATGACCAGCCAAATGTATGCAGAACCTTTTCAGAAATCTTGTAAGTTCACGTAAACCAAGTCTACCAATGCTAGTTTGTGTGAAATGATCTATAGCATGCTGACTCCCCCAATCAGTACTCGGCTTTCCAAATGAAAACAAAATGTTGTCACTCAAAATCTTTAGCATTTTCCTGGCCTGTAGTTCCCAGGTTTACCACTCCTGCACCTTTTAAACAAGGAGACATTAACTGTCCACCCCACTCCAGTCTGTACAGCACCAATGGCAAATTATGGAAAAATCAGCATCAACACCCTTACAATTTTAGTTGTTGCTTCTAAGGATCTCAAGATAGATCCAGACAAGCCATGGAGACTTATTCACACTTGTTTATAAATAACAGTCCTTCCTGATACACACATGATCCAGAGCTAAGAATTCTCTTTAACCGTACTTCATGGTCACTTACTATACTCCTGTTTTTCTCTTCTGCAAGCCTCAAAAGCATCAAATAACTTGACATCCAATACATGACAAGCTTCTTATTCCATAATCAAACCTTGAATATCCTTTATTAACCATGGTTCCTTAAATTTACCATCTTTGCTTCTTATTCTTACATAGGTATGCCGATTCTGAACTCGGTGTTAATCACAACCGGAATATAGGTGATGAGTCAACTATAAGTCACTTATAAATGGCTAATACACTCAATTTCATTTCTAAAAGTGTTTATCTAAATTATTAAACACACAGCACATATTTTCGTCGCATGAACATACAAAATTATTTCAACACACCAGTGAGAGGACAAGTTAAGGGCTGGAGGTCCATGTACCGGGGGCCATGGCGGTTGCAGTCCGGAGAAATCAACCGACCGAGTAAGGAGTGCGACAGTGCCCCCCTTGTAGGTAGGATCTATTGGCCAACAAAAGTTTGGCTTGAGGGATGATTCTCAGTACATCGCAGCGAGGTAGCTCCTCTGCTCCTTACGAAATCCTGCGCCCAAATTAGGTCGTCTGTGAATATTTTAGCATTGGGTTCTCCATGAACATTCGGTGTGCTAAACAGGTTTAGAGGCAGCGCCCATCTGTCCGTGCTCCAGCCCAGTAGAATTGGCACTTCTCACCGGCCGCACAAGGCGGCCGGTTACCCGAGACCAATCAGTGATCCCTGCCGCAAGGGTATCACTGCGTTTAGATGACTGATGACCTCGCGTGGGTAATGACTTCGCACGCGTAATGACCTCGCTTGCGATCAAGTTCAACAGCGGGCGAGACAGGGAATGAAGAAAGGTGCAGCTAACTCATATTGTTTCCTTGCGGCCCAGTAGTTGGGGACCGTCAGATTAGGCAGCTGAATGGCTTCTGTTTTATGAAGCCACGCAGTCGTTAGTTACAGCACTAAAACCGATGAGGTGTGTTTAATACAGATTATCACATGATTTGATGTACAACTGACAATCAGCAAATATTTTGCTTCATTTTTCTGTACAATTAATGACTAAACACACCTTGGGTCTTCATCTTAGTAGGTATTAGTGCAAATAACTGTACATTATCAATAAAAACTGAAGCCAGTGCTTTATTGAGGCAACTATTTCCTTTTTCAATATGTATATTGAAACAGTTCGAAGCCTCTGCTTCAACCTGTAATGGTTGGAAAATACCCTTTATTCAGAGACGGGTCCAATTTTTTTTCTACACACTGCATGCGAATATTTATTGATCCACAAACTCTACTGATTAAATCCTCACTGCAGAGCTCACAATCCCTTTTCTGTGGTTTGTTTAACATGAAGGAAATTTGCACTAATGACCTTCAAATTCCAAATGCAATTCCCCCTCCCATCCAATCTCCCTTAGACACACAAACCTGCAACTTGTACCCTTGAACAGTACAAAGTAGGATTAATAAGCATCTTCAGAAGCCTTGCTCATTACATTAATTAGAGGAGCCACAAGTAAAATTAGTCCAATCTTTTACTGCTGTTGCAGAACTGCTAATCACTTATTTCATTACTTTAAAAACCGTCTTCTGTTTAGTTATTGATAAGTCTTTTCTATGAAGACTGGTATTAACTACAGTCTTAAATTTTATCTGCAGAAGACAGTGCATTAGGCAGAAAGAAAAGATTTTAGACAGAATTTCCATACTGTGGAATCAAACTATAACAAAAAATCCCCCTTTACTCAAAATAAAACTCGATATAATACACCCTTACCTTGCTGCTCAAGCAGAGTATTCTGTCGCTTCAGGTCATCAATATCCTGTTGATGTGTGTGGTTTTTCCGCCTCATATACTGAATATATTCTGTAGCTTTATCCAAGATTTGGGCACGGGATGCCTATTGAATAAAGTTTTAGGGAAGTAGAAAATTATTACTGAACTCTTCATTCCTTCAAGCAACAAAAAGTCATGGAGAATTTCAAGATAATTCAATTACCAAACCAAACATATTAAATTTTACTGGTAAGATTTTAGAAGTATATTAAAATCCCATGACTCAAACCACACAGGTGATTAAGTCTGTAATGGGTCACATAAGGATTACTTGGTTTAAGCCAAAAAACATCTCTCCAGAAAATACAAAGTCTTGAATTCATGTATCACAAGCCTCAAGAACACCTATTCAGCTGTGACAAGACTGCTGAATGGTCTCCTACAATAAGATGGACTTTTGACCTCACAATTTACCTCATTACGTACTTGCACATTATTGTCTACCTGCCCTGCACTCTATTAGTTTAACATTTTACCCTGCAATCTGCTTTTGCTTTTCCCTTGTACCACCTATCACACACTGATGTGATGCGATGAAATGTTCTGTATGTATGGATGGAATGAGGTATAATTTCCATATTACCTCATTGTACACGTGATAACAACAAAGCAATTTAAAAATTGAGCTTTCCCAAGGAAAGAACAGTAAAGAAAACAATACTAATGCTTAAATGATTATCTGTAATAAAAACATGAGGATAAAGCTTAAAAATATAAATTAACAAATAGTAGGCCTTACAGCCACTCAAACTTAAGTCATTCTTTAAAAATCACAGTTCATCATGCAACTCAAATTCGCTTTCTCATACAGTCCTAACGTTTGATTCTGTGACCAAAAAAAAAATTAAGCTCAGTGCTGAGTGTACAATACAAAGTTAGAGAACTGGGAAGCTTTTAAAATCCAACAAGGCAACTAAAAAAGCCACAAAGAGGGAAAAGATCAAGGTACGACCATAACATACAGGAGCAGAATTAGGCCATTCAACCCATCAAGTCTGCTCTGCCATTCCATCATGGCTGATCCTGGATCCCACTCAACCCCTTTACACCCGCCTTCTCACCATATCCTTTGATGCTCTGACCAATCAGGAAACAATCAACTTCTGCCTTAAACAGTCGGCCCTCCTTACCCACGAATTCTGCATCCGCGAATTCAACCAACTGCAAATCGCGAAAACCCGGAAGTGCTTTTCCAGCACTTGTTCGAGCACGTACAGACTTTTTTCTTGTCATTATTCCCTAAACAATGCAGTATAACAACTATTTTACATAGCATTTACATTGTATTAGGTATTATAAGTAATCTAGAGATGATTTAAAGTATACGGGAGGATGTGCGTGGGTTATCGTGGATCGGGATCGAAAAAAATCGGAAGTTCTCTTACTAACTAAGTCGGAACAGGTACATCCAGTATTATTCAGCATCAGTTAGTCAAACATTTGCATTCGTATATAGTATATATTTTACCTTTCTATGCATACAAAACACTTAAGAACGTATGTTTCAGCGCCAGGCTCGGAAAGTTCCTGAGTTCGATCTAGGGACAGATCGCTATTGAGTGCGCTCTCCACTGTGCCGGGTTGATGTGGTGGATCAAAAACCCAAAACCCAATAATTAAACCACTCTGTTGCTTAGTAATAATCGTAGCTTTCGTCGAGGCAGGACCTTTCACACGCTCCTTTAAAATTGTTCCGATCGTTGACCGACTGTAGACTAACACTTTTCCAATGACCGATGGCGTTTCACCTCTTTCCGATCGCATTATAACTTCCACCTTATTTTCAATCATGATCATGATTATTTTCGTGAACAGAAACACCGCGGATTCAGAGCCACGCCGGGTCCTAATGCCCACCGCTCTGAACATATTAAATAAAATCCAGGGTTCCGCTGGATCCTAAAGACCTCCGCATTGATTCAGGTTAAATAAGGGACTTGAGCATCCGTGGGGGGTCTCGGAACCAATCCCCTGTGGATAAGGAGGGCCGAATGTACACACAGACTTGGCCTCCACCGCAAGTCTGTGGCAGGGCATTCCACAAATTTACTACTCTCTGGCTAAAAAAATACCTCATCTGTTATAAAGGGTCACCCCTCAATTTTGAGGCTGTACCCTCTAGTTCTGGATACCCCTCCATATGAAAGATTCTATCCACATTCACCCTATCTAGATCTTTCAACATTCAGTAGGTTTCAATAAGATCCCCCCCCCCCCCCACCCACATTCTTCTAAATTACAATAAATACAGGCCCAAAGCTGCCAAACACTCCTCACATGTTAATCCTTTCATTCCTGGAATCATCCTCGTGAACCTCTGCTAGGCACTCTCCAATGACAACACATCCTTTCTGAGATATGGGGCCCCAAAACTGTTGACAGTACTCCAAGTGCGGCTTGACTAGTGTCTTATAAGGACTCAGCATTATCTCCTTGCTTTTATATTCTATTCCCCTAATACATGCCAACTTTGCATTTGCCTCCTTTACCACAAACAACCTGTAAGTTAATCTTCTGGGAGTCTTGCACGAGGCCAAGTCCCTCTGCACCTCTGACGTTTGAACTTTCTCCCCATTTGGTTAATAGTCCGCACTATTGTTCCTTTTACCAAAATGCATCATCATATGCTTCCCTGAACTGTATTCCATCTGCCACTTTTTTGCCCATTCTTCCAATCTAAGTCCTGCTGCATTGCTTCCTCAGCACTATCCACCCCTCCACCTATCTTTGTATCATCCACAAACTTTGCCATAAAGCCATCAATTCCATAAGCAAGCCAATAATATCAAAAAGGATACCAGAAGTTTTTCTTTCCAGATATATAGAGTTAAAGAGAGGTGAGAGTGGACATCGGACCACTGGAAAATAACACTGGAGAGGTAGTAATAGAGAACAAGGAAATGGTGGACGAACTTAACAAGTTTTTCACGTCAATCTCCTCAGTATGAAGTATTAACAGTATGCCTGAAGTTCAGGTGTCAGAGGTCAGAAGTGCGTGCAGTTACTATGACTAGGAAGAATCATGAGAAGCTGCAAGGTCTGGAGGTATATAAGATGGGTCAGAAGGACTACACCCCAGGGTTCCGAAAGAGGTAGCTGAAGTGGAGGCATTAGTAATAACTTTTCAAGAATCACTTATCTTCTTCAACTGAGAATCAATTAATTAAGACCAGGGCTCAATTTTATATTCATAGTGATCGAACTGGTAAATTATTAGCAAACCAATTAAAAGTTATTTTGACTAAGCGACAAATTATTAAAATTCGTAAACAAGACGGTAATTTGACTAATGATCATAAAGAAATTAATAATACTTTCCAAGATTTTTATAAATCTTCATATCTATCAGAATCTGATGGCGATCTGTCCATGATGGATAATTTTTTTAATAATTTGAATATCCCCAAACTGACAGATGAAGATCGGAGTTTGTTTGATGCTCCTATTTCTATGGCTGAAGTAGGAGAGGCTATTTCATCAATGAATTCAGGGAAAGCTCCTGGCCCTGATGGTTATATTATGGAATTTTTTAAAACCTTTTCTTCTCTCCTTTCCCCATGGTTATGTGAAATTTTCAATGATGCATTCATTAAGAAGAGATTGCCCCAGTCTTTTTATGAAGCTACTATCTCTCTAATTCTTAAAAAAGATAAGGATCCTACCTTATGTGCATCCTATCGCTCTATATCACTATTAAATGTAGACTCTAAGATTCTTACAAAAATTTTAGCTATTAGGTTAGAAAAGATACTATCACAGATTATTTCAGAAGATTAAACTGGTTTTATTAAGAACCGGTACTCCTTTTTTAATGTTAGAAAATTGATTAATATAATTTATACCTCCTCATCTAGAACCCCAGAATGTGTCATTTCATTAGATGCTGAAAAACCTCTTGATAGAGTTGAATGGACTTATTTGTTTAATGCGTTAAAAAATTTTAATTTTAGTTCTAATTTTATATCATGGATTAAACTAATATTATAAACCTGTCGCTTCTGTTCTTACAAATAATCATAGGTCCTCTTTTTTTCAATTATCTTGTGGTACGAGACAAGGTTGTCCTTTAAGTCCTTTATTATTTAATATTGCATTAGAACCTTTAGCCATTGCTATTCGTGACTCACCTAACATTTTTGGTATTACCCGTAATGAGAAGTTATATAAGTTATCACTATATGCTGATGACTTGTTATATATTTCTGATCCTGATAGGTCTATTCCCGCTAATCTATCCTTGTTGGCTCAATTTGGTAGTTTTTCTGGTTATAAATTAAATTTGGATAAGAGTGAATTGTTCCTTTTAAATGCGCAAACTTTATTGAATGATAGGGTACCATTTAAAATTGTTACTGATAACTTTACTTATTTAGGTATAAAAATTACCAAGAAACAAAGATTTATTCAGATTGAATTTTTTTTACCTTTGCTTCATCAAATTCAACAACTTACTACTAGATGGTCTCCCTTATCCTTATCATTGGTTGGTCGGATTAATGCTATTAAAATGATGGTTTTACCGAAATTTTTATATTTATTTCAAGCTTTACCAATTTTTATTCCTAAATCTTTTTTTGACAATATAGATTCAAAAATTTCCTCATTTGTGTGGCAAAATAAAAATCACAGGTTAAATAAAAAACAGTTACAGAAACCTAAAAAAGATGGTGGTTTAGCTTTACCTAACTTTAGATTTTACTATTGGGCGAATAATATTCGAAACTTAATATACTGGAAACAAGATTTGGATTCACCATTATGCCCACAGTGGGTAAATTTGGAATGTAATGATGTACAAGGATATTCTTTATTCTCCATTCTTGGTTCTTCTCTTCCCGTTGATTTAGTCAAATTCAATAAACAGAATCTAACCCTATTGTCAAACACACATTACGAATTTGGTTTCAATTTCGTAAGTTTTTTTCCTTGAGAAATTTTGTTCTTGATAGCCCTATCTTATTTAACTTTTTTTTTTAAACCTTCTTTAATAGATCAAGCCTTTAGTGTATGGAAAAGGAAAGGTATGTTTTCGCGATCTTTTCTTTGAAGGTAATTTGATGTCTTTTGACCAACTTTACAACAGATTTAAGTCACCTAAATCTTATTTTTTTTAGATATTTACAAATCAGAAACTTTTTATATAAAGTTTTACCATTCTTTCCTAATTCAACTCCGATAGATTTTTTAGATATGATTTTTACCTTGAACCCTTGTCAGAAGGGATTAGTGGCTCTTATTTATAATATGATTATGAAGATTCAACCAGAAATATCAGGCAGAATTAAACAAGATTGGGAAAAAGAGCTTCAATATACTATATCAACAGAAAAATGGGAAAAAATTCTACAAATGGTTAATTCTTCCATATGCGCTAAACATGCTTTAATACAATTTAAAGTAGTACATAGTGCTCACATGTCTAAAGATAAGCTAGCTCGATTCTACTCCCATATTAACCCTCAATGTGACACATGTCACTCAGAAGTTGCTTCATTGACCCACATGTTCTGGTCATGTCCCACCTTACATAACTATTGGAAGGACATATTTGCTATCATTTCATCAGTTTGGAATATTGATTTACAACCCCATTTTATTACTGCAATTTTTGGTATACCAAATGAGGATGGTAATCGACTTTCCCCTTCAATTAGACGAATGATCGCTTTTGTAACCCTAATGGTTAGAAGGTCTATATTACAAAATTGGAAAGAAGTAAACCCTCCTACCACATTTCAGTGGTTCTCTCAAACTATTTCTTGTTTGAGCTTAGAAAAAATTAGAAGTACTATTTTTGATCCATCAATTAAATTTGAAGAAACTTGGGCGGACCGTTTATTCGACATTTTCATATGAGTTAATTTGACCTCTTCCAGACCTTTTCTCTTTTTATCCTTGTTCTGGTTTGGAGTTCTGGAGTTTTTGACACTATCATGTATATATAAACTATTATTATTGCCCATGTTAGTCTGTTTATTTTTTTTCTAATATATATTTTTTTCTTGTATTTTTTTATATTTTTTTCTTTTCTCTCTTTTAGAGATTATCCTTTTTCATGTATAATCAATATAGGTTTGACTGATTATTATATGATGTTTTTTTTACTGATATTTTAATAAGATATTGTTATCTTATTACTAATTCATTGTCAAGCCTAATGTATTCACAATCTATTCAGTATTATGTTATGTTATTTTTTTATATATGAAAATCAATAAAAAGATTGAAAAAGAAAGAAAGAAAGATCACTAGCTGTTGGATAGTTCCAGAAGACTGGAAAACTGTAAGTGTCACTTCGCTCTTCAAGGAAGAGAGGCAGAAGAAATTATAGGCTAGTGGTTAGGAAGATGTTGGAGTCGATTGTTAAGGATGAGGTTTTGGTGTTCTTGGAGGCACATGGTAAAATAGCCAAAATCAGCATGGTTTCTTTAAGGAAATCTTGCCTTACAAATCTGTTGAAATTCTTTGAGGAAATAACAAGCTGATAGACAATCAGTGGACATTGTGTATTTGGACTTTCAGAAGTCCTTTGAAAAGGTCTACATATGAGGTTGCTTAGCAAGATAAGAGCCCATGGTATTACAGGAAAGATACCAGCATGGATAGAACATTGGCTGATAGGCAGCAGGCAAAGAGTGGGAATAAAAGGAGCCTTTTCTGAATGGTTGCCAGTGACTAGTGGTGTTCCACTAAGTTGGTGTTGGGACTGCTTCTTTTTACGTTGTATGTTAATTATTTGAATGATGGAATTGATGGCTTTGTGGCCAAATTTGAGGACGATAGGTGGAAGGACAGGTAGCATTAAGGAAGCAGGGAGGCTACAGAAGGACTTAAACAGATTATGAGAAAGGGCAAAGAAGTAACCAATGGAATACAGTGTGGTAATGCACTTTGTTAGGAAGAATTAAAGTGTTGACTATTTTCTAAGCTAGGAGAAATTTCAAAAAATCCGAGGTGCTAAGTGACTTGGTGTCCTCGTGCAAGGTTAATTTGAGAGGTGAGTTGGTGGTGAGGAAGGCAAATGCAATATTATCATATACTCAGAAGAAAGATGGGGACTTCGTTAAAACCTACTGAATGTTGAGATGTGGAGAGGATGTTTCCTATAGTGGGGGAGTCTAGAATCAGAGGGCATGACCTCAATGGAGGGAGGTCCATTTAGAAATCGAGCAGGAGAAATTTCTTTAGCCAGAGAGTGATTAATCTGGGAAATTTGTTGCCACGGGCAGCTGTGGAGGCCAGGTCATTGGGTGTATTTAAGGTGGAGGTTAATATATTGTTGATAAGCCAGGGCATGAAAGGTTACAGGGAGAAGGTGGTAGAATAGGGTTGAGATAGAAAGGGATTAACCATGAACAACTGGTGGAGCAGACTCAATGGGCTGAATGGCTAATTCCACTGCCATGTCTTTTAGTTTATAAAACTGCATGATGTTGCCCACAGAGCAAAGGACCTTAAATAGCAATTTAAGATGTGGCAGATTAGAGGTTAAATTACTGTATCAGAAATCAAGAGTTCATTCAGAGTGATAAAATCAAATCTGAACATGGCATCTGAGAAATTTAAATTAAGTTAAACAAACCTGGAATTAGAAATTGTTATTCACAGCACAGTAGGCATGAAACTGCTGGGTTGTTGAAAAACCCATCTACAGTATGGTGCAGAAGGCTTGGGCTAGGCCTCCTTGATTTTTATATACATTTTGTTTTAGATGTTTGTCTTCTTCTGCATTAGAGTGTCAGAAGAAAAGAGCAAATTTCAGATTTTCAATCATTTTGCAAAAAAATTAAACGTTACAGGATATTTTGAATTTCATTAAACATTAAGTAATAGACCACATTTCAAATAAAAACTTGATAACTCTGTAGGTATCTAGGCCAGTGAGTGATTAAACCAAGGTAAGCAGGTGCCAATGATCAATTGCATCATGAACTAAAGAAACTGAAACAGAAATGGGTATAGAAGGAATGAAGCTGGCTGAAGGACAACCAAGGGTGTGGCAGTTGTGAGTTTAACCTTCAAATCATCAATTCTTATATCATGGCAGAAGGAAAAATAGCAATAAGACAAGGTGGTCATCCTGGATCAGTGAGATCTCCCCCAAGCTAGACAGGAGTTTCAAATTGTGCTGTCCAAGCTCTTCTGAAGAAGCACAAAGAAACACAGGCAAGGTAGAGGACCAGAAACACAGTGGATGGCTATAGAAACTGAGTACAGGAGTCCCCCGCTTTATGAATGTTTGCTTTACGTCACTTTGCTTTTACAAAAGACTTACATTAGTAACCTGTTTTCTCATTACAAAGAGGATTTTTGCTTTTACGAAAATGTTTCCTATATAAATTAATCGTTCTTTGCTTTATGCCCTTTCAGCTTAAGAAAGGTTTCATAGGAACGCTCTACCTTTGTGGGGAGGGGGGAAGACACCTGTACAGCAGATAAGAGATACTTCAAACTGACGCCCTTTTTAAATTGGAAGTACTTCGGCACTACTATCAGCTCTGAACTCACAGAAACCACTGGAACACAGATATACCCCTCTATAGTCAGAAGTGGTCTTCATGAATGAGTTGCTGCCAAAAAGCCATTCCACTGAAGAGGAAGCAAAGCCAAGAGATTCAGATACACAAAGCACAAGGACTGGGGTGCTGACAACAGCATCAAGTGCTTTGGTCTGACGAGTCAAAAATTAAAATTTGTGGCTCAAACAGGAAGTCTGTTTGCAGAAGAGTTGGAGAGTGCTACAAGGAGTCTGCAGCCAACAGCAAAGCATGGCGGAGACTGCATTCAGATTTGGGGCTACAGTTCTGCAAAAGGAGTTGGTGATCTGGCCAGAATTAATGGAACCCTCAATGAAAAAGTACAAGCAGATTCTCATCTGTCACATAATAAAATACCATCAGGGAGGTATCTGATCAGTCCCAACTTCATCCTGCAGCAGGACAATGACCCCAAACACGTGGCCACAGTCATAAAGAACAAGTAGTTCTGCAACAGATGGTATGACCTCCACAGAGCCATGATCTCAACATTATGAAGGTTATCTGGGATTACCTGGAGAGACAGAAGCAAGCAAGACAGCCGAAGTCTGCAGAAGAACTTTGGGAAGTTCTCCAAGATGCTTAGAACAACCTACTGGCTGATTTTCTCATAAAACGGCATGACCGTGTACCAAAGAGAAATGATGCAGTTTCAAAGGCAAGGATGGTCACAACAAAAATTGATTTTAGTTCTTTTTTTTAAAAAAAACTGTTTTACTGCTGTTTATAGTTTTGACATTCAGAAACTTTTAATTTCATTATCTTTGAGAACATCTTTGCTTTACACAATCTTTTACATGTGCTCAAGACTTTTACACAGTATTGTTGTTCACTATTATGCTTAAAGAAATTAAAATCCACCATTCTCACCCAATCCACCTCAGAAACAACTGCAACACATCAATTTGACTGACACTTAGATGCCCCTTTCAAGGGCACTTTGATTGAACCAAATTTTTATCAGAAATACAGTGTTGCCCCACAGGTCAAGATAATTTTCCCTCCAATTACATTGTGGTCGCCGCTGCTGCCAAGCGTTAAGCATCCTGCCTGTACTTCCTTTCCACTAAATACTTCTGGTCCTTTTATAATTAGATGTTATGAAAGCTCCATTAGACAATTATGCAACTTAAGTACAACCAAAAAAACATCATTGACTAATAAAATGTGATGCAAGAACAATGGCAAAGAAAGCAAAATTAAAGATTTCACCTGGTCATATGTATCCTACATGCTAACAAGTAAATGACACTGTACTACATAATTACCCGTACCCTTCAATAACGACACATCAAATTAAACTAAAAATAGGAACCCAAAATTAATTCTCATTTTAACTTGAGCATCAAACACCAGTTACAAAATATTGTCTAAACAATTTTTTAAAAATCTAAATTTAAAATATATCAATTTTCTACAAAAGCCAGCAGTCTTGCATGGAACTGCAGACATTTATCTACATAACTTTGCAAAATTCGGGACAGCCTTAGGAAATACTATGGTTTAGATCTGGTTCAACTACAACAAACCAAATCATTTGAACAGAAAGCATTACAAAAATTTGATTTAACCTGAATTAATTTAAATACATTTATATACAACTTAAAATGATTCAAAAGCAAAAAAAAAGATACTGTCAATGATTAACTTAACTCCCTTTCCTTCCTCCACACATACTGCCCAATACACTATGTATTACTGACAACTAATACAATAAAAAGCAAAGTGCCAGTTAGATATTCACAAACATTCAGTCCTTGACAGCTACCAAGTCTGGCATGGTTTACTATGCAGCCAGTGCAAATTATAGAAACGTTGAAAAATAACAGCAGCTCTAGGTCATACGACAACCTTGCACTTAACGTCAGTTAGATGTAAGAGCTGATTGTGGACTTCAGGAAGGGCAAGATGAAGGAACACATACCAATCCTCAGAGGGATCAGAAGTGGAGAGAGTGAGCAGCTTCAAATTCCTGGGTGTCAAGATCTCTGAGGACCTAACCTGGACCCAACATATCAATGCAGCTACAAAGAAGGCAAGACAGCAACTATACTTCATTAGGAGTTTGAAGAGATTTGGTATGTCAACAAAAACACTCAAAAACTTCTGTAAATATACCATGGAGAGCATTCTGACAGGCTGCATCACTGTCTGGTACGGGGTGGGGTGGGGGGGGGGGGGGGGAAGAGAGCTACTGCAGAGAAGCTACAGAGGGTCGTAAATTGGGTACTAGCCTACAAAGTATCCCAGGACATCCTCCATGGAGCGGTGTCTCAGAAAAGTAGCATCCATTATTAAGGACCCCCAACGCCCAGGGCATGCCCTTTTCTCATTGCTACTATCAGGTAGGAGGTACAGAAGCCTGAAGGCATAACTCAGCGATTCAGGAACAGCTTCCTCCACTCTACCATCCGATTCCTAAATGGACATTGAACCTGTGAACACAACCTCACTTTCATAATATACATCGCGTTTTTGCATGATTTTTCATCTCTTCAATATACGTATGCTATAATTGATTATTTTTTCCGTCTATATTATGTATTGCATTGAACTGCCGCTAAGTTAACAAATTTCATGACACATGCCAGTGATAATAAACCTGATTCTACTCCACGATTCAAAGAATTCATGACTGATCCTCAATACCATTTCCCTCTCTCTTCTCATAACTCTTAATGCCTTGTGTCAAGAAATATGTTGCCAGTATACATTCAGCTCATAGCCCCTAATTTTGGAAACTTTTCCCTTGTTCAGCTGTAAACATCTTGTTCTATAAAGTGAGGTTGTGACTCCTGGTTTTAGTTCTCACCAGAAATAACTTCAGTGCATCCAGCCTGTCAGACCTCTGGGTGTAGCTGCTACTTATAATCATTGGAGCTCTATACTGCCTCAAGTCTTGCCATCCTGGAACCAGTTTGGTGCGTAGCAACCCTCAACAGGTAAAGTAGGTTTAGCAGGCTGTGACTGAAACACTGAGCAAGAAATCTGAGTCATTAAAAACTACATCGCTTTCTTGATTTATATATTTGTTTTTAGAACTGTGTTCCATCCACAATCTATTTGCACAATGGACTTCCATAATGACACAAATTCCTTTCAAGCAATAAAAACAAAACTCCCAATTCTAACAGAAGCCTCCCTCTACTTCCATTTTTGTAAAAGTAAAAATGTTTTGTAACTGAAGAGCTTTAAACAGTTACTCTTCTCCAAACTTCTTTTATTGCTTTAAAAAAAAAAGTACGTTTTGCAAATTAACTGAATGGCAGGTTGAATGGGATGGGATAGAGGTAGAAATAATGATATTCCTTTTGTGAATACCGGGGTAATATTCTAGCTGACAGGAATACATCATAAACAATCAAATTGTCAGCATGCAGGAAGAAAGCCTGCGCAACTCTAATATCTGATTGCCAAACAGCGAATTAGGATACAACTTAAAACAGGAAATTCTGGAAGCTTTCTGCAGGTCTGGTAAGAGTCGCCATTTCAGTTTAAAGACCCCAATTTACAATTTCACTATTTTCATTTTCAATTATTAAAACCTATGGAAATGCCACAAAACTATTTCTCATTAAAATATTGTTTCTTTAGTAATAATCTAGAAACAGAAAAATCTTGTATAATTTTATTTGACAAATATAGTTTTTCAAGATTTAGAATACATCATTATTTATAAACCCCAAGTTCAAAGATATTCCTCATCTTTGAACCAATGAAAAAGGTATCTTCTTACTTGCCCTCATGTATACTCTTATGTAAGACATCTCTGGGCAGTCCAAAATGCTTCGCAAGATGAATACATAATCGAATCCTTGTTCTTATAGAATCTATAATAATTTACTCCTTTTCTCATAAATACAGGGGAGGGTTGAAGGTGGATGTCAACATGTCAATCAACCAAATCATTGCTGTCTTATTTTTTATTATCTATCTTTTAATCCATTTTAAACAGCAAAAATTACCTCCTTTATTTCGGCTACTAGTTCCAAGCTTTGGCAATTTCAAAAATAACACTGGACAACAAAGGTTTTGCTTCCTGAATACTTTTGGGTATATCTTATGACTTTGGGCTGCTGATCATGAAAATCACCATCAAGTTTCCCTACTATGCATCTCTTTATTTTTAAATAGAAAATTCATTAATTTGAAATTACATTTGTTATTTCAATTCATAATTTGAGTCAGTTAAAATGTTGGCCATAATGTAAGCTGCAGAAGTTTTCAATCCTGTCCAGGCATAGCTGGGCATGTTTAGGCAAGGGGCATGCTACATGGCAGGACAGGGTTTAGAGAAACAGGACATGGAGTCTAGAGGAAACAGATGAAGATGCACGAGTCAGGAATGGAAAACAATACTGATACCGATACAGGTTTTGGACCCTTTATGTTGAATGAACCTCCTCTACTAACTCAGAGCAAAATGATATGGTCAGAGACTTGGGTTTCTCAAAGGCAAAAGCAGAATTACTGGGTTCCACTCTGCAAAGATAGAATCTGCTGTCACTAGACACAAGAATCTCTGTGAAGGATTTCAATATTTGAGATAGACGTTTCCCAGAATAACTGATGTCAAGATTAAGGAAGGCATTTTCGTAGGTCCATAAATCAGACAGGTCATCAAAGACAGGCAATTCAAACTTCTAGGGGACTGGAGAAAATCACATGGAAGGCATTCAAGAAAGTTGGAAATTTTCTAGGCAATTATGGAGCAACAAGCTACGTGCAGCTGATTGACAATACGCTTCAAGCATACAAAACCAAGAAGTGCAACGTCACTAAAGATTCATTTTCTGCTTTCCCATTTAGACTTCTTCCCTGCAAATCTTGGTGCTGTCAGTGCCAGTTATGGTGAAAAGTTTCAGCAGGACATTGCGGTCATGGAGAACCTGTATCAGGGCAATTGGAATCTATCAATGCTGGCTGATTATAGAACCATAGAACATTACAGGCCTTTTGGCCTTTCTTGGCTGTGCAGAACCATTTTTCTGCCTAATCCCACTGACCTGCACCAATCGTTGGACATTTAAGTGAGAAGCCTCAGACACTGAGTGCAAACCAGTCATCAGCAAAACGTTTTTAACTTAGTTGAACTATTGCAAAGTGTCAGCACTGTTATGCAATTAAATGCATTGTATGCAATAAAAGTTAGTTTCTTGTTTTTTCAAATTCCAAGTCGTCTGAATTTATTTGTGTTCAGCTTCAAGAGATCTATCATAAGCAAAAAAAAATTCTGAGGAAGCAACACTTATTAAAAAAAGAGTTGTCTAGTGCAATCAATCAGCTGTTTAGAACCATCATTATGCCTCAGTACTTAGTGCCCCGAGTAGACTTCATTTGGAAAACTGATCTCCTTATGCAAGGATACACCAGTAATAAAGGGAGGGCGGCAGAGTTCACCAGATTCCAAAGGTGACAGGTTTGTTAAACAAATAAAATATGCAAACTATGCAAGAATGATCTCACTGGAACATGCAACGTTCTTACAGTGAGTGACTGATTATGATTCTCCATTTGGACAGAGATAAGAAGATATTTCTTCTACCAGAGATGTGAAACTTTGGAATTCTCTGCCCAGAGGGCTATGGCAGCAGGCTAATCACTAATTATATTAAACATGAATGGAAAGACATTGTAATTAAGGAAATCAAGAACTAGAAAGTCAATGCAAGGAAGTGGAATTGATTTAAAGTATCAGACGTGATCTGTTGAAATGGCAAATAAAGCTGAATGCCTAATCTTGAACCATTACGTTAACAAGGAACAAAGAAACTTCATTAACACTGGTCAGCCAATTAATCAATTCTGATAAAAGATGTATGATTGTCCATTACTTCTATTTACATGTCTCATTTGATGTGCCTGATATGCAACAGCAAATTTGATAATTTGATGGCAAGTTGATTGAGGGTAGATCTCTCAAAAGATCTAGAGGAAAGTAGTAGGTTGTACGAGAAGAAGGATCTCGGCCCGAAATATCGACAGTGCTTCTCCTTATAGATGCTGCTTGGCCTGCTGTGTTCCACCAGCATTTTGTGTGTGTAGGTTGTACGAGAGATTGACTTGGTGCCAGAGGATTGGGGATTGTGAATTTTAGTGCCCCGGGGATTCTGTAAGACTCAGAGTTTTCCTTGCTTCTTGTGTATATTGAAGTGACTTGGACTAAAATGTGGGAGTCATTATTAGCCAATTTGAAGAGGACATCAAAACTGACAGGAGAGTGTAATTCTTGGCTATAGGAATCTACTAGTGGACCAGGTAGAATTCCGTCCAGAGGTATAAGATGAATATTAGGCCCTCCATTTGCTGGGGTTGACCATAGATGTTGCTTCCTAGCTGTCCACGTGATACGCATCCTGGGGCACTGCAAAATGGAAAGCAAGCTGCTGTCCGTGTATCAGGCTCCCCCTCTCCATTCAACTGATGAATCCAAAGGAACAACACCAGCAGCGTCACAGAACTTGCCAGTCAGTGCCAAACTCAACATGAGACTGTCTTAGGGACACCAGTTCGGATTCTGATTCTTCCCCCCCCACCCCCTCAGAGTTTACTCCCAAAGCTTTCCCCTTGAGAGGGTACATTCACACAGCAGTGGAGGTTTGAGATCAGAATTTTCCTTCTCGTAGATGAGCTACCAACCATGGCTTATGTCCCATCTGCCAGAAGCGACTGGGTTTAAGGTGCCAGTAATCCAACCTTTGCCCTTTCTCCTGCCAGTAGAAATGGCTTCACGGGGCTCAGTAGCTAAGCCACATGAAAAGGCCAGGAGCTGGACTCGGCTGCCAGAGGCTGAGAGATGCATGCCATTATAAGCATTTAACAGATAGAGACAGATTATCCCCACTGTCTCCCACCGCTATGAAAGCCTGATTGAGATTACTGATTTTGGCTAAACAATGGGACTACATAATAAATGATAGGACAAGTGGAGAAATCTCACAATTCATATTCATAGTTCCTTAGCAAGGTGGTTGTGGCCTTTGCCGTGCCACAGCAATCTCATGCTTCATCTTTGTGCAACATCTACTAGGCTGGAGATGTAAAAAATATTCTCTCCTCACTCAAAACTAACACATAACTACTTTATTTCAAAAAACATTTTGCTTAATATGAACACTAGTGGTGAAAATAAAGTTGTGGAACACAAACCTTTTCACCCTGGAGTGATGGTACGGAGTCACGTAAACTGTGAAAGCTGTCTTTAATGTGATCTCTGCGCTTACGCTCCAATGCATTGTGGTGTGCTCGCTTGTCTGCCTGAAAGACAATTTTCATTCATTAAAGCATACCTTAATGTAATCAATCTCAAAATGTATTTTACTAATACAATTTTATGCAGCTAAGCAACATTCAAGATTTGATTTTCAAATAAGCCAAAATTCAATGGATTTCAGTATGCTTTGACAATATTTAGAATTGGCAACATTCCAAATTATTTTGATCAGATTGACTCAAAAGTGGCATTATTTAAACTACTGTCATAAGATCCTAAAATCACACTTGTAGTTTGGGTTTTAAGCTTCTACCAGCCCCACTAAACCATCGACATCTTGACATCCTAGACATGTCTAGGAGTCCAATCATTTTTTTTTCCTTACAAGACTCAATTTCAATTATTCAAACTTTTGGAAAATACAGGCTCAAATCCTGTTTATCCTGTCTTCAAAATTGTACTGAAATCCAAGTTGTGAAAAATAATTAAGGATAATTTAACATTGCAGTGCCCATACAAAAGAAAAGCTAGAAAGATAGCCGATTTCAAGTAACTAAGTTCAACAGTCCAAGTACCATCGTGTTAGAACTTGACGTTTATTTATTTTCTCTGTACTTAAACACAGCAGAGTGGGGAAAAAAAAGATTGTGTATCCCCTTTTCTCCAGAATCGGATTATCACGACCATCAGAATTCAAACAGCCAAGATCCCTGAAAAGCTGAATGTCTAGCTTTGTGGGAAATGTGTACACTGCTGACAAACAGAGCTAACCAAACCTTCCCAAGTACTGTTCCAATCTGTCTAGCAATAGCAGGAGTTATGGTGCATTACTATGAAGTGACACTTGTTAATAGACAACTTACTAATGCCACATTTTTACAACAGAACAGAAAGCTGATAAAGTATATGGCATGCATGCATTTATTAGTCAAGGAATTGAGTTCAAGAGTCAGGAAGTTATGTTGCAGCTTTATAAAACTCCAGGTAGGCCACATCTGGAGCAGGGCATTAAGTTCCGGTTGCTCCATCATTGCAAGGGTGACAACGCTTTGTAGAGGGTGCAGAAGAGGCTTATCAGGATGCTGCCTGAATGAGAGAGCATGTGCTACAAGGAGACGTTGGACAAACGTAGGCTGTTTTCTTTGGAGCAGCAGAAGCTCAGGGGAGATCTGATAGAGAGGTCTGTAAGGTTATGAGATGCACAGATAAGAGTAGAAAGCCAGAATCTTTTTCCCGATGTTGAAATGCTTAATACTTGACACGTATCTAAAGTGAGAGAGCTTAAGTTCAAAGTAGATGTGTAGGGAAAGTTAGCATTTTTTTTTTAAAGACAGTGAAGTGTAATTGGAATATGCTGCCTTGGGTAATAGTACTGGCAAGTACATCAGCTGAATTCTACAGCTAAGGCCAGAGAGATAATCAAATTGGCATGTTGTCCTACGAATCATCAAGATTGCTTTGTAAAACTGAAATCATTGCAAATTAGGGAGAAATGTTTTCAAGTGACCTGAATTATTTGTGGAAAGATGAAAAGTAATGGCAGAAAGTATGCTGTCTTAACCCCAGGACACTTGAAAGAGTTTGTCAGGGCAGCATGCCTGGCTTAACCATTGTCAGCTACATCACCCAGATAGACTGCATAGATCCGAATTCTGCTTACAAACCTTCCAATCGTGTGGCAGGCCCTACCTCCACATAGCCTCTACCAACATAATATTCAGCTATTTGCTGAGTCCCAAGTAATATTCCCAACACATGTGCTAACAGTGACCAACTCCAACGAGATAATCCAACCACTTCTATCTGAAATTCAGCATTAACATTGCTAAATCTTCAGATCAACATCCTCCACACCAGCAATGACCAGAAACTTAAATGCAGCAGCCGCATAAACTTTGCGGCTTTAGGAGTAGCACAGAGATCGAGTAAATACGTGGCAAGCCACTCGCCATACTTCTTAAAGCTCAGACACTGCCAACACCACTACTTCAATGTTATCCTGGACAACACAGCTTGATTGGCACACCATCTACCACTTCTGGTATTCACACATTACCATACCATGACTGAGGAGTACAAGATACACTGCACCATCTCTCACATTTAAACAAAAGATATCAACACCAAATCCAAGTCATACAACATCTTAATTTGGAAATACACACAGTATTCTTTATCATTCACAGATTACAATCACGGCATTCTTCCCCCATAGCATCATCGGCATGCTTTCATCACCTCAACTGAGTACAGGTGATTAAAATACAGGCATCGCCTAAGATTGTGATCAATAAGCATAAAAGAACGCTTGGTATTCATAAGAAACATGACTGAAAAGAATGGTAAGCTAAAATTATCCAGTCTTGCCACAATTCCAGCAACTCTCGAAATTCATACAGGTAGCTATAAGCAAAGTTTGCTTATATTTATCTAGATCATGAAAATGATTTAAATTTGGTTACCAACTGATCTATACTTAGCTCAAATAACATCACTTCAGATTGAAATAAATAAATTCTGGCCCAAAGTATGGGGGGTGGGAGGGTGATACTGCAACTCTAACGCAAGTTCTTTTGTAATAAAAGAGCGGATATTGCAATAATAGAATGAAAAAATCCTGACAGAGCAGTTTTAAGCATTTCTGCCCAGTATAATTAACTTCAATACCTATGATAATTGCAGAATTTAAAATTTGAATCTTGACATTTGAAAATTTCCTTTTGGAGGTTAGTGATACACTAAGGGACTGCTGAATAAAAAAATATTAAATGCAAAAATTGAGTTGACTTACTCTTAAGAAAAAAGTTGTAATGACTTTACAATTTGTGAACTCAACCACAATGGAGATAATTAGTAAGTAAGTCACATCCCCACAAGAGGTAATTTTTTTATTTCTGGATAGCCTGTTTTCAACTCTAATGATGCCAAATCTTGAGCCCTACAGTTTTAGTATCTAAATTTAACAACATGCAGAAATTCACTTTGAGATAGTGAAATCATTGTTTCTAGGAATTACTGATAGTGTTTTCACCATCATACAGCCTGGAACAGGTTCTGTCACACTGATGATCAAGCACCTGTCTACAGTAACACTATTTTGTTCTCCCCACTTTACCAACAACTTCCCCCTCAAGATTTTAATGGCACAGAAGAGACAATTCAGTGACTAATTAACCTTTGAGCTTGCACATGCTTGTTATGTAGTAGGAAAGCAAAGCTTCCAAACAAATGCAGATGAAGAACAAGTAGATTCATAATTGGAAGACTGAGGGGGAATCCAACCATTTTGAGTAAACACAAAACTCTTTACGGGATCAGAGTAAATGCTGAAAGTTTTACTCACTGAATGGCATATGTATAACCAGGCCAGCTCTCAGAATACAGGGTCAGCCACAAAACAGGAAATGCTGGAAACACTCAAACAGTTTCTGGTTCCTTCATCTGACTTTTTCTCTTTTCATAGATATTGCTTGACCTACTGAGTATTACTAGCAATATCTGTTTTAATTTCAAATTTCCTGCAAAAATTCCATCTTCAAATTCAGCTACATAAGTTTGAGACGTTAAATCATTCAGAGAGTAGTGACCATTTGGAATTCACCATTCCAGAGGACTGTATGTACAAAACATTGGATTTTGGCTCTGAGAGAATCAAAGTCAATGAACAATCTGCCTAAACTGTATGTGGAAAAAGGCTGGGGAGAGAAAGAGGGTGGTCAGACATGATTACCCCTCATGTTCCAAAAAGATATGTATAAACATTTAAAAGTTACGCTAGCCAAAAAAAAGTCAGCAAATTCTCTCCTAAAGCTACCATAAATTTTCATCTAACAAACCAACAGAGCTCAGCATACAACCACATCAATGCAAATCCTCTATCTACAGACAAATTTGAACATTGCTAAAGGGTGTAAATTGCCTCATTTGATTAGCATAGAAAATTCTGTTGCAGATGAAGCGCATTAAATTGGGAAACATTTGTCTGAGTGAATCTGATACCAAGATTTTCTTTAAAAATCTAATAGCTGGAATTGAATGCAGTAACATCTATGAGCATGCAGACATTCCCACTATAATTTATATAATGTTCAAAATGGTTTGGAATTAGGGAAATAAAATGTAATAAAGGGAGTACAGTCTGCAATTAATTTACAAACCATTTAAGGTTATAAACATCCCTGGTACAACCGTGTTTAAAACACTTTCCATTTTATTTGGATTGCATAATTTATTTCACTCCATTAACTGAAAGGCATACATTCACACTAAGGTCACAATTTTTGGCTCTCATTATTCAAATTAAAAAACAATCCTTAATTTTTCTATTTTGCAGTCAGAAGTGAACATTTAAGTTTTCAATTCCCATTTCTACCCTTTAGGTCAAAATTACCCTCTTGCTTGGTATTTAAATATTAATTACCAATAAAGCTTAACTCATTAGTGGGTGACAATGCACAAAAAATTTCCCGACTTTTACTCTAAAAAGCAAAGTCATCTCAATGCATTTCTAATCAGCAAATCAAGATTGCAGACTCTTCCAAATGTTTCAGTGCTGTTGACACTCAAGCTGAATTTACAGATGCGACAGCAGAGATTATGGCTCATCTACTGAATCAAGACATTCCCAGTTGCCTACAATTGGGCACCATATACACACAATTATCAATGCTCAGAAGTCAGGCAATGAGCTTAGTTGGAATAGGCAATACGTCTGATATAATGCAAACATAATATATAGACTATGTTGTATAATCACAAAATGAGCTACTTTGTTCTGTGACCACAGGCTAATTTTACTGACTCCTTTAGACAGTGCATATCAAGGTAGGTAACTTATGAAACTTAATGCCAAGTCCCTTTAAAAGGAAACTGTTTTGCAAGCTGATCAACAATTATACCAAACTTCCTGGAGTCCATTTTGTGTTATACACCCACAATCAAAAGAAAACCTCGTACATCTAACTTAACTATTTACATTTGTTATTGATCTTTTTAAAATGTTTCTTGAAGAACACGAATAAGAATCCTGTGCAGCAGCTGGTCATCCGAAGACGCTGTATGAAATACATTTACACAACTGCAAAAGAGGAAGGGGAAAAAGCGTCACGACGAATTTCAGTTCTTTTAAAACTTTTTTTCAGGTTTACCATATGTAAACCTTTCATACTGACAGGATAAGGAAGAAGGTGGGTAGGGTTCAATGAGATAAAATGACTAACGAAAAAATTAAAATAACTTATTTCCAGTAATCTATCTGCCTAGCTTCAGCACAAGGGCGCCGAGGCTTGTAGGCCAAATATATATTTTCTGAACATTATATATATATACACACACTCACACAGGAGGCGAATATTTTTCAACTAGGGAAAAACTAGCACATTAAAAAGAACTGACGTTTTAGAATTATTAAGACAGCGAGGGTTCTTTCATCTAAAGATTAAGGAGCCCAAAGTAGGTACGCTTTAATGTTTAGAAAAATCGCTATTATTTACTTTAAAGTGAACAATAAACCCGATTTCTCTCTTGAGGCCTGTGGTTGGAGAATCGCCCAGGAACAGGAGCCGTGCCGTGCAAGATAGCAGTGGCCTTCCTCTAACACATCGCCAGTTCCTGTCTCGGACTCAAGGCCTCCTACAGAGAGCCTCATCCGAGCCAGACTCAGGATTAAAAATCAATCCCGTACTTAAGAGAGAAAAGGGTAGGAAGAGATTTTTTTGAAAAAATACAAAAAAATCAATAATCCATATTGTTTTGGGATGATTAATTTTTATATGAATATGAAAAAAAAACAAAGCGTCGACACGGGGTCTATGTTAATCCTCCGTTACGTACCGCTGTCTGAAACCTCGGTTGTTCTTCCTGAAAAACAGACAAGTGACAAAATGATCATAAAGGGCTAGAGTCTGGCGCTTTACAAAAAAAAATAACGGTGAGAAGGGGGTGGGGGGAAATCCGTAACTACAGAGAAAGGAAAAGAAATGTATATAATCAGGAGGGAATAAAAACAAGAAAACAACACGTTCAATTCAACAGCGATAAAAAGGCCGAGACCAGTCCGGCCAGACTTACATCGCTCTCCACCTCGATGTCATCATTGTCGCTCATGCTTTTTACAGACAGAAAATAACAAACACGGCGACCTTAAAACTGAAACTAAAAACTCCACAGGCGCAGACTGTCTCAATGTTAATGAACGTGGAAGAAGAGATAAACACACAGGAGAAACCAGCGGAAACCACTCGTGACTCCAGCACTGCCACTGGCCGACTACGCACGCGCGCAGATCGCATTACCCTTCGGGAGTTGTAGTTGACCTCTCCGATCTGCGTATGGAGCTGCCAGCGTTTGGACTACACTTCCCAAAAAGCAGCCTTTGTTCTTGTTCTCTTCCGCGCAGGGTTTGTCAGGCAAGAGATTCGTAACGGAAATTACGTTGGGACTGAGCGTTGAGCATTTAGGGAAATGTAGTTTTTATGGACCTCCTCGCGATGGACTGTCCCATGATCCAGAGCGCCACGAAAAAAAGATGGCTGCTTGGGGACGGATCGCCAGCAAGCAGAACAGTTTTGCATCGTGAAAATGAAGCGAGCTTTTAGAATTTACTACAGGGGAAGAATTTTCGTTGAGACTTTCGGGTTAATGTTCTTATTTATTCCAGTAAACATGTCAGTCTTTTTGTTGGATAGAAACTTTAATAAAGTTCAGAATAAACATTGTGTTTTCCTGGTAGACCAATTGCTTCTCCACTAAACTCGTGTCCGAATACCTCGAATTCATTTTATCCCCCTTGGTTTAGTCCCTTCCCACCTACTTTTGAGGCTCTTTACATGCCCTTCTCAACAATTTTCAATTCCCTGGCTCTGACCATCTCATTTTTACTATGGATGCACAGTTTCTATACACTTCTATCCCCATCAAGAAAACCTTAAAGCTCTTCACTTTTTTATCGACAACAGACCCAACTTGTTCCCCTCCTCCATCTGGTGGAACTGGTCCTCACCCTCAATAGTTTCTCTGGCTCCTCACACTTTCTCCAAACTCAAGGTGTAGCCATGGGCCCCAGCAATGTCTGCCATTATGGCGATTATGTGGAACAGTCCATGTTCCAAGACTTCCCTGGTAATATTCCACAACCCTGTGCTGCATTGCTGACTGCACTGGCGCTGCTTCATGCACCTGTGTCTAGCTCGTCAATTTCATCAAATTTACCTCCAACTTCTACCCTGCCCTTAAATTCACTTGGTCCTTCTGACAACTCTTTTCCTCTTTCAATCTCTCTATCTTCATCACTGGAGACAAGCTGTCTACTGATTTATAAACCCACAGCTAAATTGACTATACATATCCTCACCCTGTCTCCCGTGTAAATGAAGTTCCATTTTCTCATTTCCTTTGTTTCTGCTGCATCTGTTCTCAGGATGCTGTTTTCCTTTTCAGTACATCAGAGATGTTCTCCTTCAAAGAATAGGGTTTCCTTTGCTTCACCATTGATGCTGCCATCACGCACGTCTCCATTTCCTGGACATCTGCCCTCATCTCATCATCCCGCTGCCTAAACAGGGATGGAGTTCCACATCCAACACATCATTCTCTGCAACCTCTGCCATCTTCAATAGATCTACTACCACCCCCCCCCCCCCGCCACTCTCAGCTTCCTGCAGAGATTGTTCTCTCTGTGATTCCCTTGTAGATTCGTCCTTTCCCACTTATCTCCCTTCTGGCACTTATTCCACTTTGGCACTTACCCCTGCAAGAGTAGAAAGTGCTTCACCTGTATATTCTCTTCCTCTCTCACCTCTGTTCAGGGCCCCAAACAGTCCATGCAGTTGAGGCAACACCTCTGCTGTGTATCTTTTGGGGTCACCTGCTGTATCTACTGCACCCGATGGAGATTCATCCCCATTGGAGAGACCTGATGTAGAGTGGGGGAACCACTTTGCCAAGCACCTTGAGTCTATCTGCAAAAAGCATTATTTCCTAGTGGCCAACCATTTGAATTCCAATCTCCATTTCCATTCCAACATGTTTGACCATTCTCAGGTTGTAAGAAAAACACCTCATATTCCATCTGGGTAGCATCCAACCTGATGACATGACCATTGATTTCTCCAATTCCTGGTAATTTTCACTTGCCTTCTTCCATTCACACTCTGGCTCCATTTTACCTCTTCACCTCCCACTGATGTTCCTCCTCCTCCTTCCCCTTTTCTCATGGTCCACTCTCCTATCAGATTCCTTCTTCTTTAGGCCTTCACCTTTTCCACCCATCACCTTCCGGCCTGCACTCCTTCCCTTTCCCCCCACCTTATTCTGGCTTCTAACCCATTCCTTTCGTGTTCTGAGGAATGGTCTCAGTCTGAAATGTCAACTGTTTATTCTTTTCCCTAGATGCTGCTGAGTTCCTCCAGCATTTTGAGTCTGTGTTGCTCTCGAGGTCCAGCATCTACAGAAACTCTTATACTTATGTATCCTCTCTCTCCAAATTCTTATGATGGAATTTTGACTTTGAGCATTAACCACATTTCTTTTTACCATTGAAAACCTGTGGGTGTTTGCAGTTTTTCTGATTTTATTTCAAATAAAACTTCAAGACCATGCCTGAAAGTACCTCCTTGTGCAAGTGGATCTTCGATTTCCTCACTGGCAGACTCCAGTCGGTTCAGATTGGCAACAACATCTCTTCCACAATCTCGATCAGCACATGTGCATCACAAGGCTGTGTGCTTAGCCACCTGCTCTACTCGCTTAATGCTTACGACTGTGAGGATAAGCTCAGCTTCAATGCCATATTCAAGTCTGCTGACAACACCACTGTTGTTGACCGCATCAAAGGTGGTGCCACAACAACAACCTCTCACTCAATGTCAGCAAGACCAATGAGCTGATTATTGTGTTTAGCAGGAGGAAACCGGAGGTCCATCAGCCAGTCCTCATTAGGAGATCAGAGGTGGA
The DNA here is from genome assembly GCF_030144855.1 of Hypanus sabinus. Taxonomy (NCBI): domain Eukaryota; kingdom Metazoa; phylum Chordata; class Chondrichthyes; order Myliobatiformes; family Dasyatidae; genus Hypanus; species Hypanus sabinus. The sequence goes on from NC_082707.1 coordinate 131,320,064, forward strand.
GATGGTCAGCAACTTTAAACTCCTCAGTGCTATCAGCTTTAGAAGATCTGCCAAGAGCCCAGCACATCAGTACCATTCTGAAGAAAGCATGACAACACCTCTACTTCCTTAGTAGTTTGTGAAGGTTCAGTATGACATCTAACACTTTGACGTATTTCTATAGGTGGGTGGTGGACAGGATATTGACTGATGCATCACTGCTTAATGGAAACATCAATGGGCTTGAGTGGAAAATCCTACAAGAAATAATGGGTATGGCCCAGTCCATCACAGGTACAGCCTGCGGCACCATTCAGCACATCTATGTGGAGCGCTGTTGTAGGAAAGCAGCATCCATCATCAAGGTCCCCACCAACCTGGCCATGCTCTTTTCTTGCTACTGCCATCACACTGAAGGTACAGGAGACTCAGGACTCTCACCAACAGGTTCAGGAAACAGTTATTACCCTTCAACCATCAGGCTCTTGAACCAGAGAGGAAAACCTCACTCATCCCACATTGAACTGTTCCGAAAACTAATGGACTCACCTTCAATGACCCTTCATCTCACATTTTCGATATTTAGTGCTTATTTGTTTATTATTATTTCTTGCTTTTTCCTTTTGTATTTGGGCAGTTTGTGTCTTTTACACATTGGTTGTTTGTCCATCCTGTTCGGTCTTTCATTGATTCTGTTGTGTTTCTTGGATTTACTGAGAATGCCTGCAAGAAAACAAATCTCAGGGTTGTGTGTGTTGACGTATATGTACTTTGCTAATGAATTTATTTTGACCTTTGATTACCCCTATCTGCATGTTTGATTGTTTTCATTGTACAATGCATAGCCACTGAGGTTCAATATTCAGTAAGGTAGCCAGCATAATCAAAGTCGCCCCCTACCCCAGGTATCCTCTCCTCTCCCACCTATCAGGCAAAAGACACAAAAGCACAAAATGACATACCACTAGGTTCAAGGAGAGCTTCTATCTCACTGGTGTAAGACTATTGAACAGTTCTCTAGTACAATAAGATGGAGTCTTGAACTCATCGTCTACTTTGTAAAGCCCCTGCATCTTATTCTCTGCCTCAATTATACTTACTGTGTAACTGTTCACTTGATTCTTCATTTTATAATGAATTGCTTTAGGAATTCTATGCAAGGCAGTCAAGTCAAGTTTATTGTCATTTAACTATATACATGTACACTGCTAAACAAGACAACATTTCTCCCGACCAGGGTGTAAAGCACAGCAGTATACATAGACTCTCTTGGCGGCGCTAGATGGAGAAGGTCACATTTTGGCTCTGCTCCAGTCATTTTTCAATTTCATTATCAACCTTTTATTATATATATATCAAAGTGTCTTTAACACCTTTAAATTCTGAATTTTAATCTACAGAAATGACTTCCAGAGCAAGAAAGGCATTAGCCGAAGGCAAGGAAACCGGTAATGGAAACGGGAAGAAAGAAGATCAACCTAAACAGCCTCAACTCACTTTGCAAGCTATCTCGAATTTATTGGATGAAAAACTTGACAAGAGATTCGCTGCATAGGAAGTAATGTTGAAGGAGAACAAAGGTAATCTGATAGCACTTGAAAAAGAGAATGTAAAACAGCAATGGCAAATTTCAGAGCTTATTGAAGCTGGGAAACAAGAAGATTCCAGATTGAATTCTTTGGAAAAGAAATTAAATTCAACTACTCATACATTGGAGCAGTATAAAGCCAAAATTATTGATTTGGAGAGTCGTAGTCGCAGACAGAATATGCAAATAATAGGACTCAGTGAAGAAAGACATTGAGAGTGGGGACCTTACTAAACTTTTTTCTCAATTCTTAATGGAAGTCTTTGGCTCAGAGGTCTTCTCCTCTTGTACTCGACCGTGTGCATCGGGCATTAAGACCAAAACAGTCAAAAGAGTTAAAACCGTGCCCTGTGATTCTTCAATTTCACTATGTGAGTACTAAGGAGCACTTAATTTGAATGGCTCATTGGAAAGGAATTATTGAACATCAAAATATTAAGTTTCGTCTGGTTGAAGATTATTGTCCTGAGGTAATGCAAGAAAGATTGCGTTTTAAATCGGTGATTTCAGAATTATTTCGAAGGAACTTCGGACCAACTCTGCTGTACCCCGCTCGCTTAAGAGTTGTTTTACCTAACAAATCAATTAAATGCTTTAAATCCGTGGATGATGCAAAACAATTTCTAAAAGAACATTGTTTGAATGTGTTTAATTAATTTACCATTCCTTTATGTTTGTATAAACCTGGTTTATTAGTTAATAACCAGCTTATAGATTTGGACATTTTAAGTTCGTAGAGCTTTGCCCTTGGGCTGTTGCTTCTGATGCTTTGTTTTGGCTTATGTTTGTTCTACGTTAAAGTTCCCTTCCTTTTCCTTTATTATTTTACTTTTTTAATTGTTCATTTTAGAAAATTATTAAGACTCTGACTTGGTGATTATTTGTTTTTTCTTGAAATATCATTAAGATTGTATTCTGTTTCATTTTTTAAAACCTTGTTTTTTAAAATGGTCTGCAAAGGGTTTTTTTCCCACTTGGGTTTGGCATTCCTTTTGCAATGTTTTGACTGTGGGTGGTTTTTCTCATTTTTTAAAATTTGGAGACGCTGTCATGAGAAATGGGGGTTGGATGGTTCTTAGATAGTTTTCTGGCTGCCTATTGGCCAGGTTTTGGGGCTTTGTCGGAGGGGGGACTACTCTTAGTTCAGTATTTTTCATTTGGGTGGATTTACAACTACAAAAATGTCTGTATTGTCATAACTTCCAGTTCCTCTTTAAACTTTTTTACTTCTTCCTGATTCATGAGTTTCCTCTGCAGTATAGTTAACCCTTTACATACCATATGGTTTATTTAAGGAAAATGGATAATATTATTAACTTTGTTTCTTTGAACACAAATGGTTTGAATCATCCAATTAAAAGGAAGAAGATTTTTAAAGTTTTTCATAGATTGAGTGCTCAGATTATTTTTGTGCTGGAGACTTGTGAGGAAGGAGGATAATCAGTGTTTTTTTTAGGTTTTGGAAAGGTGAACAGTTTCACTCAAACTCATTGACCAAAGAGAAAGGTGTTTACATTTTTATAGATCCTTTGATCTCATTTGTTCATTATGATACAATCTCAGACCCATATGGTAGATTTCTATTAATTACTGGTTTACTTTATAACCAGTTTTGGTTAATGTTTATGCACCAAATACTGATTATCCTGAATTCTTTAAGCATTTATTTGTATCTCTTCTCAATTTAAACGAATATATGTTAATAATGGGTGGAGATTTTAATTGTTGTTTGAATCTTATGATGGATGGGTCTGCCCTCAATCAGGTACTTCCAAACAAATCTGCTACTTCTATTAATTCCTTTTTAGTTGACTTGGGAATTTTGGAATTTTAAATCCTAATGATAAAGAGTTCTCTTTCTTTTCTCATGTATATCATAATTACTCTAGAATTGAATACTTATTTATTGATTCTCGATTAGTTTTGTCTGTCACTACCTGTGAGTATGATGCAATCATCATTTCTGATCATACACCTTTGAAATTATAAATTAAATTTAGTAATGTAATTTTTAGTACTAGACAATGGTGGTTCAATTCTATTTTGCTTCAGGTTTTAAATTTTGTTAATTTCATTAAAGAACAGATTGCATTTTTCTTTTCATCTAACTCAACAGAAGAAATTTCCAGTGGGATATTATGGGATACCTTTAAAGTATATATCTGCGGGTAAATTATTTCATACTCTGCTGGATTGAAAAAAACAAATAGTGAAATATGTATATTGGTTGATAAGATTAGATAAATTAATAAAAAATATTCTATTGCTCCCATTTTGGAGCTTTATAAAAAGAGAGTTGAACTTCAGATGCAACATAGTTTGTTATTAACATCCCTGATTGAAAATCAATTACTTAAAACTAAGAGTCAGTTTTATGTACATGGTGGTAAATTGGGTAAATTATTGGCTAACCAATTGAAAGCTGCTTTGGTGAAACATCAAATTAATAAAGTTTGTAGATGGTTGATCATGATGAAATTAATAAATCTTTTCAAGAATTTTATACCAATTTATATCAATCAGAATTTCTGATCATCCTGCCATAATGCATGGATTTTTAAGGAAACTGAATATTCTGTAATTACCAGCTGATGAACGTTTAGCATTAGCTGCACTCATTACTGAAGAGGAAATAAAGAAAGCAATGTTTTTCAATGAACGTTGGTAAAGCACCTGGCCTGGATGGGTATACAGCTAAATTTTTAAAATCTTTTTCAGATTTACTTTCTCCCTGGTTACATAGAATTTTTAAAGATGCTTCATTTGTAGGTAAATTGCCACAATCCTTTTTTGAAGCATCTATTTCTTTAATTCCTAAAAAAGATAAAGATCCCACTGAATGTGCATCATATAGACCTAAATCTTTGTTGAATATGGATTCTAAAATCTTTTCCAAAATATTAGCTTTAGATTAGAGAAGGTATTGCCTCAAATTATCTTCGAGGATCAGACAGGATTTATTAAAAATCTTTCCTCACATTTTAATGTTAGGAGATTAATGAACATTGTATACACTACTTCATCTAATATTCCAGAATGTGTTATTTCGCTTGACGCCAAGAAGGCGTTTGACAGACTTGAATGGGAATATTTATTTAATATACTTGAGAAATTTAATTTTAGCTCAAAATTTATATCTTGGTTTCAACTGATATGTCATATACCTTTGGCTGCTGTATTTACCAATAATCAGAGATCCCCTTTTTTTAGGCTTTTTTGAGGTACTAGACAGGGCTGTCCTTGAAGCCCTTTATTATTTGATACTGCCCTGGAGCCCTTGGCAATTGCTATTCATGATTTACCTAACATATTTGGCATTATTCATGGGAATGGGACACATGAAGTATCACTATATGCAGATGATGTGTTATTATATATCTGTAACCCAAAGAAATCCATTCCTGCAGAAATAACACTGCTTGCTCAGTTTAGTAGTTTTTCTGGTTATAAATTGAATCTTGAAAAGAGTGTGCTTTTCCTATTAAATATGCAAGTTCCAATTTATAGACAATCACCGTTTAGATTGCTAACTAATTATTTTATTTATTTAGGTGTTAAAATTACTAAGAAGCATAAGAATCTATTTAAAGTTAATTTTTTTTACCTTTAATTGATCATGTTAAACAACTGTTTACTAAATGGTCCCCATTGTCCTTGTCTTTGATTGGTTGAATTAATGCTATTAAGATAATTATTTTACCTAACTTTCTGTATCTATTTCAGGTGGTATCAATTTTTATCCCCAAGTCTTTTTTTGATATCATTGATTCTAAAATTTCTTCATCTATATGTCAGAACAGAAATCCCAGGTTAAGTAAGAAATATTTACAGAAGTCAAAAAAGGAAGGTGATTTGGCTTTGCTGAATCTTAGATTTTATTATCGGGCAATTAATATTCAATATTTAATGTTTTGGACACAAGAGTTGGATGAAACTCAATGTCTGCGATGGATGAACCTCAAGTGGGAGTCTGTACAGGCGTTTTCACTGGCTTCTATTTTAGGAGCTCCGCTTCCCTTTGCACTTACTAATTTGAATAAACAAATGATAAATCCAATAATTAAACATACAATGGTTTCAATTTTGTAAATTTTTTGCATTGAATAAATTTATCTTGTCAAGTTCTATTATATCTAATTTTTTCAACTATCTATAATTGATCAAGCTTTTCTCAGGGAAAATAAAGGGAATAACATGTTTTCGTGATTTATTCATGGATGATTGTTTTATGTCTTTTGAATAGTTCTCTAATAAATATAATTTGCCTAAATCACACTTTTTCAGATATTTACAGATTAGAAACTTTCTGAACGCTACTTTACCTACATTTCCGATATCACATCTAATTGAAGTCACAGAATTTTTTTTAGGTTTAAACTCCTATCAGAAGAGTTTAATAGCAATTATTTATGATCTGATTATGAAAATATGTCTAGGCACATCTAATAAAATTAAGAATGAGTGGGAAAGAGAACTTCAAACATCTTTATCTATAAAGGAATGGGAGAAAATTCTTCAACTAGTTAATACTTCTTCAATGTGTGCCAGACACGCTTTGATACAATTTGAGGTAGTTCATAGGGCTCATATATCCAAGGATAAGTTAGCTCGCATTTACTGCCATATAAATCCTGTTTGTGATTTTTGTAATTCTGAAGTAGCTTCCTTGACAGGTACGTTCTGGTCTTATCCTCTTCTAGGAAAATGTTGGAAAGATATTTTTGATATAATTTCAGTAGTTCTGCACGTTGATTTACAACCTCATCCTATTACTGCAATTTTTGGAATATCAGCGATAGACTCCTGTCATTTATCCTCATCAGCTTGTTGTCTAATTGCATCTGTTACATTAATAGCCAGAAGGTCCATTTTACTTAAATGGAAAGATTCTAATACCCCTACCACATTTCAAAGGTTTTCCAAAACGATAGCATTGTTTAAACTTGGAAAAAATTAGGAGCGGTACTGTGGACCCTTCGGTTAAATTTGAAGAAACTTGGAGGCCATTTATTCAATATTTTCATATGATGTAAGTTGACCCTTTCTGAATCATTTTTTAGTAATTTTTGCTCATGTATAGAGGAGCAAAGTTAACGACATTATAATTTTAACCGATGAAATATGGCAGCCCAATCTTAGTTTTTTTTTGATTTAGCTTCTTTTTCAGTTTAGGGTTTTTTTCTCTCTTTATAAAATATCTTTTTCATGGTCAGTTACTGAGAGATTGGGAGGCTAAACTACATTTGTTACTTGGAATCTGAGTCTGTACATGTTAACCGTTAGTAATGTAATCCCCATCTCTATGTATCATTATCACTATTACTATGTTTATTAATTTGATACTCAATAAAAAGGTTAAAAGAAAGAAAGAACACACACATAATACACAATAACTTAGGAAAGTAAGAATTAAATCTACATAAGAATTAGGCATAGATAACAAAGTGAACTGCATAAATTAAATATTGTAATGTACAGTACAAATCATCTGGTGACACTTTCAATGCAATGCAGCAGGGAGTTCAGAAGCCTAATGGACTGAGGGAAGAAGTTGTTTTTAACCCTGACCATTCTTGTCTTTATGAATTGGAGTCTCCTGCCTGATGGTAGTACGTCAAAGAGGATGCTGGATGGATGGGTGGGATCCTTGATAATACCGAGGACCCTGCAAAAGCAACATTCCTGATAAATGCCCCTGATGGAAGGTGGGAAGACCCCTATGATCCTCTTGGTCATTTTCACAGGCCTTAGTAGGGACTTACAGTCCGATGCTCTGCCTCTCCCATACCAGATGGAGATGCAGCTCGTCAGGACACACTCAATGGGACTCCAGTAAAATTCAGTTAAGATGGTGGCAGATCTTCAATCTTCTCAGGAAGTGGAGGCACTGCTGTGCCTTCTTATTCAGGGAGGTGTTTTTGAGATGTCAATGGTGTGAACTCCCAGGAATTTGGTGCACTTAACTCTTTCTATGGAAGAGCCATGTATGCTCAGAGGGGATGGTTCATTTGCACCTTCCTAAAGTCCACAATCACTTCCTTGGTCTTCTCAATGTTCAAACCTGGGTGGTTGTTCTCACGTCAGTCCACCAGCAGCTTCACTTCCTCTCTGTACTCCAACTCATCATCATTGTTGATGAGGCCAACCACTGTGGTGTCACCTGCAATCTTGATGACACAGTTTGAGCTGGATCCTGTGACACGGTCATGCGTCAGCAGTACGAACAGTAGTGGGTTGAGCACGCAGCCTTGGGGAGTGTCAGTACTCATTGTGATGGGACTAGAGACTGACAGTGGCATTACTTTTAAAAAATCAAGGAACAAGTTACAGAGGGAAGTGTTTAGACTCAGCACAGTTTCTGGGTTATGATGGTGTTAAATGCCAAACTGAAGTCCATAAACAGTTAACTGGCATATGAGACTGCATTTTTGCAGATGGGACAGGACAGAGAGGAGGTAGAAGTTATGACATCATCATTGGATCAATTCAAGTGATAAGTGAACTGGAAGGGGTCCAATGTAGCCAGAAGAAAGGCTTTAATGCACTCCTTGACCAGCTGCTCAAGCACTTCATAATGGTTGCTGTTAATTCTGCCGGACAATAGTGATTTAGGCAGGTTACTGTCACTTTCTTTGGCACAGGTATGATAGATGCTGCCTTGAAAACTGAGGGGACAAGCACTGTTGCAGAGAGATGTTGAATATATCCATCAGCACCTCAGTTAGCTGGTCTGCACAGTCTTTCAGACCCATCCTGGTATATTAACAGGCCCTGCAGCTTTGTGTGGGTTGACCCTGGCCAGGGCCTTCCTCACGTCTGCTTCAGCCAGACGGAATGCCTGCTCCCCTGGGGAAGAGGTTTCTCCCTCACCAGCACTTTGTTCTGTGCATCAAACATGACATAAAAGACGTGCAGCTGGTCGGGGTGTGAGCCATCCTGGGCACTGATGAGTAGGGTAAACTTGTAGTCTGTAATCCTCTGAGCTCCCTGCCACATGCGACTCATGGCTCTGGTATCAGAATCAGGTTTATTATCACCGGCATGTGACGTGAAATTTGTTAACTTAACAGCAGCAGTTCAATGCAATACATAATCTATCAGGGAGAGAAATAATATAAAACATAATAATAAATAAACAAGTAAATCAATTACATATATTGACTAGATTATTAAAAAATGTGCAAAAACAGAAATACTGTGTATTAAAAAAAAGTGAGTTAGGGTCCAAAGCTTCAAAGTCCATTTAGGAATCGGATGGCAGAGGGGAAGAAGCTGTTCCTGAATCGCTAAGTGTGTACCTTCAGGCTTCTGTATCTCCTATCTGATGGTAACAGTGAGAAAAGGGCATGGCCTGGGTGCTGGGGGTCCTTTAATAGACGCTGCCTTTCTGAGACACCGCTCCCTAAAGCTGTCCTGGGTACTTTGTAGGCTAGTGCCCAAGATGGAGCTGACTAGATATACAACCTTCTGCAGCTTCTTTTGGTCCTGTACAGTAGCCCCTCCATACCAGACAGTGATGCAGCCTGTCAGAATGCTCTCCACAGTACAACTATAGAAGTTTTGAGTGTACTTGTTGACATACCAAATCGCTTCAAACTCCTAATAGAGTATAGCCGCTGTCTTGCCTTCTTTATGACTACATCAATATGTTGGGACCAGGTTAGATCCCCAAAGATCTTGACACCCAGGAACTTGAAGCTGCTCACTCTCTCCACTTCTGATCCCTCTATGAGGATTTGTATTTGTTCCTTCATCTTACCCTTCCTGAAGTCCACAATCAGCTCTTTCATCTTACTGACATTGAGTGCCTGGTTGTTGCTGCAGCAGGATTGAATCAGGATTGTGGGAATGATGGCATTAAATACTGAGCTATAGTTGATGAACAGCATCCTGACGTAGGTGTTTGTGTTGTCCAGGTGGTCTGAAGCTGTGTGAAGAGCCATGGAGATTGTGTCTGCCGTTGACCCATTGTGACAAATTGCAATGGGTCCAGGTCCTTGCTGAGGCAGGAGTTCAGTCCAGTCATGACCAACCTCTCTAAAGGAGGAGGAGAAGATGGTGGCACGATGCAGTGCATGCGGCCGCTCTGGAGAATGGATATCTGTTACATGTTAGGTAGGGATCCATGCACAATCCTGATTTGATGGAGACAGACTTGAGAGCATAGAGGAACATCTGGAGAAACTTCTGAAATGCCCGCTTCGCTGCTACTGTGCGGTCCGGAATCTCTGGAGAAGAAGGCCTTTGATTCGGTGGCTGGGACGAGGTCAAAGGTGCTCGGCAGAGGATGGCGATGGGAGGCTGTATCGGAGGGGCTGGTCGGAGGCTCGAAGTTTTCAGATGGACTCAGAGTCTGCTGTCGTTGGGTGCTTCCGAGGCATTGTCAGTGCCTGGAAGTTTATGGCAGGGAGAGTTCTCCCGTTTGCTGCCTGATATTGGGATGATTGGAGTCAATCGGGACTTGAGACTTTTTAAACTGCGTCCATGGTCTGCATTTATCGAATTATGGTATTGTTTTGCACTGCTTTAACTATATGCTATAACTATGTGGTTTTGTCAGTGTGAGCCTTGGTTTGTCCTTTTTTTTTATTTTGTGATATCACTCCGGAGGAACATTGTATCATTTCTTAATGCATGCATGCTTTTCTAAATGACAATGAACAAGGACTGAGTGTCCTCATAATCTAATCTAAAGCATTTCATCACTGTCAATGTGAGTGCTACCAGGCGATAGTCGTTAAGGCAGCTCATGTTATTCTTCTTTGGCACTGGTATAATTGTTGCCTTTTTGAAGCAAGTGGGAACTTCTCCCCATAGCAGTGAGAGGTTGAAAATGTCCTTGAATACTCCTGCTAGTTGGTTGGCACAGGTTTTCAGAGCCTTACTAGGTACTCCATCAGGACCTTCCACCTTGTGAGGGTTCACTCTCTTTAAAGATGTCTAACACCAGCCTTTGAGATGGTAATCACAGGGTCATCAGGTGCAGCAGGGATCTTCACAGCTGTAGATGTGTTCTCCCTTCCAAAGCGGGCATAGAAGGTGTTGAAGTGAATCATCGCTGCCATTCATACTATTGGGTATCACAGAAGCAGGTGAAAATGCTCCTATTTTGCCTTCCTGATGGAGTGAGAAAGCACAGTTCTTGCTTCTCTGAGAGCTGTCACATTCCCAATCTAAAAGCAGCATCATGATACTTTAGCTATGCACAGACCTCTGCAATAAGACATGGCCTCCGACTTGCCCTCATGTGGATGTGTTTTGTGGTGGTAACAACCTCAGTAAACCTCTCTTTTTTGCTGCTCACAGAATCCACATGTTCTTTAATGATAACATGGTTGCCGTAGATAGCAGCCTCCCTGAACATTCTCCAGTTTGCATTTTCAAAGCAGTCTTGCAATGCTGAGATTGCTCCCTCTGACCAGGTTTTCACCTTCTTTAGAGCTGGTTTGTATGCTGGGATCTGCTTTATATGCACCTGGTATGTTAGTATAAGGCAGGTTTATCACTGTACCTCAGTATATATGATGGTAATAAACTGATTTATGAGATGGAAGCACAAGAGTGCAGATGTTGAGACTTGGAACAAAAAAAAAACAAGAAGCAGGGTCTGGCAGCATTGATGGAGGACATTGCCAGAGAACAACAGCATAAGACCAGAATAATTAAAGGGCATGTTGTGATGAGGCTACGTGGATTCTGAAACAGGATTTACTGCAGATAGGTTGAGTAGGCAAATTCTTGCAAAATGAAGTTTAATGTGGAAAAGCATGAGGTCATTGGAAGCTGTTCAGAGGAGATTCAGAGGCCTAACTCTTGGGATGAGATGACTCCTATTATGAGTTGTGAAAGCAATTAAATCTTTATTCTTTGTGGCTTTGAAGGATGAAGCATATTATTGAAACCTGAAGGTCCCATGGAGCAGGACAGACTAGACGTCAAAATGAGTCCATTAGTCATAAAAACTTGAATGAGGGAATAAAATTACAAGATCATAGGGTGGTTTTTAAAAGATATGGTCCACTGGAACCTAAGGTACACTTTCTTTTTACAAAGTGTCTGGAATTCTCTAATTCAGAAGATTGTGAATGATAAAACATAGGTGGTATTTAAGGACGAAGTGGATACATTTTTGGAAAGTCAGGGAATTGAGGGCAATGGGGAACTGGCAAAGAAGAGGAGATTAGGCCTGTGGGTGGTTTGACCAGGAAGGTTTAAGTGACTGCTGCCCTAATTTGAACCCATTTTTTAAATCTCCATTTAACTATGAAACCTGATGCGAACCAGCAGACTGTAAAAAATGAACTGAAACGCAAAAATTAAACTGCTGATGCTGCAAGTTTGAAATAAAAGTGAAAAATGCTGGGAATACTCACAGGTCAGAGAGAAAAATAGTTCTGATGAGGTGGCCTGATTGAAACTTATGTCTAAGGTTTAAAACTTTAAACAAAGCAAACAAATGTTAATGATATGAATTTACAATCACATGTAAATTAAACCCTTTAAGACAATATTTGAATAAAGATTTTTACAGAGTAATATCACTACTATCCAAATGCAGAACTTAAGGGTTGAATGTGTACAATTATCCAGGTTGCGTTGGTAAGTCAGCCCCAAATGTTTCTCAAGAATTTCCAGCAATCCTTATTTAGTTGTTTATCAAAAATTTGAGAAAGAAAAGAATCTTCAATAGCTTTATACTTCTAAAAGGTTTTTTTTTAATTTAAACCACTTTTTATATAAAACAGTCTCATTTTAAACATGACTACAAAGTTCTTCCACACTTGGGCATACGGACTACACCACAGCCTACGCTGTAACCCTGATTTTCACCTGCGTTGCTCTACGCCATAGCGAGCATGCGTTGGTGTGTGCCAAAATGCTAGTTGGCAGTGGGGTTTCTATGCCACTGTGTTGAGTTTCTTCATGAGAGTCATGGATGAGGAAATGCATTTCAAACATTTTTGCATGTCGGCAGGTAGATTTGATGATTTGGTTCATCTATTTCACATCGGTGTACGCACAGCCTACAGACATGGCGGAGAAGAAGCAACCGGAAATGTATAGGAGGAAATGCGATTCTACCACACAGACCAATCACAGTTGTTGCTGTCTGCGTTGCCGTGACGTGTGAGTGACTTTTCTGGAGAGGTGCATATCACCATATGGTGTAGGGTACGCAATACCTATGGCGTAGATGTGATGCACAAGTATAAATCAGCCTTAAGGAGCAACCCTGCAGAAACAGTGAAAGGGTGTTCATGGGAGGCAGAGGAGCAGTTACAGCACTGCTTCAAGTCAGTGTGCTGGACTGTGTTCAAGGACTCCTCAGAGCATCTGAACGAATACCCCACATCTGTTATCCTCACAAAGCCATTTAGAATCTTCCCCTACCTGAAGCCCTAGATGAACCGAGGGATGCAGCAGCTCTTTGCCATCACTTTCCTTGCTCAACATGACACCAGTGTTCAGTTTCAGGCACCTCAGGGGCACTAGAATAGCACATGTGCGAAACTGGCTGATTTCCTTTGCCTCCAGGGGCTCCTCTTCACACTGCCGTTTCAACCAGTGCTGAAGATCCATTGAGAAAGTGCACTGCAGATATAGGAGGGCCTATGGGCAATCTTCAAGTATCTGTTTGTTGAATGTTTAGTTATGTAACTTGGGGAGACAATGAAATACCTGTTGAATTTGAAGTGTTACTGAATATTTTGTAACGTAGTTTTTGTAACTTAGGGTGACTTGTATATTTGGTTGAATGTTTTGTTGTTTGTTTGTAAATAAATGGTTAATGTGCTGATTTGTAATGTGTCTTTCTCATGTACCAAACCCCTGGACCTGCTTTCTCGTAACAAAATAGAATTGCAGATGGATGCTCACCATTTGCTGCAGGGCTTGAAAGCTATCACCTTCAAAGTAAGACCAAGGGACATATATGACAACAAGGTTTTACTCCCAGATGAGCTCAATGCCTTTTATGCTCAATTTGACCACTAAAACATCGAGGCACCTTCACAAACTTCTACAACCACTGATGGCCCTGTGATTTCAGTCTCTGAGGCCAATGTGAAAGAATCCTTCAGGAGGGTGAACCCACAAAAAGCATCTGGCCCAGAAGGGTACTTGTCTGGGTACTGAAGATCTGTGCGAATCAGCTGCCTAGAGTGTTGATATGTTTAACATCCTACTTCAGCAGTATAAGGCACCCAAATGCTTCAAACAAGTTTCATTTATGCCAGTGCCTAAGAAGAATGTGGTAACCTGCCTCAGTAGCACTTACATCCACTTTGATGAGGTGCTTTGAGAGGTTGGTGATGAAAACACATCAACATCTGCCTGAGAACTGATCTGAATCCACTCCGATTTGCTTTCTGTCACAATAGGTCAACAGCAGATGCCATTTCATTGGTTCTTCACTCAACCCTGGAACATCTGGCAGTGAAAATGCATACATCAGGATGCTCTTCATAGACTCCAGCTCAGCATTCAACACTATTATCCCCTTAAAACCAATCAATAAGCTCCAAGAACTCAGCCTCAAAACCTCCTTGTGCAACTGGTTCCTCGATTTTCTCACTTGCAGACCCCAGTCAGTTCAGATTAGCAATCCCCACAATCACCATCAGTGCAGGTGCACCACAAGGCTGCGTGCTTAACCCTCCGCTCTAATCACTTTATACTTATGACTGTGAGGGTAAGCACAGGTCCAATGATATATTTAAGTTTGCTGATGAAACTATTGTCCTCCGCTGAATCAAGTGTAGTGACAAATCAGAGGGAGGTTGAAAATCTGGCAGAATAGTGCCACAATAACACATGAGGCCTCCATCAGTCAGGATCAACCATGGACATTGCGTCCCAGCTGTCTGGATATGCAAGCTAGGGTAGTACAATATGAAAAGCAAGCTCTCCCTTTCCATGCATCTGATGAACTCAAAGGAACGGCAGAGACTGATACAGTTTGGCATCAGCAGTGTCAGAAAAATTGCCAGTCAACATTGAACTCAACCTAAGAATGCCTTAGGGACTCCAGTTCCGGATTTTTTCCTTGGGGTTTACTCTTGAAGCCTTGCCCATGAGTGGGTGTAGCCACAAGGCAACGGAGGTTTGAGATTAGAGTTTTCTTTCTCCTAGGTAAGCTGCCAACCACGGCTGAGGAGCCTCATCTGCCCAAAGTGAATGGTTTTAAGGTGCCACTAGCTGACCTTTGCCCCTTGTCAGTAGAAATGGTTCCACTGGGCTTAGTAGCTAAACCACATGTGAAGGCCAGGAACTGGACTTGGTTGGCAGAGGCTATTTGAGTTGCACGCCATTGGGAGCACCTAATAGGTATTGGGAGCTTGTCCCCATTCCCACCTCTGGCTCTAACAAACTTAAGGAACCACAACAACAACCTCTGACTCCTGTCTGCAAAACCAAAGAGCTGATTATTGACTACAGGAGGTCTATGAGCCAGTCCACATCAAGGATCAGAGATGAGGAGGGTCAGCAACTTTAAATACCCCGATGTTATTATTTTCAATGATTTGTCCTGGACCCAGCACATAAATGTCATTACAAAGAAAGCATAGCAGCGCCTCTACCTTCTTAGAAGTTTGCAAAGGTTTGGCATGTCATCTAAAAGCTCAACGTACTTCTGTAGGTTCACAGTGGAGAGTATAGTGACTGGTTGCAGCATGGCCTGGTGTTGAAACACCAATGCCCTTGAATGGAAAAGCCACAAAAAGTAGTGGATACAATCCAGACAGTCACGGGTAAAGACCTTCCCACCATTGAGCACATCTACAAGGAGCACTGCAGCAGGAAAGCAGCATTCATCATCAGAGACCCCCACCATCCAGATCGTGTTCTCTTCTCACTGCTGCCATCACAAGGAGGTACAGACCCACACCACCAGATTCAGGAACAGTTATTACCCCTCAACTATCAGGCCTTCGAACTAGAGGGGATAACTTCATTCATCCTAACACTGAACTGTTCCCACAACTTATGGACTCACTTTCACGTACTCCTCATCTTATGTTCTTGATATTCATTGCTTATTTATTTATTTTATTATTTTGCTTGATTTTTTTTCTTTTTGTATTTGCAGCTTGTTTCTTTTGCACATTGGTTGTTTGTTCATCTCATGCAGTTTTTGATTGAATCTATTGTGTTTCTTTATTTTTTAAAATATTTATATTTTATCTCTGGGTAGATTCATTTTCCTGCAGGCAATCACTGTAAAGACGAAGGTTGACGTAAATTCATTATGGTGACATTTATTATGGTGAGCACATCTACACAGAGCTTTGACACAGGAAAGCAGTGTCCGCCCTCTGGGACCCCCACCATCCAGGCTATGTTCTCTTCTCACTGCTGCTATCGGAAAAAAGAACCAGAAACCTCAGGACTGACACCACCAAGTTCAGGAGCAGCTATTCCCCTCAACCATTAGAATCTTGAACCAAAGAGGTTAACTTCACTCAACTTCACTTGTCCCACTCAGTGAAATGTTCTAGCAACCTGTGGACTCACTTCCAAGGACTCCTCATCTCATGTTCTCGATATTTATTATTTATTTATTATTATTATTATTTCTATCTTTTTCTATTTGCACAGTTTGTTGTCATTTGCATTTTGGTTGAATGCCCAAGTGGGGTAGTCTTTCACTGATTCTATTATGGTTATTATTCTATTTAGGATTTATTGAGAATGCCCACAAGAAAATGAATCTCATGGTTGTATATGGTGACATATACAGTATGTACCTTTACAATAAATTTATTTTGAATTTTGAACTTCAACATATATAACCTTGATAATGTTGTATTGTCAAGAATAAATATGGTTTAGTAAAGTAGAAAAATCTAAACAAATTCTCATTATTGTCAGAAGCTCACAACTGCATTATGATCAATTTGAGTAAGTTGTCAGTTCTTTAGAGAATACAATTGCTATCTTCACCCTAAGCTGTTATTTTTCTTCAAAGAATAGGCTTACGTTTTGGAAATTCAAAGTAAAAAGAAACCATAGTTTTATTAATGACTTGGAAGTATGTATTCTTTTCACTGTGAGACACACAACAATTGCAGTAAAAATTTCAGAGGCTTCCAAGCTCTGCTGCCAGTTTGGATATATGGTACTTTCAAACCCATGCCAGCTCTCTCCCCTCACTTCTAACTGATATCATATCCATCATTAAACCTAATATCTAATTTAGTCCACACTTTGGATACACCCACATTCCTCCACCCATCCTCAACAATACCATCACATTACATGATCAATCCTCAGAATTGTCAAAAGTCCACAACTGGGTTATGGCTCTGTGTCTGTGGACTCTGGGGTTCATGTTCTGTGTGTTATTTGTTTACTTTTTCAGTGTTTACATAATTTGTTTTTTTTGCACATTGGATATTTAATAATCTTTGTTCTGTGGGGGTTTTCATGGATCCTATTGTGTTTTCTGGTTGCCTGCAAGAAGACAAACCTCAAGGTTGTACATGGTATATATACGTTGATAATAAATTTACCTTAACTCTGAACTTTGAGATGCAGAGCACTCACTATCCTGCTAACACTCATATTCTGTTTCCAAATGGCAGTCTGCCTGCTCTGTTGTGAATCAATGTCTTTAACATGGTTAACATATCTCCCCTCATTGTACTATGCTCCAGGGAAAAAAAGTCCTAATCTAATCAGCCTTTCCCAATAACTCATGTCCTCAAGTCCCAGCAATATCCTTGTAAGTTCTCTCTGCACTCTATCAATCTTTTTGATATCTTTCCTATAGGTATGTGACCAGAACGTCTTATACAATTTCAACATAACATCCAAATTCCTGTACTCAATACTTGGATTTATGAAGGCCAATGCACCAGAACTCTCTTTGCAACTCTATCTACCTCAGATGCCACTTTCAAGGAATAAAGGATCTATATTCCCAGATCCTTCTGTTCTACTGCACTCCTCAGTGCCCTACCATTCACTGTGTAATTTGTACCCTGGTTTGTCCTCCCAAAGTTCATGGCTCATATTTGTCTACATTAAATTCTATCTGCTGTTTTTCAGTCCATATTTCCAGCTGGTCCAAATTCTGTTGCAAACAGTTCATCAGGTGAAAAACCCTACCTACCACTGAGCACATCTATGCTCCTGCTGGAAAGCAGCATCCATCATCTAGGACCCCCATCTTCCAGGCCATTCTCTCTTCCTGCTGCTGTCATCAGGAAGGAGGGACAGGAGCCTCAGAACCCACCTGTATTTACTATGAATGTGCACAGGAAAATGAAGCCCAGGGTTATATACAGTGCCTCTAAAAAGTACACACCCCCTTGGAAGTTTTAAAGTTTTATTGTTTTACAACATTTAATCACAGTGGATTTAATTTGGCTTCTTTTTAAAACTGATCAACAGAAGAAGACTTTAGTGTCAAACTGAAAACAGATTTCCACAAAGTGATCTAAATAATTACAAACATAAAACAACTGATTGCATAAGTATTCACCCCCCCCCCCTTTAATATGACACACCAAATCAACACTGGTGCAGCCACTTAGTTTTAGAAGTCACATAATTAGTGTGCAGTCAAGGTGTTTCAATTCATAGTAGCAAAAATTACACTGGTATTTGAAAGGTCCAACTGCTGGTGAGTCAGTATCCTGACAAAAGCTACAACATGAAGACAAAAGAATACTCCAAGCAACCCCATGAAAAGGTTATTGAAAAGCACAAGTCAGGAGATGGATACAAGAAAATTTCCAAGTCACTGAATATCCTTTGGTTGGGGTTAAGTCAATCAGCAAGAAATGGAAAGAATATGGCACAGCTGTAAATCTGCCTACAGCAGACTGTCCTCAAAAACTGAGTGACTGTGCAAGCAGGGGACCAGTGAAGGAGGCCACTGAGAGACCTATAATAACTTTGGAAGAGTTGCAGCTTCAGTGGCTGAGATGGGAGAGACTAGCATACAACAACTGTTGCCCAGGTGCTTCACGAGTCGCAGCTTTATGGGAGAGTGGAGAAGAGAAAACCACCGTTGAAAAAAACACATGATCTCTGCTAGAGTTTGCTAAAAGGCATGTGGGAGACTCTGAAATCAGCTGGAAGTAAGTTCTATGGTCTGATGTGACCAAAATTTGAGTTTTTTGGTCATCAGACTAAATGCTGTGTTTAGCATAAGCCAAAAACCGCACATCATCAAAAACACACCATCGTTACTGTGAGACACAGTGATGGCCACATCATGCTGTGGGGATGCTTCTCTGCAGCACGCCCTGGAAGGCTTGTGAAGGTAGAGGTTAAAATGAGTGCAGGAATACTGGAAAATCCTGGAGGAAAACCTGATGTGGTCTGCAAGAGAACTGTGACTTGGGAGAAGACTTATTTTCCAGCAAGACTATCACCCCAAGCATAAAGCCAAAGTTACACAGGAATAGCTTAAAACAATAAAATTAATGTTCTGGAGTGGCCAGGTCAGAGTCCAGACCTCAATCCAGTTGAGAATTTGTGGCTGGACTTGAAAAGGGCTGTTCACTCATGATCCCAATGCCATCTGACAGAGCTTGAGTAGTTTTATAAAGAAGAGTAGGGAAAAGTTGCAGTGTCCAGATGTGCAAAGCTGTTTGAGACCTATCCACACAGACTCAAGGCTGTAATTGCTCCCTAAGATGCATCTACTAAATACTGACTTGAACGGGGTGAATACCTATGCAATCAATTATTTTGTGTTTTGTATTTGTAATTAAGTTTGATCACTTTGTAGAGATCTGTTTTCATTTTAACATGGAAGAGTCTTTTTCTGTTGAACAATGTCAAAAAAGCCAAATTAAATCCACTGTGATTCAATGTTGTAAAACAATAAAGCATGAAAACTCTGGGGGAGGGTGAATAATTCTTATAGGACTGTATGTGTACTTTGATAATAAATTTACTTTGAAATTTGAATGCCTTTCTCACTATCCACTGTACCCTCAACCTTGTTGTCATCAGCAAATATGGCATTGGTTTAATATTGTGTTTTCCTTATTTCATCATCTGCTGACCCATGTGCTAAGTCCATACTAAACACCATCGGATACACCGAAATCAACCTCACACCACAGATTCAAAGGTCTTGCACACATAAATGCCACAACATTGTTTGGGCAAGTGTTTGCAAGAAGCCCATTCCATGAAAATAGTATGAAGAAACTTCCCAGCTGAGCTATACCTCTTGACAATCAGAAATAATCAAATTGTTTTAAATTGATCCAGTTAATTATTACACCTTAGAAAATAAAAACTAAAGCATTTAAAAACAACAGAACCATTTAACTAAATTAACTGCAGACATTCCATTTATTCCCATAGACTGTGGGTACTTAGTTCCTCTTTCTCAATGACAACAAGACAAAGGAGATGGTTATTGATTTCAAGAGAACTCGCATCACTCACAACCCACTTTATATTGGCGGCACAACAGTGGAAATTGCAAGCAGTTTCAAACTCCTGGGAATGCATATTTCACACAGCATCCCATGGTCCCAAAACTCATTCTACACATCGGGAAAGCTCACCTACACCTCCACTTTCTGAGGAGTTATTCTGCAGATGCGCGGTAGAGAGCAAATTAACATGCTGAAACGCTGCATGCTATGGAAGCTGCTTTGCAGTAGCCAGGAAGGCAACAGGTAGTCAAAACTTCCCAACGTATCACTGGCACCAGCCTACCTGCCATCAAAGACATTCTGTACATACAGAAAGGTGCTGGAAAAGGTCATGATCCAGTAACACCATGAAGAATCCCACCCACCCTGCTCATAGCCTGTTTGAACACTTACATCAGGGTGGAGGCTGTGCAGCATACCCGCCAGGATCACCAAACTCAGAAACAGCCAAGCAGTAAGGCTGATCAACTCCGTCACTCATTAACCCACCCCATCACAGCCCCCACAACTACGACCTTACCATTTCCTGTCAGTGATCTCATGTACAGAGATACCTACTATGTTCCACCAGCATTTTGTGTGTGTCACCGGTGCCTACCATCACTTTATGGACATAGAATTCATCTATGTATGTACCTGACATTTTAAAATTTATTGTGTCTTTTTATCACTGCTCTTTTTTTTTGAGCTACATCAAATCTGGAGTAACAATTATTTTGTTCTTTATGCTTATGCAGTGCAAATGACATTAAACAATCTTGAATCTTGAACTGCTTCCCAGCCTTGGACTTTGTAGGAATTCGCAAAAGAACTTGATATGGTGAGTAATTACTAATGTTTGTTTATCATATTAAGTTATCATATTGCTGACTCTCTACAAGGTAATTTTTATGCCCCTAATGATCTTTTATTTAACAATACATATATTAATACACCAAGCACAAGATTTATTATCTGGCTTCATCTTAACTAAGCATTGATATCTGATTTGTTTCCGCCAATGGACTCTGTCACTAGCTTATCATAGGACTTAAAAAGCTGGTGCATGCTGTTACTCCTTAGCCCGTTGGAAGGCTGCTCTGAACTGCTGAAATACTCCACTATGTAAAATACCACCAACACAAGAGATTCTGCAGATGCTGGAAATCCAGAGCAACACACACAAAATGCTGAAGGAACTCAGCAGTTCAGGGAGCTTCCATGGAAAAGAATAATCTGATAAAGGGTCTTGGCCCAAAATATTGACTGTTTAACTCTTTTCATAGATACTGCCTGACCTGATGATTTAGAAACACAGAAAACCTACAGCACAACCCAGGCCCTTCGGCCTACAAAGCTATGCCAAACATGTCCTTACCTTAGAAATTACCTGGGGTTACCCATAGCCTTTTATTTTTCTGAGCTCCATGTACCTGTCCAGGAGTCTTTTAAAAGATCCTATTGTATCCGCCTCCACCACCATTGCCAGCAGCCCATTCCACATACCCCCCACACTCTGCGTAAAAAACTTACCCCTGACATCTCCTCTGTACCTGCTTCCAAGCACCTTAAATCTATGCCTTTTCATGTTAGCCATTTCAGCCCTGGGAATAAGCCTCTGACTATACTCGATCAATGCTTCACTTCATCTTATACTCTTATCACCTTATTTCCTCCAGCATTTTGTGTGTGTTGTAAAATACCAAATAAACATTTAAGATATCCTAATCGGCATTTAAAACTATTCCAGGTTTTGTATTATGGATGACATTTTGTGGGTGAAAAGATTCAAATCTTTATTATTGCGCTTGAAATTGATTTTTCAAGTTCTTGGTGATGTTCCTTTTTGAAACAAACATTTAAGTACACATTCCGAAAAAAAAAAGATATCAACTCAAATGGAATAAAAGAAAGCAACTAGACAGGGTATTTACAACAATGAATAGCCAGATATAGTTTCTAGTGGAACTGTATTAACTCTGAAGCACCACCAAAATCCTGTTCCTCTCTGCTGTCTTCCAGAACGGACAAATCAAGAATGGGTATCATCCTCTAACGAGCAAAAAAATTCCACTTCAACTAGTTCTATTGGCCAATAGAAAATGCACAGTCTTGAAAATAAGGCAAAGTTGCAAACAAAACCATTTGGTTACAATAAAATCTCTTCAAAATATACATAAATCTATATCATTACAATTTACCATCTGATTTTTATTTATCCATTATAAAATTTAGTGTCTAATGATTGATAATACAATATAGATTTTTTAAATCTAGTTTAAATGGAATTCTTCCATGCACTATTATTTTTTGGGCTGTTACTCTTAATGGTCTTCATTCAGCTGAATGATTTCCTTTTTCCTTAATATAATCTAATCTCTTATGAAAACTATGAAGTCTATTTCGATATAGTATCTCTATATCCAACTCATTAAGAAATTCAATAAATGACTTGTGCATTATTTTATAGTGTCTTCATTGTCTTTGATAGTTTGTGTAAATATTTTCTAATTGCTTTCCATAAAAATATAAAATTTGCTACATTGTAAATCTATACACATTCAGAGACTTAAACACAAGATACAGAAGGAAGAATATACCTGTGTAGGAATAATGTTGCAGTTGCAGATCACTAGGTTTATTCAAGATACCTAAAAAGTGCCTCATTTCCTGAACCCTTTGCTTTAAAATATTATATTTGTGTCCATTCATAGATCAACTTCTGCACAGTTAAGTATACAGGAGATTATTCATTGTACTGTCATACAATATGTGAAAACAAAACAAAAGTCACTCTGTAAGTTTCAGCCTTTTATTAAATGATCCCATGCCCGACTATTTGGCTAAGTTGGCCAGCCCCTTAATTGGGCCAAAATGTGCTGGTTGCAATGTGTCCCAATTAACCGGAATCCATTGTCAGTCACTGAGGTATATTTATCCATGCCTGAGTTGCTGTTGTCAAATAATCATAAACTGGAAACCTTAACAAACAGAGAATTGTCAGGAATGCCACTGTTTTTATTAAATAATAATAAAATCAGATGTTGTCTGATTTTTTATCTCAGAAGCTGTACCTTGAAGTACTCAAAATACTTAACAACTGAACAAAAAAATCTTAAGCCTTATTAATCTGAAGTAGTTTACGTATTTTGCTGAGACTATGGAAGCCAGCAATTAAGAAACTGCTTCTTGCCTCTATACAGTAAACTAATTATATCTCAATGGTATTACCTTTTGTTCTTCTAAACTCTAAGGCATTCAGATCAATTTCAACACATAAGACTACCTTCTCACTCAAAATCAAATTCTACAACATGATTATCTTTCCAGAGTAAGTTATGAGAACTGCACATAAGACCATGTGACATAGGGCTGAATTAGGCCATTCAGCCTGACTCTACTTGGCCAATCATGGCAAATTTGGTTTTCTTTCTCAACTCCATTCTCCTTTCTTCTCCCTGTAACTTTTCACACTCTCACTAATCAAGAACCTATCAACTTCTGTTTTAATTATACTCAATGATTTGGCCTCTACAGCTGCCTGTGGCAATGAACTCCACAGATTCACCTCCCTCTGACTAAAGAAAGTCCTCCTCATCTCAGTTCTAAAGGGACATTCAGCGGTGTTCTTTCTGGTCCTACTGGAAACATCCTCTCCATGTCCACTCTATCCAAGCCTTTCAATATTCAGTAGGTTTCAATGAGATCTACCCTCATTCTTCTAAACTCCTGCAAGTACAGGTACAGAGCCATCAAGGGCTCCTCATACATTAATCCCTTCACACACAGGATTAATCTCATAAACCTCCTCTAGACTCTTCCCAATGCCAGCACAGCCTTCCTTAGCTGTGCCTGTGAACAATAGATGGTGTAATCTTGGTCACCTTTCTGTGAAAGAATGAATCTGCAGTCCTGACATCAAACTGCTTGCTGTGAGTTTGTGTCCGTTTTATCTACCACGTGAGTTCAGCCACACCATATTGCTCGTTGTCTATGTTCTGCCTTCCCGACTCAGTTCCAATAATACGTGTGACGTCATACACACTACCATCGTGAGACTCCAGGCTCAATACCCTAATGCGTTCATTGCAGTATTGGGAGATTTCAACCGTGTTTCTCTCTCAACAACCCTATCCACCTTCGACCAGTTTGTCAAGTATCATACAAGGGAAATAAAACACTGGACCCCTTGTATACAAATGTTAAAGATCGCAGCTCTCCCCCCACATGGAAGATCAGATCACAACCTGGTTCACCTCATGCCCTTGTATAAGCCCAAAGTAAGCCAACTACCACTAAGATAGTAAAGAAATGGTGTCCAAAGGCCACCAGGGCCTTGAAGGGCTGCTTTGAGGTTATTGACAGGAATATTCTTTGTGAACCATATGGGTTGGACATTAACAGTCTTACTAATTGCATCACTGGTTACATCAACTTCTGTGTGGACACATCAAGGACTGTTCGCTGCTTCCCTCACAACAAACCATGGGTCACCAGTGATCTAAAGGCTCTTTCCAACCACAAAAAGAGAGCCTTTCGATCAGGAGACAGGGAGGAATTGAAATGTGCAGAGGGAGCTAAAGGAGAAGATCAAGGTGGCTAAGGAGGAATACAGGAGAGAGCTGGAGAACAAGCTTGGTCAGAACAGCTCATGAGAGGTGTGGAGAGGCATGAAGAACATCACTGGCTTCAATCAGCCTAGCTGTAGAGCCTCAGAATGCAGCTGGGAATGGGTTAATGAGTTAAACCAATTCTTCAATAGGTTTGATAATTGCCCCCCCTGTTCACAGCCCCCCCTCAGTACACCAGTCCACCAATGCTCCCTCAGCACCAACACCTCCCCTCCTCTCCCCTTCCCCCTCCAGTTCAGCACATGGATGGACAACACAGGCTACCACTGTCTACCCCCCTCCTTGCACTGCACCTGCCATCCACACCTCCGCATACCAACTGCTATTGTCCCGATCTTTATCTCCCCCAGCCCCCACCTTCCACCAACTCCCCAGTCATCATGGACTCACCTTCACTAGGGAGCAGGTGAGAAGGGCTCCGGGGAAACTCAGACATGGCAAAGCCAGATGGTGTGAACCCAAGGTCCTGAAGGAGTGTGCTGAGCAGCTGTGTGGAGTTCTCCAGCGCATTTTCAATCTGAGTCTCAGTATGGAAAGGGTCCCGACTCTGTGGAAGTCATCATGTGTGGTCCCAGTACCCAAGGCCCAACCAAAAGTCTTGACTGACTACCGTCCAGTGGCCCTGACCTCATACATCATGAACAGAAGCTGGTCTGGGCTCACCTCTGACCCCTGGTCAGATCAGACTTCTATCCCTTGCAGTTTGACTACCAGGAGCACATTGGAGTTGATGATGCTATCATCTACTGCTGAACAGAGTCTACTCCCATTTGGATAAGCAGGGCAGCAAGGTGAGGATCACATATTTTGATTTCTCAAGTGTCTTCAATACTATACAGCCCTCATTGCTGGGGGGAAAGCTCCATTCAGTGAAGGCTGGTACTTCCATTGTCTCCCGGATAATGGACTGCCTGACTGGCAGACCACAGTTAGTGCAGCTTCAGATCTGTGTGTCAGACATTGGGGCCCCACAGGGGACTGCACTGGCTCCCTTTCTGTTTACTCTGTATACCTCAGACTTTAGATACAACACTGAGTCATGTCATTTGCAGAAATTCTCTGATGACTCAGCAGTAGTTGGGTGTATAAGGGGAGGATGGAGGATGAATACAGGGCCCTTGTGGAGGACTTTGTCAAATGGTGCAAGCTGAATCATGTGCAGCTCAGCATTAGTAAGACAAAGGAGATGGTGATGGACTTTAGGAAGACTAAGCCTGCACTGCTCCCTGTTACTATTGATGGTGAGGACGTGGATGTGGTGAGGACCTACAAGTACCTGGGGGTGCACATGGAAGGTAGACTTGAGTGAAGCACCAACACAGAGGCTGAGCACAAGAAGAGCTAGAGTCGCCTCTACTTCCTGAGAAGACTGAGGTCCTTCACACGTTCTACCAGTCTGTTGTTGCCAGTACAATATTCTATGCAGTGGTGTGCTGGAGCAATGGCATCAACATGACTCAATAAACTGATTGGAAAGGTTGGCTCTGTTACAGGAGTCAAACTGGATGCACTAGAGCGGGGGTCGGCAACCCGCGGCTCCGGAGCCACAGGTGGCTCTTTTACGTCTGTGCTGCGGCTCCCTGTTGCTTTGGGAAATAATTGGTTGTGGCGACCCTTTTCCTGGCACATCCGAACCGACTCACAATAAGATAGCCTACGGTGGTTTGCGAGCACAGAGCTTTGGAGCCTCTGCGCCATTGGGGGGGGGGGGGCAGGTTGAGGGAGGCTTAAAAGTGAGGCTGAAGATTTCGAATAAAGTTTTTTCCTTCGACTGCAGTTACCGACTCCGTGTCGTAATTTTAGCGCTGCGTGTAGCACACCGCTACATGGTCAGTATTTAATTAAAATGTATTTTATGTTAGTTTGTTAGTTTTTGAAATGTAAATCTAAATTTGAAGATTATGGTGATCTTGTACAATCTAAATAAGACGTTGTGGCGACCCATTTCCTGACACATCCGAACCGGCTCACAATTAGCCAGCGTTCAGGCTAAGGGAGATAGCCTACGGGGGTTTGTGAGTACGTGTCTTTTGCAGCATCCGCGCCCATGGGGGGCGGGTTGAGGGAGGCTTAAAAGCAAGGCTGTTTAGTTCGAATAAAGCTATCTTTGACTGCAGTTTACTGACTGCGTGTAGCAACCGCTACAACGTGTTTTTATCGCTGGCTGTCCAGAGGGGAGGTGCTGAAACGCTTTGTCACGCGTCTGGAAGAAGTGAAAACTTCCCTGGGCAGCAAAGGGCTCAGCTTTCCTGAGCTGGAACAGCCAGAGTGGCTGGAAAAGCTACACTTCATGGTAGACATGACAGCGCACCTGAACACGCTGAACACAGCTCTTCAACGGGGTAAGGACGTACAGCCCTGCACATGTTGGAGGATGTTTTGGCATTCGAGCGCAAGTTGACGTTGCTTGCCAGAGATTTACAGAAAGGCACATTGTCTCACTTCCCCAATTTGAGAGAGTTCAAACAATGTCACGACATGATAAATTCGGAGTATTTACATTCTGCAATCATCGCAATGCAAACATCGTTTGGGAAACGCTTCTGTGAGTTCAGAGAGGAAAAAAACACATTATCCTTCCCGGTCACTCCCCTAAGCATCGATCCATCCCTACTGAATACGACTGCATTGTCAGGTGTGAGTCAACCTGAACAAGTATGATAAATATTTTAATTGCGTATTATTTTACGTATATTCATATGTTTTCATTGTTCAGTGAAATAGTCCTTTTATTTTTCAGGTTGACAGCTGGCTGACGTTATTTTTGGTTTGCTGCTGGCGGCAAATTTAAGTTTGGCGTTTTTCATAAATACAAGAAGGACTCAAATAGACGTTGAGTATTTTACTTAAAAGTAACCTTCAACCCAACGTCTTTTTTTCGGAGTTCAAAATGTTTTTGTTGCATGCAAAAATGTAATTTCGTTTTCTCTGCAGGAGTTCATCAATTTCATAAATGCAACACATTATAGTTTGTTTATACATAGCATAAAGGCAAAACAAAACGTTGTATGCAGTGTTATTTCATTTTAAATGTCAAACGGGTTTTGCGGATCCCAGTGTTTTCTTTTCTGTGGGAAACGGGTCCAAGTGGCTCTTTCAGTGGTAAAGGTTGCTGACCCCTGCACTAGAGACTGTGGTAGAAGAAAGGACCCCACAGAAAATCCTGGCAATTCTAGAGAATGTTTCTCACCCTCTGTATGCCACCTTGGCTGAACAGAGGAGCACTTTTAGTACTAGACTAAGACAACTGCACTGTTCTAAAGAGTGCTGTATGAGGTCATTCTTACCCTCAGCAATTAGGCTCAATAATGAGCCAACCTATAGCTGGGGAAGTGATGACCCCCCACTCCTGTCAGACTGCTTGAAGTAACTTATTTTTTATTTTTTCTTACTTTTCTAATATTTGTATACCTGTGCACATGTTATGCTACTGTGATACTGTAATTTCCTTTGGGATCAATAAAGTATCTATCTATCTATAGGGGGCTCAAAACTGCTTACAATACTCCAGATATGGTCTTATAAATCCTCAGACTTACATCCTTCCTTTTAAATTCTAGTCCTCTCTAAATAGTCTTTTGGCATGAAGGGTTACGAAGAAGGTAGGAGATTGGAACTGAGAGAGAAATGGAAATGGAGAAAAGGCGTGTCAGAAGGGCGATGTCATGATAATCATTGGGCATTTTAACATGGAAGTGGATTGGGAAAACCAGGTCAGTACTGGACCTGAAGAGAGAGAATTTGTAGAATGGCTTTTTAGAACAGCTTGTTGCTGAGCCCACTAGGGGATTGGCTGTACTGGATTGGGTGTTGTGCAATAATCCGAAGGCGATAGGCGATAAGAGAGCTTAAGGTTAAGGGGCCCTTAGAGAACAATGATCACAATATGATCGAGTTCACTTCGAAATTTAAGAAGGAAAAACTAAAATCCAATGTGTCGGTATTTCAGTGGAATAAAGGAAATTACAATGGCCTGAGAGGAGTTGGCACACCAGCAGGAAGGACAGCAGAGCAGCAATAGCTGGAGTTTCTGCGAAAAATGAGGGAAGTGCAAGACAGATATATTCCAAATAAGAAAACAATTATTTGGAAGAAGGACACTACTGTGGCTGACAAGTGAAGTCAGAGCCAAAGTAAAAGCAAAAGAGAGGGCATACAAGGAAGCCAGAGCTAGTGGGAAGACAGAAAATTGGGAAACTTTTAAAAACTTCTGAAGGAAACTAAGAAAGTCATTAGGAAGATGAATTATGAAAGGAAGCTGGTGCTTAATATCAAATAAGATACCAAAAGCTTTTTTAAGTATATAAAGGGTAAAAGAGAGTCGAGAGTAGATATAGGACCAATAGAAAATGACGCTGGAGTTATTGTAATGAGAGATGCAGAGATGGCAGAGGAACTGAATGTGTATTTTGCATCATTCTTCACAGTGGAAGACATCTGCAGTATACCGGACATTCAAGAGTGTCAGGAAAGTGAAGTTTGTGCAGTGAAAGTTACGACTGAGAAGGTGCTCAGGAAGCTTAATGGTCTGAGGGTGAATAAATCTCCTGGAAGTGATGGAATGCACCCTCGGGTTCTGAAGGAAATAGCTGGAGAGATTGCAGAGGCATTAACAATGATCTTTCGAGAATCGATAGATTCTGGCATTGTACCGGATGACTGAATAATTGCAAATGTTACTCCACTATTTAAGAAGGGTGGGAGGCAGCAGAAAGGAAACTAGGGGAATGGGCAAAAAATTGGCAAATGAAATACAATCTGAGAAAGTGTATGATCATATACTTTAATGGAAGAAGTAAACAGGCAGACTTTTACTTAGATGGGGAGAAAATTCAAAATGCAGAGATACAAAGGGACTTGGGATTCCTTTTGCAGGATACCCTAAAGGTTAACCTCCAGGTTGAGTCAGTGGTGAAGAAGGCAAATGCAATAAATGCAATTAGAACAAGTGCAAATAAAATTAGTTATAAACCTTTAGAAATTAATGAAACCTTTAAAAATTTTTATTCCGAGTTATATCAATCGGAATCACAAAATGAGGTTGCTGAGATAGAAATTTTTAAAATCACAAATAACTCTTCCAAAATTGAATTTGGAAGAACAGAAAGGATTAGATAAGCCCTTTATATTAAAAGAGGTTGAAGAAGCTCTAGGATCACTCCAGAGTAATAAATCTCAAGGTGAAGATGGTTTTCCGCCAGAATTTTATAAAAATTTAAAGATTTATTAATCCCTCCCTTTATGGAGTTAATATATCAAGCACAAAGAACACTTAAACTTCCACAATCTTTTTCGACAGCGATCTTAATAGTATTGCCAAAAAAAAGATAGAGATCCTTTAAAACCAACATCATATAGGCCTATCTCTTTGTTGAATACGGATTATAAAATAATAGCAAAAATTTTATCTAATAGATTATCTAAATATTTACCAAAATTAATACATATGGATCAAACAGGCTTTATTAAAAATAGACAATCGGTGGATAATGTAACTCAGTTACTTAGCATAATTCATTTGGCACAAAAGAAGAGGGAAATGAGTGTGGCAGTTGCTTTGGATGCAGAAAAAGCATTTGATAGATTGGAATGGGACTTTTTATTTAAGGTATTAGAAAAATATAGGTTAGGAAAATCTTTTATAAACTGGATTAAAACCTTAAATACTAGTCCCAAAGCTAAAATAGTGACAAATAGTCAAATTTCAACATCATTCCAGTTAACAAGGTCAACTAGACAAGCCTGTCCATTATCACCTGCCCTATTTGTATTGGCGATAGAACCATTAGCTGAATTAATTAGAACCTATTCAGATATTATGGGCTTCAGAGTTAACCAGGAGGAATATAAGATTAATTTATTTGCTGATGATTTATCTAACAAACCCATTGCATTCGTTGCATAAACTATCTTTTAGGTTGGAAGAATATGGGAAAATATCGGGGTATAAAGTAAACTGAGATAAAAGTGAAATTTTACCCCTTACTAAAGGAGATTATAGTCAATGTCGATTAGTAACTCGATTTAGATGGCCGATAAATGGTATAAAACATTTAGGTATAAGAGTCGATAACGATATAAAGAATTTATATAAATTAAGTTATTTGCCATTATTGAAAAAAATTCAAGAGGATCTTGATAAATGGATGATGTTACCAATAACATTAGTAGGTAGAGTTAATGCTGTAAAAATGAATATATTTCCTAGATTACAATATTTATTCCAAACATTACCAATACAACTGCCACAGAAGTTTTTTCAAGAGTTGAATAAATGTTTGAGGAAGTTTCTTTGGAAAGGCAAGATGTCAAGAATACTGTTGGAAAAATTGACATGTAAATTTGATCTAGGAAGGTTACAACTCCCAAATTTTAAGAATTATTATAAAGTAAATCAACTTAGATTTATTGCATCTTTTTTTGATGAAGATAAACCGGTATGGATTAGAATAGAGTTAGATAAGATAGGAGAAAATATACCAGAAGATTTTATATATAAATGGGAATCCAAATGAATGCAGGAAAAGAAAGAATCTCTTATATTAAAACTTTGATTTATTTATGGAATAAGATAAATGTTGATGATGAGATAAAGAAATCTTTATTAGCAAAGAGAACCCTAATTCAAAATAGACTCATTCCTTTTACAATGGATAACCAACTTCTATATAACTGGTTTCAAAAAGGGATTAGATATTTAGGTGACTGTTTTGAAGGAGGTATATTGATGTCGTTTGATCAACTAAAGAATAAATATAAAATATCAAACAACACTCTTTTCTGTTACTTTCAATTAAGGGCTTATCTAAGAGATAAACAGGGTCAAAAAATGTTAATGCCGAAGCCTAATGAAATAGAAATTTTAATTCAAAAAGGAAAAATTAAAACATTTACTTCTTGTATGTATAATTTGATTCAAAAACAGACAATTAAACAAGGAATTCATAAGTCAAGACAAAAATGGGAAACTGATTTGAATATTAAAATTGATGAAACAAGTTGGTCAAGACTATGCCTTGACAGTATGACAAATACAATAAATGTCCAACTTAGATTAGTACAATACAACTTTTTACATAAATTATATACTACACCACAAAAAATAAATAGATTAAACCCAAATTTATCTGACCAATATTTTCGATGTAATCAAGAAATTGGTTCTTTTTACACTCTACTTGGTCTTGCTTTAAAATTCAACCTTTTTGGATAAATTTAAGACTTTTACTGGAACAAATTATTGGAATACAACTTCCACATAACCCAACATTATTTTTATTAGGCGATATTGAAGGGATAATACCGAAACCTAAATTGAATAAATATCAGGCTCCTTATTTTAGAAAGGATATACTGACATTGGAGAGGGTTTAGAGAAGATTCACGAGAATGATTCCTGGAATGAAAAGGTTACCTTGTGAGGAACGTCTGGCTGTATTCCCTGGAGTTCAGGAGAATGAGGGGGTATCTCCTAGAAACATTCCAAATGTTAGAAGGTCTGAACAGATTACTTATGGCAAAGTGATTTCCCATGGTAGGGGAGTCTAGGACAAGAGGGCACAACTTCAGGATTGAAGGATGTCCATTAAGAACAGAGATGTGGAGAAATTACTTTAGTCAGAAGGTGGTAAATCTGTGGAAT
This sequence comes from Hypanus sabinus, assembly GCF_030144855.1. Classification (NCBI taxonomy): domain Eukaryota; kingdom Metazoa; phylum Chordata; class Chondrichthyes; order Myliobatiformes; family Dasyatidae; genus Hypanus; species Hypanus sabinus. The sequence goes on from NC_082707.1 coordinate 131,352,290, forward strand.
TTGTACCATGTATCTCAACCAGAAACAAAAGAAAATCTGCAGATGCTGGAAATGTAAGCACCACATGCAAAATACTGGAGGAACTCAGCAGGCCAGGCAGCATTTGTAGAAAGAGTACGGTCGATGTTTCAGTCCTGCTGAAGGGTCTCAATTGTACCTTTTTCTGTAGATGCTGCCTGGCCTGCTGAGTTCCTCCAGCATTTTGTGTGTGTTGCCTGACCATGCATCTGTCCAAATATTTTCAAGTATTATTACTGTACTTGCCTTAACCACATCCTCTGGCAGTTCATTCCATATTCTGGGTGAAAGTCTTGTGCTCACTTCTATTCATCTCATTCTAGGAAGGACACGGTTGCACTGATGAGGGTGCAGAAGAGATCCATCAGGTTGGAGGATTTCAGCTATGACAGAAGTCTGGGATAGGCCTGGTATATTTTCTTCGCAGCTGAGAAAGTTAAGTTGTGATTGATTGAGATCTACAGAATTACGATAGGCATATATAGACTAAAAAATTAGCTGTTCCTCACACCAGAAATGTTCAAGATCAAAGGGCATAAGGTCAAATTTTAAGGTAATGGACAAGAGTTTTAAATGGGATTTGAGGAAGTATATTTTCACTGTTATTGGGTAATGGAAAACTGGAACTCACAGCTCAGGGGCTGCTAAGGGGGGGGCAGGTACTCTCACACCATTTACAATATGTTTATTTGTTCAGTTGAAATGCCAGGGCACAGATGATGTACTGGATCTTGACCCAAAGTGTCCACAATTCCTTTCGTCTTTAGAGATGCTGCTACATCTGCTGAGTTTCTCCAACAGACTGTGTACTGCTGCAAATGGCTGCAGCTACAGTCTCTTGTGTCTCCAAGATAAAGGAAGCTATGGACCAAGTGCTGGAAAATATGATTAGTATGGATAAGTAGTTGATGGCTATCATGGACAAAGTGGACTGAATGGCCTGTTTCTATGCCATATGATTTTATGATTTCATCTCAATCAAGCAGACATTGAAAAGATCCAAGAGTTTCAGATCTAAACCTTGAAGATATGGTTTTCCGTTTTGTCTTTACTTCAGAGAAGCTTGAAGATACAATGGTCATCCTGATCTACTTTTTAATAATGCCTCAGAAATTGTTCATAAGAAGAAGGCTGCTGAATAATTAGAGGCATGGTACATAATTCTTTTTTCTAGGAAGAACAAGATTGACAATTCTCATTATTTCCTACAACCATTGAAATGAACAAAGATGTTCTGAACTTCCTGATACTGTTGCTATTATCATCCGGACTGAACTGAACCCAGCAGTAAAACACCAAATTACTGCCATTTCTCAGCAATTGAATTAATTTCAACAGAGAGAAGAGGCTCCAAAAGTGATAGGTACATTTGAAGTAATTTACATTTTTTTTGAATTGCCTCATTTAACTTAATTATTAATTATTGTATGCTTTCAAGTATTTAAATTAAAAATAAACATTTGACCATTTTTTGCTTTTGTTTCATGATATGATTAATTTTTAACATTACTTGAATAGATATGAGTGTCAGAAACATTCATGGCCTCGTTTCATCCAGTCAGCAAAGCATTTCAGGGAGCATAGCTTGGCATTTTTGGTCAAAGGATCATGTGACCAGGGACTGGTCTTGAGGATCAAGTTGATATCTTTGTTATACGTGGGCTGGAGAGAGACAAGCACTTGGTTCACCACATACCAAGGCACATTGGATAGAAAAATCCTGCATTCCAAATGTTCTCTGTGAACTGTATATCGTATACCACTTCCCTCAAGGCAGAGTTATAGAATGCCATTGCTTAAAATTACTTGAAAATTAGAATTATCTGAAACAAATAAATACAGCACAACTAATGGACATTCAAAGGTGAATAATCTAATGTTGGATACAGAAATGAGTCCATGATCAGGTGGGTTAAATATAAACTAATGGATTGTTAGTTGGGATCTTTTGTACTCACCAAAGCTGACAAATGGAGATCATGCAACTTCTCATCCCAATGACGACTCCTCAGAAAATGAAGTACAGTAGTCCCTTCTTCAATTATTATTAGAGAGTATCAGCTACATACAGCAGTGGGACTTCAAACCATCACCATTTGCCTCACATGTAAGAATTCTGCTAACTGACCCATGCTGATGATTGAAATATTATATTTAATAATTCAATATTATTCTTTTACTTCTAAGCTCTAGATTTACAAGTTAATAGATATTGCTGCCATACTCAAAAGGAGTGTAACCATTGTGGTCTGGACTTGGATCCAGAAGTAAGTTTGAATTCTACCACTGCAGGTGGGAATTTTAAATTTAAGTCATTAAATACATTGGGAATGAAAAGATAATGTCCTCAAGAGTAACAATGCTACAGCAGGACTGTTATGAAAATATATCTTCCCCTCAAATGCCCTTCAGGGAAGGGAACTTTTTTCATTCTTATCTAATCTAGCCTGCAGGTGATTTCATATTTAGGAATGGGTTGGCAAGGTACCAGTTTAAGGAGCAACTAGGGATGAACAATAAATGCTGGCTTTGCAAGTGAAGTCCATAAACAAATAAAACAGTTCCAAAGTTGACACTTTATTTTCTGTTCATTGTATAACCACAGAAAATTGATTTAGTCACTGCTGCATGTACAAAGGCCAAGACAAACAAGGCTGAGCCCTGTATTTATTCCATAAAATACTTACAATAAAGAAGGTTTCATTTTAGATTAGATTTTTATGAGCTTGTAGATGAAATATTAGCATGAATTTGATGATTCAAAATATAAAGTCACAGTTCTCCCTATGTTGCCAAAAGATGATAGCTTCAATGAATTCATGCTTAATGAATCAGTGAGGCCAAGCTCACTTCTCGCTGCTGCCATCAGGAAGAAAGTACAAGAGCCTCATATCATATTCAGGATTCATATTACCAGCCTCAGGATTCATATCACCAGGTTCAGGAACAGTTATTACCCCTCATCCATCGGGTTCTTGAACCACAGGGGATAACTTCACTTGCTGCATCATTGAAATATTCCCACAACCTATGGGCTCATTTTCAAGGACTCTTCATCTCATATTCTCAATAGTTATTGCTTATTATTTTGTTGGTGCATGGCCAAGTGGTTAAGGTGTTGGCCTAGTGATCTAAAGGTCACTAGTTCGAGCCTCAGCTAAGGTGGCATGTTGTGTCCTTGAGCAAGGTACTGAACCACACATTGCTCTGCGATGACACCGGTGCCAAACTGTATTGGCCCTTGCCCTTCCCTTGGACAACATTGGTTTCGTGGAGAAAGGAGACTTGCAGCATGGGCAACTGCTGGTCTCCCATAAAACCCTGCCCAGGCCTGCGTCCTGGAAACTTTTCAAGGCGCAAATTCATGGTCTCTCAAGACTAACGGATGCCTATTATACTATTATTATTATTATTTATTTTTATAATTTCTTTCTTTTTGTATTTGCACAATTTGCTGTCTTTTGCACACTGGTTGAACACCAAGTTAGTGTCATCTTTAATTGATTCTATTATGGTTATTATTCTATTAAGGATTGATTATGTCTGCAAGAAAATGAATCTCAGAGTTGTATATGGTGACATATATGTACTTCGATAAAATAATTACTTTCAACTTCAAATGCATATGGTTGTTGTGCTGTGTGCTTTTAATCAAAATACATTCAGTTTATAAGACTCTTCTCTGTGCTTTGTTATTTTTTTAATTAGGTAGGCTGTTGCTGACATGATGGTAAAATTAGGGCATCAGCAAGGTATTACTTTTATACTTTGCTCAATGCTAATTTTATCTCAATACACTTCTACATCTTGCTACTCAGAATTGGAGTAGAATGGTCTCTAATGTGGAATCCATGTTAATGGTTAAGAACACGCCCATGTCAAAAGATAGTGATTTACTGCAACAGGTGGAGACACAATTGATTATAAAGTTAGGTCTTCAGTCTTATAGAATCAAGCTCAGAATCAGGTTTATATCACTGACACATATTGTGAAATTTGTTGTTTTGTAGCAGCAATGTAGAACTAGACATAAAAATTACTACAAGTTACAATAAATAGATAGATGGTGCATAAGAGGGATGGCAAGGTAGCATTCATGGGTTCATGGACCTTTCAGAAATCTGATGACAGAGAGGAAGAAGCTGTTCCTAAAACATTGTGTAAGTTCTCAGGCTCCTGTGCCTCCTCCCTGATGGTGGTAATGAGAAGAGGGCATGTCCCAAATAGTGAAGGTCCTTGATGGATACTGCCTTCATGAGGCACCACCTTTTGAAGATATCCTTGGTGGGGAGGGAAATGAGGGACAACTCCTCATGCAGTTTCTAATGATCCTGCACATTGAAGCCTCTATAACAGGTGGCAGAATGGTCTCTACTGTACGTAGATAGGAAGTTGCTTAGAGTCTTTGGTGACATAGTAGCTCTCCTCACACTCCTAATAATGGATACCTTCTTCATGATGGCACCAATGTGTTGTGCCAAGCATAAATGTTGATGCCCAGGAACCTGAAGCTGCACACCCTTTCCACCTTTGACCCCACAATGAGGATTGGTGCGTGTTCTCCCTACTTCCCTTTCCTGAAACCAATAATTACTTCCTTGGTTTTGATATTGTTGAATACAAGATTGCTGTTGTGACACCACTCAATTTTTTTAGGAATATCATCTTCCTGTCTGCAATCTGATTTATGAACAACGAACTAACTCACTTTATGCTGTCATTTTTCCCTTACTTACTTATTTTAATATTTCACATTGTAAATTATGATTTTTGTTTATTCAGCTGTACTGATGCCACAAGAGAACAAATTTCATAGCATATGTCAGTGATAATAAATTTGATTCTTGTCTGATTCTGACTCAAACCGCCGATCCACCTTACTCCTAAATGCCTTCACATTGCTATGAGATTCAGCCAATAGTGGTGTCACTGTCAAATTTATAGACGGTGCTTGAACACTGCTGGTCCATATAATCACCAATATGTTATCCTGTCCCACAGCCTTTGCTGTATCCAGTGGTCTCGGCCATTTCCTGATGATATCAGAGACAATGAGATAAATCATCTGAAGAGTGATTTCTGTCATTGTGGAGAGGTCAGCAGGAAGCTGAGATAGTTCAACCTCCCAGCACCTTGAGTAGCCTGAATGCTTTTGCACACTACAGAATTATTGTTAATATATATTTTGTCCCATGATATATTTGTTTGTATTTCTTTTTATAGAAAATACATTACATTTTTCCATGTAAATATTTATTTCTGTCTCGGCCATTAAAGTTTTCAAAAACCAAATAAATGGTATTCAATATGGTAGTGGAATGGAGTAGTCAAGCTGAGAAAAATTTAAAGGAAGAGTTAATAAATTCCATATAAAATATGCAGATTGGAAGAATTCAGACAAGGAATTCTGGGAATGGTGAGCTTTAATTTGTGAATTCTTGGACGAGAGAAAGAAAGGTTGGAATGTTAGAAGTCAACTGAAGATACCTGCTGCATTTTTATTTTGTCTAATGAAACGCATAAACATAATGGAGCATATTGTATTAACTAATATGGGAATAGAGTCAGAACGTGATAGAACAGGGGTTCCCAACCTTTTTTATGCCATTATTCGAAGAGTCCATAGACCCACAGGTTATGAACCCCTGTCATAGAGTTATACAAAATAGTAAATGCCCTTTGTCACAGCAACCATGTTGCCTAACTTACCTAATTGCCAGCATTTGGCCTATATCCCTCTAAAACATTCCTATTCATGTATCTATCCAAATGTCTTTTAATTTCATAGTTACAGTGCAGCATGGTGGCATGGCAATAGCACAATGTTTTACAGCTCCAGTGATCAGCAAACAAGGTTCAATTCTCGCTGTTGTCTGTAATGAGTTTGTACATTTTCCTGATGAGTGAGTGGGCTTCCTCCAGGTCCTCTGGTTACTTCCTGTATTCCAAGACATACAAGTTAGGGTGAGTAAGCTGTGGGCATGCTATGTTGGTGCTGGAAGAATGGCGACACTTGCGGGCTGCCCCCAGCACCTCCTCAGATTGTGTTGGTCATTGACGCAAACGACACGTCATTTTATGTTTTGATGTCTCGATGAATATGTGACAAATAAAGCTAATCTTTAATCTTTAAAGTTCAAAGTAAATTTATCAACAAAGTACACATACGTCACCATATACAACTGTGAGATTTGTTTTCTTGGGGGCATACTCAATAAATCCAAGAAACGTAATAGAATCAATGAAAGCCCATATCTTACAGGAAAGACAGGCAACTGATGTGTAAAAGACAACAAACTGTGAAAATACAAAAGAAAAAAAACATCTCTTATGCCACTTCCTCATGCAACTGGTTACACGTATCTCTCTCTCTCTGAAAAAGTTGCCCTCAGCTTTCTTGTAAATCTCACTTTAAACCTATGTCCTCTAGTATGAATTCTTCTACCTTAGGCGAAAGACTTTGGTTAATTAAGATACTATGCTCAGATGTATTAGGACTAGGCTGACTGAATTGATCAGAGACAAGCTAGCAGACTGGAATTTATCCTGTAAAATTGCTATCCTGTTGGTGAGGGGGATAAAGCAAGAGGCAAAACGAGAAATAATCCACTGAAGAGAAATATAAAGAGATCAATGGTGAGAGAAATGTGTGCTTACAGTGCAACCATTCTTGTAAAGGATAAAATATATCATAAGCAATTCTTTTGGAACTTTGACAGATATAAATGGATCTAGATCAATGACTTGATTCTTCATTTCTCAGATCTTCTGTTGGCAATAATTTTATCAAGGGTACACATTTGAATATAGAGCTTATTGATTTCTGTCTCGACACTGCAGGATATAACTCCATTTCAAAGAAACTTTGAAGAACATGCATTTTGTTGGGAATATTAAATAAGCATCATTGCACCCTATGCATTTTCCAATATGTTTACCTTATTTTGTTTGTCGCCCACTAGAATTAGGAATGGAAGAGAATAATGACAGTGGGAAGTCTAAGAAGGGAAAGTTAGCCATAGTTTCATTAAGCATGAATATGGCAGGGGGAGGGAAGGTTAGTCTGCTTATTTGGGGTGAAAGCACCACTTCCAGTGAAAAGAATGCATAGAAATTAAATCCTGTGGTTTACTTGAGTGACAAGGTTCAAAACAGAAAGTTGTCTATCTTTGGAGGAATGATCATTTTGAGTCTTTCTGTTTAATTCGATAACACAATAACAACAACCAAGATTGAGATGGATACAATTAGTAAAAAACACAAGGGTTAACTGTTTCAGTTCTACATTGGAAGGCTCTTTGCAAGTTTTTAATTATTTAACAGTCAATTCTAATTCAAAATAAAAACATGAAATGTTGTTAATTAAAGCTTTCAAAATTCAGTTGAGAGGAATTATTTTTAAATGAAAACAACTATGAATAGAAAATTGTGAAATCATGTCAGCTGTGTGTTTCTCTGTCTGATTTCTTATTTTTTTTAATCAAATGCTGCTTCTTTCAACCAAAATTGGTTGATATGAGTGTTAAAATTATTTTTCATTGTGCACCATTTCAGCTGCAAGAATACGGTAGATCCGTGCCAAAATATCCTTAATCTTGTACAAGCTCAGACTGCTGCACTGAGAAGCAACTGTTGCAGGTGCTGTTGATTTCAACAGCGATTTCAGCTTCTCTTTCAAATATGAGTTGTGCCTCATTTAGGAGTTGTTTTTGAATGCCCTCCACAAACTAAATGATTATTATTGTACAGAACTTACTGAACTAGCACTGCCCAGAAAATTTCTTTAATTCAGCCACTTAGGTTGAAATGGACTACCCTGCCTTTTGATTCTCTTTATGAAACCTAAGCCATTCTGCAATCAACTATGGTTTTGGTTTGAAATGTTCCTGCGTTACATTCATTAAATCAACAATGCTCATTTCAACTGGTTTGGATGGAGCAGTCAAACTTCTAAAAAACTGTTTGCTCTTTCACCAATTGCACTCTGCAAAACTGGCACATATTTTTCACTGGCTATTTTATTTGCTTTAAAATACTGCTCAATTCATTCAGTATTCATGACCCAGTTATCTGTTGTGCAATCAAATGTATCTATCTTTACAGATTGGCCAGTCTTTTCTGTTTATTTTATTTATGGTTATCACCCAGTATTAACTGTTTATGAACCCATAAATTTCATCCATTTTCTGCCTTTTCTTTAACTCTACCATGCCTATCCACTTCTGAACAAACACATGCTTCACATTTCCCTCTCTCTCACTCACTTTCTCTCTCTCCCCCCTCTCCCTCTCTCTTTCCCTCCCTCCCTCCTCCCCACCCCTTCCAAAGTAAAAAATGTGCTGTACTTCAACAGATAGGTCGTCAGGTTGGTGGGCTTGTTTTAAAACTTATTTTTCTCAACTTTTATGTTTTGTATCTCTAAAACATAAAACTAACTGAAAGAAAAACATGAAGCCAGGGATAACTCATGTACATTTAGTTTTTACTTTTGTGAGGTGCATCTGTAAGACAGGGTGGCATAATGACGTATGCCATTCACATATTTTTACATATAACCTGTAATAAATTATTTATACAAAGAATGTTTACTGAAACAAAATATTTATAATTATAACTACTGAATACACAACTGCAATCACAATCCCCGGTTAGCCACTGAAGAAGGTATTAAGTTGGTACCAAAGATGAAAATCAAAATATTGTTGAGAAGTATGGAGTGTTACTCCCTTTACTTTCCTGTAAACTGTACCTGCTTACAACATTAGAAATTTCTCTTGTCAGGAAACATACAGCTTTGAAGATTTTCTGAAGTTTCGGCTACGGTTTAGATTCAGTAGATTTTTTTTAAATGTGTGTAATTTCAAGCAGAATAAGAATCACTAGGAACAACAGCATTGTAATATTCACCAGGTCAGGAAAGAGAGTTAAATTTTCACAGAGCAGAGTATAACATGCAACTGCAATTGTGTTGTATGACATCTATTGTTACACAGTCACTCTGACATTATATTACTTGTTCCATGTCCATAAACTTTGAACTGATTCAAGAGTGAATCACTGAGCAATAACATAAAAGTGAGAAAGTTCCAGATATACTTCCAAGCCCCACCCTGATCTCAGTATTAATTATGTCAGTTTGAAACTGGAAAATTACAGTGCTGTTCAAAAGTCTTAGACATACGGGATTTTTTATATAGTTTCAGACGGTTTGGCCTCCACAGAGCCCTGATCTCAATGTTATTGGGGCTGTCTGGGATTACCTGGAGAGAGAGAAGCAAGTGAGACAGCCAAAGTCTGCAGAAGAATGTGGCAAGTTATACAAGGTGCTTGGAACAATCTGACAGCTGATTTTTTTATAAAACTGCACCTCAGTGTATCTAAGATAACTGATACAGTTTTAAAGACAAAGGGTGATCACACCAAATATTGTTTTGATTTAGATTTTTACTGTTTACTGTCCTTTATAGTAAATTTTTTGATATTTAGAAATTTTTCATTTCATTATTTCTGAAAGGAGCATTGCTTTACAGAATAGTTTTACATGGGCCTAAGACTTTTGCACGATTGTATCTTGGCCTGAAATGCACCACGTGTTACTGCAGTGAAACTGTCTATTTAGCACACACAAAATGCTGAAGGAACTCAGCAAGTCAGGCAGTATCTATGGAGGAAAATAAACAGTCGATGTTTCGGATCAAGACCCTACATCAGGACAGTAATTCTGAGGGTGCGGCTGAGCCAACGGAGGGGCTGTACTGAGGGGCTGACTTCTGACAAAGTGGTACCTAGAACATAGAGCATTACAGCATACAACAGACTCTTGACCCAACATTTTAACTTACTTTAAGATCAATCTAACCCTTCCTTCCATTTTCCTATCAACCACAAACTTGTTCTATGAGTTTCTTAAACGCACCTGTCAAGTTCAGCAAGTAGCACATTACTGGGCTTATATTCATACAGTAAAGCTCTTACATTCTATTATCTGACTGTCATCCATTACGTGACTCTGGTGAAAGAAGGAAATCAGGTAAACGGGGATGTGTAGCCACCCAATCTGATCTGTTTAAAAGGGCTGGCAGCTGAAAGAAGGTAGCAGTCACATACATGTGAATGCCCGCATTCCAGCCAATTACAGTTTCTTTGTGATTGTATTTAACTCTCTTCCTTTCATTTCAGTTTTGTCAAGTCTTGATCAAAGCACTGCAATGGCAACACTCCCTGCTTACCTTAGTCCACGTTCTGGGATAGAAGGTTAGTGACTTAGTTAGACGCTGTTAAAGGAACAGTACTGATTTAGCTCTAAGTTGCTGCTTTCAAGCTGCAGTGATGTGTTAGTTTTAGTTAGCAGGCCAAGTGTTTATTATTTTCCTTAGTTCAGTAGTTTTCTTGTTAAAGCCAAGTGAACTGTTCAGTTTGTGTCTGTGGCTCTCGCTCTGCACTTGGGCCATTACTGAACTCCTGTCAGCCATGCTCTCTGACACTCTGCATCCGTCCCCCCATTGAACTCCCCAGACCCATGATTATCACTCTTCCAGTCCACTTGCCAAAGCTCAGAATCCATGCTCTCTTCCCATTTCCTGAAGCCTCAGTTCCTGAACTTTCTCATCTATTTGCACAGGCCCCTGTTCCCATGCTGTCTTTAAACTCACCTGATTGCTAGCTGCACTCCCTTGAAACTGTGGTGAACTACATATACCTGTCTGGACACGCCCCCCCGCTGACTGCTCCTGTGGCTCATCCCACAGACCCCTGTATAAAGGCGATTGGAGGCACTGCTCCTCCCGCAGTCTCCAGGATGTTGTGTGATGGTCTCTTGCTGCTGTTAGTGCTCTCTTCCAGCTAATAAAAGCCTATCTCTCACCTCATGTCTCTGAGAGTTATTGATGGTGCATCAGAAATGTACTTGATTTTGTTTCCCAGACTCTCTTTCAGCTTTCCCATTCCAGGTTTCCAGGTTGTTTAAACCGGGTTAACTGTAAAGATTACTATTCTATTGCATAATATTTAAAGAAAAATCATAAACTAAGTCTACATGTATCATTAATACAAATAACATACATAATCTGTAAGTCACATACCATAAAAGTCCCAAGGGTGCTGTATTAAAGAAGTTCTACTGTATAATGGTTGTGAGACAGTCTTTTCCATAATGCTGAGATCCTCCAGTGTTTTGTGTGTGTTGCTTAGGATTTCCAGCATCCACAGATTTCCTTGTGTTTGTGAGCCAGTAAGTCCAACTTTAACCTTGAAACTGAATGACGAATTGAAGTTAGAACCATAGAACACTACAGCACAGAAAACAAGCCATTCAGCCCTTCTAGTCTGTGCCAAAACTTTATTCCACTAGTCCCATTGACCTGCACCCAGTCCATAACCCTCCAGACCTCTCCCATCCATGTATCTTTCCAATTTATTCTTAAAATTTAAGAGTGAGCCCGCATTTTCCACGTCGGATGGCAGCTCGTTCCACACTCCCATCACTCTCTGAGTGAAGTTCCCCCTAATGTTCCCCCTAAACCTTACCCCATTCACCCTAAAGCCGTGTCCTCTCATATTTATCTCTCTTAATCTAAGTGGAAAGAGCCTACTCTCATTTACTCTGTTTATACCCCTCATAATTTTGTAAACCTCTATCAAGTCCCCCCTCATTCTTCTACGCTCCAAGGAATAAAGTCCTAACCTGTTCAATCTTTCCCTGTAACTGAACTCCTGAAGACCCAGCAACATTCTAGTAAATCTTCTCTGCACTCTTTCAATCTTACTGATGTCCTTCCTATAGTTAGGTGACCAGAACTGTACACAATAATCCAAATTTGGCCTCACCAATGTTTTATACAACCTCACCATAACATCCCAACTCCTATACTCAATACTTTGATTTATGAATACCAGGATGCCAAAAGCCTTCTTTATAACCCTGTCTACCTGTGACACCACTTTCAGGGAATTATGTATCTGAACTCCCAGATCCCTTTGTTCCTCCGCACTCCTCAGTGCCCTACCATTTACTGTGTATGTCCTACCTTGATTTGTCCTTCCAAAATGCAACCCCTCACACTTATCTGCATTAAATTCCATCTGTCATTTTCTGGCCCATTTTTCCAGTTGGTCCAGATCCCTCTACAAGTTTTGAAAACCTTCCTTGCTGTTCACAATGCCTCCAGTCTTAGTGTCATCAGCAAACTTGCTGATCCAATTTACCACATTATCATCTAGATCCCTGATATAGAATACAAACAATAATGCTCCCAGCACAGATCCCTGAGGCACACCACTAGGCACAGGCCTCCAGTCTGAGAAGCAATCATCCACCACCACTCTTGATCTTCTCCCACACAGCCAATTTCGAATCCAGTTTACAACCTCTCCATGGATACCTAGTGTCTGAACCTCCCATGTGGGACCTTGTCAAAGGCCTTACTAAAGTCCATGTAGACAACATCCACAGCCTTTCCTTCATCTACTTTCTTGGTAACCTTGAAAAACTCTACAAGATTCATTAAACACGATCTACCACACACAAAGCCATGCTGACTATCCTTAATCAGCCCTTGGCTGCCCAGTTACTTGTATATCCGATTCTCAGAACACCTTCCAATAATTTACCTACTACTGATGTCAGGCTCACTGGCCTGTAATTACCTGGTTTAATTTTGGAGCCTTTTTTAAACAATGGAACAACATGAGCTACCCTCCAATCCTCCAGCACAGCACCTGTGGCTAAGGACATATTAAATATTTCTGCCAGGGCGCCTACAATTTCTACACTAGTCTCTCTCAAGGTCTGAGGAAATATCATGTCAGGCCCAAGGGATTTATCTACCTTTATTCACTGTAAGGCAGCAAGCACCTCCTCCTCTTTAGTCTCTATATGTTCCATGATACTACTGCTTGTTTCCCTTCCTTCCAAATACACTATGCTAGTTTCCTGAGTAAATACTGATGCAAAAAAACTGCTTAAGATCTCCCCCATCTCCAGAGGCTCCACACATAGACGACCACTCTGATGTTCTAGGGGACCAATTTTGTCCCTTACTATCCTTTTACTCTTAATATACTTGTAGAAACCCTTTGGGTTTACCTTCACAATATCTGCCGAAGCAACCTCATGTCTTCTTTTTGGCCTTCCTGATTTCCTTCTTCAGTATTTTCTTACATTTTCTATACTCTTCAAGTACCTCATTTGTTTCTTGTTGCCTATACCTGCTATACACCTCTCTCTTTTTCTTAACCAGTTTGCCAATATCCTTTGAAAACCAAGTTTCCCTATGCCTGTTAACTTTGCCTTTAATCCTGGCAGGAACATGCAAACTCTGCAGTCTCAAAATTTCACCTTTGAAGGCCTTCCACTTACTGAACACATCCTTGCCAGAAAACAATTTATCCCAATCCACTCTTCCTAGATTCTTTCTCATTTCCACAAAACTGGCCTTTCTTCAACTTGGAACCTCAACTTGAGGACCAGACCTATCCTTATCCATAATTATCTTGAAACTAATGACATTATGGTCACTGGACCCAAAATGTTCGCCTACATATACTCCTGTCACCTGACCTGTCTGGTTCCCTAATTGGAGATCAAGTATTGCATCCTCTCTCGTTGGTACCTCTATATATTGATTTAGAAAACTTCCCTGAACACATTTGACAAACTCCAAGCCATCCTGTCCTTTCACAGTGTGGGAGTCCCAGTCAATATGTGGAAAGTTAAAATTCCCTACTATTACAACTTTCTGTTTCTTACATCGGTCTGTTACCTTTCTACAGATTTGCTCCTCCAATTCTCTCTGACTATTGGGCGGTCTATAATACAACCCTATTAGTGTGGTCACACCTTTCCTGTTCCTCAGCTCCACCCATATGGCCTCTGTAGAAAAGCCCTCTGGGCTGTCCTGTCTACGCACAGCTGTGATATTTTTCCTGACAGGTATTGCCACTCCTCCCCCTTTCATCCCTCCCCCTCTATCACATCTGAAACAACGGAAGCCCAGAACATTAAGTTGCCAGTCCTGCCCCTCCTGCAATCAAGTCTCACTAATAGCAATAATGTTGTAATCCCACCTGCCAATCCACGCCCTAAGCTCATCGGCCTTACCTACAATACTCCTTGCATTGAAATAGATGCACCTGAGAACATTTCTATCGCGTACAAACCTACGATACAAATTAGTTATATTCTAATTGTATGTGTGATGCTTGTTTGTAATTGACAGCTCAGTTACCGCCTTGGATACTGCAGTGGCGTACAATTCCCAGCTCATTGATTACTTTATGTTCACTGTTATGCCACAAAAAAGACTGCCAGCTTGCCTTTGTCAGTTAAAGGCTTCTCAGGGAATTGAGTTTAGAAAATTTAAGATTGTTCTCCATGGAAGAAGATAGTTCAAGATCCTCTTAAAGATCAAGAAGTAGTTTTGATAGAAAACAACTTTTCTCTTGGGAAAGTAGGCAATAATCAGAGGTTGTAGATTTAAAATAGTTACCAGACTGTCTAAATTGGAAAAAATAGTTTTCACTCAGATGTTTACTTGAACTGAGAACACTTTGTCTGAAAAGTTAATTTGGTAATTAATTTTAAATGGAATTTGTGCAACTATGGATTAAAAAATGAAATTAAATCCAGTTAAATGCAGCACATGACAAACCATAGCAGGAAATTACTTCACCTATTGATCACAATGAGTTCAAAGATTGACAGTGTAGTATTAAGAAAAGCATTAACTTTCAGATACACAACTCATTGAGTAAATTAGTTCTAGATAAACAGTGTCATTAACTTTTTAGTTACTTAACTTTGGATACTGTCGGAGGGTGGGGTGCTGATGACATTTTAGAGGCCAGTAGTAGTAGCTGGATCAGAGCAGTGGCAAAAAGGAGAAGAATGAAATCAGGCAGAGAGATTGTGATAAGGGGTTCAGTAGTAAGATATTCCCACTGTACAATATTCCCACTGAGAGATTTACCAGATTTTTTGGGAGGGTTTAAACTAGAGTGGTGGGGTATAAGAACCACAAGAGAAGATGTACAGTATATCCAGTAGTTTCTGTGAGCTGTCCTCAAAATGTTGCTGGTACTTATCCTTGCAATTGGAAAAAGTGCCATACCTGCCCTACACCTCCTCCCTCACCACCATGCAGGGCCCCAAACAGTCCTTCTAGGTGAGACGACACTTCACCTTCAAGTCTGGTAGGGGTCATCTACTGTATCCAGTGCTCCCACTGTGACCTCCTGTATATCGGTGAGACCTGACATAGCTTGCTAGACCGCTTCATCAAACACCTTCGTTCTGTCCGCCAGAAAAAGCTGGACCTCCTGGTGGCCACCCATTCCCATTCCGGCATCTCAGTTGATGACCTTCTCCACTTCGGCGCTGAGGCCACACTCAACACCTTATATTCCATCTGCGTAGCTCCAACCTGAGTCATGAATATCAATTTTTCAAAATTCCACCCCCCTTCAATATTCTCCATTCCTGTTTCCCCCTGTCATTATCTCCTTACCTGCCCATCATCTCCCTCTTGTGCTCCGCCCCTTCCCTTTCTTCCATGGTCTTCTATCCTCTCCTATCAGATTCCTCCTTCTCCAGCCCTTTATCTCTTTCACCAATCAACTTGCCAGATCTAGACTTCACCCCTCCCCCTCCTGGTTTCACCTATCACATCCTACCTTGCACTTCTTCCTCCCCTCCCCACCTTCTTACTCTGACTTCCCTTTCTCTCCAGTTCTGATGCGGGGTCTCGGCCCAAGATGTTTATTCTTTTCCATATGCTGCCTGGGCCTGCTGAGTTCCTCCATCATTTTGTGTGTTTTACTTTGCACCTCCAGCATCTCGTGTTTGTGAGTATAGTTTATGTACAGCTTTTTGTAAATTCTACTGAATTTCCTTTTCTCCCCCTGAATGCCTGCAAGAAGATTAATCTCAAGACGGTATATGTTAACATGTAGGTACTTTGATAATAAATTCACTTTGAACAGCAACAAGGCAACAGATGATAGGCTCATTTTATTTTACTTATTTTTACTTGGACATACAGTGCGGAGTAGGCCTCACCTGTCCTTTGAGCCACGCTGCCCAGCAACCCCGATTTAACCCTGACCTAATCATGGGACCATTTACAATGCCCTATTGACTTACCCAGGTGGCCTTTAGACGTGAGAGGAAACCTGACCATCCATGTATTCCATGGGGAGGATGTACGTAGTCTCCTTATGGAGGATGCCAGGATTGAACACTGAACTTTGACATCTTGAGCTGTAGTAGCATTGCACTAGTGGTGTCAAAATGCTTGAAAACAAGGCAGATGGTATGACAAGGTAGACTGAAAAGAAGCTAGTAGACACAGTGGGTTGGATGGACTGAAATGTGTTTATTTCAATGTCATGAGTATCATTGTTAAGGAGAATAAATGCAAGAGCCTAGATCAGTACATGGAATTATGATATTGTCGCAACTACAGAGATCTGGTTGCATGAGGGACAGGACTGCCCTCACAATGTTCCTGGCTTTCATTAATTTAGATGTGATAGAGAGAGTGGTAAGAGAGACAGGAGGTTGTAGTATCGATAAGGCAGAATGTCACAGAACTACTCAGAGAGGAAACAATGGGGTGGGGGGGGGCTCATCCACAGAGGGAACTTGGATGGAGCTCTGAAATGGGAAAAAAAGGTACATTTGCACAATAGGCTTCCTAATTCTGATAAGTGGAGGAACAGATACTGTATGTAAGCAGATTATGGAGAAGTGCAGAAACAGCAGGGTTGTCAGCGTGGGGGCTTTAACTTCCCCCATATGGGAAAATCAATACAAGAAGCTTAGATGGGATGGGATTTCTGTGTGCATCCAAAAGAGGTTCTTGAAACAGTTTTTTGGGGAATCCACCTGGAGGAAAAAACGTCAGACCTGGTAGAGGGTGAACATTTTGCTCCTAGCTTTCAGTTACTTGTTGCCTTGTTGTGTTAAGTATTGAATTGAATTTTGAATTGTATTGAATTTATTTAAATCTTACATCCATCCCAAACATGAGGGAGTAAATCTTTGTATTATGACTCTGTCACAATGTATCTGTCTCTTGATTTGTGGCCCCTCCTGGCTTGTTAGTTGGCAGTTTATTATTAAGGAGGCTTTTGGGTCAAACTTTCTCAACATTTCCTGACAGGATGAGTGAACCTTCATTTGACCCAGCAGAGGGTGTTCATCAACATAAACACACCATCCAGAAGCAGCAGGAAACCACTGACTATCTGCTCTGCACTCTCTTTTAACTCTCCATCTTGATAGGGCAACCTGCACCAGTCAACCTCTTCTCTCTGAGCCCCCGATTCTGGTACCCGAACGCTTCAACAGAACCCCAACCCAATACTGCAACTTCCTCTTTCAGTGCATCTTAGACTTCGAGCTCCAGCCAAAGTTGTTTTCTACAGTGTGAGCCAAAATTGCCTTCATCAGCTCTCTATTGACTGGCTAAGATCTAGGGCCACCACTAACAGGGGCAATAAAACTATGATTTGCAATAAATGTATGGAGCTCACTGCTGAGGTGTCCGGATCCAGAGAAAGTGTGTGCTGTTGTTGAGTGGCCTTGACCATATGCCCCGAAACAGCTGCAGCACTTCTTGGGGTGCTCCAGCTTCTACTGCCCGTTCATCAGAAACTGCAGCCAAATTGCCACTCCCTGCACCTCCCTCACCAAGTGACGTTCCTCACAGATAACCTGGTCTGCTGCCACAGGCCAGGCTTTTGAGGGACTCAAGAGATGCTTTGCCACTCCCATTCTCTGTCATCCAAACACCTCCAGACCTTTTGAGGTAGAGATTGATACATCTGATAAGGGTGCTAGGACCATCCTCTCCCAGTGAAGATCGAACAAGAAGATACACGTCGTGCCTTCTTCCCACACAAGTTCAACTCCACACAGCACCATTATGGAGTGGGAGACAAGGAGCTATTCACCATTAAATGGGCCTTGGAGGAATGGAGACATTGGCTGATGGGGAACACCAAGCTCTTCCTGATCTGGATTGACCAGCCGAACCTCATCCATACTACAAAGCTGCCACCTCAGCTCACATCAGTATTGCTGGGCCCTCTCCTTTGAGCAATTCAACTGCACCAGCTCCTACTAACCCGGCTCCAAGAACACTAAGTGGATACCCTGTCACAATAGTTTGACCCAGCAGAAATGAAGATTGGCCTTCAGCCCATCATTCCATCCTCCAAGGTCCTCGCCTTGATCGTCTGAGATCTTGGGAACCAGATTCACTAGACTTTACAGCATGGGCCTACTCCGTCCGACATACCTGATGACCTCATGTTTATGCCGGAGATCATGTGCTCTGAGGCAGTCAAGTGGCCCATTCCTCCACTCTCTGGCCATCTAGGTGCACAAGAGACTCTGGATTTTCTGCAATGTTGGTTCCGAGGCCTACCATGATCACAGATGTACGCCAGCTCACTGCTGCCTGCCTTCATTATGCCCAGTCCAAACACTCCAACCACCAGCCCTATGGGCTCCTGCAACCCCTACCAGTCCCCCAGTGCCCACAGTCCCACATCCCCATGTATTTCATCACGGGTTTGCCACCTTCCCATGGGGCCATAGTGCTCATGACAATGGTGGACTGGTTCTCTAAGGCAGCCCACTTCATTGCCCTTGCCCAATGTCCATCAGCCACCGAGACCTGGTTCTCCAACATCTAGTTCACCTCCACAGCTTCCCTCAGTACATTGTGTCAGACTGGGGCCCACAATTCGTCTCCCACTTCTGGCAAGCCTTCTGCTCGCTCCAGCCTACCTCAGTGCATTCATCTGCAGACCAATGGTCAAACAGAAAGAGCCAATCAGCAAGTGGAGAAGTTTCTGTGATGCTTCGCCACAACTAACTCTTCCACATGGAAGAGGTATCTGCTCTGGGCCAATTTGTGCCGGATTCTACATATCTCCTCTGCTCCAGGTATTCCACTCTTTGACGTGCTTCAGGGTTACCAACCCTGTTGTTCCTGGCGGAGGAGCCAACGATGACAGTCCCGTCTGCCAGGGCCCTATGTCGGAATGCTTGGAAGAGTGCTCAAAAGGCCTTCCTTGTTCTCAGCCATGCCTACAGATACCAAGCTGACGGCCATTGTTGCCCAGCCAGATGACACCAGCCTGAGGACCACGTCTAGCTGTCCACCCAAGATCTGCCCTGCACATTAACTCCCACAAGCTCTTGCCCCTGTTTATTGGTCCCTTTAAGATCGCCCATCACATCAATCAAGTCACTTATCTTCCCCAGCTACCACCATCCCTCAGGATCACACCTACCTTCCATGTGTCCTGCCTCAAGCCTGTTGTCCATGCACCACTCAACTCACCTGTGCCTGCACCTCTGGAACCGAGGATGGTGGAAGGTGGTGTAGTTTATACGGTTTGCCTGTTAATGGATTCACGTCATTATGGATGGGGTGTGTAGTACCTGGTCGACTGGGAAGGGAACGGCCCGGAGGAGAGATCTTGCTTCCCAACCCATTACATCTTAGATGCATGGCTCATCAAGGAGTTCCTTGGGATCCAATTGGATCATCCTGAACAGCCAGGGGCCAGCCGTAGGGGGTGTGGATACTGTCAGGCCTGACATGCAATGGACCATGTGCTGGCTGTACTGGAATAAATAATTTTTAATTAATTCTTTATGTGGCATTGATCGTGTGGCTAGTTAGGGGCTTTTTCCCAGGACTGAAATGGCTAACATGAGAGGGCACAGTTTTAAGGTACTTGGAAGTGGGTACAGAGGAGATGTCAGGGGTAAGTTTTTTTTTTAAACACAGAGAGTGGTGAGTGCATGGAATGGGCTGCCAGTGATGGTGATGGAGGAAGTTATGATAGGGTCTTTTAAGAGATTCCAGGACAGGGACATGGAGCTTAGAAAAATAGGGGGCCATGTGTAACCCTAGGTAATTTCTAAAGTAAGTACAAGTTTGGCATAGCATTGTGGGCTGAAGGCCTGAATTGTGCTGTAGGTTTTCTGTGCAGACTCCTCCCAGCCTCCACCCAACTAATAGGAGTCTGCTGCCACTCATTTCTAACTCATTACCAGTAGCACATTTAAAACCAACTTTCATCCACAATCCTTGTTCTCTGAGATAGAAAATGGGACTGAACAAGGCAGTGTTTGTAGACCTTTATTACTTAGTATTATGATTAATATTTTCTCTAAATAGGTACTGTGGTGGGGAAATCAATATATGCAGACGATGGAGCTAATGGATTCAAGGTAGAAATTTCAATTTTACTCTGTATAGAATGCAATTAGCCATTAATAATGCCGAACATTGGGCAAGTAGATGGGGATTTAAGCTTTTAGTAGTTAAAACTCAAGTAATGTGTTTTACAAAGAGGTTTAGTAGACCTGTTCTTGATTTGAAATTATATGGTCAAGCTCTTGACGAAGCATCAGTAGAAAGGTTTCTAGGCACGTGGATGGATAATAAGCTGACATGGCAGCACCATATCAGTAAAATAATTTATAAATGTGAAAGAGCAATAAATATTCTCAGGTGACTATGTGACTATTCTTGGGGTATTACATGAAATCTCTGTTGACCATTTATATTTATTTAATTAGACTTGTTCTTGATTACGCATGTGTGGTTTATGGATCAGCTTCATTGTCAACTTTAAAATGTTTGGATATGGTACAAGCACAGGTCTTTAGATTATGTTTTTGTGCTATAAGGTGTTTTCAGCTTTACTGGTTGAGATGGAACAATTACGACGAAACATAGAAAACCTACAGCACAATACAGGCCCTTCAGCCCACAAATGTGTGCCGTTCATGTCCTTACATTAGAAATTACCTAGGGTTACCCATAGCCCTCTATTTTTCTAAGCTCCATGTGCCCATCCAGAAGTCTCTTAAAAGATCCTATCGTTTCCGCCTCCACCACTGTTGTTGGCAGCCCATTCCACACACTCACCACTCTCTGCATAAAAAACTTACCCCTGACATCTCCTCTGTACCTACTTCCAAGCACCTTAAAACTGCACCCTGTCATGCTAACCATTCCAGCCCTGGGAAAAAGCCTCTGACAATCCACACAATCAATGCTCTCATCATCTTATATACCTCTATCAAGTCACCTCTCATCCTGTTGCTCCAAGGAGAAAAGGGCAAATTCAGTCAACCTATTCTCATAAGGCATGCTCCTCAGACCAGGCAATATCCTTGTAAATCTCCTCTGCACCTTTTCCACATCCTTCCTATAGTGAGGTGACCAGAACTGAGCACAGTACTCCAAGTGGGGCCTGACCAGGGTCCTTTATAGCTGCAACATTACCTCTCGGCTCTTAAACTCAATCCTATGGCTGATGAAGGCCAAGGCACTGTATGCCTTCTTAACCACAGAATAAACCTGTGCAGCAGCTTTGAGTGTCCTGTGGACTTGGACTCCAAGATCCCTCTGGTCCTCCACACTGCCGAGAGTCTTACCATTAATACTATATTCTGCCATCATATTTGAACTACCAAAATGAACCACTTCACACTTATCTGGGTTGAACTCCATCTGCCACTTCTCAGCCCAGTTTTGCATCCTATCGATGTCCCGCTGTAACCTTTGACAGCCCTCCACACTATCCACAACACCCTCAACCATTGTATCATCAGCAAATTTACTAACCCATCCCTTCACTTCCTCATCCAGGTCATTTATAAAAATCACAAAGAGTAACGGTACCAGAACAGATCACTGAGGCACACCATTGGTCACCCAGCTCCATACAGAATATGACCCGTCTACAACCACTTTTTGCCTTCTGTGGGCAAGCCAGTTCTGGATCCACAAAGCAATGTCCCCTTGGATCCCATGCCTCCTTACTTTCTCAATAAGCCTTGCATGGGATACCTTATCAAATGCCTTGCTGAAATCCATATACATTACATCTACTGCCCTTCCTTCATCAATGTGTGTCGCATCCTCAAAAAATTCAATCAAGCTTGTAAGGCATGGCCTGCCTTTGACAAAGCCATGCTCACTATTCCTAATCATATTATGCATCTTCAAATGTTCATAAATCCTGCCTGTCAGGATCTTCTCCATCAGCTTATCAACCACTGAAATAAGACTCATTGGTCTATAATTTCCTGGGCTATCTCTACTCCCTTTCTTGAATAAGGGAACAACATCCGCAACCTTCCAATCTTCCAGAACCTCTGCTGCCCCTTTGATGATGCAAGGATCATTGCCAGCGGCTCAGCAATCTCCTCCCTCACTTTCCACAGTAGCCTGGGTACATCCTATCCAGTCCTGGTGACTTATCCAACTTGAAGCTTTCTAAAAGCTCCAGCACATCCTCTTCTTTAATATCTACATGCTCAAGCTTTTCAGTCCGCTGCAAGTCATTCCTACAACCGCCAAGATCCTTTTTTGTAGAGAATACTGAAGCAAAGTATACTTGATTGGTCCTATTCTCTCACATCTTATCCTTTTGCTCTTCACATACTTGTAGAATGCCTTGGGGTTTTCCTAAATCCTGTCTGCCAAGACCTTCTCATGGCCCCTTCTGGTTCTCCTAATTTCTTTCTTAAGCTCCTTCCTGCTAGCCTTATAATCTTCTAGATCTCTGTCATTACCTAGATTTTTGAATGTTTTGTAAGCTCTTCTTTTCTTCTTGACTAGATTTTCAACAGGCTTTGTACACCACGGTTCTCTTACCTTACCACCCTTTCCCCTGTCTCATTAGAACGTACCTATACAGAACTCCAGGCAAATATCCCCTGAACATTTACCAGATTTCTTCTGTATGTTTCCCTGAGAATGTCTGTTCCCAATTTAAGCTTCCAATTTTCTTCCTGATAGCCTCATATTTCCCTTTACTTCAATTAAATGTTTTCCTCACTTGTCTGTTCCTATCCCTCTCCAATGCTATAGTAAAGCAGAGAGAATTGTGATCACTGTCTCCAAAATGCTCTCCCACTGACAGACCTGACACCTGACCAGGTTCATTTCCCAATACTAGATCAAGTACAGCCTCTCCTCTTGTAGGCTTATCCACATACTGTGTCAAGAAACCTTCCTGAACTCACCTGACAAACTCCACCCCATCTAAACCCCTCACACCAGGGAGATGCCAATCAATATTTGGGAAATTAATATCTCCCACTAAAACAACCCTGTCATTATTACACCTTTCCAGAATCTGTTTCCCTAACTCCTCCTCAATGTCCCTGTTACTATTGGGTGGTCTGAAAAAACACTCAGTAGAGTTATTGACCCCTTCCTGGTCCTAACTTCCACCCACAGAGACTCAGTAGACAATCCCTCCATGACTTCCTCCTTTTCTGCAGCTGTGACACTATCTCTGATCAGCAGTGCCACACCCCCATCTCTTTTGCCTCCCTCCCTGTCCTTTCTTAAACATCTAAAACTTGACACTTAAAGTAACCATTCCTGCTCGTGAGCCATCCAAGTCTCTGTAATGGCCACATTATAGCTCCAAGTACTGATCCACACTCTAAGCTCATCCATAATACTCCTTGCATTAAAATAGACATATCTCAAGCCATCGGTCTGAACATGTCCCTTCTCTATCATCTGCCTATCCTCCCTCTCACACTATCTCCAAGCTTTCTCAATTTGAGAGCCAACAGCCTCTTCCTCCATCTCTTCAGTTCAGTTCCCACCCCCAACAATTCTAGCTTAAACTCTCCCCAATAGCCTTAGCAAACCTCCCTGCCAGGATATTGGTCCCCCTGGGAATCAAATGCAACTCATCCTTCTTATATAAGTCACTCCTGCCCCAAAAGAGGTCCCAATGATCCAGAAATCTGAATCCCTGTCCTCTGCTCCATTCTCTCAGCCACACATTTATCCTCCACCTCATTCTATTCCTGTACATGGCGCATGGCACAGGCAGTAATCCCGAGATTACTATCTTTGCGGTCCTGCTTCTCAGCTTCTTTTCCTGTAGTTTGTTTTCAGGACCTACTCCCTTCTCCTACCTATGTCATTGGTACCAATATATACTACAACCTCTGGCTGTTCTCCCTCCCACTGCAGGATATCTTGGACGCGATTTGAAACATCCTGGACCCTGGCACCTGGGAGGCAAACTACCATCCGAGTTTCTTTCCTGTGTCCACAGAATTGCCTGTCTGACCCCCTAAGTATAGAGTCCCCTATCACTGCTGCCACCCTCTTCCTTTCCCTACCCTTCTGAGCCACAGGGCTAGACTCTGTACCAGAGGCATGGCCACTGTTGCTTCCCCCAGGTAGGCCATCTGCCCCAACAGTACTCAAACGTTAGTACTTATTGTTAAGGGGGACAGCCACTGGGGTACAGTCTAGTATCTGACTCTTGCCCTTCCCTCTCCTGACTGTTACCCACTTATCTGTCTCCCGAGGCCCAGGTGTGACTACCTGCCTGTAGCTCCTCTCTATCAACTCCTCACTCTCCCTGACCAGGCAAAGGTTATCGAGCTGCATCTCCAGTTCCCTAATACGGTCCCTAAATTACCCTTACAATTGTGGAGGTTGAAGTTGAGGGGGAAAAGAAGTGATCGTCCTGTTAAAGGTGTGTTGGAGGACTGCAGGGAACATCACAAGAAGAGTTTTTATAGTTCTGGGTGTCTGAGTGCTTATCACGCTAGGAATACGCGTTTGTTGATTAATGCAATATGTCTTAATGTAGCTTTCTCATTAACCCCACCTTAGTTTTTTTCTAATGACTTTAGTTGATTTCAGGTTATAGGATTTAATAAAGTCTTAAGGATTCGGTTATGCCTGAGAGTGTGTTTGTTCATCAGTACATTAAGTGGGTGGAGGAAATACATCCAGGTAAAGTTGTAATTTGTTCAGATTCTTTTTCAGTTTTGATGAGTCTTAAAACAGGTCATTCTAGCAGTCGGTCGGATGTACTGTTGGAATTTCTTCAAGCGTTATTTCATATACAAATATTGGTTTACCTGTTTTCTTCATCTGGGTCCCTGCATGTTGAGCAGAAAGAGCGGGTTGATCATTTTGCTAAAAAAGCTGTTAAAAGTTCAACTGTGAGTAATATCACTGCTTGCTCAGTTTAGTAGTTTTTCTGGTTATAAATTGAATCTTAATAAGAGTGAGCTTTTCCCATTAAATATGCAAATTCCAATCTATAGACAATCACCATTTAGACTGGTTACTTTACTTATTTGGGTGTTAAGATTATTAAGACGCATAAGGATCTATTTAAAGTTTAATTTTTACCCTTAATTGATCATGTTAAACAACTGCTTACTAAATGGTCCCCATTGTCCTTATCATTGATTGGTAGAATTAATGCTATTGAGATGATTATTTTACCTAAATTCCTGTATCTATTTCAGGCAGTACCAATCTTCATCTCTAATTCCTTTTTTGATATTATTGGTTCTAAAATTTCTTCCTATATATGACAGAATAAAAATCCTAGGTTAAGTAAGAAATATTTACAGAAATCAAAAAAAGATAGCGGTTTGGCAATGCTGAACTTAAGATTCTATTATTGGGCAATTAATATTTGATATTTAACATTCTGGACACAAAATTTGGATTTGGATGAAATTCAATGTCCACGATGGGTGAACCTCGAGCATGAGTCTGTACAAGGGTTCTCATTGGCTTTTCTCTTAGGGGCCTCCCTTCCCTTTGCAATTACTAAACTGAATAAACAAATGACTAATCCAATAACTAAACATACAATACGAATATGGTTTCAATTTCATAAATTTTTTGGATTGAATAAATTTATCCTGTCAAGTCCTATTATATCTAATTTTTTCTTCCAACCATCTAGAATTGATCAAGCTTTTCTTTTATGGAAAACGAAGAGAATAACATGTTTTCATGATTTATTCATGGATAACTGTCTCATGTCTTTTGAACAGTTGTCTAATAAATATAATTTGCCTAGATCACATTTTTTCAGATATTTATAGATTAGAAACTTTCTGAATGTTATTTTACCTACTTTTCCAGTATCACATCAAACTGAAATTACAGAAAAAAATTTAGGTTTAAATCCCTATCAGAAGAGTTTAATAGCAATTATTTATGATCTGATTACAAAAATACATATAGGTACATCTGATAAAATTAAGAATGAATGGGAAAGAGAACAAGGTATCTTTACCTATAAAGAAATGGGAGAAAATTCTCCAACTAGTTAACACTTCTTCAATGTGTGCTAGACACACCTTGATACAATTTAAGGCGGTTCATAGGGCCCATATGTCTGAGGATAAGTTAGCTCATTTTTATTGCCATATAAATCTTGTCTGTGACAGATGTCATTCTGAGGTAGCTTCCTTGACACACGTGTTATGGCCTTGCCCTCTTTTGGAAAAACATTGGAAAGACATTGTTGATATTATTTCAGTAGTTTTCATATTGATTTACAACCTTATCCTATTACTGCAATTTTTGGATTACCAGTGATGGACTCTAGTCAATTATCCCTTTCAGCTTGCCATTTGATTGCATTTGTTATATTAATAGCCAGAAGATCCATTTTATTTAAATGGGAAGATTCTAATGCCCCTACTACATTTCAATGGTTTCGCAAACTATAACATGTTTAAACTCAGAAAAAATTATGAGTGGTACTATCGACCCTTTGGTTAAATTTGAAGAAACTTGGAGGCCATTTCTTCAACTTTTTCATATGATGTAAGCTGACCTTTTCCAAATCCTTCTCAGTAACTGTTTGTTTGTGTATAGAGGAGCAGAGTTAATGACAAATAATGATTTTAACCGATGAAACATAGCAGCCCAGATTTTGTTTTGTTTTGTTTTTTTTTAAGTTTAGGGGGACTATTTTTTTTCTGTATAAAGTGTTTTGAATCTTTTTCACGTTCAGTTATTAAGAGATTGGGAGGCTTAGATTGCATATGTTACTCAGAGCCTGTGTCTGTGTACGTTAACCGTTATTAATGTAATCCCTATTTCTTTGTATCATTATCATTGTTATGTTTATCAA
The DNA here is from genome assembly GCF_030144855.1 of Hypanus sabinus. NCBI lineage: Eukaryota > Metazoa > Chordata > Chondrichthyes > Myliobatiformes > Dasyatidae > Hypanus > Hypanus sabinus. The sequence continues at coordinate 131,379,275 of NC_082707.1, forward strand.
TTCAGAACTTAATAAAAAAGACCGAGAAAGAAAGAAAAAGTTCAACAGTGGATATGGACCTTTCACTCAGCAAATCTGAAGCTAAGGGGTTGGTAGGGTTAAGAATTTGGGGTTATTGCAAGACTGCTGGGTTAATGAGCATAAGGGGAGACTCCTTTACAGAATACACAATACTATTTTGTTTATGGGAGAAGGGGGTAAGAAGCAAGAAGGGAAGGAATTATTTTGACACGAATTAGAATTGGGCGGACTATACTTAATTACTCCTTGTATCTTGTTGCAGCTTACCTTCTGATTTGCATCACTCTGGGTTTTGCAGGTTTGTCATTATTATGAAACTGTTGAGCATTGTATATTATTACAATAGGAAACATACAATGATGAAAGAAATCAAATGCAGGCTTTATTACAATCTTTGGAAGCTGATAGTTTTCATTTTAAAACTTTAAGTTAATGGAAGGGACTTCAATTCACAGTATCATCTTTCATCACTTAAAATCTATAGGGCTTTGGGGGTAATTTAGCTTTCATTTGAAAAGAAGGTTAGGCTTTTTCCTCAATTCTCTACACCACCTGCAGTCCAGTTGTTGGTGGTAATGCACCTTAAAGTTGGACTGCCAACAACCATTAAAAGTCAAATGGAGAAGAAGAATCTTTGTTCTCTCATTGAACCAGTCAGACTCAACCAGATGCACCTTCCCTTCAGTTGCCTTGTTGTGTTAAGCATCTGTTCTCTCGTGTTTGGTGGCCCTTTGAAGCTTGTTATTTTGCAGTTTATTATTAAAGTTATCGCTCACTGCTATATCGTTTCTGCTGCTCTGCTTTGGGGTGAAGCCTCCTCTCCATTTCCTGACGCATGTTGGTCAAAGGACCTCCTGCTGAGTTGCATGCTTGAGTGAAGGCAATGCAAACTAATTAATGCATGACAGAGAAGTAGTCAGAACCTCATTTTTATTTGAAAGAGATTTTGGGATTTAGTTATTAAGGGAACAGCATCTGTCTGTATTGCACCATATCATTGCTTCACCCATGGCCCTGTATATCAACAGAGTACAAACTGACAACACCCCAGCGGTCAATGAGTTAGAATCTGGTGAAATGTCTGACTTGCTGTTTTATGCCAGGTAAACATGTCAATAAGCTTAATTAGCAGAATCTATTTAAAGACTGGGTGAAACAGAAACCATGATAACTTTCCCCCAATTAAAGCAAAGTAATTTCTCCAGAGACTGGATAGAGTAGAAAATAGTTATATGTAAATTAAATCCATAACATTATTAATTAGTTACAGCTGTGTGGGTATCGAGCTTGATTGATAGAGAAATTAACCAATCATCTCTGCCCCTCTTTAGCACATTACCACAATAATGGATAATTTGTTGGGCATGAGTTTGATGAAGACAATATTTATGTTAGTTTCTTTATTACTTTGAAATGATTGCTGTTTGCTTTGATCTTAATTGAGGTAGGATTGCTGCCTAGAAAATCTCTGCTGTCCTTTGACTCACCAAGAATTTTTTTATACATATATCAAAATGAGGAGGTGAGAATGATCTCAGATAGTGAAGGAATGAACGACTAACCATCCTCTTGAAGGACGGGAATGAGTTATCTTGTCTATAAACAAGTGCAGATTGTTAGGTTTTAGTTTAAGAATAGAACATAAATAGAGTTGTTCATATAGCTGCTATGGCCACTTCATCAAAACAATCGAAATTGGTGTAGGTTGGTTGTTGACAGATTTTATCTTTATATATTTGCAGGGTGAAACTTGTTGATTGAGGAATGCAACAAACAGAAAGCAAAATCAGAGGAAGGCTGAAACTTTAATTAATGTAACTGGGTATTGGCTAGCATCAGAAGTGGCCTGATTACTTGATTGATCAGCAAAGCAGCAATGTTAAAGCTAGAAAACGTAAGGCATTTTTAAATGAATGTAGAGTGACATTAACCTTTACTTAGCATTAAGTTGTCATCAAAACAAGTGACATGGAGCACGACTGTGTGCTTTTAAATGCAAGATTGTTCCAAGGTTCAATCTGCAGTGTAAGGGTGAGTAATTTGAAATACTATTAAATGAAGTTGATTGTTCATTATATCGTTCACTCTGAATCTGGTAACAGATTGTATATAGACCAGTGGGATTTTCGCTATTGATTTCCAAGATTGAATTTAGATTGATTTCATCAGAGCTGACCTGCCAAAATCTAGTAAAACCTTCATTACAATCTGTTAGAAGACTGACTTCTGAATGAAATAACTTAGAAAGTTTGGAAGGATGGATGTACATTATTTGGAAATCAAAATCAAGATAGTTGTAAGGTGGTAATTTTGCAAGATTCAAAATGTATGTGGTGTTTAGGATCATGTACATTGCCCCTTTGGTTCTTTTATTAATAAAACATCATCATTCCACAATGTTGAAAATTCTCACTCACCAGACAAAATAGCTACTATTCATCAAAATAGACACGTTGTCAAAAATGCTTAAATTTCAGATGCATTTATTTAAATTGAGAATTTGCTGCTGTGTTAACTTCTAATTTCTATGCCCTACTATATCTGAAAATCAGTAGTGAATTTAAAGAACTTCTGTGTTTTATATTGGATTTATGAATTTCTGAATAAAGTTACAACAGTAAATTTTGACCATTATGTAATGATCTGAAGCCAACTAAAAACATGTGTTGCAGCTTAATTCATGTTTATTCTTAATTCACGTGTCCTGAACATGAACAACGAATGAACCTGATCTATATCAAGTTCAATATATGCAATTTGAAATTAAATCCCACCCATAATTTAGTTCTTACTGCTGGAATTTGACTTTGTTAGAGACAACTGTGAGAGCCCATTCAATGAAAATTTATCATATCTTTACAATTTATATTCTGATTGTTGACTTGAACTGGGCTGCATTTATTGAGGACAGTATTAACCTTTTCCTCTGGGTGAGAAGATAATGGATTCAAGTCCATTCCCATAGTGCTATGAGCACTTAATAAAGGCTAGAAATGTTTGTCTAATTTATTGACAAGTTGAAGAAACAGCTTCCATAAGCAATACAGAGAAGTGCAAAACCAATAAATGCAGCAGACATATCCAACCCTTGCCTTGCAGAAGTATTTTTGCATGTAGGGAATTGCTGTAGATATCAGTTTTTGTTCAGTGGCAATAATCTTGCTTCTTAGTCACAACATTGTGAATGCAAGCTCCAATACTGAGACCTAACCGATTAGAGTCAACTTCATTAATTTCACCAAGGGAAAAACTTGCCTTCCGGCACAAAATAAAATGGTAAGGCATCATAGAACCAAAAAAAAGGTCAATTTATGGTGATATTTGAGCACAGAAACAGTAACTCAGCATTTTCTGCATATCAACCATTTGTGTTAAAATTGCTGTCTGCAATATGTCAAAATTAGATTCTTTCCTTTTTAACTAATACTCAAATATACTGATGGAACAATTGATCATGCAGCCACAACACAAAATCACATTCCAAATGGCAAGTTATTAGAGGAAAATAATTTGTTGTAATAAATATATCCCAACATTGAGAATTTAGTAGTTGTGGGTCAGAGCAGGCAGGCTGCCTGAAGAAGTACATAAGAAAAATTTTCTGTCCCAAAGCTCCAGAAGCATCGAGTCTGTCAGTCAATGTCATTGTAATATCAAAGTTCAGTAAAATGGCCACATACTCGAGTAGCTTAACATCCAGTTTGATATAGCCAGAACTGTTACATTTTGTAACTCCAAAACTAAGTTAAAGGAAAATACAAGAGTCCAAAATGTGAGTCTAACTTTAAGCGAAATGGGCTCTGATCACATGATAGCATGATGACATCTGCAATTCATGTATTTTTACACATAACCAATAATGAATTAATCAAACAAGAATGCTTAATCAAATATGTTCAATATTACTCAGATATTACTGATGCATTAGTAAATATGCAGCACTTCTCCCTGCTTAGCTGTAAATTCTAACTCTTATATAGAACTCGTCTAAACTATGTACATAGTATGCAATATAGTACAGTTACTAGACAGACATCCACAGCACAACAACTTTTTTAAATTGCCCCATTCGGACCTGAAGATTTCATCACTGTAGAGATATTCTTACCGTTGTGGGATAGTGTCTTTCACTGTGCATGGCAGGTGAGCATTGTGGCCGTGAAGACAGCATCAGGATCTGGGTCTTCCCCATGGTGGTTGTAGGAGTTCTCTCAGGTGGCAGGAAGTGGCTCTGAAAGATCTGGACACCTTTCTTCTTCCTTTTTTTTTACCTTCTAGTTTGTGCAACTTGATCTTGGGAAGGCACATGTAGTTCACTGGAGTATGCTCTTATTAATCCTTCTATTGTTCCCTTTATGATCTGACCTCTCCTCTTGCTTTCTGCATCCACAATATCATCTGATGAATCCTCTGTTTTTATATCTCTTTTGGCTCCTTTTTGGTGTTCCATTCATCCAACTGGGCTTTAGTCTTTGCATTTACTTTTACAAGCAGCTTTTTGATCCCACTTGAAGTTCAGGTATTAATGTTAATACAAACAGAGCAGATTCAGGCTCACAAAAGCCAAATGCTTGCAACTTTCCTGAAGCTCCTTGAACGCTGTTCCACTTTAAAACTAAGCCAGATTTTTTGCAAGCAACTGCTTGATTAATCTACCAGAAGCTTTCTCTGATCTGTTCCTTGCAAAAACTGTTGCAGTCAGGTGACAGCTTTCATGACTCTCATGCTTCCTCTGAGCAGCATAGTCCTTCCTTGATCCAATTTGCTGTCCAACCAGAGGCACAGAGGTTAGCACCAGCACCTGTTTGTCCTCTGTTGGGCAACAGTTCATGGTGCACAACATAAAGACAGTTGAGGCATCATCCAGCACCTTTCATAATTTGCTTTCAGTTGACACAATTGGAGGAGATGTGGTATGCAAATTGTGGATGGACCTCCGATCAAGTTGCAGTCATCTCAGCCAATCACACTCCTACAAATGCTGGCCCTCCAGTTTTTACTACACACAAGCCTTATGTGGCTTGCTGGTTGCTGTATTTCACTGTTATAAATGTCATTCCCATCTGTGTTATCTTTTCTCCAGTACAAATTCTTAGATGGAAAACTGCAGGCTTCAGTTTAGCATCTTTGAATTCTCATTCAAACTCTTTTTGTGGAATGACCCAGTGTCTAATTCCATTTTAATTTGCTATTCTCATCTGATGTAAACCACATTGCTTGTCTCTTGTTAGTTTTCACATTATAATTCTAAAGGCTACTCAGTCCTGTTTCACTCTCATCATTTTCATATTTTTCATCAACAGCTGTTGCAAGGACGGGGCTGGGCATGAACCCATGTGCAGGACACAGATGCAGAGACAGAGTTGTGAGGTGTTAGCACCGTTGCAAACGTGGAACAGATATCCGTGAGAGTCTTTACACGAAGACAAGGTTTACGTAGAATATCCAGGAGATGATGCTGAGCTTAGAACTGATAGTCCTAAAGAATCAGGAAATGAGGTTTTCTCACACTAGAGTTGACCAATGAACTGGCAGCCCATTGTTGTGCCTCTAGGGTTTTTAATCCTGCATTCACTGGTGGAAAGCAGGTGTTCTGTAATTAATGGAACTGGGAACAATTGGGTATCAGACGAGGGGATTAAGGCCCAATCAAGGAGACAACAGCAAGATGGGGGATTGCTAGATGGGACCATGACAACAGCATGCAGATTATGCTCTTCTTGAAACTGCAACTTGACTTTTTAGTTTTTGCTGTTCCCTATGCAGTCCATTTATTTTTGATTGCACAACATACTCTTTGTATTTGTCCTACATTGTTGCGTTGTCTGTAATTTCCCCTTTAAATCTGCATTGATCTGGTGTATGGGAGTCCAGTAACAAGAGTAACACAACTTATTCAGCCAGGCTAGTTTCTGTTTAGACATTGCAATTTTGTTTGTGCTCACCTTAATTCCTGACTGCAACTCAATTGTATCTGCTGTTCTCCTTGATACATCTATTTCAACTGCTCTTTTAAATGCGAATTGTGCTTCAGTCAGGAGCTGTTTATGAATGCTTTCTCGTATGATTCCATAAACTAAACGATCTCTCAATCCATTATTCAAAGTTCGAAGTAAAATTTATTATAAGAGTACTTACATGTCGCCACATACAACCTTGAGATTCTTTTTTTTCTCTGGGCATACTTAGCAAATCTATAGAACAGTAACTGTAAACATTAGGAACTATAAATAAACTGTGCAAATGTAGATATAAGTAAACAGCAATAAATAACAAGCATGAAATAATAATATAACTGAGTTCTTAGATTAGTGTAGCTCTTTGTTTAAAAGCCTGATGGTTGAGAGGGAGTAACTGTTCTTTTACCTGGTGGTGCAAGTCCTGAGGCTCTTGTACCTTCTACCTGATGGCAGCAGCTAGAAAAAAGCATGGTGTGGGTGGTGGGGATCTTTGATGTTGGATGATGCTTTTCCTTGGCAACATTTCATGTAGATGTGCTCAATGGCTGGGAGGGCTTTACCCATGATGTGCTGGGCTGTCCACTACCTTTTGCAGGATTTTCCACTCAAAGGCATTGGTGTTCCCGTATCAGGCCGTAATGCAGCCAGTCAGCACACTTTCCACCACACATCTACAGAAGTTTGCCGAGGTTTTTGATGACATGCTAAATCTCTGCAGACACCTGAGGATGTAGAGGTACTGTCTTGCTTTATCCTTAATTATATTTAAAAGATGGGTCCAGGAAACCCTGAGAGAGTGACACCCAGGAATTTAAAGTTACTAACCCTGACCTCTGATCCTCTGATGATTACTGACTCATGGACCTCTAGCTTCCCTCTCCTGAATTCTACAATGTGTTCCTTGGTCTTATTGACATTGAGTGAGAAATTGTTATTACACCACTCAGCCAAGTTTTTAATCTCCCTCTAGTATGCTGATTCAACAGCACCTTTGATACAGCCCACAACAGTGGTGTCATCAGCAAATTGTATATGGTATTGGAGCTGTACTTAGCCACACAGTCATAGGTGTAAGGTGAGTAGGGCAGGGGGGCAAGTACACAACCCTGTGGTGCATCTGTGCTGTTGGAAATTGTGGAGGAGATGTTTTGCCATCCGAACTGACTGGGGTCTACCAGTGAGGAAATCCAGGATCCAATTGCACAAGGGAGTATTGAGGTCCAGGTCTTGGAGTTTACTGATTACATACTAAGTCCATCACTGAACTGACCATGCTCAGACAACTTCTTCAGTTCAGCCATGTTTGCTGACATTGTCTCCTTTTTGATTCTGCTTATGAAACCTAAAGCATTTTGCAATCCGTGATAGTTTCTGTTCTGTGTACCTACACATTACTTTTATGATATCAGCAAAGCTCATTTCAGCTGGTTTGGTTAGAGCTGTTAAACTTTGAAGCAAACTGTATGTTTCAAAATACAATGCACCCTAAAAATTGATACTCACTTCTCATTGGCTATTTTATTTGCTTCAAAATACTGTTCAATTTGCTGAGTAAAAAAAAATCCAGTTATTTGTTGTGGAATCAATTGCGTAAAATCTGCTTTTCATAACTGCTGAGCCTTCCTTGTGATGATATGTATGCACTGTTCTCAGAACAGATCCTTTTCTATGTTAATGCAAAGAAATTTAAAGCTAGTGACCCTCTCCAGCTCCATTCCCCTAATGAATACAAATTCATGAACTTCCGAGTTCTTCCTCCTGTGGTTGATAATCAGCTCTCTGGTTTTGCTGGCATTGAGTGAGAGGCAATTGTTATAGCACAATTCAGCCAGACTTTCAATCTCCTCCCTACACGCTGATTTGTCACCACCTTTGATTCAGCCTTTTAATAAATTTAATGATTTATTAGATGACAGTAAAGTTAAAGTCATAAAGTCATAAAACATGACAGTGCAGAAACAAGTCCGTTGTCATATCTAGTCCATGCTGAATTATTAATTTGCCTAGGCCCATCAACCTGCACCTCACCCATACTCCTCCATTCCCTCCCATTCATGTACCTATCCAAATTTCTCCTAAATGTTGAAATGGAACCCACATCCACCTCTGCCACTGGCAGTTTTATTTTCACACCCTCACCACCCTCGAAGTGAAAAAATTCCCTGTCATGTTCCCCTTTAACATTTCACTTTTCACCCTTTACCCATGACCTCTAGTTCTGGTCTCACCCAGTGTCAGTGGAAAAAGTCTGCTTGCATTTACCCATTTTGTACCTCTCATAATTTTGTTTATGTCCATCAAACCTCCTCTCATTCCCTTACATTTTAGGGAATAAACTCCTAATGTATTCAACCTTTCCCTATAGCTCAGGTGTTGCCAGCAAACATATGGTATTGGAGCTGACACAGTGGCACAGCCACATGTATAAAGTGAGAAGAGCGGGTGGGGGAGGGGGAGGAAGTGGAGGTGCTAAGCACATAGACCGATGGTGCAGTTGTTCACACACCCCATTCTCCTGACTATCCCAAGCTCAAATCAGCTCCCTGAATCAAAATCAATCCCTTTATTTCCCTTTGCATGGTCATTGGCATTTTCCAATCCCTTAGCTTCCTTTATTGGTGCTGAGAAATTTTTGGTTTAGGGGTGCTGGAATTTTGAGCAAGAACCTGCAATATATTTTCAGAGTCAGCAGGGGGCAGTGCACACTGCAGGAAGTCCCATTCAAATACTTCCCTGAAGTATTGGCTATTTAGGCAAAGAGTTAGAGCTTAACTTTTCCAAGACCGTGACCTCAATACTGCTTATAGTACCTTGCATTTATAATGCATACACTTTAAAATGTATTAATTAGCAGCGATAAACAAAAGGGATTCTGCAGGTGCAGGAAATTTTGAGCAACATGCACAAAATGTATGAAAGAACCATCTCCATACATATTGGAGGGATCTCTCCCAAGAACCTTCTGAATCTTGGAGGACATTCAGGGGACAAATCTCTCTGCTGTACATTGACTCAACAACTCAAACGTTTATTGGACTGCACTACACACAGATCACTTTCTCCTGTCTTGCCTCATTCTTCCTTTCTTAATCATTGAAATTTATGTTCTTTCACAAATAGAGCATTTGGCAGAAAATGAAGCACCCCTTTGAGACTTGCAAGACTTTTTTTATAGTTCAAAACTCAATTACCTTGAACGCCAGTTGTTTGGTACATTTTCCCTGGTGGCGCAGGACTAAAATTGAGTATTTCTGCAATCCTGATTTATCCCAGGCCCAGGTGAGTACAATAGGAATAAAGTGTATATGAATGGGAAGGAAAGTGGTGCAGTGACACTGCGAGCAGTTCTGGCTTATGGTCAGCTTGCAACATGGATGAATTGCCCCTGCGCAAGGTTGACAGGGATGGCAAGCATCTCGACATAGCAGTGGAGGGGAGCAAAGTGGTGGACAGAAAACTAGGGGGGATGAATGGCAACAGAGGAACGCAAGAGGCGGTAGTGGAATCAAAGCCAGACAATCAACAAAGGTTTGTTGAGTGGATTTATTATCTGGTCACTATAACTGTGTGCCGATTTTGAACAGGAATGGAAACTGATGACAGGATATTGTGGAGAGCACAGAAAGGAAAGGAGAAGTAATGGTGGGTATGAGAAGTGCTATTATTGATAAAAATCAATCAGATCGGCACAGTGTTGAGCTAGTGGAGCTGCAGCTTGTTAGTTCTAAAGTACCTTTATCAAGCCTGATCTCTGGTGCTGTCTATTTGGGGTGTGCACATTCTCCCTGTGATGGTGTGTATTTCTTCCAGGTGCTCTAATTTCTTCCCACAATCCAAAGATGTGCAGGTTCGTAGTTTTAAACGGCCAGTACAAATTGTGCTTGATGTATATGTTAGTGGTAGAATCTGGGAGGATCCACTCCAATTTGCCTTTTGTCACAGTAGGTCAACAACAGATGCCATTTCATTGGCTCTCCAATCAACACTGGAACAACTGGACAGTGAAGTTGCCTACATCAGGATGCTCGTCATTGTCTATAGCTCGGCAATCAATACTATCATCGCTCAAAACTAATCAAGAAGCTCCAAGAGCTCAATACCTCCTTGTGCACCTGGATCTCTGATTTCTTTGCTTGCACACCCCAGTCAGTTTGGATAGGCAATAGCATCTCCACAATCTCCATCAGCACAGAGGAGGCTGTCTGCTCAGCCCCCTGTTCTACTCGCTTTACCCTTATGAATGTGAGGCTAAGCACAGCTGCAATGCCATATTTGTTTGCTGAGGACACCAGTGTCGCAGGCTGAATCAAAGGTGATGATGAATCAGATTAAAATTCTGGTTGAGTGCTGCCACACCAACAACCTCTTACTCAATGTCATCAAGAACAAGGAACTGGTTATTGACTTCAGGAGGAGGAAACCAGGGGTCCATGAGCCAGTCCTCATCAGGAGATCAGAGGTGCAGCGGGTCAGCAATTTTAAATTCCTTTGTGTAATCATTTCTGAGGATCCAGCACATAGATGCCATTACAAAGAGAGCATGGTAGCACCTCTACTTTCTTAGAAGTTTGCGAAGATTCAGCATGTCATCTAAAACTTTGACAACCTTCTCTAGATGTGCGGCGGAGAGTATATTGACAGTTGTATCACAGCCTGGTTTGGAAACACCAGTGCCCTTGACTGAAAAATCCTGCAAAAGTAGCAGATATAGCCTAGTCCAACACATGTAAAGCCCTCCCCACCACTGAGCACATCTACATGGAGTGATGTTACAGGAAAGCAGCATCCATTTTCAAGGACCTCCACCATCCAGGCCCTGTTCTCTTCTCACTGCTGCAGTCAGGAAGGAGATGCAGGAGACTCAGGATCCACACCATCAGGTTCATTCCTCAACCATCAGGCTCTTGAACCAGAGGCTTCACTTACCTCATCACTGAACTATTCCATAGTCTATGGACTCACTTTAAGGACTCTTCATCTCATGGCCTTGATATTTAATGCTTATTTATTTATTATTATTATTTTTATTTATTTTTACTCAGCTCAAGCCGGTAAATCCTGAGATACGGGCATAGCCAAGTCTGCTCATTTGTCAATTGCTAGGAACTTTCAGGTTATTCTAGTGGTGTTTAGTATTGTGGCTTTCTGAAGATTTACATAGATATTACTGTGTAACCCTAATTGTTTAATGCTATTGTGTAGTGACTTTGGGATGACACCAGTTGTAGATATTACTAGATCTAGATATTACTATTGGGACAATATATTATTATTGTTATAAATAATTATTTTTTCTTTCTTTTTGTATTTGCACAATTGTCTTTTTGCACATTGGTTGTTTGTCCATTTGGTTGGGTGCAGTCTTTCATTGATTCTATTTTGTTTCTTGCATTATCTGTGAAAGCCTGCAAGAAAGTGAATCTCAGGGTTGTATTATGGTGACATCTATGTACTTTTATAATAAATATACTTTTTATTTCCTCAAAGGAGAGAGGCACAAAGGGACATGTATTTGCAAGATAAAGGGTGTTCATTGAAAACTGAAGTGCTCAAGAATTTCTTGCAGAGGGTGGTGAATCTCTGGAATCCTCTACCGTGGAGGATTGTGGGTGGATCTCTGGTGGTATTTAAAGAAGAGGAAGATGGCGCTAAACAGCAACTCTTTTGCTTGCATATTCAGAAACAGCTTTATTTCTCTCTTTGGTATCTCTTTCTATCCTTTTCAAGGTTCGTTTGAAGACCCTGACTTCGGTTCTTTGTGGGAATGGGACCCACTCTCAGGGTCTCACGATCGGCCGCTTTTTGACATCCCAAGGATGCAGCCTGGAAGACGAGCACACCTTCAGGGTTCCCGGATTTCATGGCTCTGAGGATGTTCTGATTCTAGGCCGGTGCCCCTGACTGAAGCGCTGTGAAGAACACGGAACATCGGCAACAGCGGGTTAGCTCTTTTTCCCTTATTAGGGAGAGAGAGAGAGAGCTTGTGCTATGTTGAATTATCGGGTGAACGAATAGTTTTTGCAGTACTGCTAGTTTGTGCCTTTATTGCTGCTTTGCTGCACGCTTGAGTGCTCGGTGGAGGTTTGGGGGGGGGGGGGTTTGTTGCCTTGCTGCTGCTTGTGCGTGGGAGGGGGAGTTGTGGGAGGTTTGGGGTTCTAATGTTTTAACTGTCATTCATTCTTTGGGGCACTCCTGTGTTTTCATGGATGTCGGAAGAAAAGGAATTTCAGGATGTATATTGTATACATTTCTCTGACATTAAATGCACCTATTGAAAGGAGGACTACGGGGCACAAGAGATTTGGGCCTACGCAGAGCAGTTTTAGTCATAATGAATGATAAAGCATATTTGAGGGGCCAGATGACCTGCTGTTTCTCTTATTGTGTTCTTGTGACAAATCCTTGATATAGAATGTGTTAAGGTCTGGAATGCAATCATCGAAAGGCGAGTGAAAGCAAATTCCAAAACTGATCTGAAAGGATATTGTTACATGTAGGGGGAGTGGACCAGCTTGCAGTGGGAACAGAACTGAAAGTGTCTAAATTGGAGAGCTTTTCCACAGAACCAATACAAACACAATGACCTTTGTTTTTTGCTGTAAAGTTCTGTAATTGCTTGAGCTTGCGCATATCTGTAATTCACAAGGTAAGAAGGAAAATCACCAACATTGTTCAATCATTCACCATTTATCATACTGACAGCCTGTAGCATGTGCGAACATGGCATTTGCAATTTTTAAGATTAACTCACCATAACTGATGGTGAATAACCCAACAGATTTTGTTGAGAAGTCCTGTGGTTTGGAAAATGAACTTCTGGAGTTCATTTAAATTGGGTAAAATGGTGTGTAACAAACAGTGGCATATTTGGAGCTGTAATTAATCCTGGCTGATCTGTCTTTTAGAATTTTGCTTATTTAGAAATTACACCAGCAGGCAGAGTTGTGGACACCAAAATGTTTATCTTGCCTTCCACAGCTGCCTTCTTTGTCATTTACCCTGAGTGCACAAGGCACAGAGAGAGGACCCGGGACAATGGACTCAGCACCGATGTAAGTGACAGTGATGCACCACTGTCTTTAGAATATCAGTACAGCCTTTGGTCATAAAACTGTAAAACATAGGAGCAGAATTAGACCATAGCTGAGAGAAGTGTTGGAGACCAGGGCCTCAAACTAGACAAAAGGAAGCATCTACTAGACAGCAGTTAACCTACTGTTTTCTTCAGAAACATGGACTACCTACAGCAGATAGCTACAGCACTGGTAGGATATCATTAATGTTGTCTTTGCAAATGTGTGTATTTAATACACACATTTAATAGTAGTATTTGAGTAATATTGTAAATATATTGTTTGATTAAACATTCTTGTTCATTTAAATAATTCATTATGGGTTATTAGTAAAATTCAATGAACTGCATATGTCTTGACGTTACCATGTGATATTTACACATCTCGCGTAAAGTAATTATGAAGTTAGACCCGCATTTTGGACTCCCCTCTTTTCCTTTCAACTAATTTTATTTTTTTGAGTTACAAAATGTAACAGCAAAGTTTTCCAAATCCATTGACAGGGTAGATGAACCAAGTTCTTCTCTCACCATCAAGACTCCGACCATGCTCAGCCAGATTCATTGTGCTGGTCACAGTTATGACAAGGCATTAGCAAGAGGAGTGGATAAACAGTTTGAGGGTGACATCAAAGCCATTTTGAAGAAGTCGCATCCTTGCTGACACAAGGCAATCAATCCTTGGACTGATCAAAATGGAGGAGGGGCACCCAGGAAGGCATGGATGACCTCAAGTCTTGGTGAAACATGGTTATGGACATCAAGTACAATTAGCAGAAGGAACTCACAACACCCCATACAATCCACCTAATCAAGGACCCCCCGTCCCATTCATGGAACAGTGTGCAGATCCCGTGTCGAACCCACCAGCTACCTCAGACACCACAAACTTGGAGCGGAAGCAATTTGTCCCATGACCCCAAGGAATGGCCTACGAAAAGTAGGTGAAGTGAGTAACTTAGAAAGAATTTTTTTTACTTCTAAGAATTGCAACCGTATGCTTATTTACACCACTCTTTTACAGATTTCCAGCAGCTCAAACAACTTCCTGAAAGGAACACTACATCCACTTATAAAAATATTGAGGATGGTCTCCATCTTGTTGCCCAGGGCTGATGTGATCATCCTGAATATTATATCTTTTGGATCAATGGTGCTATTTCATTCATAGATAAATAGTTAAACATGTAATTTAGATTTTGCCAGATTAGTAAATACTTAATGAGTAGTTAAAATCGCCTTTAAATTTGATAACTTGTTAATTTCCTGTGATTGTGGATCACCGTTGATTAACATGCAACTATTATATTTTTATTTCCTGTTTTCTAATTTTTTTGTGCTTATTTTATTCTATTCTCTGCTGCCATTCTTCTCCTGTTCTGGCTTTAATATTTGATCTTGCTTGACTAATGTTGGTTGAATGTTTGTTTTTGCTCTGACTGGAACTGTCTAGCTCTTCCCCATTCGTTTTCACAATGATTTCTTCCATGTGACAAAGCAGATTTGAATTGTAGGAGATGACAAAAGACAATTCAAATCACGGCTTCAGGGATGCCCAATATCAGCTGCAGCAGATTGGAAGACTACAGTAGAAGCTTGCTGTAGCTCTCCCAAACTTAACATAACTTTGTTAGCTGCCTGGTATTCAGTTACATCTACAGATGCAAGGGCTTGCTATACCCCAAGACTGTACGTGTAAAGTTTGGATAAGCACCAGTTCTAATATTTGTTATCTCAATGGAAAAGCCCGTGAAAGAAACATACACCTTGAGAACTGTATATTTTAAATAATAATGCCAATTTTTCTGTTAATTCAGCTCTATCGTATCTCTTCAACTGACAGCACATTCCACATTGGTACTTCAGAAACTCATTCTGTATCCTTAGCTACATTTTCCCTCTACCATACTTGACATAACCCTCACTGATGTCTGTCCACTTACCACATTTCTACCTCTATGCCCATTCAGAGCAAGGACACCACAACTATCTACCCCATCAACCCTCTCATAATTGTCTGGCACCTTCAATGTGATTCCATCTGCAGATGTATCGTCCTATATATCCTCTTTCATTGTTTTAAATGGCCTGTTCTCTCTGTGATTCCCTGTTACACACTCCCATCTCCACCAATGTCCCTTCTGGCAGCACCTTCCTAAGTAACCAGATGAGCTACAACAGCTCCTCTTTCATCTCTTCCTTTCTTACCATCCAGAAAACTAATTAGTCCTTCCAAGTCAAGCAACAATTTATTTCCATTTCTTTCAGTTTTGTGTACTTGTGATGCGATCTCCTCTACGCTGGAGAAACCAAATGCTCTGGTGATTACTCTGCAGGAGATCTTTGTCCATTCTGTAAGAGTGACTGTCAGCTTCCAATGTCTCTGACACACTCACTTTCTAATCACACTGTCTTTAACCCCTTACACTATTCCAATGAAGCCCAATACAGGTTTAAAGAACCATATCTTATCTAAGAACCATTTCAACACTTGGGTCTCAACACTAAATTCCACAAAACTTGAAGCACCGACCTTTCTTGGTTATATTAGAATTGGCTAGGCCTGAAGATGGATCAGCAACGTGATATTTGTTAGGTTCACCCCTTCAATAGAAGTTGCCTCAACTGCCCAGAGGTTCTAGCATTCTCTTTTACTTAGATTTCCAGAAATTGTTATTTGTATGTACCTTACAGATCTAGAAAATTTTTTTTTTGCTCATTTTGTCATTTTCAGTGGCAAATTTCTGTTGCTCCTGTTGGATCTCTGTTTATTCTTGGGGCTCTTCCAGGAATCAGGAATGATGAGCAGTCTTATTTCCAAGATTTCAGTTTATTTTAGGGTACAAACAAACACGTATGTACTAAACAAAGTAAGTAAAGGGCTGAGTAGTGATGCTAAGGGGGTGCAAAACAAAGCAAAAGAGAAGCCAAGATGGAGTCTCAGAAAAATCTATCATTTTTATAGATGAAATAAAAGAAGTTCTTCGGATTGGAACAAGTTAGTTAATAGGCTACATCATTAAAACAATTACACCATGTAAGTAATATACTAATACTTAGTCAATGAAAAATGAGAAAGGTGATAAACCTTTAGTTTAGCTGCTATATCACTTTCTGCCAGTGAATGTGAAAAATACATGAGTTTGCTTTTTAAAAAAGATCTTAAAAAAGTATTATTTAAAAACAGTGGATTCCAACACCCTTAACCAGCCTGAAACAGGCTTAAATTAAGAACGGAAATTTTTTGAGGATTACAGTGCAGTTTAAGATGATTATTGACATCTTAGAGAAGTATTCTGGATAATTGCAGGTTGTGTCAGAAGTTTATTAACACCTTGTAAGTGGAGTGCATCGTAACAAGGTGGAGCATAACAGGTTTTCATTGGTCTGGATCTTCTTGCCAGTGGACCAAAATCTCACACCATCCAGCAAACATGTGAATATTAATTTGAAAACATTTGACAGCTAGGGCAAATGTATGAAAGGTGCGATAATCCCCTTTAAGATCCCTCGGGGTATGTGCAGTTTCAGGATGTTCAAACCCTCGACATCTGGGAACGGTAAGTACTAACTGGTGGACATTATGGTTTGCAAGTCTAGATAATGGGTGGTTTCTACTTGAGATGTATATAAAAATATAGATGAAAATGTTAATGATCTGATTCGTAAGTTTATGGACCATATGAGGATTGGCAGAATTGTGGAAAGGCTATCAGGGATACAGCAGAATCAAATCAAGTTTAATTATTCCTGATGAAGGGTCTCGGCCCAAAATGTTTTTTCTCACGGATGCTGCCTGACCTGGCGAGTTCTTCCAGCAAGTTTAATTATATTCAGGCCATACATAGATACAGTGGAACGAGACAGCATTCCTCTGGGCCAAGGTGCATAACGTACATTCAAAATAGTGAGAGAGAAAGAAAAAATTGCCACATCACTACATAAGAAAACATGTATAGTCCAAGTCCCTGAGTGACATTCAAATTGATGGTGCAGCTCCCATCAATCCAGTCTGTCATTCCACCAGTTGAACACTGGAGGGCAGCACTGATGGGAGTGAACAGCTCCCAACCAAGCACGGACACCACACTACACTGCCTCCAGTGTCATCTCACCTGGAGTGCAGCAACAGGCAAGCTTGCATATGGCCTGGTCCTCGCTACAACTGAAGCCACACTGCTGCCTCTTCGCCTGTTTTTCCAACAAACAAGAGAAATTGTCTGCAACATCTGACATTATCAATATCTACCAGGGTCTTGCTATTGCAAGAGAAATGTCCAAGACAATCCCTCATGATTACATTGCACATTGCTTTTGCACACCAACTGAGATGTCTTCGAGTAGCAGGCAGCAGCATGGTCTGCACCCGAGTCAGCTCCTCCAAACCTTCTCCAGCCCATCCGCCTGCTTCTCCTTCTCCTGGCCAAGCGTTGGCCCCTTCTCCAATTCATCCTCCGGTTCCTTCGACACCATGGCTGAGAGCTCTAAACAATGAACAGATCACTGATGTGGTAGACAAACTGCTGAACCCATTGTATCATCTTATGATAAAAAGAAACATTAAAAAAGAAAAGTGCACCTTTGGTTGGCCCCTGAGAGGCAGCTGCGTTTGACATGCCACCAAGTCCTTATCAGATCCATCAGTTATCAGGATATAAGTCAGTTGGAAATTTGGGCAGGAAAGTGGAATTTGAAATTTAAAATAGGCAAAAGTGCGGTGTTGCATTTTGGGAGGTCAAATGCTAGAGAAAGCCATAAACTAAATGGCAGGACTTTTAGCAACACTGATGTAGAGAGGAATCATGGGATGCGTGCCCATAACTACCTGAAAGTAGCAACACAAATGCATGGAGTTGTTAGGTTAGACTGTATAGTTGTTAGTTTCTTTGCAGTTTAACTGTATTTTATATAATTACTTACGCATGTTCAGTTTTGTCTGCTAGTCGTTACATTCTTTGTATTATTCTGGAAGCTCCTTGGGTATTGCATTAACTGGGGCTATCTGATTGGTTAACTCTTATCATAAAATTTGAGTGAATGCCTGTTAACAGAAACTGGTATAAGAAGAACAGAGCACGTGGGCTTTCTTTCTCTTCTTTGTTCTCCTTCCCTGTCATCACCTTCTCTGCTGCTACTCTCCTTTTAAATCTCTTTGTTCTTTTGGTGCTTAATCAAATGATCATGAAGCAAGCCGTTTCATCTCATTCTTGATTTCTGAAAGAACCTTGGATCAAAAACATCATAATCCAGCAGGGTAGTAATGATGGTGTAGAGCAGGTTTGCCTTCGTTGGTTGGGATACTTAGTATGAAAGTTGCAAAGGTCACATTCTAGCTGTACAAAAATACTTCACCTTGGCCACATTTTGTGCAGTTCTGGTTGCTGTACTACATGAACTTATCGTTGGAGAGGATGCAGAAGAGGTGCCCCAGGATGTTGCCTGGATTGGAAAGTATTAACAATAAGGAGAAATGGACAAACTCGGATTGTTTTCTCAGAAATATCAAAGGCTGAGGTGGGGGGAGGGGTGACCTGATGTTGGTATATAAGAAACCGAGAAAGGGTAGATTGTCATAGTCTTTTTTTTCCCAGGATGGGAATGTCAGACATGAAAAGGCATGGACTTAATGTTTTCAAGGGGTAAGATTAAAAATTTGTGAGACAAATCAATTTAAGATGCAGAATGAGAGGTACCTGGGACATGCTGCAAGGTGTGTAGAAGTAGATGCAATAAGAACACATTAAGAGGCATTGTGACGCACAAGTCAACTTGCAGGGAACAGAGGGGTACAAATATATCCAGGCAGAAGAGCCTTGCCTCAAGGTTAACTTCGATATGAAGCCTGTTCCTGTGCTGTACTGTTTTCTGGTCTATGATCCAAGACAATCATAGAATATAAAACATTCTAGTGCTTTACAGGTCATGGATTATCATTGCAATGTCATCGTTGTGTCCACAATTTGGAGGTGGTACCTGTAATTTACTTGGTTGCATTCTGAACATGTGGGCTGGAGTCTAATTCCAGGGATTTGACCACCAAATAAATCTAAGTTGGCATTTCAGTTTAGTACTGTGGGAAAATTGCTTTGCTGTATGTCCTTTTTGGATGGGGAATTCAAGTGAGAACCTTCAGCCTTCCCAAGTGGACTGATCTCCTGAAAATATTTCAGGAAGTTGGGACAAGGTGGCATAATGGATATTAACCACAGCAACTTCTAATCAGTGGTTGCAGTTAATGTCCATCTTTCATCAATACAGTGGATTCCAGTTACTTGGAAAACGTTGTGACCGGTACATTTTGGCCCAATTAAGCATCTGCCCCAATTAACTGAAGTTTCGTGGAAAAAGTTATAAAGGTATAAAGAAGACAAACAACTCTAACTGGGTAACAAATTATGTATTTAAATGAAATACAAAATAAATGAGAACACCACCAAAACTACCACACTACTATAAAACTGAGTATTAGTGGCTAATAGTTATCGACAGAGGAATTCATTCAGTGTACACTGACTGTAAACAATTGACTGTAAATGAACAAAATCAGTGCAGACACCTAGTGCATATTGTCACATGAAGAAAGTCACTGGAGAGAAGTAGCTGGTAGATATGAAGAAGTCCCTTTATTTGGCAAAATGAGACACATCGCATTGAGACCCTTTTGGAGGAAGAGGCCTGCTTGACCTAATACTACATGACATTTTAGATGGTAAAGATCAAAGGACAATTTAATATTTACAAGTACCTACAAAGCTTTCTTTTGAATTACGTGTGACTTTTACTCCTCCTCCTTTGTACCCTCACTACAGATGCACACATTTATTTTAATCAACATTATCTGGTCTTCCAATTAACTGTGGTTCACAACTTTTAAGAACCTATTGTCCAGAGCTGCACTTTAAATTTAATCTGCAGTCCATATTCAGACCTGAAGATTGGCAGCTGAAGTATTTGCGAAATGTCCTAAACCCTAAAACACACTAACAATGCAGATAGTGGACTGCTTTGATTGCATCCTCCAAATCCTCATTTTCATTGCCATGTTCAGGATGATTGTTGATGCCTTGAAATTCTTGTCTCGAGTTTTCCATACTGCACCAACCACCGCCGCTGGGCTATAAACATGCAGTCCCTCATGCGTGCAGTTGTAATTTAAATTGTGGTGTTTAAGAGCAGTGACTTGAAAGTTTTACTAGCAGCGGCAGATGTAATGTGTGGCAGCAGGGAGTTGCAAACTGGAATGGTCCTGGGGTACAGTGAGTAGCAGTAACAGTCCTTGTGGGTCTGGATGGTCTTGTAGTTCAGGGATTGGTTTTGTCGGGTTGCTGGTCTGTTATTCTGGCTACAAAAAAGGTGACTGATGCTGGATGGAGTTAACGAATGAGCTTCCTTGTAAATTGTAGTAAGCCTGGTTATTGTGCAGTGTCTTTGGAGGGTATCTCATTCGAGGTCGAGAAGCATATCTGTAACACTACTGGTCTTTCTGTAATCACTGATTACAAACCTGGCAGCTCTTCTCTGGACTTTCTCAAGGTTATTGATGTGAATGGTTTGGTAGGGATCCCAAATGGCACTACAGTATTCAAGTCTTGGACAGACGAGAGTTTTATAAGCAATTTCTTTTGTGGTTTTTGAACAATTCCTAAAGTTACACCATAGAAGGCCAAGGTTTAGTTAATGTGTTTTGCCCATCTAAAGTTACCTGACAGTTCAATACCCAAGTAGGGGTGCTGTTTTACTTCCTGGAGTGCAGCGTTTCCCATTAAGTACTGATGATGGTAAGAATTTTTTCTTGTGGGTCATTCTCATAATGTAGCACTTTGAGATGTTAAATTTCATCTGCCAGGAGGACTCCCACTTGTACAGCGAGTTAATGTTATGTTGAAGGGTATTCGCAGTCATTTGGAGAATTTATGGATCTGTACAGAATCAGGTCATCTGCAAACAGTCTAACTTCAGATGCAACACAAGTTGGAAGGTCATTTACATAGGTTAAAAAAGAGTAGTGGGCCAAGACAGTACCCTGTGGTATTCCCGAAAACACTGGACGGCAGGATGAGGATTGCCCGTCAATTAATACCTTCTGGTGCTGTTTAGTTAGAAAGCTTTTGATCCAACCCTTGGTAGAACCTCGGATGCAAAGATGGTCAAGTTTAGCTAAGAGGCGTTGATGTGCTACAGTATCAAAAGTTTTACTAAAATCCATTATGCAAAGGTCAGCTTGACTCTTTGCATCTGGAATCTGGGCTAGATCATTAACAAGGCCAGCTAACTGTGTTTCACAAGACCATCCACTCCTAAATTCATGCTGTCTGTCGGAGAGAAGTGAGAATCTTTTCAGATGACCCATGATATTGCTGCAAATAATGTGCTCTAACTGCTTGCTTGCAATTCAAGTAAGTAACACACGATGGTAATTAGATGGTAAAGATTTGTCCCCTTTCTTGTAGATTGGAATGACATTGGTATTGAGCCAGTCTTTAGGCAAGGTTCCAGTAGACGAAGACTTTGTGGAGTATTGGAGCGGCACTAACGGCACATTCTTTGAGAAAACGGGCTGGCACATTATCAGGTCCTGCGCCTTTGTGGGCCTGGAGGTTTTTCAATAATTCTTCAACACCTGCAGTGATAATGTTGATATTTGGAATATTTGGAACACTACTATGTCCCAAGTCCAGTACTGATGAGGTATCTTCCCTTGTGAAAACAGAGCAAATCTGTTGGTTGAGTACTTCCGCTTTCTCCTTTGCACTGGAAACAATCCTACCCATAGATGATAATGGAGAGACACTGAATACTTCCTGACATATAGCGTTCATGTAGTTCCAGAAAGGTTTGGTATTTTCACTCTGGAGACTTGTACCAATATCAAGCACATAATCACTGTGAAGTTTCTCATCTGCCTGTCAACCTTCCCCAGAAGGAGTTGAAACTCATCCCAAGTAGAAAAATCACCTGTCTTTTGGGCACGATTATACAGCATGCATTTCTTCCTAATACTCCACTTAGGTGACGCATTAACCCTTGGTAAGCTTGGTTTGGAAGAGCTCATTTTGTGAGGAATGTTGGCATCCATAGATTGCTGTATTGTGCTAATAAACTTAGTCCATAAGCTGTCAATATCAGACAGCTTTGTAGTTCTTAGCTTGTTGAAGTAGTGAAATTGTTTTATTTTCAGTCCTGGACGTTTCTAGCATCTCCAAGCTTGACTGTGTGAAACTGTTTCAAACTTGACTGTTCCTTTATTCAAGAAAGGGAGTAGAGATAGCCCAGGAAATTATAGATCAGTGGTTGGTAAGTTGAAGGAGAAGATCCTGAGAGGCACGATTTATGAACATTTGGAGAGGTATAACATGATTAGGAATAGTCAGCATGGCTTTGTCAAGGGCAAGTCGTGCCTTACGAGCTTCAATAAAATTTTTCAGGATGTGACTAAACACATCGATGAAGGAAGAGTAGTAGATGTAGTGTATATAGATTTCAGCAAGGCATTTGATAAGATACCCCATACAAGGCTTATTGAGAAAGTACGGAGGCATGGGATCCAAGGGGACATTGCTTTGTGGATCCAGAACCCGCTTGCCCACAGAAGGAAAAGAGTGGTTGTAGACGGGTCATATTCTGCATGGAGGTTGGTGACCAGTGGTGTGCCTCAGGGATCTGTTCTGGGATCCTTACTCTTCGTGATTTTTATAAATGGCCTGCATCAGGAAGTGGAGGGATGGGTTAGTAAGTTTGCTGATGACACAGAAGTTGAAAGTGTTGTGGATAGTGTGGAGGGCTGTCAGAAGTTACAGCAGGACATTGATAGGATGCAACACGGGGCTGAGAAGTGGCAGATGGAGTTCAACCCAGAAAAGTGTGAAGTGGTTCATTTTGGTAGGTCAAATATGATGGCAGAATATAGTATTAATGGTAAGACTCTTGGCAATGTGGAGGATCAGAGGGATCTTGGGGTCCGAGTCCACAGGACACTCAAAGCATTTGCGCAGGTTGACTCTGTGGTTAAGAAGGCATATGGTGTACTAACCTTCATCAATCGTGGAATTGAATTTAGGAGCCCAGAGGTAATGTTGTCGCTATTTAGGACCCTGGTCAGACCCCACTTGGAGTACTGTGCTCAGTTCTGGTCACCTCACTACAGGAAGGATGTGCAAACCATAGAAAGGGTGCACAGGAGATTTACAAGGATGTTTCCTGGATTGGGGGGGCATGCCTTATGAGAATAGGTTGAATGAACTCGGCCTTTCCTCCTTGGAGTGACAGAGGATGAGAGGTGACCTGATAGAGGTGTATAAGATGAAGAGAGGCATTGATCATGTGGAAAGTCAGAGGCTTCTTCCCAGGGCTGAAATGGTTGCCACAAGAGGACACAGGTCTAAGGTGCTGGGGAGGAGCTACAGAGGAGATGTCAGGGGTAAGTTTTTTATGCAGAGAGTGGTGAGTGTGTGGAATGGGCTGCCGGCAACGGTGGTGGAGGCGGATACAATAGGGTCTTTTAAGAGACTTTTGGATAGGTACATGGAGCTTAGAAAAATTAAGGGCTATGGGTAAGCCTCGTAATTTCTAAGGTAGGGACATGTTTGGCACAGCTTTGTGGGCCAAAGGGCCTGTATTGTGCTGTAGGTTTTCTATGTTTCTATGAAACCACAGTGAGCAGAACAGTTCTGAATTGTCTTACCAACAATCAGTGACAAAATTCACTGCTTTTTGAACTCAAACATACAAGTAACGCTATTTAAAATAAGTCGCTCTAAGCACAGTGTTATGTCTAATGATCACATAATATGCACATGACTGACTTAAGTTAGAAAATGTTCAGCAACAGTATCCTGCCCCAATTAAGTGGCATGGTGTCACAAATAAAGAAAGATAATCCTGGCTGTTTTCTCAATTTGTTTTTGTTCTTAAATGCTGTCCCAAATAAATGGCTGCCTCACTAACCAATTGGCCAATTAACAGGATTCAATGGTGTTAGTAAAACAGGTTCAGATCAGATTAATTTATTTATCACAGATAAATCGAAACATACAGTGAAGTGCATTGTGTGTGTTAACAAGCTAAGGATGTGCTGGGGGTATTGCCACACATTCTGGCACCAACATAGCAAGCAGAACTACACAAGCAACAACAACAGCAGCAAAGCACACCCCTTTCCTCCCACCCATCCATCAACTCACGTACAGACAGGCCTCTAAACCCAGGACAGGTCACTTCCAGGTCTTCAAACTTCAGTTCCTGTTATCTGGGCATTATTGTGGTGTATGCAACAGGGTCATACAAATAGTACATTGCACCCACATTTTCTTCAGAACTCACGGACTAAGTAACAGAAGTAGTTAATTGAGTGTAAAATACCTATAGATTATTTTAAGCTACCTAATAAGTTCAATTATTTCATTCCAACTCAAGCACAGTAACTCCTATATGCAACACTGATCCAATAATTCAATGTTGTAAATATTAGCTATAACACCAATCAAGTAACCAGGCTTACAACCCCCTGTACAGCGGATACAATGGAAACATCGATGAACTCCAACCATACCAACAATTTTGGACAATGGAAACATCAGGTTATCAATGGTCTATGCTCCACTGGTAGCTAAGGGCCCAGGAAGAAAACAAAGCAGCCCATTTGATTGGCATTGGAACCAATACTTAACATCCACTGAATTCATCACCTTCACGCAACATCTGCTGTCTGCACCATTTCTAGCATGAGCTGCTTTTACCTGTCCAGATCACTTTGATGTCAGCTTCATTCTCCATCCTGACTTACATCTACATTGCACTTTCTTCCTTGGTATCTAGCAGAACTTACCAACAGAGAGAGGATTGCACCTGTTCACGTCACCACACGCTGAAAGGCATTTAGAGATGGATTCTGAATAACTGCTTTCCCTGTGATGACTGTAAATTATTTCATAAATGAAGAAATTTAAAATGAACTTCCAACAGGTCCAGAGCAGGCTAGATAATAGGATCATTGTAGATTGAAGCCCTAAGCTTACAAATCAGTGGCAGTAATACCTGAAACAATCCAGAGAAACAAAAAAGTGATTTTGACAGACGTTACAGTTAGATTCACATCAAAATTGCTAGCCTAGCTGCAGGAATACACCAAGGTAGTGTAGTAGTTAGTTTGATGCCAGTACAGCTCGGGCCTTCAGAGTTTAGAGTTCAATTCTGCCGTCCTCTGTAAGAAGTTTGTCTGAGCACGTGGGTGTCCTCTGGCTGCTCCTGTTCCCTCGCACGGTCCAAAGGCATACCATTTAATAGGTTAATTGGTCATTATAAATTATCCTGTGATGTGGCTGAGGTTAAATAGGTGGGCTGCTGGATGATGCAGCTCGTTAGGCCAGAAGAGCCTATTCCACCTGTTTTATCTTTAAAATAAATAAATGAAAGTTAATTTTCCATACCATGAGGAGAATACTATAATGAACGTTAATTTTCCATACCATGAGGAGAATACTATTTTGTGCTTTAAACATTTTCAATTGAGTGCAAAAGACACTTGAATACATTTTGATAAACATTTGAGTAAACTTAATGGAAAACTATTACACAGTCTATATCCAGTGCATAAAATAAATAGCTAGTGTAAGTATCCTCGGATCATTTCTTCCTGAATAACACTGCTGTATGATGTATCTTTTGCATCTGAACATGAATACACACTTTATTTGCCCTTTAATTATTAAGTTCTCTGGTGAACTTCTTTTATTGCACATAGCAACTATAATACCTTTTTATTAAGCAGCTAACTGATATTTATCATGAAACTTGTCATAACAAACTCAATTATTACTGTCAGTTTGAAAGTCAACAACAGCGTGCCCGTGATGCTATATTCTCTACTGATAGCCACTGCCTCCACAAACTGTATTGAAGTAGCCCATTAAGTTAACTGTGTACATTTTTCATATATAATGTAAAATATTTTATAATTAGAAGTAGGTCTGTAATTTAAATGCATGCTGCATTTGAGAAATTTACAGAGAGCCCTTTTTGTGCATTACGGAATGAGCATAAGACATAGATATGACTTTATGGCAACAAACTGGTGCATTAAAAAAACAATTCGGAAGTGATTTCAAGGTAGTTATCTCATTCCAGAGACTGCATCACTTACGTGGCTTATGATAGCGCCATATTCCGGTTGCATGTTTTCCACATTTGAAAAAATATTAGTTCTCCCACTGTGTGGTAAACCTAAAATTGAGTCTATTTAGCATGCAATTTTTCCTAAAGTGGTGAGACCATCCTGCTCTTCATTGACAGAATTTAATCCTTTTATTATTTTCATTTATTTTATGCTGAGCATTTACTTTCTGTTGGTTTAAAAGCCTCTTCATTGGGGTTTTCATTGTGTTTGAGTATATTTAACTGACATATCAAATGATAGTACTGCTGATGTCCTGCTGTCTTAATAGTGTTACACCACCCTGGCATAAACCAATGTTGTGATTATTTTCTTTAGGAATGAGAGCATTAGATTTGTTTCCCCATGAGTTTTCATTCCTTATATTAACACTTTGAAATGGTTATGCCAACCCGAGAAACATTAAAGACAACAGTAACGGTTTATATTGAAGAAAGACTGATTGTGTGGAGAAACCAATGTAGTTTAATGTCAATTTCTAGAAGGATTGCAATGAGTTTTTTCACAGAAGGCTTATTACAAACCTTTGTTTATAACATTATAAGATTTTTAAAAACTGTTTATTAGCAGAGGTGAAGCACAAGGAGCTATAAGTTTAAATGCCAGTGTGTCTGGTTGCTATGATTCTAATCTCACTCTGACGCTCTGAAAGGCTACGGCATCGGAAGAAACTCAGCATGAGGTTCTCGACGTACTGAGAGGTGGACAGCCTTTTGCATTCCTAAGAAAATTTGAATAAAATATTATGGAGTGGATACATGGGTGTCTTAGACAGGAAAGAAAGCAATAAAGTAATAGGGAGACTGGTGAAGTTGCATCATGAATTCCCTCAGATTAGTATGTGGGTGTTAATTTTGTTTTTAGAATGAATAGATAGTCTGCACACAAAAGCAAAATACCACAATTGCTGAAAATCTGAAATACAAAGTGAAAATGTTGAAAACACTCTAAAAGTCATTATGAGAGAGAGAAACAGAAATGACAGGCTGAGGATATTTCAAAACAATTTAATCAAAATTCATTGCTTTGAAACATTAACTCTATTTCATTCATTACAGATAAATGATGGGGTTTATATAGATTGATGGGCCAGCTGGTGGTGTTGTGGCATCAGCACTGGACTTCAAAGCAGATGGTCCTGAGTTCAAACCCAGCTGGGTCCCTACCTGGGCAGCCGCAGAATCTGTGCGGAAGAAAAGCCTGGCAATCTACTTCCGTATCTTGCCATGAAAACCCATTGGACCCTATGGTCCATGAGGTCACAAAGACTTGGATGACTGAACAACAAAAAAATATAGATTGATATGATCCCAAAATGATAGAGAGTGGCAAACTGCAGAGGCTTTGTAGAGCTTGTGAGGATTTGCAGGAATTAATTGAATGGGCTGATGGGTGTTGGCTATCATCTAATATAAAAGAGGGATGGAGGCTGCCAGGTGATAGATGGAATCAGATGGCAAGCAGTCGGTGGGCAGATGGATCCACGCGTGGGTTGTGTGGGAGTTCAGATGAGTGGACCAGGAGGTCACAGAGTCAGCTCTGCAGAAAGCAGTCGGGTGTCTATGGTGCAGATGGGAAAATGTGACTAGAGCTCTTGGAACTGATGGAGAATGAGTCCAAATGGAGTAAAATGTGAGGACCAAGAGAACTCTGTTGTTGTCCTGCCTTGGGAAGGAGGGGTGAGGGCAGATGTGTGGGAAATGGAGGGAACTCATGAGGGTTCTGTCAACTATGGCAGACGGGAGGCCATTTTCTCGATGTAGGAGGACTTTTCAGAGCTCTAGTGCCAAATGCTTCAACTTTAAAATTGTGAATGGTGTTAATAAAATGACTCATAGAAACACGGAAAATGTACAGCATGATACAGGCCCTGTATGTGAGCCTGTAGGCGACCAGAATTGAGCACAGTAGTCCTAGTGAGGTCTGACCAGGGTCCTATATACAGTAGCTGCAACATTACCTCTCGGCTCCTAAACGCAATCCCACGATTGATGAAGGCCAATACACCGTATGACTTCTTAACCACAGAGTCAACCTGCGCAGCAGCTTTGAGTAACCTATGGGCTCAGACCCCAAGATCCCTCTGATCCTGCACACTGCCAAAAGTCTTACCATTAATACTATATTCTGCCTTCCCATTTGAACCACCTCACACTTATCTGGTTGAACTCCATCTGCCACTTCTCAGCCCAGTTTTGCATCCTATCAATGTCCCGTTGTTATCTCTTACAACCCTCCACACTATCCACAACACCCCCAACCTTTGTGTCATCAGCAAATTTACTATCCCACCCCTCCACTTCCTCATCCAGGTCATGACGAGCAGGGGTCCCAGAACAGATCCCTGAGGCACACCACTGGTTACCAGCCTATGACCAATTGCAGAATATGACCCATCTACAACCACTCTTTGCCTTCCGTGGGCAAGCCAGTTCTGGATCCACAAAGCAATGTCCCCTTGGATCCCATGCCTCTGTACTTTCTCAATAAGCCTTGTATGGGGTACTTTATCAAATGCCTTGCTAAAATCCATATACACTCCAGAAAGACTTTTGCCAAAAAACTGTCATCAAACTTGCAGCCTAGTTGTGGCAGCAGTTTGAACTCTCTCAAAACAGAGTTCAATGCACTGATGCATCTAACTTGTGTCTTTATTGCCACTAGCCAGGAAATAATTTCTCAGCATTTTTTCACTGAGTCAGGAACATTCATTAATTTGAAGCTGTTACTCAAAGCAAAAAGGAAAGAGGATTAAAGAAAACACCATTGAAATTCAGTGAACTTTGCAAAACTTTGCTATAGTGAGTGGTTCGTAGCAACAGCAGCTATTGAATTTTTTTAATAAATAGAAGATAGGAGCTTGGTTCCAAGGCTTGATTCCATCATGTAGTTTCAGATTATTCAATCAAAATCATCTGAAAGACACAAAGCAATGGTTTGCTTCTTTATGTCTGTTAAATTTAAAGGTTCTGCCCAGGATGACTGTGAAGGTTACACAACCGGCTCGGAGCTCTCCTAATCATTTTCACCCCTTGCATCAACTTGTATGAATTAGCAACCAAGTACTGGTTTGTGTAAGTTTTCAACAAATCACATATTGGCAGCTTTTGCATCTTTCACACCAAAGTGAGGTGCCATGGTCGAGCTAGTTTACCATCTCAAGTAACAGCCAAAAGATTTAGGACTGTTCACCCAGACAGAGTCAGAACTGTGAAATTTGCTACCCCAGAAGGCTGGATATATTGAGAAAGGTTTATTGAATATATTTAAGAAGAAACTAGATATATTTCTCTGTTCAAAAGACAAACAGGTATGGGGAAGATAGAACTGAGTAGATCCCGAGGCATGGCCATGTTGAAGAGTGAAACAAGTCTACTCTTCAAGAAATGTCTCAGCCCAAAACATCATTTATTTCCATAGATGCAGCCTGTTAATTTCCATTTATTTATTCATTTCCATGGATGCTGCTTGGCCTTCTGCATTCCTCCAGCATTCTGTGTGTGTTGCTCATTTTCCTCTTTCCTAGGTGCATGTGTTCTCCTGGGTATTTAATTTCAGCCATGAAACAACTAAGTTTTAATTTTCATTTCTTCACTCTTCGCCTCCATGATAATCAAACACATTTCACACGTGCATGGCAAGTGAAGTTTGAACAATTATATGTACATGTTTGTCTCTTGTCACTGTCTTTGTAAAATGATTCCCTACAATTTGCCTACCGACACAGCCGATCAACAGACAAAGCAATAGCCACTGCTCTACGTACCATCCTTACACATCTGGAGAAGAAGGGTGCTTATGTGCAAATGCTGTTCTTGGACTACAGTTCAGCATTCAACACCATAATTCCATCCAGGCTCAACAAGAAGCTCAGAGAGCTCAACCTTGGCCCTGCCTCGTGCAGCTGGATCCTGGACTTCCTGTCAGATTATGGCACCCCTCTGACTCTCAATAGAGGAGCCCCTCAGGGCTGTGTACTGAGTCCCCTCCTTTACTCCCTGTATACCCATGACTGTGTCGCCACCCACAGCTCCAATCTGCTAATTAAATTTGCCGATGACGCTACATTGATTGGCCTTTTCTCAAAAAATAACGAGCTGGCCCATAGGGAAGAGGTAATCTCTCTGAAACAGTGATGTAAAGAAAACAACCTCTCCCTCAACGTTGAAAAAACAAAGGAGCTGGTTGTGTATTACAGGGGGAATGAAGATGGGCTAACCCCTATTGACATCAATAGATCTGGGGTTGAGAAGGTGAACAGCTTCAGGTTCCTTGGTATCTACGTCAGTGAGGACCTCACATGGTCTGTACACACCAGCTGTGTGGTGAGCAAGGCACAACAGTGCCTCTTTCACCTCAGACGGTTGAGTAAGTTTGGTATGGGCCCCCAGATCCTAAGAACTTTCTACAGGGACACAATTGAGAACATCCTGACTGGCTGCATCACTGCCTGGTATGGGAACTGTACCTCCCTAAATTGCAGGATTCTGCAAAGTGCTTCTGTAGCTGTGAACTTCCCATGATTCAGGACATTTACAAGGACGGGTGTGAAAAAAGGGCCTGAAAAAAGGATCACTGGGGACCCAAGTCACCCCAACCACAATCTATTCCAGCTGCTACCATTCGGGAAATGGTACCACAGCTTAAAAGCCAGGACCAACAGGCTCTGGGTCAGCTTCTTCCACCAGGCCATCAGAGTGATGAACTCACACTGATTTGAGTGTATTCCATATTACATTGGCTGTTCTATTTATAATAAATTATTATAAACTGCTTTGATTGCATATTGCACATTTAGATGGAGATGTAACATAAAGATTTTTACTCCTCATGTATGTGAAAGATGTAAGAAATAAAGTCAATTCAATTCAGTTCAGAATGATTGTAACTGCTGCAACATCATCAGTCAGAAATGAGCATCAAATAACTCAAGAATACACCAGACAAAAGCAAAATCTAGGTAGTCCCACAAGCTGACTTATTTTTCCTCATGTCAGTTTTGCTTAATTGCAAGAACTCAGATCAGAAGCAGTGCTTTATTGTGCTACACTGGATGAATGAAAGGAAGAGCTTCCATTTTACATTTCCCCCTTCATGACCTTGGAACGTCCAGGTAACTTTTGATAACCTGTTATTGTTTCAAAGTTGGAGACATTCAGCCAGTTGGACCACAACAAGCTTCTTGAAATGACACAGCAATAATTAACATGCTTGCATGATGTTAGTTGAGGGGGGAGGGGAACAATAGAGGCTCACAGTCTGAAGATAATCACTTTGCATTGCTCTATAACATGAAAAACAGTCTCCTCTGCTCATTGAATCTGCACTGACCATTAAACACCTATTTATCACCCATATACAGTATCGTGCAAATGCCTTTGTCACAGTAGCTAGTGTACCTAAGATTTTTACACAGAACTGTATTTATCAATGTGAATTAGAGAGCGAATTTGTCCTGCCACTGCCTGCAAGGGGTTTGTAGGTGCTCCCCCTGACTGCGTGGATTTCCTCCAGGTGCTCTGGTTTCTTTCCACAGTCCAAAGACGTACTGGTTGGTAGGTTAATTAGTCTTTGTAAATTCTCCTGTGATTAGGCTAGGATTAAATCGGGGGGCTGCTGGGTGATGGACTTCAAAGGGCCTATTCCAAACTGTTTCTCAATAAATAAATAAATAGAATCTGGCAGGAGCAAAGGATGATGGGAATGGTGAGGGTGGTGCATGGGAGGAGTGTGGAACAGGTTGCAGAGAAAGAGCACCAGGCATGGGGGTTGGCATGGGTGCAGACACACCCAGTCTTGAGATATCAGGCAGTCATTTGATTCCGAACAAATAATTAATTATCATTACGGAATGTCTCTCTAGTGCTTCCTGCTTCTTTCCCTCTCCCTTCCCCTTTTCCCAGCCATGACTTCCCCCTGTCTGCCCCCTTCCCGCTCTCAGTCCACAATAGAGACCCATATCAGAATCAGTTTTATCATCACTCATGTGTAATGAAATTTGTTCTTTTTTTGCAACACCAGTACATTGCAACATAAAATTGCTATAGTACCATGCAAAAGCCTTAGGCACCTTAGTTATATATACGTCCCTAAAACTTTACCACAGTACTGTATACTAATGCTACTTTATTCAGCCCATATCCCATCAACACCGAGCCACCGAGTCCATCATTTACATCATTAAGCAATGGGATCTTAAACAACTTCAGTGCAACTTCAACTTCTGCATTCCACAGCTTTCTCTATCATCATTGAAGATTGAAAATATTACTTGGAGTGACTTTCAGCAATGTCATTGTGAAGAGCACGTGCCAACCAACCAGCAGGAGTATTCAAGGACATTTTCAACCTCTCACTGCTATGAGCAGAAGTTCCCACTTGCTTCAAAAAGGCAACAATTATACCAGTGCCAAAGAAGAATAATGTGAGCTGTCTTAGTGCCTGGTGGCACTCACATCAACAATGGCTAGACTGAACTCCTGCCTTAGCAACGACCTGAACCCATTGCAATTTGCCTATCGCCACAATAGGTCAATGGAAGACGCAATCTCAATGGCTCTTCACAGGGCTTTCAAACACCGAGACAACACAAACACTTACGTCAGGATGCTGTTTAGCGGCTATGGCTCAGCATTTAATACCATCATTCCCACAAGAAGTTGCAGAACCTGGGCCTCTGTACTTCCTTCTGGATCCTCGACTTCCTAACTGGAAGACACAGTCTGTGTGGATTGGTGAAAACATATCCTCTTCACTGATGATCAACACTGGTGCACCTCAGGGGTGTGTGCTTAGCCCACTGCTTTATTCTCTATATACACATGACTGTGTGGCTAGGCATAGCTCAAGTACCATCTATAAATTTGCTGATGATGCGACCATTGTTGGTAGAATCTCAGGTGGTGACAAGAGGGTGTACAGGAGTGAGATATGCCAACTAGTGGATTGGTGCCGCAGCAACAACCTGGCACTCAACGTCAGTAAGACCAAAGAGCTGATTGTGGACTTCAGGAAGGGTAAGACAAAGGAACACTTACTAATCCTCATAGTGGGATGAGAAGTGGAGAGAGTGAGCAACTTCAAGTTCCTGGGTGTCAAGCTCTCTGAGGATCTAACCTAGTTCCAACATATTGATGTAGTCATAAGGAAGGAATGACAGTGACTATACTTTATTAGGAGCTTGAAGACATTTGGCATGTCACCAAATACACTCAAAAACTTCTATAGTTGTAACGTGAAGAGCATTCGGACAGGCTGCATCACTGTCTTGTGACTGCACAGGACCAAAAGCATCTGCAGAAGGTTGTAAATCTAGTCAGCTCCATCTTGGACACTAGCCTACAAAGTACCCAGGACATCTTCAGGGAGCGGCGTCTCAGAAAAGAAGTGTCCATTATTAAGGATCTCCAGTACCCAGGGCATGCCCTTTTCTCACTGTTACCATCAGGTAGGAGATACAGAAGCCTGAAGGCACACATGCATCAATTCAGGAACAACTTCTTCCCCTCTGCCATCTGATTCCTGAATGGACTTTGAAGCTTAGGACACTGCCTCACTTCTTTTAATATGCGGTATTTCTGTTTTTGCACATTTAAAAAAATCTATTCAATATATGTACAGGTAATTGATTTACTTGTTTATTCATTTATTATTTTTTTCTCTCTCTCTTTCTCTGCTAGATTATGTATTGCATTGAACTGCTGCTGCTAAGCAAACAAATTTCACGTCACACGCTGGTGATAATAAACCTGATTCTGATTCTGATCAGAGCTTTTCACCTTGATCTGCTCTGTAGGTTCCAACCATCAGTCCCACAATGTAGCTTTGAGTTTACTGTTTGTATTAAACAGGAAAGTCTTCAGGTGTTAACTTAACTGTTACATTTTAGAAACTGCGTATTTTTATCTGATCAATTGAGTATTTGAGATGTGGGAAGAATCATGTGCTTATGACTATGTCAATTTAATGGAAGATCTCTAAAATACACCTTAGGAGTTTGTGAATAACAAGGACAATCTTCTATAGATGTAACAGTATATTGACCAGCTGCATCACAGCCTAGAATAGAAACACTAATGCCCTTGAATGGAAAATCCTGCAAAAAGTGGTGGGTACAGCCCGGTCCATCACTGGTAAATCCCTCCCCACCTTTGAGCACATCTACATGAAACATTGCAGGAAAGCAGCATCCATCATCAGGGACCCCCACCACCTAGATCATACTCTCTTCTCACTGCTGACATCAGGAAGAAGACACAGGAGCCTCAGGATTCACACCTCCAAGTTTAGAAACAGTTATTAACCCTCAATCATCAGGCTCTTAAACCTGAGGGGAAAACCTCACTCAACTTCACTTACCCCATCACTGAACTTCTCCCACAAACTATGGACTCACTTTCAAGGACTCTTCATTCTCAAGTTCTCAATACTTATGTCTTATCTACTTTTTATTATTATTATTATTATTATTATTATTATTATTATTATTATTATTGCATTTGCACAGTTTGTCTTTTGCACACTGGATGAATGCCCAAGTTGGTGTGGTCTTTCACTGATTCTGTTATGGTTATCATGTTATTATGGATTTATTGAGTATGTCCCCAAGAAAATGAATTTTAATGCTTCAGATGGTGACATACATGTACTTAGATAATAAATTTACTTTGAACTTACAACTTTGCATCACTTGTGGCAGAATCAGCCACCATAGAACCCACAGACATGGTGCAGAAGCAAGTCACCCTCAACTCCAACAGACTGCCTGAAAGGAGGGTCCCCAAGGTCATGCAGAGAAAACATACTTCGCTTCTACCTGCAGTCGAGTGATAGATCAACTGTACTTCCCCTCCTCCTCAGAAACAGCAGCACCCTTAGAAACACATTGTTGAAAGACAGCTAAAATTCTGCCTAACGCCATTGGATCCTTGACTTCCTAACCTGAAGACCACGGTCTGTGCAGATTGGTGATGACATGTCCTCCTTGCTGACGATCAACACGGGTGCACCTCAGGGGTGTGTGCATAGCCCACTGCTCTACTCTCTCTATACCCATGACTGTGTGGCTAGGCATAGCTCAAATACCGTCTATAAATTTGCTGACGATACAACTACTTTTGGTAGAATCTCAGGTGGTGATGAGAGGGCATACAGGAGTGAGATATGCCTTTTAGTGGAGTGGTGCCCCAGCAACAACATGGCACTCAATGTCAGTAAGACCAAAGAGCTGATTGTGGACTTCAGGAAGGGTAAGACGAAGGAACACATACCAATCCTCCTAGAGGGATCAGAAGTGGAGAAAGTGAGCAGCTTCCAGTTCCTGGGTGTCAAGATCTCTGAAGATCTAACCTGGTCCCAACATACTGATGTGGTAATAAGGAAGGCAAGACAGTGGCTCTACATAATTAGGAGCTTGAAGAGATTTGGCATGTCACCAAATACACTCAAAAACTTCTATAGTTGTACCGTGGAGAGCATTCTGACAGGCTGCATCACTGTCTGGTATGGAGGAGCTACTGCACAGGAGCAAAAGAAGCTGCAGAATGTTGTAAATCTAGTCAGCTCCATCTTGGACACTAGCCTACAAAGTGCCCAGGACACCTTTAAGGAGCGGTGTCTCAGAAAGACAGCGTCCATTATTAAGGACCTCTAGCACCCAGGACATGCCCTTTTCTCACTGTTACCATCAGGTAGGAGGTACAGAAGCCTGAAGGCACACACTCAGCGATTCAGGAACAGCTTCTTCCCCTCTGTCATCTGATTCCTAAATGGACATTGAAGCTTTGGACACTACCTCACTTATTTAATATACAGTATTTCTGTTTTTGCACATTTAAAAAAATCTATTCAATATATGTAATTGATTTACTTGTTTATTTATTATTATGTTTTTTTTCTGTCTGCTAGATTATGTATTTCATTGAGCTGCTGCTGGTAAGTTAACAAATTTCACATCACGTGCCAGTGATAATTAATCTGATTCTATTAAGTGAAGAACCAGCTCTTCAAGTCAGGTGCAGAGCTAACTGGTAACATATTGAGTATACTGCTTATTCTCTTCAATCCGTGTTCACAAACTAGAATTCATTGGCAGCTCTTGAGGTACCATAGAGCATTTTAACTATGTTTATTTGTTGATGAGTCGTAGAAGTATAAATTGGATTCAACAAATTGTGCAAAAGCTGTTGATATCTCTATACTTCCATCAATTCAGGTTCTATCAGTATCAATTCAGACAGATAGCAAATATTCACATTATTGGAGTAAGTGTTTGATCTTTAATTACCTGTGAGTTGTGATTTTCTTTCCTGCCGCCCCCTTTCTGTATTGAATGTCAACTTTCTTTGAAACAGAATATTACCTGATTACAGAGTCAATCATTCCACCTGGATTTTCAAGTTACGTGTGTGCTGTATTGTCACTCACAGGTGAAACTTTTTACAGCCATTGTAGATGGAAACAGTTGATAAACAACAGCAGGACTCTGGTGTTGATGTGCAAAGATAGAAGGTATTTAAAAATAAAATTGCTCATTCCAGCTGACACCTTGGGAAGATATTAATTTTCATTTTTCTTTAAATTACCATGAAACTTAATGCATATGTTTCATATTATTTGGAATTTATAACCAGAGTGTAATCTCATTCACAATTTATTGCACTTCTGAAAGTTCTAAAAAGAGTAGAGAACTTGTTCATAGTTATGTTTCACAAGCAACAGTGACCTGATATCTGTTCTAGTGATTTAACTGAGGAATTACTCTCATCAGTACAGCTGCAGATCTATCTTCTAACAGTACCATTGTTTCTTAAGTCCTCCTGTGAGGACAGTCAGGCATTTAGTTTTATCTATCAATCAAAAAGTAACTTCTCTGGCTGCCTCATTGTCAAGTTGTTCTCATGATTGGAACGAGTACCATCTTTCCAGTGGTATGCTGAATGAATAACTAAGAGAACTAGTTTAATAGTGCTGGGTAGATTATACCAAATTCCACCAGACAGTAGAGAATTTAATTTCATTTAATTAAATTGGTTTGAAAATAAATATCTCACTTTATTAGTGAAAACAATAAAACTACTGGACTATGGTCCATACCACCTGATATACTTCTATCTATCAGAGAAAGAAATCTGTGGTTTGGTCCTGCTTGTAACTTCATACGCTCAGAGTTATGGTTGAAATGGCCAGAAAGACATTCAGCTGTATCAACCAAAGAACAATAAAATTACAATTGGATGGATGGATGATGGCACACAGAAGCTGGGCAACCCTGAAAATTCCTCATGGTGAACAAATGAGGAATCGTACCTTAATTGGAAGTGCTATCCCACAGTATAGTAAAAAAGCATTGTGACATAGCTATGCTCATAGAATTATACTTCTTAGATGTCTTGGATTCTATCTTCCCCAACTCTTGCCAAGTCTTGTTCAACCAAGCAGATGGATCCAACCGAGAGATGTTTTATTGTGGTCAAGTAACCAAATGGCCTGTATATCTTTGGAATGACTCCAGCAGCTACCTTGACTTTATCTCTTCCCACCATGTCTCCTGTAAGGATGCCATCCCCTCCTCTCAGTTTCTCTGTCTGTTATTGAGATGAGACTTTCCACTCTAGGACTCCTGAATTGCTCTCCTTGCTCAGAAAAAGCAACTTTTCCTCAACCATGGTTAATGGAGCCTTTACCCTTCCATCCAGCCCTCTCCATCCCTGGGCACCTTTCTCTGCAACTGTCAGAGATGTAACACTTGCCCCCATACCTCCTTCCTCATCACCAACCAGGGACATAAGCATTCCTTCAGGTGGGGCAGAGATTCACATGCACCTTGAGCTTCATATTTCATGCCATGACAACTTCTCTTCCCATTCTCACAGAAGCCTGTTTGTCTTTGCCCTTCTTCACTACTAGGATGAAGCCAGGCACAAACTAGAAGAATAACACCTTGTATTATGCTTGGGTGGCCTACAGCTCAACGATATGAACATTGAATTTTCTAGTTTCGAATAGCCCAGACCCCCGAGTCCTTTCCCACTCCCACCAGTCCACCCAATGCCTTTCTTCCTCTGTTCACCTGTCTCATTCCTTCCCCCCGAATCCCCAACATTATCTAGTCCCATCACCTTCTCCCACCAGGCTCCCCTTAACCTCATTTTTCTTTTGATATCTTTCCATCTATCATCTACTGACTTCTATCTCATCCCTCCCTCTCACTTCTGTGCACTGGCTATCTTTCCCAGCACTTTTTGCCCTGATGACTCAATCCATCCCTTTACCTCTGTAGATGCTGACTGACCCACAGAACACATACTCCCACCGCCACTGCCATCAGTCCAGGATACCAATATCAGTAGTGGGAAAAACACTGAAGTTCATTATTATTAAAGACATGACAGCAGAGTATTTAGAAAAGTATTTGGAATATGGATGGGAAAGGGAAATCACACTTGATAAATTTGCTATAATTGTTTTGAGGATGTCATGAGTACAATGGTTGGGAGGATCTAATGGATATGGTGTATTTGGACTTTTAGAAAGCTTTTGACAAAGTCCTACAGAAGAGATTAATGAGCAGAGTTAAAGTAGGTGGGATTGGGTTTAATGTATAGTCATGGATTGAGAACTGGGTGGATATGGGTAATAACAGTAGAAGAGAACTGGTTCTTGTTAGCATGGCAGGCAGAGGCCAATTGAGTTCTGTGCCCAGACAACAGCTATTCACACTACAGAGTTAGGATTGAGGGAATTAAATGTATTATCTTCAGATATGCAGTTGTCACAAAGTTGGCTGAGATTGTGATCTGTGAGGAGAATTCAAAGATGGCTCCATTGTGATTTGGACAGAGTGAATGAGAGAGCAAATGGCAGCTGTAATATAATGTGGATAAAGGAGAGATTATGCACTTGGTGGTGATAATAGGAAGGCATTATTTTCTGAACAGTCTTAGATTAGGAGAGGGGATGTACCCAAGTGTTTTTGTGCAGGTGTCAATGAAATTAAGCATGTGGGTACAGGAAGTGGTTAAGAAGGCAAATGGTGTGTTGGCATCCATAATGAGCAGGTGTTAGTGAGCAAAGATGGTGAGGCCTCACTTGGAGTATTGTGAGCAGGTTTGTCTCCTTATTTAAGAAAGGACGTGCTGATATTGGAGAGGGTTCAGGGGAGGTTCATGAGAATGATTCTGGGATTGAAAGGTTATCAAAAGAGGAGCAATTGATGGCTCTGGGCCTGTACTCACTGGAATTTAGAATGAGAAGAGATCTTACTGAAATCTATCAAATGCTGTAAGGCCTTGATAGAGTGGATGTGAAGAGTCTTTTTCCTATTGTGGGGTAATCTTGGACCAGAGGGTACAGCCTCAGAATATATGAACATCCATTTAGAACAGGGATAAGGTGGAATTTCTTTCGATGATGAATCTGTGGAATTCATTGCTGATTTCAGTTGCTCACTTGCAAACTCCTCTGACTTCTTTTCATACCTCACTAAGTTTTCTGCATCGACACTAGTACCAGTCAAAATGTGGTCTGCAGCAGCAATGGGGAGAGAAAATTTAGTATAGACTAGGGTCCCTGATTTTATCCTCATCAATATGCCCCTCAACCACAGATGGGGCAATAACAGATCTCCTGCATTTGGCCTAGCTAGTGGGATCCAGCTTGTGTCAGCTTCTTATTCTGGGCAGTTTGGTGGGAGCCTCGCAGCAGTGCTTGACAATCAGCCTCAGGTGGCGGTAGGACTGAGGTTATTTGGTGTAGCTGAGATATCGCGTCAATTGATGGTCAAACAATCCAGTGATATTTAAATTACATGTGAGCAGTTGGGCATAATACTGAAGAATTGCCAGATCTTAGAGATTTATATCCTGTTAATTTGACAATACTATTTGGCATTAAAATGAAATGATTTAAGGCACTAACTGCTGATAAACATCTTATTTTGCAAAATAGTTGTGTTTGTAGGATCCTTAAAATTGATTTAAAGATCGAGACTTACGCATTTAACACAAAGGTTGTTGTTAACACTGATCCACGGATAAACAAGAGTCACTTTTTAGTAACTCATTGCCCTTACTTTCCTCTTGCTCTATTCCTAAACTCTAGTCTTCATTCCTTTCAAATAACTTATGGTATTTAATCCTCCAGGAAACTAAAAATCTCTTGTTGTCGAAGTTCTTGGTCCACACTATCATGCACTGCTTAGTCTTAATATAATAGGGCAGCTCTTTTTGGTTGACTGTTTCCTAGCCGTTATGATCCTGGCTTGAGGGTAGAGAAGAATTAAGTCTGATATGTATGCTATTTGCATATTGTTAATTCTGATGGGATTAAACATGTTGTACTGATTATTCCATTGACTTGAGAAGTCTCTAGGACTGCTCAACTGTTAACAATATCATGATAATTTACACTTAAGATATTAACATTTTTTCTCCCTAGAAGCTATGAACACTGGAACAGTTGTAGTTTACATGGCTGAGATACAAAGCAGACTCAGGAAAACAGAATGGAGTATCATTTCTAGTTGAATGATGGAGCAGGTCAAAAAAGATGAATAAACCAGTCGTGTATTGATGTAATAAAATCAGAAAATACCGGAAACATGAAGAGGTCAGGAAGCATTGTGGTGAACTACATATACCTGTCTGGACACGCCCCTCTGCTGACTGCTCCTGTGGCTCCTCCCACAGACCCCTGTATAAAGGCGATTGGAGGCACTGCTCCTCCCTCAGTCTCCAGGATGTTGTGTGGTGGTCTCTTGCTGCTAATCGTGGTCTCTTGCAGCTAATAAAAGTGTATCATTCGCCTCCCATCTCCAAGAGTTATTGATGGAGCATCAATTTTATTAGCTGCAATTTTAAAACATGGAGAGTATTTTACAACCCGACAGATTGGACGTTGATCCTCAATCTCCCGAGGCAGCCATTGCCTTTGAACTCTGGCTTGCATGCTTCCAATTGTACCTGGAAGAGATTCCCATGATTGAGCCTGCTATCATGCACAGAGTTCTCCTCTCCAGAGTCAGTCCGTGGGTACACTCCCTAATCAGGGACCTGCCGACCTACCAAGGGGCACTGGACGCCCTCAAAAGACAATACCCGCGGCCGGTGAACACCCTCTACGCGAGACATCGCTTAGCGACATGACAGCAGTGGGCCGGAGAGTTGAGCGCTGAGTTTGCCCGGGCCCTACAGACACTCATGCGGGCCTGTGACTGCAGGGGACTGACGGCGGAACAGCATGCGGAGTTCCTGGTATGAGATGCCTTCGTTACGGGGATCAGGTCAGTGTATGTGCGCCAGTTGGCAATCGATCTGGCTGACATACTGGAAGCTGCTCTGCACAACGCTGACGCTGTCCAGCCGCGCAATCTCCCGCCGGTCCCATGGACGCTGCAGACCCCGCCACCCACCGGCAAATCAACCACAGCTGCTGCCACTTGCGAGTCCGTGAACTCCCCGCAACCCTCCAGCAAATAGACCACGGCTGCTGCCAGTCGCGAGCCCGTGAAGTCCCCGCAATCGACCACGGCTCCTGCCAGTCCGTGCAGTGTTACTTCTGTGGACTCAGAAAGCACCCCAGAAACCGCTGCCTGGCCCGGGAAGCTACCTGCTCCAGCTGCGGAAAGAACGGCCACTTCGCCAAGGCCTGTAAGTCTAAACCATGAGCGGGGTTGAACAGCACCAAGTGTGAGGCATGGGGGTCGTCATCTTGGTCGCTGCCATCTTGCCTGCCCACCTCATGCGAGGCATGGGGGCGGCCATCTTTGTTGGCGCCACCTCACCCTGCCTCCGACCCATGGGTGCTTACTGGGCACCAAGACGCCGATTCAACTCTGGCCTCTGTAACCCTTGACCAAAGCGCTCCACACCAGCTTGCATGGTCAATGATGGACATCCTGGTGGAGGGGCACAGGACTAGCTGCCTGTCTGACACGGGCAGCACTGAGAGTTTTATTCACCTGGACACGGTGCAACGCTGTGGACTCGTGACACAGCCAGTAAGCCAGAGGGTCACCATGGCTTCTGGATCGCATTCCACAGACATCCGGGGGGGGGGGGGGGGGTTGTGTAGCGACATTGGTGGTGCAGGACACAGAATATCGGGACTTTGCGTTACTGGTCATGACTCAATTGTGTGCCCCTATGCTATTGGGGCTCGACTTTCAGAGCCACCTCAAAAGTGTGACAATGGAGTATGATGGGCCCCTCCCACCAATCACTGTCCGAAATCCTCAGTTTTGTGGGGCTTCATATATACCCCGCTACCGACCACACACACACACCGACCCGCACATCCCACCCAGCACCACGCCGACAGCCGTGCTATTGACACCACTTGCAGCCTCTCCACCCTCAAGATCCCTCTCCCACCACTGTTCGCCAACCTGACCCCCAACTGTAAACCTGTGGCAACGAAAAGCAGGAGGTACAGCGCGGGGGACAGA
This sequence comes from Hypanus sabinus, assembly GCF_030144855.1. Taxonomy (NCBI): domain Eukaryota; kingdom Metazoa; phylum Chordata; class Chondrichthyes; order Myliobatiformes; family Dasyatidae; genus Hypanus; species Hypanus sabinus. Next base: position 131,421,940 of record NC_082707.1, read on the forward strand.
GCCTTCATTAAGTTGGAGGTGCAGTGGCTGCTCAGAGAGGGGATCATTAAGCCAAGCACATGTCCTTGGAGGGCCCAGGTGGTTGTTGTTTGGACAGGGCAGAAAAACAGGATGGTTGTGAACTATAGCCAGACCATCAATAGGTTCACGCAGCTTGGCACGTACCCCCTACCCCGCATCGCGAATATGGTCAACCAGATAGCTCAGTACAAGGTGTACTCGACAATAGATCTGAAATCTGCTTATCATCAACTCCCCATCCACCCAGAGGACCGCCCCTACACCGCCTTCGAGGCAGGCAGCAGGTTCTATCACTTCCTGCGCGTCCCCTTCGGTGTCACGAATGGTGTCTCTGTCTTCCAGAGGGAAATGGACCAGATGGTGGACCAGTGCCAACTGAAGGCCACATTTCCCTATCTAGATAACATCACCATCTGTGGTCACGACTGGCCAGATCACAACACCAACCTCCAATGATTTTTCCAAGTGGCCAAAGCTCTTAATCTCATCTATAACAGGGACGAGTGTGTGTTTGGAACCACCCGACTCACTATCCTTGGGTATGTCATGGAGAATGGGGTCATTAGCCCTGACACTGACCATATGCACCCCCTGTTGGAACTCCCTCTTCCCACCACCCTCAGAGCCCTCAAACGGTGCCTGGGCTTTTTTTCCTATTATGCCCAATGGGTCCCTCACTACACAGACAAGGCCCGCCCCCTGGTCAAGTCCACTGCATTTCCCCTCTCAGCCGAGGCCCACACGGCCTTCAGCCGCATGAAAGGGGGCATTACCAAAGCAACGATGCATGCGGTGGACGAGACCATTCCCTTCCAAGTAGAGAGTGACGCCTCTGACTTTGTGCTGGCTGCTGCCCTCAATCAGACAGGGAGGCCAGTAGCATTCTTCTCTCGTAACCTTCAAGGCCCTGAAATTCGGCACTCCGTGGTGGAGAAAGAAGCCCAGGCCATAGTGGAAGCTATTAGGCACTGGAGGCACTATCTTGCCGGCAAAAGGTTCACCTTACTGACCGACCAGCACTCAGTTGCGTTCATGTTTAGCAACCAACAGCGGGGCAAAATCAAAAATGATAAAATTTTGTGGTAGAGAATGGAACTCTCCACCTACAATTATGATATCCTGTACCGGCCTGGAAGGCTCAATGAGACCCCTGATGCCCTATCCTGGGGACTGTGTGCCAGCACGCTGCTCGACCAGCTACACGCCCTCCATGCAGATCTTTGCCACCTGGGGGTCACCCGATTTTACCATTTCATGAAAGCCTGGAACCTGCCTTACTCCCTTGAGGACATCAGGACGATGACTAGGGACTGCCAAGTCTGCGCTGAGTGCAAACCGCACTTCTACCGTCCTGACAAGGCGCAACTTAGCAAGGCCACCCGCCCCTTTGAGCAACTGAGTGTCGACTTTAAGGGCCCCCTTCCCTCCACCGACCTCAATCTCTACTTTCTCAACATCATCAACGAGTACTCGCGGTTCCCCTTTGCCATCCCCTGTCCCGATACCACTGCCACATCCGTCATAAAAACCCTGCGCCAGCTCTTCACTCTGTTTGGATATCCCTGCTATATCCACAGTGATAGAGGGTCCTCCTTTATGAGTGACGAGCTGTGCCAGTACCTGCTGGCTAGGGATATTGCTACTAGTAGGACCATGAGCTATAATTCCCGGGGGAATCGACAGGTGGAGAGGGAGAATGCCACTGTGTGGAAGGCCACACTCTTAGCCCTTAGGTCAAAGGGATTGCCGGTCTTTCACTGGCAGGAGGTCCTCCCCAAGGCGCTCCACTCCATCCACTCCCTGTTATGCATGTCCACCAATGCCGCCCCTCATGAGCGACTCTTTTCTTTTCCCAGGAAGTCTGCCACTGGGACCACCCTACTGGCTTGGCTGACATCCCCAGGGCCAGTGCTGCTCCAGAAACATGCGAGGAGCAATAAATGCTCCCCGATGGTCGAGAGAGTTCACCTACTATATGTGAACCCCCAGTATGCCTACGTGGTCTTACCTGATGGGCGGGAGGACACAGTCTCCATCTGTGACCTGGCGCCCGCAGGAGCACCAGACCCCTACCCCGAACACTCCATGGTGACTATGAACCCTGTACCCACCGAGGTGTATACCCATGAGACACCGCACACACCAAGCCCTACGCAGACTCCTTACGACACTCCCATACCGGGCGCCTCACACACGCATGAGGGATTACTGATGCCTAATGGGCTGACACTTCAAGTCAGGCCGGAGCCAGCACAACCTCCGTCATCGGTACAATCACCACCGGCACTGGTGCAATCACCACCGGTGCTACGTAGATCACAGCAACAGATTCGACCGCCCGATAGACTTAACCTGTAAATATACTTGTAAGAAACTTCGCCACATGGGGACTCTCTTTTAAAACAAAGGGTTGGGGGGTGAATGTGGTGAACTACATATACCTGTCTGGACACGCCCCCTGCTGACTGCTCCTGTGGCTCCTCCCACAGACCCCTGTATAAAGGCGATTGGAGGCACTGCTCCTCCCTCAGTCTCCAGGATGTGGTGTCCTGGTCTCTTGCAGCTAATAAAAGCCTACCATTCGCCTCCTGTCTCCGTGAGTTATTGATGGTGCATCAAGCATCCGAAGAGAAACTGAGTTAATGTTTCAGGTTGACAGCTCTTTTTCAGAACGGGAAAAGGGAAAGCGCCAGTAAGTATGAAATTAAAGAAAAGGTTGAAGGAATTATTTGGCTGAAGGGAGTATCAGTGAGAGTCAAAAGCTGGGATTGTCATGGGGATAACTTGTATATGCCCTTAATCAAAGAGTTAATGGGGGCAGTTGGAGAATCGTAATACAGATGGAATATTATGTGTTGCAAATAACAGGGTTGTAGGCCATACCTTGCAAGTCAGGATGTGTTAATGGAGAGGGGAAAAACTGAGGCTATGTCACAGAGAAAGCAAACTGAGTCCAGAAGGCAACTTCTTCTGTAACCCCGTAGGCCCAATGTCAGAAGATTAGGAACTGCTTCTCAAGGTTGCACTAAGATTTATTATAACAGTGCGTGAAACCACAGACAGATAGATCAGAATGGGATGGAGGATCAAAGTGGCAGGCGACAAAAGCTTGGAGTAATTTATTTGGCCAATGGAAATGACCTCATTTGTAACTTGGCCCTTTGCTTATGGCACAGGCAATGCAAGACGCTGTCTGTGGATGGAGTGTAGTCAATCGATTCCTTTACAGCTGAAGTACATACTGGACGGATGCAGGATAAAGATCTGAAAAAGAGCAAGCTATTCAGTCTGAACTTCATGCATCTTTTGCACTTGAGATCAAAATAACTTCCAAAGAAGATAGATCAGTTTGTCATCTGTGTACAGAAGCACATGACTTCATATCCTACTCTTCAAAGATAGCTTCAGAACAATTAAGACAATTCATGATTTTCACAGTACCATGGGAAAGAACTGATTTCAGCTCCTCAAGTAGTAATTAATCTACACGTTGTTGTCACACTTGCTGTCCCACAAAGCAGAGCATAATAATGATTCTATTCCACTTTGGGTCGGAGCACTCTTTCACATAACTTAAACTTTAGGTCAAGGAGGGAGAATATTATCAGTCACAATTGTTCAAAACAAGAATACATTTTATAGGGAGAAATTGTCAATCAGATCACCTTTTCACAGGAGGTAACTATTAGATGCAGTTACACAGAAAGAGACACTTGAAAATTAGCAGTTGGGCCAACTAGTTTAATCAGTCTTCATTCTTTTCCTTTTCATTTAATCTTTAATTTTCCTTTCCTTCAACCACTTATCAAGCACACAATCTAAAACTTAAAATAAATCAGTGAATGATGAAATATTGACCTGAAATATTAACTTTGTTTCTCACTTAGCAGGTACTTATGGATCCATTGAACATTTCCAGCATTCTGTTTTAATTTTGATTTTGGTTTTTCACATTTACAACATTAAATTGTATTCTGTGATATATAGTTTAGGTTGCTCCTTCTTTGACCAGGTGCCACACATGATGTGGCATACCAAGTTAGGAGACCATGGTATTACAGGAAAGTTACTGAAACAGTTAGAGCATTGGCTGATTGGTAGGAGGGAGTGAGTAGGAATAAAAGCACCCTTTTCTGGTTGGCTGCCAGTGACTAGTAGTGTTTCGCAGGGGTCAGTGTTGGGACCGCATTTATTTATGTTATATGTCAATGATTTGGATAATGGAATTGATGGCTTTGTTGCCACGTTTGCAGATGATATGAAGATTGGTGGAAGGGCAGGTAGAGTTGAAGAAACAGGTAGGCTGCAGAAGAACTTAGACAGATTAGGAGATTGGGCAATAAAGTGGCAAATGAAATATAATATTGGAAAATGCATGATCATGCACTTTGGTAGTAAAAATAAATGTGTAGACTATTTTCTAAATGGAGAGAAAAGCCAAAGATTTGAGACACAAAAGGACTTGGGTGTCCTTTTGCAGAACACCCTAAAGGTTAACTTGCAGATGAGGAATGCAAATGCATTGTTAACATTCACTTCAAGAGATCTAGGATACAAAAGCAGGGATGTGATGCTGAGGCTTTATAAGACACTAGTAAGGCCTCACCTTCAGTATTGTGAACAGTTTTGGGTTCCTCATCTATGAAAAGATGTGCTAACATTGGAGAGGGTCCAGAGGTGGTTCACAAGGATGATTCTGGGAATGAAAGAGTTATCATATGAGGAATGTCTGATGGCTCTGGGTCTGTACTCGCTGGAATTTAAAAGGATGAGGGGGGATGGTCACATGAATGGTTGGTGCATACTGCAAGTCCTGGTTATGCAACCACAGATGCCAGGCAGACAATTTCTGAAGGGTATTGATAATGGCTGGGTTCACCTGTCTTTTAAAGCCACTGCCCAGAAGAAGAGAATGGCAACCCGCTTCTGTAGAAAAAAAATCCCCCAAAACAATCATGGTCAAAAAACCATGACCACCCACATCATACTACACGGCAAATAACAAATAAATGAAAAGTCAATTATTTTGTCACAGCAGCAGTGTTTGAACATTCAGGGGTGTCTACCACTGTTGATATGTCGTTCAAAGGAAGCATTGTCAACCCAAAGTATTGAAGTAAATAATGTCATTGTAACTATTGAAACTGTATTGTACCTTGAACTTAAGGGTATAAAAATGGGATGTACCTTTGGATTTGTGAGACTCCACTGAGAGGATCTCTAGAAAAATGCCTGCTTTTAATCTCTATATATATAACATCTATATCACCAGCTTCAGTGTCTTTCTGTGAGTTCATTCTCAGTCACAACAACAGTCTTTTTCCTACTGAATAAAAAACCGAAGGGTGTAGATTTAAGGTTTGAGGGGGAAATATAAAAGGTACCTGAGGGTAACTTAAATTTATTTTTTTATTTATACTTCTGATTGTAATTTATAGTTTTTTATTATTATGTATTGCAATACACTGCTGCCACAAAAAACTCACAATGTTAATATTCATTATATTGAACCTGGTTCTGGTTCACACAGAAGGTGATGTGTATATGGAATCAGCTGCCAGAAGAACTGGTTGAGGCAGGTACAGCAACGACTTTGAAAAGAGATTTGGACAGCTACAGGCATAGGAAAGATTTAGAGCGAGATGTATCAAATGCAGGCAAGTGGAACTAGCTTAAATGGGCATTTTGATCAGCAGGCGTAAGCTGGGCCATATGGTCTATTTTCATGCTGTATTGCTCTATGGCTCTGCAACTCAATATCCCACTTGGTTACAATCAATCAATGTAAATAAGAACGTAAAATAATAATTTCCTTTGAGTTGTCAGAAATAAATGGCACAGTATTCTATATACAGAAAATGGAGTCATGATACGATATAGCTTACAAGAAGGTAGAGAGTGGGAACTAAAGGTAGGGTATCAGGCTCACTGTTACAGACTAGTCAGACAGAGTGGATGCCTGATCAACACCTATTATATGTAGCACAGTAAAAGTTACATCCTGAGTACCAGGGAAAGTGTAAGAGATTAAAGTGAACAACAATCTACCAGCCGTCTCAACTGAAATTAATTCTTTGTTCCATATTTATTTAACCAACCAGATTCAGTTCCCCAGCTCCCAAGCTAAGGATAAAAACCGTGTCTGTAATCTAGCCCCTCAGGGCTACCAATCCGGAATACAACAATGAGATTACCATCCACACAATTAATAATGGAAAATCTGAATGTTGCAGGTTGTGTGTACAAAGTTTCTCATGAGGAATTGTATTGTAAATGCCTTCAATGTAAGAGAAAGATTAACATTTTCAAGTTTGTGATTTTTTCAGCATTCTCGGACCAATTGGCTTGATAAGTTTCATGAAATTAAACTGTATATCGACAATGAATTCACTTTGTTCTCTGTACTTTTGAACACATACTGTACGTATTTCGTGAGATATTTGTTGGAATATGATGTATGGGAACGTAGCTCCATAGTGATATCTGGGCACTTTCATGAGTCCCTCTTTGCCTAGTGCACAGCCTCTGAGCTCTTACAGCTGTGATCTAAGCTATTTCTAAACCAGCACCTCCACAACATAACCTGTAAAGCCCTGAAAGTCCTACACTATATATTAGAGATCTAAGTAAGATTTTCATTGATTGATTAGGGTTTTTTACTGATGATCAAACCAGTAATCATATGCTCCAGCCCAGAAATAATTTATTTTAGTGTATTTGGATTGTAATTCCCTCAAATAATGAATAAGATAAATTAGATATTACCATTTCGAGAAATTAGCACCTTCAATGATATATCAATTTATATTTTGATCATGTATAGTAGGATGCTCCAATCTTTATTTAACCACCTTCCTCACTGAGGAGCTACTGTCAATATCCTAGCATTAACATGAGACGGAAGCTCAGATGGAGTTCCTTAACACTATAGCTACAGACAAGATCAGAAACCTGAGATCAGGTTGTGAGATGCTCATCTGAGACACCAAAGCCTTTCTGTCATCTATATGACACAAATTAGGATTGTGAGTGTACATTCTCTACTTTTTCGAACGTCTACAATTCCAACAGCAGTCAACAAGACTAGCAACTAGAACAAAGCACCCTTGTATGTTACTTTGTTCATTATACAAAGCACTCATTTTTTCCTCCAGCACTTCACCGTGACTCTACTATGTCCCATTTGTTCCTGCAGCAGCTTTCCACCCACAACCTCTATCACCAAGAAAGATGAAGTGTGCAGTGGCATGCAAATGCCCTATTCTGCAAGGGCATGTGTTTTCGTTCATCTTGAGCAGCTTCGTCACAGAGGACTCAGTGATCTACAGGCTCTTCCCAGTGTCGCACACAGAGATGGACATTGAATGCTGTCCTCTCCACCACTAAGCACATCTACACGGAGCGCTGTCACAAGAAACCAGGATCCATTATCAAGGAACCCTACCATCAGGCCATACTCTCTTCTTGCTGCTGCCAATAGGTAGAAGGTAAAGAAGCCTCAGGTCCATATCACTAGGTTTAAGGACAGTTATTACTCCTCAGCCATAATTCTCTTGAACTAGAAGAGATAACTTCATTCACTCTTTCACTGAACTATTCCCACACCATATGGATCCACTTTCAAGAGCTCTTCATCTCATGTTATTGATATTTAGAGTAATAACCCAAAGCAGACTGGGAAACCGTTTCGCTGAACACCTATGCTCTGTCCACCAGAGGAAGCAGGATCTCCCAGTGGCCACACATTTTAATTCTACATCCCATTCCCTTTCTGATATGTCTATCCATGGCCTCCTCTGCTGTCAAGATGAAGCCACACTCAGGTTGGAGGAACAACACCTTGGGTAGCCTCCAACCTGATGGCATGAACATTGATTTCTCTACTTCCGTTAATGCCCCCTGACCTGTTTACCCCATCTCTTATTTATCTATCTATCTATCTATCTATCTATCTATCTATTATTATTAATTAATTTATTATTTCCCCACTTTTTTTTCTTCTTTTCTCTCTCTGTCCTCTCACAATCACTCCTTGCCTGCTCTCCATCTCCCTCTGGTGCTGCCCTCCCCTTTTCTTTCTCCCCAGGCCTCCTGTCCCATCATCCTTTCCCTTCTCCAGCTCTGTATCCCTTTTGCCAATCACCTTTCCAGCTCTTAGCTTCATCCCTCCCCCTCCGGTCTTCTCCTATCATTTTGGATTTCCCCCTCCCCCTTCCACTTTCAAATCTCTTACTATCTTCTCTTTCAGTTAGTCCTGACGAAGGGTCTCGGCCCAAAACGTCGACATTGCTTCTCCTTATAGATGCTGCCTGGCCTGCTGCGTTCCACCAGCATTTTGTGTGTGTTTATTGATATTTATTGTTTATTTATATATTATTATTATTTTTCTTTTTTGTATTTGCACAGTTTGTTATCTTTTACAGATTTGTTGTTTGTCCTGTTAGGTGCAGTCTTTCATTGATTCTAGAGTATTGTGATTTTTTGGATTTACTCTGAATGTCTGCAAGTAAATGAATTTCTGGTTTGTATATGGTGACATGTACGTTATTTGATAATGCATTTACTTTGAACTTTAAACTTTGAAGTAATACCAGTTTGAGTTTAATTTGTGAATGGTTGTCTCACATATTTTATGTAACTCATTTTACAACTTTTAGGCTCCAACTGAGACTCCATTGCTACTTCATCTTTGATACTGTTTGAAAAGCTGATGAATTTAAATTAATATTCTGGATCTAGATCACTGAGGTAAATTAAAAGCAGTAGTGGTCCCATTGCCAAATCAAGGAACCAGCCTTAGACACCAGTTCATCTGATCCTCTATACCTTTGAGGTGAATTGGTGACCTTACAGATATGGCTTCCTACCAGTGCCTGCTGGAAGTCTAAGTGTCTAGGGCACAATAACACTGGGGTTTATTTTCTAGATTATTTAAGAATCTGGAGACAGGAGTTCAAATTGCACCATTGCAGTTGATGGATTTTAATAGTTAATTAAATAATCTAAAAATATGAATATGAATATGAACTTCTAGGAAAAGGATCTAGTGCTTTCCTGGTGTACAGTATATGATAAATAAGCTCTTCTTGAGCTTCTAGCAAAGTACAGGTATTGATTTTAACCACCGTTTCGATGACAAATTCTGCTACCTTCATCAGCGATGATGCCAGGGCATGTCTAGTCTGGTTGTATTTATACCCCCTCTAGTCCATTCCTCGTGATTGGTTGGTCCTCATTCAATCAGGTTTCTGCAGTCCCTTCTTGTATACAATCGAATTCCAGTTCTTACTTAGAGTGAAATGTTTGTGTTAGTTAAAGTTCTTTTTCCCTTAGTTTATTTTAAATGGCTTCTTTCACCAGGCGCCTCCAAAAGCCAATGGCATGGCACAGTAGTTTTGTGCCCTCAAAGTCAATCTTATGGTCATTGCGAATGTAATGTTCCGCTACTGCCGATTTCTCTGGGTAACCCAAACAAATACACTTCCTGTGCTCCTTGACGCGGATTTCCACACTGTGTCCCGTCTGGCTGATATTCTCTGCTCTGCATTCAGAGGGAATCTTGTAAACGCATCTTTGACCTGCATAAGCTGTGATTTGAGATTCTGTATGGGTATGTGGATGGTGCTCATACACAATTCGATTGTAAACAAGGTGGGACAACAGAAAACTGATTGAATGAGGACTAACCAATCAGGAGGGATGGACAACAGGGTATAAATACCACCAGACCAGACATGCCCGGGCATCATCCCGGATGAAGATGGCAGAGTTTGTCATTGTAACGTCGGTTAAAATCAATACCTGTACCTGCCTAGAAGCTCGAGAAGAGTCTATTCGAACCTCTGGAATATTATAAAATCCTCTTAATCCTAAAGACCAACACACTTTGGGAAGGGGAATCTTCCATCCTTATTTGGTTTGGTCTACTTGAGACTCCTGGCACATAATGAACATCAAAGCTCCCAGCGCTTCAAGTGCAGGCAGTATTGCCTCATTTGTCCAAAATAAAGAATCCATACTAAAAAAAAAGCACACCAGCAATAGTTTTAATGCAGTTACTTATTGCTGGCACTTTTCCAAGCTGCTGAAATGACTAAGTAAAACAGATATTCAGGTAAGTTGCAGTTACTTTACACAATACTTGGAGTTGCCTTTGTTGGCTTTATTCTCCTCTTTGAGTACATGAACAGGTTTAGCCTCACAGCAGTACCCCTCTGTTGTCAGGTGGCTTGCTCAATGTTGGTCAACACTTCAGGAACTCTGACTTCATTTGTCTTAATACTGTCGGATAAATTCTATCTCACCCAGGGGAACCATTTTCTTTAAGCCTGTTCTGCTATTTGGAAACACGATCTCTTTGATATACATGAGCTGACATTTCTGCTGATTGGTTTCTTCCTTTTAGGACATCATTTGCAGTGCCTCCTCACAGCTAAATGCTGAGAGGAGATTATCATTTGGAACATTTTCTGTTCCTTTCTTTTTTGAGGGGAAGAATCTGATCAAAAGAAGGGATGAGTAAGGTGAAGGCCCGGGGAATGATTACTTGCGACTGAGGGTGATGGTTGCCTGGATTGGGGTGAGTGAGCAGTTTTTGAGGAGCAGAGAGATGTCAGTAAAGAAAAGGGATAACTCAAAATGGAGCAGATTGTGAGGTCGATTATATGAGAGGTGCTTCAGAATCAGAATCAGGTTTATTATCACCGGCATATGTCAAAATCAGAATCAGGTTTACAGCATACATCCTGAAATTTGTTAACTCAGTAGCAGCATCTCAGTACAATACATAATATAGTAAAAAATAAGGAAATCAATTACAGTAAGTATATGTTTATTAAATAGGTTAAAAATACTGCAAAAACAGAAATAATATATACTAAAAAAAGGCAGGTAGTGTTTATGGGGTTCAATGTCCATTTAGGAATCAGATGGCAGAGGGGAAGAAGCTGTTCCTGAATCGTTGAGTGTGTGCCTTCAGGCTTCTGCACTTCTTCCCTGATGGTAACAGTGAGAAGAAGACATGCCCTCAGTGATGGGAGTCCTTAGTAGTGGACATCGCCTTTCTGAGGCAGTGCTCCAGGAAAATGTCTTGGATACTGTGGAGGCTAGAACCCAAAATAGAGCTGAATAATTTAACAGTTTTCAGTAGCTTCATTCAGTCCTGTGCAATAGCATCCCTCCCACTCCCCCATAACAGACAGTGATGCAGCCTTTCAGAATGCTCTCCACAGTACTTCTATAGAAGTTTTTGAGTGTTTTAGGTGACAAACCAAATCTCTTCAAACTCCTAATGAAACATTGTCACTGTCTTGCCTTCTTTATAGCTGATTTGATATGTCGGGACCAGGTTAGATCCTCAGAGATCTTGACATGCAGAAACTTGAAATTGCTCGCCCTCTCCACATCTGATCCCTCTATGAGGATTGGTATGTGTTCCTTCATCTTACCCTTCCTGAAGTCCACAATTATCTCTTTCGTCTTACTGACACTGAGTGCAAGGTTGCTGCTGTGACACCACTCCACCAGCTGGTATATCTCGCTCCTGTACACTCTCTCATCTCCATCTGAGATTCTACTAAGAACGCTTGTATCATCAGCAAATTTATAGATGGTATTTGAGCCATGCCTAGCCACACAGTCATGGGTATAGAGAGAGTAGAGCAGCGGGCTAAGCTCACACCCCTGAGGTGCACCAGAGTTGATCATCAGCAAGGAGAAGATGTTATCACCAATCCAAACAGACTGTGGTCTTTCAGTTAGGAAGTCGAGGATCCAATTGCAGAGGAGGTACAGAGGCTCAGGTTCTGTAGCTTATCGATCAGGCTTGTGGAAAGGATGGTGTTAAATGCTGAGCTGTAGTCAACAAACAACATACTGTCAAACCAGGTGATTTAAGACCATGTGAAGAGTCATTGAGATAGCATCTGCCATAGACTACTGTGGAGAATAGCAGTGGGTCCAGGTACTTGTTGAGGCAGGAGTTCATTCTAGCCATGACTAACCTCTCGGAGTATTTCATCACCATAGATGCGAGTGCCATTGGGCGATGGTCATTAAGGCAGCTCACACTACTCTTCTTTCTTGGGTACTGGTATCATTGTTGCTTTTCTGAAGCAGATGGAAACTTCTGACCATAGCAGTGAGAGGTTGAAAATGTCCTTGAATAGTCCTGCCAGGTGGTTGGAGCCTTACCAGGTACTCCATCAGGGCCTGTCACCTTGCGAGGGTTCACCCTCCTTAAAGACATTTCCCTCTGAGACAGAGATCAGAGTTTCACTGGGTGCAGCAGAGATCTTCACAGTTGTAGTTATATTCTCCCTTTCAAAGAGGGCATAGAAGGCGTTGAGTTCATCTGGTAGTGAAGCATCGCTGCCATTCATGCTATTGGGTTTCGCCTTGTAAGAAGTAATGTCCTGCAAACCCTGCCAGTCGTATTCCAAGAATATGATTGATGATCACAAGTTTCCACTGTGGGAAAGCAAGATTGGGGCTAGCTATTAAAAATAAAGAGCCCAATATCTGTTGCTGCGGACAACCCTGGATTATTAAATTACTTTACTTACTTTAGTATGGCTCCACTTTCTGCTTGTTACATTAGAGGTCTAGACAGAGTGGAGCTGGGCAATGTGCCAAGCGGACAACTAACCTGTGGAGTTTCATATCAATACATTGTTTTCTAGTTACTGAAACTAAAATGAAGTGTGCACCTTCAAAGAGCTGAGAGATCAAAGGAGACCTATTTTCAAAATTTAGTTTTTTGTTAGATCAAATGCTGAAAGTCCATTATAGATCTACCTATACATGTGGAACAGATGAACATTTCCAAAGTAACTCTTCCAAAGGAAACTCCCAAATGGGCAGTCATGTTACTCTGCTAGCCATTGATCTGAAGACAATGGTTCAAGTTCAGTCTTAGCAGCTAAGTAATTTATATACAAAGTTTGTACATTTAGTTAAGCAAATATAGAATAAAGGATTGGTAATGGAAGCCATGTAATTACTGGACAGTTATAACCATCCTTTTTGTTGTACAGCATTACTGAGGGAAGGATATCTGATATATTTAGCCTGGTCTCCAAGTTATCCCACTCTCACATCGTCACCATTGTAACTGAGTCTTCAGACTTCCTCTGCAGGAAGCCACCACGTTATCAAGAGAAGCTGGACAATGTCTACACAATGTCCATATCCCTCCATTTTCCTCGCATGTACCTTCTTCTACCACCGCCCCGGGCAATGCATTCCACGCACCCACCACTGCTTAAGTAAAAAACCTTGCCTCTCACATCACCTTTAAATTTACACCCTCTCACCTTAAATGCATGCCCTCTGGCAATGGACATTTCAACCCCAGGGAAAAGATACTGCCTACCTCCTCTATCTGCGCCTCTCATAATCTTACAAACTTCTATCAGATCTCCCCTCAGCCTCCGCTGCTCCAGAGAGAGCACCCCAAGACTGTGCAGCATCTTGTTGTAGAATGTTCTGTAATGCAGCCAGCACCCTGGTAACATCTTCTGCACCCTCTTAAAGGCCTCAACATCCTTCCTATAATGGGATGACCAGAACTGTGCACAATATTCCAGATGTGGGCTAACTAGAGTTTTATAAATCAGCAATGTGACCTCCTGACTTGGAAATCAGTGCCTCGACTAGCAAAGGCGAGCATGCCACGTGCCTTCTTATCAACCTTATCAGCCTGCGCAGCCACTCTCAGGGAGCTATGAACTTGGATTCCAAGATCACTCTGCTAATCAACACTATTATGGGTTTTTACATTTGACTTACCAAAGTGCAACACCTCATTCTAGGCCAGGTTGAACTCCATCTGCCATTTCTCTGCCCATATCTGCAACTGATCTACATCCCTCTGTATTCTTTGCCAGTCTTCTACGCTATCCACAACTCCACCAATCTTTGTATCATCTGCAAACTTACTCACACCCCCGTGTAAATGTTTAACCAAGTCATTTATATACATTACAAAGGGCAGAGCTGGGTCACAAACAACTAAAGATGGATTGCAAATGTTTGTCTTGCCAGTGGGGGTAATTGTAGCTCGTGAAGTCATAATGAGAGACGGGTTGAGGTCACATGAAATGTGACAATCAGGAAGACAAAGGTCCACCCATTTTTCCTAAAAGTAGGTCAGCCTGAGCAATTCGATTTTGCAGAAGGAGGCTGAAACAGGAAGCTATTTGGAAAATGGGTAACTAATTTGTTTTGTTGCTGGAAGTCTCCTGCTTTGGCAAAATGAACCTGGCAAAAATGCACCTGTTTAGTAAAGTGGAGACTTTGAATATATTTTGCATCAAATTCAATGTATGATTCTGTGACACTAAAGCAGGACTGTCTTAGTTCAATTTCTGGACCACACCTATTTATTGACAACACTGCAGCGATAGCGTTGACAGTACTTACAGTAAATTGCTTTGGTTTTATTACAGATATCAACCAGTAATATTAAATTTGCAATTTAAACACCAATTTTAAAATTTGTCAATCTGCAGCCAAATAAGACTGGTAATTACAGTGCATCATAAATCATTAGCATAATGTAGCAGCTAAAGTAACTTGGTTGCATTTAATATAGTTTACCCCAGCAGACATGTGAAAGCTTCATGCAGTTTGTCCATTACAACAGCCATTACTGTTTTTCACTGTTGTGAGTGTGTACAATTCCAGAACAAAAATTTAGTTTTCAAATAACCATTCAGATTTTGCCATGCCTGAAACTCAGCACAAAGCAATGCCTAGACTTTTATGCATTTTGATCTCTGGGGTGACCTTTCATCACTGGCAAAAGAATGACCATATGTTTGTTTGAGAAGATAAGGCCCGCGAGTAACATCAAGGTCCAATAATCTTGACCAGGCCACATGTCCTTATGTGCATGATGGGAAAGTTTGCCATTCTGAAAAGGCTGGTTGCATATGCTGTTTGTTTTGCTGGAGAGATAGGAAACTGACCGTCCACTGTCCAGTGCATACTGATTTGCATCCCTTAAAGCCCCCAACAATATCCACCATCTTAAGTTCAAAGCAGTAGCTTTCACTGCCACTGCCCTGGTTGAAATGGGTCATGGTTTCAAGGAGAAACAGCTGGCATAGTTCACATATTGCTTCAGGTGGAAATGTAATCTTCTCAAACATTGTTTGACTGACAAATCCAACAAAAGCAGTTTGGCCACAACTGCTAGCAAAGCATGGTAAAAAGCATATGCCCTACAGTTCTTTGGCTACCTTCTCTTGACTGGGATTCTTTGTCTCGGTGCAAGGCTGTGTCTGTGCTAACTCCAACTGTATCTCTTCCAATGGTTTTTCATTCTCTGCCCTTTGGTTGTCACAAGAGGGCACAGGTTTAACATCCTGTGGAGGAGGTACAGAGGAGATGTCAGGGGTAAGTGTTTTACTCAGAGTGTGGTGAGTACGTGGAATGGGCTGCCGGCAATGGTGCTGGAGGCCGATATGATAGGGTCTTTTAAGAGACTTTTGGAAAGGTACATGGTGCTTAGAAAAATAGAGGGCTATGGGTAAGCCTAGTAATTTCTAAGATTGGGATATGTTCGGCACAACTTTATGGGCCGAAGGGCCTAATTAGCGCTGTAGGTTTTCTATGTTTCTATGTTCCAGGCCAAATGAATTTCAAAATGGAAACTGCATTGATTTTTGACATCAGTACCCTGTGATTTATCTTCAGTCTCTAAAATAAGTGTTGACAAAATAATACTTTCCCAGCTCTTCCAAATGCTCCCACAATTCTTGCCCACTTTAGGGACTGAACTGATGTTAATTGTGCCAACCTTGGAGCAATGTTGTATGCCAGAGCACTCGGCTAGAAAGAAATGGAGACGTGAAGGAAGCTACATCAATTTGCATGCACTGTTTATGCAGTAAGGTGGTTGATATAGTGGTGTTTGATGAGGGGACATTTTTAGCACAAGATTTCATTCAAAAGGCCAATGCAATGTTAGCATTAATTTTGGTGGAAAAGAATATAAAAGCAAGGATGAAATGTCAAAGGTTTATAAGGCACTGGTGAGGCTTCACTTGGAGTATTGTGAGCAGTTTTGAGCCTCTTAGCTGAGAAAGGATGTGCTGACAATGGAGAGGGTTCAAAGGAAAGTCATGAAAATGATTCCAGGATTGAATGGCTTGTCAAATGAAGAGTGTTTGATGGCTCTGAGCCTGTATTTGCTGGAATTCAATGAGGGGTGGCCTCAGTGAAACATATAGAATGGTGAAAGACTTCGATAGGGCGGATTTAGAAAGGATCTTTCCTGTGGTGGAAGAGTTTAAGACCAGAGGACAGAGCCTTAGAATATAGGGATGCCTATTTAGAAAGGTGAAGGTATTTCTCTAGCTAGGGAACGGTGAATCTGTGGGATTTGTTGTCACAAGTAGTTGTGGAGCTCAAGTCATAGGGTATATTTAAAGCAGAGGCTGATGAATCCTTGATTATTCAGGGTGTGAAGGGATACAGGGGAGAAGGTGGGAGATTGTACATGAGAGGGAAATGGATGAAATGGCGGAGTGGACTCGATGGGCCAAATGACCTAATTCTGCTCCTGTACCTTACAGCCTTTTTGTCTTATTTGAGCCCAACCCTCTGGCATATTTTCCTTTTCCTTGTACTACAATAAGCTGAATGATTCCCCCCCCCCCACTTGTTTCTTAAGGAAGCTATAATTATACCTAATGATGAATGTTTCATTAATATTCCCGCTCTTGTCCTTGTCTCTTATGCTTCCCTGGGGAGCAAGACTCATTTATTCAAACGAGTAGATATGCTGGTTTATGAGGAGGCAGTAACATCATCCATTAAAATTACATTGATTTTAATTGAATCTTTGGTATTACATCCTGTTTACTTTTGTAGTTATTCATATGCTGAATATTACTTGCCAACAATCTCTTACAAAATGAACCTGGAGGAGATCCTTAAGCTGGTAAACAGAATTTACATTGGATATTAAATTATGAATACCCCTAGTAAAAGTTTGGCTTCACTGATGTAAACCTAGCTTCCTTATGCTGTCAAATTCAGTTCTTTGTCTTTGACAATTCTTCACATGATTTCAACAGTTTTCATCAGTCACACAAAGGTAAAACAGAAAGAGCTGAGAATACTAAATTATTACATGATTATCCTTGTGAGTTTTGAATTTGAAGAGTTCGGTTTAAGATGGCGCTGGTGATGCCCTGTGACTACTTACTGGTGGCAAACAAAACATAATACAACTAAATAATTTATTAATAACACTTTTTCCTGTAACATTTATGGTAAATGATCACTGCAATCAATAGAGAGGCGAGAGAAGGCAATGCTAGATCTAGAGTCGAAGCGTGCAGGTACGAGGAGAGTCGAGGCGTGGTTGAGGCATGTTCGACGCAAAGTCAGGGCGAGCTCAAAGTGTATTCGAGGCAAAGTTGGGGCAAGCGAAGTGGAGCAAAATTGGAAGTGTAGGAGAGGCAAATTTGAGGCCCATCCACTTAAACCAAGAGTGAGGTTCGAACAATCTAATTGCCAGGCTGATTTGGAAAGGTCAGATAGGGCCCAGGTCCTTACTGCAAGGAATGCCCCGACGTTTGTACGATTTAAACGTCAGGCCAGATGGATTAAAAAGGCAGGGTGTCAGAACAAGAGGCGATGATTGAGCCGGGTGTGCCCGAACTCCATGACATGCACTTGGCTTTGTGGTAAACTGAAGCTCCTACTGTGGCCTGCTTTAGCTGATCTGAGCTTCTTGTCATTTTTGCTCTGAATGCTATTTGCTTTCTTTTATTGTTTGCATGATTTGTTTCTTTCCCTCTCTCTGCACATTGGGTTTTTGACTGCATTTTTTATGGGTTCTTTTGGGTTTCTTTGTCTTGTGGCTGGCTGTATGGGGATGGATCTCAAGGTTGTATAATGTATACATACTTGGATAATAAATGTACTTTGAACTTTGAACATTTGGCTAACAAATCTTTCACTCTAGGGCATGAATCTGAATTGAGCTTTGTCCATGCACCATTTCAATACTTGCAAGTGTAGGCCATACATAAAATATGTATCCACATTTAAAACTATGATCCCAGTGTTAGACTGTAGGATGTCTTCCTTGCATTACTTAAAGCTGACCTTTAAGCAATTCTGCAATTAACATCTTTCTGAATGCATTAAACCTTAGTGCAATGACACCCTGCACCATTCAGAAGTCACAAATCTTGGCATTGCCAAGTGCTTGCAATTCTTTTTGCTTTCCAGCCAGGGAGAAAGAGGAAAATTATGCTTTCCTGGGGCAGTGGGTATTGCATCTCCTAATTTAGTAGTGTGCTATAAAATGGGAAATACTGCAGTTCTGGTCTAGAAAACAACCAGGAGCATAAAAATTCATGGCTATTGTGACTTGCTCTTCTGTAACAAGCGTGGAATATTTTAGCAGGTGCCACTTTGAATTCTTAGGGCATTGGCACCAGTACTGGGAAAAAAAGAAGCTGTTCCAGTGGGAGAGGCTCTTCAATCATACTAAAACCAATGCCCTAGTGAACTGCATAATGACTGTATGTCTAGAGATAGGGCTTTAAACTAAACAGTGGGTTCAATGAAAACATTAAAGAGAAGGAGAATGCAGGAAATGTTGTTAAAATTTCTAGAATGAAATAAAATATATAGGACAAAGGGTTTAGGAGAACTTAGAAACATAGAAACATAGAAAACCTACAGCACAATAAAAGCCTTTCGGCCCTCAAAGCTGTTCCTAACATGTCCTTGCCTTAGAAATTACCTAGGGTTACCCATAGCCCTCTATTTTTCTGAGTTCCATGTACCTATCCAGGAGTCTCTTAAAAGACCCTATCGTTTCTGCCTCCACCAACATCACTGGCAGTCCATTCCACACACTCACCACTCTCTTTGTAAAAAACTTACCCCTGGCATCTCCTCTGTACCTACTTCCAAGCACCTTAAAATTGTGCCCTCTCATGTTAGCCATTTCAGTCCTGGGAAAAAGCCTCTGGCTACCCACGCAATCAATGACTCTCATTATCTTATACACCTCTATCAGGTCACCACTCATCCTCCATCACTCCAAGGAAAAAAGGCTGAGTTCACTCAACCTATTCTCAAAAGGCATGCTCCTCAATCCAAGCAACATCCTTGTAAATTTCCTCTGCACCCTTTCTACAGTTTTCACATCTTTCCTGTAGTGAGGCAATCAGACCTGAGCACAGTACTCCAAGTGGGATCTGACCAGGGTCCTATATAGCCACAACATTACCTCTCGTCTCCTGAACCAATCCCACGATGATGAAGGCTAATGCACCGTTTGCTTTCTTAACCACAAAGTCAACCTGCGCAGCAGCTTTGAGTGTCCTATGGACTCGGACCCCAAGATCCCTCTGATCCTCCACATTGCCAAGAGTCTTACCATTAATTCTATATTCTGCCATCATATTTGACCTACCAAAATGAACAAACTCCAAATCTAATTTCAGGCAACTTGGAGATGACTTTGAGAGGGGAGGTAATGAATAGAGGACTGAGGGTGTGGTATTTGATTGCACATAACATGCCTAACAAGGTAAATGAATTAACAGTGCAGATTGAAAATAGTGGGTACAATGTTATCGAGACATGGCTGAAGGAGGGTCAGAGCTGGGAGCTGAACATCCAAGTGTATGGATCTTATGGAAAAGACAGGTGAGTGGGCTGGGGAGGAGCAATGGCACTATTGGTAAAAATCTAATTAAATCAATAGCAAAGAGCAATATTGCATCAGAAAATGTAGAAGCGTTGTGAACAGATGTGAGGAACTGTAAAATTAAATAAACCCCGATGGAACTGCCTCCAAACAGTAGTCAAGATGTCAGATACTAAATACACCATGAGAGAAAAAAGCATGTAGGAAAGGCAGTGATTTGCTTGCTAAATGATACTTAAAAAGTCAAGTTTCCAACTATCACTCCTCTCCTTCCCACTTGAAAATTCTCCAGCAACTTGCGTCATTATAATACACGCAGGGAACACCAGTTCCTGTACTGTACATAAATAGTACTCATAACTGTACATTCCTCACCTCATGAGCTTTCAGTGTAGCAGCTTCTACTGTTTCATTAAGCCATTCCACTTTAAATGAACCGGCAGTTCTTTTGCACTTCACACCATTTTGCTCCTTTGGAATTTTACATAGTAAATCAATAATTTTTTAAATAAAAAAAAATTTTTTAAATAAAATCTGCAGACAAATCATCACAAACTCCATGTTGTCAATGCTGTCCGCATCAGAAACCAGAAAAGGAAACGTGTTTGTGTATGGATGTGAAATATACTTAACATGGCAATGAGGTAGAGGGTGACAACCTTTCCTGTGCAGTTTAAATTCCTTTGTGCGCCAGTTGCAAAAGACCTGAGGGTGCGCACACGCTCACACACCTCAGAGGAAACATTAGTTGTGTATATATCTCTAGCGACATATATGTACTTTTGATAATAAAATTCATTTTGAACTTTAAACTTCAAACAAGGGTAGATTGGGAAAAGTGAGTTGGCACTGAATCCCAAGAGAAGAAATTTGTAGAATATGTATGAGCCATTAGGGAACAGACAAGTCTGGATATGATGTAATGAAACAGACTTGATCAGGGAGCTCAAGGTAAAGGAACCCTTAAGAGGCTTTGATCATGATATGATAGAATATAGCCTGCAGTTGAAGAGCGAGCAGGTGACATCTGATGCAAAGGTATTGCATTTGAGGCAAGGTATCTGCAAAGGCATAAAGGAAGAGTTGGCCAGAGGGGATTAGAAGGGGACTCTAGCAAGGGAGAAGGTGGATAAGGACTTACTGGGAGTATCTCAGCAGACACTGCAGAATTTTATGCCAAGGAAGATGAAACATACTGAGGGGAAGTCAAGGCAACCATGGCTGACAAAAGAGTCAAAGGCAATATAAAATCAAAAGAGAAGGCATAAAAGATAGTATACATTTGTGAGAAGCTAGAGGATTGGGAAAACATCATAGGCAAACAGAACAACTAAAGGAACAATGAAGAAGGGGAAGATGAAATCTGAGGGTAAAGGGTAAGTGTCATGGTCCGGATCGGTTCCCCTTTAAATGTAGTTAGGTTGCTATCCAGACCATTGACTCCTTGTTCCCTTCTATTTCCATTTCACGTGTCCCTTGAGCTTGGCAATCAAGGTAATCTACCCTCGACCCAAACCGGCAGCTTATAAGCCCCTGGCTTTAGCCGTTTGGTGCGAGAGTGTTAAGAAGCCTTAGCAAGTCGCCATCGTTACGACAAGCCAGAGTTATCCAGCCTGCATCGACCAGCAACTTGCCTTCCTTCACCAAAGTGGGTCCGGGCAAGGTCAATCTGCCAGGGGTGAGTTGAAGGCGAAGTCCTGACTCGACGTTCATGCCCATTGTCCGTGTCTACCCCTCGAAGAGTCCCGGCTCGGTGCCTGAGTGGAAGGCGGAGTCCTGACTCGTCGTTCATGCCCATTGTCCGCGTCTACCCCTCGAAGAGTCCCGGCTCGGTGCCTGAGTGGAAGGCGGAGTCCTGGCTCGACGTTCATGCCCATTGTCCGTGTCTACTCCTCGAAGAGTCCCGGCTCGGTACCTGAGTGGAAGGCGGAGTCCTGGCTCGACGTTCATGCCCATTGTCCGTGTCTACCCCGCGAAGAAGAGTGCAGTCCCCATCTGTCCCCTTGAAGAAGAGTCCTGTCTGCGTCTGTCCCCTTGAAGAAGAGTCCTGTCCCCATCTGTCCCCTTGAAGAAGAGTCCTGTCTGCGTCTGTCCCCTTGAAGAAGAGTCCTGTCTGCATCTGTCGCCGTGAAGAAGAGTCCTGTCCGCGTCTGCCCCCTTGAAGAAGAGTCCAGTCCGCGTCTGCCCCCTTGAAGAAGAGTCCTGTCCGCGTCTGCCCCCTTGAAGATGAGTCCTGTCCGCGTCCGCCCCCTTAAAGAAGGGTCCTGTCTGCGTCTGTCCCCTTGAAGAAGAGTCCTGTCTGCGTCTGTCCCCTTGAAGAAGAGTCCTGTCTGCGTCTGTCCCCTTGAAAAAGAGTCCTGTCTGCGTCTGTCCCCTTGAAGAAGTGTCCTGTCTGCGTCTGTCCCCGTGAAGAAGAGTCCTGTCTGCGTCTGTCCCCTTGAAGAAGAGTTCTGTCCGCGTCTGTCCCCGTGCAGAAGAGTCCTGTCCGTGTCTGTCCCCGTGAAGAAGCGTCCTGTCTGCGTCTGTCCCCGTGAAGAAGAGTCTTGTCTGTGTCTGTCCCCTTGAAGAAGAGTCCTGTCAACGCTTGTCCCCTTGAAGAAGAGTCCTGTCCGCGTCTGTCCCCGTGAAGAAGAGTCCTGTCTGCGTCTGTCCCCTTGAAGAAGAGTGCTGTCTGCGTCTGTCCCCGTGAAGAAGAGTCCTGTCCGCGTCTGTCCCCTTGAAGAAGAGTCCTGTCTGAGACTGTCCTCTTGAAGAAGTGTCCTGTCCACGTCTGTCCCCTTGAAGAAGAGTCCTGTCCGCGTCTGTCCCCTTGAAGAAGAGTCCTGTCCGCGTCTGCCCCCTTGAAGAAGAGTCCTGTCCGTGCCAACCCCCTTGAAGAAGACTCCTGTCTGCGTCTGTCCTCTTGAAGAAGAGTCCCGTCCGCGTCTGTCCCCGTGAAGAAGAGTCCTGTCTGTGTCTGTCCCCGTGAAGAAGAGTCCTGTCCGCGTCTGTTCCCGTGAAGAAGAGTCCTGTCTGCATCTGCCCCGTGAAGAAGAGTCCTGTCCACGTTTGTCCCCTTGAAGAAGAGTCCTGTCCGCATCTGTCCCCTTGAAGAAGAGTCCTGTCTGCGTCTGTCCCCGTGAAGAAGAGTCCTGTCTGCGTCTGTCCCCTTGAAGAAGAGTCCTGTCCCCATCTGTCACCTTGAAGAATCCTGTCTGCGTCTGTCCCCTTGAAGAAGAGTCATGTCTGCGTGTGTCCCCGTGAAGAAGAGTCCTGTCCGCGTCTGTCCCCTTGAAGAAGAGTCCTGTCCGCGTCTGCCCCCTTGAAGAAGGGTCCTTTCTGCGTCTGTCCCCTTGAAGAAGAGTCCTGTCTGCGTCTGCCCCCTTGAAGAAGAGTCCTGTCTGCGTCTGTCCCCGTGAAGAAGAGTCCTGTCTGTGTCTGTCCCCGTGAAGAAAAGTCCTGTCCCCGTCTGTCCCCGTGCAGAAGAGTCCTGTCCATGTCTGTCCCTGTAAAGAAGAGTCCTGTCTGCGTCTGTCCCCGTGAAGAAGCGTCCTGTCTGCGTCTGTCCCCTAGAAGAAGAGTGCTGTCTGCGTCTGTCCCCATGAAGAAACGTCCAGTCTGCGTCTGTCCCCTTGAAGAAGAGTCCTGTCTGCGGCTGTCCCCGTGAAGAAGAGTCCTGTCTGCATCTGTCCCCTTGAAGAAGAGTCCTGTCCCCATCTGTCCCCTTGAAGAAGAGTCCTGTCTGCGTCTGTCCCCTTGAAGAAGAGTCCTGTCTGCATCTGTCGCCGTGAAGAAGAGTCCTGTCCACGTCTGCCCCCTTGAAGAAGAGTCCTGTCCGCGTCTGCCCCCTTGAAGAAGAGTCCTGTCCGCGTCTGCCCCCTTGAAGATGAGTCCTGTCCGCGTCCGCCCCCTTAAAGAAGGGTCCTGTCTGCGTCTGTCCCCTTGAAGAAGAGTCCTGTCTGCGTCTGTCCCCTTGAAGAAGAGTCCTGTCTGCGTCTGTCCCCTTGAAAAAGAGTCCTGTCTGCGTCTGTCCCCTTGAAGAAGAGTCCTGTCTGCGTCTGTCCCCGTGAAGAAGAGTCCTGTCTGCGTCTGTCCCCTTGAAGAAGAGTTCTGTCCGCGTCTGTCCCCGTGCAGAAGAGTCCTGTCCGTGTCTGTCCCCGTGAAGAAGCGTCCTGTCTGCGTCTGTCCCCGTGAAGAAGAGTCTTGTCTGTGTCTGTCCCCTTGAAGAAGAGTCCTGTCAACGCTTGTCCCCTTGAAGAAGAGTCCTGTCCGCGTCTGTCCCCTTGAAGAAGAGTCCTGTCTGCGTCTGTCCCCTTGAAGAAGAGTGCTGTCTGCGTCTGTCCCCGTGAAGAAGAGTCCTGTCCGCGTCTGTCCCCTTGAAGAAGAGTCCTGTCTGCGTCTGTCCCCTTGAAGAAGAGTCCTGTCCGCGTCTGTCCCCATGCAGAAGAGTCGTGTCCGTGTCTGTCCCCGTGAAGAAGCGTCCTGACGGCGTCTGTCCCCGTGAAGAAGAGTGCTGTCTGTGTCTGTCCACTTGAAGAAGAGTCCTGTCCACGTTTGTCCCCTTGAAGAAGAATCCTGTCTGCGTCTGTCCCCTTGAAGAAGAGTCCTGTCCCCATCTGTCCCCTTGAAGAATCCTGTCTGCGTCTGTCCCCTTGAAGAAGAGTCCTGTCTGTGTGTGTCCCCGTGAAGAAGAGTCCTGTCCGCGTCTGCCCCCTTGAAGAAGAGTCCTGTCTGCGTCTGCCCCCTTGAAGAAGGGTCCTGTCCGCGTCTGTCCCCGTGCAGAAGAGTCCTGTCCATGTCTGTCCCTGTGAAGAAGCGTCCTGTCTGCGTCTGTCCCCGTGAAGAATCCTCCTGTCTGCGTCTGTCCCCGTGAAGAAGAGTACTGTCTGCGTCTGTACCCTTGAAGAAGAGTCCTGTCCGCGTCTGTCCCCATGCAGAAGAGTCCTGTCCGTGTCTGTCCCCGTGAAGAAGCGTCCTGTCGGCGTCTGTCCCCTTGAAGAAGAGTCCTGTCTGTGTCTGTCCCCTTGAAGAAGAGTCCTGTCTGCGTCTGGCCCCGAGAAGAAGAGTCCTGTCTGCGTCTGTCCCCTTGAAGAAGAGTCCTGTCCCCATCTGTCTCCTTGAAGAACCGTCCTGTCTGCGTCTGTCCCCTTGAAGAAGAGTCCTGTCTGCGTCTGTCCCCGTGCAGAAGAGCCCTGTCCGCGTCTGTCCCCGTGAAGAAGCGTCCTGTCTGCGTCTGTCCCCTAGAAGAAGAGTGCTGTCTGCGTCTGTCCCCATGAAGAAACGTCCAGTCTGCGTCTGTCCCCTTGAAGAAGAGTCCTGTCTGCGGCTGTCCCCTTGAAGAAGAGTCCTGTCTGAGACTGTCCTCTTGAAGAAGTGTCCTGTCCACGTCTGTCCCCTTGAAGAAGAGTCCTGTCCGCGTCTGTCCCCTTGAAGAAGAGTCCTGTCCGCGTCTGCCCCCTTGAAGAAGAGTCCTGTCCGTGCCAACCCCCTTGAAGAAGACTCCTGTCTGCGTCTGTCCCCTTGA
The DNA here is from genome assembly GCF_030144855.1 of Hypanus sabinus. NCBI lineage: Eukaryota > Metazoa > Chordata > Chondrichthyes > Myliobatiformes > Dasyatidae > Hypanus > Hypanus sabinus. The sequence continues at coordinate 131,447,148 of NC_082707.1, forward strand.
AGAAGAGTCCCGTCCGCGTCTGTCCCCGTGAAGAAGAGTCCTGTCTGTGTCTGTCCCCGTGAAGAAGAGTCCTGTCCGCGTCTGTCCCCGTGAAGAAGAGTCCTGTCTGCATCTGCCCCGTGAAGAAGAGTCCTGTCCACGTTTGTCCCCTTGAAGAAGAGTCCTGTCCGCATCTGTCCCCTTGAAGAAGAGTCCTGTCTGCGTCTGTCCCCGTGAAGAAGAGTCCTGTCTGCGTCTGTCCCCTTGAAGAAGAGTCCTGTCCCCATCTGTCACCTTGAAGAATCCTGTCTGCGTCTGTCCCCTTGAAGAAGAGTCATGTCTGCGTGTGTCCCCGTGAAGAAGAGTCCTGTCCGCGTCTGTCCCCTTGAAGAAGAGTCCTGTCCGCGTCTGCCCCCTTGAAGAAGGGTCCTTTCTGCGTCTGTCCCCTTGAAGAAGAGTCCTGTCTGCGTCTGCCCCCTTGAAGAAGAGTCCTGTCTGCGTCTGTCCCCGTGAAGAAGAGTCCTGTCTGTGTCTGTCCCCGTGAAGAAAAGTCCTGTCCCCGTCTGTCCCCGTGCAGAAGAGTCCTGTCCATGTCTGTCCCTGTAAAGAAGAGTCCTGTCTGCGTCTGTCCCCGTGAAGAAGCGTCCTGTCTGCGTCTGTCCCCTAGAAGAAGAGTGCTGTCTGCGTCTGTCCCCATGAAGAAACGTCCAGTCTGCGTCTGTCCCCTTGAAGAAGAGTCCTGTCTGCGGCTGTCCCCGTGAAGAAGAGTCCTGTCTGCATCTGTCCCCTTGAAGAAGTGTCCTGTCCCCATCTGTCCCCTTGAAGAAGAGTCCTGTCTGCGTCTGTCCCCTTGAAGAAGAGTCCTGTCTGCATCTGTCGCAGTGAAGAAGAGTCCTGTCCGCGTCTGCCCCCTTGAAGAAGAGTCCTGTCCGCGTCTGCCCCCTTGAAGAAGAGTCCTGTCCGCGTCTGCCCCCTTGAAGATGAGTCCTGTCCGCGTCCGCCCCCTTAAAGATGGGTCCTGTCTGCGTCTGTCCCCTTGAAGAAGAGTCCTGTCTGCGTCTGTCCCCTTGAAGAAGAGTCCTGTCTGCGTCTGTCCCCTTGAAAAAGAGTCCTGTCTGCGTCTGTCCCCTTGAAGAAGAGTCCTGTCTGCGTCTGTCCCCGTGAAGAAGAGTCCTGTCTGCGTCTGTCCCCTTGAAGAAGAGTCCTGTCCGCGTCTGTCCCCGTGCAGAAGAGTCCTGTCCGTGTCTGTCCCCGTGAAGAAGCGTCCTGTCTGCGTCTGTCCCCGTGAAGAAGATTCTTGTCTGTGTCTGTCCCCTTGAAGAAGAGTCCTGTCAACGCTTGTCCCCTTGAAGAAGAGTCCTGTCCGCGTCTGTCCCCGTGAAGAAGAGTCCTGTCTGCGTCTGTCCCCTTGAAGAAGAGTGCAGTCTGCGTCTGTCCCCGTGAAGAAGAGTCCTGTCCGCGTCTGTCCCCTTGAAGAAGAGTCCTGTCTGCGTCTGTCCCCTTGAAGAAGAGTCCTGTCCGCGTCTGTCCCCATGCAGAAGAGTCGTGTCCGTGTCTGTCCCCGTGAAGAAGCGTCCTGACGGCGTCTGTCCCCGTGAAGAAGAGTGCTGTCTGTGTCTGTCCACTTGAAGAAGAGTCCTGTCCACGTTTGTCCCCTTGAAGAAGAATCCTGTCTGCGTCTGTCCCCTTGAAGAAGAGTCCTGTCCCCATCTGTCCCCTTGAAGAATCCTGTCTGCGTCTGTCCCCTTGAAGAAGAGTCCTGTCTGTGTGTGTCCCCGTGAAGAAGAGTCCTGTCCGCGTCTGCCCCCTTGAAGAAGAGTCCTGTCTGCGTCTGCCCCCTTGAAGAAGGGTCCTGTCCGCGTCTGTCCCCGTGCAGAAGAGTCCTGTCCATGTCTGTCCCTGTGAAGAAGCGTCCTGTCTGCGTCTGTCCCCGTGAAGAATCCTCCTGTCTGCGTCTGTCCCCGTGAAGAAGAGTACTGTCTGCGTCTGTACCCTTGAAGAAGAGTCCTGTCCACGTCTGTCCCCATGCAGAAGAGTCCTGTCCGTGTCTGTCCCCGTGAAGAAGCGTCCTGTCGGCGTCTGTCCCCTTGAAGAAGAGTCCTGTCTGTGTCTGTCCCCTTGAAGAAGAGTCCTGTCTGCGTCTGGCCCCGAGAAGAAGAGTCCTGTCTGCGTCTGTCCCCTTGAAGAAGAGTCCTGTCCCAATCTGTCTCCTTGAAGAACCGTCCTGTCTGCGTCTGTCCCCTTGAAGAAGAGTCCTGTCTGCGTCTGTCCCCGTGCAGAAGAGCCCTGTCCGCGTCTGTCCCCGTGAAGAAGCGTCCTGTCTGCGTCTGTCCCCGTGAAGAAGAGTCTTGTCTGCGTCTGTCCCCTTAAAGAAGAGTCCTGTCTGCGGCTGTCCCCGTGAAGAAGAGTCCTGTCTGCGTCTGTCCCCTTGAAGAAGAGTCCTGTCCCCATCTGTCCCCTTGAAGAAGAATCCTGTTTGCGTCTGTCCCCTTGAAGAAGAGTCCTGTCCGCGTCTGTCCCCGTGAAGAAGAGTCCTGTCCGCATCTGTCCCCTTGAAGAAGAGTCCTGTCCGCGTCTGCCCCCTTGAAGAAGAGTCCTGTCCGCGTCTGCCCACTTGAAGAAGGGTCCTGTCTGCGTCTGTCCCCTTGAAGAAGAGTCCTGTCTGCGTCTGTCCCCTTGAAGAAGAGTCCTGTCCGCGTCTGTCCCCGTGAAGAAGGGTCCTGTCCGCGTCTGTCCCCTTGAAGAAGAGTCCTGTCCGCGTCTGTCCCCTTGAAGAAGAGTCCTGTCCGCGTCTGTCCCCGTGCAGAAGAGTCCTGTCTGTGTCTGTCCCCGTGAAGAAGCGTCCTGTCTGCGTCTGTCCCCGTGAAGAAGAGTCTTGTCTGTGTCTGTCCCCTTGAAGAAGAGTCCTGTCCACGTTTGTCCCCTTGAAGAAGAGTCCTGTCCGCGTCTGTCCCCGTGAAGAAGAGTCCTGTCTGCGTCTGTCCCCTTGAAGAAGAGTGCTGTCTGCGTCTGTCCCCGTGAAGGAGAGTCCTCTCCGCGTCTGTCCCCTTGAAGAAGAGTCCTGTCTGCGTCTGTCCCCTTGAAGAAGAGTCCTGTCCGCGTCTGTCCCCATGAAGAAGCGTCCTGTCGGCGTCTGTCCCCGTGAAGAAGAGTGCTGTCTGTGTCTGTCCACTTGAAGAAGAGTCCTGTCCACGTTTGTCCCCTTGAAGAAGAGTCCTGTCTGCGTCTGTCCCCTTGAAGAAGAGTCCTGTCCCCATCTGTCCCCTTGAAGAATCCTGTCTGCGTCTGTCCCCTTGAAAAAGAGTCCTGTCTGCGTGTGTCCCCGTGAAGAAGAGTCCTGTCCGCGTCTGTCCCCTTTTAGAAGAGTCCTGTCCGCGTCTGCCCACTTGAAGAAGAGTCCTGTCTGCGTCTGCCCCCTTGAAGAAGGGTTCTGTCCGCGTCTGTCCCCGTGCAGAAGAGTCCTGTCCATGTCTGTCCCTGTGAAGAAGCGTCCTGTCTGCGTCTGTCCCCGTGAAGAATCCTCCTGTCTGCGTCTGTCCCCGTGAAGAAGAGTACTGTCTGCGTCTGTCCCCTTGAAGAAGAGTCCTGTCCGCGTCTGTCCCCATGCAGAAGAGTCCTGTCCGTGTCTGTCCCCGTGAAGAAGCGTCCTGTCGGCGTCTGTCCCCTTGAAGAAGCGTCCTGTCTGCGGCTGTCCCCGTGAAGAAGAGTCCTGTCCCCATCTGTCCCCTTGAAGAAGAATCCTGTCTGCGTCTGTCCCCTTGAAGAAGAGTCCTGTCCGCGTCTGTCCCCGTGAAGAAGAGTCCTGTCCGCATCTGTCCCCTTGAAGAAGAGTCCTGTCCACGTCTGCCCCCTTGAAGAAGAGTCCTGTCCGCATCTGCCCACTTGAAGAAGGGTCCTGTCCGCGTCTGTCCCCATGCAGAAGAGTCCTGTCCGCGTCTGTCCCCGTGAAGAAGAGTCCTGTCCGCGTCTGTCCCCTTGAAGAAGAGTCCTGTCCGCGTCTGTCCCCTTGAAGAAGAGTCCTGTCCGCGTCTGTCCCCGTGCAGAAGAGTCCTGTCCGTGTCTGTCCCCGTGAAGAAGCGTCCTGTCTGCGTCTGTCCCCGTGAAGAAGAGTCTTGTCTGTGTCTGTCCCCTTGAAGAAGAGTCCTGTCCACGTTTGTCCCCTTGAAGAAGAGTCCTGTCCGCGTCTGTCCCCGTGAAGAAGAGTCCTGTCTGCGTCTGTCCCCTTGAAGAAGAGTGCTGTCTGCGTCTGTCCCCGTGAAGAAGAGTCCTGTCCGCGTCTGTCCCCTTGAAGAAGAGTCCTGTCTGCGTCTGTCCCCTTGAAGAAGAGTCCTGTCCGCGTCTGTCCCCATGCAGAAGAGTCGTGTCCGTGTCTGTCCCCGTGAAGAAGCGTCCTGTCGGCGTCTGTCCCCGTGAAGAAGAGTGCTGTCTGTGTCTGTCCACTTGAAGAAGAGTCCTGTCCACGTTTGTCCCCTTGAAGAAGAGTCCTGTCTGCGTCTGTCCCCTTGAAGAGGAGTCCTGTCCCCATCTGTCCCCTTGAAGAATCCTGTCTGCGTCTGTCCCCTTGAAGAAGAGTCCTGTCTGCGTGTGTCCCCGTGAAGAAGAGTCCTGTCCGTGTCTGTCACCTTGAAGAAGAGTCCTGTCCGCGTCTGCCCCCTTGAAGAAGAGTCCTGTCTGCGTCTGCCCCCTTGAAGAAGGGTCCTGTCCGCGTCTGTCCCCGTGCAGAAGAGTCCTGTCCATGTCTGTCCCTGTGAAGAAGCGTCCTGTCTGCGTCTGTCCCCGTGAAGAATCCTCCTGTCTGCGTCTGTCCCCTTCAAGAAGAGTACTGTCTGCGTCTGTCCCCTTGAAGAAGAGTCCTGTCCGCGTCTGTCCCAATGCAGAAGAGTCCTGTCCGTGTCTGTCCCCGTGAAGAAGCGTCCTGTCGGCGTCTATCCCCTTGAAGAAGAATCCTGTCTGTGTCTGTCCCCTTGAAGAAGAGTCCTGTCTGCGTCTGTCCCCGAGAAGAAGAGCCCTGTCTGCGTCTGTCCCCTTGAAGAAGAGTCCTGTCCCCATCTGTCCCCTTGAAGAACCGTCCTGTCTGCGTCTGTCCCCTTGAAGAAGAGTCCTGTCTGCGTCTGTCCCCGTGCAGAAGAGCCCTGTCCGCGTCTGTCCCCGTGAAGAAGCGTCCTGTCTGCGTCTGTCCCCGTGAAGAAGAGTCTTGTCTGCGTCTGTCCCCTTGAAGAAGAGTCCTGTCCCCATCTGTCCCCTTGAAGAATCCTGTCTGCGTCTGTCCCCTTGAAGAAGAGTCCTGTCTGCGTGTGTCCCCGTGAAGAACAGTCCTGTCCGCGTCTGTCCCCTTGAAGAAGAGTCCTGTCCGCGTCTGCCCCCTTGAAGAAGAGTCCTGTCTGCGTCTGCCCCCTTGAAGAAGGGTCCTGTCCGCGTCTGTCCCCGTGCAGAAGAGTCCTGTCCATGTCTGTCCCCGTGAAGAAGCGTCCTGTCTGCGTCTGTCCCCGTGAAGAAGCGTCCTGTCTGCGTCTGTCCCCTAGAAGAAGAGTCCTGTCTGCGTCTGTCCCCGTGAAGAAACGTCCTGTCTGCGTCTGTCCCCTAGAAGAAGAGTCCTGTCTGCGTCTGACCCCGTGAAGAAGAGTCTTGTCTGCGTCTGTCCCCTTGAAGAAGAGTCCTGTCTGCGGCTGTCCACGTGAAGAAGAGTCCTGTCTGCGTCTGTCCCCTTGAAGAAGAGTCCTGTCCCCATCTGTCCCTTTGAAGAAGAGTCCTGTCTGCGTCTGTCCCCTTGAAGAAGAGTCCTGTCTGCGTCTGTCCCCGTGAAGAAGAGTCCTGTCCGCGTCTGTCCCCTTGAAGAAGAGTCCTGTCCGCGTCTGCCCCCTTGAAGAAGAGTCCTGTCCGTGTCTGCCCCCTTGAAGAAGGGTCCTGTCTGCGTCTGTCCCCTTGAAGAAGAGTCCTGTCCGCGTCTGTCCCCGTGCAGTAGAGTCCTCTCCGTGTCTGTCCCCGTGAAGAAGCGTCCTGTCTGCATCTGTCCCCGTGAAGAAGAGTCCTGTCTGTGTCTGTCCCCTTGAAGAAGAGTCCTGTCCATGTTTGTCCCCTTGAAGAAGTGTCCTGTCCGCGTCTGTCCCCGTGAAGAAGAGTCCTGTCTGTGTCTGTCCCCTTGAAGAAGAGTCCTGTCTGCGTCTGTCCACGTGAAGAAGAGTCCTGTCCGCGTCTGTCCCCGTGAAGAAGCTTCCTGTCCGTGTCTGTCCCCGTGAAGAAGAGTCCTGTCTGCGTCTGTCCCCGTGAAGAAGAGTCCTGTCCGCGTCTGTCCCCTTGAAGAAGAGTCCTGTCTGCGTCTGTCCCCTTGAAGAAGAGTCCTGTCCGCGTCTGTCCCCGTGCAGAAGAGTCGTGTCTGTGTCTGTCCCCGTGAAGAAGCGTCCTGTCTGCGTCTGTCCCCGTGAAGAAGAGTCCTGTCTGTGTCTGTCCCCTTGAAGAAGAGTCCTATCCACGTTTGTCCCCTTGAAGAAGAGTCCTGTCTGCGTCTGTCCCCTTGAAGAGGAGTCCTGTCCCCATCTGTCCTCTTGAAGAATCCTGTCTGCGTCTGTCCCCTTGAAGAAGAGTCCTGTCTGCGTGTGTCCACGTGAAGAAGAGTCCTGTCCACCTCTGTCCCCTTGAAGAAGAGTCCTGTCCGCGTCTGCACCCTTGAAGAAGAGTCCTGTCTGCGTCTGCCCCCTTGAAGAAGGGTCCTGTCCGCGTCTGTCCCCGTGCAGAAGAGTCCTGTCCATGTCTGTCCCTGTGAAGAAGCGTCCTGTCTGCGTCTGTCCCCGTGAAGAAGCGTCCTGTCTGCGTCTGTCCCCTAGAAGAAGAGTCCTGTCTGCGTCTGTCCCCGTGAAGAAACGTCCTGTCTGCGTCTGTCCCCTAGAAGAAGAGTCCTGTCTGCGTCTGTCCCTGTGCAGAAGAGCCCTGTCCGTGTCTGTCCCCGTGAAGAAGCGTCCTGTCTGCGTCTGTCCCCGTGAAGAAGAGTCCTGTCCCCATCTGTCCCCTTGAAGAAGAGTCCTGTCTGCGTCTGTCCCCTTGAAGAAGAGTCCTGTCCGCGTCTGCCCCCTTGAAGAAGAGTCCTGTACCCATCTGTCCCCGTGAAGAAGAGTCCTGTCCGCGTCTGTCCCCTTGAAGAAGAGTCCTGTCCGCGTCTGCCCCCTTGAAGAAGAGTCCTGTCCGCGTCTGCCCCCTTGAAGAAGGGTCCTGTCTGCGTCTGTCCCCTTGAAGAAGAGTCCTGTCCGCGTCTGTCCCCGTGCAGTAGAGTCCTGTCCGTGTCTGTCCCCGTGAAGAAGCGTCCTGTCTGCATCTGTCCCCATGAAGAAGAGTCCTGTCTGTGTCTGTCCCCTTGAAGAAGAGTCCTGTCCACGTTTGTCCCCTTGAAGAAGTGTCCTGTCCGCGTCTGTCCCCGTGAAGAAGAGTCCTGTCTGTGTCTGTCCCCGTGAAGAAGCTTCCTGTCCGTGTCTGTCCCCGTGAAGAAGAGTCCTGTCTGCGTCTGTCCCCGTGAAGAAGAGTCCTGTCCGCGTCTGTCCCCTTGAAGAAGAGTCCTGTCCCCGTCTGTCCCCTTGAAGAAGAGTCCTGTCCGCGTCTGTCCCCTTGAAGAAGAGTCCTGTCCGCGTGTGTCCCCGTGAAGAAGAGTCCTGTCCGCGTCTGTCCCCTTGAAGAAGAGTCCTGTCCGCGTCTGTCCCCTTGAAGAAGAGTCCTGGCTGCGTCTGCCCCCTTGAAGAAGAGTCCTGTCTGCGTCTGTCCCCTTGAAGAAGAGTCCTGTCCGCGTCTGCCCCCTTGAAGAAGCATCCTGTCTGCGTCTGTCCCCTTGAAGAAGAGTCCTGTCCGCGTCTGTCCCCGTGCAGAAGTGTCCTGTCTGCGTCTGTCCCCGTGAAGAAGCGTCCTGTCCGCGTCTGTCCCCGTGCAGAAGAGTCCTGTCCATGTCTGTCCCCGTGAAGAAGCGTCCTGTCTGCGTCTGTCCCCTAGAAGAAGAGTGCTGTCTGCATCTGTCCCCATGCAGAAGAGTCCTGTCCGTGTCTGTCCCCGTGAAGAAGCGTCTTGTCTGCGTCTGTCCCCTTGAAGAAGAGTCCTGTCCCCATCTGTCCCCTTGAAGAACCGTCCTGTCTGCGTCTGTCCCCTTGAAGAAGAGTCCTGTCTGCGTCTGTCCCCGTGCAGAAGAGCCCTGTCCGCGTCTGTCCCCGTGAAGAAGCGTCCTGTCTGCGTCTGTCCCCGTGAAGAAGAGTCTTGTCTGCGTCTGTCCCCTTGAAGAAGAGTCCTGTCCCCATCTGTCCCCTTGAAGAATCCTGTCTGCGTCTGTCCCCTTGAAGAAGAGTCCTGTCTGCGTGTGTCCCCGTGAAGAACAGTCCTGTCCGCGTCTGTCCCCTTGAAGAAGAGTCCTGTCCGCGTCTGCCCCCTTGAAGAAGAGTCCTGTCTGCGTCTGCCCCCTTGAAGAAGGGTCCTGTCCGCGTCTGTCCCCGTGCAGAAGAGTCCTGTCCATGTCTGTCCCTGTGAAGAAGCGTCCTGTCTGCGTCTGTCCCCGTGAAGAAGCGTCCTGTCTGCGTCTTTCCCCTAGAAGAAGAGTCCTGTCTGCGTCTGTCCCCGTGAAGAAACGTCCTGTCTGCGTCTGTCCCCTAGAAGAAGAGTCCTGTCTGCGTCTGTCCCCGTGCAGAAGAGCCCTGTCCGTGTCTGTCCCCGTGAAGAAGCGTCCTGTCTGCGTCTGTCCCCGTGAAGAAGAGTCTTCTCAGCATCTGTCCCCTTGAAGAAGAGTCCTGTCTGCGGCTGTCCCCGTGAAGAGGAGTCCTGTCTGCGTCTGTCCCCGTGAAGAAGAGTCCTGTCCGCATCTGTCCCCTTGAAGAAGAGTCCTGTCAGCGTCTGTCCCCTTGAAGAAGAGTCCTGTCCGCGTCTGTCCCCATGCAGAAGAGTCGTGTCCGTGTCTGTCCCCGTGAAGAAGCGTCCTGTCGGCGTCTGTCCCCGTGAAGAAGAGTGCTGTCTGTGTCTGTCCACTTGAAGAAGAGTCCTGTCCACGTTTGTCCCCTTGAAGAAGAGTCCTGTCTGCGTCTGTCCCCTTGAAGAGGAGTCCTGTCCCCATCTGTCCCCTTGAAGAATCCTGTCTGCGTCTGTCCCCTTGAAGAAGAGTCCTGTCTGCGTGTGTCCCCGTGAAGAAGAGTCCTGTCCGTGTCTGTCACCTTGAAGAAGAGTCCTGTCCGCGTCTGCCCCCTTGAAGAAGAGTCCTGTCTGCGTCTGCCCCCTTGAAGAAGGGTCCTGTCCGCGTCTGTCCCCGTGCAGAAGAGTCCTGTCCATGTCTGTCCCCGTGAAGAAGCGTCCTGTCTGCGTCTGTCCCCGTGAAGAAGCGTCCTGTCTGCGTCTGTCCCCTAGAAGAAGAGTCCTGTCTGCGTCTGTCCCCGTGAAGAAACGTCCTGTCTGCGTCTGTCCCCTAGAAGAAGAGTCCTGTCTGCGTCTGACCCCGTGAAGAAGAGTCTTGTCTGCGTCTGTCCCCTTGAAGAAGAGTCCTGTCTGCGGCTGTCCACGTGAAGAAGAGTCCTGTCTGCGTCTGTCCCCTTGAAGAAGAGTCCTGTCCCCATCTGTCCCTTTGAAGAAGAGTCCTGTCTGCGTCTGTCCCCTTGAAGAAGAGTCCTGTCTGCGTCTGTCCCCGTGAAGAAGAGTCCTGTCCGCGTCTGTCCCCTTGAAGAAGAGTCCTGTCCGCGTCTGCCCCCTTGAAGAAGAGTCCTGTCCGTGTCTGCCCCCTTGAAGAAGGGTCCTGTCTGCGTCTGTCCCCTTGAAGAAGAGTCCTGTCCGCGTCTGTCCCCGTGCAGTAGAGTCCTCTCCGTGTCTGTCCCCGTGAAGAAGCGTCCTGTCTGCATCTGTCCCCGTGAAGAAGAGTCCTGTCTGTGTCTGTCCCCTTGAAGAAGAGTCCTGTCCATGTTTGTCCCCTTGAAGAAGTGTCCTGTCCGCGTCTGTCCCCGTGAAGAAGAGTCCTGTCTGTGTCTGTCCCCTTGAAGAAGAGTCCTGTCTGCGTCTGTCCACGTGAAGAAGAGTCCTGTCCGCGTCTGTCCCCGTGAAGAAGCTTCCTGTCCGTGTCTGTCCCCGTGAAGAAGAGTCCTGTCTGCGTCTGTCCCCGTGAAGAAGAGTCCTGTCCGCGTCTGTCCCCTTGAAGAAGAGTCCTGTCTGCGTCTGTCCCCTTGAAGAAGAGTCCTGTCCGCGTCTGTCCCCGTGCAGAAGAGTCGTGTCTGTGTCTGTCCCCGTGAAGAAGCGTCCTGTCTGCGTCTGTCCCCGTGAAGAAGAGTCCTGTCTGTGTCTGTCCCCTTGAAGAAGAGTCCTATCCACGTTTGTCCCCTTGAAGAAGAGTCCTGTCTGCGTCTGTCCCCTTGAAGAGGAGTCCTGTCCCCATCTGTCCTCTTGAAGAATCCTGTCTGCGTCTGTCCCCTTGAAGAAGAGTCCTGTCTGCGTGTGTCCACGTGAAGAAGAGTCCTGTCCACCTCTGTCCCCTTGAAGAAGAGTCCTGTCCGCGTCTGCACCCTTGAAGAAGAGTCCTGTCTGCGTCTGCCCCCTTGAAGAAGGGTCCTGTCCGCGTCTGTCCCCGTGCAGAAGAGTCCTGTCCATGTCTGTCCCTGTGAAGAAGCGTCCTGTCTGCGTCTGTCCCCGTGAAGAAGCGTCCTGTCTGCGTCTGTCCCCTAGAAGAAGAGTCCTGTCTGCGTCTGTCCCCGTGAAGAAACGTCCTGTCTGCGTCTGTCCCCTAGAAGAAGAGTCCTGTCTGCGTCTGTCCCTGTGCAGAAGAGCCCTGTCCGTGTCTGTCCCCGTGAAGAAGCGTCCTGTCTGCGTCTGTCCCCGTGAAGAAGAGTCCTGTCCCCATCTGTCCCCTTGAAGAAGAGTCCTGTCTGCGTCTGTCCCCTTGAAGAAGAGTCCTGTCCGCGTCTGCCCCCTTGAAGAAGAGTCCTGTACCCATCTGTCCCCGTGAAGAAGAGTCCTGTCCGCGTCTGTCCCCTTGAAGAAGAGTCCTGTCCGCGTCTGCCCCCTTGAAGAAGAGTCCTGTCCGCGTCTGCCCCCTTGAAGAAGGGTCCTGTCTGCGTCTGTCCCCTTGAAGAAGAGTCCTGTCCGCGTCTGTCCCCGTGCAGTAGAGTCCTGTCCGTGTCTGTCCCCGTGAAGAAGCGTCCTGTCTGCATCTGTCCCCATGAAGAAGAGTCCTGTCTGTGTCTGTCCCCTTGAAGAAGAGTCCTGTCCACGTTTGTCCCCTTGAAGAAGTGTCCTGTCCGCGTCTGTCCCCGTGAAGAAGAGTCCTGTCTGTGTCTGTCCCCGTGAAGAAGCTTCCTGTCCGTGTCTGTCCCCGTGAAGAAGAGTCCTGTCTGCGTCTGTCCCCGTGAAGAAGAGTCCTGTCCGCGTCTGTCCCCTTGAAGAAGAGTCCTGTCCCCGTCTGTCCCCTTGAAGAAGAGTCCTGTCCGCGTCTGTCCCCTTGAAGAAGAGTCCTGTCCGCGTGTGTCCCCGTGAAGAAGAGTCCTGTCCGCGTCTGTCCCCTTGAAGAAGAGTCCTGTCCTCGTCTGTCCCCTTGAAGAAGAGTCCTGGCTGCGTCTGCCCCCTTGAAGAAGAGTCCTGTCTGCGTCTGTCCCCTTGAAGAAGAGTCCTGTCCGCGTCTGCCCCCTTGAAGAAGCATCCTGTCTGCGTCTGTCCCCTTGAAGAAGAGTCCTGTCCGCGTCTGTCCCCGTGCAGAAGTGTCCTGTCTGCGTCTGTCCCCGTGAAGAAGCGTCCTGTCCGCGTCTGTCCCCGTGCAGAAGAGTCCTGTCCATGTCTGTCCCCGTGAAGAAGCGTCCTGTCTGCGTCTGTCCCCTAGAAGAAGAGTGCTGTCTGCATCTGTCCCCATGCAGAAGAGTCCTGTCCGTGTCTGTCCCCGTGAAGAAGCGTCTTGTCTGCGTCTGTCCCCTTGAAGAAGAGTCCTGTCCCCATCTGTCCCCTTGAAGAACCGTCCTGTCTGCGTCTGTCCCCTTGAAGAAGAGTCCTGTCTGCGTCTGTCCCCGTGCAGAAGAGCCCTGTCCGCGTCTGTCCCCGTGAAGAAGCGTCCTGTCTGCGTCTGTCCCCGTGAAGAAGAGTCTTGTCTGCGTCTGTCCCCTTGAAGAAGAGTCCTGTCCCCATCTGTCCCCTTGAAGAATCCTGTCTGCGTCTGTCCCCTTGAAGAAGAGTCCTGTCTGCGTGTGTCCCCGTGAAGAACAGTCCTGTCCGCGTCTGTCCCCTTGAAGAAGAGTCCTGTCCGCGTCTGCCCCCTTGAAGAAGAGTCCTGTCTGCGTCTGCCCCCTTGAAGAAGGGTCCTGTCCGCGTCTGTCCCCGTGCAGAAGAGTCCTGTCCATGTCTGTCCCTGTGAAGAAGCGTCCTGTCTGCGTCTGTCCCCGTGAAGAAGCGTCCTGTCTGCGTCTTTCCCCTAGAAGAAGAGTCCTGTCTGCGTCTGTCCCCGTGAAGAAACGTCCTGTCTGCGTCTGTCCCCTAGAAGAAGAGTCCTGTCTGCGTCTGTCCCCGTGCAGAAGAGCCCTGTCCGTGTCTGTCCCCGTGAAGAAGCGTCCTGTCTGCGTCTGTCCCCGTGAAGAAGAGTCTTCTCAGCATCTGTCCCCTTGAAGAAGAGTCCTGTCTGCGGCTGTCCCCGTGAAGAGGAGTCCTGTCTGCGTCTGTCCCCGTGAAGAAGAGTCCTGTCCGCATCTGTCCCCTTGAAGAAGAGTCCTGTCAGCGTCTGTCCCCTTGAAGAAGAGTCCTGTCCGCGTCTGTCCCCATGCAGAAGAGTCGTGTCCGTGTCTGTCCCCGTGAAGAAGCGTCCTGTCGGCGTCTGTCCCCGTGAAGAAGAGTGCTGTCTGTGTCTGTCCACTTGAAGAAGAGTCCTGTCCACGTTTGTCCCCTTGAAGAAGAGTCCTGTCTGCGTCTGTCCCCTTGAAGAGGAGTCCTGTCCCCATCTGTCCCCTTGAAGAATCCTGTCTGCGTCTGTCCCCTTGAAGAAGAGTCCTGTCTGCGTGTGTCCCCGTGAAGAAGAGTCCTGTCCGTGTCTGTCACCTTGAAGAAGAGTCCTGTCCGCGTCTGCCCCCTTGAAGAAGATTCCTGTCTGCGTCTGCCCCCTTGAAGAAGGGTCCTGTCCGCGTCTGTCCCCGTGCAGAAGAGTCCTGTCCATGTCTGTCCCTGTGAAGAAGCGTCCTGTCTGCGTCTGTCCCCGTGAAGAATCCTCCTGTCTGCGTCTGTCCCCTTGAAGAAGAGTACTGTCTGCGTCTGTCCCCTTGAAGAAGAGTCCTGTCCGCGTCTGTCCCCATGCAGAAGAGTCCTGTCCGTGTCTGTCCCCGTGAAGAAGCGTCCTGTCGGCGTCTATCCCCTTGAAGAATAATCCTGTCTGTGTCTGTCCCCTTGAAGAAGAGTTCTGTCTGCGTCTGTCCCCGAGAAGAAGAGCCCTGTCTGCGTCTGTCCCCTTGAAGAAGAGTCCTGTCCCCATCTGTCCCCTTGAAGAACCGTCCTGTCTGCGTCTGTCCCCTTGAAGAAGAGTCATGTCTGCGTCTGTCCCCGTGCAGAAGAGCCCTGTCCGCGTCTGTCCCCGTGAAGAAGCGTCCTGTCTGCGTCTGTCCCCGTGAAGAAGAGTCTTGTCTGCGTCTGTCCCCTTGAAGAAGAGTCCTGTCCCCATCTGTCCCCTTGAAGAATCCTGTCTGCGTCTGTCCCCTTGAAGAAGAGTCCTGTCTGCGTGTGTCCCCGTGAAGAACAGTCCTGTCCGCGTCTGTCCCCTTGAAGAAGAGTCCTGTCCGCGTCTGCCCCCTTGAAGAAGAGTCCTGTCTGCGTCTGCCCCCTTGAAGAAGGGTCCTGTCCGCGTCTGTCCCCGTGCAGAAGAGTCCTGTCCATGTCTGTCCCCGTGAAGAAGCGTCCTGTCTGCGTCTGTCCCCGTGAAGAAGCGTCCTGTCTGCGTCTGTCCCCTAGAAGAAGAGTCCTGTCTGCGTCTGTCCCCGTGAAGAAACGTCCTGTCTGCGTCTGTCCCCTAGAAGAAGAGTCCTGTCTGCGTCTGTCCCCGTGAAGAAGAGTCTTGTCTGCGTCTGTCCCCTTGAAGAAGAGTCCTGTCTGCGGCTGTCCACGTGAAGAAGAGTCCTGTCTGCGTCTGTCCCCTTGAAGAAGAGTCCTGTCCCCATCTGTCCCTTTGAAGAAGAGTCCTGTCTGCGTCTGTCCCCTTGAAGAAGAGTCCTGTCTGCGTCTGTCCCCGTGAAGAAGAGTCCTGTCCGCGTCTGTCCCCTTGAAGAAGAGTCCTGTCCGCGTCTGCCCCCTTGAAGAAGAGTCCTGTCCGCGTCTGCCCCCTTGAAGAAGGGTCCTGTCTGCGTCTGTCCCCTTGAAGAAGAGTCCTGTCCGCGTCTGTCCCCGTGCAGTAGAGTCCTGTCCGTGTCTGTCCCCGTGAAGAAGCGTCCTGTCTGCATCTGTCCCCGTGAAGAAGAGTCCTGTCTGTGTCTGTCCCCTTGAAGAAGAGTCCTGTCCATGTTTGTCCCCTTGAAGAAGTGTCCTGTCCGCGTCTGTCCCCGTGAAGAAGAGTCCTGTCTGTGTCTGTCCCCTTGAAGAAGAGTCCTGTCTGCGTCTGTCCACGTGAAGAAGAGTCCTGTCCGCGTCTGTCCCCGTGAAGAAGCTTCCTGTCCGTGTCTGTCCCCGTGAAGAAGAGTCCTGTCTGCGTCTGTCCCCGTGAAGAAGAGTCCTGTCCGCGTCTGTCCCCTTGAAGAAGAGTCCTGTCTGCGTCTGTCCCCTTGAAGAAGAGTCCTGTCCGCGTCTGTCCCCGTGCAGAAGAGTCGTGTCTGTGTCTGTCCCCGTGAAGAAGCGTCCTGTCTGCGTCTGTCCCCGTGAAGAAGAGTCCTGTCTGTGTCTGTCCCCTTGAAGAAGAGTCCTGTCCACGTTTGTCCCCTTGAAGAAGAGTCCTGTCTGCGTCTGTCCCCTTGAAGAAGAGTCCTGTCCCCATCTGTCCTCTTGAAGAATCCTGTCTGCGTCTGTCCCCTTGAAGAAGAGTCCTGTCTGCGTGTGTCCACGTGAAGAAGAGTCCTGTCCACCTCTGTCCCCTTGAAGAAGAGTCCTGTCCGCGTCTGCACCCTTGAAGAAGAGTCCTGTCTGCGTCTGCCCCCTTGAAGAAGGGTCCTGTCCGCGTCTGTCCCCGTGCAGAAGAGTCCTGTCCATGTCTGTCCCTGTGAAGAAGCGTCCTGTCTGCGTCTGTCCCCGTGAAGAAGCGTCCTGTCTGCGTCTGTCCCCTAGAAGAAGAGTCCTGTCTGCGTCTGTCCCCGTGAAGAAACGTCCTGTCTGCGTCTGTCCCCTAGAAGAAGAGTCCTGTCTGCGTCTGTCCCTGTGCAGAAGAGCCCTGTCCGTGTCTGTCCCCGTGAAGAAGCGTCCTGTCTGCGTCTGTCCCCGTGAAGAAGAGTCTTGTCTGCGTCTGTCCCCTTGAAGAAGAGTCCTGTCTGCGGCTGTCCCCGTGAAGAAGAGTCCTGTCTGCGTCTGTCCCCTTGAAGAAGAGTCCTGTCCCCATCTGTCCCCTTGAAGAAGAGTCCTGTCTGCGTCTGTCCCCTTGAAGAAGAGTCCTGTCCGCGTCTGCCCCCTTGAAGAAGAGTCCTGTCCCCATCTGTCCCCGTGAAGAAGAGTCCTGTCCGCGTCTGTCCCCTTGAAGAAGAGTCCTGTCCGCGTCTGCCCCCTTGAAGAAGAGTCCTGTCCGCGTCTGCCCCCTTGAAGAAGGGTCCTGTCTGCGTCTGTCCCCTTGAAGAAGAGTCCTGTCCGCGTCTGTCCCCGTGCAGTAGAGTCCTGTCCGTGTCTGTCCCCGTGAAGAAGCGTCCTGTCTGCATCTGTCCCCATGAAGAAGAGTCCTGTCTGTGTCTGTCCCCTTGAAGAAGAGTCCTGTCCACATTTGTCCCCTTGAAGAAGTGTCCTGTCCGCGTCTGTCCCCGTGAAGAAGAGTCCTGTCTGTGTCTGTCCCCGTGAAGAAGCTTCCTGTCCGTGTCTGTCCCCGTGAAGAAGAGTCCTGTCCGCGTCTGCCCCCTTGAAGAAGAGTCCTGTCCGCGTCTGCCCCCTTGAAGAAGGGTCCTGTCTGCGTCTGTCCCCTTGAAGAAGAGTCCTGTCCGCGTCTGTCCCCGTGCAGTAGAGTCCTGTCCGTGTCTGTCCCCGTGAAGAAGCGTCCTGTCTGCATCTGTCCCCATGAAGAAGAGTCCTGTCTGTGTCTGTCCCCTTGAAGAAGAGTCCTGTCCATGTTTGTCCCCTTGAAGAAGTGTCCTGTCCGCGTCTGTCCCCGTGAAGAAGAGTCCTGTCTGTGTCTGTCCCCTTGAAGAAGAGTCCTGTCTGCGTCTGTCCACGTGAAGAAGAGTCCTGTCCGCGTCTGTCCCCGTGAAGAAGCTTCCTGTCCGTGTCTGTCCCCGTGAAGAAGAGTCCTGTCTGCGTCTGTCCCCGTGAAGAAGAGTCCTGTCCGCGTCTGTCCCCTTGAAGAAGAGTCCTGTCTGCGTCTGTCCCCTTGAAGAAGAGTCCTGTCCGCGTCTGTCCCCGTGCAGAAGAGTCGTGTCTGTGTCTGTCCCCGTGAAGAAGCGTCCTGTCTGCGTCTGTCCCCGTGAAGAAGAGTCCTGTCTGTTTCTGTCCCCTTGAAGAAGAGTCCTGTCCACGTTTGTCCCCTTGAAGAAGAGTCCTGTCTGCGTCTGTCCCCTTGAAGAAGAGTCCTGTCCCCATCTGTCCTCTTGAAGAATCCTGTCTGCGTCTGTCCCCTTGAAGAAGAGTCCTGTCTGCGTGTGTCCACGTGAAGAAGAGTCCTGTCCACCTCTGTCCCCTTGAAGAAGAGTCCTGTCTGTTTCTGTCCCCTTGAAGAAGAGTCCTGTCCACGTTTGTCCCCTTGAAGAAGAGTCCTGTCTGCGTCTGCCCCCTTGAAGAAGGGTCCTGTCCGCGTCTGTCCCCGTGCAGAAGAGTCCTGTCCATGTCTGTCCCTGTGAAGAAGCGTCCTGTCTGCGTCTGTCCCCGTGAAGAAGCGTCCTGTCTGCGTCTGTCCCCTAGAAGAAGAGTCCTGTCTGCGTCTGTCCCCGTGAAGAAACGTCCTGTCTGCGTCTGTCCCCTAGAAGAAGAGTCCTGTCTGCGTCTGTCCCTGTGCAGAAGAGCCCTGTCCGTGTCTGTCCCCGTGAAGAAGCGTCCTGTCTGCGTCTGTCCCCGTGAAGAAGAGTCTTGTCTGCGTCTGTCCCCTTGAAGAAGAGTCCTGTCTGCGGCTGTCCCCGTGAAGAAGAGTCCTGTCTGCGTCTGTCCCCTTGAAGAAGAGTCCTGTCCCCATCTGTCCCCTTGAAGAAGAGTCCTGTCTGCGTCTGTCCCCTTGAAGAAGAGTCCTGTCCGCGTCTGCCCCCTTGAAGAAGAGTCCTGTCCCCATCTGTCCCCGTGAAGAAGAGTCCTGTCCGCGTCTGTCCCCTTGAAGAAGAGTCCTGTCCGCGTCTGCCCCCTTGAAGAAGAGTCCTGTCCGCGTCTGCCCCCTTGAAGAAGGGTCCTGTCTGCGTCTGTCCCCTTGAAGAAGAGTCCTGTCCGCGTCTGTCCCCGTGAAGAAGCGTCCTGTCTGCATCTGTCCCCATGAAGAAGAGTCCTGTCTGTGTCTGTCCCCTTGAAGAAGAGTCCTGTCCACGTTTGTCCCCTTGAAGAAGTGTCCTGTCCGCGTCTGTCCCCGTGAAGAAGAGTCCTGTCTGTGTCTGTCCCCGTGAAGAAGCTTCCTGTCCGTGTCTGTCCCCGTGAAGAAGAGTCCTGTCTGCGTCTGTCCCCGTGAAGAAGAGTCCTGTCTGCGTCTGTCCCCTTGAAGAAGAGTCCTGTCCCCATCTGTCCTCTTGAAGAATCCTGTCTGCGTCTGTCCCCTTGAAGAAGAGTCCTGTCTGCGTGTGTCCACGTGAAGAAGAGTCCTGTCCACCTCTGTCCCCTTGAAGAAGAGTCCTGTCCGCGTCTGCACCCTTGAAGAAGAGTCCTGTCTGCGTCTGCCCCCTTGAAGAAGGGTCCTGTCCGCGTCTGTCCCCGTGCAGAAGAGTCCTGTCCATGTCTGTCCCTGTGAAGAAGCGTCCTGTCTGCGTCTGTCCCCGTGAAGAAGCGTCCTGTCTGCGTCTGTCCCCTAGAAGAAGAGTCCTGTCTGCGTCTGTCCCCGTGAAGAAACGTCCTGTCTGCGTCTGTCCCCTAGAAGAAGAGTCCTGTCTGCGTCTGTCCCTGTGCAGAAGAGCCCTGTCCGTGTCTGTCCCCGTGAAGAAGCGTCCTGTCTGCGTCTGTCCCCGTGAAGAAGAGTCTTGTCTGCGTCTGTCCCCTTGAAGAAGAGTCCTGTCTGCGGCTGTCCCCGTGAAGAAGAGTCCTGTCTGCGTCTGTCCCCTTGAAGAAGAGTCCTGTCCCCATCTGTCCCCTTGAAGAAGAGTCCTGTCTGCGTCTGTCCCCTTGAAGAAGAGTCCTGTCCGCGTCTGCCCCCTTGAAGAAGAGTCCTGTCCCCATCTGTCCCCGTGAAGAAGAGTCCTGTCCGCGTCTGTCCCCTTGAAGAAGAGTCCTGTCCGCGTCTGCCCCCTTGAAGAAGAGTCCTGTCCGCGTCTGCCCCCTTGAAGAAGGGTCCTGTCTGCGTCTGTCCCCTTGAAGAAGAGTCCTGTCCGCGTCTGTCCCCGTGCAGTAGAGTCCTGTCCGTGTCTGTCCCCGTGAAGAAGCGTCCTGTCTGCATCTGTCCCCATGAAGAAGAGTCCTGTCTGTGTCTGTCCCCTTGAAGAAGAGTCCTGTCCACATTTGTCCCCTTGAAGAAGTGTCCTGTCCGCGTCTGTCCCCGTGAAGAAGAGTCCTGTCTGTGTCTGTCCCCGTGAAGAAGCTTCCTGTCCGTGTCTGTCCCCGTGAAGAAGAGTCCTGTCCGCGTCTGCCCCCTTGAAGAAGAGTCCTGTCCGCGTCTGCCCCCTTGAAGAAGGGTCCTGTCTGCGTCTGTCCCCTTGAAGAAGAGTCCTGTCCGCGTCTGTCCCCGTGCAGTAGAGTCCTGTCCGTGTCTGTCCCCGTGAAGAAGCGTCCTGTCTGCATCTGTCCCCGTGAAGAAGAGTCCTGTCTGTGTCTGTCCCCTTGAAGAAGAGTCCTGTCCATGTTTGTCCCCTTGAAGAAGTGTCCTGTCCGCGTCTGTCCCCGTGAAGAAGAGTCCTGTCTGTGTCTGTCCCCTTGAAGAAGAGTCCTGTCTGCGTCTGTCCACGTGAAGAAGAGTCCTGTCCGCGTCTGTCCCCGTGAAGAAGCTTCCTGTCCGTGTCTGTCCCCGTGAAGAAGAGTCCTGTCTGCGTCTGTCCCCGTGAAGAAGAGTCCTGTCCGCGTCTGTCCCCTTGAAGAAGAGTCCTGTCTGCGTCTGTCCCCTTGAAGAAGAGTCCTGTCCGCGTCTGTCCCCGTGCAGAAGAGTCGTGTCTGTGTCTGTCCCCGTGAAGAAGCGTCCTGTCTGCGTCTGTCCCCGTGAAGAAGAGTCCTGTCTGTTTCTGTCCCCTTGAAGAAGAGTCCTGTCCACGTTTGTCCCCTTGAAGAAGAGTCCTGTCTGCGTCTGTCCCCTTGAAGAAGAGTCCTGTCCCCATCTGTCCTCTTGAAGAATCCTGTCTGCGTCTGTCCCCTTGAAGAAGAGTCCTGTCTGCGTGTGTCCACGTGAAGAAGAGTCCTGTCCACCTCTGTCCCCTTGAAGAAGAGTCCTGTCTGTTTCTGTCCCCTTGAAGAAGAGTCCTGTCCACGTTTGTCCCCTTGAAGAAGAGTCCTGTCTGCGTCTGCCCCCTTGAAGAAGGGTCCTGTCCGCGTCTGTCCCCGTGCAGAAGAGTCCTGTCCATGTCTGTCCCTGTGAAGAAGCGTCCTGTCTGCGTCTGTCCCCGTGAAGAAGCGTCCTGTCTGCGTCTGTCCCCTAGAAGAAGAGTCCTGTCTGCGTCTGTCCCCGTGAAGAAACGTCCTGTCTGCGTCTGTCCCCTAGAAGAAGAGTCCTGTCTGCGTCTGTCCCTGTGCAGAAGAGCCCTGTCCGTGTCTGTCCCCGTGAAGAAGCGTCCTGTCTGCGTCTGTCCCCGTGAAGAAGAGTCTTGTCTGCGTCTGTCCCCTTGAAGAAGAGTCCTGTCTGCGGCTGTCCCCGTGAAGAAGAGTCCTGTCTGCGTCTGTCCCCTTGAAGAAGAGTCCTGTCCCCATCTGTCCCCTTGAAGAAGAGTCCTGTCTGCGTCTGTCCCCTTGAAGAAGAGTCCTGTCCGCGTCTGCCCCCTTGAAGAAGAGTCCTGTCCCCATCTGTCCCCGTGAAGAAGAGTCCTGTCCGCGTCTGTCCCCTTGAAGAAGAGTCCTGTCCGCGTCTGCCCCCTTGAAGAAGAGTCCTGTCCGCGTCTGCCCCCTTGAAGAAGGGTCCTGTCTGCGTCTGTCCCCTTGAAGAAGAGTCCTGTCCGCGTCTGTCCCCGTGAAGAAGCGTCCTGTCTGCATCTGTCCCCATGAAGAAGAGTCCTGTCTGTGTCTGTCCCCTTGAAGAAGAGTCCTGTCCACGTTTGTCCCCTTGAAGAAGTGTCCTGTCCGCGTCTGTCCCCGTGAAGAAGAGTCCTGTCTGTGTCTGTCCCCGTGAAGAAGCTTCCTGTCCGTGTCTGTCCCCGTGAAGAAGAGTCCTGTCTGCGTCTGTCCCCGTGAAGAAGAGTCCTGTCCGCGTCTGTCCCCTTGAAGAAGAGTCCTGTCCCCGTCTGTCCCCTTGAAGAAGAGTCCTGTCCGCGTCTGTCCCCTTGAAGAAGAGTCCTGTCCGCGTGTGTCCCCGTGAAGAAGAGTCCTGTCCGCGTGTGTCCCCGTGAAGAAGAGTCCTGTCCGCGTCTGTCCCCTTGAAGAAGAGTCCTGTCCGCGTCTGTCCCCTTGAAGAAGAGTCCTGGCTGCGTCTGCCCCCTTGAAGAAGAGTCCTGTCTGCGTCTGTCCCCTTGAAGAAGAATCCTGTCCGCGTCTGCCCCCTTGAAGAAGCATCCTGTCTGCGTCTGTCCCCTTGAAGAAGAGTCCTGTCCGCGTCTGTCCCCGTGCAGAAGTGTCCTGTCTGCGTCTGTCCCCGTGAAGAAGCGTCCTGTCCGCGTCTGTCCCCGTGCAGAAGAGTCCTGTCCATGTCTGTCCCCGTGAAGAAGCGTCCTGTCTGCGTCTGTCCCCTAGAAGAAGAGTGCTGTCTGCATCTGTCCCCATGCAGAAGAGTCCTGTCCGTGTCTGTCCCCGTGAAGAAGCGTCTTGTCTGCGTCTGTCCCCTTGAAGAAGAGTCCTGTCCCCATCTGTCCCCTTGAAGAACCGTCCTGTCTGCGTCTGTCCCCTTGAAGAAGAGTCCTGTCTGCGTCTGTCCCCGTGCAGAAGAGCCCTGTCCGCGTCTGTCCCCGTGAAGAAGCGTCCTGTCTGCGTCTGTCCCCGTGAAGAAGAGTCTTGTCTGCGTCTGTCCCCTTGAAGAAGAGTCCTGTCCCCATCTGTCCCCTTGAAGAATCCTGTCTGCGTCTGTCCCCTTGAAGAAGAGTCCTGTCTGCGTGTGTCCCCGTGAAGAACAGTCCTGTCCGCGTCTGTCCCCTTGAAGAAGAGTCCTGTCCGCGTCTGCCCCCTTGAAGAAGAGTCCTGTCTGCGTCTGCCCCCTTGAAGAAGGGTCCTGTCCGCGTCTGTCCCCATGCAGAAGAGTCCTGTCCATGTCTGTCCCTGTGAAGAAGCGTCCTGTCTGCGTCTGTCCCCGTGAAGAAGCGTCCTGTCTGCGTCTTTCCCCTAGAAGAAGAGTCCTGTCTGCGTCTGTCCCCGTGAAGAAACGTCCTGTCTGCGTCTGTCCCCTAGAAGAAGAGTCCTGTCTGCGTCTGTCCCCGTGCAGAAGAGCCCTGTCCGTGTCTGTCCCCGTGAAGAAGCGTCCTGTCTGCGTCTGTCCCCGTGAAGAAGAGTCTTCTCAGCATCTGTCCCCTTGAAGAAGAGTCCTGTCTGCGGCTGTCCCCGTGAAGAGGAGTCCTGTCTGCGTCTGTCCCCGTGAAGAAGAGTCCTGTCCGCATCTGTCCCCTTGAAGAAGAGTCCTGTCCGCGTCTGCCCCCTTGAAGAAGAGTCCTGTCCGCGTCTGCCCACTTGAAGAAGGGTCCTGTCTGCGTCTGTCCCCTTGAAGAAGAGTCCTGTCTGCGTCTCTCCCCTTGAAGAAGAGTCCTGTCCGCGTCTGTCCCCGTGAAGAAGAGTCCTGTCCGCGTCTGTCCCCTTGAAGAAGAGTCCTGTCCGCGTCTGTCCCCGTGCAGAAGAGTCCTGTCCGGGTCTGTCCCCGTGAAGAAGCGTCCTGTCTGCGTCTGTCCCCGTGAAGAAGAGTCTTGTCTGTGTCTGTCCCCTTGAAGAAGAGTCCTGTCCACGTTTGTCCCCTTGAAGAAGAGTCCTGTCTGCGTCTGTCCCCGTGAAGAAGCGTCCTGTCTGCGTCTGTCCCCTAGAAGAAGAGTCCTGTCTGCGTCTGTCCCCGTGAAGAAACGTCCTGTCTGCGTCTGTCCCCTAGAAGAAGAGTCCTGTCTGCGTCTGTCCCCGTGCAGAAGAGCCCTGTCCGTGTCTGTCCCCGTGAAGAAGCGTCCTGTCTGTGTCTGTCCCCGTGAAGAAGAGTCTTGTCTGCGTCTGTCCCCTTGAAGAAGAGTCCTGTCTGCGGCTGTCCACGTGAAGAAGAGTCCTGTCTGCGTCTGTCCCCTTGAAGAAGAGTCCTGTCCCCGTCTGTCCCTTTGAAGAAGAGTCCTGTCTGCGTCTGTCCCCTTGAAGAAGAGTCCTGTCTGCGTCTGTCCCCGTGAAGAAGAGTCCTGTCCGCGTCTGTCCCCTTGAAGAAGAGTCCTGTCCGCGTCTGCCCCCTTGAAGAAGAGTCCTGTCCGCGTCTGCCCCCTTGAAGAAGGGTCCTGTCTGCGTCTGTCCCCTTGAAGAAGAGTCCTGTCCGCGTCTGTCCCCGTGCAGTAGAGTCCTGTCCGTGTCTGTCCCCGTGAAGAAGCTTCCTGTCTGCATCTGTCCCCGTGAAGAAGAGTCCTGTCTGTGTCTGTCCCCTTGAAGAAGAGTCCTGTCCACGTTTGTCCCCTTGAAGAAGTGTCCTGTCCGCGTCTGTCCCCGTGAAGAAGAGTCCTGTCTGTGTCTGTCCCCTTGAAGAAGAGTCCTGTCTGCGTCTGTCCCCGTGAAGAAGAGTCCTGTCCGCGTCTGTCCCCGTGAAGAAGCTTCCTGTCCGTGTCTGTCCCCGTGAAGAAGAGTCCTGTCTGCGTCTGTCCCCGTGAAGAAGAGTCCTGTCCGCGTCTGTCCCCTTGAAGAAGAGTCCTGTCTGCGTCTGTCCCCTTGAAGAAGAGTCCTGTCCGCGTCTGTCCCCGTGCAGAAGAGTCGTGTCTGTGTCTGTCCCCGTGAAGAAGCGTCCTGTCTGCGTCTGTCCCCGTGAAGAAGAGTCCTGTCTGTGTCTGTCCCCTTGAAGAAGAGTCCTGTCCACGTTTGTCCCCTTGAAGAAGAGTCCTGTCTGCGTGTGTCCCCGTGAAGAAGAGTCCTGTCCGCCTCTGTCCCCTTGAAGAAGAGTCCTGTCCGCGTCTGCCCCCTTGAAGAAGAGTCCTGTCTGCGTCTGCCCCCTTGAAGAAGGGTCCTGTCCGCGTCTGTCCCCGTGCAGAAGAGTCCTGTCCATGTCTGTCCCTGTGAAGAAGCGTCCTGTCTGTGTCTGTCCCCGTGAAGAAGCGTCCTGTCTGCGTCTGTCCCCTAGAAGAAGAGTCCTGTCTGCGTCTGTCCCCGTGAAGAAACGTCCTGTCTGCGTCTGTCCCCTAGAAGAAGAGTCCTGTCTGCGTCTGTCCCTGTGCAGAAGAGCCCTGTCCGTGTCTGTCCCCGTGAAGAAGCGTCCTGTCTGCGTCTGTCCCCGTGAAGAAGAGTCTTGTCTGCGTCTGTCCCCTTGAAGAAGAGTCCTGTCTGCGGCTGTCCCCGTGAAGAAGAGTCCTGTCTGCGTCTGTCCCCTTGAAGAAGAGTCCTGTCCCCATCTGTCCCCGTGAAGAAGAGTCCTGTCTGCGTCTGTCCCCTTGAAGAAGAGTCCTGTCCGCGTCTGCCCCCTTGAATGAGAGTCCTGTCCCCATCTGTCCCCGTGAAGAAGAGTCCTGTCCGCGTCTGTCCCCTTGAAGAAGAGTCCTGTCCGTGTCTGCCCCCTTGAAGAAGAGTCCTGTCCGCGTCTGCCCCCTTGAAGAAGGGTTCTGTCTGCGTCTGTCCCCTTGAAGAAGAGTCCTGTCCGCGTCTGTCCCCGTGCAGTAGAGTCCTGTCCGTGTCTGTCCCCGTGAAGAAGCGTCCTGTCTGCATCTGTCCCCGTGAAGAAGAGTCCTGTCTGTGTCTGTCCCCTTGAAGAAGAGTCCTGTCCACGTTTGTCCCCTTGAAGAAGTGTCCTGTCCGCGTCTGTCCCCGTGAAGAAGAGTCCTGTCTGTGTCTGTCCCCGTGAAGAAGCTTCCTGTCCGTGTCTGTCCCCGTGAAGAAGAGTCCTGTCTGCGTCTGTCCCCGTGAAGAAGAGTCCTGTCCGCGTCTGTCCCCTTGAAGAAGAGTCCTGTCCCCGTCTGTCCCCTTGAAGAAGAGTCCTGTCCGCGTCTGTCCCCTTGAAGAAGAGTCCTGTCCGCGTGTGTCCCCGTGAAGAAGAGTCCTGTCCGCGTGTGTCCCCGTGAAGAAGAGTCCTGTCCGCGTCTGTCCCCTTGAAGAAGAGTCCTGTCCGCGTCTGTCCCCTTGAAGAAGAGTCCTGGCTGCGTCTGCCCCCTTGAAGAAGAGTCCTGTCTGCGTCTGTCCCCTTGAAGAAGAGTCCTGTCCGCGTCTGCCCCCTTGAAGAAGCATCCTGTCTGCGTCTGTCCCCTTGAAGAAGAGTCCTGTCCGCGTCTGTCCCCGTGCAGAAGTGTCCTGTCTGCGTCTGTCCCCGTGAAGAAGCGTCCTGTCCGCGTCTGTCCCCGTGCAGAAGAGTCCTGTCCATGTCTGTCCCCGTGAAGAAGCGTCCTGTCTGCGTCTGTCCCCTAGAAGAAGAGTGCTGTCTGCGTCTGTCCCCATGCAGAAGAGTCCTGTCCGTGTCTGTCCCCGTGAAGAAGCGTCTTGTCTGCGTCTGTCACCTTGAAGAAGAGTCCTGTCCCCATCTGTCCCCTTGAAGAACCGTCCTGTCTTCGTCTGTCCCCTTGAAGAAGAGTCCTGTCCGCGTCTGCCCCCTTGAAGAAGCATCCTGTCTGCGTCTGTCCCCTTGAAGAAGAGTCCTGTCCGCGTCTGTCCCCGTGAAGAAGCGTCCTGTCCGCGTCTGTCCCCGTGCAGAAGAGTCCTGTCCATGTCTGTCCCCGTGAAGAAGCGTCCTGTCTGCGTCTGTCCCCTAGAAGAAGAGTGCTGTCTGCGTCTGTCCCCATGCAGAAGAGTCCTGTCCGTGTCTGTCCCCGTGAAGAAGCGTCTTGTCTGCGTCTGTCCCCTTGAAGAAGAGTCCTGTCCCCATCTGTCCCCTTGAAGAATCGTCCTGTCTGCGTCTGTCCCCTTGAAGAAGAGTCCTGTCTGCGTCTGTCCCCGTGCAGAAGAGCCCTGTCCGCGTCTGTCCCCGTGAAGAAGCGTCCTGTCTGCGTCTGTCCCCGTGAAGAAGAGTCTTGTCTGCGTCTGTCCCCTTGAAGAAGAGTCCTGTCCCCATCTGTCCCCTTGAAGAATCCTGTCTGCGTCTGTCCCCTTGATGAAGAGTCCTGTCTGCGTGTGTCCCCGTGAAGAACAGTCCTGTCCGCGTCTGTCCCCTTGAAGAAGAGTCCTGTCCGCGTCTGCCCCCTTGAAGAAGAGTCCTGTCTGCGTCTGCCCCCTTGAAGAAGGGTCCTGTCCGCGTCTGTCCCCGTGCAGAAGAGTCCTGTCCATGTCTGTCCCTGTGAAGAAGCGTCCTGTCTGCGTCTGTCCCCGTGAAGAAGCGTCCTGTCTGCGTCTGTCCCCTAGAAGAAGAGTCCTGTCTGCGTCTGTCCCCGTGAAGAAACGTCCTGTCTGCGTCTGTCCCCTAGAAGAAGAGTCCTGTCTGCGTCTGTCCCCGTGCAGAAGAGCCCTGTCCGTGTCTGTCCCCGTGAAGAAGCGTCCTGTCTGCGTCTGTCCCCGTGAAGAAGAGTCTTCTCAGCGTCTGTCCCCTTGAAGAAGAGTCCTGTCTGCGGCTGTCCCCGTGAAGAGGAGTCCTGTCTGCGTCTGTCCCCGTGAAGAAGAGTCCTGTCCGCATCTGTCCCCTTGAAGAAGAGTCCTGTCCGCGTCTGCCCCCTTGAAGAAGAGTCCTGTCCGCGTCTGCCCACTTGAAGAAGGGTCCTGTCTGCGTCTGTCCCCTTGAAGAAGAGTCCTGTCCGCGTCTGTCCCCTTGAAGAAGAGTCCTGGCTGCGTCTGCCCCCTTGAAGAAGAGTCCTGTCTGCGTCTGTCCCCTTGAAGAAGAGTCCTGTCCGCGTCTGCCCCCTTGAAGAAGCATCCTGTCTGCGTCTGTCCCCTAGAAGAAGAGTGCTGTCTGCGTCTGTCCCCATGCAGAAGAGTCCTGTCCGTGTCTGTCCCCGTGAAGAAGCGTCTTGTCTGCGTCTGTCCCCTTGAAGAAGAGTCCTGTCCCCATCTGTCCCCTTGAAGAACCGTCCTGTCTTCGTCTGTCCCCTTGAAGAAGAGTCCTGTCCGCGTCTGCCCCCTTGAACAAGCATCCTGTCTGCGTCTGTCCCCTTGAAGAAGAGTCCTGTCCGCGTCTGTCCCCGTGCAGAAGTGTCCTGTCTGCGTCTGTCCCCGTGAAGAAGCGTCCTGTCCGCGTCTGTCCCCGTGCAGAAGAGTCCTGTCCATGTCTGTCCCCGTGAAGAAGCGTCCTGTCTGCGTCTGTCCCCTAGAAGAAGAGTGCTGTCTGCGTCTGTCCCCATGCAGAAGAGTCCTGTCCGTGTCTGTCCCCGTGAAGAAGCGTCTTGTCTGCGTCTGTCCCCTTGAAGAAGAGTCCTGTCCCCATCTGTCCCCTTGAAGAATCGTCCTGTCTGCGTCTGTCCCCTTGAAGAAGAGTCCTGTCTGCGTCTGTCCCCGTGCAGAAGAGCCCTGTCCGCGTCTGTCCCCGTGAAGAAGCGTCCTGTCTGCGTCTGTCCCCGTGAAGAAGAGTCTTGTCTGCGTCTGTCCCCTTGAAGAAGAGTCCTGTCCCCATCTGTCCCCTTGAAGAATCCTGTCTGCGTCTGTCCCCTTGAAGAAGAGTCCTGTCTGCGTGTGTCCCCGTGAAGAACAGTCCTGTCCGCGTCTGTCCCCTTGAAGAAGAGTCCTGTCCGCGTCTGCCCCCTTGAAGAAGAGTCCTGTCTGCGTCTGCCCCCTTGAAGAAGGGTCCTGTCCGCGTCTGTCCCCGTGCAGAAGAGTCCTGTCCATGTCTGTCCCTGTGAAGAAGCGTCCTGTCTGCGTCTGTCCCCGTGAAGAAGCGTCCTGTCTGCGTCTGTCCCCTAGAAGAAGAGTCCTGTCTGCGTCTGTCCCCGTGAAGAAACGTCCTGTCTGCGTCTGTCCCCTAGAAGAAGAGTCCTGTCTGCGTCTGTCCCCGTGCAGAAGAGCCCTGTCCGTGTCTGTCCCCGTGAAGAAGAGTCCTGTCCGCATCTGTCCCCTTGAAGAAGAGTCCTGTCCGCGTCTGCCCCCTTGAAGAAGAGTCCTGTCCGCGTCTGCCCACTTGAAGAAGGGTCCTGTCTGCGTCTGTCCCCTTGAAGAAGAGTCCTGTCCGCGTCTGTCCCCTTGAAGAAGAGTCCTGGCTGCGTCTGCCCCCTTGAAGAAGAGTCCTGTCTGCGTCTGTCCCCTTGAAGAAGAGTCCTGTCCGCGTCTGCCCCCTTGAAGAAGCATCCTGTCTGCGTCTGTCCCCTTGAAGAAGAGTCCTGTCCGCGTCTGTCCCCGTGCAGAAGTGTCCTGTCTGCGTCTGTCCCCGTGAAGAAGCGTCCTGTCCGCGTCTGTCCCCGTGCAGAAGAGTCCTGTCCATGTCTGTCCCCGTGAAGAAGCGTCCTGTCTGCGTCTGTCCCCTAGAAGAAGAGTGCTGTCTGCGTCTGTCCCCATGCAGAAGAGTCCTGTCCGTGTCTGTCCCCGTGAAGAAGCGTCCTGTCTGCATCTGTCCCCGTGAGGAAGCGTCCTGTCTGCGTCTGTCCCCATGAAGAAGCGTCCTGTCCATGTCTGTCCCCGTGAAGAAGCGTCCTGTCTGCGTCTGTCCCCGTGAAGAAGAGTCCTGGCTCGATGTTCCGGACCTGTGTTTTGTTGTCCATGTTTCTGGCTGCGGCGATCCATGGTGTCCACGTTTCTGGCTGTGGTGAATCAAGGTCCTAGTCTTGTAGTCCTGGGTCCACGATGATCCAGGTTCCACGTTCCCGGCTGTGGCGATCCATGGATCCCAGTCTCTGAGTCCAAGGGCCGTGGCGGGCCCAGTCCCTAAGGTCCCAGTCATGGCTGCTACCATCCATGTTCCCACTTCCCAAGTCCCAGGTCCGCTGCAATCCACATCCCTAGTCCCCGAGTCCGAGGTTCATGTTCCTCTTTGTCCTCCTCGATTTCCCGATTTTCTGTGTAACGAGTAATAAATGCTTTTTTATTGAACCTAAGAAAGACGTATTGGTGTCCTGCATGTGGGTCTTCTCCCAGCACGCTTGTCCCCACCTCGTGGCAGTAAAAGAGAACCAATGGGGCATTGATCTGCTCAAAAGTTATGCTGGAGAAATAATAATGGGGAATAGGAAAATGTCAGAAAAGGTAAATAAGCCTTTGGAGTGGAAGACACCAGTAACTGCTAGAAATTCAGGAGAGTCAGAGCAGAAGAAAGTGTAGTGGTCTAAAGAGAAAAAGCTGGGGAAGCTGAAAGTCTTGAAGGTGGATAAATCATCTGAACCATGTGGAATACACCCCAGAATTCTGAAAAAACTAGCAGAAGTGATCATGGAAACATTACTAGTGTTCATGCATGAATCACTGGAATCAGGACATGTCACAGCGGACTGGAAAATTGCAAATATGACATCCCTGTTTAAAAAGGGAGGGAGAGAGAAGACAGGAAATAAAGGTCAGTTAGCCTGACGTCAAAGTTGATGAGGTTTTCAAGTCCATTGTTAATGTGAAGTTTTGGAGTAGTTGAAAGAATGTGTTAAACTTGGATGAAGTCAGCATGGTTTCATTGAGGGCAGATCTTGCCTGATAACTTTGTCAGAACTTTTTCAGGAGGTTAGACAAAGGAAAGTTGGTGGATGTTATTAACTTGGATTTTTGGAAGGCCATTGATAAGTTACAACATACAAGCCTGCTAAGCAAAATAAATGCCCATAGGGTTAAAGGCAACGACGTAGGATGTGCAGATTAGCAGAAGTCAGAGTGTGGAGATAAAGGTGTCTTCTTCTGTATGGCAGCCAGTGGAATAGTGCAGCGGTTAGTGTTAAGACTGCCCATTGCACTTTATACATTAATGATCGGGATGAAAAAACTGATGATACTGTGGCCAAATTTACAGATGATGCCAAGATAGGTAGAGAACAGGTAGTACTGCAGAGGCCAAGAGTCTGCAGAAGGACTTGGACAGGTGGAGAGAATGGGCAATGGAGAAGCAGATTGAGTACAATATAGGGAAATGTGAATATATGCACTTTGGTAGAAAGAGTAAAGGTGTAGACTATTTTCTAAATGGAGAGAAAATTCAGAAATCAGAGGTCCAAAGGGTTTTGAGAGTTTCAGTTCAAGATTCCCTCAAGGTTCACTTGCAGATAGAGCCAGTAGTAAAGAAGGCAAATACAATGGTTGAATTTGTTTTGGGAGGACTAGAATACAAAAGCTAAGGAGTAGTGTTGAGAATTTATAAGGTATGCTCAGAGCACATCTGGCATATTGAAAGCAATATGGGCTCTGTATCTAAGGGTGGACATGCTACACTGGAGAGTGTCCTGAGGCGGTTCACAAGGATCATCCTGGAAATGAAAATCTTAACATATGATGATCCCATCAAAACCTATCAGATACCAAAAGGCATCGATAGAGGGACAAGGAGAGGATGT
The DNA here is from genome assembly GCF_030144855.1 of Hypanus sabinus. Lineage (NCBI taxonomy): Eukaryota > Metazoa > Chordata > Chondrichthyes > Myliobatiformes > Dasyatidae > Hypanus > Hypanus sabinus. Next base: position 131,476,958 of record NC_082707.1, read on the forward strand.
TTCCATTATTAGAAGAGCTGGGATCAGAGGGCACAGCCTCAGAATGAAGGGACACCCCTTTAAAACTAAGATGAGAAATTTCTTCAGCCAGGGGCTGTGGAGTTCATTGCCATTGAGTCTTTGGAAGGCAAGTCATTAGGTATATTGGATGGTATTAAGTCAGAGATTGACTGGACAGAGTAGCGCAGATGCAGTAGAGGTGTCCCTGGGTAGGTCCTTAGCGGAGATTGAAATAGCAGCCAGTTTTCAGCAGGAGTTGCACTGTTGATTAAACAGCAGTGTAGATGCAGTAGGAGTGTTCCCACACAGCTCTGGAGTGGAGCTTGAAAAACCCGCTCTCCATAAAAGAGAGGTACCGTCTAGCGGAGTGTCATTGTCGGAGTGGTCTGAGTCAGAGTTGTAAGGCTTTGGCCCAACAGGCTTTGGCGAGAGCAGGCAGAGAGGCAAGGTAAGTAGTTAAGTTTATTTCTTATTTCATTTTTTTATTTAACACTTGAAATAATAGGGGGTATGTCTGCAGGGCCAGGGTTCTGTTCTGGGAGTCAGATGTGGGATTTCCAGGAGACTCCCAGCCTTCCTGATGGCCACGTCTACACCAGCTGCATCGAGATGCAGCTCCCTAGAGACCGTGTAAGTGAACTGGAGCTGCAGCTCGATAACCTTTGGCTTGTTAGGGAGAGTGAGGAGGTGATAGACAGGACATACGGGGGAGTAGTCACCCCAAGGCTATAGGACAGATAAATGGATGACTGTGAGAAGGGAAAATGTCAATTAGTGGAGAGCACCCCAGTGGCCATCCTCCTCAACAATAAGTTCTCCATTTTGAGCACTGTTAGGGGGATGACCCACCTGGCACTGTCTGGCCCTGTGACTCAGAAGGGTAGGGTACAGAGGAATAGGGCAGCAGTAATAGGGGACTCTATAGTTCGGGGGACAGACAGCCAATTCTGTGGACGCAAAAAAGAAATGTGGATGGTAGTTTACCTCCTAGGTACTAGGCTCCGCAATGTTTCTGAACGCATCCACAATATCTTGAAAAGGGTGGGTGAGCGGCCAGAAGTTGTGGTACATATTGGTACCAATGATGTATGTAGAAAAAGTGAGGAAGTCCTGAAAACAGTATAAAGGGAGTTAGGAATGAAGTTGAGAACTGGGACCTCAAAGGCAGTAATCTCAGGATTTCTGCCTGTGCCACACGATAGTGAGGATAAGAATAGAATGAGGTGGCAGATAAATGCGTGGCTGAAGAATTGGAGCAGGGGGCAGGGATTTAGATTTCTGGATCATTGGGTACTTTTCTGGAGCAGGTGTGACCTGTACAAAAAGGACGGGTTGCTCCTGAATCCAAAGGGGACCAACATCCTGGCAGGGAGTTTTGCTAATGCTATTGGGGAGGGTTTAAACTAGATTTGCAGAGGGGTGGGAACCAAAGTGAAGAGGCAGAGGATGGGGAGGTTGGCGCATAAGTAGAGATAGCTTGTAGGGAGTTTGTGAGGAAGGAGAGGCAGATGTTAGAGCAAAGATGCACTCAGCCTGACGGATTGAGCTGTGTCTACTTTAATGCAAGGAGTATCGTAAACAAGGCGGATGAACTTAGAGTATGGATCAATACGTGGAACTGTGACGTTCTGGCCATTACAGAGACTTTGATGTCTCAGGAGCAGGAACGGCTGTTGAGTGTGCCAGGCTTTAGATGCTTCAAAAAAAAAACAGAGAGGGAGGCAAAAGAGTTGGGGGCATGCATTGCTAATTAGGGAGAGCATCACGGCTGCAGAAAAGGAGGAAGTCATGGAGGGATTGTCTACCGAGTTGATGTGGGTAGAAGTCAGAAACAGGAAAGAGACAATAACTCTGCTGGATGTTTTTTGTAGACCCCCCCCCCCCCCCCCCCCAATAGTAACAGGGATATTGAGGAGCAGATAGGGAGGCAAATTTGGGAATGGTAGAATATAAAAGTGTTGTTGTGGTGGGAGATTTTAACTTTCCTTAGCGCAAGGGGTTTTAGGTGGGGTGGAGTTTGTTAGGTGTGTTCAGCAAGGTTTCCAGACGCAATATGTCGATAAGTCAACTAGAGGAGAGGCTGTACTTTTCTGGTATTGGGAAATGAACCTGGTTGGGTGTCAGATCTCTCAGTGGGAGAGCATTTTGGAGGTAGTGACCACAGCTCTATCTCCTTCACCATAGTGCTAGAGAGGGATAGAAGCAGACAATTTGGGAAAACATTTAATTGGGGTAGGGAGAAATATGATGCTATTAGGCAGGAACTTGGGAGCAGATGTTCTCAGGGAAATGCATGGCAGAAATGTGGCAAATGTTCAGGGAACATTTGCATGGAGTTCTGCATAGGTATGTTCTATTGAGGCAGGGAGAGGATGGTAGAGTTAAAGAACCATGGTGTACAATGCAGAAAATCTGTGTATGTAGAAAATCTAGTTAAGAAGAAAAGAAAAGGTTACAGAAGGTTCTAGAAACTAGGTACTGTTAGAGCTCTAGAAAAGTACAAGTTTTCAAGGAAGGAGCTTAAGAATGGAATTAGGAGAGCCAGAAGGGGCCATGAGAAGGCCTTGGTGAGCAGGATTAAGGAAAACCCCAAAACATTCTACAAATAATGTGAAGAGCAGGATGAGCTGTGTGAGAATAGCACCAATCAGGTATGATAGTGGAAACATGTGCATGAAGTTGGAGGAGGTAGCAGAGGTACTTAACGAATACTTTGCTTCAGTATTTACCAGGGAAAAAGACCTTGGAAATTGTGGAGATGACTTAGAGGGGGCTGAAATGCTTGAACATATAGACATTAAGAAAAAGGATGCTCTGGTTCTTTTGAAAAGCATTAAATTAGATAAGTCACCAGGACCAGATGAGCTATACCCCAGGCTACTATGGAAAGTGAGGGAGGAGATTGCTCAGCCTCTTGCGATGATCTTTGCATCATCAATAGGGATGGGAGAAGGTTCCACATGCAAAGCTCTTTCCTGAGGAGACTGAAGTCCTTTAACATCTACCAGATGATGCTGAGGATGTTCTACAAGTCTGTGGTGGCCAGTGCTATCATGTTTGCTGTTGTGTGCTGGGGCAGCAGGCTGAGGGTAGAAGACACGAACAGAATCAACAAACTTATTCGTAAGGCCATTGATGTTGTGGGCATGGAACTGGACTCTCTGACGGTGGTGTCTGGAAAGAGGATGCTGTCCAAGTTGCATACCATCTTGGACAATGACTCCCATCCACCCCATAATGTACTGGTTAGGCACAGGAGTACGTTCAGCCAGAGACTCATTCCACTGAGATGCAACACTGAGCGTCGTAGGAAGTCATTCCTGCCTGTGGCCATCAAACTTTACAACTCCTCCCTTGGAGTGCCAGACACCCTGAGCCAATAGGCTGGTCCTCAACTTATTTCCACTTGGAATATATTACATAATTATTTAATTATTTATGGTTTTATATTGCTATATTTCTACACTATTCTTGGCTGGTGCAACTGTAATGAAACCCAATTTCCCTCGGGATCAATAAAGTATGTCTGTCTGTCTGTTTCAGAAAGTAAGGAAGCATGGGATCCAAGGAGATCTTACCTTGTGGATCTAGAATTGACTTGCCCACAGAAGGCAAAGGGTGGTTGTACATGATTCATCTTCTGCATGGAGGTCAGTGACCAGTAGTGTTCCACAGGGATCTGTTCTGGGACCCCTCCTCTTTGTGATTTTTACAAATGACCTGGATGAAGAAGTAGAAGGGTGGGTTAGTAAGTTTACTGATGACACAAAGGATCATTGGGACCTCTTCTTCCTCACGAGAGAGAGTGAGAGAGAGAATGCAGGTAATTTCTTCCCAGTCACCACTCTCCAACCAAAGCCCCTCTCTTTGTCCAGGATACAAACTTCCATACTATCTGAGTTATTTCAATGTGACCACAATTTGGACTGACTTGAGAGCACCAGTCATATAACGATGAGAGAGAGAGTGAGAGAGAATAAAAAGATAACAATTCCATTCTGTCTCATATAAAGGATGTACAAGTTTTTAAAAGAAAAGTCCTTGCGCTGCAAAGCCAAGACTACTTCTATTAGCCCATAACAAAACTTAACAATGCTTTATCTGATATGTGTTCTTTAATTTTCACACAATTTAGAAAGAATAATTCAGAGTACTGGGTGCAGAAATCCATTTCTACTTTATCCCAGACATACTCTACCTCCTTGCAGGCATCAGCCTTTTCATTACACTTAGCATCAAAGGGAAATATGATCTTTGATCAAGTGCATCATTTCACTAAAAAATAATCATAGAATCTAATGAAAAAGTAATAGCTATGTTGGTGTTGCACACAGTTATAGTGTGTAGAGAACCATGAACACCATCTATATTGAAAGAATTGGAAAAGAAATTGATGAAATCAGCACAGAAATCATTGGAAATATTTTTTCATTATCTAAAGATAAACAAATCTTATTTTTCTAAACTATTTCAGGTAAATAATAAATAATCCATTTCTCTCATATACAGTTATTACACAAAGTAAATTGTATGTGTTATTTAAAAATATGTTTCTAGTTTTCAAAGTGAGAACAGGTATTTAGAATTCATGTTTAAGATGTTGGTCATTCATCCCGGGACTGAAGTTGTTAGACAGGGCCATTCTAATATAATTGTGTTCATGGAGTGATAGTTCCAGCATGGTGTGCCAACACCAAGCACGTCAGGACTCAGCCCAAAATGTCAACTGTACTCTTATCCATAGGTGCTGCCTGGCCTACTGAGTTCCTCCAACACTTTTTGTGTGTTACTGGGATTTCCAGCATCTGCAGATTTTCTCATGTTTTAGGATACCATTTCATCATTTCATTGAGCAATCCTCACCTCATTTTACCAGCCAAATTTTCTGAGGCCCAGTAACCTAACTTAAAGCCATAACTGAAAGCAAGTGAAATTAGTCACCAAACTTAATGGAGAACCAGAAAATGCTTGAAAATGTCAACAAGTATGTGAAAAGAAAAACAGTTGATGCTTTCTTTCACTTCCTTTGTCAGGAAGTGGATATGTTTCCACCCCGTTCAGCCTTTACCTCCACTGAAACCAGAACTTAGTAGGTTCTGGTGCAGATGGTCAAAGTGAAAGTCAAGTGAAAGTAAATTTATTGTCAAAGTACATACATTTCACCATATGCTTCATTATCTTGCAGGTACTTACAGGAAAATAAAGAAATACATTTGAATTTATGAAATACTATAACCATATAACAATTACAGCACGGAAACAGGCCATCTCGGCCCTTCTAGTCCATGCCGAACGCTTACTCTCACCTAGTCCTGCTGACCGGCACTCAGCCCATAACCCTCCAGTCTTTTCCTGTCCATTTACCTATCCAATTTTACTTTAAATGACAACATGAACAACATCTAATAAACACCTAATGTGGAAAAGAATACAATTGTGAAAGTAAATAATATTTAGGAAATGAATTGTAGACTCCTAGGTTGTGGAGTCTTTGAAAGTGAGTCTGTAGGTAGGAGGATCAGATCAGAGATGTGGTGAGTGAAGTTACCTAGTTTAGGAGCCCAATGGTTGTAAAGTTATAGCTGTTTTTGAACATGGCGGCGTGGGACCTAAGGCTCCACTACCTCCTGCATAATGGTAATAGCACCAAGAGTGCATTGTCTGGATGGTGGGGGTCCTTGACGAAGGATGCTGCTTTCTTGTGACAGCATGCGTGTAAATTTCCTCAATGACAGAGAGGGCTTTTCCTGTGCTGAAGTGGGCTGAATCCTCTACATTCTGTAGACTACTCCATTCCTTGATATTGGCATTTCCATACCAGACTATGAAGAAGCCAGTTAGGATAGTCTCCACTGTGCATCTGAAGAAGTTTGCCAAAGCTTTAGATGACATGCTAAGTCTATGGAAACTTATAAGAAAGCAGAGCTTTCTTTAGAATAGCACATACTGTTCATGCTGGATCCTCTGAAATAATACTCCAAGCAATTTAAACTTGCTGGCCCTCTTCACTTCCAATCCCCTAATGAGGACTGACTTGTCAACCTCTGGTTTCTTCCCCCTGTAGCTGATAGTCAGCTCTTTGGTTTTGTTGACCTTGAGTGAGAGGTTGTTGTTGTGACATCACTCTGCCAGATTTTCAATCTCCCTCCTATATGCTGATTCTTTACCAACTTTGATTCAACAGGACTATTTCAAGTGCAAGTTCAAGTTTTATTGTCATTCAACTATGCATGTATACAGTTAAATGAAACATTGTTCCTCCAGGGCCAAGGAGCAAAACAGAACATACAGTCACACACAGCACACTGCGATATGGAGTGGGATCTGTCCATATTTTATTTCTACCTCTATCAAAGCCTCCTATTTTTACAGGTTAAAATCACATCTAATGCTGGTACCAGTTTATCATTGTCAGAATGTTCCGATGTGGCCCATGTGTCGAGAGTGAGAGACACTGAAGCGGGTTGACTGTTCACTGACTTTAATGAGAACTTTGCAGAATTTTAAGGAAAGGAAAACAATAAACACTGCTCCAACAGGGTCACTAACTAAAACTCTCAAACTGAAAGTAAAATGCCAACTCCATGCTGAAAGCAATATCTGAATACTAAAGGAATACCATTCCTTTCAGGCGCCATTTGAGAAGGTAGTCCTCTTTCTCAGAATAGGACGAAGATAAGCAGATAGAATAACATTGTTGTGTTTTTGCTCAAGTCTCGATAAGACAACAACAAAAAGAAGGGAGTTAAATACCACCACAATGAAACAGTAATTAGCATGCATATTCACAAGAGAAATTGCTGAAACTGCTATGCAGCCCGCCTGCAGGGGTTCGTAGGCCCCACAGCAGAGTCTGTAGTTGTGACAATCATACACCACATGTGCACCACTGGCAGCAGGAACATCAAATGAGCCCAGGGGTACCAGATACTCATTTGGCTATAATATAACCTGTAATGTAGGGATCTACTTATTTTAGAGCAATGACACCCCCCCCCCACCAGAACTATGTGTTGATCTGGTGTCTGTGCATGCAGAATAGGGAATAGATAAACAGACCAAAGACTTGGCCAAAAGATGCCAAAAAGTTCAAAAGTTCAAAATGCATCCCTACAGGCACCATTATACCTGTGGGAATGGCAGTCTTTACCATGGTAAAGAGTACATGTTGAATTTGCTGAGATTCCATGTTCCTGATTATTGTGGATGTTCATTCAAAGAGGCCGGAGGTTACACCAATGAAGTCAACCACCTCAGCAAAGACTGTCTCCACTCTCAGGACTACCTACACCAGAAATGGCCTACTGGATTAAACTGTGAGTGTCAATGGACCACAACACACGTCAGAAGAATTATGACTGTTCATGAAGAAAAATGGCATCAGTCATTTCAAGTCAGCTCCTCACCACCCAGCAACGAATGGGTTAGCTGAAAGGTTTATGCAAACCCTGAAGAAGTCTATTAAAGCGATGGATAAGGAGGACATTTCTCTACAGCACATAGAGGATGACTTTCTTTTCGTGTATTGGAACTCTGTTCATGCGACAACAAATCAAATACCTGCAATGCTGTTCATGAGCTGAGATCTCACATAGACCTCCTGAAACTAGATCTATGGAGGGAAGGGCAGAACAAATAGTTTAGGTAGTTGCCAAGTGAAGCAGCAAGGTGCTTCAAGATTGGACAGGAGTCCTAGCATGTGATTATGGAGAAGACAAGTGGACACCTGGTAGGATAGGTACAGGAAATGGACCCCTGATGTACACAGTGGATATTGGGTATCAGACATGGAGATGTCATGTGGACCAGATACTGGATGCTCAACTGAAGAACGCACCTGAGACAATTGCATCCAACAAGAGGGACACATCACAGTCACCGGACTTACCTCTCAGTGATGATCATGACACTGATAGCAACGTGACACGGGTAGCAGAGAACATGGTCTTAGACAAGACACGTACCAAACCTAATGCCACTCCACAGGTCCAGAGGCGTTATCCTGAAAGATACAGAGCGCCACCCAAAAGGCTGAACCTTTAGAAATGTGGTTAATTATGGACAATTATTGTGAAAGCACATTTATTTGGATTATGGGTTTATGAAGGGAAATTGAATGCTTTGTACATATAGAGTTTTATGGTACATTAAACTAGAGCAGGAGGAAATATAGTATATTGATCTATTTCCTTTAATGCTATGACACCCTCACCCCCCCCCCAAAACTATGTATTGATCTTTTGTCTATGCATGTACATTGTTCTCTCTCTCTCTCTCTCTCTCTCTCTCTCCAATGTGAATATACCAGCTGAAGACATCTCCTGCATGCGTGCTTTTATTTAATTGATATGGAGTTGTTCATGGACACAACATTGCCCAACATAGCCCACCTGTCCCTGTCTGCTGTTGTGCCTCTGCATATAGGGACCAAGGTGTCTGATAGTGAAGTTAGGGAGAGGATGGGGTGAAGACATTGATGGCAAAGATGGCCCAGTATCCCAAAGTACTTTTGCCGCAGTCTATGGTCAGTAAGGAAAGATGAGTCACACCAGCAAAGTTTCAAGGGTAATGGGTAGAATGTCATTCGGGCATGTCCCAACATTTAAGCAGAGGAATTGAACTGGCATTTTCTTGTCTGGAAGCAGAAATTTGACATTTTCACAAAATGGAATTGATAAGATGTTATTGGTAATTGGTTTACCATTGCCACATGTTCAGAGATACAGTGAAAGGCTTTGTTTGCACGCCATCAAGATGGATCATTCCATGCACAAGTACATTGAGGTAGTACAAAAAAGACAACCATAAGTGAATGCAGAATAGAGTGTTACAGTTGAAATCCAGTACAGCTGGTCAAAAAAGGTGCAGTGGACGCAACAACGTAGATTGAACAATCAGAAGTTATTTATTTATTTATTTATTGAAATACCTCCAATTTGTGCTAGCCTCATCACAGGACAATTTACTATGCCCAATTAACCTACTAGCCCGATGGCAGGAGCAGGAGGTCTGATTTATCACACAAAAGGTCCAATCAAGTGCTACATAGCAGCAGGAGGGAAACTGTCTGGTGGTATGTTTTTTCAAGCTTTTGCATCTTCTGCCTGATGGAACAGGGAAGAGGGAATGATGTGATGGATGGAGTCTTTGATCGTGTTGGCTGCTGTTCCTGAGGCAGGGGGAGGTGTAGACAGAGACTGAAACAGTCTAGACTGGATAATGTGCTTGAATTTCTGTTCCCTCACCTGTCTTCACCATGTACCAATATGAAAGTGGTGTAGTTTGTTCACCAGTCATTAGAATGTGCAGCTATTTTCTATTGGCATTCAGCCAATGAAAAGGAGGCAAAGTTATAATTATGTGAGCCTGCTGCTCTTCCAATTGGTGGAACTAACCCCTATTATATTTCAACTTCAAAACAGGCAGCGGTAGCTTGGAGGAATGAACGTTTGATATTCATCCAAATATTTTTAGCATTATCATAGGCATTGTCAGAGACTAGAAGTTAAGAATATTACAAAATGCATTCAAAAAATAATGGCAAGTTAATGTTCATGCAAATCCACTAGCAAGTTCAAAATAAATTTATTATCCATGCAATTGAATCTCAAGACAGTATCTGGTATATAGTCACCATATACTACCTTGAGCTTAATTTTCTTGCAAGCATTCATATTAGAGCAAAGAACTACAACAGAGTCATTGTTAAAACTACACACAATGACTGACAAGCAATCAATGCACAAAAGACAAGTTGTGCAAATGTATATATATATAAATAATACTGAGAACATTAGTTGTAGAGTCCTTGAAATTTAGTCTAAGTCAGTTGCTGAATCAGTTCAGAGTTGAGGCGAGTGAAGTTATCCCTATGCGTCAGGAGCCTGCAGGTTGAAGGCTAATAGCTTGGTCCTGAGGCTGGTAGTGAGGAACCTAAGGCTCCTGCACCTCCATTCCAATGGCAGCGGTGGGAGAGAGTACAGTCTGGATGAAGATCTTTAATGATGGATGCTGCTTTCTTGTGGCACTGCTCTATGTAGCTGTGCTCAATGGTGGGGAGGTCTTTTCCTCTGATAGACTGGGTTGTGAGGATGAAGACGAATTTCAGCATAAGTTGTGAATCCAGATATTTTATTGGTCTGTGTTTATTTCTTATGTTCTTCTGTTCTGTACAAAAGTTTTCTAGCCCATGAACTCCACATTTTGATTTGCAAATTTGCTTGTTCCTTAATTCATCACTGAGAGATAGGGTACATATTCTTTAAACTATATCAGTACAAGTCAAACATTTTTCCCAGAAAGAGAACAATTTAAAGTGTTATATCTTGTAATAGGAGATTTAATAAACACTTTATTTTACAGTTTCATTTTAAAAAATATTTTCATTTACATCAATTTTTTTTCTCTCTGTTCACCTATGGTTACCATTTTTCCACTGTATTCAATTGTTGTTAGTTGTCAGTTGGTCCTTTTACTTTCTCAGTGGCTCAGTGAGTTATACCCTTCTGAATCAGGAGTTTAATTTTCCAGTCCCACTTTGGATATTAGTCTTCAAAGATTTGGGCTTTCACTCTCGTATGGCACTGAATTGAGTTGCTTTCTTTTGTATTGATTTTCAACTGATCCCTGGAGTGGACATAAAAGATCCCATAGCAGAGGAGTTAACCCTGTCTCCTGCTGATATTTATCCTTTATCCAGCCTCAATGATAGAAATAAGAATATCTATCTCCCAGCACATTTCTCTTCATGGGGTTTTGTTGTGCTCCACTTAACTGTTGTGTTTTCAACAATACAGCAGTGGTGACAATTCCCAAAAGCTGTCTGTTGTTTATAAAGCAAATTGGCATGCTCTGCAAGTTGTAAAAGATGCTTTCTAAATGCAAGCCTTATGAAAAGGAAACTGCAAATTTAAGAAATCTTATTTTTTTAAATCCGGTGTTGAAAATATCAGGAATATTGTCATAGACTGGGAAGTAACCAAATATTTCCCGCGTAATCCACAATCACAGCTATGGGTACTTTAGTAAACAACATCACTTTAAGTCTATTGATCCTCAATATTGGTAGACCCCAATCCCAAGTGGTTAAGGTGTTGGACTAGCGATCTGAAGGTCATGAGTTCAAGCCCCAGCCAAGGCAACGTGTTGTGTCTTTGAGCAAAGCACTTAACCACGCATTGCTAAGTCCACCCAGCTGAAAATGGGTACTGGCAAAATGCTGGGGGGTTAACCTTGCGGTAGACTATACGGGGGGCGGGGAGGAGTCTCGTACTCTCGGTTGCTTCACGCCAGGGAAACCAGCATAAGCACCGGCCTGATGAGCCTATGACAGACTTTAACTTTAACAAATCCCAGACTCAGGACATGAGTATATTTTCCCTTTAGTGAAAAGGAAATGTGGAAGGCATGTTGGGTTGCAGGTAGTTTGGAAAATAAAATTGAAGACCTCAGAGCAAGATTGCAGCTCCAGAGGGACATCAACGACTGCTGCAGAAGTTACTTCACGGAAACCTGGTTCTCCCCTGCCATTTCTGATGCAGTGCTGCAACCTATAGGCTTCACCATCCATTGAAAATACAGGTCACCTTTTGAGTCTTGGGGTTTGCTTTATGATTAACTCATCACAGCGCAGAGCGTGGCAGTTATGTTTCAATCCTGTTCACCTGACCTGGAACATCTAACAGTCACGAGTCATCCATTTTATCCGCTGAAGGACTTCTCTACTGTCATCTTGGTAGATTCCACACTTGGCCAATGTCAGCCAGATACCAGAGGAGTGGAGCACCATGATCAGCAGACGCGAAACAGCACACCCTGATGCCTTCCCGATCATTATGGGAGTTTTGACCAGGCCAGCTTGAAGAAGTCTCTGAACAATTGCCACCGATATATCATCTGTGGAACAAGAGGAGCCAACACATGTGACCACAGTTATACCACCCACAAGAGCACTTATCGTGTCATCCCATGCTCACAGGTTGGAAAGTGTAGTCACCTGGCTCTTCCTCAACTCCCAGCACATAGGCAGAGACTAAAGGCAGCAGCACCAGTGGTGAGGACCAAGAAGGTTTGGTCAAGGCAGACAGAGCTGCTTTGATTGGTGGACCGGACAATATTCAGGAATTCTTCTTCAAATGTGAAGGAATATGCCACAGTTGTCACCAACTTCATCAAGATCTTTGTGGATGAATGTGTGTCTTTAAGAACTTAACCAAACCAAAGGCCTTAGATCTGCTGAGGGCTAGATCTGCGGCATTAAAAACCAATGATCCAGACCTGTGCAGGAAGTCCAGGTACGATCTGTGGGAGGCTATTTAAAGAGCAAAAAACAGCAATTTCGATTGAAGTAAGAGATGGAGTCAGAATCACATCACCTCTGGCAGGGTTTGCAGCACATTATTCCCCACAAAGTGAAACTTAACATCATGAATGGCTGCAAAGCTTCGCTCCTAGATGGGTTCAATGCCTTCTATGCACACTTTGAAAGGGAGAACAAAACTAAACCTGTGCACATCCCCACAGCATCTGGTGACCCTGTGATCTCTGTCACAGAGGCTGATGTCAGACCATCTTTCAAGAGAGTGAACCCTCGCAAGGTGGTAGGCCCTGAGGGTGTACCTGGTAGGACACTGAAAACCTGTGCCAACCATCTGGCGGGAGTGTTCAAGGACACCTCAGTCTCTCACTGCTGCAGTGGGAGGTTTCCAACTGCTTCAAAAGGGCAACAATCATAAAAGAGCAGGGTGAACTGCCTTAATGACTACCATCTACTAGCACTCACATCTACTGGGCTGAAGAGCTTTGAGAGGTTGGCCATGGCTAGAATTAATTCCTGCCTAAGAAAGGACCTTTACCCACTACAATTTGCCTATCACCTCAATGGGTCTACAGCAGATGCAATCTCACTGACTCTCCACTCAGCCGTGGATCACCATGAAGAAGCAATTCATATATCAGACTGTTGTTCAACAAAATCATACCCTCAGTTCTAATCAACAAGCTCCAAAACCTGGGCCTCTGCAACTGGATCCTTGACTTCCTCCTCGGGAGACCACAGTCAGTGTGGATCTGAAATAACATCTCCTCCTCACTGGCAATCAACAATGGCACACCTCAAGGATGCTTCACTCACTGCTTTACTCCTTCTTCAACCATGCAGCTCAAATTTCAGATAGTGATGAGAGGGCGTATAGTAGTGAAATAGATCAGCTGGTATTTTTGATATTATTTCTGCAGTATTGAACATTGATTTACAACCCCATCCTATTACTGCAATTTTTGATTTACCAATGATGGACTCACTTCATTTATCTTCTTCCGCCTGTCGAATGATTGCGTTTCTTACACTAATGGCTAGAGGATCTATTTTGTTGAACTGGAAGGAAATTAATCCTCCTACTGTATTTCACTGGTTTTCTCAAACTATGTTATGTTTAAATTTAGAAAAAATTAGAAGCGGTATATTTGATACTTCTATTAAATTTGAAAAGATATGGAGACCATTTATTCAATATTTTCATATGATGTAATATGACCCTGTTTCAAGCCTATTTGATTTTCCAGTTTTGGTTTTATATATGTTGAGAGGATCGGAGTTGACGACACTGATGATTCTGTATTTTTGTAAGACATTATAAACAGCCTTTTTTTTTCTTTTTTCAGTTTTTCTTTTTCTCTTTTTTCCTTTTTTTCTCCTTATTAGCTATTAGATTATTAGATTAGTTTTTTTTTTGCATTTTTTTCTTTTTCTTTTTTCTGTTTTTTTTAATTACTTATTATGATATACCTAGATTTGCCTTGTTTATTTATATATTGTATCGTTCATGATTTGGAAATACTCATTTATACTGTAATCATTGCTTATGTATTCTTTCATGTGCAGTTGAAATGTGTATGTTTGTAATCCCATTATCTATGTATCAATTGTATTTTGTTGATATTAATAACAATAATAAAAAGATTGAAAAAGAAAGAAAGAAAAGATCAGCTGGTTGATGGTGTTGTAACAAAGCTTGCATTCAACGTCAGTACGACCAAGGAATCAATTGTGGAATTCAGGAAAGGGATGTTGAGGGAACACACATCAATCCTTATGGAGGGATCAGCAAGGGAAAGAGTTCCTGGGTGTCAACATCCAACATACTGATACAATTATAAAGAATTCATGATGAAGACTTCATTTCATTAGGAGGTTGAGGAGACTTAATATGTCACCAAAGACTCCTGCAAATTTCTACAAATGTACCATGGAGAGCATTCTAATTGGCTGCATCAGCGCCTCGTATGAAGGGGCCATTGCACAGGGTCAAAAAAAGCTGCAGAAAGTTGTAAACTCAGCCAACTCCATCATGGCGCTAGTGTCTCCAGCACCTTCAATAGGCAATGACACGGAAAGGAAGTATCCATCATTAAGGATCCCCACCACCCAGGAAGTGTTCTCTTCTCACTGCTACAATTGAGAAGGAGGTATAGGAGCCCGAAGATGCATACTCACCATTTTAGGAACAGCTACTTCCCCTCTGCTGTTAGACTTCTGACTGGACAGTGAACCCCTGTAACTACCTCACTAATGTTTCTGTTCTCTTTTTGCATTCCTCACTGTGATTTATAGTTTTTTAATTATTTATTGAAGTGTACTGCTGCTGCAAAACAACAAATCTCACAATTGCCGGTGACATTAAACCTGATTCAGATTCCAGGACTGTGGGGTCTTCAGGCCAGAACATTGAATGAAATTGTGGTATCCAAGGCCTGACTTTGAAAGAAGTTGCACTCTTTAGTAAAAGCATTCATCAATAAATATTTTGATCTTGCAATTGTGTAATACACAGTGTTTCATTGGTTGCCCTTAACAGTTGACTTATGCCTTCTGTTGTCTGGGTAAGGAGATAAATGACAGAAACATTTTCAAATGTTACTTTGGATAAAGGAGTTGTTACACCCTTCCTAATTTTGTAGGTGGAGTAGGATTCCTTATTCATAATGTGTTGTTTCTTATTGATAGTTTTTTAAACCTTTTTCCTCATCTGTGGATTTATACGTTCCTTATCTTTTTTTGTCCTTATTAACTTTTATTTAACTTTGATGCAATGTGTGCACTGCATATCTTATTTGCTTTTGAAAGTTGTGATTGTACAAATGGAAGAGGTGTGTTGCGGTCTTTTTTAGACTGATTTACAGTAGTTTGGCAGATGTGACTTAAGGGAATAACATGCTAAAAATTGAAGAAATGCAGCTACTCCTGTTATCTCCAGGTAGCTGTTAATTTGTAGGGATGAGGCATTGTACACTTTATGTAGGTCTTTAATTAGACTAGCTTATGTCTATTGGATTCTGAAGCCAATAGGACCAAACTGTGATTTTGCAATTTGCTCTGGTAATGGCTGCTATGTACTGAGCAGCCTAACTATCTGGTTGAGTCCCTCATATAATTGATTTTTGCCTGATTATGAGTCTTTAACCTTGCTGCATCAGTTGAGCTACATCTTCAAGACATGCAGAATTTCTAGCCATCTACCTGAGTTGTATGCAAAGCATGTGGCTGGAACCTAATTGAGGCCTGGCCGTAAAACCTAGTTGGCACTCTGGCCAGTGACAGAAACTGTAGAAATTTACTGAACTTGAAAATTGATTCCATTGTTTGTAGCATACAAGTTAAATTTGTTCCTGTTACCAGAAAAGAATGACTGACTAGATAATTCTTTGTTTTTATTGTCATTTGTCATATAATCATTGAAAGGTTTACTTGTACTTGCATGTATTTCTTCTGGTGAGCTCATCATTAGTCTATTTCTTTTGGGCTTTGTTGTTTTCATGGCTTATCTACTATTATCTGACTTCTGTTATGGAGATACGATTGCAGGTAAAGTGAATGTCAGAACACTCAACTAATCATCTTCCATTGCAAAGACTATACACAACAAACAGAGCTGTTAGTGTTTAGTCATGGATATTTGATGAAGTATCTCTCTTTGAAGTCTTGTTCTTTCAGTATCTTTTTGATTTAATACAAATTGGACTCCTCTCGTGGAGTACTTCGATTTCCTTCAAGGCTCTGAGCCTCACTGGAGTATTGACAATTACTCATCTCAGAAGGCTTCATTTTTCCTGTATGTTTAATGGATGATCTAGATACTTTCAACTCCAATTTAATAAACCTTGTAACTAACATAAGTAGTTACTCCTTATGCTGTTACTATTGTGTCATGTAATATTCCAATCTGGTATTTTGATGGGTTTATAGATCACCAGATGTTGTGCGCATTCTCTCTCTCTCTCTCTCTCTCTCTCTCTCTCTCTCTCTCTCTCTCTCTCTCTCTCTCTCTCTCTCTCTCTCTCTCTCTCTCTCTCTCTCTCTCTCTCTCTCTCTCTCTCTCTCTCCCCCCCCCACCCCCCCAAATATTCTGAAGAAATTAGCTAGATGTATACAATTCACAAAGCTTTGAAACTTGCTATGAGGTAAGACAAGTGTACTCATTGGATGCTCATCAAGTTCTGTATTATGACACCAAAGAGGGAATTGATTTGCAGTTTAACACCATGGTGCTTTAGTTCAAAGCATTCATCTCTGACACAGGAGTATTTTCAAGAACAGCACTTCAGCTGACAGTGTGGTGCAAAAAGAGAGTTTCTGTGCTACATGACTTTATAATTCTACCGAGGGAAAGTTACATTGTTAGAGACATGATGTTAAATTATGCAAGTTCTTTGAGTAGAGTGCATCAAAGTACCTATTCTCAGTTTGGAGAACAATTAATTCTCCTGCTGTCTGGATCAACTTTCATCAATCAAACAACACTACTAAAAATAAAGTATCTGCTATTCACTTTATTTGTGCCAACTTGTGCCACACTTACACAAATGTTGCCATTTTCTTAATCCATTGGACACTAGCCATATTGAGGAAGACAATTATGTTTGTGAAAGTCAAAGAAGCAGTTTCAACTATCTTCAACGTACTTCACCAATGACTTTTCATAAGAAGGTCAGCTGTAGTGTCTTCACTAAAGATTGTAGAACATTTAATTCCATTCTCAGCTTGTTAGCAAATGTACTCAGTGAGATCTACAGCACAGATAGTGGTAAGCAAAATTTGTCTCACAAACAGCTGGTCAATAACCATTTCCAAAAGGTGACTGTCCAAAACCATAACTTGTTATCCGGTACCATAAGCACCGACATTCTGGGGTGGTACATAGGTCTAGGGTAATTATCAGTTATCGAAAGCTCACAGTATAAAGCACCATGGCAGAAAGGGCAGGTCAGAGGTCAGAGACATTGAGTGACTTAACTCCTGACACCATAAATGCATCCCACCATCTATAAGGCAAAAATACAATTCAACCTCAATTCAAACTCTCTAATCTAAAAATCAACACACAGTGTCTACAGTATGTGCAAATACAACATTCACTCACAAAGCCAGAAGTACCTCCTGATCCAATAACTTATACCTTGAAAAAAACACTTGGGAGTATTTTCCTCTGCAAATTGTGTACCATTCTGTATATTAGTATCCCTGTATTGCCATTGATTTTAAATGCTGGGCCTTGCACCCAACAGAATAGTGAAAGTACTTTCAGCAGAAGAACTGGAAGCAAGCATCTTCACAGACATCTTGAGAACATTGTAAAGCTAAAGGCACCATGTAAGTTGGAACCCCCATATTTCAGGTCACAGCACTCCTTTATTGCAAATCCCTCCCCCTTTTTGAGTGTTTATTAGACTTAATGCAGCCTCACATAGAAGTTCAGTCACCTGGACACTTCAGGACCGGAGCATGCCTGATATATTAATATATGCAACAGAATAATGACAAAAAGAAATGCAACTATAATTTATTAAAATATAAGATATCATCATGAAAATATATTATATTTTCAGATAATGTACGTAGCTAATCCTAAAGAGGCATAATGTAGTGTACTATGGAAAGGATTCAATTTGCTGACTGTTAATGTCAGATTCAAGGAAATAAGCAAAATTAATTCCACACAAAGCAGTGTATCTTACAGTTAAATGTCCAAAATTGTTCAAAACATAATAACCATTTGCATATCTAATATCATTGTGCATTTTACTTCATCCCCATTCTGTGCTGCAGAGAGCGCAAAATGCTCTCAGAGGTACCATTATGTCCTATTCATGTATCAGTTTATAATCAGTAAGAATACTTTCTGTCTAGAACATTGAGGAAAGTAAATATCAATTTTGCACAATGAATTTAGTGGTAAATTTGCAGTAATACAGACAATAACAAAATGGTTTTGTCTCCATGTTCAGTCATTCTATGGCAATTAAAAGATGAAGTACCATAGATTTTGCTGGAATGGGGGGTTTCCTGTGCAATATTCAAGCTTTGATGGCGTGATTTATCATAGATGAAGGAGAAAGTCCTAACATTGTAAAATTGCCTTCTTTTGGAAAACAACGATGCAAATTATAATTTTATGTTCTTACAATCATGAGATAACAACTTGGCTGATGAATTATTGATGGAATTTAGTTTACATAAAGATAACCTTAACTGGTGACTAAAGTTTCTTCACCATGACAATTAGGAGAGATGTTGTATTACAAAGGGTTCACCTCTGTGCTTGTTGAATGTCTCACCACCATGGGCTTGAACATAACAGGCGCCTGGGTGACACAGTGGAAAGATGAAAGTTAGGTAAACATAGGGGTGGGACTCATGAAGAGTAGTGACAAGTGATGACTGGTTCCAGTTTGGTAGTTTGAGCTGGTGCTAATGTATTAGTCCACTTACTGCAGCATTCCATAACAGTGGGGAGGGTATAAAAGTAGAATCCCAATGAAGGGTCTCGCCTGAAACATCAACTGTTTATTCCCATCCATAGATGCTGCCTGACCTGCTGAGCTCCTCCAGCACATTGTGTGTAATGCATATAAGTTTCACTTGGCCTGCTATTAAAGCCAGGCAAGATTTTGAACACAAACACGAGAAAGTCTGCAGATGCTGCAAATCCAAAGCAATACACACAAGATGCTGGAGAAACTCAGCAAGTCAGACAGCATCTACGGAAAATTGTAAACAGTCAATGTTTCGAGCTGAGGCCATTCTTCAGGACTGAGAAGCAAGGGAGAAGATGACAGATTAAAAAACTGGGGGGGGGGGAGGAGGGTAAAGAGGCTAGGTGAAACCAGGTGGGTGTAGAAGATCAAGGGCTGAAAAAGAAAGGATCCAACTGGAGAGGGGACTGAACACTCGGAGAAGGGGAAGGAGGAGGTAATCCAGGGGATATAATAGGCAGATAGTGGAAGGTCAGTGCGAAATAGAGGAACAGGGGGGCGGAATGTGTTCTCCAGAAGGAGAAATCGATATTCATGCCATCAGGGTGGTAGGATTTTGAACAGGTTTTCTAAGCAGTTTCAAAATAGGGCCTCATTCACGGGTGTGGCTGGATAAGCCAATGTGGAAAGTAATCACAAGATTGCTGGAGTTGGTTCCATAGAATGACTTTCAAAACTTTTTAAGAGTTGTTGTCTATATAGTTTATTGCAGTGCAGTAGAGTGAATTTTGCTAACACCTTTTGAATTTTGTTTGTTATTACTCTGTAAATTTGATGAGGTGCCTCATGATTTGAGTTATGCATCATATTACTGCATTGTATTAATACACTGGTAGTGGTTTGGTGGCATTTGGCGCACAACAGCATGCTGTTAGAATAAATCCTGTCTGTTTGTCTCTCTCTCTTTGCTACCCAGGTTATGCTGATATCCTGACTGATTACTCTAGTAACAAAGATTGCCATATTCCCATTCTGCCATTCAGTAGCTTGCCAACCATAGTCAGTTTACATTTAAGAAAATCTTCCTAGGCATTCGTTTAGGATCAAGTATGACTAGCTACCACTCCACTCCATTGTTTGAGTTTTACGTTGGCTAATGGGACCACTATGGAAAGTATAGACTTTCACGGATGGAGCAAGAGGAAGATGATGAAGTGAGAAGGCGAATAGTTTGTGAACTTGTCTTCTTTCTCCTCTAGTAAACACCAGGAAATCTGCAGATGCTGGAAATTCAAGCAACACACACAAAATGCTGGTGGAACACAGCAGGCCAGGCAGCATCTACAGGGAGAAGCACTGTCGACGTTTTGGGCCAAGACCCTTCATCAGGACTAACTGAAAGGAAAGATAGTAAGAGATTCTTTCTCCTCTACTTACTTGAGATATTCATATGATAGAAAAGCTTGTTCCTAAGTGCTCCTTCTCCATTCTGAGCAATCATAACCGCATAACAATTACAGTACCGAAACAGGCCATCTTGGCCCTTCTAGACTGTGCTGAACACTTACTGTCACCTAGTCCCACCGACCTGCACTCAGCCCATAACCCTCCATTCCTTTCCTGTCCATATACCTATCCAATTTTACTTTAAATGACAATATCAAACCTGCCTTTACCACTTCTACTGGGAGCTTGTTCCACACAGCAACCACTCTCTGAGTAAAGAAATTCCCGCTCATGTTACCCCTAAACTTTTGCCCCTGATCTCTCATAGAAACATAGAAAATATGTGCAGGAGTAGGCCATTCGGCCCTTCGAGCCTGCACCGCCATTCAGTATGATCATGGCTGATCATCCAACTTAGAACCCTGTACCTGCTTTCTCTCCATACCCCCTGATCCCTTTAGCCACAAGGGCCATATCTAACTTTCTCTTAAATATAGCCAATGAACCGGCCTCAACTGTTTCTAGTGGCAGAGAATTCTCAACTCATGTCCTCTTGTTTGAATCTCCCCTACTCCCAATGGAAAAAGACTATCCATGTCAACTCTATCTATCCCCCTCATAATTTTAAATACCTCGATCAAGTCCCCCCTTCAACCTTCTACGCTCCAAAGAATGAAGACCTAACTTGTTCAACCTTTCTCTGTAACTTAGGTGCTGAAACCCAGGTAACATTCAAGTAAATCTTCTCTGTACTCTCTCTATTTTGTTGACATGTTTCCTATAATTCGGTGACCAGAACTGTACTCAATACTCCAAATTTGGCCTTACCAATGCCTTGTACAATTTTAACATTACATCCCAACTCCTATACTCAATGCTCTGATTTATAAAAGACGGCATATCAAAAGCTTTCTTCATTACCCTATCCACATGAGATTCCACCTTCAGGGAACTATGCACCATTATTCCTAGATCATTCTGTTCTACTGCATTCCTCAATGCCCTACCATTTATGTCTTATTTTGATTAGTCTTAACAAAATGTAGCACCTCACATTTGTCAGTGTTAAACTCCATCTGCCATCTTTCAGCCCACTCTTCTAACTGGCCTAAATCCTAGCACCCAGTAAGGACGTTGTATTTCTTCAAGGATGCTTTGAACATATCTTTGAATCTTTTGTCCATCTGGTAATCTCTTCCCATAACAGAGCTTGGAATATAGTATTTGTTTTGGGAATTAAGTGTTGGATATGTGACTGATGCAACTTGCTAATTTTATTGAATGTAACTTGGTCTTGATGCTAGTGATGCTGGTCTGGAAGAGGATATTGAAGTTCCTTTGCTTATCTTCACAATAACTTGGATGATTTTGCAGAGAGGGAATGTTTCTGCTTATCTATGGGAAGGTGGGGATCACTGCTTCCCAGGAGACTGTGAGTTTTATGCCAGGTCCAAGATCCTGATCTACAACTACCCTTTTCCTCAATCAATCAAATGTTGTGCTGGCAGAGGTGAGCTTCATCATCCCTGTGTGCTTTTGTTGTGAGGCAGATCCTGAGATATGGGAAGTGGTTAAGATTTTCCGTTGTGTTACCAGGATCTTTACAAATGGGGCACACTGTATGACAGGTTGGTCTTGCAGACAGTGAGTGTAAAGTTAATCCTCATGTGCTTAAGGGAAAGTATTGATGATGGCAAGAAGTTCAGACTCTGAGTATGCACAAACCCAAGTGTATTGCGCAGGCTGCAGCTCAGCTATTTAGTTTGGGATAACTTAATTCTGGAGCGTAGTCAGCGCAGATTGAACAGTTTCTCCTTAGGTTACCCATGTGGAGATGAGATTTAAGATTACACTGAGAAAACTGGTGGGGCAGTGTTTGATGCTAGTCTTCATGATTGTGCTTCTGTTAATACTGGTTAATACTTCAGCTTGCATGAACAAGTGTAAGATGGAGATAAGTTTCTGTAGGCAGCCAAGTCTGAGGACAATGTTCCAGATTTCGGTTAAATGGAATCAAAGATTTTGTTAACATTGGAACAAGTCCAGGTATTGCACCCTGCAGTTTTATTTAAGTTGCTGCACAGCCAGGATCATGTCCATATCATATTTCAGGGAGAAGCTCATTGCCCATAGACAGAAGATAGTTGAGGAAGACCCTGTGATAACTTTTTCTGTGGCATGCAGAACGGAGACTTTGTTATAGTTACCAGAGTTATCTCTGGTTACCAGATTTGTCTCTTTTCTTAAAGATAGCCATGATTACAGCATCTCTCAGGACCTGTAGAATCTCCTTCTCTTCCCAATTGTGGGTGATGAGACTGTGGATACTTGAACCTCTTCACCCTCATGTTTTTGATTTCGGTAACTGAGCTCTTTACTTCCTGGCACTTGTTATTTTTTGGCCTACATGACCACTTGTTGATCAGGATTGGCAACAAGACCATTCTGAGAAGGTTGCCATCAGATGTGGTCAAGGGCACTCACATCAAAGATAAAATCATGGTTGAGATCTTTGAAGTGCTCCTTCCTTCAGACATTGATTACCTCTGTTGTCCTGATGAGTTCACCCATATTCCTACATTTTAATGGGGAATGTCTTTAGGTGTTTGGGCCAGAAATAGCCTTGAAAATATGGAACCAATGCATGTCATAGCTGTCAATAAACTTCTGACCCTGCTGTGATTTCTCCATTCATCACCTGTTCTTCAGTTCACAGATTTTATGTTGGATCTCTGCCTTCATGTGAATCACTGCTCTCTAGAGTTGAGAATTTCAAAGGTTCACTAAGCTCTTGAATGAAGAAATTTCTTTTCATCTCTGTTTTGAACAGTTGAGCCCTTATTTTAGGGTCTTCCCTGCATCTACCCAGTCAAACCCTGTAAAAATGTTGTACATCTCCAAGAAATAATTTCAGTCTTCTTTATTCAAGATGCTATTAGCCGTGACTGTTGGTAAACTCTCCTCAAATGATATACTTGCCGCTCCAGGAATCAATTCAATAACATCTCTGAACTCTTTACATTGCAAGCATATCCTTTAGATTAAAAACATAGAACATAGAAATTTACCGCACATTACAGGCCCTTCGGCTCACAATGTTGTGCTGACCATGTAACCTACTCTAGTGATTGCCTAGAATTTTTCTAAGCTCCATGTACCTATCTAATAGTCTCTTAAAAGACTCTATTGTATCCATTTCCATTGCCACCACTGGCAGTGCACCCACCACTCTCTGTGTGAAAAACTTACCCCTGACATTTCCTCGGTACCTATTTCCAAGCACCTTAAAACTATGCCCCCTCGTGTTAGCCTTTTCAGCCCTGGGAAAAACTCTCTGACTATCCACACAATCAATGCCCCTCATCATTTTATACACCTCAATCTCCATCGTTCCAGTGAGAAAAGGCCAAGTACACTCAACTTATTCTCATAAACTACACCCTCCAATCCAGGCAACATCTTTATAAATCTCTCTGTGTTCTCTCTATAGTATCCACATCCTTCCTGTAGTGAAGTGACTAGAACTGAATACAGTACTCCAAGTGAGGTCTGACCAAGACCTTAAATAGCTGTAACATTACCTCAAAGCTCTTGAACTCAATGCCACGGTTGACGAATGCCAACTATGAGGTTGAGAGATAAAATATCTGCACAGTCAAAAGGAATATTGCAGATGCTGGAACTCTGGGGTAACACACACAAAGTGCTGGAGGAATTCAGCAAGTCTCTGAAGGGGAATGAACTGTTAATGTTTCAGGCTGAAACCCTTCATCGGGACTCCACAAGGTATTCTAGATGTAATTGCATCAGAGCCCTAAATAATTTGAAGTACACCTGCACCCAAATCCTCCTGCAATCTTTACAGATCTTTATGGATCTGTCATGTTTAAGTATGAGGTGCATAGCATATGAATTTCGAGTAGTCAATCACCAATCAAGTAATTGTCAAGACAGCAGTCATTCCACTTTGATAAGACACAAGAAGTGACAATTCTCTTCACTTTTTAGAGAGTACTTAAAGGATTGTTGGCCCTCATAAAACCTGTCAAGCAGAGTGAGAAATGAATTGCCAAAGACAAAAGAACAGGACAAAGGGATGTGTAGTAACCACCTGCCATGGATAATAGTTGAAACTGATTATAATCATTGTGTCAATCTTGATTATAAATTCCTAGTATATTGCTGATCACAGCATATTCTGTGTTTATACATCTGTGAATTCTCACAGCTGTGCAATTATGTAAAGCAAATAGGCACATGTAAATTAGCACTCAAAGGTGCCATTTTTCAATGATGGCAAGCTACATTTTCCTTCTTAACTTACTAGTTTTCTCCCATCACTATCCAAGTCATTGGTTTCTCGCGGGAAGGAGTTAAAACAGCAAGTTTCATTGCAAGTGAGTTTCATTTTACAGGAACGTGAGCGAGAAGGACTTAAAACAGTGAGCCTAGTTGAATAACTAATTAGCTATTTGGGTAGCTGCTATCAATAAAAAGTAAGGAAGTTTAAGTGGCACAGTTATTGTGGATCTGTCATTGTCAGAGTGGCTTTGATTCAAGTGGTTTTGGAGGGAGGAGGCTCTAGAGAGGACCTGTTAAGACCCTTAACCTATCCTCCTTAAATTACTTAAGACAGACCATTTGCTTAGTGGGCTTGTAGCTGAGACTAATATTGACAGCGTAATAATTAAATAAGAAGACACCACATTTCAACTAAGTAAATAACGTTTGGATGTGAATATCAGGCAATGTGTTATGGGCTGCATGATTATGGAGCTGGTGGACCCATTGAGGTTCCTGGTAACCACATCTGCAGCTAGTGTAATTTGCTTGAGGAACTCAGGCTCAAAGTTGATGATCTGGAATCGAAGGTTCAAAGACTGATGCATCGGAGAGGGGCAGTGTAAACTGGACACTGTTTCAGGAAGCAGTGGAATAACTGCTTCATATTTGGTCTGTGGTCAGAGCCAAGGCAGGTGTGGCTGCATGTGAGGCAGTAGGGGCATCCAAGAGATAGTCCCAGAAGAGGGTCAACCCTTCAACTGAGAATCTTGCTTCTTGTGAGGATGAGAATTGAGCCTATATGAAGGATGAGCAACTTAACTGTACCTCTGTGGTTCAGGGAACCACTCAAGAGTGGGAGGAGATGAGGAATGTAATTGTATCTTGAGAAAGAATAGTCAGGAAAATAGACACAATTTTCTGTCACAAAGATTCAGAATCAGGTTTAATATCACTGGTGTATGTTGTGAAAGTGGTTGTTTTGTGGCAGCAGTATAGTACATAATAAAAGAAAATTATAATTACAATATATGCAGTAATTAAATTAACTAAGAAGAACAAACAGAGAGCACATGAAGTGTGGTAATGTACATGGGATCATTATCCATTCAGAAATCTAAAGGTGGAGGGAAGAGATGCTTTAATAAAACATTGAGTCTATGTGTTGTGTCTTTAGGCTCCTGTACCACCTCCTTAGTGACAGCAATGAGAAGAGGGTATTGGGTTTGCTGGCTGTCAAATTTAAA
The DNA here is from genome assembly GCF_030144855.1 of Hypanus sabinus. Taxonomy (NCBI): domain Eukaryota; kingdom Metazoa; phylum Chordata; class Chondrichthyes; order Myliobatiformes; family Dasyatidae; genus Hypanus; species Hypanus sabinus. The sequence goes on from NC_082707.1 coordinate 131,502,682, forward strand.
CTCAAGTGAAAACCTTAAGCCCTATCTGATATATAGTGCCTATAAAAAGTATTCACCCCCTCCCCCACCCCTTGGAAGTTTTCATGTTTTATTGTTTTACAACATTGAATCACAGTGGATTTAATTTGGGTTTTTTTGACACTGATCAACAGAAAAAGACTCATTCACATCAAAATGAAAACAGATCTCTACAAAGTGATCTAACTTAATTACAAATATAAAACACAAAATAATTAATTGCATAAGTATTCATCCCCTTTAATATGACAAACCAAATCATCACTGGTGCAGCCAATTGGTTTTAGAAGTCACATAATTAGTTAAATGGAGATCACCGTGTACATTCAAGGTGTTTCAATTGATTGAAGTAAAAATACTCCTGTATCTGGAAAGTTCAACTGCTGGTGAGTCAGTATCCTGGCAAAAACTCCACCATGAAGATAAAAGAATACTCCAAGCAGCTCTGTAGAAAGGTTATTAAAAGTCACAAGTCAGGAGATGGATACAAGAAATTTCCAAGTCACTAATATTCTTTGGAGTTAAGCCATCAAGAAATGGAAAGAATATGGTACAGCTGTAAATCTGCCTAGAGCAGGCCGTCCTCAGAAACTGAGTGACTGCGCCAGAAGAGGACTAATGGGGGAGGCCACCAAGAGACCGATGACAGCTCTGGAGAAGTTACAAGTTTCAGTGGCTGAGATGGGAGAGCCTGCACATACAACTGTTGCCGGGGTACTTCAGCAGTCACAGCTTTATAGGAGAGTGGCAAAGAGAAAGCCTCTGTTGGGGAAAAATGCTCACATGAAATCTCGGCTAGAATTTGCCAGAAGGCATGTGGGAGACTCTGAAGTCAGCTGGAAGAAGTTTCTATGGTCAGATGAAACAAAAATTGGTCTTTATTCCCAGCAGACTAAATGCAATGTTTGGTGTAAGTCAAACTCCACACATCATCAAAAACACACCATCCCTACCATGAAACATGGTGGTGGTTGCATCAAAATGCTGTGGGGATGCTTCACTGTAGCAGGTCCTGGAAGGCTTGTGAAGGTAGAGGGTGAAATGAATTCAGCAAAATACAGGGAAATCCTGGAGGAAAACCTGATGCAGTCTACAAGAGTAACTGTGACTTGGGAGAAGATTTGTTTTCCAGCAAGTCCATGACCCCAAAGCTACACAGCAATAGCTTAAAAACAACCTGGAGTGGCCAAGTCAGAGTCCAGATTTCAATGCAATTGAGAACTCGTGGTTGGACTAGAAAAGGACTGTTGGCTTACTATCCACATGCAATCTGACAGAGCATGAGCAGTTTTGTAAAGAAGTACATGGAAAAATTGCAGTGTCCAGATGTGCAAAGCCGATAAAGACATATCCACACCGACAAGGCTGTAATTGCTGCCAAAAGTGCATCTACTAAATACTAACTTGAAGGGGGTGAATACTTATGCAATCAATTATTTTGTGTTTGTGTTTTATAATTGTAATCAACTTAGAACACTTTGTAGAGATCTGTTTTCCCTTTGCACTGCAGTCTTTTCCTGTTGATCAGTGTCAAAAGAAGCCAAACTAAATTCACTGTGATTAGAACAATAAAACATGAAATCCTCCAAGGGGAAGGGTGAATACTTTTTATAGGCACTGTAAGTAGCTATGAGTGCCCTCAGTAAATGGAGATTATATTGTAACTACCAAAGCCTCAAAGATTAGTTCATTTCCCTGTTTATTCTCCACAGTGAGTTTAGCTGCCAATACCCAATATTCAAGCAGTGGAGATACCAATGAGGAAATATTTCAAGCTCACATAGTAGTTTAAACACAATTAATTTATTTTCAGTGATAAATGTTTAAATCCAAACAACATTCTCAAAACACATTTAAAACTCACAGAGGACTTCTATCTTATAAAAGACTTCCAAATTACAAACAATTTCTACAACACAAAATATTTCCAAGACACAGCTATAATTCCAAAAAGCTCACCAGACATACTAATGAATTCCATGCAGAAATCAAAGGCAGAGGAATGGATTTTATTTAATCCTGTGTTTTTTTTCATCATTCTTCTTGATTAATAATCCTGGACTGTTCTCTACATTTATATTGTGTCTCTGCTACTTGGGTGACTTCACACGCATGTGATATTTTTTCAGATACACTTTCAACGCAAGTGGTCTAACAGCTTCTGGAAAAGATTAATGCTGTGAAGCTGACTCCATGAGTACATAAGCCTTCCAACTTATTACTAGATCATCTATTGATACACTCCATCTAGTCTGAAAGTTTTCTTGAACCAACCAACTTAGCCAGTGTTGTCTATTTTGAAACAAGCCAAATTAAACAATCCATTGTCTTATACTGTGTTATGAACGTACCACAGCTCTGAGGGGCCAAAGGGGCGGGAGCAGCCCCCTCCTTCCGGAGAATCGCAAGAGCACTATTAATTCGGGTCTTGGACCCAGGAAATGAGAGACAATGCAACAGTTTTGGCCATTGTTCTTAGAGACACCTGTGTGAAGTGCATGTCCCTGCTACGTGACAGCTACCATGGATATGGACACCCTCGGGCAATGTAGGGGTGGGGGTTTCATCACCCTACTTTGATGGACATCTACAACTCTGCAAGTCAAGGTAAAAGAGGACTGCAGGAGGCAGTACCCCAGTGACGCACCAGAAGGACACCATCGCTCAGCGCTCCCATGCTAGCGGGAAGCCATACAAAGCCACGTGCGTTCCGCCTCTCCTTTGCCTGGGGAGTGGGTGGCTGATAACACCGAAAAGGACTTCGAACTAACAACGGGGAACCAACGCTCCCCTGATTCAACGGAGTTGCTTCATAAAGACCCGGGCAAGTTTTTTCCTTTCCTCACCAATCTCTCTAAAACACGTGAAACCCAGTGATTCCCCAAAAGGCTGAAGCCTGCAGACTTCTGAGTGACTTTTATATTTCCAACGAACAATATATTATCCCCTAGACAACAGTCGAGATTATTTCTTAATGATGAACATTACTATACCCGCATTTTAGACTGAGTATTGACGACGTGCATTATCTGAATGTTTGTATTAACCTTACTTTTGTGCCCCTTTATAAATAAAAACGTTTGAAAATAGTGCCATCAGACTTCAACGGACCTCTCTATCTTTGCCAGTAAGTTATCCAGTTACGGGATACATAACAACTGCATCTCTTCGGCAGTAAGCCTTGTGCTATGGGCCAGCAAGTCAATGTTTTCTAACCCATACTGTTTACAAAGCTGTGTTTTTAACTTCAATCTGATTGTTCCTTGGCAGTTATATAAGAACTAAAGATTGGTTTCTGTTTATGACCAGAAGCTAAACAATGAATATTAGTTGGCAATTTAACTCATTCAGAAATAACACTTTGAGCTTTGGAAATGTCAGTAGCTGCATTTGGAAGGCTGAGCTTGGCAAAGAAACAAGCTTCCTTACCCAGGACAGTGAATATCTATCACACAGGCATGTCCTGAGTGATTGCAGTACTTAATGATGGATGCTGTCTTTTTGAGGAATCACCTTTTGAAGATGTTTCCAATGCTGGTGAGACTAGTACCCATGATGGAAGTGCATGAGTTTGCAACACTCTGTAGTTTTATCCAATCCTGTGCAGTGGCCCCTCCATAACAGAGGGTGATACAACCAGTTAGAATGCTCTCCATGGTACATCTGTAGACATCTCCAAGCATTATCACCTTGTTGTGGTGGAGACATTTGTGAAATCCTGAGATTCTGAGAACACATGGGGTTTAGCTTCTGGTAGGGTCACCCATGCTGGTATGTTCAAGGGAGGAGGGAGATCTAGACAAAGAGCAATCCAACCAAGACCTCAGTGGTGGAGCTGGTGGAAGATGATGGCACATCACAACAGCAGTCTAACAGAGGCAGGCTGCAGCAGTGAAGGGTCCATGTCATCTTGCCCTGCATACCACTGGACCATGACCCAATCTGTCAAGGAGCACGTGATGGCTGCCCACGCATCAGGCCACCAAAGTTAAACAAAGCCTTGCACAGGCATTCTCCACTAGGTGAACATCATACATGCCTCAAGTGATCGTACTTGTATTACAAGTGTAGAAATTTGCTAGAGTCCTTGGTGACATTGTAAATCGCCTCAAACTCCTAATGAAATATAACCACTGTTGTGCCTTTGTAATTACATCAATATGTTGGTACCAGGGTAGATCTTCAGAGATGTTAGCACCCAGGAACTTGAAACTGCTTACCCTTTCCATTGTTGATCCCTCAATGAGGATTGGTGTGTGTTCCTTTGACTTCCCCTTCCTGAAGTTTGGTCTTACTGACATTGAGTGCAAAGTTGTTGTTGTGAGATCACTCAACCAGCTTGATCTACCTCACTCCTGCATGCCTCCTCATCACCATCTGAAATTCTGCCAAACATAGTAGTGTCATTGACAAATTTATAGAAGGTGTTGCAACTACGCCTAGCCATACAGTCATGGGTGTAGAGAGCAGTGGAATTAGCAAGCATCTGTGAGACGCAGCAGACTCGATCGTCGGTGAGGTGTAATAGTATTTCTGATCCACGCTGACTGCAGTCTCCTCCTGAGGAAGTCAAAGATCCAGTTGCAGAGAGAGGTACAGATGCCCAGCTTTTGGAGCTTGTCGATTAGTACTGAAGGGGAAGGTGATGTTAATACTAGACTGTAATCAATAAACAAAAGCATAACATAGGTATTATTATTGTCCAGTTATTCCAAGGTGAAGTGGAGAGCCAGTGAGATTACATTTGATGTAGACCTATAGTGCTGATAGGCAAATTGTAGTGGGTCTAGGACAATATTTAGGCAGGAGTTGATTCTGGCCATGACCAATCTCTCAACGCACTTCACCACAGTAGGTGTGTGTGCAACTGAGCTATAGTCATTGATGTATCTTATCCTGCTCTTCTTGGGCACGAGTATGACTGTTGCCCTTTCGAAGCAGGTAGGAACTTCTGACTGCAGCACTGAGAGATTGATGGTGTCAGTCCACCTTATCTAACCTGCAGAGAAATATGGAGTACAAGGGGAAAGATAGATAGATAGATAGATACTTTATTTATCCCCAAGGGGAAATTCAACATTTTTCCAGTGTCCCATACACTTATTGTAGCAAAACTAATTACATACAGTATTTAACTCAGTATAAATATGATATGCATCTAAAATCACCCTCCCAAAAAGCATTAATAAATAGCTTTTAAAAAGTTCTTAAATAGTTTACTAAAGTGCATTGAGTGGTAATTTAAGCTCAGTCCTAACCCCGGCACTTTAACATGTCCTGCCCCTGGTGGTTGAATTGTAGAGCCGAATGGCGTTGGGGAGTAATGATCTCTTCATCCTGTCTGAGGAGCATTGCATTGACAGCAACCTGCCGCGGAAGCTGCTTCTTTGTCTCTGGATGGTGCTGTGCAGAGGATGTTCAGGCTTTCCCATGATTGACCGTAGCCTACTCAGCGCCCTCTGCTCTGCCACCGATGTCATACTCTCCAGTTCTGTGCCCACGACAGAGCCTGTACAATTGTAAAATGTGCAATTGTCATGGTACATGTTTGCTCCAAGAATGTAGGTAGAGCCAGGAAATAGATTATGCTGAGGGAATTTGAGTAGCTAGAGATGAAATTAAAAAGGCAGAACCAAAAAGTGTAATAATATCTAGATTGCTTCCTAAGCCATGAGGCAATAAGCAATAGGGTTAATAAGATTAGAGAGTTAAATGTATGGCACAAAGTCTGGTGTAGGAGAAGTGGGTTTGAATTTGTTGGATATTGGCACCAGTACTGGTGAAGGAGGGAGCTCTTCCAATGTGACAGGTTCCACTTGAAGCCTGATGGGGCCAGGGTCCTGATGATTTACATAATTAAGGCTTTAAAGTAACGGTGACTCCTTTGCATGCATCTTTGGAAACAGCTCTATTTCCATCTTTAATATCTCTATTTTTCCCTCTCAGGGTTCTTTTGAAGACCCTGAGTGGAGTTACACGCTGACTTCAGTTCTTTGCAGGAATGAGACCCACTCTCAGGGTCTCACGACTGGCCGTTATTCGCTATACCAAGGACATGGCCTAGAAGATTAGCTCGCCTTCGGAGTTTGTTGCTCTGGAGGTGGGCGGATTCGAGGTTGGTGCCTCTGCAGGAATTCGGTGTGTCATGGGATTCAGAAAATCTCTGGCTGTGTGCCCAGAGACCCAAATTCTTTGGGCACAGAGCTTGGAAAAAGTGATGCAACACACTTTTAACATCATAAATCAATGAGTTGTTTGTTATGTCTTCACTCTCATTGTGAAACAGAGAGACTTCATTCGTCCTTATTAGGGAGCGAGACTGTGTGGTATGCTGAATTATCGGGTGAACAAGTAGTCTTTGGAATACTGCAAGTCTGTGTCTTTATTGATGCTTTGCTGCATGCTTGAGGGCTCGGTGAGGGGGGGACCAATGATTTTTTCTGCTGGTGGGGAGATCATTGCTTTGCTGCTACTTACGCATGGAGGGGGTAGATGGGGGTCTTTGGGGTTCTAACTTTTAACAGTCATTCATTCTTTGGGGCACCTCTGTTTTTGTGGATGGTTGCAAAGAAAACGAATTTCAGGATGCATATTGTATACATTACTCTGACATTATATGTACCTTTTAAACCTTTGAAACTAAACAGTACTGGTGCTGGGGGGAGAAGGGTGGTGAGTGAGTTTCAACAGATTGGAAAAGTGTGGAGAAACGAAAAGGAAAGGAGAGGAGAATTTACTGAAGACTGCAGAATAAAATAAGGTAGAATAGTTAGAAAGGAAATAGAATTTTACTTCAGGCAACACAGAGACCAATTTGAGAAGGGGAGTGGTGAATATAGGACTGAAGGTGTTATTTTTAAATGCCTGCAGTGCATGCAACAAGGTAGACAAACATAAAGTGCAGTTAGAAATTGGCAGATATGACATTGCTGTGGCTGAAAATAGATTACAGCTAGGTCCTAAACATCCAAGAAAACACATCCTAGCAAAAAGTCAGGGAGAAGGCAAAGGGGTGGAGTGGCTCCAGTGGCAGAAAATGAAATCAAATCCTTAGCAAGAAGTTCCAACGGATCAGAGGATGTTGAATCTTTGTGGGTGAGTTAAGTAACTGCAAGGATAAAAAAAAGACCTGAATACAGGTCTCCCCCAATTTACGAATGTTCGTTTTATGCCACTTTGCTTTTACAAAAGACTTACATTAGTACCTGTTTTCGCATTACAAAGAGGATTTTTGCTTTTACAAAAATTTTTCCCATATAAATTAATGGTTTTATGCTTTATGCCATTTCGGTTTAAGAAAGGTTTCGTAGGAACGTTCTACCTTGGTAAAGGGTGGGGGGGAGCACCTGTAGAAGTTCGATAAAAGCCTCCAAATGGTAGCTGGGATGTGGGGTACAGTGGTAAACTATGTATACCTGTCTGGACACGCCCCTTTGCTGACTGCTCCTGTGGCTCCTCCCACAGACCCCTGTATAAAGGCGGTTGGAGGCACTGCTCCTCCCTCAGTCTCCAAGATGTCGTGGTCCCTTTTGCTGCTAATAAAAACCTATTGTTCACCTCCCATCTCTGAGAGTTATTGATGGTGCATCAGGTACATACTTCTACAGCAGATAAAAAGGCATGTGAGAAAGACAATGTTACAGTGACCATGGGGGCTGCAATATGCAGGCAGTATGGGAAAATCAGGCTGGCTCTGGATTCAAAGAGAGAGAATTCATGGAGTTGGCTTTTAGAGCAGCTTGTGGTTGAGCCCACTGAGGAAAAGACAATTCTGGATTTAGGGATGTGCCAGATTTCAGGAGCTGAAGGTAAAGGAGACGGTGATGATAATATTATAGAGTTCACCCTGCAGTTTGTGAGGGAGAAGCTAAAATTACATGTATCTGTATTACAGTTCAGTAAAGGTAACCACAGAGGACTGAGAGAGTAAGTAGCCATTAGTAGGGTACTCAAACAGGGATAATGGTAGAGCAGTAACAGCAGGAGTTTCTGGGATTTGGAAGATGCAGGATCATTTTATCACAAAGAAAAAGAAGCATTCTAAAGAGAGGATGAAGCAATTGTGGCTGGTGAATGAAGTCCAAGACATCATAAAGGCAAAAGAGAGGGCATGCAGTATTGCAAAGATTAGCAGTAAGCAATAAGATAGGGAAGCTTCTCATCTTGGAAAAATAAGAGGCAAAAATGGACATTGGAAAATGATGCTGAAGCTGTAATAACAGAGAACAACAAAATGGTAGATAAACTGAGTAATTATTTTGTTTCAGTCCTCTGGAAGAAACCAACAACTTGCCAGAAAATCGAGAGAGTTGGGAACAGAAGTGAGTGTTGTCTCTATTACCAAGGAGAAGTTCTTTGGGAGGTGAAGGAGTCTGAAGGTGGATAAATCATCTGGACTGGATGCACGACTGGCAGTGCTATCTCCCCCATTTTGTTTGTCATGGGTATGAAACTCCTCGTATCAGCAACAGCAGATGTAACCTGAGGCCCAGTGTTGAAGCCCAGCATCCAACAACCTGCAACATGTCCAAGCAAGATGGGTATTGCAAACCCTGGACAACGTAACTACCTGGCTTGGATGACCTTCAAGGTCAGGAAGTCCAGATGAATGGTGATCAAAAAGAGCAAGGTTACTATCAAGTTTAGTCTTCAAGTACAGGGAGAAGTCATTCCATCCATAGAGGACAACCCAGTAAAGTGACTTGGAAAGAGGTTTAATGCAACAATGATGGACAGTGCCAAGAGCACTGACACTGTAAAGCAGACTGAAGAATGGCTGAAGAAGATCGATAAACATGGACTCCCTGGTAAATTAAAGACATGACTGCACCAACACGGTCTTCTACCAGGGCTGCTCTGACTTTTTACAATGTACGAGTTCCCCATGACCACATCAAGAGGAAAGTCAACAAACACCTGCAAAGGTCACTGGGGAATCCCCCCCCACCCAAGTCTTTCTTCAAGGGAGCTCAGGCCAGCTACAGCTCCTGTTGTCTTCAGTAGTGGAGATGGCAAAGTGTAGAATTGTGTTAACTCTGAGGGGCTCTGATGACAAGCTAATAAATAAAGCAGGAGTCCCAACATGATCAGGTTGAAAGTGGGCTGATAACTTGGCCATAGACCAGGCAGTGAGCTCCCTACAATTGAGAGACATCATTGGCAACCCATGCTTGGGATGGCAAGGCCTTGGCTCTGCACACTTCCAATGATGGGAGAGTGCAAGTGCAGGGGATAGGTGAGACATGGTCCAGGCAGAGGCATGAACGGCAAGGACAAAAGGAGGGTATTGAAGGCAGTGGAATTGGGGTCACAGGATACTTGGACAAAATGGGATCTTTCTAAGCGCAAGATCACTTGGGCAGAGCTTTGGAGACTGGAGACCTTCCACATTTCTTTCCTCCTGCGTTCACTCTCCCTACAACATGGCGGTTGAGAGTGGACCCTAACTGCAAGCTTTGTAGTCAGCGGGGTTCAGAGGCACACATACTGTCAGGATGCAAAACAGCTTTAACTCAAGGATGAAATAGGTGTCGTCCTTGCTGACCCACTGGAGCAGGACAAGCATAAAAAGAGAGCAGCTGGCAGGGAGGTAAACAGGCAGTCATTTTTCATCAATGAGATGGCTTTGCCTGTCATATCAGATCATATGAGATCAAGAAATTCAAACAATATTCAAGTTAATTCAAAGTGTCTCTAGAGCTTTCTACAGGTATTTGGTAACCCAGAGTGAGATCAGTCATGTGATCCATTAATCAACAAGATAACAGAAGGAGAATAACAGATGCTTCTTGCAGACAATGTGAGATGTGCAATATTAATGCCATTGTTCTAGAAGGGGACCAGAAATCCTCAAATACATTTGATGGATATAGTATTACATTGAAAACTCTTCTGTCACAGCCATGGACGCTGCCATCAAGTCTGGGTGCTCTCGGGCTGGACAGCTGAAAGAAGACAGCAGTCATGCATGTGAGAATGCCCACATTCCAGCCTATTACAGTTTATTTGTGATTGTATTTAACTCTCTTCCTTTTGTTTCAGTTTTGTCAAGTCTTGATTGAAGCACAGCAATGGTAACACTCCCTGTTTACATTAGTCCACGTTCCAGTATAGAAGATCACTGATTTCAATAGGTGCTGTTGAAAGAGCAGTGTTAATTCAGATCTAGATTACTGCTTTTGAGCTGCAGTGATGGTGTCAGTTTTTAGTTAGTTTGAGAGTTGATAGTTAGTGGCCCTGTGGGGCTCATGCTTATTCTTTTTCTTAGTTCATTAGAGTTCTGATTAAAGCCAGTGAACTGTTCATTCTGTGTCTGTGCTACTGCCTTTGCATTTGGGAGATCACTGAACAAGCAGCAAGAATTGACTGTCAAAGTGCACCTTCTGGAGAGAGAACAACCGAAATCAGTCCTCAATTTTGTTGTCAGATGGAGGAGAAGTTAGAAGTCAGTGGAGGCTGGGCTGGCAGCAATGGCTCTCTCAGTGGAACAACTACTCTCAGGGCAGCAAGCCCAGTCCAAGCTGGAAGAAAAGCTGTCAGCACTCACGATGATGGTTCAACAGCTCACAACAGATAGCCAGATCCAGATGGCAACCACGACAGCTCTCACTGCTGCTAGTCAGCAGCTGTCTGCCAGGACTGCCCCACTCCCAGCACCAGCACCTCACCCATCCTCCTCTACCGTAGCCTATCAGCGTCAGCCACTAATGCTCTCTCTTCAGCTGCTTCCGGACCTGAACCGAGCATTCCTCCACCAAGCAGTAACTTCAATAAGAAGGGAGGGGAGCTTTGGGATGTTAACGTATTCTGTCATTCATTCTTTGGGTCTTTCTTCTGTTTCTTGTCTGTGAAGAGTAAGAATTTCAGGTTCTATACTGTAAACGTTCTCTAATATTAAATTGAACTTACAGTCCTGGCAGCTAGAATATCAAGGCTGATGTTCTCCCCCAGCACTCTGACACCTCTGAGGACAACACCAATTCAGAGGCCATGCTTCTCCACACATGCTTATCTGCTCCGGTGACTGGGGGACTAGAAGCAGAGGTGAATGCTGCCCAACAGTCGGAACCAGACCCAGGTGGGGTCCTTTCAATCGGTTGTTTGCCCCAGCCACTGTGCACCACACAGTGTTGTGTTGGAGTGGGGTCACTCGTCCCATATGGTTGCCACCCAGGCATTCAGCGGACCCTGGAACTTAGAAGGAGATATTTATGGTGGCTAACTATGTCCCAAGATGCTCACAACTTTGACTCTGCCTGTCCCACTGACACCCAAAGCAAGACAACGTTGGCGCCTCAGTGGTCCACTCCACCCTCTGCCTGTGCCTCACCGCACCTGGTTCCACCTCTCGGTGGATTTCATCACTGGTCTTCCTCTGTCAGGTGTGAAGTTACTATTCTGGTTGTTAAGGATCAACTGTCCAGGGCTACCCACTTCATTGCCCTCCCTAAGCTTCCAGCGGCTCATGAGAGTGCCATTCTCATGGTTCAACACGTGCTCAAGGTGTATGGCTTCCCTCTGGACACAGTGTTCGATCGAGGACCACAGTTCACATCCCATTTTTGGAAGGCCTTCTGTTCCCTTTTGGGAGCCACAGCCAGTCTCGCACCAGGTTTACGTCCCCGTTCTGACAGCCAGACTAGCAGAGTGAATCAGATGCTGGAGACAACCCTGCAGTGCCTTGTCTCTTCCAGCCTCACAACCTGGAGCTCCCAAATGGTTGGGTAGAGTAGGCCCAACCACAATAATCTCCAGTCATCCTACGCTGACATGTCCCCCTCTGAATGCCAAAAGGAATTCTGGCAACCACTTTTCCCTGACCAAGTAATTGATTTGCAAGTCCGTGCTACTGAACAGTTGGTCTAATGCTGCAAGCGCATGTGGAGATGGGCCAGGGCTTCTCTGCTGCACACCCAGAAATTATATGCCCAGCAGGTTGATCAGCTCCCCCAACAGGTAAGGCCTTACAAGCTAGTGGAAAGAGTCTGGCTGGCATTTAGAGTAGAGAGCCACAAGTTGGCCCCACACTATGTGGGACCATTCATAGTGGAGAAGGCTATCAATAGAGGTTATATAGGTTACACCTCTCATCATCAGTGAGGTGTTCCATGTTTCCCAGTTAAAGCTGGTGACTTACTCCAGTCAACACTCACCTCCCCCCACCACTCTTGCCTGCCTGTTGGATAGACCCTGGACTATTCTGTGCAGTGACCCCTGTCGCAGGGCAGTGTCCCACACCTCATTGATTGGGAGGGATATGGCCCAGTCTGGCTCAGCCTAACCTGGGCAAGTCTCTCATCTGGGACTTCCAGTGGGCACAGGCCTCTGGAAACTCGGGAGCTGCACTTAGGGAGAGAAGCCCTGTTACAAATTCAGCTGCGATGTCTGGGTACTCCCACCAGCAGACAGCTGAAAGAAGATAGCAACCACACACACGTTCCAGCAAATTAGGGGTTCTTTGTCATTGTACTTACTGAACCTATATCTCTTCCTTTTGTCTCAGTTTTGTCGTCTTGATTGAAGCAGTGTGATGACAGTGCTCCCTGCTTACGTTAGTCCACATTCCAGGAAAGACGATCACTGATTTTAATAAATGCAGTTAAAGGATCGGTATTAATTTAGTTCCAGGTTACTGCTTTTGAGCTACGGTGATGGTGTCAGTTTTTAATTAATTTAAGCATTTTTACTTAGTTGCCCTATTTGTCTAATGTTGGTGTGTGGCCAAGTGGTTAAGGCATTCGTCTAGTGATCTGAAGGTCACTAGTTCAAGCCTTGGCTGAGGCTGCGTGTGTGTCCTTGAGCAAGGCACTTAACCACACATTGCTCTGCGACGACACCAGTGTCAAGCTGTATAGGTCCTAATGCCCTTCCCTTGGACAACATTGGTGGTGTGGAGAGGGGAGACTCGCAGCTTGGGCAACTGCAGGTCTTCCATTAAAAAAAAACCTTGACCAGGCTTGCACCCTGGAAATTTCCCAAGGCACAAATCCATGATCTAAAGGAGGCCTACACTAATGTTCATTATATTCTTCTGTTCACTACAGTTCTTATTGATGTCCAGTGAAATTGTCCATTCCATCTCTATGTCTCCCTCTGTACTTGGGCCATCACTGAACTCCTGTCGTTTACAACTTTCTGCTTGTCTGCCTCCCTGTGGTCTCTGTCCACTCTCCTGGTGGCGTCATAATGATCAATAAGCCCGCAACTGTTCCGGCAAGAAGATCAGTAAACAAAATGATCTTTAGCATCTGCCACGCTACACCCTGAAAACCTTTGAAACAACTGAAGGAAGCACTGAAGTGTGATTGCATGAGCATTCAAAAGAAATAAATAATCCTCTATATTGTTAACAGATGGTGATTTCTTTTCCTACTTGTGTGATGATTGGTGGGGACTGCTTTCCACTGCTGATGTGCACATTCTGCCAAAAAGATATAAACTAGATCATTAGGTAGAACATTGGGCTGAGAAATGGCAGCACTGGCACTGCACACTGACAACATGATCTGTCCGCTCTGTAGACAATGAACATGCTCAAGTTGGTGTGCATCATTGTTTTTCTCTGTATGAGCACCCACCCACCAATCTGGAGATCAAGGATACTTACACTGCCCCAGGTACTGGGGCTACAGATCTGAACAACACGTGTTTCAGCTTCACTTAGTTCTCAACTCAGGTCCATACTCCACATCTTTAGAGACGGAGGAGGGAGGGCTACATAAGTGATCATACTTGGGAGAAATAGGTTGGTTTTTCTCAATCTGAAACCAGGACTACTGATTAATGTCAATTGTAGACAATATTGACAGTCAATCAAAGTTGCGTTCAACATGATACATCTACACTCTACCACCACTGTTACATCATCATCTAAATGGCAGCCAGTGGGAAGGGCTACAGTACTCCTTAAACAAGTCAATACCCAACGGCTTTCAATGAGCAGGTAAAATGGACACTTTCTGCAACACCCTGTACCAGCACAGCTCCTTTCACTAACAGCCTTAGTTAAAATAATATTTAATCAGATTTAATTTACTAACTACGACATTTTAAAATTCTGATCACTTATTTACTTGTTCATTGATGACTGTAAATAAAGTGAATTATTCTGTCATTCAATATCCAAATGATATATCTGGCATTGTCAATGGGATCACATTACTCTTCCTTTTACTTATTGATTGCTGTCTTAACTACTGGATTCCTTTCTACACAAGGAACCCATAAATTCTACCTCCTTGCAGTGTTTAACTCACAAGATGAATCATTTTTTTCATCTACCTTTGCTACTAAAAATATCCATAATCTTGCTACCAACCTACTTTTCTGCTCTTGCCCTTGTCCAACAGCTTCCACCTCTGTAATTTCTCTTTCCCTCTTCTGAGAAGTGCTTCAAATGCCCTTAGCTACTTTCAACCTATTTGTTGTTTATCCTTTATTGCTTCTGTTTTTCTACAAGCAAAGCATTTCTTTCTTTCTTTTCTCTTGAACCTTCAGGGTATTTGATCAGCCCTGCAGTTCCCTGATCCAGTTTCTGGCTTTCTCAATTATTTAAACATTTCCACTAATAATCTTGACTAACTATGTTTCACTCTCTGTATGAGCATCACACCACACACAAATCATTGCATGCACTTTATTTCCTTTAGCTGACAAGAGATGATTTTAATTTTAAATTATATTTGAATGAGCAAAATTACAGTAAAATTTCAATCTTAGCCATGATGGGGGGAAATTGCATCCTTTTTTCCAAGAGCCTCATAATGGAAAATGGTTTATTGCAGGAAGTTTTATTAACACATAAGATTTGCTTGTTGTTGTTATTTTTAATGCTAGTGGTTAGCCATTTACTTTATTGCTGATGTTAAAATAATGCTGATCAGCGAATCTTAGCAGCTGTATTTTGTTACACTTGCTTTGTTATCTTCTAAAAATGTTTGGCTCCAGTGAAGTGAACATATGGGGCATAATGTGATCTGTTAGGAATATATATGACTTCCTGGATTTGTTAGAATATGAAGAATTGCAATGGAACTTGCTTCTTCCATCATTAAGCTCTCAGATCAATGTGGGATTTTATTCACTCTCTGTGGCTCATTGTACATTATTGCAGTGTCCACTGAGTTTGCTTCATTCAGCCTTTGCTTAGCAGACAGGGTTTCCTCCTGCAGTGCAATTGCACCGTTTATAACAATTTTCTTGCTGGACTGAGTTCTAACAGGCACATGGATAACAGAAAAATGGAGGGCTGTGTAGGAAGGAAGGGTTAGATTGATCTTAAGTAGGGTAAAAGGGCAACACAACATTGTGGACTGAAGGGCCTTCACTGTACTGTGCTGTTTTATGTTTTATGTTCTATTAGCTGGCTTGTTCACGCAAGAAATTGATCATTGGATACTGAGCTGCGGTGCTAGAGTTTCAAATATTAATTCTTGTCTTTTTGTAAAAAGAATGTCTTTTTATGCACTTCACTTCTTAATTCCCTATACTTATATAGTGATCGATATTAGCATACTCTGTAACTCACTCAAAGATGAGTTTTCCTTTTATGATATTTATCACAAGTATTTGAGATATTTATCATGGACCGGAATCGCAACGTGAACTCCGATTCCCATTCCAAACTGTTGACTGAGCTCCCATTTGCTTTAAATAAAATACAACTTAACACAGCAGTAAATCAGCAGACAGTGGCGTGAACAAATGATCTCATTCCACCTTTCTGATTGAAGTGATCAGGTACTTGGTACCTTATGTGGTTCTGATTCTCCTGTGCACAAAAATATTTTCCGCAGTCAATGGGCCCTTTGTCACGAGTAGCTGTCTTTTGAGGCATCGGTCAGATCAGCTGTGGTGTTTGATTGGTATTGTAGTCGAATACTTAGCTCAGACAGAAATGCTCTTCTGCTTCTTTTTATGAGATGGTGCCATTGATAACAAGACATAACATACTTGGAATTTGTACAAAGGATAAACGATAGACAAACCCATGCTTTGATATCTGCACAAAAATTAGATTCAGTTTCTGCATTGGCTTGATCTGAACACTTTGATTTTCTAGTGAACTGCAGAATGGAGAGGTCCTGTGGTGGATGTGGTCATGTCAGAAAAAGCATACTTTTTACTTCCTTTAGTTTTGGCCCGTGGGGAGCTGGAACATTGTGTACTCCTTTCTGTTTGTATGTTAAATCCAGTTTCCAAAATTTCAAATAGTCATTCAGCAACAGAGCTAACAGAAATAATGATAACAAAAAAATAGGGCCAGATTTTGCAGTAACAGGATAGATCCATGTCACAAACGAGAGAAAATATGCAGATGCTGGAAATCCGAGCAGCACACACAAAATGCTGGAGGAGCTCAGCAGGCCAGGCAGCATCTAGGAAAAAAGTACAGTCGACGTTTTGGGCCAAGACACTTCAGCAGTCGACTGTACTCAGATCCATGTCACAGCAGTTTCTTAGACTTCTCTAATTTATGAGTTTACAACTTTCTCTCTGCATAAAAGTTGGTGGAACTGTGAGCTGTTGTTGGTATAGCAAAGGTAACAGCTTTTGGGGCTTTGGTGAAGAACAGGACAATAATTGTATCACTTTATCCAATGGCATTGCAGAAAGAGTAGCTAAAGAGTGAAATCAGTGTCAAAATGAGAAGCAGAATAAGGAAGGATTTGAAAGGTTGCAATGAGACAAATAGAGGATTGAATAAAAATATTCAAAAATTAAAATATTGAATTTGAAATTATAGGGATCTCCAAAAAAAAAACAGTTCACAACCTGATGGGGTTGGTTCAATCGCTGTTCCGTGAGATTTACTCACCTCTGCACTGAACTGTGGCTGTGGCCTGCAACTATCACAACGGGGACTCACTTTTGTGAACTTCAATTCTGAATGTTATTTGCTTACTTTTATTGTTTGCACAGTTTACTTTCTCTGCATGTTGAGTGTTTGATGGTCTCCATTTGTTTCAATAGGTTCTGTTGGGTTTCTTTGTTTTGTAGCTGCCTATAAGCAGACAAATCTCAAAGTTGTATAAAGTATACATACTTAGATAATAGGTGTACTGTGAACTTTGAATTAATACAACCCCATACTCATACTCTCATACACACTCATAATTTTCCAATGGAGGGCGAATCGCAACTTAGCGTATTAGAGATGACTTACTTCTGGTCCGGTTTATCGTAGAGTTGTGCTGGAGATTAGGCATCACTGGGTGTGGTGAACTATGTGCCTGTCTGGACACGCCCCCTGCTGACTGCTCCTGTGGCTCCTCCCACAGGCCCCTGTATAAAGGCGATCTGAGACCTGACGCTCGGCCTCAGTCTCCAGGACATAGTATGATGGACACTCACTCCTGGTTCCTTCTTCCAGTCAATAAAAGCCGATATCTCGCCTTACGTCTCAGTGTGAGTTATTGATGGTGCATCACTGGGGTAGCACAGTGGCAGAGCCAGGAGATCTATTGACTCACAGTACCTGTACCCGGGTTCAACTGTGACCGCTGCTGCTGTCCATGTGGAGTCTGTGCCCTATGCCTGTGGCCACATGTGTGTCCTCTCACACTTCAAAGTGTGAAGATTGCTGGGCTGTTGCAAACTTCCCCTTAAGTACGAACGAGTGTTATGAGCTGGCAGGGGTTAATGGGAATGTGGAGAGAACAAAGTGACATGGATGCCATTGAGCGATGGGCTGCTGTCTTCTCTGTGTTTTTATTATGTAATTGAGAGGGGAACCATGTTACAAATGACCAAGGTTAACAATAACATTCTGTGGTATGTTGAGGAAATAATGAATGTGTAAATTCAGCAAAAACATGAAAATTTCATGGAGGTTTGATTCAAAATGTTGTTTTCATGAAAATTACAGTGAAGAAATTGTGGGATGAGTCACAGTCCAGAGTGTTGGATCCTTTCTCATGGAGAGCCGTTAGATAATGTAAACATGAGTACAGGTCTCTGTCTGTACCTTTAAAACACTGTGTAATGCCTGATTCACAGTTTTACTGTTACACTGTATATCTTCCATTTTGGCAGCTCTGTAAGAGCAGTCTGTTCTGTCTTCATGCTTGTTTGGGTTGCTGCTGAAGATAAGAGATGAGGAGAATGTGTGCCATCCAATTAGGATGGTCGGATTGAGGGGAGGTTTCTCTGGTGAGGGACACTAAGGTTGGGATTGGAGCTTTTGTTCAAGAGGAGATGAAGAGAGAAGATGCTGGGGAGAACTGGTCATGGGACGCAATCCGGTGGGAGACCCGTTTGTTCGAGATGGATTGCGAGCAACGTTCGGAAGCTGGTGTGTGCTTTCACGTTGACCGAGGGCTCAGCGTGAGTGACAGAGAAGTTCAAGATAAGCTCCAACTTGTGCACATTTGACTGATTAATTAGAATGGGCCCTTTTATATCAGTTATTCTTTACCAACCCTTTAGTTAAGATCCATAAATACAATTGATTTAATCGTATGCAGTGTACTGTCTGTTATTTTGTGGCATTAATTTGTAACAGGGTAGCAAATGACACAGCATTCACACAGACTGGGATGTGGACTGGGATCCAGTGTGCCTCAGTCTCATGAATTTGGCAGGGCTGGAGGCTGTCTTCCCTGGACACACAGCCAAGGAAACCAGGGGGTTTCAACTGTTTCGTTTAATGTTTATTTCAATTTAGTTGCCTAGAGATATTGAACAACTAATTTTTTGCAGCATGACCTTTTTATGCCAAAAGCATATCAGCTTGAAATTCTAAGGTAGTAAGGTTTTGTTGCTGTCAACTTTTTAATATTTACCCAAGAAAAGTGTTTAGTTAGATTTGCTTCAGTACTTAACCCGCTGCTTTCTGTAAGTAATTGTACTCAGTGCCTTGTGATGTTTTATTAGTGTGAAGGATGTTGTATAGGAATGAAATTGGTTTATTTTGGTTTGCATTGTTTGTGTGCTCTAACTTGGCTTGTTAGAAATATTTATTGCACCTTGCACAACATGTGAAAATCCACTTTTCTGAATGCATTCTTCTTGCCAGTATGTATGACAAAGAAAATTACCTTTTTACTATCAAGGGGAAAGATTTGAGTTAGGTCTTTGCCTGAATGCTGATTACTGGCTATAATAGAACCGGAGAACTGTCAAATTTTACAACACAGAAGAGGAACATTCAGACGATCATGTATGTAGCATCACTTTGCTTCAGCAATCCAAGACTAATATTAATGACCACTTAGTTCCCACAGTTCAAAAGCTTCACTTGCATGAAATATTTATCCTCTTTCCCCATAAAGAAGCAATCAGTTTTGCCTTCAGCACTCTCAATGGCAGAGTTTTCGAAAGTCCAACCAGCCCTCTAGTTAAAAACCTTTCTTCTAACCTTCTTTCACAGCAGACTGTTTTCAATTTATGTCTTTTTCTTACCCATTTACGAACCAGTCATACAGAGGCCTAAGCAGTGGACCCCAAGGCTGTCACATTTAACCCGTGCTTAGTGCTTGTAATGTGGAAGCACAGAGCACTGTGTCAACAGCAAATTAAGCAAACATTTCAATGCTCCAGTGCTCCCTCACAACACATTTAACACTGCCGCTGACTTCCCACCTAAACCCCACAGCTTACCATTTCTTCAACCATGACAGCCATTCACTAAACAGATTGGATGACACTTATTGACATCCAGTCCCTCTCTTATTTATCAGGATGTCTGGCAACTAAAAGCAGCTACAGCTAAGCAGCATACGACAGATGTACCTGCCTGTCCTTCCAAAGGTCAGTAACATACTCCATGGAAGATTTTACTGGGCCCATGTGAGCTTTGATCGCTGCCTTCTATTCTGCTGTAGTCAGACTGAGACAGTACATACAAAAGTGTAACTGGGATCAGAACACATCTCTCACAACATGTAAATCACAGTGATTCCTGAAAGTGGAAGCACTTTGTGAACACAGTACTTATCCATGCTCCAATAACTCACTGTTCTGGTTTCAGAGAGAAGTTGGCTGGTCAGTTTGACGATCTGTTCACACCTTTGCCACTCGAAGCACCCTCACACTTCTCTCCCTGAGCTCGATGGGCGTCATCCAGAATGGCTTTAAATAGTGTCCTCCTTGCAGAACAAAGTTACCCTTGCCTAGGTTTCTAGAATTCATTGATCATAAGCCTGTATCTAAGCCATTGGGCTTTCCACCCCATTCCTCGGGCAAGTGAAGGAGGTGCTTATAACTGAGGGGGAAGATCACATAAGTAAAGTACCATCACCTTAGAGCTGTGTTCCATGTAGTGTGAGGGATGTAAGTCAGTAAAATATGCTCTTGTGCCTCATGCCGTCTTCTGTTACTGATAAATGAAATGATACTGGAGAGGTAGGAACAGGGGACAAGGAAGTGGCAGATGAAATGAATAAGTATTTTGCACAATTCTTTGTTGTGGAAGACACTATCAGTATTCCAGAGGTTCGAGTATCAGGGGGCAGCAGTGAGTGCAGTGCTGTTAGTAGGGAGAATGGGAAACTTGGGAAACTTAAAAGATCTGAAGGTAGATATGTCACCTGAACCAGATGGACTACACCCCTGGGTTCTAAAAGATGTGGCTGAAGATATTGCAGGCATTAGTAATGATCTTTCAAAGATTACTAGGTTTTGCAATAGTTCCAGAGGACTGATAAATTACATATATCTTTCCACTCTTCAAGAAGGGAAGGAAGCAGAAGAAAGGAAATCTTTGGCCAGTTAGCCTGACTTCGATTGTCGAGGATAAACAAAGGAAAATTTGTGGACATTATGTTCTTGAACTTTCAGAAGTCCTTTGCCTCACATGAGGCTGCTAAAACAAGATAAGAACCTATGGTGTTACAGGAAATGTAATAGCATGGATAGCACAGTGGCTGATTGGCAGAAGGCAAAGAGTGGGAATAAGAGCGGGAGCCTTTTGTGATTGGCTGTGGTGACTAGTGGTGTTCCACAGGGGTTGGTGCTGAGACCAATTTTTTTTTTACATTATACGTCAATGAGTTGGATTACAGGATTGATTGCTTTGTGGCCAAGTTTGCAGATGATATGAAGATACGTGAAGGGGGAGGTAGCATTAAGGAATTAGGGAGGCTGCAGAAGGACCTAGACAGATTAGGAGAAGGGGCAAAGAAATGGCAAATGGAATACGATATATGGTCATGCATATAGTGGTAGCAGGAATAAATGCATTGTCTATTTTCTAAATGGGAAGAAAATTCAAAATTTCAAGGTGCAAAGGAACTTGTCCAGGATTCCCTAAAGGTTACTTTGCAGGTTGAGTTGGAGGTGAAGAAGGCAAATGCAATGTTACCATTCATTTCAAGAGAATTAGAATACAAACACAAGGAAGAAACATTGAGGGCTTATAAAGCATTGATGAGGCCTGACTTGGAGCATTGTGAGCAGTTTTGGGTTGGAGAGGGTTCAAAGGAGGTTCATGAGAGTGATTCTGGGAATGAAAGGCTTATCGTATGAGGAGTGATTGATGGCTCTTTGTCTTTACTCACTGGAATTTAGAAAAGTATTGGGGAATCTCATTGAAACTCATGGAGTCTTGTAAATCTGAGATACGGTGGATGTGGATGGGGATGTTGCCCATGGTGGGGGAGACTTGGACCAGAGGCCACAGCCTCAGAATTTACTGACATTTAGAGCAGAGATGAGGAAGGATCTCTTTAGCCAGAGGGTGGTGAGTCTATTGAATTTGTTGTCGAAGCCAGGCTGTTGGGTGTATTTAGGGCAGAGGTCAATAGGTTCTTGATTAGAAACATAGAAACAGAGAAAATAGGTGCAGGAGTAGGCCATTCAGCCCTTTGAGCCTGCACCGCCATTCAGTATGATCATGGCTGATCAACCAACTCAGAACCCTGTACCTGCCTTCTCTCCATACCCCCTCATCCCTTTAGCCACAAGGGCCATATCTAACTTCCTCTTAAATATAGCCAATGAACCAGCCTCAACTGTTTCCTGTGGCAGAGAATTCCACAGATTCACCACTCTCTGTGTGAAGAAGTTTTTCCTCATCTTGGTCCTAAAAGGCTTCCCCTTTATCCTTAAACTGTGACCCCTCGTTCTGGACTTCCCCAACATCAGGAGCAATCTTCCTGCATCTAGCCTGTCCAATCCCTTTAGAATTTTATATGTTTCAATAAGATCCCCCCTAGTATAAGCCTAGTCGATCCAGTCTTTCTTCATATGAAAGTCCTGCCTTCCCAGGAATCAATCTGGTGAACCTTCTTTGTACTCCCTCTATGGTAAGAATGTCTTTCCTCAGATTAGGGGATCAAAACTGCACGCAATACTCTAGGTGCGGTCTCATCAAGGCCTTGTACAACTGCAGTAGAACCTCCTTGCTCCTATACTCAAATCCTCTTGCCATGAATGCCAACATACCATTTGCCTTTTTCATTGCCTGCTGTACCTGCATGCCCACCTTCAATGACCGGTGTACAATGACACCCAGGTCTCGTTGCACCTCCCCTTTTCCTAATCGGCCACCATTCAGATAATAATCTGTTTTCCTGTTCTTTCAACCAAAGTGGATAACCTCACATTTATCCACATTAAATTGCATCTGCCATGAATTTGCCCACTCACCTAACCTATCCAAGTCACCCTGCATCCTCTTAGCATCCTCCTCACAGTTAACACCGCTGCCCAGCTTCGTGTCATTTGCAAACTTGGAGATTCTGCATTTAATTCCCTTGTCTAAATCATTAATATATATTGTAAACAGCTGGGGTCCCAGCACTGAGCCTTGCGGTACCCCACTAGTCACTGCCTGCCATTCTGAAAAGGTCCCGTTTACTCCCACTCTTTGCTTCCTGTCTGCCAACCATTTCTCTATCCACATCAATACCATACCCGCACTACCGTGTGCTTTAAGTTTGCACACTAATCTCCTGTGTGGGACCTCGTCAAAAGCCTTTTGAAAATCTAAATGTACCACATCCACTGGCTCTCATGGTATGAAAGGTTATGGGCAGAAGGCAGGAGAATGGGGTTGAGAGGGAAATGGATCAGTCATGATGAAATAGCAAAGCAGATTAGATGGGCTGAAGGGCTGATTCTGTTCCTGTGCCTTATGGTCTTATAATTCTGCATTATCAGGTTTGTTGAATTTATTGGGTGGAAGGACTAGGAAGGACGTTGGACATGTTTGTTAATGCAAGTGGAGAATGCTGACTGCTTTATTCGGTGAGATGCCATTAAACTGCTCTCTCCACTGTCTCATTTTGCCATCCTTTCATATCTATATCATCACGGTCTTGCACTGATGGTGCCAACAGGATACCATTCCAGGATGTTCTCCTTTGCAGAATAAAGTTAGATAGCATGCAAGTTTGAGATGGAAAAAGAGAGGGAATCAGCAACAGCTACAGGAACTTGTTCAGGTATTCAAACTTGTCCACTTTTAAAAGGGCATTTTAACTCAGCCTTGAATTCACACATAGTCAGGGCTCTGCTTCTGCTCGATGTATTTACTGACTATGGAGGCCTACTGGTATCCAACCATGTCCCCATCTCTGGGGCAGCAAAATTTTGTAGCTTCCAGAAAAACTAAATAATCAACAGAGCAGTTGCTTAGTATGTCGTTTGTATTTAGTTATTTACAAAAGTAGTGAGTTCATTTGAAAGTAAAATTAATTGGTGCAAGCAACAAGGCTCTAGACAAGGGAGAATCGTAGATTTTGCCTAGACCCCGAGCCTTTTGTTTCAAAACTCAGATGGGTAAGTATGACTAAATATAGTGTCAGCCACGGGTGCAATGCAAATGTTGATAGCTGAAAAAAAGTGATCTGGGACCACTTGCAGGCAAAGAGGTTTGGAGTAGAGAGGCTTTAAATACAATTGTTATTGCAGTGCCATTTATGATTGTGTACATCAGTCACACTGAGGATTGTGAAAACTCTGCACTGAGAATCAGTTGCTTCAGTCATTCACACCACTATTGTAAACATTACATTGCCTCTCCAAGGGAAATTGTCATCAAGTGCTCCTAATCCTCATTCACTATCCATATGGATATATTTAACAATTCAGAATACTGAGGACATTTCCCCATGCACCTCAACCTTCTCTGTCATAATGAGATCCACTATCTCACATTACAAATTAGGGTGATTTATCAGCAGGAAAATTATAAATTTAAAATTGACATTTTGATGGATTAAGACTTATTATTATTCCACAAGACCAGAAGTGAAGGGTGAATGGAGTTTGGTGCATGATAGTAGAGTTTGGATCATTTCCAGTTTACAGAAGGTTTAAGATGGGACACCAGCCAAGAGAGTATTCATCAAGTCTGAAGAAATAAAAGGCTAGTGATAGCTGTGAGTCACCACCCTGATATTTATTTCTTTATCTGTGTCAAATATTGTTTTCTGTGAATTGCCTTGGGATTATTTTACTGTGTTAAAACATATAATGCAATTGTAAATTGCTGCTTTGTATTTGCTGTGTAAATGTATTGAACAACACTGAGAGCTCAGGAGTATATTACTGATTTGGTAATACATTAAGAAAGAACAATCAAAACTGATTTGCAATAGTAACTTTAGAAATATTGACAACAATGACTTGTGTTTTCATGTTGTTATGAGGAACCGCAGGTGCCATTTAACCTTATTCAGTCTTATTTGCATTCACTCATTATTTTACGCTGATGCAAGTATGCTAATTGGTATGTGTGGTGATTAACTATTTCTGTGCCCTGCAATCCCCACGTTCAACCCAGTGCAGCCACAGCTTCACTAACCTTTGCTTGCCTTGGCTTGCAATGGAAAAATAACAAATATTGACATGTCCAAATATTAAAAGAGAACTTGTTTTAGACTCTTGAATGAAAGAACAGGATTTATTAGTCCTTTGTAGTTCTCACTGTTTGCTGACAATAAGCTGCATTGCTTTGCACATAAATGCTCCAGGAATAACTTGCTAACAGCTTTCTTTGTAAGCCTGATCATTCATTCACTTTTCTGTCTGCAGGTAGTTTCAACCAGGTTTGAGTAAACAGAAACTTTTTTGAGATGGGATTAGCTTCATAAACTTGCACTTTTTGTTGAATAGGAAATACTAAAACCTAGACTAAATTTTCTAAGAGTAAATAAAGGTTCCCACTTTCTTCATATTCTGTATGTTTACAAATCACAAAGTGAACTTTGGACATGACACTGAAGCTGTTTCTTTAGATTGAAATCAAAAGTAATGCACTTCCAATTTGAGAGGAGGGATGAGAAACAGAGGAGATGGGATACTGACGCCATCAATAGTCGGTCCTTGAATGAATCTTTGAATCTTTCAGATAAATTACTACAATGCAGAAAAAAATACAGTGGAAACAATCAAAGAAAGGCATTCATACTCAGTTCATGCTAGAGCTGTTGGGGGGGGGGATTAAACTAATTTGGCAGGGATGATAGGGTTAAGGTTGGGGCATTTGGTATATAACTAGATGCAGTGAGCAGTGAGGAAGGACATACAGATGATAAGGCAAAATAGCAGTCAGAGAGATGAATTAAAGTGTAACAGGCAGCCAAAATCGAAAAGGGTGATGAACACAGCATTGAAGGTGTTATATCTGAATGCACACAGTTTCAGAATAAAGTAGATGATCTTTTAGCGCAGTTAGAAATTGGCAGGTATGATGTGGGCATCGCTGAGATGTGACTCAAAGAAGGTCATAATTGAGAGCTTAACTTCCAAGAATACACAATGTATTGAAAGGTCAGGCAGGTAGGCAGAGGCAGTGATGTAGCTCTGTTGGTAAAAAATGAAATCAAATACTTAGAAAGAGGTGACATAGGATTATAAACTGGAGAATCCTTGCACATAGAGTAAGAAATTACAGGGGTAAAAAGACCCTGATGGGTGTTATATACAGGCTCCCAAACAGTAGCCAGGATGTGGGCATCTTATTGCAATGAAAGATAGAAAATGCATGTAATAATAACAGAGTTGCCATCATGGGAGATTTTAATTTCCCAAATATCAATTGGCATCTCTCTAGAGCGAGGGGTTTAGATGGGGTAAAGTTTGTCAGGTGTGTTCAGGAAGGCTGCTTGACACAATACGTAGATAAGCCTACAAGAGGAGAGGATGTATTTGATTTGGTATTGAGATATGAACCCGGTCGGGTTCTGATGTCTCAGTGGGAGAGAATTTTGGAGATAGTGATCATAATTCTATCTCCTTTACAATAGCATTGGAGAGAGATAGGAACAGAAAAGTTAGAAAAGCATTTAATTGGATGAAGGGGAATTATGAGGCTATCAGGCAGGAAATTAGAAGCTTAAATTGGAAAGAGATGTTCTCAGGGAAAAGTACGGAAGAAATGTGGCAAACGTTCAGGGGATATTTGTGTGGAGTTCTGCATGGGTACATTCTAATGAGACAGGGAAGTTATGGTAGGGTACAGGAACCGTGGTGTACAAAGGCTGTAATAAATCCAGTCAAGAAGAAAAGAAAAGCTTACAGAAGTATCCAAGAGCTAGGTAATGTTAGAGATCTAGAAGATTATAAAGCTAACAGGAAGTAGCTTAAGAAGGAAATTGGGAGAGCCAGAAGGGGCCATCAGAAGGCCTTAGTGGGCAGGATTAAGGAAACCCCAAGGCATTCTACAAGTATGTGAAGAGCAAGAGGATAAGACATGAAAGAATAGGACCTATCAAGTGTGATAGTGGAAAAGTGTGTATGGAACCGGAGGAAATAGCAGAGATACTTAATGAATACTTTGCTTCAGTATTCACTATAGAAAAGGATCTTGGTGATGGTAGTGATGACTTGCAGCAGACTGAAAAGCTTGAACATGTAGATATTAAGAAAGAGGATGTGCTGGAGCTTTTGGAAAGCATCACGTTGGATAAGTCGCTGGGACTGGATGAGATAATAAACAATAGACAATAGGTGCAGGAGTAGGCCATTCGGCCCTTTGAGCCAGCACTGCCATTCAATGTGATCATGGCTGATCATCCACAGTCAGTACCCCGTTTCTGCCTTCTCCCCATATCCCTTGACTCCGCTATCTTTAGGAGTTCTATCTACCTCTTTCTTGAAAGCATCCAGAGAATTGGTCTCCACTGCCTTCTGAGGCAGAGCATTCCATTGATCCACAACTCTCTGGGTGAAAAAGTTTTTCCTCAACTCCGTTCTAAATGACCTACCCCTTATTCTTAAACTGAGGCCTCTGGTTCCCCAGGCTACTGTAGGAGGTGAGGGAGGAGATTGCTGAGCCTCTGGTAATGATCTTTGTATTATCAATGGGGATGGGAGAGGTTCCGGAGGATTGGAGGGTTGTGAATGTTGTTCCTTTATTCAAGAAAGAGAGTAGAGATAGCCCAGGAAATTATAGACCAGAGAGTCTTACTTCAGTGGTTGGTAAGTTGATGGAGAAGATCCTGAGAGGCACGATTTATGAACATTTGGAGTGGTATAATATTATTAAGAATAGTTAGCATGGCTTTGTCAAGGGCAGGTCATGGCTTAAGAACCTAATTGAATTTTTTGAGGATGTGACTAGACACATTGGTGAAGTAGATGCAGTAAATGTAGTGTATATGGATTTCAGCAAGGCATTTGATAAGGTGCCCCATACAAGGCTTATTGAGAAAGTAAGGAGGCATGGGATCCAAGGGGACATTGCTTTGTGGATCCAGAACTGGCTTGCCCACAGAAGGAAAAGAGTGGTTGCAGATGGGTCATATTCTGCATGGAGGTCGTTGACCAGTGGTGTGCCTCAGGGATCAGTTCTGGGACCCTTATTCTTCATGATTTTTATAAATGACCTGGATGAGTAAGTGGAGGGATGGGTTAGTAAGTTTGCTGATGACACAGAAGTTGAAAGTGTTGTGGATAGTGTGGAGGACAGTCAGAGGTTACAACGGGACATTGATAGGATGCCAAACTGGGCTGAGAAGTGGCAGATGGAGTTCAAAACCAGATAAGTGTGAAGTGGTTCATTTTGGTAGGTCAAGTATGATGGCAGAATATAGTATTATTGGTAAGACTCTTGGCAATGTGGAGGATCGGAGGGTATCTTGGGATCCGAATCCATAGGATGCTCAAAGCAGCTATGCAAGTTGACTCTGTGCTTAAGAAGGCGTATGGTGTATTGGCCTTCATGGAATTGAATTTAGGAGCCGAGAGGTAATGTTGCAGCTATATAGGACCCTGGTCAGACCTCACTTGGAATACTGTGCTCAGTTCTGGTTGCCTCAGTACAGGAAGGACGTAGAAACCATAGAAAGGGTGCAGAGGAGATTTACAAGGAATTTGCCTGGATTGGGGAGCATGCATTATGAAAACAGGTTGAGTGAACTCGGCCTTTTCTCCTTGGTGCAACGAAAGATGGGAGGTGATCTGATAGAGGTGTAAAAGATGATGAGAGGCATTGATCATGTGGATAGTCAGTGGCTTTTTCCCAGGGCTGAAATGATTGCTACAAGAGGACACAGGTAAAAGGTGCTGGGGTGTAGGTACAGAGGAGATGTCAGGGGTAAGTTTTCTACTCAGAGAGTGGTGAGTGCATGGAATGGGCTGCCGGCAACGGTGGTGGAGGCAGATACAATAGGGTCTTTTAAGAGACTTCTGGATAGGTACACGGAGCTTAGGAAAATAGAGGGCTATGGGTAATCCTAGTAATTTCTAAGGTAGGGGCATGTTCGACACAACTTTGTGGGCTGAAGGATCTGTATTGTGCTGTAGGTTTTCTATGTTTCTAAGTTTCTATTAAAATGGCAATGTTGCAATGATCATGGGGGATTTCAATATGCAGGTAGATTGGAAAAATCCGGTTGGTGCTGAATCCCAAGAGAGGGAATTTGTCGAATATCTGCAAGATGTTTTAGAGCAGCTTCTGGTTGTGTCCACTGGGGAAACGGCAATTCTGGACTGGGTGTTATGTATGACCCAATATTGATCATGGAGCTTCAGGTAAAGGAACCCTCAGAGGGCAGTAATCATAATATGATAGAATTTACCCTGCAGCTTGAGAAGGAGAAGTTAAAATCAGATGTATCAGGATTACAGTTGAGTAAAGGGAATTAGGGGCCTGATAGAGGAGCTGGCCAAAGTTGATTGAATAGAGACACTAGCCAGGGATGATAGCAGGACATCAAACACTGGAGTTTCTGGGGGAAATTGGGAAGGCAGAGAATAGATACATCCAAAAGATGAAGAAGTTTTCTAAAGGGAGGAAGAATCAAGGGAAGTCAAAGATAGCATAAAAGAAAAACTGAGAGCATATGATATAATAAAAATAAGTGGGAAGGCAGAAGATTAGCAAGCTTTTGAAGACCAACAGAAGGCAAGTACAAAAGCCATTTAGTGAGGGAAAATGAAATATGAAGGTAAGCTAACCAGTAATATTAAAGAGGATACTAAAAGATTTTTTCAGATATACAAAGAGTAAAAGAGAGACAAGAGTGAGTATTGCACAGCTGGAAAATGACACTGGAGAGGTAGTAACACAGACAAAATGCTGGAGGAACACAGCAGGCTGGGCAGCATCTATGGAAAAGAGCACAGTTGGTTTCAGGCTGAGACCCTTCATCAGGTTTGGAAAAAAAGATGAGGAGTCAGAGTAAGAAGGTGGGGGGAGGGGAGAAAGAAACACAAGGTGATGGGTGAAACTGGTAGGGAGAGAGTGGTGAAGTAAAGAGCTGGGAAGTCAATTGATGAAAGAGATAAAGGACTAGAGAAGGGGGAATCTGATAGGAGAGGACAGAATGCCATGGAAGAAAGTAAAGGGGGAGGAGCACCAGAGGGAGATGATGAGCAGGTAAAAAGATAAATTGAGAGGGGGAAATGGTAATGGGGAATGCTGAAGGGGGGGATCGTTTCTGGAAGTTTGAGAAATTAATGTTTATGCCATCAGGTTGGAGGCTACCCAGCCAGAATATAAGGTATTACTCCTCCAACCTGAGTGTGGCCTCATCGCGATGGCCATGGACTGATATGTCGGATTGGGAATGGGAAGTGGAATTAAAATAGGTGCCCACTGGGAGATCCCACAACTCCTGGAGTGGTAGTAATGGGGGCAAAGTACTTTGCATCAAACTTCACAATGGAAAGCACTATCAGTATGCCAGAAAATTGTAAGTGTCAGAGGGCAGAAGTGAGTGTCAATGCTATGACTGAGGAGAAAGTGCTTTGGAAACTGAGAAGTTTGAAGGTAGATAAGCTACCTGGACCAGATGGACTACACCCCAGTGTTCTGAAAAATATAACTGAAGAGATTGTGAAGGCCTTAGTAATGATCTTTCAAGAATCACTGGTTTCTGAAATTGTTCTGGAGAAATGGAAAATCACAGATTCCACTCCACTCTTTAAGTATGGAGGGAGGCAGGAGAAAAGAAATTATAGGGCAGTTACCCAGACATCAGTGTTGGATAGATGTTGGAGTCAAATAATAAAGTTGAGATTTCGGTCTATTTGGAGGCACAAGATAAAATGGGCCAATGTCAGCCTGGTTTTCTTAATGGGAGAGCTTGCCTTAAACATCTGTTGGAGTTCTTTGAGGAAATAATAGGCAGCACAGACAAGGGAGAGTCAGTGGATGTTGTTTATTTCAATTTTCAGAAGGCTTTTGATGAGGAATTGCACCTGAGGCTGTTTAACAAGATAAGAACCCATGGTATTTGCAGGAAAGATACTGGCATAAATAGAAGCGGAGGCAGGGAGTCTGCTGAAGGACATAGGCAGATTGAGAGAGTGGGCAAAAAAGTGACATTGAATGTAATGTAGGGAAGTGCATTGTCATTCACTTTGGTGGAAAGAATAAAGGTGGGAACTGTTGTGTATTTAACATTTCAACAGTATTTGAGTGAAATTGTACATACATTGTTTAATTTAAGCATTCTCATATATTTAAGTACTTCATTATGGGTTATGTGTAAAATATGGTCGGCTGGTGGCACAGTGACATCAGCGCCAGACTCTGGAATGGAGGTTCCTGGGTTCGAATCCAGTCAGGCCACTCCAGAGTACACTTCCCAAATGTACCGGGTTGAGTGTTGAGTTTGCAACTTGACCTCATAAAATAAAGAAAAATACTGCGAAATGTCTGTGCGAGGAAATGCCCGACGCTGACCTCTCAGGCCTGAGTCAATGTTATCATCATCATCGTAAAATATGTGAAATACATACATCATCGGCAACCACGTGATATGTTGTATGCTACATTTAAAGTAAAAAATGAAGTTATACATATATTTTGGACTTCGGATTTTCCCCTTCAATTAGATTTTATGTTTTGGAGTACAAGACATAACAGTTGTGATTTTTTTAATATAAAAACAAACCCGGGATGACAATCTGCCTGTTGGAGCACAGTGAGATGCTCAACTTACAAAAGAGCTTTGCAAGACAGTTGAGTTAAAAAAAGTGCTGCACTTTTTTTCCTTCAGAATAGCTGTTCTCTTCACAAGGGGAGAGATGATGGTTAAAAACAAGGCAGAAAAAGGAAGAATCCATTGTTTTGTAAATGGTGAGTAACAGGTAATAGTAATAATAATAAATAAAACAAAAGCTGCATCAGAAAGATAGACGTGTTCCATTGTACAATGGATAACTGGCTCATGTATACTGAGTGGTTTGAGCAGTACTTTGAAACAAGTCAAATTGCCAATGAGCAGCCAAATTGCCAACCAGTTTTGCTGAGTGCATTGGATTTAAAGCACACAGTTTGCTTAGAGGTTTAACTGCTCCAACCAAAACAGGCAAAATGTGGCTTGATTTTAAGCTGGAACAGAGTTCAAGGAGTTTCAGGAATAGGAGGAGCATTTGATGGTTGTAGGCCTGTATTCACTGGAGTTTTAGAACAATGAGGAGGAATCTCATTAAAACCTATCAAATATTAAAAGGTCTATATAGAGTGGATGTGGAGAGGATATTTCCAATATCTAGGACCAGAGAGCACAGCCTCAGGCTAGAGGGACATCCATTTACAATAGTGCAGAGATGAGGAAAAATTTATTTAGCCAGAGGATGGTGAGTCTGTGGAATTCTTTGCCACAGGCAATTGTGCAGGCCAAGTCATTGAGTTTATATAAGGTGCCCTTGATTAATCAGGGCATCAAAGGTCACAGGGAGAAGGCTGGAGAGTTTGATGAGAGGGATAATAAATCAGCCATGATGGAATGGAGGACAGACTCGATGGGCTGAATGACCTAACTCTGCTCCTATGTGTTATGGTTTTATGAATTAATTTCTACACAGCACTTGCAGGAAAGTGCAACAATACACAGTCTGTGCTAAATCTTCAAAAGCCTAATTTGCATGGTGTGATTTTCCTGCTTTCTAAATCAACCAGCTCCAATTTTCTTTATTCCACCAGCCTTTTGTTTTTATTTTTGTTTAAGTCTGTTAAGTCATACATTTTATGCTTGTGAATTTTAGTGACATAATTAAATTGGTCTCTTCTTCCTTTGTTATTGTACGTTTATTCTGTATTGTTCTATATTAATGAGTATGAAGATTCTATTTTTGGTAGGATTGATCTAATACAGCATATTTACTACAGTTTTTCAAAACACAGAGGTGCCCAGTAATTCAAGAGGAGAAGGGCATCAGCATTGAGCCCTTGAGTGTGTACATTGCACACACTGACCTCTTTACTTTCTGCATTGCTTGCAATTGTTCTAGCATGTGGGCCAGAACTCTGTGCATTTTATGTCTCCTGGAAATAAAGTGTAAGTTAATAATCATTTAAGGTAAAACCCTATCTTTGTAATTCATGCTAGCTCAATTGTAACCCTAGTCCATGTTTAAATGTATCAGTACACGCACTTCCAACATTTGTTTAAAATCTTTCTACTTTGTGGTCTAAATGTCTTGTGTTGCTCTTACATCTCTTTCAAGTAATCTACTTTATGTTAGCTACATCATTTTAAAGAAGTGGTTGAAGGGTCTGAGCAGGTGACTGGGTCTTATTGGGGAGCTTTTATTAAGAGCAGGTACAACTAATCAAATAGATGTCCTTTTATACAATATTATTCTTTGCTGTTACCATTGGCTAGCACTAATCTTGTTCCAAAAATTCCCAAACCTGCCAGAAAGGGTAGCAAATGTTTGTCTACACAATTCTTTAATCACTTTGCATTAAAATCTTTCTGAGTCTCATGCCGTATTCTTCTTTGTCGAATCATTACCTGCCCAGCCTGAAATATTCTATTTCCTTTATACTTCCTCCACCTTGCAAATATTCAGTGTGTGAACTGGGGCAACCTCTGTTGTCTCCAGTGTACACACTGAAAGGAAGAATTCACAATGCATTTGCTGCTTCTTGATTCATGTCACCTTTGGGAGCATTCAGTGTGATTATTGTTTCTATTTTTTATTCTCTTGCAGTGGAAATAGTAAAAGAAGTGCTTGTCATTTATTTTATTATTACTCCCTGCTAGAACACTAACCACTATTATTTCACAATCGGATTATGCCCTGTGGTGTTAATTGTTCAACATTATTTTGCAAAATGCTCTTATTCATAAAAATAGCAAAGCACCGTGAATCTTGTAAAATGTTACAAAAATGATTCCCTAAAGAATTAGACTTCAAAAGAAAATATTTGATTAGATGTGCTATCTTGTGCAAATGGTCATTTTTTCTATTGTGAAAAGGGGTATTTAGATAACTTAGCTAAACGTGAATTGCACTAACTCTCTAGATAGTGGCCTAGATTTTCAGGCAGGCCCAAATCCATATATGGAAGTTCATATATATGGACACAGAGTCAGACAGCAATAGAAGCAGACCATTTGGTTCTCCACATCCACACTGACTAGTGGGGATCTATCTGTAATTAATCCCAGCTTCCAGCACTTGTCCTTCATCTTCAACACCAGGGAGATTCAACAGTGGACTGGTGAGAAGTGTGAAGGTGGGTTGTTGGGTTAATGGTGTCGCTTAGAGAACACTGCAGCATATTTTTCCAGCTGCAGTCACCAGTTCTGATCAGAACTGCCACCGTTTAACCATTTAAATTAAAATTAGTCTCTTTCTTCTGTGAAGGAAGTGTTGAGCCAAGAACTCTAAAATTTACTGTTTTTTCCGAAATGTATCATATTCATAACAATTGCAAATTTTTGTAATGAAAAATGTTCAAGTGGGCATATTCAGCACATCATGTGATTCTTTTATGTTGACAGGATATAAGCTTTCATTAATGTGCAACCCTACAGCAACCAATTCATGAAATTTTTCACATTTTTGTCACTTCATGTTTAATGGTAAGAGCCTAAAGCTGAGGCCTTTCCAGTGGTAAACTTCCTAATGCCCATTGGGGCATGTTATTTTGCCTCACTAGGATGTAGACAGTACCATTCACCAGAAAACTAGTGAGTTTCAGCCAAATCAGAGGGCAGTATTCACTCAGCTGATGGCTCCCCAGAGCAGGTAACATATGTCTTAGCATGTGTCCCTGCTAACAGCCCTGCCTGCTGTGTCCTGTGTTCTGCAACAGTTCAAAGTGAACTTTGACAAAGACAGCTGTATTGCTTTCCAGACACTTACAGAGTAACAGGTTGTGAAACTGCTAAACTGCACACTGGGTCGGGACCTTTCCATATTTTTGCTGTATTTCGGCTGACACTTCACTGTCCAAGACAGAGGGCCTGCAAAATTAACCTTCCCATCTTTCTCAACTTAAATCCAAGTGTATGGTTCCAGAATGTGGGCATGGATAAAGTCCAGAACAATTCTGTCCAATAATTGTCAAGATAGGGTAGTATAGTGTCAACACCAATGGGTACTTTTTAAATATGGAGTCACAAGGTCAGCCTTTTTTTAAGACAAGAAACAGAATCAAGAGTAGGTTATTCCCATTTGCCATTCAGCATGACTGTGGCTGATCTTTTGCCACAGTGCACTTTCCTGCATGAATTCAATAGCCCTTAATTCTGCAATCTCTGTATTTCCTTGAGTTCTATCAGGCTGTGTATTGAATATGCTCAGCAAATGAGCCTTTTATGTGCAGAACACCAATGATTCAGTACACCTTAAGTGAAAAAATTTCTTCTCTGCCCAACATGTGTTCTTCAGAATCTCAATTATTTTTTTTAATAATGACCATATGAGTTGCAGTTTTTTAAAATCGTTTCCTTAGGGGTCCCCAATTCACTGGACTCGTTTTTCCTAAGTGCAGCAGTACAAACCAACGTTATCATGTAGGAGTTTGGTTACGTATTTGCATAATGATAATTTAAGTATAAAATATAAAGTGTTCTTCTGCACAATCTTTGAGATTGTAGTTAGGATTTTAAAGAATTGTTTAAGGAAAAATGAGACAATGCATACAGAATTCAAAGCAAATTCAACTGTTGGAAATCATCAGAAAATCGAGTAGTTTGGACCATAAATATTCAGGAGAATCTGGAATTAAATGAAACCCAAGTACTTTAAGGTCCAACACTGATTTCTAAGAATTACTTAAACAGAGTCCTGTGCCACAAAATCACACTGTCTCATCCAGAACAAGTTCAGCTGACAAGCAATTAACCACAGTAAAATGATCCTTTCGAAATTCAGAGATGAGAGTTCAGAAAAAATCCGCTAGGTTTATTCCTGTGATAAATCATTTGGCTTTGAGCTATTGGCCTACTTTCATTGGTATTGAGAAGAATGAGTGATGATCTATTTAAGATATCATTGTGAGGGAGGTCACAGTCATATTTCAAAAAGATCACCTAAATGTGTTATTAGAAATTAATTTTCATTTAATTAGTTAAGAAATACACATAGTAAATGCTTGACTTTTTTTCCCTTGAAGCTTAATATTTCCTAAATTACTGAGAATGAGTTATCAGTTAAAAGGTAAAT
The DNA here is from genome assembly GCF_030144855.1 of Hypanus sabinus. Lineage (NCBI taxonomy): Eukaryota > Metazoa > Chordata > Chondrichthyes > Myliobatiformes > Dasyatidae > Hypanus > Hypanus sabinus. The sequence goes on from NC_082707.1 coordinate 131,538,502, forward strand.
GAAATGGATGCTGACAGAAGAGAATAAAAACACAATCTCAAGGTAAGGTGAAGTAAAGGGCATAATTGTTCTCAATATAGTCATGAGGCCAAGGTCAGTCTTCTTTATTTCTGTGCACAAACAGCAGCAACTGTAGGAAAGGATACCCAGTAAAATCAAAAATCCACAAGGCAGAATCTACTGTATTAGATTCATGAACATGATTTCCCTCATCAAAGTACATTAAATGGTATGATACGAATCTGTTAAACTTAAGTGAAAACTCACACCAGAAAGGTAAGTAATACTCATTCCAATATGAGTAGACCATTCATTTCCTGCCATTCAGCTTCTCCTACACTGAAAACTGTTGACTCATTCTGAGATGTTATTGTTGGAGGTTTAAAAAAATTGAAAAATCAAAATTTAATAGCTATAACTATAATATTTTCTTCTTTTTCTTCACAAAAGCAGCACATAGGTCATATGAATATTACAAAGGGACAATTGGGCTTCCTGTGCAGATAAACCTAGCATTTGAAGGCTGGCTGGAAATATTGGATAGATGAAGTTTGGGCCCTTAAGCTATTGTTTTTGGTCTAAGAGTTGCAGAAGTGATTCCTCTGATACCACCAAGGCGAGACAATAAACTATACTTCTCTCTATGTACTCTTCTACCATGGCCACAAACACATGTCAGGTAACATAACTTATGAGCACAGACTAATGCATCGTAAAAGCAGAAATCTAAAAACTAGCTGACAGAGAATGGATATCTCCATTGTCAGATTTATGGCAATAGTATATTCTTTTTGTCACCACTTCTCATGTTTGGGATAACACTCCATCTTATACTAATTCTGCACAATGTAATGTAACTGGGTGACCATCGAATACTATTCATTATCGTTAAAGAGTATACTCAAGCATCCATCTGGGTAATGCTAGAATAGTTGTCTGTGCCTTTAAGTGGAGATGGTGACTCCATTATGCAGACGTGGGATAGTGGGGAGGCCATTTTGTTTTCTGCTGAAGAAGCTTGTGGGGCTTTGGAATTGAGTTCCTCCCAGAGATGCTCGGCATGGTGAGGAATGGTGAGCATTAACTTATGATATCCATGTGAATTCATTTATGCTTGTTGGAGAATCGGGAATATCGGTAATTTGACATGTTTTACATGTGGATGCTTTAGGTTTTCACAAGTAAAGGTCTCAATGCTCGATAGCATGGCTTGCAAAGTTCCTCACCAGCCAAGTAGGTCAGTCTTCCTGTAATTTAACTAGCAGGCAATATCTTGTAAAAGTTGTGCCAAAGTGTACCTTTTGTCTAACTTAATTGCATCATGACTGATTGTGCATGTAACGGCGTAACATGAATGTTTAGTCTCTGTTTGGGGGGTTCAGCACATGTATACTAAAGAGTAGTAGACATCTTAGATGAGATGTATTGGCTTACATTTTTCGCTGCTATGTATAAGATCCAGGGTTGGGGGATTCGAATGTTGTTTGTATTGTGTTCCTTCAGAATTGCCACTACTGTATTAGTACTGTATTAATTTGGTGCAGTTTTCTTTATCTATTTTTAAACTGCAAACGCAATTCGCCGATACACAAGTGTGTGGATCGAGGGTTAATCGGAGATTGTAATGGCAGGACCTGATTGTAACGTTGTTCATTTTGTTTAAAGACCCTCTTCTGGCACTTAAACATCTAAAACCGATAAAGGAATTAAAACCGAAAAAAAGTATTTGCTGTCCTGATTGTGTGCTTTTCCACAGGCTACAACAGCAATGTACCCCTCCAAGTAGCCAAGCACCCTTCAGTAATCAGAAAACTCTAATGAGCACCAAATCCTAAGGGCCAGCTATAGACGGGAACTACTTGACCCACCAAGTGCAAGGTAGTTCCTTACAGAGCGATCCTATCAGTTCCATTGCACGTTACTCCATTCCACCAACCATCTTTAAACCGGAGACACCAATGAATGACTACATGGTCACAACAAGAACAGACAAACTACACTGACATCACCCGAGAACAGGATCAAGCCCAGCACCTGAGGGCAGTGAGGCACAAACCAGTTTCTCCCAGACCGGACTGTATCAGAAGCCATTCTGCTGGGAAAGACCATAAGAGTGTGAAGTTAACAGGAAGAACCACTACAACATGGAGCTGGAGCAAGAGGTCAGGAAGAAAGGCAATTTGCAGCTGGTTCTATCCATTCCATCTGTACTAGGATCAATTGTCCTTCCTGATCACCAGCATGTAACAATGTTACAGACAACTGATCTTCATTTTGACAGCTTTTATTCGACTTTGCAAGTTGCTGCAACCATTTCCTAATAGTGGGGAAGAATCAGAATTTCTATAACTCTGTCGGCAACCTTGGTTCTAAACTTTTATCCATCTGGCTTTTTGCAGTTAGAATCAAAATTAACCTTCAGGCAATGAGCATCACATCAATAGGTATTCCTCAGTAAAGGAAATCAAAAATACCGCAGATGGTGGAACTCTGAAATATAAAATGAAAAATACGAGAAGCAATCAGCAAGATTACATTACAGAACTGAGAGCCACAGTCAGAACAGTTTCCTTGGACTTTAAACATTTTTCCCCGCAGTTATTAGACCATGAGCTCATAAGACAAAGGAGCGGAATTAAGCCATTCAGCCCATTACACCTGCACTGCCATTAGATGATATAGTGTACTTTTCAGATTTGAAATGTTATGTCCACTGATCAATAGGTGCCTACCCCTCACGCAAGGGAAACGGTGGCACGCCCGATGATGTGGGCTGTGAAGTGTCTGCTGATCTTATGGACTGATGGACTGTGAGCTTCACTGATGATGCTGGCCGGTAGAGCTAGGTGCCAAGATGTCCACGGTTTCAATCTGAGCCTTCCCGATGTTGTTCAATGTACTATATTTATTCATTTTACCCGAACCATAACAATAGCGCCAATCCTGAAAGCATGCAACCAGGGAAGGAAAGCAGTCAAGTCTCAGCATACGCCAAAGCATAGTGGGTTAGGACATCATCACCTCAGCTGTCATAGTATGCCCATGTACAACCTCAGGTGCCCATTATGCCCGACTATCCACTTTCAACGCAGAGCTCCACAGACTACTCTCCACCTGCACAAAGGGCAACATCCCAGTGTGGCACCATCCCTTCATCTGGACCTCTGGAACAATGACACGGTCCACACAGTCTGCAATCTCTGGATGATGGGTCCTCCACATCGACAGAATTCACCAGACAATGGTACCTCGACATTGCCTCTGAGGTGACTGCAACCTCCAACCCTCACTTGCCATTCTTCCCTCTGGACTGTGGGTCAAACCCTTAGCAGTCACCTCTTCCGGTGTGAAGTCCAGGCAGGATTCTGTTCATGGTCGGTGCATAACAGAGTCAAATCTAATTCCTTGGTGACTGCCAAGATCTTGATCTGAGTAGGAACCCCCAAGTATAGTCTGGCTTTCCACCTGCTGGCTTTCCACTTCATTGGAGCACATAACTATTTACATAGCACACTGAACTCATGGGTAGCGGAGTTGTCCATAGGGTTTTCACGGCAAGATACAGAAGCAGGTCGCAAGGCCTTCCTCCAATGCAGCTGCTGCCAGGACGGGACCCGGCTGGATTTGTACTCAGGACCATTCAGCTCGAGGTCTAGTGCTGATGCCACTACACCTCCCGTGGGCCCAACATACATCAGAACTGAGTAATTGTTCCTGGGCACACTTTTATACATTCAAACACTATTGTAGGAGCATTTTACACAGTTTGACATATTGCATCCATATGTACCACTACTAGGGTGTCACCTCAACACCTGTACCCATTTCATATAGATGATGTCACTTTGGTTACCACACGGGGCAGTGCGTGGATATCCAGCAGGACCAGCAAGGAGGCGTGACTCACCATGAATCAGAAAAATCTTTCTTTCTTTCTTTCTTTCTTTCTTTTCTTTCTAAGGGGCAGTTAGGGGGGAGGGGTTAAGGGGAGGGGGTATGGGTTATATACATTGTTTTTTTCATACTTTGTAATCATTTAAAAATGCAATAAAAAATTATTTAATAAAAAAAAAAAAAAAAAAAAAAAAAAAAAAAAAAAAGAAATGGGAAAGAGACCCATAGTTACAAATAACCAGCTCAGAATGTGACTCAGGAAGGCAAAGTGGCACTGCTTCAACCCCTTAAGAAAGTCATAGTTAATAGGTACTCCTGTGCGTTCATGCAAATATCTAATCAGTCAATCATGTGGTATCAACTCAATGCATAAAAGCGTGCAGACATGGTCAAGAGGTTCAGTTTTTGCTCAGACCAAACATCAGAATGGGGAAAAAATGTGATGTGATCAAAGTGACTTTGACTGTCAAATGATTGTTGATGCCAGTCAGGGTACCTTGAGTATCTCAGAAACTGCTGATCTCCTGAGATTTTCACACACAACAGCCTCTAGAGTTTACATAGAATGATGCAAAAGAAGTCCAGCAGGCAGCAATTCTGTGGGTGAAAATGCTTTGTGAATGGGAGAGGTCAGAGGAGAATGGCCACACTGGTTCAAGCTGCCAGGAGGTCAACAGTAATTCAAAATAACCATGTGTTATAGCAGCAGTGTGCAGAAGAGCATCTCTGAAAGCACAACAAGTTGAAACCTTGAAGTGGATGGGCTACAGTAGTGAAGACCACACTGGGTTCCCCCACTCTACCTAATAAAATGCCACTGAGTGCACTTTCCCTCTCAAACCCATTCTCCTACCTTCTCCCCATAACCATTGCAGCCCCTTCTAATTAAGCACCTATCAACCTCCACTTTCAATATACCCAACAACTTGGTTTACAATGAATTCCACAGAGTCACTACCCTCTGGTAAAAAAAGTTCCTCCTTATCTCTATTCTAAATGGACATCTATCTATTCTGAGTCTGTGCCCTCTAATTCTAGACTTTTCTACTATTAGAAATATTCTCTGTAGGTCATTCTTTCTAGTCCTTTCAATATTCAATAGGCTTCCATGAGATCTCCCTACATTCTGCTAAACTCGAGGGAGTACAGACCAAGAGCCATCAAATACTCTTCTATTTATTTTATGTTTAGAAAGCAGTCTATGCCTTTGTTCTTTCAACCAAAGTATATGACCATACATTTTCCTACACTGTATTCTATCTACCACTCATTGCTCCTTTTCCTAATTTGTCCAAGCCCTTTGGCAAACTCTCTGCTTCAACAACATTACCTGCCCCTTCACATATCATTATATCATCCACAAACATAGCCACCAAGTCTTTAATTTTAACATCTAGATCATTAACATGTAACACCCTGGGAAAGATTTCACTGGTAACGTAATGATCTTCCTGCAGCAGTGTTTGGGTTATGGTTAGAGATAAAGGGTGCTTTGGAGCCGTCCAAAGAAGGGAGCATGTTTTTCGTGCTGCGTGCCTGACATTGACGTCAGCTGGGTTTCTGTTCAGTGGGAGATGAAGAGAGAAGACACTGGAGAGAGGAGGTCATAGGACTCAACCCAGAGTGAGGCCATGATGCCACGAAACCCAGGGTGATCGCAGGAGGATCGGTGAAGGGGAAACAGTGAGCTTCAACTTGTGCACATTAGACTGTTTAATTTAAAATGGGCCCTCTTCCTTTTTAGCTTTTTCTTTATTAACCCTTTAGTTAAATTAAGAATTATAAGCAAAATCGTTTAATTGTATGTGGTGTACCGTCTGTTAATTCGTGGTGCAGGTACTGATTTGTAACAGGGTAACAAATCATGCAGCATCCACACAAACAGGGATTTGGGGGCTTGTCTTCCCTGGACTTACACAGCAGATGGAACCAGAATGTTTCAAACATACAACATAAAAAGTAATGGACCCTACACTAACCCCTGTGAAACGCCATTACTCACCAACAGCCAACTAGAAAATGTCTCCTTTATTCCACTACTTGCCTCCTGTCAGCCGGCCAATCTTCTATCCATGCTAGCATCTTTACTGTAACATCATGGGCTCTTATCATGTTTAGCAGCTCCATGTGTAGCACCTTGTCAAAGGGCTTCTAAAGATCCATGTAAAGAACATCCACTGACCCTCCTTTGTCTACCCTGCTCAAAGAACTCCAACAGATTTGTCAGGCAGGATTTCTCCTTTAAGAAACCTTGCTGACTAATCTGTTTTGTTCCGCACCTCCAGGCAGCCTAAATCCTCATTCTTAAAAAAATGGGCTGTAACATCTTGCCAACCACCGAAATCAGGGTAACTTTCCAATATTTCCTTTTTTTTTGCCTCCCTCCCTTTTTAAAGAGTAGAGTAACATTTGCGATTTTCCTGTCCTCTGGAAACATTCCAGAATCTAAAGATTCTTGAAAGACTAATACTAATGTCTCCACAATCTCCTCCACTTTCAGAATCCGGGGGTCTAGTCCATATCTTTTTCAGACCTCTTAGCTTCTCATGCAGACTCTCCTTATTAATAGTGATACAATATTTCTCCTTTGATCTGGAACTCACTTCAGCTCATGAATAGATTTTCGTATTCAACAGAAATAAGAGAAAGTCTGCAGATGCTGGAAATCCAAGCAATACACACAAAATGCTGGAGAAACTCAGCAGGCCAGGTAACATCTGTGGAAAAGTGTGAACAGTCAACGTTTCAGGACGAGACCCTTTATCAGGACTGGAGAAAAAAGATGAGGAGTTAGAGTCAGAAAGCAGAAGGAGGGGAGGATGAAGCACAAGGCGATAGGTGAAACCAGAGGAGAGAGGGAGAGGTGAATTAAAGAGCTGGGAAGTCGATTGGTGAAAGAGATAAAGGGCTGGGGAAGGGGGAATCTGATAGGAGAGAACAGAAGGCCATGGAAGAAAGGGAAGGGAAATGTGAAACAAGGGGAGATAATAGGCTGGCAAGGAGATAAAGGGAGAGAGGGAAAAGGGCATGGGGAATGGTGAAGGAGGGGTATTATTGGAAGTTTGAGAAATCAATTTTCAAACCATCAGGTTGGAGGCTACTCAGACGGAATATAAGGTGTTGTTCCTCCAACCTGAGTATGGCCTCATCACAACTAGAGGAGGCCATGGACTGGTACACTGGAATGGGAATAGGAAGTGAAATTAAAATGGGTGGCCACAGTGAGATCCTGTTTTTTCCTGGCGGATGGAATGTAGGTGATCGGCGGCAGTCTCCCAATCTACATCAGGTCTCACCAATATACAGGAAGCCACACCGGGAAGATCTGATACAGAAGATGACCCCAACAGGTGAAGTGTTGCCTCACCTGGAAGGACTGATTGTGGCCCTGAATGGTGGTGAGGGAGGAGGTGTAGGGGCAGGTGTAATACTTGTTCTGCTTGCAAGGATAGGTGCCAGGAGGTTGATCAGTGGGGAGGGATGAGTGGACAAGGGTGTCACATAGGGAACGATACCTCCAGAAAATGGGGGAGGAGAAAAAGATGTGCTTTGTGGTTGGACTCCGCTGGAGATGGTGGAAGTTACAGAGAACTATGTGCTAGACACGAGGGCTGGTGGGTTGACAGGAGAGAAGAAGAGGATCCCTATCTCGGGTGGGGTGGTGGGAGGATAAGGTGAGGGCAGACAAGTGCGAAGTGGAAGAGGTGCGGTTGCGGGCACTGTTGATGGTAGAGAAAGGGAAGCCCCTTTCCTTGAAGAAGGAGGACATTTCCTGAGAGCTGATGTAGCGGAGACAGAGGAATTGAGAGAAGGGCTTTGACAAGGTGCCACACATGAGGCTGCTAAACAGGATAAGAGTCCATGGAATTACAGGAAAGTTATATACGTGGATAGAGCATTGGCTGATTGGCAGGAAACAGAGAGTGGGAATAAAGGGATCCCATTCTGGTTGGCTGCCGGTTACCAGTGGTGTTCCACAGGGGTCTGTGTTGAGGCCACTTCTTTTCACGTTGTATAGCAACGATTTGGATTATGGAATAGATAGCTTTGTGGCTAAGTTTGCTGATGATACGAAGATAGATGGAGGTACCGGTAGTGCTGAGGAAACAGAGAGTCTGCAGACAGACTTGGATAGATGCGAGAATGGGCAAAGAAGTGGAAAATGAAAATGTACAGTCATGCACTTTGGTAGAAGAAATAAACGGGCAGACCATTATTTAAATGGGGAGAAAATTCAAAGTTCTGAAATGCAACAGGACTTGGGAGTCCTTGGGCAGGATACCCTTAAGGTTAACCTCCAGGTTGAGTCGGTGGTGAAGAAGGCAAATGCAATGTTGGCATTCATTTCTAGAGGAATAGAGTATTGGAGCAGGGATGTGATGTTGAGGCTCTATAAGACCTCACTTGGATTACTGTGTGCAGTTTTGGGCTCCTTGTTTAAGAAAACATGCTGACGTTGGAGAGGGTTCAGAGAAGATTCACTAGAATAATTCCAGGAATGAGAGGGTTAACATATGAGGAACATTTGACCGCTCTTGGACTGTACTCCTTGGAGTTTAGAAGAATGAGGGGGGACCTCATAGAAACATTTCAACTGTTGGAAGGCATGGACAGAGTGGATGTGGCAAAGTTGTTTCCCATGGTGGGGGAGTCTAGTATGAGATGACATGACTTAAGGATTGAAAGGCGCCCATTCAGAACAGAGGTACGAACAAATTTTTTTAGCCAGAGGGTGGTGAATCTGTGGAATTTGTTGCCACAGGCGGCAGTGGAGGTCAAGTCATTGTGTATATTTAAGGCAGAAATTGATAGGTATCTGTGTAGCCAAGGCATCAAAGTTTATGGTGAGAAGGCATGGAGTGGGACTAAATGGGAGAATGGATCAGCTCATGGTAAAATGGCAGAGCAGACTCGATGGGCCGAATGGCCAACATCTGCTCCTTTGTCTTATGGGATGGAACTTCTCACTTTTAAAATCAATGACTAATTCCTTAGGAGAAATAGAGAAGGTATTAACTGGCTTCACCAGCTAACAAAGGTCCAAGAGAGCACCTTCAATATCATTCTGAGTTCTTCCACACTTTGTGCTGTCGTGGTCCACGCCTTTTTGTCATGACGAGGCCTTGATCTTCAAATGCCCTTTTCTCCATTGATCAGAGGCTGCATGAGCACATGAGAGACAATGGTGAATATCATCAATGAAGTTTGTCTTTGCTGAGAAGTAACTCCCATTTTCCATGGTCTCATTGTGAACCTTTATTGTCAGAGGGCACTTCTGAACGGGAGTGTGGGGGAAGGCTGGTAGACACTCTTTGGCCTGTGGATTCAAAAAGCATTTCATGGCTTTATGTCTTTACACTCTACTGCTGACACAAAGCAATAAATTTCACATCACATAAGACAGTGATAATAAATCTGATTCCAAAGCACAGACGCCAAATCACAAAGTCAGAGGTCAAGAGAGAGTAATTGGTGTCACAGTAACTAGACAAAGATGAAGTCAAATGGAATTTCCTCCCCTGCTTAAACCTTCAGTCAAAATAAATGATAAGATGAAAGCAGATTGAAACCTTGGGTTGTAAAGGTTAGGTTTTTGTTTCTTTTATTTTTAATTACTTTTATGTTGCCGTACTTATAATGTGACACATTGCTCCTTTCCCAAACTTAGGCTTGTTTAATTTGCTTCTTATCTCACTTTACAGCTGAACAATTCTGTGTGCAAATAAGGATGCTTCTGTGCCAAATAGCTTTTAAGGAGTCTATGTTGTGTTAAATTTTCTTGAAAGACAATGATGGCAGAAGCTGAATTGTCAAATTAGCCATTTTAATTTGGAGTGGAGGGCAGTGAGCTTTGTGGCACTAATTGTGCAGGATACCAGGTATCTCGTTTGGATTAACTAGTGATAGCCGCCATTGGCGGCGATCCAAATTATGTCGCAATACGAAACACTTAACTCGCAGGTCACTTCTGTTGTGATATAACCCTCTGAACTGGGATGAAAAAGTTCTCACATTGTTAATTGCCACAGACCACTGGCCGTACATCCATTAACCTTGTTAAAACACAACCTCCCTGAAAGTTTTGAGAAACTGGTGTAATTTCAAAGTAAACACAGTCTGAATTCAAAGTTAAAAACAGCAAAAACGCTGGAAGCTCTCAACAGTGGACAGAAAAACAGCAGACATTTCTGGTCAAAGACCTTTGATTAGGTTCTCCAACATTTTCAGTTTTTATTGCAGCGTATACCATTTTTTGATTATTATTATGTAATGAATTAAGAACATTAAGTGCTGGATTAATATTTCTCCAGAAATGCAGAAATAATTGGATCTATATTCATCTCCCACATAGAGTTCCAACTGTCCATGGTATGTATGTTCAATGTGAAGTGTATATCAAAATATTTCCTATAGTACATTTCCAATTCAAATCTACAGTGATTTTAGAATGGTTTGTGCCGTTCCCCCAATATGAGCAGCAGGGGAGGGGGCCATAACAAATGTCTGGGACAGGTTGTGCTGATGATTGTAGATGGTTAATGTAAGAACCACCAGAGATCAGTCTTTAAAAGTGGTGTATGTTCTAGATGCCCAGGCTTTGCTGACAGTAGCCGATGTTGATGAATTATTGAAACACTGCAAGAGCTTGTCAGTTTGCTGTGCCTGTGGACTCAACCTTGATCAGTTTCACTAAATCAGACCCAGCACTGGATTTAACAATCCATTGGGGATTGTAAGGTAAAAGTTTGGGAGACAATGGGAAAATTAAGTTGCTCTACTGGAATTATTTATACACTTTTCATGAGTTTTTAAAACTGTTGTTTTAATGATTTATTAGCTGAATGTAAAATTAGAGTCATCGACTCATAGGACTTGACAGCACAGAAACAAGCCCTTTGGTCCATCTAGTCTGTGCCAAATCATTAATCTGCCTAGTCCCATCAACCTGCACCCAGACCTGAGCTGTCCATACCTCCCCAATCCATGTATATACCCAAATTTCTCCTAAATGTTGAAATCAACTGAGTTTGTAATCGACATGTTAGTAGCTTGTTCCAAACTCATCACCCTCTGAGCAAAGAAGGTCCCCCTCATGTTCCCCTTAAACATTTCACCCTTAACCCATGACCTCTAGTTGTAGTCTCTCCTAACCTCAGTGGAATTTATACTATCTGTACCCCTCGTAATTTTGTATACTTCTATCAAATCTCCCTCAGTTTTCTATGTTCCTAGGTACAAGGCTCGAACCTATTCGATCTTTCCTGATAACTCAGGTCCTCAAGTCCTAGCAACATCCTAGTAAATTTGCTCTGTACTCTTTCAACCTTCTTTACATCTTTCCTGTAGGTCGGTGACCAAAATGCAATGCACCAAAAAAGGCCTCACCAATGTCTTATACAACTTCAACATAACATCCCATCTCCTGAACTCAGTACTTTGATTTATAAAGATTCAATGTGCCAAAATCTTTCTTTATGATCATAACTACCTGTGGCACCACTTTCAATGAATTATGGACCTGTATTCCCAGATCTCTTCATTCTACCACACTACCGTTCACTGTGTAAGATCTACCCTAGTTGGTCCTACCAAAGTGCAACAGCTCACACTTGCCTGCGTTAAATTCCATCTGCCAGTTTTTTCTGCCCATCTTTCTAGCTGATCCAGACCCAGCTGCAAACTATGATAGCCTTCCTCACTGTCCACTATACCCCCAATCTCGGTGTCAGCCGCAAATTTGCTAACCCAGTTCACAACATTATCATCCAGATCGTTGGTATAGATGACAAGCAACAACAGACCCAGCATGTCCACTCCACTAGTGGCACTCCACCAGTCACAGGCCTTCAGTCAGAGAGGTAACCATTGACCACCACACTACAGCTTCTCCCACAAATCCAATTTACTACCTCATCTTGAATGCTGAGCAGCTGAACCTTCTTGACCAGCCTCCCATGTGGGACCTTGTCAAATCCATTTTGCTAAAGTCCATGTAGATAACATCCACTGCCTTGCTTACATCACTTTTGAAGGTCTCCCACTTAACAAGTACAGCTTTGACAAGCCCTTTCTGATACTATCAAAAACTAACTTTTTCCAGTTTAGAATCTCAACCCACAGACCAGACCTATCTTTTTGCAAATCTATTTTGAATCTAATGGCATTGTGATCACTAGATGCAAAGTGTTCCCCTACACAAATTTCTGTCACCTGGCCTGTCTCATTCCCTAATAGCAGATTGCCTCTTCGGGACTTCTATGTATCAATTAAGGAAACTTTTCTGAACACATTTGACAAACTCTGTCCCATCAAGTCCTTTTACAGTATGGGAGTCCCATCAATATGTGTATAGTTAAAATCACCTACTATAGCAACCTTCCATTTCTTGAAATAGTCTGAGATCTCTTTACATATTTGTTCTTCTAAATCCTTCAGACAATTGGGTAGTGTGTAACATAGCCCCATTAACATAGTCATATATTTCTTATTTTTCAGTTCCACTCATAATGCTTCACTAGACAAGTTCTCCAGTCTGTCGTGGTTAAGCACTGCTGTGTCATTTTCCCTGTAGTAACGCCACACCTCCTCCTTTAATCCCTCCTGCTCTGTTGCATCTAAATCAACGGAACTCCAGAATACTGAGCTGCCAGTGCTGCCCCTCCCGCAGCTAGGTCTCACTAATGGCTACTATGTCATCCAAGATGGTGCCAGTGTACATCAGCCACTCTCTGCTGGCTGCAAGAAATTGTACCTGATTTCCTCTTAAGTATACTCCTTCTGAACTACTTTTACTGCAATCTGTTTAAATGCGAAAGAGTTAAACATGGTGCCCTTAAGGGTCAATGCCAAGCCCAAGGCCGAAAATGCGGCAGGAGAGGTGGGATTCATACCGGGCTGAAGCGCGGGGAGATGAGGCCTCCTCTGCCTGCCATCTCAGTAATGAATGTACAGTAACTTGAAAATAAAATTGATGATCTCAGGGCAAGGCTGTTGTATCAGAGGCAGTGCTCAGTTGTTTATTGCATTGAGACTTGGTAAAGAGCGAACTCGCCGGACACAGCTATCCAACCAGGTTTTACGATGATCAGAATGAATTGAACCTCCAGTTCAAGTAAGGAAAGCGGTGCCAGTGTATGCTTTTTAGTTGGGGTTATGTTGACTTCTTGTTTCCCTGACTTAGAATACTCATGATTTAATGTAGACCATTCTGTTGTCCTCTGGAGTTCTCATCTGTGATCCTGACCACAGTTATCGACCACCAGCCGTCGATTATAAAAAAACACTCACAAAACTGCAGGATTGTTGTCTGTAAACTAGAAACGACCCACCCCGACACATTTCAAATTATAGTCAGCAACCTTACCCAGGCCTGTTTGAAGAGAACCCTGCCCAATCATCACCAGCATGTAACTTGTTCCACCAGAGGTTCCAAGACACTAGACCACTGCTACACTACGATAAGGAATGCCTATCTTTCCTACCTGAGACTGCATTTTGGCAAGTCAGATCACTTGGCTGTACTCCTGCTACCTGCATTCACACAGAGTCTAAAGAGCAAGGTTCCAGAGATCGGGACAATTAAGAGATGGTCATGTGAGTCTGAGGAACAGTTACAGGATCGCCCTGGGCTGTGATCAAGAACTCATCTGGGGATCTAAGAGACCACACCAGACTTTATTAAAACTGCTGCATCCATACAAAATTGTTCAGGTTTACCCCAGTCAGAAGCCTTGGATGAACACTGAAATTCAGAACTGCCGACAGCCAGATCAGAGGCATTCAAGTCAGGAGATCAAGAATGCCACAAGAAGTGCAGGTATGATCTCTGGAAAGCCATCACTTGGGTGAATGGAAACTCTGGACTAGACTGGAATCAATGAGGGATGCTCAACAGCTGTGGCAGGGTTTGAATGCCATAACCTCCTACGAAGTTAAATCTTGCGACATAGGGGACAGCAGAGCCTTGTTTCCAGATGAGCTCAAAGCCTTCTACATTCACTTTGACCACCAGAGCAGGGAGGAACCATCGTTCACCCCCACTTCTCCTGATGACACTTTGGTCTCAGTATCTGAAGTGCGGGTTGCCTTCAAGACGATGAATCCAAGGAAAGCATTCGGTCTGGACAGTGTACCTGGCAAAGTACTGAAGACCTATGACAACCAGCTGGCTGGTCTATTCACAGATATCTTCAACCTTTCACTCCAGAAGTGTGTGGTGCCCACCTGCTTCAAGCAGGCTTCAAACGTACTGGTGCCCAAGAAGAGCAAGCTAATGGATTTGTAATAGATTTTGCCCAGGATGTCACACATAAAACCCTCCCAAATAATGAGCACTTCTACATAAAATGTTGCTGTAGAAAAGCAGCATCCATCATCAAGGATCCTCAACACCCAGGCCATGCGTTTTTCCTGCTGCTGCCATCAGGTAGAAAGTACAAGAGCCTCAGGACTTGCACCACCAGGTTCAAGAACAGTTACTACCCCTCAACCATCAGGCCCTTGAAAATTGGCATGAGTAACAATCCCAAGAACACAACCCTGGATGTCCTGTCTTTTAACTTAGCACTGAACTCCTTTTGCAGAATGTTAGCAGTCTGACTACCTAAGTCATTAATATCTAGAGTACATGGACCATGACCTCTGGCTGTTCACCCTCCCACTCAAGGATGCTGAGGACTCGATCCGAGAAATCCCAGACCCTGGAACATGGGAGGCAACATTCCGTCTGGGAATCTCATTCTAACCTGTTCAACTTTTCCCTTTGGCTCAGGTCCCCATGTCCCAGAAACATCCTTGTAAATTTCCTCTGCACTTTTTCAGTCTTATTTACATGTTTGTACATCTTTCCTCAAGGGAGGTGACCAAAACTGTACATAGTATTTCATTTTAGGCCTCGCCAATGTCTTATGCAATTTCAATACAAGATCCCAACTTCTGTACTCAATACATTGATTTATGAAGGCCAATGAGCTTTCTTTACAATTCTTTCTATCTGTGATACCATCTTCAATTAATTATGGATCTGTATTTCCAGATCCCTCTATTCTACCTCAGTCCTCAGTGCTCTACTGCTTACCGTATAAGACCTATCCTGGTTTGTCCACCAAAAGTACAAAACCTCACACTTGTCTGCATTAAATTCCATCTGCCATTTTTCAGCATATTTTTTCAATTGCTCCAGATCCAGCTGCAAGCTCCAATAGTCTTTCTCTCTGTCCACTGCTTCTCCAATCTTGGTGTCCTCCACAAATTTGCTGATCCAGTTTGCCACATTATCATCCAGATCATTGATATAGATGACAAACAACAACAGAGATAGTACCAATCCTTGTGACATTCCACTGGTCACAAGTCTGCAGTCAGAGAGGCAACCAGCTACTATCTTCCCATTTCTTCTTTGAAGCCAATTTTTCATCCAATCTACTACCTCATCTTGAATGCCAGGCAACTTAAACTTCTTGATCAACCTTCTATGTGCACTCTTGTCAAAGGCCTTGCTTAAGTCCATGTAGACAATATCCACTGCCTTGCCTTCATCAACTTTCCTGGTAACTTTTTCAAACACTCAACCTACCACACACAAAGCTATGTTGACCATGCCTAATCAGTCCCTGTCTACCCAAATACTTATGTAACCAGTCCTTTAGAATACCTTCCCATAACTTTCACACTACTGATGTCAGACTCACCATCCTATAATTTCCTGGTTTATTTTTAGAGCCTATCTTAAACAATGGAACAAATTAGCTATCCTCCAATCCTCTAGCACCTCACCCATGGCTAAGGATGTTTTAGATTTCTCCACTAGGACCCCTGCAATTTCTGCACCAGCCTCCTTCAGTGGTCCCCAACCACTGGGCCGTGAGGAAATGATATGAGTCAGCTGCACGTTTCCTCATTCCCTGTTACACCCACTGTAGAACTTTGACGCACGCGAGATCATCAGTCACCTAACCGCAGTGATATCCTTGCGCGGCCGGCGGGAAGTGCTGTTGCTATTGGCCTGGAGAGCAGACAGATGGGCGCTGCCTCTAAACCTGTTTCGCACACTGAATGTTCGTGGGGAACCCGGTGCTAAAATATTCACAGACGACCTAATTCGGGCTCAGGGTTTCGTAAGTAGCAGAGCAACTACCTCGCTACCATCTACTGAAACAAACTTTTGCAGCCAACAGATCCTACAAAGGGTGCTGGCGCACACCCTGTTGCACTCCTCCTCGCTCGGTCACTCTCTCCTGACGGCGACCGCCGTGGCCCTGCCACGGGGACCTCCGGCCCCTACCTTGTCCTCTCACCCCACTCACTAGCAGCCGCACCTGGCCAAGGCGTCTGGCGGCGGGCAGGCAGGAGGCTGTCTAATGAGGCAATGAAGCCCTCAAAACCGCTTCGGCACCTTGAGTCCAAGCACCCTGCGCTTAAAGACAAACCTGTTGAGTTTTTTTAATGGAAAAAACATGAGCAAGTGGGACAGAAGCTAAGTGCTGAGAACTGCCAAAAGTAAATTGCGGAATAGACTGGACATAAGGAACCTACAAGTATCATTGTATTCTGGTCGTGTTTAACAACACCAACCCCCCCGCCCCCCCGGCGGCCGGATCACAAGAATATTGTCAATATTAAACCGGTCCATGGTGCAAAAAAAGGGTGGTGACCCCCAGTGTACATACATTATTTCTACTTCCAGGTTGTGGAGTTTTACTTCCGGTCTTTTCTGCCCAGTGCGCATGCGTGTAACTAATCGATCTGGGGTCGACCTTGCCTTTCACTAAGGCCGAGGTAGGAGATCTTGGGCTTAAAAAGGTTGGTGACCACTATTTTAGCCCTCCTGATTTTCTTCTTAAGTGTTCTCTTGCATTCCTTATACTCAAATGCCTCATTTGTTCCTGCCTGCCTTTACCTGCTATGCACCTCTTTCTGTTTTTTTTTAACCAGGGTCCTTTAATAGTTTAAATGTGTCTGAATGTTAGCTACAAAACAACTAAAGGTAAATTCAGTTGCCATTTCATTGCCTCTTTATCAGTTGGATGGGTTAGGAATTTCACATTCAGTCTCTGTCCTGTCCAGAAGGATACAAAGGCTCAGTCCTCTGCATCCATAGGTGCTGGGTGGGTGATGCACCATCAATAACTCTGAGACGTGGGTTAAGGTAGACTTTTATTGGCTGGAAGAAAGCACAAGCAGCAAGTGACCATCACACAACATCCTGGAGACTGAGAAAGGGTCTGTGGCTCCAATCGCTTTTATACCGGGGTCTGTGGGAGGAGCCACAGGAGCAGTCAGCAGGGGGGGCGTGTCCAGACAGGTATATGTAGTGCACCACAGTGGGGAGGGACTTCAGATAGGGGAACTGAGCCAACAGGCTCTCTATGACCACAGTCAGATAGGATATCTCCTTTGCATTAGTGGAGTTGTTTCTTCTTGTGCACTGTTGGAAAATGATCCCAAGAAAAATCAACACTCTTAACAGTGGCAGAGTATCTGATAATATCACAGCATTAATATTAAATGGGGATATTGATTTCTTCTAATCAGGATGTTATTTTTGTAGGTAACATTATTTGTATGGGTCAAAAGATTTTCAGTGACAAACAATACTATCTCTTTAAACTGCTGAGCTTATTGAACAGAAACCATTTGGAGCAATTTCAGCCGGTACTAGTGCTGCCAAGAATTACCTTAGCATTGTGAAATATTGTCTCTGACAAAATCTCATATGAGCTGATAATCTTTCAATACAAGTGATCACAAAGAATTGCAGAACTGAAGAGTGGTCTAAATGTCTGATGCTCTGGCAGCAGCAGAAATATTTATTTAGGACTGAATCAACACTTGATTTACGTGGCACAGAAATAAGAAGAGTACAACAAAGGGGGTGCATTCATGAAGGAAAAAATGCTGTCTGGAACAAAGGGAAATCGGAATATTTTACATGCATTATATCGGGAGAAGCATTGTGTTACATCACTTTATAGATTTCCCACAGCAGCCATCCTCTTCCACCCACTGATTAGTTCTGGTTGCCAACATTTATCAGCTGTTTAGGCTTCATGCCATTCTAATGCAATGTTTCCACTTCAGCACAATCACCTGAAAAGATAACATCATTTAAACCTGTGATCTCTGAATAAGTGAGTGTGTACTGTTTTACTGTGACTGGATATAAATATAGGACAGTGTTCAATCTTTGTTCTTTCATTGAAGGCTCAAATAATCTCAAATCAAACCAGATTTTCAGTGAAGTTTCCTGTGATTCTTTTTTATAAGCTCTACAGCCTGACCTGAAACTATGTTTGATTTTTTTAAATTGTGAGGGAAATTTTGAAATATATATCAGGCGGAACTAGACTCTGTGAGTCTAGTCTCACAGAATTCAGTTCCCAGGAGTGATCACGAGGCTCTGATCAGAGATGGGACTCCAGACTTTGGTTCCCATAATGAAGCCACTTGTACCACCCTACCACAGCATTGAGCAAGATCCTAGAATTGGGTCTCAGTCAGAAGCAAACACAAGGAATTCATCATCCCACACACTTCGTATGTCATTCAGTATCATGGTCAACCAGAATTATCCTTTCTTCTTGATAGGAGAGGAGTACAATTAGTCATCTGACATACAACAACTTGCATTTGGAATGCCCTGAGAAAGGGTTCACTGCTAATGTAATGGTTTACTGTAGCTGCAGTGTTTGGGTTATGATTAGAGAAAACGGGGGCTTTGGAATGTGCGCTGGCCAATGATGGAAGGTGTTTTTCTTTCTTATGTGCCCAAGAGAGGGGATTTCACGGTCTTTTGTCAGTGAGAGATGAAGAGAGAAGACACAAGTGGAGAGAGTTGGTAGACCACAGGATGGAGTGAACTTGGAGTGAGAGTCCAGGAGTCGATGACGCTCGGAGGAGACCGATGGGAATGAATGGATGGAAAGTTGTGAGTTCCAACGTGCACATTTGTCTGTTTCATTAAAATGGGCCATTTTTCTTTTTGTTTTCTTTACTAGCCCTATAGTCAAATTAAGAATTATAAAGCTCAGTCGTTTAATTGCATATTGTCTACTGTCTGATAATTTGTGGTACCGATTTGTAACCGGGCAACACATCCCAGAGTATCCACACAAACAAGATTTCTCAAGTTTGGCTGCGCCAGAGGCTGTCTTCCCATAGAGAAATGCATGCTGGCCTATCTGGAGGGTCACACATTTATAAAGTACTTTCAGTGTAGTGAAATATGTGAAGGTCCTTCAAAGATAGTTTAACAAATAATACACGAGGCATTATAGAATAGTAGGTCAAATGGCCAAGACCCTAAAATAATTTTCTGGAGCTAGTGTTTCAATGCAGTATTCAGGGAGTTGAAGAGTATGTTGTAATGAGATTTAAAACCAGGTTCTTATCTATCTGATTAAGTGAACATATTTGGATGAGTGCATTTATCTGAAGAGCAGCAAGTGCTCAGTTTTGTCCAGGCCACTGGTTATCGTGATTTGTGCCTCCTGTTTATTTATCACGCTTTTGTTTCTGGGTTGTTACTGTGCACATGCAGGTAGCTTAACATTGCTAACAATAATTCAAAAGTTATTCATTGACCATGAAGCACTCAAGTGTTAAGAGGGCAGAAATAGCATTTTCTGGTGCATTTTGTTCCTTTTCCACTGACAGTGTAATAGCAGCAAACAAAATTTTGAAAATACAACTATTTATCTTAAAAGCATTAGCATTTTTATGCTTGATTTTGCCATGTGTATTTTGAAAGCTCAAACAACTTGGTGGGATGTGTTCCACCATATTGAGCACTATTTTTGTCAAATCAGAGTACGTACAATCTTACACATTAAAATACGTAGATAATTTGATGTGCTTTATGAATGAGATCTCTAGAATGGCTCCGTACTTCCTTTCTTTCCTTGATCCTGTAAAATTCATCAAATATTTAATATTGCATTTTAAAAAGAAACATTATGAGTCTGCTTTCATGTGGTATATTTGAATCTGGATGAAAATAAATCTGTTCATTTTGTTCTTTATGTCATAATCAAAACAACTCAGCATCTAGTAATTCATCCTCAGTGCTTGATAACACTGGTTGTATCTCCTTTTTGATTCCACTTGGTTTAATTGACTTCAGTTGAGTTGTATTTTCAAAGTTGGGTGTAATTATATTGTTCATTTTAGCATTATGGGCAAAGATAAATTTCTAAATCAAACTCCCTAGTTACTGAATGATAAGTGAAAATGGAATAGTTCAACATTCTTAATCAGAACCTCTTATTGTAAGGAACTCATCTTGCATGTCTCAACTCAAGCTCTGCATTTTTATAATTGGAGAAATTCATTTCACATTCTTTAGTTTCTCTTGAAACTGAAGGGTTCCACCCCGGCTGTTTACTTTGACAACCACTTGTGCATTAGTTTCTAACCAAAGCATCCAAAACAACAGCCCAATAACGTGTTGTCTTCTGCATCTTGTCTGCACTTTCTTTACATTTAGAAACTGTAGGATATCAAAAGCATTTCTGAACATCCACTTTATGTTTCTCTCCATTATACAAAACTTCTTTGACTGGTAAGTGCCAAATTTGGTAGATGCCAGCTGAGAAAATATAACCATATAACAATCACAGCACGGAAACAGGCCATCTTGGCCCTCCTAGTCCGTGCCGAACCCTTAATCTCACCTAGTCCCACCTACCCGCACTCAGCCCATAACCCTCCACTCCTTTCCTGTCCATATACCTATCCAATTTTACCTTAAATGACACAACTGAACTGGCCTCTACTACTTCTACAGGAAGCTCATTCCACACAGCTATCACTCTTTGAGTAAAGAAATACCCCCTCGTGTTTCCCTTAAACTTCTGCCCCCTAACTCTCAAATCATGTCCTCTAGTTTGAATCTCCCCTACTCTCAATGGAAACAGCCTGTTCACGTCAACTCTATCTATCCCTCTCAAAATTTTAAATACCTCGATCAAATCCCCCCTCAACCTTCTACGCACCAATGAATAGAGACCTAACTTGTTCAACCTTTCTCTGTAACTTAAGTGCTGAAACCCAGGTAACATCCTAGTAAATCGTCTCTGCACTCTCTCTAATTTATTGATATCTTTCCTATAATTCGGTGACCAGAACTGCACACAATATTCCAAATTTGGCCTTACCAATGCCTTGTACAACTTTAGCATTACATCCCAACTTCTGTACTCAATGTTTTGATTTATAAAGGCCAGCATTCCAAAAGCCCTCTTCACCACCCTATCTACATGAGACTCCACTTTCAGGGAACTATGCACAGTTATTCCTAGATCTCTCTGTTCCTCTGCATTCCTCAATGCCCTACCATTTATTCTGTATGTTCTATTTGGATTATTCCTGCCAAAATGTAGAACCTCACACTTCTCAGCATTAAACTCCATCTGCCAACGTTCAGCCCATTCTTCTAACCGGCATAAATCTCCCTGCAAGCTTTGAAAATCCACCTCGTTATCCACAACACCTCCTACCTTAGTATCATCGGCATACTTACTAATCCAATTTACCACCCCATCATCCAGATCAGTTATGTATATTACAAACAACATTGGGCCCAAAACAGATCCCTGAGGCACCCCGCTAGTCACCGGCCTCCATCCCGATAAACAATTATCCACCACTACTCTCTGGCATCTCCCATCTAGCCACTGTTGAATCCATTTTATTACTCCAGCATTAATACCTAACAACTGAACCTTCTTAACTAACCCTCCATGTGGAACTTTGTCAAAGGCTTTGCTGGTCCATATATGTCAGTTAACATGTTGCCAGACTGACAGTCCTTCAGTGATAACCAAGTGTCACCCTGGACACCCTCCTAGTACTCCACTGATGTCAGCTTGGGCATTCCTTCAGCCCTGTCCCAATGTTAACCTGGATATTCTTTCAGTCCTATCGTCAAGCCAGCCTGGACACTCCCTCAGCCCATCTCTGCTATCAGCATTGGCCCTCTCACAGCTCTCCACTGGCTTCTGCTTGGATCGTCTCACAGTGGAAATTGATGCCAGTCTGTCTACTCCCTTTGTAAGCCTAGGTGCTTCCAGTACTGCCCTGGTATTGCAATGGCCATTCCCTCAATGTTGCCCTAACCTTGGCCTGAGCACACCCTCAGTGCTACCTCAATGTTAACTTGGGTACTCCCTGAGCACTACAACAACATGAGTCCCAGCACTCCCTCAGCCTTTCTTGATGTCATTCCAGCAGCATCCTTGGCACTGACCCATTGTTAGTACTGAATCGGACTGATTAGCTATGTGCTGATAAAAAAGAGATTTCACCATATAAAATAGTCCTAAGCAGGACACACTGTATTTGCATTATTTTATTATCAGTCAATTGAAAGTAAGAAATGAGAAATTGAATTTGCGTTATAAATTTCTTCATCTTAAACATGTGATTAAATTCCACATATAGCAAGAAGATGATGAGAATTAAATGTGTGTAGTTGATTATCCTATTTCCAGAGGAACACCTTTGGCTTCTCATTTGCAAAAGATATGGTGACACTGTTAACCATTGTTTTCCTACTGCTCACAAGTCCCCACTGTCGCAATTTATGAATCTCTTTGAAATGTTTTGGCGAACAATTTCAGGAGGTTCTCATTGAAATGTTCTAATGTACCATTTTGTAAGGTGTTCCTTTCCAGAAACTGTGCTTCTCTTTAATGTTAGTGAATTTCTGAAAACTGCAAGAGTAACTTATCAGTCTCACTCACGAGTGAGCTGAGAACAAATCTGGTCTTTGCAGACATTTGATAAAAATAAGTCATTGGGAGAAAAATGGAAATGAAGATGTTACTTCAGTCACACAGAGTTTTTGGTATCTAAGTCACTATACCAACAATAGCAAGAACATCTTTTTCAATGTAATCTGTGATTTCTCCATGACTTTATTATTGATTTGTGTGTAGTTTTTCATTTATTCTATTGTATTTCTTTGATCTACTGTGATGCCTGCAAGAAAATAAATCTCAGGATAGAATTTAGTGATATTCTGTATACATACTTTGATAATAAATTTACTTTGAACTTTTAGCTTTGGTTTAATCTTTCATATCAGCACTTTTTTTTTCAGATCTTACCATGCAGCATATTAATACACCTGCAGTGAAACAGTAAATTGACGCTAGACCTTGACATATGCCATCACATAGTCAATCATCAGAAGAAGAGTTAAACTACTGAGTCTAACTCTCCCCATCCTTCCCCTCCCTTTAACTACCACATTCCCATCAGTCTTCATCACAAAGAACAGGAACAGTGGTACATCACAGTAGAATTACAATATAAAAATATACTGTCGTGGTTCTTAAAATATTCACTCTTGCTTAAAAAAGCTGTAGTTCATCGAAAGCTGGTTGAATACATGCTGTTCTTTCAGAGAGAAAAAAGATAGACTCGGTCTCACTTATTGAAATGTAAATTGCAATAATGACCTCGTTTATGTAGGATAGATAAATATGTGTAGTACCACAAACTTGATCAGTTTGATCATATCTGCAATGTGCAACTGAGCAAAATTTAAAAAGAATTTGAATACATCAGACACATCTTTCCAAGAGCTACATATTTCCTGTGTTTTACCGTGCACTATCCACTTGAAAATACTTAAAGAACATTGGTGATGAGGATGGAATGAAATTCAAGTCTGCAGTTCTCAAATAAGGGTAGAAGAAATAGATTCGTGCATGCTGACCATTGAATATAGGCATCATTGCTGTTAAAAGAGCAATGCATTTCACCTCCATGTTTGGTGAGACAGGAGTCCTAGCATCTCTGATAAATCATGCAAGTCCGTCAGAACAGCATGATAGAGGTGCTCTTCACTTCAAAGCATTTCTGTTGAAAATATTGAACAGAACAAAGGCAGGCCTGTAAAGAAAGCTATTTAAGATGGTAAGAAAGCAATCTTGTCTGTAGAAATACACTTGAATGTTAATGCAACTTCACTGGACCTTCTGACATGGCAAATTTACAGATGTTTCATTCAATGAAGTGATAGAAGGCTTACAAATTTCCATTAAGGATTATAGAGAGCTTCAAGCTGAGGGGCAAACAAGAGGGAGCTTTTGAATGTTGCTCGATAATTTGATTGTGTTGATTGATCTGTGTCGATGCTGTGTTCAGTGCCTTTCTGAACTGAATAGCACAGGTCAAATTAGTGTGCAGTTTTACAGAGAAACAAATGAAATTTCACTCATTGACATGTAAGATAAATAACATTTGAATGTTCGTGTAAAATCTTCATTTGATAGCAATGGCTTCCAAAATATCAGAATCAAAATCAGGTTTAATATCGCTGGCATATGTTGCAAAATATGTTGACTTTGTGGCAGCAGTACAATGCAATACATGATAGTATATATTTTTTAACTATAAGTTACATTAAGTATACATACTTTAAAGTTAAATTAAATAAGTAGTGCAAAAACAGAAATAAAGAATAGTGAGGCAGTGTGATGCACCATCAATAACTCTCTCTGAGACGTGAAGGCGAGATATCGGCTTTTATTGACTGGAAGAAAGAACAAGCAGTGAGTGACCACCATACCACATCCTGGAGACTGAGAGGCCGGGCTCAGACCTTGATCGCCTTTATACCGGGGTCTGTGGGAGGAGCCACAGGAGCAGTCAGCAGGGGGCGTGTCCAGACAGGTATATGTAGATCACCACATTCACCCCCCCCCCCCTTTGTTTTAAAAGAGAGTCCCCATGGGGCGAAGTTTATTACAAGTATATTTACAGGTTAAGTCTATCAGGTGGTCGAATCTGGTGAACTACGTGTGCCTGTCTGGACATGCCCCCTGCTGACTGCTCCTGTGGCTCCTCCCACAGACCCCTGTATAAAGGCAATTGAGGTCTGAGCCCGGCCTCTCTGTCTCCAGGATGTAGTATGGTGGTCAACCACTGCCTGTTCCTTCTTCCAGTCAATAAAAGCTGATATCTCGCCTTTACGTCTCAGAAAGAGTTATTGATGGTGCATCAATTTTATTGACTGGAAGTTTTAAAACATGGAAACCGTTTTACGTCCGAAAAGATTGGATTTGGACCCCCCAAGCCCCTGAAGCAGCTCTTGCCTTTGAACTCTGGCTTGCATGCTTCCAATCATACTTGGAGGAGGTTCGTGCAACTGAACCCGCTGTTATGCACAGAATTCTCCTCTCGAGGGTCACCCCAAAAGTTTATTCATTTATCAGGGACCTGTCGACCTACGAAGGGGCACTGGACGCCCTCAAAAGACAGTACCTGCGGCCGGTGAACACCGTCTACGCAAGACATTGCTTAGCTATGTGACGACAGCGGCCTGGAGAATCGGGCGCCGAGTTTCTCTGAGCCCTGCAGACACTCGTTAGGACTTGTGACTGCAAAACGCTCATGGCAGAACAGCATGCGGAGCTGCTAGTACGAGACACCTTTGTTATAGGAATTAGGTCAGTGTATGTGCACCAGCGGCTGCTGGAAAATGCCGATCTTACCTTACGCTCGGCGATCGAGACAGCCGACACGCTGGAGGCTGCTCTGCATAATGCTGATGCTGTCCAGCTGCGCAATCCCCCGCCAGTTCCGTGGACACCTCAGACCCTGCCGCCGCCGGTTCCTGCGAGCGAATTCGCCAACGCCGCTGCCAGTCGTGATTCCACGAACTCCCCAAACCCAACCACGGCTGTGGCCAGTCGAAAGCCCGAGCTGTGTTACTTCCGCGGACTCAAAAAGCACCCCCGAAAACGCTGCCCGGCCTGAGAAGCGACCTGCTCCAGCTGCAGGAAGAAGGGCCATTTCGCCAAGGTCTGTAAGTCTAAACCATGAGCGGGGTCGGGCAGCACTGCGGGTGAGACATGGGGGCCGCCATCTTGCATGCCCAGATTTGGGCAGCCATCTTTGTCGGCGTCAACATGCCCTGCCCCCTACCCATGTGAGACATGGGGGCTGCCATCTTGCATGCCCAGATGGGGCGGCCATCTTTGTCGGCGTCAACATACCCCGCCCCCTACCCACCGGCGCTTACCGGGCACCAAGACGGCAGTTCAACTCTGGCCACCGTAACCCTCGACCAAAGCGCCCCACACCAGCTTGCAAGGTCAATGATGGACATCCTGGTGGAGGGGCACAGGACTAGCTGCCTGTTTGACACGAGCAGCACTGAGAGCTTTATTGACCCAGACACAGTGCAACACTGTGAACTCGTGACACGGCCGGTAAGTCAGAGAGTCACCTTGGCTTCTGGGTCGCATTCCACAGACATCTGGGGGGGTTGTGTAGTGACATTGGTGGTGCAGGACACAGAATATCGGAACTTTGTGCTACTGGTCATGCCTCAACTGTGCACGCCTGTGCTATTGGCGCTGGGCTTCCAGAGCCACCTCGGAAGTGTGACTATGGTATATGATGGGCCCCTCCCACCACTCTCTGTCAAGAATCCTCAGTTTTGTGGGATTTCACCACATACCCCGCTACTGATCACACACACACACCGAACCACATGTCCCACCCAGCACCATGCCGACAGCTGTGCTATTGACACCACTTGCAGCCTCTCCACCCTCAAGATCCTTCCCCCACCGCTGTTCACCAACCTGACCCCTGACTGTAAACCTGTGGCAACTAAAAGCAGGAGGTACAGCGCGGGGGACAGGGCCTTCATTCAGTCAGAGGTGCAGTGGCTGCTCAGAGAGGGGATCATTGAGCCAAGCACATGCCCTTGGAGGTCCCAGGTGCTTGTTGTTCGGACCGGGCAGAAAAATAGGATGGTCATGGACTATAGTCAAACCATCAATAGGTTCACGCAGCTTGACGCGAACCCCCTAACCCGCATCGCAGATATGGTCAACCAGATAGCTCAGTACAAGGTGTACTCGACAATAGATCTGAAATCCGCTTATCACCAGCTCCCCATCCGCCCGGAGGACCACCCCTACACCACCTTCGAGGCAGGCGGCAGGCTCTATCACTTCCTGCGCGTCCCCTTCGGTGTCACGAATGGTGTCTCTGTCTTCCAGAGGGAAATGGACCGGATGGTGGACCAGTACTGACTGAAGGCCACATTTCCCTATCTGGATAACATCACCATCTGTGGTCATGACTGGCCGGATCACAACGCCAACCTCCAACGATTTCTCCAAGTGGCCAAAGCCCTGAACCTTACTTATAATAGGGACAAATGTGTGTTCGGAACCACCCGACTCGCTATTCTTGGGTATGTCGTGGAAAACGGGGTCATTGGCCCTGATCCCGACTGTATGCGCCCCCTGTTAGAACTCCCTCTTCCCACCACTCTCAAAGCCCTCAGATGGTGCCTGGGCTTCTTTTCTTATTACGCCCAATGGGTCCCCCATTACACAGACAAGGCCCGCCCCCTGGTCAAGTCTACCACTTTTCCCCTCTCTGCCAAGGCCTGCGCGGCCTTCAGCTGCATTAAAGGGGACATTGCCAAAGCAACGATGCATACGGTGGATGAGACCATTCCCTTCCAAGTAGAGAGTGACGCCTCCGATTTCGCGCTTGCTGCTACCCTTAATCAGTCAGGCAGGCTAGCAGCATTCTTTTCTCGTACCCTTTAAGGCTCTCTGTCCCCAGGATGTAGTATGATGGTCAACCACTGCTTGTTCCTTCTTCCAGTCAATAAAATTGATACACCATCAATAACTCTCTCTGAGACGTAAAGGCGGGATATCGGCTTTTATTGACTGGAAGAAAGAACAAGCAGTGGTTGACCACCATACTACATCCTGGAGACTGAGAGGCCAGGCTCAGACCTCAATTGCCTTTATACAGGGGTCTGTGGGAGGAGCCACAGGAGCAGTCAGCAGGGGGCGTGTCCAGACAGGTATATATAGTTCACCACACAGTGTTTATGGGTTCAGTGTCCATTTGGAAATCGTATGGCAGAGGGGAAGAAGCTGTTCATGAATCAGTGAGTGGGTGTTTTCAAGCTTCTGTGCCTCCTTTCTGACAGTAGCAATGAGAAGAGGGCATGTCCTGAGCAGGGGGGTTCCTTATTGATGGATGCTGCCTTTTTGAGACATCGCTTCTTGAAGATGTCTTGGATGCTATAGAGACTGGTGGCCATGAGGGAGCTGACTAATTTAACTACTCTCTGCAGCTTACTTCAGAACTGTGCAGTAGTTCCCCCACCATACCAAACAGTGATGTAACCAGTCAGAATGCTCCCCACAGTACATCTCTAGAAGTTTTCGAGTTTTAGGTGACATGCCAAATCTCCTCAAACTCCTAATGAAACATAGCCGCTGTCTTGCTTTCTTTATAGTTGCATCAATATGTTGGGACCAGGTTAGATCCTCAGAGATAGATCCCAGGAACATGAAACTGCTCACTCTCTCCACTTCTGATCCCTCTGTGAGGATTGGTATGTGTTCCCTTAACTTATTCTTTCTGATTTCCTCAATCAGCTCTTTGGTTGTACTGATGGCAATTACAAGCTTGTTACTGTGACACCACTCAACTCGCTGGTATACTTCCCTCCTGTGCGCATTGTCATCACTGTTTGAGATTCTGCAAACAATAGTTATATCATCCGCAAATTTATAGATGGCATTTGAGCTGTGCCTAGCCACACAGTCATGGATATAGTGTGAGTAGAGCAGTGGGCTATGCACACATTCCTGAGGTGTGCCAGTATTAATTGTCAGTGAGTGGAAATGTTTTTACCAATCCACACAAACTTTGGTCTTCTGGTTAGGAAGTTGAGGATCCAGTTGCAGAGGAAGGTACAGAGGCCCAGGTTATGAAGCTTTTTTATTAGGACTGTAGGAATGATGGTGTTAAATGCAGAGCTATTGTCAATAAACCAGCATCCTGACATGGATATTTGTATTGCCCAGGTGATCTAAGGCCACATGGTCAGGCAATGAGACTGTAGACTCTCTTCTCGTGCCAGAAGTCAATGCTAATGCTGTGCCTAGGCAATTGGTAGAAAGTGTATATAAAATAATAAATGAAATAAGTAGTGCAAAAAGAGACAATGAAAATACCATCTTCGTTACTTAGGTCAGCCTATGCAAACAAAGTCATTTCTGAATGCTGTTTTTACTTCTTGTTCTATTTATTTCTTTGATAGTGGGTGATGCACCATCAATAACTCACTCTGAGACATAAGGCGAGATATCAGCTTTTATTGACTGGAAGAAGGAACCAGCAGTGAGTGACCATCGTACTACATCCTGGAGACTGAGAGGCCGGGTTCAGGCCTTGATCGCCTTTATACAGGGGTCTGTGGGAGGAGCCACAGGAGCAGTCAGCAGGGGGCGTGTCCAGACAGGTACACGTAGTTCACCACAGTGGGCCAGTGTTAAAGTGGAAGAATTGAGGCTTTGGCTCAAGAGGTTTCAGTGAGAAGAGGCAAAGACTAAGGTAAGGTTCCGGTAAGTTTCTATCTTTCTTTTATATTGAGCGGTTAGATTAGTGCCAAGCAGGGTAGTAGAATCCCCTCTGGAGGAATGTGGGAAGGCAGGCAGACCTCCAGTGTCCCTGGCAACTATGTCTGCAAGAAGTGCATCCAGCTGCAGTCCCTTGCAGACCGCATTAGGGAACTAGAGTTGGAGCTGGTTGGATCATTTGTTCCAAAATTCAAGATTACCAGATGGTAAGTTGCCTCCCAGGGGTGCCAGAGTCAAGAACATCTCAGAGATAACCCCACAGCATTCTTAAGGAGAGATGACATAGGCAGGAAGAGTGACTCTAATGTCAGGGAGTTAGGAACTAAGTTAAAGGGCAGGAGTTCCAGTGCTGTGATCTCAGGATTGCTACCCTGAGGGGAACTAATCCCTTTGCAAGAAGGTTGGCTAATGTTGATCAGGGGTGGGGGGGATGGGTTGAGTTAAACTAAAGTTGCAGGCGGAAGGGAACTGAAGTGCCATGGCAGGTTTTAGAGTGGTTGTGGGGAAAGATGATGTTTAGCTTACATAGAAAGACAGGAATCAAAAAGGTGAACATGCTGGGAATAATGTTCTGAATTGCATCTATTTCAATGTAAATGAGGTACTGTAGGAAAGGCTGAGTTTAGAGCATGGATCAGTATGTGGAATTATGACATTGTAGCCATTAGTGAGACTTTGTTGTAGGAGGTGGTGTGGCAGGACTGGCAGATTAATGTTCAGCGATTCTATTGTTTTAGACGTGATAGAGGAAAGGTATTAATGTGGTAGGGAGACATTACTAATTGAGGAAAATGTCACGGCATGTTCAGACAGGACAAACTTGAGGGCTTGTTTACTGAGGCTATATGGTGGAACTGAGGAACAAGAAAGGGATGATCATGTTAATGGGATTGTACTAAAGTGGGGGAGGTAAAGTAGACAAGGGGATGGAAAATGGTGAAGAGGAGGTCTCTTCCATCTTTTTCACCAATCAACTTCCCAGCTCTTTGCTTCAACCCTTCCCCTCCAAATTTCACCTATCAGCTGTTTATTTTCTTTCCCCTTCCCTCTCCCACCTTTTAAATCTACTCCTGAGCATTTTTTTCTCCAGTCCTGCTGAAGGGTTTTGACCCAAAATGTCGACTGTATTTTTTTTCCATACATACTGTCTGGCCTGCTGAGTTTCTCCAGCGTTTTGTGTGTGTTGCTCGGATTTCAAGCATCTGCAGATTTTCTCTTGTTTGTTACTAGCATTAAAGTACTTTGTAATTTCATCATACACAAAAGCTCATCAGGCAAGGCAGAATCTATGGAAAAGAATAAACAGTTGATCTTTTGGGCTGAGGCCCTTCATTATGTCAAGAAAAGAAGGGGTAGGATGTCTGAATAAGAAGTGGAGGGGAGGGGAAGGAAGACAAGCTAGAAGATGATAGGTGAAGCCTGGTGGGTGGGGGGGGGGAGAGGGGAAAATGAAGTAAGAAGCACTGAGGTGATAGGTAGAAAAGATAAAGGAAGAAAAAGGAATCTGATTGGAGGGGAGAGTGCATTATGGGAAAAAGAGGAAGATAGTGGCATGAGGGGAAGGTGATAAGCAGGATAAGAGAAGAGGTAAGTATCCTGTGATTAAGTTAGGGTTAATTGTGTTTGTTGGGGTTGCTGGGACTGTATGGCTTGAAGGACTGGAAGGGTCTACTCCTCACTGAATTGCTAAATAAATAAATAAACACCTCATATTTCATCTAGGTAGCCTCCAACTTGATGGCATGGCCATCGATTTCTCTAACCCAGTAAATTTCCCCCTTCCCCTTCACTCTTCTTCAATTCTCCACTCTGGCCTCTTAACTCTTTTCCTCATCTGCCTATCACCTCCCCCGGTGCCCCTCCTCCTTCCCTTTCTCCCATGGTCCACTCTCCTCTCATAATAGATCCTTACTTCTTCAGCCTTTTACCTTTTCCACCTATCACCACATTGCTTCTTACTTCATTCCCCCTTCCCCACCCACCTGGCCTCACCTATCATCTTTTAATTTGCCTTCCTTCCTCTCCCCCCACATTCTATTCTGGCATCTTCTCCCTTCTTTTCCAGTGCTGATGAAGTGTCTCAGCCTTAAACGTCGACTTTTTATTCATTTCCATAGATTCTGCCAGACCTGCTGATTTCCTCCAGCATTTTGTGTGTTGCTCTGGACTTCCAGCATTTGGAGAATCTCTTGTGTTGACAATGTCTCCTGTGATTGTAACCAGCACTGCTATCTCTTCACTAACGTATTTAAAGCCACATTAACAGGCAAGGTTGTTAGCATGTGTAAACTGTGTACTATGTTTGTTACTGTCAGTATCCCTCATTCAGATACTTGGTGATATTCTGAAAATTGACACCAGCCTCAAAGATATTCTTGTTATTCAGGGGTATCATAGACATCTTCATTTGTGGCACTTAGGAGCAATTTTGTTCCAGTTGTAGACAGATTAATGCAAAATTGTGTGCAGTTTACTGGGAGGCTTATTTTATTTATTTTTAATGGGTTAACATTTAAGGAATTTTAAGCAAATGCATTTAATTCTGTCCTATCAAAGGAAATAAACCTTGGAAAGTCATATTTTTCCTGAACCTGATCTCTGGCTTCTTTTGGCTAGATGAACACACAGTACACACGAAAGGACTTTGATAAGAAGCCTGATTCAGATCCCGATTCAGAGTCGTATTACAGCCTTCTACCATTGATATCTTATGCAGGTAAATTGATCAGATGCTATCTGCATCAAATTAAGGTTGATTCTCTTCCAGTTTCTAATGCTGCAGATCAGGACTAGATTACTGCAAGCTCAATGCACTTAAAGAAACACATGGTTTGTAAAAGCTTTCAGTTCTGTTTGCTCATTATTGAACCACCTGTCAGCACAAAACAAAACACAATTCTGGATTCATCCTGTGGAAAGGAAGTCTCCTTTTATGAGAAAATTATTCTTTCCCTTTGAAAAATTTATGAATGCAAACCATCTGTTTAATATATTTGCTCTGCTACTACTATGGGGTTAACCAGCTGACAATAAGAATTATCTTCTTGAATTTTATCATCTACAAACTGGAGTAAACAAGTCATAGTCCAACTGCACTTGAAATTGTATTTAGATAACTGTTTATGACTAAAATTCAGACTTGGTATTGAGCTAGTAAGGCATTCAGCTCCCTGGGCTGAAATATTACTGTAAGAAAATAAATCTTCCTAGTCGCTATATTTTTATCTTAATCTAATTTATGTTTTCTTCAGAAAATATGAAACACATTCATTACAGATAAGGTGAAACCTTTTATTTCTCCTATCTCTTGCAGTTTATTTGGCTCACTGATTTCCTGGTAATGATTGCCATGATGAATAAAACAAATAAAATAATTTTTCATGAAGCTTCAGAGAAAAGTAAGGACATTTTAGGTCTAGGACATCTGATAGAGAGTTTTACACCAATCATTCTTTTACAGGATCAGACCAACGCCTTTCAATGACGCAGCACAAAGAACATAGAAGTGGGTTGCAAAGTATAATGCATAACATTTTCCCACTGTTAAGTGCCTTTACTTCACCATGAATTGTCAGCAGAATCTGCAGACAGACTCAAAAAGATGAGAGTTGTATATTTGGAACATCACAACTGGAACTTTGCTTTGTTCACAGGTCAAGCAATATCTGTGGAAAAAGAAATTAAGTCAACATTTTGCGACAATGACCTTTCATCAGAAGCTTCCTGTGAGACTCTGGTGAAAGCTTATTGTTATGAAATGTTGATTCTGTTCTTTTCTGTACAGATATTACCTGACTTGCTGTGTACTACCAGAATTTTCTCTTTTCATTTAGCAAAATCTTACTTTTTTAAGAGTTTGCTATGTCGGGTGACTGCCCTCCTTTCTCCAAGGGCAGCAAAAGGTGTTCAATAGCTGAAACACGTCAGAGTGGAGGAATGTGAAAACAAGCCTCCATTTACCCTCCCAGATGGATTTAACTCTTGTTCAAAGAGAAGGGATGCTGGTTGTCTTCTCTTCCTTGTAAACATTAATCCTTCCATCTGCACTACTAGATTAAAAGATTATTATTGTAATTGGGATCTTGCTGTGTAAAACTAGTTATGTACTCCCAAGATTCCAATGTTGATTGCTTGTGCACGAGGTACCTTGAGATGTCTTAAGGTAACATTGTTGAACTACAGGTCTTTATTTTTGCAGCCAGCTATACCCCTGACTAGATCAATACTAACTAACGCTTCCCAACTCAAATCACCATTCAGCAACTTCCAATGGGATGTGTGGATGCATGAAATGATGAGTAATGGAAGAGTAGAGAATGACTGTGATTCCTACTCTTCAATCCCAAAGCAATTAAAATAATCTACAAAAACTGCCAAAAGAATTAACTTGAGTGACTTACTAATCATTGCCAGATGTAATAGATCAATATTTTGTTCCAAATCAGTTCTTTTCTCACAAGAATGGGAGGTAAAGAGTTTGGTGGAAATAAACTAAAATACTGGTTTGGCTAAGGTACTGCTGGACTGCTGCACCCAGTTCTCTGAATCGGGCATTAAGAAGGAGTAAAGAGCTTAGACAACTGGGATAGTACCAGGGCCAAGATCTTCAATTCTTCCAATTCTTCAGAAATGCAATAACTCTATTGTCAGAGACCAACCCCCCCCCCCCCCACCCACCCCACCCACCACCCTGGCCATGTTCTCTTCTCCCTGCTCCCATCGGGATGAAGATACAGGAGCCTCAGAACTCATCGCCATGTTCAGGAACAGCCATTACTCCTCAACCATCAGGCTCTTGAATCAAAGAGGATAAATCCACTGAACTTCACTTGCTCCAGCATTGAAATGTTCCCACAACCTGCGGACCCACTTTCAAGGAGACTTCATCACATATTTTTGATAATAATCGAAATCAAAGAAGGAAAACGCTGGTCCTGAACTTCCACTGCCTTGCAGCTATACCCCTCATGAGGAAGGCTTCGGGAGCAAACGCTGAGGAAAAAATCCAGAGATGGAGCCCCTTAGGTAGTCCTATGTTGGGTTCAACACTGACTGGCAATCCCTACAATACTGCTGGTGCCAAGCTGTATCAGTCTCTGCCGTTTGATGGGTTCCTCTGATGTGTGGAGAGGGGGAGGTTGCTAAGTGGGCAACAGCTTACTTTCCATATTGCACTGGCCTGGCTTACATATCTAGGCACCTAGGATGCAACATCCATGGTCCTCCCTGACCAACTGAGGCCTCAGTTATTTATTATCATTATTTCTTTCTTTTTGTCTTCTTCCCCTTTGCCATTCAGAAATTTCCATTTCTGAATGGACGTGGAAGCCAGGAACACTACTTCATTTTATCTTTTTTGCACTAATTGTTTTAATTTAACTTTTAAAATATTATATATACTTACTGTAATTTACAATAATAGTTTTTCTATTATGTATTGTAATGTACTGCTACTGCATAACAACAAATTTCATGACACATGTCAGCGATATTACACTCAATTCTGATTTCAATTTGCACAGCTTGTTACTTTTGCACACTGGTTGAACACCCAAGTTGATGCAGTCTTTCATTGATTCTAATATGGTTATTTTCAGTTATGGATTTATTGGGGTTGCCTGTAAGAAAATGAATCTGGGCATTGTATATGGGAACATATAAGTACTTTGATAATACATTTGCTTCTTGAATGTTGAAGGCTTTCCTCAGGGCAACTAAAATTAAGGGTTAATTTATTGAGACAGTAGAAGTCATGGAGGGAATTGATCATTTAAGTGGGAAGAAAAGCAGATTTACTTCCTGAGTGAAGAGTAACCAGAGAAACAAGCTGAAGGTATTGTCAAAAGAAACAAAGGGAATAAAAGGAGAAGAAAATGGAATCATAAATTCTAATCTGGCATGTATTGCTTAAGGCTGGGTCAGTCGTGGGTCTCAGAAGACAACTGAATAAATAAGAGTCAGAGTCATACAGTATGGGAATAGGACGGACATCCAAACAAGTCCAAACCAACCAGTAAAGACCCAAAGACCCATCTACAATAATGCTGTTTTATCCCCCCCCCCCACACCGGCCCCCAGAATCGCCACTCCTCTGCACCAGGGGGAATTTACACTGGCCAATTAACCTTCTAACCTGCTGCCTTTGGGATGTGGGGGGAAATGGAACACCTTGAAGAAACACACTGGTCTATGCTTCATATCAGGAACAAGCAGTCCGAAAACATCACTACAATCAGTGTTTGATTTTTATGCTTTTCTCAAGCAAATATTTGATGAAGACAAAATAGTTCCATTTAGTTTTGTAAACATACAAATGATATAACTACTATTATAATAGCTAGAAAGCGTAACAATAAAAATTAACTATAGGCCAGGACGCCCGACATCAGTAGTGGAAAAGTCTTTGGAATGAATTCCAAGGGACTGGATATATGCAAATTTGGATAAACATGGACTGATTAAGGATAGTCAGCATGGCTTTGTGCATGTTAGGTCACATCTAACAGTCTTATAGACTAGTTTTTCAAGTAAGTTGCCAGGAAAGCTGATAAAGCAGATGTTGTCTGTATGGATTTTAGTAAGGCGCTTGACAAGGTCCCGCATGGTCAAAATGGCAAGATCAAAATGTTTGGTATTCAAGATGAGTGAGTGAATTGGATTAGGCATCGGCTTGTGGGAAATGCCAGAGAGTGATTGTAGATGGTTTTCTCTCTGACTGGAAGCCTGTGACTAGTGGAGTGCCGCAGGGATTGGTGCTGACTCCATTGTTGTTTGTCATCTAAATCAATGTTCTGGGTGATAATGTGGTTAACGGGATCAACAAATTTGCAGATGACACCAAGACTGGGGGTGTAGTAGACAGTGAGGCTTGCAGTGGGATCTGGACCATTTGGGAAACTGGGCTGAAAAATGGCAGATGGAGTTCAATGCAGACAAGTGTGAGGTGTTGCACTTTGATAGGACCAGCCAGGGTAGATCTTACATGGTGAACAACAGGGCACTGAGGAGAGTGGTAGAATAAAGGATTCTGGGAATACTGGTCCATAATACTTTGAAAGTGGCATCACAGGTAGACAGGGTCATTAAGAAAGTTTTTGGCACATTGAAATCTGTAAGTCAAAGTATTGAGGACAGGGGATGGGATGTTATGTTGAAGTTGTAGAAGACATTGATGAGGCCTAATTTTGAGAATTGTGTCCAGTTTTGGACACCTACCCACAGGAAAGATGTAAATAAGGTTGAAAGAATATACAGAGAAAAATTACTAGGATGTCATTGGATCTGGAGAATCTGAATTATAAGGAAAAATTGAACAGGTTGGGGCTGTATTCCTTGGAATGTGGAAGATTGAGAGGAGATTTGATAGAGATATACAAAATTATGAGGGGTATAGATAAGGGTAAATGCAAGCAGGCCTTTTCCACTGATGTTGGGTGGGACTACAATGAGAGGTCATGGGTTAAGGTTGAAAGGTGAAAAGGGGACTTCTTCATTAAGAGGGTTGGAGAGTGTGAAACAAGCTGACAGCACAAGTGGTGCATTTAGGCTCGATTTCAATTTTTAAGAAATTTCAATGAGTACATGGATGGTAGGGGTATGGAGGACTATGGTCCTTGTGCAGGTTGATGGGAGTTGGCAGTTTAAGTAGTTTGGCACAGACTAAACAGGCCAAAGGGCCTGTTTTTGTGCTGCAGTTCTCTATGACATTTTGGGGGTGAATTCTGGAGATGAGGTATATAGCAAATCTTAAGAGATGAGGTATATAGCAAATCTTAACTTCCTCAACCAAGCTTCAGACCTGTAGCTTAAATTTAAAATGCAGCCCTGAACCATAGTTTCCTGGAGCTGTGGACACCAGTTCGTTGAGAATCAGACAATGCTGACTAACATTAATTTTGGGTGTCTGAACTGTGGGTGCAAAGGAGGTGTGAAAAGTATATGCAATTCAAAGGAAGCATTGTAGATACATTATAACATTAGAATTGATCTTTAGCATATAAAATATCATGTAATATTGAGTCAAACAGGCCTCTTACTCCAAGAATGTCTCATTTTTTTGAATAAAACACTTCTGTATCCATTAGCTTCAGTGTCTCTCCAGTGACTTTTTTCACTTTACAACATTTGGGGACTTGTCCGGGATGTCTTCATGACCCGCCGTGTGACCAGCAACCTCAGCAGTCTAAGTGGGTGAGTATTTTTAGAATTAGCACTCATACTTGGATCTGTTCGAGTTGGTAACTTTGTGATCATGACGTACCACGAACACGGCGGTGAGCTGATCTAGTACATATGACTGTAGTGTAGTGTGATTAAGTAAGTGTGTGGCCTGAAAGTGTGACTAGGTAAATAACTAAATATTTATGTGTTAATGTGGTGAGACAGGGCATAGCAGTCGTGAAGAGTGGCTGCTGACAGTTCGGGACGCCAGTGGAGTGTGTGTATACTCATTCCAGGAACTTCAACTGCAACTGCATGTGTATTAAACATAAGTCTGTGGTTATACCCGGATATATCTGTCGCAGTGGCATGTATTAAGATCAGGCAATGTCAGGTCGAGAACCCTGACAACCCGATCGTGATTACAATCATCTATAAGCCCTTCATCCCCAGGGAAAAGCAGAACATTTTATCAGAGTTGCCCTCACTTAAGATCACCAGTGAGAATGCAGAATTCTGGCACAAGCTTGAGGAAATGATCAAAATTCACCAGATGCACCCTAAAGATATACATGGATTGGTAAAAATGAAGTGCCCAAGGAATGTGTGTGTATGTATATGTATGATACAAGAACAACTACCAGCAATGAAGAGAGATATTGCTTCTTTAAGGGGAAAGTGAAGTAGTAAATAGGGTGGAGGTGGGAATAATCCAATCGCAAACAAGAGAAAATCTGCAGATGCTGGAAATTCGAGCAACACACACAAAATGCTAAAGGAACTCAGCAGGCCGGGCAACATCAATGAAAAAGCATGCAGCTGACATGGAGAAGGGGGAGTCCAATAGGAGAGAACAGAAGGCCATGGAAGAAAGGAAAGGAGGGAGGAGCACCCCAGGGAGGCAATGGGCAGGCAAGGAGATAAGGTGACAGAGGGAAAAGGAGATGGGGAATGGTGAAGAGGGGCATTAAGGGAAGTTTGAGAAATTCATGTTCATGCCATCAGGCTAGAGGCTACCAAACAGAATATAAGATGTTGTTCCTCCAACCTGAGTGTGGCCTCATGATGACAGTAGAGGAGGCCATGGATTGACATATCAGAATGGGATTGGGAAATGGAATTGAAATTGGTGGCCACTGGGAGATCCTGCTTCTTCTTGCGGAAAGAACATGGGTGCATTGTTGCAGACAATATGAAGATAAAGGAGGAGCAGGAAGCTTTGAGGAAGTAGAGAGGCTACAACAGGACTTAGACAGATTAGGAGGATGGAAAAAGAATGGCAGGGGGTGTATGGTCGTGAATTTTGGTAGAAGAAATTAAAGAATTTGCTATTTTCTAAATGGAAAGAAAATACAAAAAAAAGAGGTGAGAAGGGACTTGGGAGTCCTTGTGCAGGATTCCCTAAAGGTTAATTTGCAGGTTGAGTCTGAGATGAGGAGGGCAAATGCAATGTTACCATTCATTTCAAGAGTACTAGAATATGAAAGCACAGATGTAATGTTGAAACTTCATAAAGCACCGGTGAGGCCTCACTTAAAGTATTGTGAGAAGTTTTGGGCCCTTAATCTTGGAAAGGATGTGCTGAAACTGGAGAGGGTTCAAAGAAGGTTCACGAAAATGATTCCAGGATTGAATGGCTTGTCATTTGCTGGGACTCTGCCTATATTCACTAGAATTCAGAAGAATGAGGAGTGACCTAACAAATGGTGAAAGGCCTTGATGGAGTGGATGTGGAGAGGATGTTTCCTGTGGTGGGAGAGACTAAGACCAGAGGACACAGCCTCAGAATAGAGGGTTATTCTTTAGCCAAAGAGTGGTGAATCTGTGGAACTCTTTGCCACAGGCAGCTGGGGAGACCAAGTCTGTATGTATATTTAAGTTAATAGATTTGTGATTGGTCAGGGCCTGAAGGGATACAGGAGAAGGCAGAAGACTGGGGCCAAAAGGGAAATTGGAGCAGCCATGATGAAATGGTGGTGCAGACTCGATGGGCCTAATGGCCTAACTCTGCTCCTACATCTTATGGTCTTGTGATCTTCTGAACCCAGTCTTCCTGAAAATGCTGAAGGGAGGCCTGAACTCAGCTCACCGGGAAGTTTTAGATTTTGGGATAGCAGTGGGATCAACCTATTCCATGATAGTATCATGGATTCGTGTATTAGATGAGCGGAGAGGGGAGAGTAGTGGTAAAGTGGCTGTAGTGAATGTAGCTGCTGTAACATCACAGAGAACTTGTTTTGTTTGCCACCAGCTGAGGCAAGTAGCAAGGAACTGACATGGGAGGGTAAAATAAATGATTTGTTTCAGCTGTCACAATTGGTGTGGTGTCCTGAAACAGAGTGAAATGTGAAAATCACTTACAAAGGGGAAGCACCCCCTCTTTCCAGTTTGACTGCTGACCAGATTATAGAGCTGTTGAGGTCAGACAAACTGCTGACGAAAGCCTCTATTATCAGAGCTGCTCACACATGGATATACACAGGAGGTTTTCAGGGGGCCAGCAAAGTGAAACGTAAGCAGACAAGGGGTTGTCAGAATCGATAATTGATCGACCCTTGCCCGCGATTAGAGAGGCGATTTACATTACCAGTACAGGAAATGAAACAATAGGGTGGAGGAAGTCAGCCTTAGGGACTTGAGATTGAGGGAGTGCAGCTTCCTGCAGATTTCTGGGTGTGCCCAAACAATGAAGGTGTTACCCTGGGGATATACGCACTGAGTAAGGCAGGTGTGATCACAGACTCAGGAAAAGCAGAAAGAACATGAACAAGACAGGGACAGCGAACATGTGACCCGCAAAGTGGCTAACATGGCCCAGAGAGAGACAGCAGCCCCAAGCAGGGATGGGAGACTGGGCAAATTGGGGTACCAGGTCCGGAGGGAAGGAGGTCCCGAGGGTAGGGACCAAGCAGAGTCAGGAGCTGTTAGAAGTATTACAGTTTCCTGAAGAGGTAGAATAAAGGCTCACCAGAAAGGGGATAGTGCGGAGCAGAAAGGGGACGAGAGGGCAGACATCAGTGTGAGGAGGGCAGCAGAAGAACAGAAATT
The DNA here is from genome assembly GCF_030144855.1 of Hypanus sabinus. NCBI lineage: Eukaryota > Metazoa > Chordata > Chondrichthyes > Myliobatiformes > Dasyatidae > Hypanus > Hypanus sabinus. The sequence goes on from NC_082707.1 coordinate 131,579,022, forward strand.
ACAAATGTACAGGAAGAAACTCCAGCTGCCAATTTAGCAAGATTACATGGAGGTGTGAAGGACCACGGGGACCAGGGAAACACATTGAGGGATCGAGCAAAGCAGCAGTGACATATTGCAGATCAGGGAGAGCCAGAGGGAGAGAAGATAGTCCTCCCACAGGCAGGCGACCAAGTCACGGTAAGGGAACTGGCTGAAAAGACGGGTTTCCGGTTTCACTCCCAGGTGGATTGGTGAGGCAGCCAATGGAAACACTGGTCTCAGGTTAAAGCGTAGGTCTCACCTTCTTGTCGCCCTCACAGACGAAGCAAGAGATCAAGTGTACCCAGTGTGATTGCAGAGAACCCAAATGATGAACACCAGCTGGCTGCATCAGACCTGACCACAGCTGATGGAAGCAGACCCACAGCGAACACCAAGGCAGGGGACACCGAGAGAGCGTGACAGCAAGCCGTGAGCAGCATGTGAAAGTAGAATGGTAACTGTACTCTGGAATGAAGCCTGGTTGCTGAAGGCGGAGGATTAGTTGTACAGCGTAGAAGAGAAGAAGTATTGTGGAAAGTAGATGGGAAAGGATCGGAGTTACAGCAGGACATCAATTCCCATAACTTCGATGGCATTGCAGAACGAGAAAGAAAGTAGTTGCACACAGCTGGACCTTTTCAGTGGCTGGGCCAGTGATCAACTGGGCAGTCCGGGATGAGGTCATTGCAGTCATCCAAATAGAGACCACCACAACCCTTCCTGTACATCGACGAGAGGGTCTAAGAAACCAGTTGTCAAGATTCTGACAATCTGTTGTCATGACATGGAGTGTAAACTGTTATCTGTGAGCGTGAAACATGAAGGGGTGACAGTAAGGAATGTGTTTAAAGTGCAATCAGCCAGCAGGGAATGAGGCAAAGGACATACAAAGGACAAAACTGCATTTTAAAGACAATCAAATTTCTGGAACAATATCTGCTTAGAGTCTTGAAGGTAGCGATCAGGGATAATAGTGTAGATGTAGATGCACACGATCGGTAATTTGGGAAGGGATTCCTGCTGCCCTGTTGGATTAGACCCTCCTTAAAGTTTGGCCTTTACTGGAACAAATTTATTTTTGTCCAGGAGGGCCAAGAGGACTGACAGTGCTTATTCTGTAGTTACGGAATATAACAAATACTAACTCCAGCAACCAAACTTCAGATTTGTAGATTAGATTTCAAATGCAGCCCTGAACCATAGTTTCCCGGAGCCATGGACACCAGTTGATAGAAAGCTAGTCAATGCTGATTAACATTCATTTTGGGTGTCTAGAGTGTGGGCGCAAAGAAGGAGATGTGAAAATTATGTGTAATTCAAGGGAAGCATTGTAGATACAGTGTAACTATAGAACTGTCCTGCTGTTACCATTGATCTGTAACATGTAAAATATCATGTAATATCAGGTCAAACAGGCCTCTTAGTCTAAGGGTGTCTGATTTTATTGAATAAAACATTTCTCTATTCACTAGGTTCAGTGTCTATTTGGTGACTTTGTTCACATTACAACAATTCTATGACTCTAACAATGTTGTAACTTACATGTCATTTCAATGGTGAAAATGCAAATTTCCATGAATGCCCTCTTCAAAATTTATCAATTGGGTTCACATAAAGTCAATAGATTCAGCTTAGAATTCAGTTCCACTACTGACATGGAAGCTTTAGGTCTTGTCCAGTTACTCTGACTAGTGCCAATGCAACCAGCTTCCTGTATTTGTAGCAGCTAGAGTTAAATCTCTTGAGTTCCTCCCAGAGCCTTTATCCCTCACATTAGTGTGATTTGGTCCAAGCCAGCATTTCCAGTTCTGGTTTTCATTTGACTCTCTGTACCAAGACTGGATAAATTCTGTCTGAAAGATTTCACTGTACTGCGTGAGAATGTTGTGTGCATGCTTTATCCTGATGTAACACTCGCTTCGCCTAGAGGCTTAATATAGAGGGTGATAGCCCCCGGCCCAGCCATACTTAAGAAATCTCGTTTGGGTGGATGCTGTGTGATGTGTCCCCTGTTACACATCTGTACCCAGAAATAACAAACAGTACACAATATGCGATTAAACGATTAAGCTTACTTTGACTACATGGTTAGTAGAGAAACAAAATATAAAAGAAAAAGGGCCCAAATCTTATTAAACAGTCATGTGCATATAAAGTGCGAGCTCATGCAGTTCAGTAGTTCTTCCTCCACCATCGATCTCCCCCAAGCATCACTGACCTTAGGAACCCCGCTCCGAGTCCACCCCACCCAGCAGTCAACCAAATTTCTCCATTCATGTCTTCTCTCTTCATCTCTCTCTCTTCCTCTGGCAAAAGCCCGTGAAAACAACTGCTTCCAGAATGACAAGACGCAGCAACAATCTTTTATTGGCTAGCCACTAAATTCCAAAGTCCCATTATCTCTAGTCATAACCCAAACATTGCTGCTACAGAGAAACCATTACCTTAACAGTGGAACAATACATTAAAGCCATTACATTAGCCTTAGCAGTGAAACCTTACAACGTGTTACACTCATAATACACTACAATTGTCAACCATATCTCGGTTCCTCTTGCCTCCCATCAGAACAGGACAGTGATGGGCTCAAATCATGTTTCACAGTCTTATTACAAAATCTAGGGTAACTCCCCAGTGCATTGCAGAGGGATGCTGCTCTGTCACAGCCACCATCTCTTGTATGGGAGGATAAGCCTCATTTCCCTTCTGTAGGTGCTCACTAAGCAAACTCCGATTGTGCCAAAGTCAGCCATGATTGGTCTTTTGAATTCCTCTTGGTCATTATAGTTCTGATCTGTAAGAATGCAACTATGCTTTCTTGCATTCAAGTTAATTTTCCTTTGTTGAAGAGAAGTTATATGAATGCTGCTTCTTTGTGTATCTGGTTAGAGCAACATATATACATTGAATTATGAAACCACTGTGTAGCCTTTTCAGGGAAGGAGTTTATCTTTACGATATCTCCATTGAATTTGGCAGGAAGAGATGTTATATGTTATGTAATGTGGATATACAGTAAATAGGACTTTCTTGCTGATTGGGGCAATGTACTATGCATAAAGAAATTTCACTGATCACATGGCTTAAGCTGGAAGAATTAAGAAACTAGTTGTTGAACTACAGTTCTTAATCTGGTCATTTAAATGAGAGACAATGTCCCAGAACATAAAAGTCTAATCAGGAGTAGCAGTAGGTAAATAGCTCTGCTATTTAATAAGGTTATGGTTGTTTTATTTGCAACCTCAATTCTACATTCTTGTCTACCCCTGACAACCATTCACGACCCTAACACCCATTCAATAGTAGTGCAGTAATATCAATAGCTGTTCCAAAGAGAGAAAATATTTTGATTGATCTCTTATTTTTAAACTGAGATCCCTGGCTCTGCCTGGATCCTTCTCATGAGGAACCATGCTCTTTGCACCTACTTTTTACAGGACATTTTCAGGAATTTCTGTGGAAACAAAGAAGATGTATTAACATCGTTTTCTTAACCAGGTGACTATATTCACTTGCAGAAGAGGATTTAATTTAACATTTAACTCAGCAGGTCTTCACACTACCTGTATCCACTTCGGAGTTGCCCATGTCTTTTGAGGATGATGAACCTCAGAGAACTTACTGTTCACCCCCGAACAAATTTCTTGGTCTGGCAGGTGTTTACAACTTGGGGTTTATTGCACTTAGTTTTAAAGATGCTGAGATAAGGATAGCAAAATCAGAAGGTTCTATGAAATCATGTAAAGAGTTGGAGCTTCGAAGAGCTGTCAAATTTTATCATGGAATTTTGAATGCCTACTATGGGAAATATTGTTCCACTAATTTAGTGGTCGCCAACCCGTCAATCACGATCGATTGGTCAATCTTTGAGACTTTCCCAGAAGATCCTGAAAAAAAAGAACAATAAATACACAAGTACTGTTGAGAGATTGTTTCTGGGTTGCAGGGTTTTAGTTCCGTTCTTTCTGCCCAGTGTGCATGCGTGTAGCTCCCCTGCACTACTACATTTCAGTGGTCCCCAGCCACCGGGCCGCGAGGAAACGATACGAGCCAGCTGCACCTTTTCTCATTCCCTGTCAGGGCCACTGTAGAACTTGAACCCACGCGAGGTCATCAGTCACCTAAACACCGTGATATCCTCGTGCCAGGGATCACTGATTGGCCTTGCATGGCCGGCAGGAAGTGCCGTTGCTGCTGGCCTGGAGCACAGACAGATGGGCGCCATCTCTAAACCTGTTTAGCACACCAAACATTCGTGGGGAACCCAGTGCTAAAATATTTGTAGACGACCAAATTCGGGCTCAGGGCTCTGTAAGTATCAGAGCAGCTACCCCACTGCGATCTATTGAAACAAACTTTTGTCGGCCAATAGATCCTACAAGGGAGGCAGGAGGGCGCCCTGTCACACCCCTCACTTGGTCAATCGCGCTCTCCGGACGGCGACCGCCGTGGCCCCGGTACAGGGACCTCTGGCCCTCACCTTGTGCTCTCACCCCACCCACGACCAGCCACACTTGGCCAAGGCGGCTGGCAGCGGGCGGGCGGGAGGCTGCAGTTCAGGCCTGGAGGCTGTCTAATGAGGCAATGAATCCCTCAAAACTGCTTCAGTACCTTGAGTCCAAGCACCCTGCACTTAAAGATAAATCCATTGAGTTTTTTGAGTGAGAAAACGTGAGCAAGCGGGACAGAAGCTAAGTGCCGAGAGTCGAGAAAACTAAATTGCGGAATAGACTGGACATAAGGAACCTGCTTCGAGTATCGATGTATTCCGGTCGTGTTTAACACCCCCACCCCCATCGGCCAGTCTGCAAGGATATTGTCAATATTAAACGGTACACGGTGCAAAAAAGGGTGGTGACCCCTGGTGTACATACATTATTTCTACTTCCGGGTTGCGGGGTTTTACTTCTGGTCTTTTCTGCCCCAGTGCGCATGCGTGTAACTAATCGATCTGGGGTCGATCTTGCCTTTCACTAAGGCCGAGGTAGGAGATCTTGGGCTTAAAAAGCTTGGTGACCACTGCACTAAATATTCTTCAAACCAGGGGGTATCGAAGACCAAGGGCACTGCTAAGTTGCCTTAGAACTCACCAATGTAAACAAGCCTGATGGGTTTTATTAGAAAACACTTGTGTGTGTGGTGAAGTCTGAAAATTCCTACCAGAGTTTCAAGTAAAATAATTGCTTTTCATGTTAAACACTTCCTTTTACTGAAAGATGTCAGTAACTTTTCAGCAGATGATGCTACAATAAAAATCCAATTCATAAAACTAATTATTACAGAAGAGTCAAGTGTGACCAGTAATTGGAAAGAGGCCTTTCTCAATTGTGTACTTTCAGTGAAGACACAATGAGGGTGATAAATTAACATTGTGATTATTGCTTTAAGGCAAATGTCATAAAAATTCAGTGTTGTTAAGAATTTATTGGAAAAAGACAATAGATTACAATAAATTAATAAGCTTTCCATTCAGTGACCATTTTATTAGGTAGAGGAGTGGAACCCAGAGTGGACTTCTGCTACTATAGCCCATCAAGGTTCGACATGTTGTGCATTCAGTGTTGTAATGCATGGTTATTTGAGTTACTGTTACCTTTCTGTCATTTTGAACCAGTCTGGACATTCTCCTCAGAACTCTCAAATTAATAAGGCGTTTTTGACCTCACAACTGCCGCTCACTGCGTGCTTTTCTTTGTTTCTCACACTGTTCTCCGTAAACTCTAGAGATTGCTATGCATAAAAATCCCACGAGATCAGCATTTTCTGAGATATCACACTCTTGACTATGTCTGCATCCTTTTATGCATTGAGTCGATGCCGCATGATTGGCTGATTAGATATTTGAAGTACCTAGTAAAGTGGTCAGTGAATGTAGATGTTAGATCATATATCTCATCTTTAAATATCAATTTAGGATGACACATTGCCTAATCAAACCATTGAAATATAATGTACACTGGTTTTATTCCTTGGTGTGAAAATTGAATATGGTATTTTCTACTTTTGTTAAAATCAATGTGCAATGTGAATATATAGCTACGCAGCTTTCTTTTGCTGGTATGATAGATATTCATTGGCCAGAGTTCGAAGGTGGGAGAAAGACCTTTTTGTCGATCTCAGCTTCCAAACACAGCAACTGACGCTTCTAGAGATCAAAGAGTTGTTTTTCAGTAAGTTAAATTTCCAGCCGATGTTTTTCCTGCTATAAACAAGACAGTCTTTAGTTCATAGTGTAAATTATAAGCCATAATCAGACTGAGGTTAAAATGACAGCTTTGCAAACAAACACCACTGTCTATAGAGCACAGACTGCTGGCCCATAGCACGAGGCTGATGTGAGATGCAATGTAAAACAACTGGGTTATGTTAATTGGCCTGTATGAAACCAGTCAACATTGGCTAAGTTAGTTAGTTCATGGAAGTCTGCAGACCAGACTGATACTATCACTTAACACATCAAATAGCTTATCTGTCAATAGCTGAGAGATTTATGTTCTCAGAGAGTTGCTGTGGTACTCCCAGGGATTTCTGTATTGTACATTTTGAAGGGAAAATGGAAGGAGCCTTTCTAAGGCAGTGGTAACCCAGTGGTTGTGTTAGTAAGGTGCCACACAATGCATGGGGGAGTTCAGTAGACAAGAAGAAAGTATTGAACAAAGTGACATGCTCCCAAATCAGCCTCAGCAAAAAGAGACCACCAAAATAAGGATATAGATTATTTTTCAAGTTAATTCTAATTGCTATTTCAGATGGACAGGGGTCAGAGGCATGGTTTGCTGGAATTTTGGTTTCACCCTGAAGATTATCTTCTTACCTCAATTTTACAACATTTTTGAAACCGGTTATTTAAATACATTCTAATTTTGTGTCATATCACTGAAATAATGTGAGGGTCACCGTCAGTCAGAGTTGACCATGGATATTGCATCCTAGCTGTCTAAGTACGCAAGCCTGGGTAGTAGGATATGGAGAGCAAGCTGTTGCCCATGTACCAAGCTTCTCCTCTCTAAGTATCTGATGAGAACACTAAAGAATGGCAGAGGCCAACACAGTCTGGTACCAGCAGTGTTGCAGGAGTTGCCAGTCAACTTTGTACTCTATGTAGGACTGCCTTAGGGACTCCATATCTGGATTTTCCCTTGGGGTTTACTCCCGAGGCCTTCTGCCTGAGTGGGTATAGCCGCAGGGCAGCGAAGGTTTGAGATCAGAGTTTTCCTTCTCCTAGGTGAGCTGCCAACCACGGCTGACAAGCCCCGTCTATCTGAAGTGATTGGTCTTAAGGCACCATTAGCCTGCTTTTTCCCCTTCTCCGTCGGGCTTAGTAGCTAAGCCACACATGAAAATCAGGAGCTGGACTTGGTTGTCAGAAGCTATTTGAGGTGCACACCATCAGGAGCATTTAATAGGTAGCGGGAGCTTGTCCCCATTACCTCCCCTGACTATAACAACCTGAAGGAACCACTGAGGACTAACTCTGTTAATATACCATATTCTGACACCAGGTTACCTTCTCTTCAGTTTGACTGCAGGTATTTTGATTCTCAGTTAATTTCAGTGAAATGCTCCTTCCTACACCTACACACTGTTTTATTTATGGTAGATCAAACTGGAATTATTAATGTTTCCATCATACTGTTAAACTGCTGTGTCCAATGAGAACAGTACGACTGACAAATAACCTCATCACTCTCAGCAAAGTTGTCACCTTATTTGTTTATGTGGAACTGTGTCAGAGCTGTCCTGAGAGTTGCCATCAGCACTCAGCCATCGACCTTGGAAGACCTCTCCGTGGCTCACATATTTCCCACTGCTTCACAGTTTCTTTCAGAATTCAGATTGGTTATTGGCATGCTGATTGCCTTTTACTGTGCGCATGTTAAACTTGAACTTCTTTCAATAATTTATCACCAGTTAGCTAACAAATCTTTTCTTCCCACATTACTTGAACTGTTCCATTTCTTTCCTCCAGTTATTCCAACTGCAGCAATTGGCAGACTGCTCAGGAATGGGACTAGCCAATGAATTAATTGCTGCAAATGACTTCAGTTTTTCTTATTCAGACAGATCTTGTCTACATTTTGCTTTCAATATGCCAGAAGGGCAGAAGTGAAAATTAATTAAAATATATATTTTTCTTTTTTTAATTGAATTTTGCTTTGAAAACACATCTTCTGGATTAATATAAAAAATCCATACACTAAATGAAATAAGAAATTTGGGGTAGGAATTATTTATTTGCCATATACTGTGAAATCAGAAATAAGATCATTGCGATACATATTCCAAAAACATGTCAGCCACTATAGTCTACCCTCTAGCCAAATCCATTAGAAGTTTTCTTCTATTTTTCATTTATACTATTATTATTGAACTAAGCCTCCTTTGAGCTGTTAATTTAGAGATTATATTGTAGTTGGTAAACTGTACATAAGAGCCCATCCTTGGTGTAAGAAGACAATGATGCACCAAAGACTACATTCCTAAGATCTATACAAGTGGGATCCAGCTCTTAAAACTGGCAGCCAGCTGGCCAACCAGCTCCTAATCCACTCCCAAAAGCAAACCAAGGCCAACAGACAGATATTCTCATTAACTACAAGTTGTCCTGGCCACCAGCCACTGGCATTCATAACGAGTTTAATTCGGCTTGAACTCCTTGTGTAGAATGCCTGAAAAAGGCCCCTTAAAATGTAAAAGGATGATTGTTGGAACCAATTATTCTTATCATTATTTTCCAAGGAATCTGTTTTTCTAATCAAAGTAAAGTCAGTCTTGTGAAATAGAATAACGATTACACTCTGCACCATTTGTAATCTCCAGGAACAACTCTTGCTGCAACTAAAAACAATCTAATTCATTTTCTTCCCGAGCCTCAATTTCAGAAATGATTGATGATGACTTTTTATCTACTTCCAACACCATCGCTGTAATGATCCTTTGAAGTCCAACTATCAATTTCTGCAAATTTTAGATGGCTTTTCACTTTAAGCTTTGCCCACAAAAGATTAGATTCAGACCTCCCAAACTTTTGAGCATTTAAATGCTCCAATCAGAGATTGGCAACGTCAATCTTCAATGGCTCATGTAATGGATTTCATACAAAAGACCTTCTAATTATTCTTGCACCCTTCAGTCTCATAGATGGATTTTCCATTAGGATTTGCTCTTTGCAACTATGTTTTCTCAGAATATTGATTCTGCATCATTGTGTAACACTTACCCAAAAGGCTGGTATATGTCTAGGGGAAACGGAGTTCCAGCAACTCACCAACCCACCTCCCATACATGCAGGTGCTGTGAGAATCAAGTTTATGCCTCGTGCCCACCAACAGTATCAAACCCACAACAAATACCGTTATGAAATACACTTTAAAGAGTTTACTAAAATTAAAAGAGTATTAGGCAATACAATATATATATATACATAAGGAAAAAAACAAAAGGCGCCAACTTATCAAAGTTCAGTCTGTTTAGTGCACTTGTTGGAGCTCAATCAACGAACCAATCGACCCATCCGACTGCCACGCCGTCGCACCTGGGACCACCCCGGTGGTCTTACGAGCAGTCCAGCACATGTCCACCTTCCTCAGCCTCCCCCTCACACCAAAAACCCGCGAAAACCCCTCCCCCAAGTTCCCAGCATCACAAGACACAATAACATTCCCCATTGATTAACAAATGAATACAATTACCATATCAGCCATTCTAAAGCGAAACAACGGCGAGAGAAACACTTATCTGACAAAGAAGCATTCCTGCTCGTAACAAACCAAAGAAGCCACTTTGAGTAACATACACAGGACATTGTACAATTGGGTTCTGTAGTCAAATAATGACATCTTCTCAAGTTGCAGTTATGCATCTGAAGCCAACAAATATTAGCTTTCCACGTTGGTAAGAAAGGTATAGTTTTCCTGTTTTCAAACTCCATCTCATATCTCTAAAAGGATGCAGCCTACCCCACTGAAGTAATTCTGTACCCAACTCAATGAGGAAATCTCAATTAGAATAAGCTTCTTCTTTGTTCATGGGTATCATCAGCAAAACAGCATTTATTGGCCTTGAGATGTGACAGTGCATTTTCTGCCTTACATTTTGCAAAGTTGTGCACAGAGGCAGGATGTGTTTCCATGCTCTATTCCTCTATGAATCTATATGGGGTGATGTGCCAACATCCTGCAATTGTCAGCTTGGATTTATGCACCAGGTCTCTTCTCTCTCCAGATCACAAGACCAGAAGACATAGGAGCAGAATTAGGCCATTCATCCCATCAAATCTGCTCCACCATTCCATCACGGCTGATCCCGGATCCCACTCAACTCCATGCACTGCCTTCTCACCATATCCTTTGATGCCCTGACCAATCAGGAAACTATCAACTTCCACCTTAAGTATACCCATGGTCTTGGCATTCACAGCTGTCTGTGGCAGAACATTCCACAGATTCACTGCTCTAGCTAAAAGAAATTCCTCCTTACCTCTATTGTAAAAGGTCACCCCTCAATTTTCAGGCTGTGCCCTCTAGTTATGGACACCTCCACCAAAGGAAGTATCCTCTCCACATCCACCCTATCTAGTCCTTTGGGTAGGTTTCAATGAGATCCCCATGCATTCTTCTAAATTCCAGTGCATACAGACGCAAAGCTGCCAAATGCTTCTCATATGTTAACCCCTTCATTCCTGGAATCATCTTTGTAAACCTCCTCAGGACTCTCACCAATTACAATACACCCTTTCTGAGATGTAGGGCCCAAAACTGTTGACAATACTCCAAGTGCAGCCTGACTTATGTCTTAAAAAGCCTCAGCATTATCTCCTTGCTTTTATATTTAATTCCCCTTCAAACAAATACCAATATTGCATTTGCCTTATTTATCACAGACTCATCCTGTAAGTTAACCTTCGAGGTGTCTTGAACGAGGACTCCTAAGTCACTCTGCACCGCTGATATTTGAATCCTCTTCCCATTCAGTCCACACTATTGTTCCTTTTACCAAAATGCACTATCATACATTTTCCATCAGCCACTATTTTTGCCCATTCTTCTAATTTGTCTAAGTCCTGCTGCAATCGCATTGCTTCCTCAGAACTACCTGGCCCTCCACCTATCTTTGTATCATCTGCAAACTTTGCCACAAAGCCATCAATTCCACTATCTAAATCACTGACAACCAATTTGAAAAGCAGTGGTCCCAGTACTGACCCCTGAGGAACACCACTAGTCACTGGCAGCCAACCAGAAAAGGCCCTCTTTATTCCCACTTCTGCCTCCTGCCTGTCAGCCTTCCTTTAACCATGCCAGTATCTTTCCTGTAACACCATAGGAATTTATCTTGTTAAGCAGCCTCATGTGTGGCACCTTATCAAATGCCTTCTGAAAACCCAAGTAAATAACATCCACTGCCTCTCCTTTGTCCACCCTGCTTGTAACTTCCTCAAAGAACTCTAACAGATTTGTCAGGCAAGATTTCCCTTCACAGAAACCATGTTGACACTGAATTATTTTATCATTAGTCTCCAAGTACATCGAAACCTCATCTTTAATAATAGACTTCAACACTTTCCCAACCACTGAGGTTAGGCTAACTGGCCTATAATTTCCTTTCTTTTGCCTTCCTCCCTTCTTAGAGAGTGGAGTGATATTTGCAATCTTCCAGTCCTTTGGGACTGGATAACAGATCTCCTCTGTTACCCAGCTATTTACTGTTGCCTTGGTTACTGCTAACGTGTTACTGCTTTGAGACTTTGTTCTCCACTGCTCCTATTGTCTATGTTTCTCCATTACTTCCGTCATCTGATTCCTTTGTTTTTCCGTAACTTCTTTTTCAAGAACAACCATCATGAAGTTCACAACCTCCACATTAATCTAAACCACTTCAATATCTCTTGATGTCCAACGTTTGTCTGGAACATCTGACCTTGTGATAAATGGGGCAAAATTTGCTAAGACTTTTGTTCTATCTCTCCGTCCCACTCCCGGTATGACTTCTCTGCTTGTGGCTTCCTATGCTCTTCTTGGAAGAGTACAGGAGGCCAAAAATATCTGTAACTGCCAGAATAGCAACTCATCTTTCACCTGAGCATATTGCACCCCTCAAGACTCAATACTGTATTCAACAGTCCCAGGTGACAGGTTTTCCTCATTCATCAGTACTGGCTTGTTCTGGAATGAGGTCACCTTTTGGTAAAGTGAACTCAATTTTTTTTCTCTCTGTCTTCACAGATATCATCTGATCTAGATCCATGGAGAGTCTGTCATATTGTTTTATTCCTTACTCTTTGGACATTCTTGATCTCCAGACATTATCTCACCCCCCTCCAGCTCTCTGGTAACTTAGAGCGTACTCATATTCTCCTTTTCCCAGTTCTAGTAAAGGGTTATTGATATAAAATAAATTCCTCTATGAGCATGTCTCAGATTACCTCTGGAGTAAAATATAGCTTTATGGTCCCTATAATACTTTTGGTCCCCTTATTCTGGTTTTGTATCCTGCTCTTACCCTTTTTGGAATTCCTTTCTTTAAGAATCAACATATCCTTGCCTCCTTCATTTCTTAAAAAGCTTCTCAAATCCTTCTTTTATCTCAAGGCATTATTATTTGTTCTTTCGCTCCAAAGCATCTGCTATTTGCTTCCTTCCCATTCCATATTAACCACTAAAAAATAAGTATCAAGAAATTTTTAAATTGCTATATTTCCATAAGGATTTCTAGCCCCAAGCAGTCGATGTGGCTTTCTGATATCTGTGATCTATTGTACAATACAACCTGTCTGCCATATATTATCCTTTGGAAATATTTTTATTAGTTCAATAGTTTGTGCCCTGATCCCAGATTCCAAATAATTTGTGATAAAATCGTCAGTAAATGTTCGTAATATATATCTCTTGGCTGAGGACAGAATTTTTTAAAAGTAATCCATTGATGTTTCTGACACATACAGGTAATCAGAAAGTTTCAGCAAGTTTCCAGATTTTTCCAACTATTGAATTGCTTTGAGATGTGGCACAGAATCATCCAAAAGACAAGTTGGCCTTCACAAAATTGCACCATAGGATTTTCCAAATCTCTCAACTCCAAAGGTTAACTTACAAGAGAAATAAAATGCAGAAAATTGGACTGCATTCTCGGATTTATAAGCTCAAGGGAGTGATTGAATCAAATCTTTAAAAGGCATTGATAATGTGGAAAGAGAAAATTACTTCTGCCAGTTAGACTATGAAAGCAGGCAAAGATAATTATAACTTACACAGAATGACGTTAAGAAACATTTTGCTGTAAATATTGTGCTTGAAGTTTCCATTTCTCTTTCTTCTATGACATCATTAGCATCTGTTTTACCTATGTTTTGCATGTAAGAAAAAATGGGGGAAATACTACTATGGGTGTATTCACAAATTCTATTATCCTTGTGAAAATAAAATGACCTTTTCCTGATGCCTTACATCCATTTAACTTGGATTCAGTAACAAGGGAGCCTCTGACCTTCTACTATCCCCCATTTTAAACAGCATTTTTCCAAATCCCTGGATCTCTTGAGCAGCAATGGAAGTCTAACAAAAATTCCAAGAGGTTGACATGGTCAGAAATTCCAGGCTTAGGCAAAGTTTGAAATATTAGGAGACCTAACGTGCAAGGATCACCTGTTATAAACTAAATCCATGACAGATCAGAGGAAGGAAATCAGAAAAGTGAAAGGCTGTTACTCACCTCAGTCATGGAGACTGCATGCACTTACACAAATCTCCTCCAAGTGGCACAAATCACTGCTTCAACAGAAGAAAATGGGCAAACTTTTCATTTCTCAAAAACAGTGTTGAAGAGCTGCTGCCTCAAAATAAACAAAACAGAATGCCTAACTTCAAGCGCCTTCAAAGCTGGAGAGATTGTATGATTGCTGTTAGGACAACTTAACTAATGCACAAACATGAATTGTGTAGAGGACTAAGGAATCTACAAAGGGAAATGGGCAGGTTAAGTGAGAAGGAATCAATATGGGTAACTTATTCTGGCTGAGAGAGATCTGATAGAAGTTAATAAGATGATGGAGAGTCATCGATGGAGAAGACTGTTAGAATTGTTTTCCCGGGGTAAAAATGTTAAGTACTCGAGGACATGCACTTAAAGTGAGAATGGGAAGTTTAAAGCAGTTGTGCAGAGCAAATTTTTTTTACACAGAACAAGGGAAGTGTCCAAATGAGCTGCTTGAATGAGAGGTAGAGGCAAAAACAACAGTGGCACTTAAGATGTTATTAGATAGACATACAGGATGAATATGCAGGAAATGGGGGCACATGTATTATGTACAGCCAGAAGAAAATTAAATTAATTGCCATTGTGTTTATTCCAGACATTGTGAGCCGAAAGGTCAGTTCCTGGCTGAATGCCAGGAGCCAAAGAATGGGAATAAGGAGAACCTTTTCTGGTTGGCTGCCAGTGACTGGTAGAGTTCCACAGGGACCACTTCTTTTTATGTTATATGTCAATGATTTGGGTGACAGAATTTATGGCTTTGTGGCCAAGTGTCGGGAAGATCCAAACATTTGATAGGCTTCAATTAGATCCCCTGTTATTCTTCTGAATTGCAGTGATTACAAGTCCAGAGCTATCAAATACTCCCCACATGATAAGCCTTTCAATCCTGTAATAATTTTCATAAACTTTCTCACCTAATTCAGCACATCCTTTCTTAGATAAGGGGTCCAATACTGTGCACAATACACCAATAAGGTCTCATCTGTGCCTTATAAAGCCTCAGCAGTACACCTTTGCTATAACTCAGACTTGTAATATAACTCAACTTACTCAGTATCTGGAATAAATAGAAATCTTGATTGTTACATAATAGAAACAGGACCTTCAGCCCATCATTCCCCATTGCCAATCAGTTACCTAACTACACCAAAATCCCATTTTAACTCTTGCATCATCTCACCTAATTCTCCTGTCACCTGTTTCCATGAGAAGCAACTTAAAAGAGCCAATTTACGTACAAGCATTCTTGAAGTTGTGGGAAGAAACCTGTGCATGCACAAAACTCCAGCCACTCTCTGGAGAATGTACAGATTCCATGTAGACAATACCCAATTCGGGCTCTCACAACCAGACTTTGTAACAGTTTCTTCCCCCAAGCTATCAGACTCCTCAATACCCAGAGCCTGGACTGATACCTTACTGCCCTATTGTCTTGTTTATTATTTATTGTTATGCCTGCACTGTTTTGTGCACTTTATGCAGTCCTGGGTAGGTCTGTTGTCTAGTGTAGCTTTTTTTCTGTGTTGTTTTTTATGTAGTTCAGTCTAGTTTTTGTACTGTTTCATGTAACACCATGGTGCTGAAAAAATGTTGTCTCATTTTAACTATGTACTATACCAGCAGTTATGGTCGAAATGACAATAAAAAGTGACTTGACTTGACTTGAACTGAAGTTTAGGATTGAATATTGGTGCCTGGAACTGTGAAATAGCACCGTCAACCACTGGACCACACTTCTGACCTAGCTGCTCACTCCATTCTACTGAATACTGCTTCCATTCAGTAATTAAATCATGACAGATTACATCTACAGAATACAGCGAGGGTCGCAGTAATTAGCATTGTATTCTTCCTCCAGGTAAAACACATCACATAATGATAGGAGAAGCCAAGATACAGATGTGCCATTTAACTGAGCAGGGAGAGAATGTCAATGTACCTCAGTCAGAAAGTGGTTTTCTCCAACTTAGTGGCAACACGAGTGAATCTGCAGATGCTGGAAATAAATAAAAAACACAAAATGCTAGCAGAACTCAGCAGGCCAGACAGCATCTATGGGAGGAGGTAATAACGACATTTCGGGCCGAAACCCTTCATCAGGAGTGAAGTAACATGGGATGGTCAAGGGATAAGAAGTGGGGGGAGGGATGAATTAGAGAGCTGGGAAGTGATAGGCTGGAGGGAAATGGGCTAGGGGGAAGGTGAAGAATTATGGGAAATAAAAGAGGAAGAAAGGTAGGGCTGGGGGGAGAGATTATAGTGTGGGGGGAAAAGAGAGAGAAAGAGAAATAGACTAAAATAATAGATAAGGATGAGGGTAAGGATGGGGGGCAGGTGTATCAACAGAGGTCAGTGAGTTGAATGTTCATGCCGGCAGGAAGGAGGCTACCTAGGCGGGAGATAAGGTATTGCTCCATTGACCTGCATGTGGCCTCATCTTGACGGTAGAGGAGGTCATGGACAGACATGTCGGAGTGGGAATGGTCTGTGGAATTGAAGTGTGTGGCCACAGGGAGATCCTGCCACTGCTGGAGGACTGAGTGTCGGTATTCGGTAAAACGGTCTCCCAGTCTGCGGCGGGTCTCCCCAATGTATAAATGGCCACATCGGGAGTACCGGATATAGTATATCACCCCAGTTGACTCGCAGATGAAGTTGTGCCTCACCTGAAAGGACTGTCTGGGGCCTAGGATGGTGGTGAGGGAAGAAGTGTGGGGGCAGGTGTAGCACTTCTTCCGTTTGCAGGGATGAATGCCCGGAGGGAGGTCCATTGGGAGGGTTGGGGGGGATGAATGGACAAGGGAGTCGTGTAGGGAGCGATCCCTGCGGAAAGCCGAGAGTGGGGGGAGGGGAAGATGTGGTTGGTGGTGGGATCACGTAGGAGGTAGCGGAAGTTACGGAAGATTATACGTTAGATCTGTAGGCTGGTAGGGTGATAGGTGAGGACCAGGGGGACTCTATCCCTGGTGGGCTGGTGGGGGGATGGGGTGAGGGCAGAGGTGCGTGAAATACGGGAGACGCGATGGAGGGCAGAATTGATAGTGGACAAAGGGAAGCCCCTTTCTTTAAAAAAAAGAAGACATCTCCTTTGTCCTAGAATGAAAGGCCTCATCCTGAGAGCAGATGCGGTGGAGGCGGAGGAATTGAGAGAAAGGGATAGCATTTTTGCAGGAGACAGGGTGGGAGGAGGAATAGTCTAGGTAACTGTGGGAGTTAGTAGGTTTGTAGTAGACGTCGGTGGATAGGCTGTCTCCAGAGATAGAAACAGAAAGATCTAGAAAGGGGAGGGAGATGTCGGAAGTAGACCAGGTGAATTTGAGGGTGGGGTGAAAGTTGGAGACGAAGTTAATGAAGTCGACGAGCTCAGCATGCGTGCAGGAAGCAGCACCGATGTTTTCGTCGATATAACGCAAGAAAAGAGGAGGACAGATACTGGTGTAGGCTTGGAACATAGATTGCTCCACATGGCTGACAAAAAGGCAGGCGTAGCTAGGACCTATGCGGGTGCCCATGGTTACACCTTTAGTTTGGAGGAAGTGGGAGGAGCCAAAGGAGAAATTGTCCTCCCTACGTGACTCCCTTGTCCATTCATCCCCCCATCCCTCCCAACGGACCTCCCTCCAGGCACTCATCCCTGCAAATGGAAGAAGTGCTACACCTGCCCCCACATTTCTTCCCTCACCACCATCCTATGGCCCCAGACAGTCCTTTCAGGTGAGGCACCACTTCACCTGCGAGTCAACTGGGGTGATATACTGTATCCGGTGCTCCCGATGTGGCCATTTATACATTGGGGAGACCCGCCGCAGACTGGGAGACCATTTTGCCGAACACCAGCGCTTAGTCCTCCAGTAGTGGCGGGATCTCCCTGTGGCCACACACTTCAATTCCACAGACCACTCCCACTCCGACATGTCTGTCCATGGCCTCCTCTACCGTCAAGATGGGGCCACACGCAGGTCGATGGAGCAATACCTTATCTCCCGCCTAGGTAGCCTCCTTCCTGCCGGCATGAACATCCAACTCACTGACCTCCGTTGATACCCCTGCCTCCCACCCTTACCCCATTCCTATCTATTATTTTAGTCTGGTTCTCTTTCTCTCTCTTTCCCCCCCACTGTAATCTCTCCCCCCAGCCCTACCTTTCTTTCTCTTTTATTTCCCATAATTCTCCACCTTCCCCCCCCAGCCCATTTCCCTCCAGCCTATCACTTCCCAGCTCTCTACTTTATCCCTCCCCGCACTTCTTAACCCTTCCTCGACCATCCCATGTTACTTCACACCTGATGAAGGGTTTCGGCCCAAAACGTCGTTATTACCTCCTCCCATAGATGCTGTCTGGCCTGCTGAGTTCTGCTAGCATTTTGTGTTTTTTATTTTTCTCCAATTTAGTGCTATTATTACAAGTCTTTTCCTCATTTTTACAAATATGTCATGGATATCTTGAAATGCACTCACCAAGGCCAGCATTACCTTTTTTTTTGTCCTGACATGATGGACCAAATATTGGATAAAAGAGATTCTGCGGATGCTGGAAATCCGGAGCAAACCACACAACATGCTGGTGGATCTCAGCAGGACAGGCAGCATGAATGGAGGGAAATAAACACTTGACGTTTCTGGCTGAGACTGTTGCAGGAGCCTGTGGCAAACAAAGATCTAAATGTGGCTTATCCGACAATGTCTTTTCATTTCAGCCACTGCATCAGCATTTTACTTCTCAGACTCTTGACCAATTAGATCAAGTGGGCATGATGACCATGCACAAGTTATTTTCAACCCCTTTATTTAAAGGCTCATAGAAAGCATGGCATTTGATGCATACTGGAATTAAGAAGAGAAGCAAAGGTGGTGTTAGAATGGAGCTTAGGCTCGTAGTGGCTATGCTTCTTTACTGTGATGCCTCACTGAATGCCATGCTGGGGAAAGCTGCCCTCCATTGTCACTAAGAAGACTTTATTGAAGTTTGCCATTGGAAGAAGTCACAGAAACACTGTTGGTGTTTAACTAGTAAAGCAGGGAAGGTATGCCTGGTGATGTATTTGCCCCAATGGGTGTATAACATTTATCCCTTCACCTTTCCTTTAAAAAAATACTGAAACATATCAATCCTCACACCAATTGGAGCAAAATAACTACAGAAGCTAAAAATCCAAGACCAAAACTATTATGGCCGGAAGCATTTAACGGCTCAAGCAACATCACGAGGAAGAGACGTAGAATCGAGGTTTCAAGTCAGGAGCACTTGACTGGAATGTGTGCCCTTCAGGTACTGAGGTCTCACTGTGACAGAGCACCTCAACACTGAATATTACTGCTCCCAGTCATTACTGGTTGGGCTTTTATATTTGTACTCAAGCAAAAACATTGTGCTCCAGCCCTTTGGGTGATGAATACTGCAGTTTACTCCAGGGGCGGCTATATTCTCTGATATGTACTGTGGTGCAAAGTCCTTTACTGCTCATTATTCAAGCTGCCATCACTTTGACCAGCAAATAGTCAGACACAACCTTTATGTATTTGTGATGGCCAACTTGAAACTCAGATGATCTCTTCCAGTAATTACTTGGCAGATAAGCTGACAGCCATGGTGGATTTTACAGATGCTGGTGAGGTAGGGATACCAACGGGTCCTGATCTTACAGATGGCAAATATCTTCCATCGTCTGATGTAGGACCCAGACTTTCCTGAGATGGGACTCGACTGTGACAAGAAAACTTATCCGCTGATTGCATATCCTGTCTTCTAACAGCTGCCATTGTAATCTTCGTTCATCTACTGATTTTCTCCCTGGTGGAGATTCAGATCTGCAAGGAGAGAGGATTGATTTTCCAACACGCCTGCTCAATTAGTTAAACCTAAAAGTCTACGCATCATATTATACAAATGATCCATTAACAAAGAAAATTGACAACCTGCTAGCTTTGTTAGGTTGCCACAGACTGTCAAGCTGTCATTTTGTCTTTCAACGTCCACTGTTCTCAAATCCATAAATACATCAGGTAAATGATGAGATTCTGAATCATCGAACAGTGTAGCTTTTTTTTAATCTTTGGTTAATTTATGTTTAGGTCGTTGAATAAATTTGTCATTAAAAAAAATAATGTTGCCCTCAGTAATAGTAACCATTAACCTACTGGACAACACACAGAAAATGCTGAAGGAACTCAGCAGGCCAGGCAGCATCTATGGAAAAGAGTAAACAGTCGACGTTTCAGGCCAAGACCCTTCATGAGGACTGGAGAAAAGATGAGGTTAAATCAAGAAGGCAGTGGCAAGGATGGAAGTAGTACAGGGTGGCAGGTGACAGGTGAAACCGGGAGAAGGGGAGGGGTGAAGTAAAAAGCTGAGAAGTTGATTGGTGAAAGAAATAAAGGACTGGAGAAGGGGCTATCAGATAGGAGAGGGTAGAAGGTCATGGAAGAAAGGGAAAATATACTGTATCCGGTGCTCCCAGTGTTGCCTCCTGTACATTGGTGAAACCCAACATAGTTGGGAGTCCGCTTCGTGAAGACCTGTGCTCTAACCCCCAGAAAAAACAGGATCTCCCAGAGGCCACACACTTCAATTCTACTTTTATTCCCATTCCATGGTTTCAGTCCATGGTTTCCTCTACTGCTGCAATGAGGCCATCTCAGGTTGGAGGAGCAACAATTTATAATCCATCTGGGTATATAAACTAATGCCTAATGCCTCCAACCTGATGGCATGAACACTGATCTCTCAAACTTCTGGTAATAGCCCCATTCTCATTTCCCTCTCTCACCTTATCTCATTACCTGTGTATCGTCTCCCTCTGGTACTCCTCCCCATTCCCTTCCTTTCATGGTCTTCCACCCTCTCCTATCAGGTTCCCCCTTCTCCAGCACTTTATCTCTTTTACCATTCAACTTCCTTCCTCTTTACTTCACCCATCTCCCTCTTCCAGTTTCATCTGTCACCTACCACCCTGTACTTCTTCCTCCCCTCCCCCCACCTTCTTGCTCTAACTTCTCATCATTTTTTCAAGTCCTGAAGAAGGGTCTTGGCCTGAAACGTTGACTGCTTACTCTTTTCCATGGATTCTGCCAGGACTGCTGAGTTCCTCCAGCGTTTTGTGTGTGTGCTTGGAGTTCCAGCACCTGCAGATTTTGTATTAACCTACTGGAATATAGTAAGAGTTTATGCCATTCACTTACATCCTTCAGGAGAATAGTCTGCCATTTTTACCAGATCACCTTTAGTTTACTCTAATTACACCGATGTGACTAATTCCATATGATTCCTCATTTGTAATTAGTAATGAAAAATAAAATATCAGTGATGTCCCACATGTCATGAATAAATAAACAGAGGAAAATATTGCAAACCACTAATCCAACCCATTCCTTCAAGAGGACCGCAATCTTGTCTTTGGGTTTGACTCAGAGTGCTATGTGGGCTGGAGTTAGGGCTGAATGCTTTGGCTGTTGGTAGGTTCACCCATGCCAAACAGGTCAAAGGGCAGACCCAGACTAAAAGTGGTCCACTGGTCCTCCAAGTTCAGGGCTTCAGCTCAGGGCTAATAACCCTGACTGGTAAGGCAAAATTATTATGGAAACAGAAATGAAGAATCCTTCTACATCTGAGGGTAATGGTATTCCTGAGTCTTCAGCTGGGACTTGCATGACTGACGTAGCAAAAACCATGTGTAGTGTAGGCCTCTGTTAGTCTCGATAGACCATGGATTTGCATCTTGTAAAATTTCCAGGGCACATGCCTGGGCAGGGTTGTATGGAAGACCGGCAGTTGCCCATGCTGCAAGTCTCCCTTCTCCATGGCACTGATGTTGTCCAAGGGAAGGATATTAGGACCCATACAGCTTAGCACCAGTGTCATCACAGAGCAATGTGTGGTTAAGTGCTTGCTCAAGGACACACACGCAGCCTCAGCCAAGGCTTGAACTGGCGACCTTCAGATCACTAGACGGATGCCTTAAGAACTTGGCAATACGCCAACACAAGCAAAAGCCATGAGAAAGCTACTGGCATGATGAACGAAGCCCTGAATGTTACCAGAGTTGAAGAGCCTTCATTGTATCCTAAACACTAGTGGTGTTATGGGCAGTAAGCAAGTAATCCAACCCAACAAGACTCTCTGCTCTGAACACAGAAATCCAATGAACAAGGTTGTCTAGAGAGCTAGGTAATGTTAGAGATCTAGAAGATTATAAGGCTAAAAGGAAGGAGCTTAAGAAGGAAATTAGGAGAGCCAGAAGGGGCCAT
Organism: Hypanus sabinus; assembly: GCF_030144855.1. Classification (NCBI taxonomy): domain Eukaryota; kingdom Metazoa; phylum Chordata; class Chondrichthyes; order Myliobatiformes; family Dasyatidae; genus Hypanus; species Hypanus sabinus. Next base: position 131,601,045 of record NC_082707.1, read on the forward strand.
GAGAAGGCCTGGTGGGCAGGATTAAGGAACACCCCAAGGCATTCTACAAGTATGTGAAGAGCAAGAGCAAGATGTGAAGGAATAGGATCAATCAAGTGTGGCAGTGAGAAAGTTTGTATGGAACCGGAGGAAATAGCAGAGTACTTAATGAATACTTTGCTTCAGTATTCACTATAGAAAAGAATCTTGGTGATAGTAGCGATGACTTTCAGCAGACGGAAAAGCTTAAGCATGTAGATATTAAGAAAGAGGATGTGCTTGAGCTTTTGGAAAGCATCAAGTTGGATAAGTCGCCGGGACCGAATGAGATGTGCCCCAGGCTACTGTGGGGGGTGAGGGAGGAGATTGCTGAGCCTCTGGCGATGATCTTTGCATCATCAATGGGGCAGGAGAGGTTCCAGAGGATTGGAGGGTTATGAATGTTCTTCCTATATCCAAGAAAGGGAATAGAGATAGCCCAAGAAATTATTGACCAGTGAGTCGATAAGTTGATGGAGAAGATCCTAAGAGGCAGGATTTATGAACATTTGGAGAGGTATAGTATGATTAGGAATAGTCAGCATGGCTTTGTCAAAGACAGATCATGCCTTATGAGCCTAATTAAATTTTTTGAGGATGTGACTAGACACATTGGTGAAGTAGATGCAGTAAATGTAGTGTATATGGATTTCAGCAAGGCATTTGATAAGGTACCCCATACAAGGCTTATTGAGAAAGTAAGCAGGCATGGGATCCAAGGGGACATTGCTTTGTGAATCCAGAACTGGCTTGCCCACAGAAGACAAAGAGTCGTTGTAGACGAGTCATATTCTGCATGGAGGTCGGTCACCAGTGGAGTGCCTCAAGGATCTGTTCAGTGACCCTTACTCTTTGTGATTTTTATAAAGGACCTGGATGAGAAAGTAGAGGGCTGGGTTAGCAAGTTTGCTAATGACACAAAGGTTGGGGGTGTTGTGGATAGTGTGGAGGGCTGTCAGAGGTTACAGCGGGACATTGATAGGATGCAAAACTAGGCTGAGAAGTGGCAGATAGAGTTCAACCCAGTTATGTGTGAAGTGGTTCATTTTGGTAGGTCAAATTTGATGGCAGAATATAGTATTAATAGTAAGGCTCTTGGCAGTGTAGAGGATCAGAGGGATCTTGGGGTCTGAGTCCATAGGATGTTCAAAGCAGCTGCGAAGGTTGACTGTAGTTAAGAAGTTGTATGGTGTATTGGCCTTCATCAATCGTGGAATTGAATTTAGGAGCCGAGAGGTAATGTTGCAGCTATATAGGACCCTGGTCAGACCCCACTTGGAGTACTGTGCTCAGTTCTGGTTGCCTCACTACAGGAAGGATGTGGAAGCCATAGGAAGGGTGCAGAGGAGATTTACGAGGATGTTGCCTGGATTGGGGAGCATGCCTTATGAGGATAGGTTGAGTGAACTCGGCCTTTTCTCCTTGGAGCGATGGAGGATGAGAGGTGACCTGATAGAGGTGTATAAGATGATGAGAGGCATTGTTCATGTGGATAGTCAGAGGCATTTTCCCAGGGCTGAAATTGTTGCTGCAAGAGGACACAGGTTTAAGGTGCTGGGAGTAGGTACAGAGGAGATGTCAGGGGTAAGTTTTTGACTCAGAGAGTGGTGAGTGCGTGGAATGGGCTGCCGGCAACGGTGGTGGAGGCAGATACAATAGGGTCTTTTAAGAGACTTTTCTATAGGTACATGGAGCTTAGAAAAATAGAGGGCTATGTGTAAACCAGTAATTTCTAAGGCAAGGACATGTTCGGCACAACTTTGTGGGCCGAAGAGCCTGTATTGTGCTGTAGGTTTTCAGTGTTTCTATGATGATGTCATGGTTTAAAGTTTCCCGTTTATAATGATGCTGGTGACTCTCAGTGACTTCTGGCTGTTCGCTAATGAAACAAAGAAAACAACTAAATATATTGTTAATCACTCGTTTTCTGGTAAACAACCATCTCAAATAGCATGTAGCATCCCTTTGCACTTGGAGGTAATTCGATGCAGCTGAACCAAGGTGAGGCAAGATAGCAGACCCGACTCCAAGACCTGAGGTTCAATCGATTTAAATGCCATCCTGAATTGGAAAGACTGGGTACGGACTGAATCAAGGCAGTAGGGTCCAGGCTCCAGAGTGTATCAAAGCTACTGAATCCAATGTTTGGATGACAATTTAAATGCCGGGACAGATTGAGATTGTTAAAGTGTTGGGGCATGTTCTGAACTGACCAGTTCAGCTCACTGTTCTGTGACATTTACTTGGCTCTGCGGTGAACTAAGTATCTGAGGTTGGACTCTATTTTCAGTTCCGAATGCTATTTACTCACATTTATTGTTTGCATGATTTGTTTTTTTTTCTCTCTGTACATTGGGTACTTGATGGTCTTTTTTAATGTGTTATTTTGGGTTTCTTTGTTTACTGGCTGCCTGTAAGAAGACAAATCTCAAGGTTGTATAATGTATACATACTTTGATAATAAAAGTACTTTGAACTTTGAATATTTAGGTTCTGTGAGGTCCTTTCTTTGATCAGCTTCTAGTAGGAGATTTAAAAATTAAATCTATTTGTTCAGAATTAAGGAACAGGAAAAGTTCCTCTATATTTTGTTACAGTTATACATATTCACAGCTGGTAAGATGCAGCTAGTGGAACAAATCTGTAAACAAATGTTAGAGAAGTCTGAATATAATAGAAGGCAGAATACTTCAAGTTCCTCGGTAATGGCTGAGGGGACAGAATTAATGGCAAAAAAGGTGATGAGTTCCTAAAATATTCATGGAAGAAATTTATCTAATAGTTTCTTTCCGCCTTATAAGTGGGGATGAAACGCATGATCTTGTCCAGAGAATATTGGAGTGCAAATTAACTGAGTTAAATTGGTGAACAGCTGGGCCACAGAGACTATGGTATAATTAGGTCTTGGATACTACAATTACATGAAAACTCACAAAACCAGAATGAAAGTAAATCATCCCCAATAACAAATGGAAAACTAAGAAGGAGAAGATAATTTGTTCTAATGTGTTCATGGAAAAATGAAAATGCCTAACTGAAAGAGATCCAGCTTCAGTAACTTGTCAGAACTGAGCACAGATTAATTGGGTATGATGATTGGCCCATTAAATGGTGAATGAAAAGTGAGAGTCAATCTCAAGTTCAACTTCAACTTCAAGGTTCAAGTTTATTGTCAATCAACCATATACACCTATACTGCCAAATGAAACAACGTTCCTTTGGATCAAGGTGTACAACATTATACATATACTCACACATCACAAAAAGTAATATTACCAGAAATAAATTAACATATCATAAAATATATTGCAGAAGATTGACATTTAGCATACGGTGCATTTACGACACAAGTGAAAAGTAAACACTATACTTTATACGTGGTGAGACCTGGGTGGTGTAAGGGAGTTCAGTAGTCCCATGGCCTGAGGGAAAAAGCTGCTTCCCATTCTAATACAATGCACACAAAACGCTGAAGGGACTCGGCAAACACTTATGGAAAAGAATAAACAGTCAACATTTTGTGGTGAGACCCTTCTTTGGAACTGAAAGGGAAGGGGGAAATCACCAGAATAAAAGGTGGGAGGAAGGTAAGGAGGACTAGCTAGAAGATGATAGGTGAAGCCAAGTGGGTGAAAAGGTAAAGGGCTGGAGAAGAAGGAATCTGATAGGAGAGGAGAGTGGGCCATGGGAGAAAGGGAAGAAAGAGGGGCACCAGGGGGAGGTGATAGGCAGGTGCAAGGAAGAGCTAAGAAGCTAGAGTGGGGAATGAAAGATGAGGGAAGGGAAGAGAAGGGAAAAATTACCAGAAGGAAAGATTGATGTTCATGCTATCAGGTAGAAGCTACCTTGGTGGAACATGACGTGTTGCTCCTCCAGTCTGATAATGGCCTAATTGTGGCAAAAGAGGAGGTCATGGACCAAAATGTCAGAATGGGAATGAGGAAAGTAATTCAAATATTTGGTCACTAGGAAATTCTGCTTTAGCTAAATGGACAGAGGTGCTCGACAAAGTGACCCCCCAAATTTATGTTGGGTCACACCAATGTAGAGAAGACTGCAATGGGAGCACAAAATACAGTAGATGACCCCCACCCCCCAGAGAGTCACAGTTGAAGTGCTGTCTCACCTGGAAGGGCTGTCTGGGGCCCCGAATGGAGGTAAGGGAGGAGGGGACTGGGCAGGTGAAATATTTCTGTCACTTGCAAGGATGTGTGCCTGGAGGGAGATTAGTGGGAAGAGATGATTGGACAAGGGAATCAAGGAAAGACGGGAGGAGGTAAAGATATGTTTATTGGTATGATCCCTTTGGAGATAACAGAAGTTGTACAGAATGATGTGTTGGATGCAGAGGCTCATAGGGTTGTAGGTGAGAACAAGATGAACTGTTAAGGCAGCAGAAAGATGGGGTGAGTGTGGATGTTCAGGAAATGGAGGAGATGTGGGTGAGGGCAGCATCAACAGTGGACAAAGGGAACCCTGTCTTCTGAAGAAGGAGAACACCTCTGATGTCCTGGTAAGGAAAGCCATATCCTGGGAGCGGATGGGGCAAAGAAAAAGGAACTGAAAAAAGGGAATAGCGTTTTTACGGGAGACAGCATGGGAAGTGGTATAGTCAAGATTGCCATGGGAATCGGTAGGTTTATAAATCGGTAGACAGTTTGTTGCCAGAGCAGAAGATAGAGATAAAGAAAATGGAGTGAAGTGTCAGAAATGAACCGTGTGAATTTAAGGGCAGGGTGAAAGTTGGAGGCAAAGTTGATGAAATTGACAAGCTCAGCATGGGTGCATGAAGCAGCACAAATGCAATTGTGAAGAGTTAGAGAGCATTACCAGCAAAGGCTTGGAACATGGACTGTTCTTTGTAGCCAATGAGAAGGTAGGCATAGCTGGGGCCCATTCATGTGCCCATGGCTACCATTTTGGTTTGGAGAAAGTGAGAGGAGCCAAAGGAAAAATTGTTGAGGGTGAGGATCAGTCCTAATACTTGTCCTAGTGCTACAGTATTTCCTGCTGATGATGGGGGGGTCAATTAAATTGTGGGACAGATTGGAGGAGGCCTTGACAATGCTAAGGGCCCTGCGTGCACCATGCTCCAGAGAGATACATCTGATGGGTGGAAGAGAGAGCCCAATTATTCTCTCAGCAGTCCTCACAACCCTTTGTAGGGCCTTGCAGTCAGATGATTTGTAATTCCCGTAGAAGACATTGATGCAGCTGGTCAGGGCATTCTCAAAGGCTCTCCTGTAAAAATTGGTTAGAATGGGAGGGGAGTCAGCCTCACTCACCTCAGTCTCTTCAGGAGGTGGAGACACTGCTGTGCTTTCTTGACTAAGGAAGTGGTATTGAGAGCCCAGGTGAGATCATCCATTATGTGCACACCTAGAAACGGTGCTCCTCACTCTCTCCATGGAGGAACTGTTTATGTGCAGTGAGGAATGGTCAGCCTGCACCTTCCTGAAGTCCATAATCATCTCTTTAGCCTTGTCTGCATTGAGACTCGAGTTGTTAAACTTACACCTTTCTAAAAACCACTCTATCTCCTCCCTGTACGCTGTCTTGTTGTTGATGAGGCTAGTCGCTGTTGTGTCATCAGTGAGCATGATGATTTGGTTTGAGCTGGATCCAGCAGCAGGCTCAGCAGGTAGCTTTGGGGGTGCCAGTGCTCAGCATGAGGGAACTAGAGATGTTCCTATCAACACCAACTGACTGGGTCAGGATGTCAGAGATCCAGTTACAGAGAGACCCTATGAGGGCAGTTTAAGCACCAACTTCTAAGGGACGATCATATTAAATGCTGAGCTGAAGTCAATAAACAGCATCCTGGTGTATAAGGCTCCATTTTCCAGGTGGGACAGGGTGGAAAGGAGGGCAGAGGCTACGGTATCATCAGTGGACCAATTTGAGCAATGTGAACTGGAAAGGGTCCTGTAGCTTGCAGATGGTATTTAATGCGAACGATAACCAGCCACTCAAAGCACTTCATTTTGTGCCACTGGATGGTAGTCGTTAAGGCAGGTAACCATTGCCCCCTTGGGCAGTGAGGTTTAATGACAGCTGCCTCGAAGCCTGCGGGGACAGATGTTGAAGATGTCTGTTAGAACTTCTGTTAACTAGGCTCCACTGTCTCCCTGCACCCAACCAGGTATGTCATCAAACCTTCTCAACATCAGCTACATCCTATAAGGTACCAGGCACAGACAATTACACAAACGAGGCATTTTCTGATGAGAATACATGGCGTACCTTAAGTTAGAACTCTATAAATACCAAAACAATGACCAGAATAAAGAAAATTAAATTTTATGAGATTTATCAGTTACAGAATATGATAAGGAACCAGGCAAAATGCAGAACAGAACTGTTATCAGGACACTTTACAGGTAAGAGAGAAACAAAGAACTTACAAACTTTACAAACACTCTGATGCACAAGGAATGGCGGAGTTAATAAGAGACAAGAAGAATTGCTATGGAGGTTGAGCAGTGAGTAATACTGAAAATATGGTGTATCTGTCCTCACAGTGGTAGAGAAAATCATGTTTGCAGTGGAGATGTGGGTTCATGTAGACAGGAGATTTTTAAGTTCCCTGACATCACTCAGAGTTAACGTCACCTATTGCTGATTGGAAATATTAGTGGTTTCTGATGGAAGTTAGATTGGAGGTATTGAAAAAGGTATTAGGGATATCTTTAAAAGATTTGAAAGCAATGCAGAACTAGCACAGAGGAGGTGTAATAAGCTCTCTGGGCCTGTGTGGGGAGCCAGAGAGCATTTGGTTCTGAGAGTTCAAGAGCACCTTATTTGTTAATTGTTGTTAACTATTCTTGTTAACTGTCTAACCTTAAGTTTATTTTGATAGGCTCAGGGATTCTGGGTCACCTGTACTATTCAAGTGGACATTCCTTCGTGTTTATCTTAGGGCCTTAGTTTTGAGCATGTTTTGTTCCATGGTGTTGCTCGGTCAAGCCACCAATGTTCTGTTGGTATTCCTATGTATAAACTCTACTCACCATCTCTACTTGGGAGTCTGTTTTTCCTCTGCACTTGTTTCCATCATTGGCTGTGCTCACCATGAGACAGGACCGGTGAGATTGGGGGGCAGATCAGCCATGATTTATTAAATTCAGAGCAGGTGTGAGGGGCTAGCCCCTATCCTACCTGCTTCGTTCTTAGAAATTTTCAGCATCTGCAGACTGGTCAAGGTATCAAAGGATATGCCGAGAAGGCAGGTGTATGGGGTTGAGTGGGATCTGGGATCAGCCATGATGGAATGGTGGAACACTCTTGATGGGCTGAATGGCCTAATCCCGCTTCTTTGTCTTATGGTCTGGAGGGCAAAGGAACAGAGTCAACATTCCAGGTTCACAACTCTTGATCATAACTGTTTAATGGTCATTGTTCTGAAATGATAATTAGGTTTCTCTCTATACAGTTGCTTCCTGACCTGCTGTGTGTTTTCAGTGTTTATTTGAAGCTGGTACAGGAAAGAGAACATAACAAGTAGAAGTTGGAATAGACCATTTAAAATTTTAAGATGAAATGGAATTGGAAGAATTGAATAAGTTATTGTGGAAGATACGTGGACTTGTAAGAGGCAGTTGATAAATAGTTGTATCTATTACAGCATAATAGACCAGTAAACTGGTAATGCATGATTTTAAAGAATGATGGTAATTTGATATGTAATTTCCCAAGGAGAAATATCTGATAAGCTGACGATTTTCAGAAATGTGATTGTAGTTGGGCATTCCTAGAGGTCTCTATTAGGTTCATTAAGTTTGGTATATAGAAATTAGCTTGGGTTCATGAAATGGGAGTTCAATTTGCGCAGCACAACACTGAAGATAATGAGAGCAGGGTAGTGCAAATTTCAGAAGGATGCAGACAAAGTTAATGCTAGTAAATACGGCACAATTCACTTAGGGTAAAACAACATGGTGAAACACTATGAACCAAATGGCACTATTCGAAGTGTTTCGAGATTTACCCTGTGGTCACCCTGGTTTCACTCCATCAGAGACATGCCCATCGTCTGCTGAGTATTTCTGGCATTTTCTGCTTTAATGTTGATTTCTTACAATTCTACATGAGAGAGGCAGCTTTGGGATATTGGCATGCCTCATTTCAAATCCTTTAAAACTCTGACTTTGTCATTTGAAATATTGAATACAAACACAAGGGATTCATGTTTAAATACTTCCAAATAACTTAGCAAGCCTACACAATATAATAGATGTCAATGTCTTGGAAAAGTTTCAGAGGATGTATGATAGGAAAACAAGGCAAGTGAAAATGAAGACGAAGTATTAAAACATAACTTTCATTGACTGAAGGTACAGGGATGTAGCATTAAGGCATCAAACTAGTCACGGTCTCATTTAATGGCAGCAGGGCTGAATAGACTCCAAATGTGCTCTAAGTTTCTTTGGGTCAGTCTTCTGTACCAGCTAGTCTTGCCATAACTGATATACTTGCTGAAGAAGATTCAGTCTCTCCAGGCAGCTATGTATCAGTTCCCTTCTAAAGCAATCTTCTGTTCTGTCAAGAAGCCCCTGACAGATAGTTGGCTTCCCCATCAAAGTTCAAAGTAGATTTATTATCAAAATATGCATTTGACCATATCCTATCTTGGAAATGATTTTATTCAAAGGTTCATTTTATTATCAAAGAATGTATACAGTATACAACCTGAAATACTTACTCTTCACAAACATTCATGAAACAAGAACCCTAAAGAATGAATGATAGAAACATCATTTAAAATACAGGGTCACCTCCATCAAAATATGCTTTTAACATCCTTCTGTGTCCTAGGCCTGAGGTTTAAGTTCTATTTGGCTAAAGTATTACTTGCTTCATCACAAGAGGGGCAAAAAATGAAAAATAGGTAGTTATATTCTCATTGATCTTTACAAAAAATATGATAATTTAATTCCTGTGTTGTTTGGCATCATTAGAGATATAAGTACAAGCACTGGCTTGTTCAGCATAGTTGTCAATGTATCAGAGCACAGGCCATCACTGTCACAAATAAATGACCCGAATATATTCACAATAATGTGATCAGTGCACAGGAGTACTTATGTGTTCACTGTTGAATTTACAGTTGGCCTGCTTCATTGAAATTAGCACTCTTCTGTATCTATATTCAACATGAATGTTGTGAGTGAATCCCATTGCATATTCAAAAGTCTATTTGCAAATCTCACAGCCCATTCAAACTTACTTATATAGTCTGCTTTGATGCTTGATATATCACATTCACAAGGCATATGAGAATATTAGTTTTTATAATTTTGCATCCATACACAACTATATATCAATTCAATAAAATCATTGCACTCGGGAGATGACTTTAACTGATGTAAGAGAGAGAGAGAGGGAGGGGGAGAGGGAAGGGAGAGGGGAGGGAGAGGAAGAGGCACACAGACACTGGGTTTACTATGTCTTGTCTAAGACCATGTTCTCTGTTACCCACATCATGTTGCTATCAGTGACAGAGAGGTAAGTCCGGTGACTGTGATGTGTCCCTCTTGTTGGATGCAATTGACTCGGGTGCGTTCTTTAGTTGAGCATCCAGTATCTGGTCCACATGACATCTCCATGTCTGATACCCAATATCCACTGTGTACATCAGGGGTCCATTTCCTGTACCTATCCTACCAGGTGTCCACTTGTCTTCTCAGTAATCACATGCTACGACTTCCTGTCCAATCTCGAAACTCCTTGCTGCTTCACTTGGCAACTACCTGAACTGTTTATTCTGCCCTTCCCTCCATAGATCTGGTTTCAGGCGGTCTATGTGAGACCTCTGCTCATGAATAGCATTGCAGGTGTTTGATTTGTTGTCACATGAACAGAGTTCCAATACATGAAAAGAAAGTCATCCTCCATGTGCTGTAGAGAAATATCCTCTTGGTCCATCGCTTTAATAGACTTCTTGAGGGTTTGCATAAACCTTTCAGCTAACCCATTCGTTGCTGGGTGGTGAGGAGCTGACTTGAAATGTTTGATGCCATTTTTCTTCATGAACAGTCAGAATTCTTCTGAAGTGTATTGTGGTCCATTGTCACTCATAGTTTGTTCCAGTAGTAGGCCATTACTGGTGAAGATAGTCTTTCCTGAGGTGATTGACTTCATTGGAATAACATCCGGCCCCTTTGAATGAGCATCCTCAGCAATCAGAGACATGGAGTTTGAAGAATGGCCTAGCAAAATCAATATTACTCTTGCCATGGTGATGGTGGCCACTCCCACAGGTATAATGGTGCCTTCGGGAGCACAGTTTGAGCTGTTTGGCATCCCAAACAGCTTTTTCAATCTGTTTATCTATTCCCTTCTCAAATATCTTCTGATTAGCACTAAACAGCTGTGACAGCCCCAATTAGTCCCATTTGGGCTACAGTTTCCTGTTGATGCCACACTGAGAGCTTTGGTTGAGTGCCAGTCCAGTTGGATTCTTCTCAACCATTCACAACTGAGCAATGATAAACCTTCACTCTTCAATACATAAAGCTCTAACTGCTGTGTTTGGTCACATTTACCTTCAGTTTGCCTTTGGGAGACACTTTTTCACATTTGTAGATCTTTAGCATCACTGAGGTCTTCTCTAATAGTATCTTAGAAAACAGTCTGTTGTGGTCATCCTCTGGAATCGTGGACAAAGTTGACCCTGTATCCAGTTCCATTTTCAGTTTTACACCAGACACCGCTAATGTGATCCATATGATTTTGTGATCTGCTTCAGTAATATGAGGCTATTCTAGTCATGACAGCTGAAACTTCATCAGACACTGTGTTGTCTGTTTCACATTCGATGACTTTATGCATTTGCCTAGTTTCGTGTGTGAAACTCTTCACTCAGTGTGGTTTTTCTCTTTGGCTGTGCTTTTTGTCTGACTTGCACACTCTCTGTATGTGACCTTGTCTGTGACACTTTCTGCGCACTTTTTCCTTGAACCAACAATCATTTTCGTCATGGGAGAATTTGCTGCCTCGATAACATTTTTCACTTTTTGCACCATTCAGTGACGTTTTGTGTATTTCACATTCGAACCTCCTTTTCTGTAGTTCTGTTGCATCCTTTGCTGCAGCCTCTAACAATATTGTAATGGCCAATGCCCTTTCTAAGGTTAGGTCTCTTTCTGACAGTAGCCTCATTTAAGTGCTTTGACTATGCATGCCACATACAAGCCTGTCCCTTAGTGCACCAGAAAGTCCATCTCTAAAGTCACAGTACAGGAAAAGTTTGTGCAGTTCTGCAATGTATTCAGAAATGCTTTCATCATTTGACTGGTACCTCTCAGCTATTACCAATGGTTTAGGACTCAAGTGATGTTGTAAAACAGTAACAACTTTGTCAAATGTCTTGCTTGTTGGCTTTTCAGGGATTACTAAATTGGGTAAGAGACTGTAGGGCCATGGGCCATTAAGCGAAGAAGCGTAGGGGCTTTCTTTAGTTCTTCCACGTTGGTTGCATTACAATTCAGTTCCACCCTCTTCATATATGATTCTGAGCCTTCATTAGAGCTATCAAATTCACCAGCTTTCCTGACTGAAACTATCACCACATTATTTTCACTTTTAATTCGGCACAGTTTTCTGTATTACTCATGGGTTCTTTGACGTTCTCATGCTGTCTAACTCTCACTGTTTTATCCTGTAACTGTCAGCGCAGTCCATGATATTTTCTGACATTCAGCTCCATACTTGTCGCCAATTTGTTGTGAATGTGCATAACTACACATCAAATAAATAAAAGCACACACATGGGAGTTGGCTTTAACTGATGTATTCACATTTCAGTGAGACAGAGAGAGAAGGAACAATGTGCATACATAGACAACAGCACATACACAGACATTTGCATCATGGGAGGATTTGCTACCATGACCAATACATAATGCTGGGGGGCAGGGGTCATTGCTCTAAAAGAATTAGATCCATACATTACAATAATCATTTCCTGAATATATAAAAATTGTAAAGTTGATCTATGGGTTGAGAGTTTCAAAGGATGAATTGAAGTTCAATATTTAATTATATATTGAATATTTTATAATATAATAAAAGTATGTTCTAATGTTTCAATTCATTTTCCTTCTGTGCTAAAATGTATGATTTCATGCTGAATACAGTACTTTCTCTATTCTGTGTGTGACACTGATAAAGCTGTGGTGAAAATTTTAAGTTTTCTTCATTTCCCTACACCCATTTCACCGCTCTCATTTATGCAACATTAAAGCTGCTAAAGGCAAGCAGGTACGTTCCTAACAATTCTGACATGACATTTCTGAAGCTGGCAGTTCAACTTAGAGTGTGACATTGCAGGACGTGAGTAGTTTCAAAAAATTGGCATTCTTGATACATCAAACTCCTGGACTTGCTAAATGTTTGGCAATGCTGAGACAAACTGGTCACATGACTGGCCACCTCTGCTAAGATGAACAGGTTCACTGGAAATCAATGATCAACATTGACACAGTCCCATCTTGTGAGAGGCTTTTCTTGCCCACATCAAAGCAACTGGAACTGGATTTTGCTGCCATGAGATCTGTAGCTTATTAAGCAATTTACCCAACTTTTGCTTCCTTCTTTAGTGCTTCTGCTGACAGTCCTGCAAGTCTAGGATTACAAACTTATTCTAAAGAAATCATGGGACCAAACTGGGCAAAACTGCAGAGAATCATTCCACAACTAGTTCTGTGACTGGAGTCCCATCAGTCACTGATTACAGCCCAATGTCTTTGATTCTTACAGAAAATCTCTGAAGAAAACACACAGGGTCTGAGTTGGAATCCTTTCACACAGAGAATTTCTTGGTGATAGAACAAAGATTAATTTAGAGACCTAATACTTGATTTGGGATTAAGGTTCTTAAGCAATTTAAAGTTTATAACACAGGAGAACTAGTACCACAAGCCTCTGCATTACAATAAGATGAATTACACATCATTCAAAGCAATTTACTGCAACATCAGCGAAAATGCTGGAAACACCCAACAAACCAGGCAGCATACTTGAAGAGTAGCAGAGATAACACTTCAGTTTGAAGCTCCTTAATCAAAACTGGTAATTTTCAGCAAAATTATACAATTCAGAAGAAAGTCAGATCTCTTCTTCCGTGGATGTCTGAGCTGCTGAGTATTTTCAGCATTTTGTATTTTGTTGATGAATTGTGCTTAAATCCTCTTAATTATTTATTTTAAAATGAAATATATATTGCATGGCAACATTACATACATCTGGTTAACATTGTGAGGTTACTAACCCAGAGTCCGTGTGATTCTGCAGAATATCTATCAACCATTAAGGACATTTTTGGTACTACTGGTATTGGAAAACAACTGTTTTCACTGCATTTTAAACTGTACACAATAAAAATGCAAACACTAGCATTGCCTAGCTAATATTTAAATGAAGTGTACTTTCACAAAATCACAAATTACAGATGGAATGAAGACAACCAGAACTTCTGGAAGAGGAATTTGATTTGGTTGAAAAGTACTACAGGAAATTGCAATTGAAATGGGTGAGAATAGTGTGTGTCAGAAAACTTGAGTAGGTCAGAGTGCTTCTAATGTACAAGAAACATAGTTAACATTTCACATCAACAATTCTGATGAAGAAACATTGACCTGAAATGTTATCTCTGCTCCTTTTAGCTTGTGCTACTCACAGTGCACCTGAAACACTTCTGTGCATGATCAAATGTGATTGAGAAGAATGGGCTTACTCATTTCTACTTGAGGATTCTCTGCTAATATTAACACAATTCTTGTACTATTCCTGCCCCATCTTCTTAAAGCAAACTTGCACAATCAGAACAAAAATAACAGAATCAAGTATGCTTGGTTGACAATGCAAGGGAGCAAAGGGATGTATAGGGATTTGGGCTGTTGTGCATAGCATAGAAGGATGCTCTTTGGGAACTGACAAGGCGGAGAACCTCCAGATCCTGGGCCCCCACGTTTGAAGGTCTGAGAGAGAGATGAGTAAAACTTGACTCTTAATGTCTGCTGGGTTGAATATTCCAGACCAGATCCAGTATTTCCAATTGTCGTAGCCTATGCCCATGTTTAATTCGTACAAATGTCAGGGATCACTCATGACATCCCAAAGGATTCCACACTCCCAAAGCATGATCTGATGGGTGAGAGCCTCTGGTAGTGCAGAAAGAAAGCTATATTCTCAAACAACCCTAACAATCCACAAAGCCTTGCCTGCAGCTTTACCAATTTAAAACTTTGAGAGAATCTTTTAAAAAATTGAATAACTGTTTTTTTCACAAAGAAAGAATACATTTTTCTCTTACCTGCAATTCCCACTGTAGTCGATTGTTTTTTTTTTCAGTACACCTAGCCCTGTTCAGAATCCAAGATGTGAAGGCTGGGAAAACTCAATGAGCTGAACATCTCACATTTGCCATGAAATAATGGCAGCGACGAGATATCCAGAACATTGAGTAGCAGCTTTCACTTATTTTAGAAGAACTCCTTTGGGCAGTTCCAAGACTTTGTAAGGTTTTGCAGAAGCAACCTGATGTATTTCAGAAGTCGTCCAATCTCCGCACTGTAAATGGACATTACAAGGTGATATTTTGAGTGGCAGTGCCACAAGGCAGCATTGCAGCTCTAAGGAACTCCGATTAGACCACAGTTGTGGTATTCTGTTCCGTTCTGGCTTCCTCATTATAGAAAGGATGTGGAAGCTTTAGAGCGGAGGATCTCAAGCTGGGGTTCATGGACCCATTGGTTAATGACAGAGGTCCATTGCAGAAAGAAAGACTGGGAGCTCCTGCTTTCGAGAAAGTATGGAGGAGACTTACCATGTTGCTCCCTGGATTAGATGAGGAAAGGCTGAGTGAGCTAGTGCTTTCCTCTTTGGAGTGAAGGAGGATGAGAGGAGATTTGCAAGATGTGTGTAAGATGATGAGAAATTGATAGAGTGGGTAGCCAGAGTCATTTTTCCCAGAGTGGCAATGGCTAATGTGAGAGGATTAGGTGGAATTTCAGAGGTAGGTATCTCACACAGAAAGTAGTAAGAGTGTGGAACACACTGCCAGGGTGGTGTTACAGGTGATACATCAGAGACACTTCAGAGACTCTTAGATAGACACATGGATGAAGGAAAATGGAAAATTCTGTGGACAGGAAGGGTTAGAATAATCTTGGAGTAGGTTAAAAGGTCAACACAATGTTGTCAGCTAAAGAGCCTCTACTGTGCTGTACTGTTCTATTATGTACGTTCCTCTCAGAAATATTTTTTTTCTTGCAAGCAGCTGGTGCAAAGGTCTAACCCTTGTAGTGTCAATGACTGATATCTGGGAAGTTAAATTAATGTCCCACCAGTTGCCCATTCTTTGTGAAACCTTCAATGGCATAGCTAAGATGAAGGTAGATTAAAGCTCTATTTCAGCTTGAGATGCTATCTTAGCTAACAGGCAGTTGTTCTGATGCTTTCAGTAGCTGGGGAAACAACTCCTTCTCCATAATCCTCTAAATATTTTCTTTCTTTCTTTCCTGGTGAGATGAATAATGCAGGCAAGGAGTGCTGCTACATCTGAGTGTGCAGCTTTGAATTCTGAGTATGAAACACTGAGTATCCTGCTTCTGAGTAAGAGACACTGGAAGTGGAGAACATTTTAAGTCTTAGATATTTTCTCATTTATTTTACAACATAGAAGGAAGCTATTTGGTCCATCAACCATATGTAGAGAATTCCCATTATCCATTTCCCTGTAACCTATTGTCTCTCACATGTCCTTCAACTCTTCCAGACACCCACCTACTCTAGAAGTTGTTACAAATGTGCCACAATTCTGAGGGGCCAAAGGGTACAAAGTAGACCCCTCCTTTGTGAGAATCGCAAGATCGCTATTAATTCGGGTCTGGGACCCAGGAAATGAGAGGGAGAGACACGCAGGATCCACAAGGGTTTGGAATGTGGGTCCTGGCCTCAGCGATACAAAGCCACGGATAACAGCCATTGTCTCTTGGAGACGGAATGGTGTATTGAGTACTGTACTATTCATTGAAGCCCTCAGGGAATGACTAGAGTGGGCTGGTTGGGGGATGGCATCATCCCAACCTGATTGACATCTGAGACCCTATGAGTAAGGATAAAAGAGGGTTTGGGGAACAACCCCTTCAGACACACCAGGAGAAACGTATGAGACCAGTGGAGGCTTGTGTGTGTGTGTCCATCCTTGCCCAGATGACAAGTCTTCCATGGAACGGCCTCGCTAAAGGATGAATACGGATCCAGATCGGATAAAAGGAAAGCTGGCAAGTTTCTATTCTCAAAACCCCTCTCTCTCTCCAACAATTGAAAACCCAGCGGTCCCCAAAGGCTGCAGCCTGCATGAACTGAGTGACTTTACATCGGACAATACATTATCCCCTAGACAATGATAGAGCTTATTTCTTAGTGATTATTATTATACCTGCACTTTTAGATTTAGTATTAACGACGTATATTATCTGATTGTTTGCATTGATATTATTTTTGTGTATCTTTACTAATAAATACTGTTAAAAATAGTACCATCAGACTTCAATGGACCTCTCTATCTTTGCTGGTAAGTGACCCAGTTACAGGGTTCATAACAAAGTAACTTAGAGCAGCCAGTTCACCCTCAGAATGCATCTTTAGACTGTGGGAGAAAACTGGAGCACCTAGAGGAAATCCATGCGGTCACAAGCAGAAAGTACAAACTCCACGCAGGCAGCAGCTGAGAGCAAGATCAAACCTGGACTGCTGGAGCCATGAGGCGACACCATGGTTAATCCCTCACTAATATTCAGTTTATGCCTTACATCAACATTTACCTTAATTTTAACCAAAGTTGTAATTTCTTTCACAATGTTGCTCAGTGTAGCTCTGTGGCAGTTGCATAGTTTATTAGATGAACCTGCTAATTGCTTTCCTGGTTCTTTGGAATTTTTTTAGTATAAACACATGAAGGTTTTGTAAATATATGAAGTAATTAGCACAGAGTCCAAATCCACAGAGTCCTGAATCGACAATAACACAAATCAGGATTCTGTTGAGTGGGTGAATTCAGTGAATTGAGAGAAAGAAATTGTGCTTTGCATTTTAAGGATAAGTCTGAGTGGAATTAATGAGTGAGGGCAGCCTAAGTTCAGAGTGAAATAGACCATAAGTCAGTTCACAGTTGGAGTTTTGTGAGCAGTTTTGTTCAAAGTAAAATTTATTTACAGAACAATAACTGTAAGCAGGATCTGTAAACTGTAAACAAACTGTGCAAATGCAGATATAAATAAAGAGAAACGAATAATGATCATGAAATAACAATATATCAGAGTCCTTAAATGAGTGTAGCTATCCCCTTTTGTTCAAGAGCCTGATGGTTGAGGGGTAGTAACCGTTCTTGAACCTCATGGTGTGAGTCCTGTGATTCTTATATCTTCCACCTGATGAGAGCAGTGAGAGAAGGGGATGGCCTGGGTGGTGAGGAACTTTGATGATGGATGCTGCTTTTCTATGGTAACATTTCATGTAGATGTGCTCAATCATTGGGAGGGTTTTACCCATGATGCACTGGGACAAATCCATTACCTTTTGTAGGATTTTCCACTCAAAGGCTTTGGTGTTCCCATACTAGGCCATAATACAACCAGTCAGCACACTTCACAGTTTTTATAAGAAAAGATGTGCTGGCATTGGCAAGGATCCAGAGGAGGTTCACAAGAATGATCCTGGAAATGAAAAAGTTAATGAATGAGGAATATTTGATGGCTCTGGGCCTGTATGTGATGAAGTTTCAATGAATGAGGAGGGATTTCATTGAAACTGATTGAATATTCAATAGTCTAGATAGAGTGAACGTGGAGGCAAGGCTTCCTATAGTGAGGGAGTCTAGGACCAGAGGGCACAGTTTCAGAATAGAAGGGCATTCCATGAGAATAGAGTTGAGTAACTTGACTAATCAGAGGGTGGTGTATCTACGGAGTTCATTGCCATAGACAGCTGTGGAGGCCAAGTATTGAGTATATCTAAAGAGGAATTTGGTAGATTCTTCATTAGTAACAAATGAGGAGAAGGCTGGAGGACTGGGTTGAAAGGGATAATAAATCAGCCATGATGGAATGGCAGAGCAGACTTGATGGACTGAACGGCCTAATTCTGCTCGGTTGTCTTATAGATTTATTATTGAAAAGTAGGCAATTAGTTAACTGGTGATGACTTCAAGGTTTTCTGTCTTAAAGTATCCACTTCCATTTATAATCCAGTGGAAGATATTCCTTCATTGTCAACAGAAATACTGTATATGTCTTTGAGATGTGAGACTTAAGGAGAAAATGATCTATCACTTAATAACCTTTGAACATTCAAGATGACATCAAATTGAAATGAACAGAATACATTGTAATAAAGCTTTAATGGTAGGGCGGTAGATTGGAAAGCTTCACAAAGCAACAAAGAGTGACAAAAAAATTAATAGAGGGAGAAAATTGTGAGTAATCCAGCAAGAAATACAAAAATAGATGGCAAAAGTTTCTACATGAATAAAAAAGAGAAACCACTGCAAAAAATATCTGTTGGTTCCTTAGAGAATGAGACTGGGGAATTAATAATAGGAAAAAAAAAGCTGAGTATTTGAATAAGGTTTCATTTCTATCTTTATGGTGGAAGGTGGTAGTTCAAGAGGAATAATGTGGGGAGGAACTTAAAATAATAGTGATCATCAAAAGAGTGTAGTAAAGCCTAATTAGTCACCTGAATTTGCTGGTGTGCATCCCAAATTCATAAAAAAACAGCAGCTATGCAGATGATGGATGTCAGATGCTTGGTATTTCAATAATATTTCAGTAATCTTGTATATATATTTTTTTGAGTAAGCATTATTTGTATAAATAATTCATTATAGGTTACATGTAAAAATACATTAGTTTCATATGTCATGCTATCATGTGATACATGAGCCTCACTTAAAGTATACTCAAACTAAACTTGGATTTTTGGACTCCTGTATCTTTTCTTTGAATTAATTGAATGTTTTGAAGTTACAAAACATAGCATTGATGAGGAGGTATTTTAAAACTAATGTACACTCAGCTTTATCAACTCATGTTCGTCTAGGGGAAACTGCCATCTGCCCACCAAACTGTGTCTATGTTTGCATAGGTGCTCTGTAATGCACTTGGTACAAACCCACAATGTAAAATATCAGTACACAATGTACGATTAAATGATTGCACTTTATAACTCTTTTAGGTAGTGTGGTTAATAGAAACAAATAACACAAATGGGGCCAATCAGTAAGTTTATCAGTCTTGTGCACAAAATATAATTCGTTGGGGCTCACGCATTCCCAATCAATGCACAATCAACCTCTGAACCTCTGACCGTAGCCGATCCATCGAATTCCGGTATCCGCCATTGGGGAAATGCCAGCCGCTCCTACACTCACCCTTTCCCCTCGCTTGCCTTGCCGAAAAGACCGTGAACTCTCTTTCGTTCCCCTCATACAAGATAGCGTAACAGGTCATTATTGGTTAGTTCCCTGTTATCTGTAACTTTAACCCAAACATCGCAGGTACAGAAAAATATTACCTCATCATTTAACAATACAGAGAAGCCATTTCGGTAGCCTTAGCAGTTAACATTACAGGAACCTTACACAAACCTGAGACGATTACTGACCTGTTAAATGTAGCAAGACATTTGAAATAAAATAAAACACAGTGATAGCACTTGCGAGTATAAAAGATACCTCAGCATTAGAGACAGTCTTCAGAAGGGAAGACACTCTATCAATTAAAAAACCCCACCATAAATGGAACAATTCAGGGTTCATAAATAGGGGAAACAGTACCAGGTGATAATAATCATAAAGAAGATCAGAAATCGTTGGCCACATCAGAAAGATTGTCAAGTTTGATTACACAACTGGTAATTGGCTCTTGTATACTGAGCCATTAGAAAATTATTTTGAAGCAAATAAAATAACTAATGAGAAGCCAGTACCAATTTTGCTGAGTGCATTGGGTTTAAAGGCATACAGTGTGCTTTAAAGTTTGACTGCTCCGACCATACCTGCAGAAATGAGCTTTGCTACTATTGTCAAAGTGATGGAACACTTAGAATCAAAGCCATTGATGATTGCAGAAGGCTTTAGGTTTCATAAGCAGAATCAAAAGTCAAGTCAATTCACTTTTTATTGTCATTTCAACCATAACTGCTGGTACAGTACACAGTAAAACTGAGAAAATGTTTTTCAGGACCATGGTGCTAAATGGAACAATACATAAACTACACTGAACCACGTGAAAACAACACAGAAAGAAAGACACTACACTAGACTACAGACCTATCCAGGCACAAAGTGCAAGCATTACAATAAATAATAAACAAGACAATAGGCAGAGGGCAGTAAGTTGGTGTCAGTCCAAGCTTTGGGTATTGAGGAGTCTGATAGCTTGAGGGAAGAAACTGTTACATAATCTGGTCGTGAGAACCCGAATGCTCCGGTGCCTTTTCCCAAATGGCAGGAAGGAGAAGTGTTTGTATGAGGGGTGCGTGGGGTCCTTCATGATGCTGTTTGCCTTGCGGATGCAGCTTGTAGTGCAAATGTCCATAATGGTGGGAAGAGAGACCCTGTTGATCTTCTCAGCTGACCTCACTATCCGCTGCAGGGTCTTGCGATCCAAGATGGTGCAATTTCCGAACCAGGCAGTGACGCTCTCACTACAACCTCTGTAGAATGTGATGAGGATGGGGGATGGGAGATGGACTTTCCTCAACCTTCACAGAAAGTAGAGATGCTGTTGAGCTTCTTTTGCTATGGAGCTGGTGATGAGGGACCAAGTGAGATTCTCCACCAGGCGAACAACAAGAAATTTGGTGCTCTTAACAATCTCTACCGAGGAGCCGTCGATGTTCAGTGGGGAGTGGTTGCTCCGTGCCCTCCTGAAGTTAACAACCATATCTTTTGTTTTGTTCACATTCAGAGACAGGTTGTTTGCTTTGCACCAGTCTGTTAGCCACTGCACCTCCTCTCTGTATGCTGACACATTGTTCTTGCTGATGAGACCTGCCACGGTTGTGTCATCAGCGAAATTGATGAGCTGTGTGTTGCAGCACAGTCGTGGGTCAGCAGAGTGAACAGCAGTGGACTGAGCACACAGCCCTGGGGGGCCCCCGTGCTCAGTGTGATGGTGTTGGAGATGCTGCCTCCAATCCGGACTGACTGAATTCCTGACAGTCAGGAAGTCTAGTATCCAGTTGCAGAGGGAAGTGTTCAGGCCGAGTAGGCTCAGCTTTCCAATCAGTTTCTGAGGGATGATTGTGTTGAATGCTGAAATGAAGTCGATGAACACCATTCGAACGTATGTGTCTTTTTTGTCCAGCTGGGTTAGGGACCGGTGGAGGGTGATGGCAATGGTGTCGTCTGTTGAGCAGTTGGGACGGAACGCAAACTGATAATGGATGTGAGTGCAGAGGGACAGTAGTCATTGAGGCAAGACACTGAGGACAAAAGGAAGGGGAGTCCATTTCAGCGTACATGGCTGAAATGAAGGAATTATCTGAGCATTGTCAGTTCAGTAATGGGCTTCATGATATAATGAGAGATCATATAGTTTGTAGAATCTTAAAAGAAAGCATTCAAAAATGACTGCTAACTGAAGCACAACTTACATGGAAAAGAGCGAGCAGTGGAAATCGCTATTTCAAAGGACACCACAGACAGAGACACAATTGAGTTGCAGTCAGAAATGAAAGTGAGCGTGGACTTGCAAAATCTAAACAAAAACCAGTATGACTAAGTAAATTGTGTCACTGTTGTGACAGTAGCTCACATATACCAAACAAATGCAGATTTAATGGCAAAAGTGCAGAAATGCAGAAAATGCAAAAAGAGGACACAAACAACTAGCATGCCAGGCAGACAAAATGAATAGACTGCACAGGGAAGAGAAAAAGATAAAAATTCAAATTGCAGTTTCATAAAGAGCACTAATCATGCTGTTGATAAAAGATCTGATAATGATGAGAGTGACGCATGACTGTGTAGCCTTGAGATTTACAATGTGAAAAATAACAAGAGACAAGCAATATGGCTTACACCAGAAGTGAACAACAAATTAAATAAAATGGAATTGGACACTAGTTCAGCTATTTCAGTTATTCCACAAAATGATATTGAACTGCATTTCAAAGATACTAAATCAAAGCCTGCAAGAATCCTTTAAGAACTTTATACTGGAGAAAAGATAACTCCTGTGGGAATGACATCCATAACAGTGAAATACAACAACCAACAAGCCACATTGAGTTTGTACGTTGTAAAAACAGAAGGACCAGCATTGTGAGGGCATGATTGGCTGAGACAATTGATGCACCATCAATAACTGAGACGTAAGGCGAGATATCGGCTTTTATTGACTGAAGAAGGAAGCAGCAGTGAGTGACCATCATACTACATCCTGGAGAATGAGGCAGAGGATCAGACCTTGATCGCCTTTATACAGGGGCCTGTGGGAGGAGCCACAGGAGCAGTCAGCAGGGGGCATGTCTAGACAGGCACATAGTTCACCACAACAACATCAACTTGATTGGAGATCCATCCAGCATTTGCATGCTACATTCACTGCAATGAAGCCAACTGAAAGAAAGGTATTGGATGATGTCAAAACGATCACTATGCCGTACACCATGAGCTGCTGCCCATCAGAGGACAAACAAGTGTTGGTACCAACCTCTGTGCGTCTGGCTAGAAATCATATTGGACCAAGCAAGGACCATACTCCTCAGAGGATTCATGAAAGTGATGAAAGCTGTGGTCCAGCTACAACTCTTTTCATAGGTAAGTATCTGAGAAAGCTTCTGATCTGTTAGTTAGGCAGTTAGTTGCAAAATGTGGCTTGGTTTTAATCTGGAAGAGAATTCAAGGAACTTCAAGAAAGTTGCAAAAATCCGGCTTTTGTGAGTATGAAGAATCAGAATCAAGTGAAGAAGGGTGTCTGGAGCTATAGAACCACTTCCTGTAGTCTCAGAGTCTTCTCCTACAATCACCAAGGAGGAGATTCCTGAATGTGAGATTGTTTTCAAAGCCACAAATCTCACTTGCAGGCAAAGTCAGGAAAGAAAATATCCCAAAAGAGTAAGAAACCCTCAACATCAATTAAATCTTTAGGCCTGAATGGGACAAGTTAAAATTTACTATGCTGTGGATATTTATATAGTAGTTGTATTATATAGTGTACTGTGTATATAGTTGAGATGTGTTCTCTATTGAGTTGGAGTTTATAGCTAAGCAGGGAGGAGTGTTGAGTGTTGAGTATTTGATATTTCAATAATATTTGAGTAATCTTGTGTTATCTATTGTTTGATTAAATTTTCCTGTTTGTTTAAATAATTCATTATGGGTTATATGTAGGAGTATGTGAACTGCATGTGTCCTCATGCTACCATGTGATATGTGCATGCCTCACTTAAAGTGACCTCGAACTACATCCATATTTTCGGACTCTCGCATCTTTCTTTGAATTAACTTAATATTTTTAAATTACAAAACATAACAGTGGACGCACTAGATGAGATCATGCAAATCCCCTAGGTCCTGGAACATCTCTACTTGATTGAAAAACTGCAAGGTTAATGCCCCATTGAAGATAAGACAGAAACAGACAGTGGGAAACTATAATAAACAAAATGTGAGAGAGATCCAGTAACTCAGTCAGTATCTATGGAGAAAGGAAGAGAATCTATAATGTGGGAACCAATTAATGATATTTCCACATGTCGAGTTCTATAGGAGAAGGAAATGGAGCCCCTCCAGGAGGCAGGACATAAAGCGGTAACATCAAGGTTACTGTGGGTCTGTAGGCTTGCAGTAGATGTTGGTGGTAGGCCTATAACAGGATTTCCTATCTGAATAATGCTGCCAACTTGCCTCAAAATTAAGCAGCTATTTGGCTCTCCCACACTAAGGATGTGATGCACTTTCTCCCTTCCTCACTACTGGTTGGGCAGAGGTGATTGACAAAGGTAGTTATTCAGCCCTGAGCTGAATAACTCTCGGAAAGCATTTATCACGGGGCCCCAACAAATGCAAATGTCGTACTAAGCAATGAGTGCCATTGCATTTACTCCAGAGCAACCCTTCCCATGGGAATATCCAAGAGCAATAGACAGAAGCCCTTCATGGTGAATCAAAACCTGCCCATGGCTGGCTCTCAGAGCATTAACACACATTTGAGATTTCTGTAACATTCAGAAGTATTTGAATCCTTTAACAAAATTGAACATATAAAAAAACCAAAGGAACCAAGGAACTCCAAATAAAAATTAATTTTCCAAACAAAGCTAAAGAACATCCTAAAGTAGTATACCCCTAGGGAAGCCCAAAAGGATGGGAGAATGGGAACACTGACCAGATGGACCTACGGATGGAGACACGTGCTAACAATCAACCGACTACAAGAATGGAATGTGTCTGTGGCAAAATTCGTAAGAATCCACATGGTCTGAGGATCCACCAGGCCAAGATGAGATGTTTGAGCAAGGAACAGCAGGTACCGTGCACAGGGATCACCCCTGATTAGACGCAGGAGGCGCCAGGCCCAGAGTCACACCACAGTATCGAGAACCCCCATGTACCTAAAACCCCAAGATCAACCACAGCATCAGAACATTTCCGGCAAGCAAGGGGCATGAGTGGCATCAATTTGATGACGATGTGGACAAGGTACTTCAGGAGGGGAATGCAGATAGAATCAGAGGGCCAACAAAATCAGCCAGTTGAGACAGGAGCTGAGATCACTTAAATGGAAATTCAAGGAGGTAGCAGAGGTGGAGAAGGAATGCTGCAGGAGCTTCGTTAAATCATGAGGAAGATCTTCTCAGGGCAGGATGGCACAGACGGCGCAGGAAGGAGAGGGCCAGAAAGAGGGCTGCTTCATAACTGATCCATTTAGCTTCACTAAAAGTTTCTTTGACAAAAGTGGAGTGGACAGCTGATTGATCAGCATCTCCAGGACTCCAATGCAGACACAACCTGGGAGCAAGAATTGGGGGCATGCAGGGGCCTGAATTCCTTTGGAAGAGATCTCCAAGAACATCAAGCCGTTTTGAATCATCTCACTGCTCAGCGCTGAGGGGAAGATATTTTTCAGTGTCATTGCCTGACACCTAATGGAGTACCTCCTGGAGAACTATTACATTTGACACCTCACTGCAAAAGGGTGGGATGGTATGGGCTCCAGGGTGCTTAAGGCATACAGGAGTGATCTCTCAGTTGATCAGAGAAGGATGAGAAGGTAAGTGAGATATCTCCGTGCTCTGGCTGGACCTTACAAATGTATATGGTTCCATACTGCTTAAGCTGGTTGAAGTCACTCTTAAGCACCTCTATGTCCCAGTCAGGGCCAGGGAACTCATTCATACAACAGTAATTTCAGTCTAAGAGTCACCTCTGAGATGATCACATCTGATGGCATTGCCTTGAGAAGGGGATCATAACGGGATGTACGGTGGCTGTGATCATCTTCTCCCTAGCGATGAACATGTTGGCCAAGTCAGCGGAGGTAGAGTGCAGAGGCCCATTGTCCAGGTCTGGTGTCCGTCAACCACCTATAAGAGCACTCATGGATGACCTGACTGTAACAACAATGCCAGTGCCAGGATGCAGATGGATCCTCCAGAGTATGGAGAAGCTCATCGCTTGGGCAAGGATGAACTTCAATCCTAAGAAATCCAGATCTTTGATACTCAAGAGAGGAAAGGTGGCTGACAAATTCTCCTTTAACCTGGGAGATGCCCAAATTCCAAGCCTACAAGAGAAGCCAGTAAAGTGCCCTGGCAAGATGTTTAACAGCTCACTGAAGGACTTAGCTAGGGAAAAGCCGCAGCAATGGTTGACTGCTGTGGACTAGTCAGGGCTGCTGGGTAAAATCAAGGCTTGGATTTACCAGCATGGAATTCTCCCTTGGATTCTGTGGCCTCCACTAGTCTTTGATGTCCCACTGTCAACAGTTGAGACCTTTGAGAGAAAAATGTTTCTCTGAAAGAGAGAAACTTTAAGAGAGTTCATGGTCACCCGTGAAAGAGAAGTGGTGCAATACACAGAGTCGAACAATACAAAGGTCTCACACGTTGGCATTGAGGTAAGAATGGGCAACAGGGGGGCATAGGATGAGGTTGAACAAGCCGAAGCACAGCTGCCCCATGGTGTGCTGGTGGGCTCAGTGCCCTCAGGATGGGGGGCGGGTGGGGGGTCTTGGCTTGCCTCCCAACAGTCTGCTATGATAAGGTGCAAGAAAGAGCGAGGCGCCAATTGGGCCACCAGGAGGTGTGAGCTGCTGTGAAAGAGCTACGTGCCAGCAAGATTGCTGGTGTGTGGCAACAAGGTGCGTGGACAAGATAGGACCAGGTAACGGGGCACATCTTGTGGGTGAAAATTTGGTGAGCTGAGCCCCACTGGATCAAGTTCTTGATCCGGTTAGTCTATGATGTCTTGCCAAGCCCAGTGAGCCTCTATTGCTTGGGCAAGGCTGAAACACCAGCATGCTCCCTGTGCTGAGGGAAGGGAACATTAGAGCACATCCTCAGCTGCTGACCAAACATTCTGGGGGAGCAGCATCATCGTTTGCTCTATGACCAGGTGCTGACGACTGTGGCAGACCTGGTGTCCGCAGCCTTGACCCAAGCCAAGCATCACTGCACAGAGAAGCAAGCAATTGTTTTTATCAAAGCAGGGGAGAAGGGTCAAACCCAATCCAAGGAGCCTGCCGGCCTTCTAGGAACAGCAAAGGACTGGCATTTGAGAGTTGACAGAGGAAAGCAGCTCAGATTCCCTGAGCACATCTCCTTGACCATGCTTGGGCCAGAGATAGTGCTGCTATCAGAGTCATCTAGACAGTTGGTCATGTTGGAGTTGACCTTTCCCTGGGAAAACCGGATGGAAGAGGCATATGAGGAAAACGATAAAGTACCAAGACTTGATGGAGGAGTTCTGCAGCAAGGGGTGCCAGGCACACTGTATGCTCAAAGAGGTGGGCTGCAGAGGTCAATCCCTCTGCCAAGCCCCCAGCTGGATGGGCATCTCCGGAGCCCAGGAGTGGAAAGCTATCAGGAACCAAAGAGGTAGCAGATGATGGCTGTGAATCAGGAGGAGCGATCTGTGGCAGAATGCTATTCAGACACAAGTCAGGGCCTGGAAACCCCGGCTGGGTCGCCCAAGCGAGTATGTCTGATATTGAAAGACCTGAAACACTCCATGGCCCCAGCTTACATCACTGATGGTGTGGCTGAGTGCATCGCAAGATGGATCACTCTATCATTCTATCCAGCCAACATACATCCAAACACTTGAAGACACTTTAAGATACCTTTACATGTAGTAAATTAAAAACCTGCTGGTGGTTTAAAAATGTATCTGAGTGACATTTTTGCATCATTTTTTGTGTCTTTTTTGCATAAAAATATATGAATGTATTTTAATATTAACAAACTCTCTTAAATGAGGCAGTAAAATTTTCATTCAAACCAGCATGTTAAGGAGAAGTTGTGCTTCCTCTCCCCATGAATAGGTTAGTTTGTAGGCCTTGGGATATATGATTATAGCCTGTTGAGCAGTAACTGCTAGAGGGATGTTCCATGGAAAAATGTGTAAGAAGCCCTACTCAGTACTTAATCTAGGATAGCCAACAGTTCCATTATTACAGATGTCATTGAAAAGATAACTCTGACAAATGAATGTAATGAATGCAACAACGGCAGGCTGAGGAGTGGGAGGAGCTCTCAGAAAACTAGCACTTCTTCGTGAAATTCAGTATTGACAAGTCTATTTGTCAAGTAAGTGCTTTTTCGACAACAATCTAATTGAGGCCACTATTAATGGTAATAATTTTTATTCCAAATTATTTAGATAACTGAACATATATATTCCCCACTGAATGTGAATTTGAATTTCTGAAGTATTGACAACATGGGATACTGTCTTATCCTTCCCTCAATATGAATGATGAGTGCCCACCAAGTAGTAATTAATTTAGTATTGCTAGTTTAACTTATTCTCATTGCTAAATGAATAAACTCTGCAGAGAATGGGGAAATGCTGGAAGCAGTTTGATAGCGCTACTTTTAACCATGTTTATACCAGCAGATGCAGTACTTACAAAGCCATCCTATGCTTCATCTTGGCCTATCTGACCACATCTCCATAATGTTAATCCCAGCATAGTGACTGCTGCTGAAAATGGAGAAACGAAGGGACCATCACTGTGTAGCCTAATGAGGCAACCTCTATACTTTAGGACTATTTTGAACAGACCAACCGGCAGATGTTTAAGGAGGCCACTACAAGTTTAGTCGACACAGACGGTGAAGAATGTGCTTCATTGGGCATCAGCTACGACAGTAAGTGCGTAGGCGATGTTGGTGCTTCAGCAATAGTGGGCCCCAAGCTGCTGGAAGTGTACAATGCTGTGCTCCTGGCAGGCAGCATGTCAGAATCCATGAGGAAGGGCATCATCTCGCTCACCTACAAGCAGAATTGGGAGAGGGAAGACATTAGAAATTGGAGGCCCATCTCACACCTGAATGTGGACTACAAGATCCTGTCCAAGGCTATCGTCAACAGGGTCAAGTCTGCACTGGAGCAGGTGATCCACCCGGACCAAACCTGTGCTGTACCGGGCAGGAAGATCTCAGACAGCCTCGCGCTGCTGAGGGACACCATTGCCTACGTGCAGGACAGGGGCGTGGACACCTGCCTGGTCAGCTTGGACCAGGAGAAAGCCTTCGACAGGATAACACACACGTACATGGCGGATGTACTCTCCAAAATGGGATTTGGGGGAGGGAATCCGGAATTGGATCAAACTGCTCTACACAGACATCTGTAGCACAGTCCAGGCCTACGGGTGGGAAACAGACAGCTTCCCCATCAGGTCTGGAGTCAGGCAGGGCTGCCCCCTCTCCCGTCTTGTTCATGTGCTGCATAGAACCCTTTGCCAAAGCAATCAGGAGGGATGAGGGCATAGGAGGGGTGATGCTGCCAGGCAGAGGAGGGACCCAAGTCAAAACCTCCCTGTACATGGACGACATCACCGTCTTCTGCTCTGATCTGAGGTCGGTTCGCAGGCTGATCAGCATCTGCGAACAATTCGAACAGACATCGGGGGCCAGGATCAACCTCACGAAGAGCGAAGCCATGCTCTTCGGCAGCTGGCCCGACCGATCCAGCGTCCCCTTCACCATCAGGTCTGATCACGTGAAGGTGTTGGGGATCTGGTTCGGAGGGGCTGAGGTGTACAACAAGAACTGGCAGGAGCAGACTGCCAAGGTCAAAAAGAAACTGGGACTGTAGGGAGGGTGCTCCCTATCAATAGCGGGCAAAAACCTGGTCATCAGGTATGAGGTGCTCTCAGAGCTGCTGTACTTGGCGCAGTGTGTCCAGTCCCTCGCTCCTTCAGCTTGGAAATCACCCAAGCTGTCTTCAGATTCGTCTGGAGATCCAAGATGGAGCGGGTCAGACAGACCACCATGCACAAGTCCCTGGACAATGGGGGCAAAAACATCCCCAATGTTGCCCTCATCCTGATGGCCAGCTTCGTGTGTGGCTGCATCAGGTTGTGTGTGGATCCCAGGTATGTGGGCACCAAGTACCACTATGTGCCCAGGTTCTACCTGTTGCCCTGGCTACGAAGGATGGGTCTGGCCCCTTTACTGTGCAACACCCC
The DNA here is from genome assembly GCF_030144855.1 of Hypanus sabinus. Lineage (NCBI taxonomy): Eukaryota > Metazoa > Chordata > Chondrichthyes > Myliobatiformes > Dasyatidae > Hypanus > Hypanus sabinus. The sequence continues at coordinate 131,630,774 of NC_082707.1, forward strand.
CGTCTGCTGGTCACTGCTGCCGCACCTGTCCCTCGTAGAGAAGTTCTTTCAGGTCAACGCCTTTGACCACAGGGCCATCAGGCAGTGGTCAGCACGCAAGGTCCTGCAGGCACTGCAGGAGAAGGACGAGATGGACACAGTGGAGTGGTTCCCTGAGCAGACTGTCCAGTTCATCTGGCAAAATGCCTCATCACCAGACCTCACCAACAGGCACCAAGACCTCGCCTGGCTGGTGGTGAGAGGGGCCCTCCCAGTCCGATCCCTCCTGTACACCCAGAACATCATCTCCACACCCCTCTGCCCACGGGAGGACTGCAGTGAGGAGGAGTCGGTGACCCACCTCTTTGCACACTGTGGGTTCACGGAGAAGGTGTGGAGGAGGATGGAGGGGATAGTGTCAAGATTCATCCCCAGCAGCTGCGTGACAGAGGACTCTCTGATCTACAGGCTGTTCCTGGGGAGACCAACATCCGGTGCTGCTGGCAGATCATCAACTTGGTGAAATACGCTCTTTGGTCGGCCCGAAACTTGACGTTCTACCAGCACATGGAGATGTCTGTGGGGGAATGCTGCCGACTGGCACATTCTTGGCTGCAGGAGTACGTGCTGAGGGACGCACTGAAACTTGGTACAGCCACCCCAAGGGCCTGGTGGGGAAGGACCACGGTCTGGGGTTCTTCTCCCACAGGAGTTGAGGGGTAGGGAGGCGGGGTGTATACCCCTAAACAAGTGTATATAAATATGGAATAACAGAGTGTCACGTGGGTGGCAAAAAGTGTGAAAATGTAAAGACAACAATGATAACAGTTGTAAAGGATTGAAAGTCATTGAATGGTTTATTGTATATAATTTATTTTTGAATAAACTATATTTTGTTTAAAAAAATAGTCATCTCACAGCCCTGGCTGAACGCAGAAGTGCAGTTACTAATAAAAGCCCCCGATGCTGCCCTCAAGTCTGGTAACGGAATAGCCCACAGGGCAGCTGGGGGAACCTCAGCTCAGGCATCAAGAGGACAAAGGCCACAATGCACAAAAAATTCAGACCTGTCTGATAACGACCCCTGGCGTTTGTGTTTGGGTATGAGGGACATTACAACACAAAAAAAAAACAGGATTGACTGTACCAGTGACACCTCCCTCCCTGGTGCACTAAACAATTTTTATGCATGCCACAGAACACCAGCCATGAAAGCTACACCCCTCCAGCCCCCACCCAGGTGAGCGCCTTCTGTCTGTCACAGAAACAAATGTAAGGACTCTGCAGAGAGTCAACCCCCACAAAGCAGCCGGGCCAGACAATGTCCCGGGTGAGTTCGCACAAGCTCACTGATGTCTTCACGGTATTTACAACACTTCATCCAACCTGATGGCATGAACATTGATTTCTCAAACTTCCAGTAACCAGACCCCCACTCCTCCTCCTTCCCTGTTCCTGTTTCCCACTCACACCTTATCTCCTTACCGATCCATCACCTCCCTTTGTTGCTGTTCCCCATTCCTTTTCTTCGTGGTCTTCTACCCTCTCCTATCAGATTACCCTTTCTCCAGCCCTTTAGCTCTTTCACTAATCAACTTCCCATCTCTTTACTGCAACTCTCCCCACTCCAGGTTTCACCTATCACCTAGCACCTTGTACTTCTTCCTCCCCTCCCCCACCTACTTGCATTGACTTCTTATCTTTTTCTCCAGTCCTGCAGAAGGGTCTCGGCCCGAAACCTCGACTGTACTCTTTTTCATAGATGCTGCCTAGCCTGCTGAGTTCCTCCACCATTTTGTGTCTGTTGCTTGTCTTAAAATCTGCAGTTAATGAGTATAGAAATAGGAAGAAGGTTTTAGTTGCTAGAAACTAGATAGCAATTAGGTAACTGGAATGCTTCCTTTTATTATAACCATAATGAGCTTGATTAGGTGTGAGATACCCCCGATTCTTGTGTGTTAGCTCATTCAAAATAACACTGACTATTACTTCAGTTTTTTTCCCACTTTGTGCCAACAGTGTACTAGATACAAGACTCCATACATAATAAGGAGCAGCATCTCCAAACCCTATGCTGACTCCAGTGGCTGCTTTTCCCGGAAGATGTGGAACCAAAATTTAGGAACACCAGATGTCTGTAAATCTCTGAGTTTCTACTTGTTCACTTCGAGGAGGGACCTGGTCTGCTGACACTGGTAAAGTTGTGCTCACAGTGCAGAAGTGGAATTTTGGAAACATCCTACAGAGGATTCCCTTTCACCACAACATCTCTGGGTAACAGTATGTTCCAGGAGTCCAAAGGGAAGAGTTCAGGGTGCTTCAGATCTAAGCAAAGGATTTCAGGTAGCAGTCATTGTGAGAAAACTTCTCACACAATGTACAAGAGTTCATGCCATATCTTGTTCATTTTTTTAAAAAAAGATGAGGCTGTACAAGATGGCACAAATGTACGTTAGAATGTGGTCTGAAAATGTGAACTATGTTTATATACATTTTCTAATAAAATATTTAATTCTCCAATAAAAAACAGAAAATGGTTAAGATTTGCTCCTGGGGTTAACATTTAATTAATGCTGACCTCTTTATAAGTAAACTGTACTAATATAGGCTCTTGCACTACTTGGGACATAATTAATTGCCTTCAATGAATTTTATAAGATTAACGAGGACAGATGTACTAAAGACAATTATTCTACTTCTATAATAAGGCAGTACACCTGACACCCCCTCATATGTGTTAACTAGTGACTGTTCAAATACAACAGGATGACTAAGTGTAGGAAATGCTTCTGGTTTTTAATAGTCAGCATTTCAGGATGTTATTCGAGGTTATTTGGCTGCTAGAGCTCATACAGGAAGGTGAAAGTGCTATGATTTTTTAATATATTCCATGAGAAGGTCATTCTAGACCAATAGCTCCTAAACCTCTTGGGATTACTACCTGCTTGCCTCCTGGACCACATCCCCAGCCTCTCCTTTTCCAGCCATTACATAACTATGAGTAATTAATATAAAATAGATTTCATTTATGATAAGTAGTGAAAGAAAATAGGTACTGCAAATTCAAAGCAGTAACAAATAATTGCAATGATTACTATAATCTACAGTGTTGCGCTGAAATTATCTACGACTTTTGCTCAGTACTGTATTGAATTGAATTGAATTTCAGTTTATCGTCATTTAGAAACCACAACTGCAATGCAGTTCAAAAGTGAAACAACGTTCCTCCAGAATGATATCACAAAAGCACACAACAAAACAGACTACACTACAAAATCCACATAACATTTGGCAATCCCCAAATCCAGAGTCCGGAGAGGCTGCTGCATATTAATATCGCGCTACCATCTTAATGAGTTCCCTGGAAAGGAGCTCCAAACCCACCAGACAAAACAAGACTACCCAGACAAACCAAGTCAGGAGACCAACTCTACCACCCAACAAACCAAAAACTAAAGCTACAAGACCTACACAAAACCACATAGTTACAACATATAGTTACAAAAGTGCAAACAATACCATAATTGATAAAAACAAACAGACCACGGGCACAGTAAAAATAGTTCAAAGATGTTAAAAGGCTGTAAGTTCGAAAGAAACCACCACATTGTTTCCACAAGTCCTCAGGGTCCCGATAGATTTGTCATCCCTTGCAAGCGGCAGAAGGGAATACCCCCATTATGGACTTGCACGAACCACCGGACCCAGTCTCGCAGATGCAGCACACAGTGAAAGCACCCCAACCACAGCGGACTCTGAGTCCGTCGAACATCCAAGCCTCCAGCACAGCCCCTCTGAGCACCATCCTCCGCCGAGCGCACTACAACGCCCCTGCCACCGGCCACGCGACCCCCGAGGACTGGGGGCCTGTTCTTCCCAGCAGAGACCTGGACCTCACAACTGCAGCAGCAATGAAGAAGGCCTTCTTGGAGATTTCCAGATGTTGCTCTGTGCTCCAACGTCCGTTTTTCATCAGATTAGGATTTTGCATGGCACCCCACTTGACAAATAACAGATATCAACTCCTGAGAGGCTGCTGCAAACTGCATCGCACCGCCATCTTGAACCTGTATGTGTCAACATGGAGTGGAAAAAGAGTTTGTCAATCTGGTGAGAGCAAAGGTTGTTGGGAATGGCAAGGATGGAGCAGTGTGGGAAGCGTGTGGAACAGGTGGCAGAGAAGGAATGCCAGGAGCAAGCGGTGGTATGGATGCCGACACACCCAGCCCTGAAACACCAGACCAGGTAATCTGATCTCAAACAATTCAGTTTATTGATCATGACAGAATGGATCTCTTGCTCTCTGCTCCTTCCTATCTCCCCAATCATAATTTCCTGCTCCCTTCTCATGCTCAGTCTACAATAGAGACACATATCAGAAAATCAGGTTTATTATCATTCACACGTCATGATTTTTTCTTGCGGTAGCAGTACAGTGCAATACATAAAATTACTACAGTACTGTGCAAAAGTCTTAGGCACCATAGCTATATAGGTGTTTAAGACTTTTGCATAGTACTGCACATAAAGCTACAAACAAAATTATTTTATTACAGTAAAATCCATTTTCAGTAGCAATTTTGCTATCCAACTATTCACTACTTCATTGCGTTTTCACCTTTCAGTGAGACGGATGGGCTTGGTGCAGTGTTATCAGCTTCTCAACATCAGGCTGAATGTCACTCAGGAATCTCAGAGGCCCATGTTCAGTCAATTGGAGTCTATTTCGTTGCGGTGAAAGAAGTTGGGTGACTGCACTGAAACAGCACTCCACTAAATATGATATTGGAAAGGAAATAAAGAACATCTTGACCTTTTTCCACAGCGCAGGATACTGTTCAGAGATTTCTTTCTTCACCCAAAAGCCTTGATATAATTTTTTGAACCTCTGCTTCAGCTCAAAGTCATTTTGTAGCAAGATCAGTTTTTCCTTCATCCTTCATTACAATTCTTCATTACAAGTGTTCAGGAATTCAATCATTACCCAATCTGGAATTTGGATCATGAGAAGATCCTGACATCTCTCTGACATGCCTTTATGTAGCTCACGCAGGTGGGCACAGTACATCTGAAGACCACCATCTGATATTCTTCCTTTCTCTTCCAACTCAGAAGTCAATGCATCAATTAAATAGGGTCAACTTGGACAGAAATTTGGGGATGACCTATTTGACATTTAAGATTTACATAATTACTTTGCAATTGAAGATTAATTTAATAAAACTTTGCAAATAATTCTGAGAATAAGCAATGTCATGCTTAATGTTCTGAGTTGATTACCAAATGAAGCATTTGCTTTTTCAAAGAATTTTAATTTCTCAGGCAGATATCTTTTGTGATGACAGTCCTTAACGAGGATGGCTTGGACTCAAATGCTGGAGTATCTGAACCAAGGATCAAGACACAGTGTTAAACTGGATCAGTAACTGAACACAAAACAAATGCTAGATGAAAATACTAAGAGCACTGAATCCATGTTCAGATGTTCCTTAATTACTGAATTCTTGATACCAAAAACATGATCGTTGGTTTTCCAGTGACGTCATCATTGAGAATGGCAGCTTGTCACTAGCTCCTCCAGAAAAACATGTATTAAGCCCCGTTAACCCATCAAATATAATATTTTTTGAAAAATATTTCAACTGAAAAGAGGGGCAAGAATGGGGAAAAAGAATGGAAATAAAAAAAGCGACACTGGGGAGCTTGCGGCCAAGAGGAGAGCAGCGAGTGGCTCTCCGACCCAACTGCATGCTAGTGAGACAGACGCTGGGCCTCATTCAGGCGAAGCGGCGAATATGATCGAAATCCTGAAAGAGATAAGGGAGTTCCAGAAAGAAACAGAGCAGCAGCTCCATGATATTAAGTCAGAGCTCGCCAGCGTCAATCAAAAAATAGCAGCGGCAGAGACTTGAATTGAGGAGCTGGAAGATCTCGTTCAAAACATAGAATGGATACTGAGTAAGACAATAAAAATATTACATCACCAAGAAGGTAAATTGCTTGACCTGGAGGGAAGATCACGGCAGAAAAATATCAGAATCTACAACATTCCTGAAGGAGCGGAGGGCTCGGCTGTGATGGAGTTTGTCGGAAAGTTGCTGCGGGACACGCTGGGTCTTCCCTCGGCTATGGAGCTGGAAGTCAAAAGAGCCCATTGTGCGCTCGTCCATAAACCTACCCGGGATAGAAAACCATGCTCAATAATAATAAAATTCCTTCAGTACAGCACTAAGGCGGAGATTATACAAAGGGCCTGGGGTAAGAAGAGAGTTTTTTTCGATGATAAATTAATATATTTTGACCAAGATTACCCCCCCCCCCCACCCCGCGGTCCTGCAGAAACGCAAAGAATACTCTGAAGTAAAGCGAGTACTAAAGCAAAAAAAGATTAGATTTCAAACTCCGTACCCTGCTAAACTTCAAGTGTTTTATGACAACAGGATGCAGTTGTACCAGACAGTGGAAGAGGCGACTACAGACATGAAGGCCAGAGGGTTGCCCGTCAGTGTGACCAAAATGAGGGAAAGCCTGACTGAGGAATTACCCCGCTCCGCTTGGGAAATAGTGCGAAAATCGAGAAGGCAGGAGACGGGAGGAGGCTGAGAGAAATACATCAGGAAGAGACCGGGAGTTTCCCCAAAGACAGTCCTCACCCTCTTCAGAAGAGCCATAAGGTTTGGCTAACTTTAAAAATGTTGAGAAGCGAAACGGAAGCAAAAGTAGATGGTGATATACCTATCTCGAGAAATACTTATTATAATGTGGATTTTATATTACTTAGTTGTTATTCTTTATTCAGTCACTTACTCCTTTTTCCCCACCAAAATGAGTATATATGTGTGCATATGTGTATGTATGTAATATGTGTGTGTGTGTGTGTGTGTGTGTGTGTGTGTGTGTGTGTGTGTGTGTGTATAGGAGGAGTACATAGGGAAATCTTTTCTGTGTAATGGATTTGTTCACTGACTTTTATGAATACTGCAATGGGGGCCCTCAACTCACAAGTAGGAGGGGTTATCCCCCACAGCTTGACATTTCCTCTAGCTTAATGCAGGGTCATCTACTGGAGACCTCAGCCTTGGAATCACACGTTCATTACCATTTTTGTTATTATTTGCGTTTCTTGGTTCTTATTTGTTCTGGGAGTAGATCGATTAAGTTTTATTCTAATTTCAATGATACATTGACAGATAAATACAGATGGCTAAGGACAAGGTAAAATTCATTTCTTTTAATGTCAATGGGCTATTAAATCCAATCAAATGTAAGAGAATTTTATCCAAAATGAAAAAAAGAACAAGCCCATGTAGTATATTCACAGGAAACTCATTTAAGTGATAATGAGCATAAAAAAAAATAAAGAGAATGGGCTTCACTAATCTGCTTTTCTCCTCATATAAATCAGGACATAGGAGAGGAGTTGCTATTCTTATCTCAAGTAAGCTAAATTTTGAAAAAGTATTCGAAATGGGAGATAAAGAAGGCAGATATATTCTGGTAAGAGGGAATATAGACGGAAATTCAGTTACTCTATTGAATATCTACGTACTCCCGGGAAGTGATACTGGTTTCTTTCAGAAAATTATTGATATTATGGTAACGGAAGCAGAAGGTCTCCTGATATGTGGGGGAGACTTAAATTTACAATTACAACCAAACTTAGACTCTTCCAATAGAAAAACCTATGAAACAAAATCTTTACATAAGAAAGTTAATACACTTTTTGAGGATGTTGGTTTAATTGATATATGGAGGGACCTTTTCCCCGACAGAAGAGATTACACTCATTCTTCAGCTCCCCATTCTGTATATACAAGAATAGACTATTTCATAACATTTGGAAAAGATACAAAATACCTGTGGAATTGGGACAATAGATGCAAGTGACCATGCTTCTATATATTTAACTGTTGATTTTGATCTACAACCAAAGACTACTATTTGGAAACTAAATTCAAGTCTACTCAATGATCCATACTTCAAGGAACAAATTAAAAAAGAAATTGGTCTCTGCTTAGTATTTAATGATAATGGAGAGGTTTCACCTCCCACTTTATGAGATACTCTGAAGGCGGTCTTAAGAGGGAAAATTATAGTGATCTCTTCATATAAGAAAAAATAAGGAATAAAACTTTAGAGGAATTTCAAAATAGGCTGAAGGAACTAGAGAAAAAACACAAATTGAATTTGGCACAGGAAACATTAGGGGAAATTAAAAGAATTAGGAATGAAATTAATAGTTTGGCTACGCAAGAAATCAGGAAAAAGTTAATGTTTCTGAAACAGAGACATTATGAAAGTGGATTGAAATCTATGAAAATACTGGCGTGGAAATTGAAAAAAAAAGATAGCAGAAAATACAATTCAGAGAATTAGGGACCCAAGAACGAAAATGATAAAAAAAATAAGCTAAGTGAAATTCAAGAACCTTTTGAAGTGTTTTACAAAACTCTATATTCCAAAGTTCCAGAGGGAAGCATAACCCAAATTGACACCTTCTTGAATTCTCTAGAGTCACCCACTTTAAGCGAAGAACAAAATAGAACGATGACTGCTGACATAACTGAAGTTGAATTAAAAGCTGCAATTAGTAGGCTTAAATTAAGCAAGTCACCAGGATCCGATGGGTATATGACAGAGTGGTACAAAGAATTTAAAAATGAGTTAATTCCTGTTTTACTACCACACTGAACTGAGCTCTAAAACAAGGCACAAATGCCACCCAGTTGGAAGGAAGCGATAATCTCAGCTATACCAAAAGAAGTCAAGGATAAAATGGAATGCGGGTCATTTAGACCAATATCCATTCTTAATGTAGATTATAGATTATTTACCTCCATCATGGCCAAACGATTAGAGGAGTTTCTACCCATACTGATACATAATGATCAGACAGGTTTTATACGACAACGCCAGACTCAAGACAATATATGAAGGACACTTCACATTATGGATCATATACAAAAAAATAAAATTGAAGCAATAGTGATAAGCATGGATGCTGAAAAAGCATTTGATTTGGTTAATTGGAATTGTCTTTACAGAGTTTTACATAGATTTGGTTTCCAAGACACAATTATTAAAACTATATAGACACTATATGACAATCCTATTGCTAGGATTAAAATCAATGGGTATTTATCAAATAATCTTACCCTAGAAAGGGGCACGAGACAGGGTTGTGCATGGTCACCACTACTCTTCACGTTATATCTGGAACCATTAGCTCAATACATCAGACAAAGTGACGATATCAGGGGAATTACTATTAAAGGAACAGAGCATAAATTGGTTTGTTATGCAGATGACATTTTGATCTATCTAGGGCAAACAACATACTATTTAACTAAATTGATGCAATCCTTTGAACAATATGGTCAATTATCAGGATACAAAATCAACATAGATAAATCCCAATTACTTTCATATTACTATAGCCCACCAAGAGAAATTGAAAGTTGATACCCTGGGCACGGCAAACAGAGTCTTTCAAATACTTGGGCATCATTATGCCAAAAGATTTGGCAAAATTATCAGAATGTAATTATCAGCCTTTATATAAAAAAATTAAGGAAGATGTGGCAAGATGGAACCTGATTCCTTTTTTCAGTCTCAGTTCAAGGATTGAGTCTATTAAAATGAATATACTGCCCAGACTGTTATATCTCTTTCAGACCCTACCAATAGAGATTAATCAAAATCGATTCAATGAATGGAACAAGATGCTATCAAGGTATATTTGGCAGGGTAAAAGTCCTAGAGTTTGTCTCAAAACTTTGCAATTAGCAAAGGGAAAGGGGAGATGGGGCCTACCTTCTCTTAGAGATTATTATTTTGCAGCACAGTTGAGAGCTGTGATATGTTGGTGCAACCCATCATATGATGCTCAATGGAAAAACATTGAGTAGTGGGTACTTCCCATCCCCATACAAGCAATTTTGGCTGATAACAACCTGCAAAGGTACATAAATACTATTGATAACCCATGGGTGAAACTGACTCTTAAAATATGGAAAACTACTATAAAAGAATATAATCTAGAGGGAGATATTGCAATTCTTAAATGGTGTGCATATGACTCGGATTTTACACCAAATAAACTGGATGCTAGAATTAAGGGCTGGACAGCTAAAGGAATAACAGTTCTTTGCAACACAATGAAATAAGGAACACTGTTCAGTTTTGAAATGCTTAAAGAGAAACACTTATTAGAAAAACAGGATTTTTATCCGTATTTACAGATGCGACAATATATTAATATGATGCTTAAAAATGTAACCAAGGCAAGTACATGCTTGATAGAGCTCTTTAGAAAAGCATATAATTCAGATAATGGTAGTAGAATCATTTCAAGCATGTATAGGGGGTTGTCAAATCTTAAAACACATTTGACTTCATACATTAAAACAAAATGGGAGAAGGAAGGTGGGATAATTATATCTGAGGAAGAATGGACAACAATATGGAGGTATCAATGGAAGTGTACCAGTTCACAGAAATGGAGGGAGTTTGGATGGAAAAACTTGATAAGATATTTTATTACACCCTCTCAGAAATCCCATTATGATAGTAACCTCCGTGTTTTCTGGAGAAATTGTGGAAATCAAAATGCAAATCATTATCATATTTTTTAGGACTGTCTTGTTATCAAAAACTATTGGAGGGGGATACACAATGCCCTACAAGACATCTTTAAATATGAAATACCCTTAGAGAGCAAGACCATATATTTTGGATATATACCTCAAGAATGGTTGAAAAGAGATAAATATTTAATGAATATACTGTTGGTGGCTGGTGAAAAGACTCTTACTAGGAAATGGTTATCACAGGAGAGCCCAACTTTAAATGCATGGATGGAAATTACAATGGACATTTAAAAAATGGAGAAGGTAACAGCATGTTAATCATAAGCTGGAACAATCTGATTCATACTGGGAAAAATGGCTTTTTATTTCCACTCTTTTCTATAAGTGTATACCTCAGATAAATACTTTGTGGAGATTTGTGATATATATGATTATATGATATATATGTACAGTGTCTGAAATACATCTTATGGAAATGTTTGTTTGATGATGAACTTCAATAAAAAAATAAATTACAAAAAAACATGTTCGTCTTTTAGCAGGGACGTCCTAAACCCTCAAAGAGGATGCACCAGCTATCTGTACTCCAGAGAATTAGAATGTTTACAATCTCATAAACTGGCATGGTGGGAGCACCTTGTAACAGGACACCATCCTCATCAGCAGAGTTGATGGTGGTGGGGCTGGTGCAGACAGGTTTTAATTTGGAGATATGGAAGTTGGAGTTGATCTTTAGGGTCTTGGGGAGCTAGAATGTGTAAGACACCTGGTTTACTTTCCTCTGAATCTTAAAAGGAACCAATAAACTTGGCTGCAAACTTTTTGGATTCCACTTGGAGAGGCAAATGATGAGCTAATCGCCAGACTGTTGCCCACACTGTAACACAGGTCCCAGACTTCTCCTTCAGTTTGCTTTTATCTCCGCTCTCCGTGGAAAGGCCAGTAAAATCTCTTGCCCTCATGCAGTTCTCCCTGCAGTGTTGGACAAGACCTTCTGCCGCAGGCTTCTTATTCCAGAAAGAAAAGCTGAGGATAACCAAACTGACACTCAAATGGTGACATCCCTTGCGCCAAGTTCTATAAGATGCTGTGGGCAATCTCTACCCACATCAAAGACCTGATGAATGGTCACACCACCTCAGGTGCATTCTAACCTTGGCTGGTTCACAGGTGAAACTCAATGGAAAGGCTTGCTGTTGCCTCTATCAGTTTACAGAAAGCCTTCCAAAAATGTGATGAGAATTGTGGACCACTAACCAAGATAACATCCACTGAAAATCCATGGACCCTGAAGACCTTGTCCAGAACAGTTCTGGCCATCTCCACCGCAGAAGGTAGATTCTCATAGGCAATGAACTTGCAGGCTTTTGAAAACCAATCGACAATCATGATGACCAATTTCTCCTTGGATGGCAGGAGACCTGTGACAAAGTCCATGGGAATGTGTGCCAAAGGTCACCTTGCAATGATAGGAGAGGGAAGAGCCCTTGAAGTCGGGTATGGGGCTCCTTGTTCCAGCTGCACACCTTGCATGCCTGCAAATACTGCTGAACTTCTCTCATCATTCTGAGCCAATAAAACCTCCCCTTGATAAACTCGAGGGTCTGGAAATCCCTGGATGTGCAGTCATTCTTGAAGAATGTCCCCATTGCAGTACCTGGGACTGGACGGAATTTGGGAAATACAGCCAACCTGAAGGACCATCCTCAGGAATCTTCCCTTGTGAATGGGCGTTGTGAACAAGAGTCAATTCCCCAACAAATTGGCGCTACCACCCTGGCTTGGGGCAAAATGATGGTAGGCTGCATCTCTCGCTCCAGTTCATCAAACTGGCAGGACAGGGCATCAGGTTTCTGATTCTTAGATCCTGGTCGACAGGTCAGGATAAAATTAAACTGATTTTTTAAAAAAAGACCACCTGCTCTGCCTGGAATTCAACCTCTTGGCCTCCTGAATATAGTCAAAATATCAGATCAGTTCTCTTCCACCTCCTGAAGTGGACCCACTGAGACTCTGCCAGGCACGTATGGAGATGGCTGGACTGATGGATGAGAAAACGCGAGTTCTCAGCTGGCTGTCCCAAGCAAGAGCATCCTTCAGTTCGTCCCAGAGTCCACAGCGATGCAACGAGGTCAAGGCCTCCGGTTCCAGCCACTCTCCTGGGCCAAGGTCCAAAATTCCATCTAGTGGTCAGCACGGAGCCTCCCGCTCTGTCCAATCTTCATCAGGTGGTCTGAAGCTTGGCTGGCTCCCTGCGGGGTGATGAAACACATGCCTCATGGCGGCTATGAATGCCCCCCAAACCGAGAAAATCTCCAACCTGCGTTCCCAGTGCGCGCTGGGCCAGCCCAGGGCTCTTCCAGTCGGGAGGAAGACAATGAAGGCCACTTCACGGGAAGGCTGAAGTTCAAATCCAGACGAGCACTGGTTGAGGAAGCTGCAATAAGAGCCCGAGTCACCACCGAATCTCTCCGGGGATGGAAGATGGACTGGCTTCAGACCGGGAGCGACTAGTTCTCCCGAGAGGCTCCGGCTCCCTCCACCTGGAGATCGTGAACCTTCACGCTCTGTATGGAAATAACTTCGCTGTGGCTTGTCACAGCGGACAGATTCTGATACCCCGCTGGGTGTATATTGGTTCAATCGTACTGCCGCGAAAGCCCTTGATAGATTGGACCCAAATACGGGAGAATTCGAAGCAAGCATCGAAATACGGTATCAAACCGAATCGTGGACTGAGCACAAAATAAACGCCAGACGAAAACACTAGTAAGGCTCACGCTTCAGCATTGAACATATGTTCAGGTGTTCATTAAAAACTCAATTCTTGGCGCCCAAAAGATGATTATCAATTAACGCTAGCGTCCTAAGCGCTTAAAAAGGACGCGTCAACGATCCGGACTCCGGAGAATTAGAGCGTTTAAATCTCGGAAGCTGGCGTGGTGGGGAGCGCCTCGTATCAGCTTTTGACAGCCATCTAACTTCTGTGTAGAAAGCAAGCATTCAAACTGTTCGTCATTCTCAATACTGTACATAGCTCGAAATGGTCAAGAATTGAGAGCAAGGGACTGGATTTTATTTACCGCTGTGATGACAGTATTTAATGATTCGCTTAGTTTTTTTCCCGTCAAAATCTTGAATGTGAGTTACACAGTGCACGGTAAGTGTGTTAGTTACAGCAGTTTTCAAGAAAGCAATAACGTCACGGTGTCATTGATGGTCCCCCACCCGTTGCGGAAGTTGCAGAGTTATACTAGTGAGTAGAATATTCTTCTCTTTGAAAACTTGATCAACAGCCAGAAATATTGACGACTCCTTCTATTATGTTTTGTAACTCCAGAAACTAAACGGAAGAAAAACACCAGAGTCCTGATGCTTGTCGACTTCATATTCCCCCACTTTTTTTTAAATCGAGGAGCTTACACTTGTCTTTTCTAACAGTTGGAACTGTATTCTAGCAGTTGACTCTGCTCTCCTAGACTGACTGATGTGTCATCTCCGATGACATCAGGTACAATCTCCACTGTGTAGGAGAGTGGTCTAGTCTGTCCTTAATCTTTCTGAGTACCCACTTTTGATCCATTTAGGAACCTACTTGTTTGAAAAGCCCTCAATTTGCCTCAGCTGTTTGTCCTGCATTCACCTTCTGAGATTCGGTTTGAGGAGCTTCAAGCATGAGCTTAAGGGTTGTCCCAGCAACAGCATAACTGGTGAGTTGCTCATTGTGGAGTGCGCTGCATTCCAATATGCAAAGAGGAGCTTCTAACTCAGAGTATGTGTTCTGCTGGGATTGTTTACCATGTGTTCTTCAGATGCTGGACAAATCTCTCCACCAAGCCACTTGCAGCTGGGTGATATGGTGCAGAAGTAATATGTCTTATTCAGTTTATTTTTAGGAATGACTGAAACAGTGGTCCTTTGACACTGTCCATGCTCTGGAATACCAGTCAATTCAAAGAGGCTTCTCAACACATCAGTAGTGTGCAAGGCTGTAGTGGAGGATATTGGGAACGCTTCTGGCCATTTGTAGCTGCATCCAATGATGAGCAAAAAAATTGTATCCATGAATGGCCCAGCAAAATCTACATGAAACCTCTGCCAGGAAAATGCAAGCCATTCCCAGGGATGGACAGGTATTGCCCTTAGTATCTTCTGGACATGTTGATATTCTGAACAATGCACTGCAAGTTGCTCAATCTGCTTATGTATCCAAGGCCACCAGACAAATTGAACGAACACTTTCATTTTGATAAAGCCTAAATGACCAGCACATAGCTCCTCCACCACTGTAGCCCTCAGTTTGGATGTCATAACAATTTTCAATCCCTACATAAGGCAACCCTTGACAAGGGCAAGTTCATTCTGGTACTGGTAAAACTGGGGGAAGTAAAGTTTCTGCTGCACATTTTGGGTTGCTATGTAGACCTGAGACAGTGTGGGGTCTTTTCTGGTATCTCGTTGGATCACTTCTGCCTCAGTAGGGAGAATTCTGATTTGCATTAGGGAGAATTGGTGAAGAACAGTATCCTCTTCTGTATATTTTTCAGGTATTTCCATTTCTCAGTCTAGACGGGACAATCCATCAACATTTCTGTTATTAGTTGTCCTCTTGAATTTCTTCTTGTAATAGCATCTGCCAAGAAACAGAGCCCATCTCTGCAATCATGCTACTGCTGTCAGTGGATCATCCTTATGTGGATTGAAAATGGGCACCAGTGGTTGGTGATTAGTAATGAGGGTGAGGTACTAACATATGATGTAGTGGCTTAATGATGAATGCCATTTGTGTACTTTTCATGTAACCTCCATAATGAACTATATAAACAAAGAATGCTTAATCAAACTATATATTTAGAATATTACACAAATATTAAATATACTACACCTTCATATTTGTTTCTAGTTCCCTTGCAAATAACAACTCTTGAACATGCTTTCATCGTTTGCGAAACAAGAAGCAAATATTCGTTGCCTGGCAAAGTCAACTCATCCAAATGCAGGGCAAACTCTGTGGTCCTAAGTATGTTGTAAAATGTGCCTTTCTCATTCTCAGACATTTCATTCATTCATTTTTGAAAAGAGTTGTTGCTGAGTGGAATCACTTTAATTATTTGGTTTGGAAAACCATACTTATGTAAGTATTACCTATGCAAAAGTAGAACTCAGAACCTCTCTTACTGCTGGCAAAATCAGTTCTTCTCCAATTGTATAGGGCTTTGTAGATTTAGTCATGAACAATGAAATGTATGAAGCATACAAACCACTGTTTAGTTGTGAAGTGTTGACAAACATGTTTTGAAGTGTTTTCCATCTCAGTAAGTTTTCATGAAGTGACTGAAAATAGGCCAGGTTCTTGTTTGCTTTATCAGAGTGCATTTTCTTCAAATGTTCAAGGAGCCTAGACAATCTTATTACCTCATTTGGAAAAAAAACCTTTTCAAACAACAGACATATTGGCTGCTGTTGGTTGCTTTGTGTTGGTACAAATCATATATCAGATACTCCACACTATACTGTCTACACTTCTTTCTTATTTGGTCTACTTCTGCCAGTTTCATTATGGATTAATGTCCACTCGATGGGAAATAACACAATTTCTTCAGGTTAGATTTCTCTTGATATGCCAAACACAGAAACGTCACTTTGCTTTTCAACAACTCTAATGCACTCTGAGCAAAGTCTAAGAGAATAGTGGGTTAGCAAGTGATGAAGTGATTGTGTGATCATTGTAATCAATTATGAAGGACTGACAACCAAATGTTTAAAATGGGCATTCATTTCTTAAGGTCAGCCTGTAATGCCACACCAGGCCCCTTGCTACCGATCCCCCACCACCCACTTTATCTTTGTCTGTGGGTGACATTGTCTACTTGATAACCACTACACTTGAACCACAGAAGAAGTGGTCAGGCATTTGGAAAAATGGAGGTGGTTTAGAAATCCTATGGAAATTCAGCAGTCACAGACCAATTTTCTACATGTACAATAAACATCTAGAAAGTACAGCCCAAAGCATAGTGGATCCCTGCATTAGAGCAGTTCGGCTAAAGGAAATTAATTGAGGGATCTGTGGACCTCAGCTTGGGCTAGAGGGATCTATGGCTGTGCCAGACTAAATCATCTGAATAAACTTCAGTCTTTGATTCTTTAAATGCCTGTGACTATAACAGATGTTTCTTCCTGTCCTCTAATAAAACTGCTAAGTTCCAAATTGACCCCTTGGGACAATCGTTTCCACTCAGTGTCCATCAACAAACATGGGAGGTCACATATCGATATCTCCTTGTTTTTAACAAACAATTCAGATGAGATATAAGATATAGGAGCACGATTAGACCACTTGGCCCATTGAGTCTGCTCTGTCATTCCATCATGGCTGCTTTATTATCCCTCTCAACCTAATTCTCCAGCTTTGTCCTCATAATCTTTGATGCCCTGGCCAATCAAGAACCTATCAACCTCCACTTTAAATACATCCAATGACTGGGCCTCCACAGCTGTTTGTGGGAATTAATTCCACAGATTCACCACCGTCTGGCTGAAGTAATTCCTCCCCACCCCTGTTCTAAAGGATCATTGTTCCATTCTGAGTCTGTACCCTCTGGTGCTAGACTCCCTCAGTATGGGAACTTCCTCTCCACATCTGTTCTATCCATGCAAATACCTTTTCTGTAATACCATGAGCTCTTATCCTGTTTAGCAGCCTCATGTGCGGTACCTTGTCAAAGGCCTTCTGAAAATCCAAGTAAACAATATCCACTGACCCCCCTTTGTCTATACTGCCTGTTATTTCCTCAAGGAATTCCAACAGATTTGTCAGGCAATATTTCCTCTTAAGAAACCCATGCTGACTTTGGTCTACTTTATCACGTGCCCCCAAGTACCCCAAAACCTCAACCTTAATAATGGACTCCAACATCTTCCTGACCACTGAAGTCAGGCTAACTGATCTATAATTTCCTTTCTTCTGCCTACCTCCCTTCTTAAAGAGTGGTGTGGTATTTTCCAGTCCTCCTGAAACATTCCAGAATCTAGTGATTCTTGAAAGAACAGTACTAAGGCATCCACAATCACTTCAGCTACCTCTTTCTGAACCCTGGAGTATAGTCTATCTGGTCTAGGTGACTTACCTACTTTTTAGACCATTCAGTTTCCTAAATATCTTCAGAATCAGGTTTATTATCATCAGCATGTGATGTGATTGTTAACTTAGCAGCAGCAGTTCAATGAAATACATAACATAGAAGAGAAAAAATAATAATAATGAATAAATAAGTAAATCAATTAGAGGATACGTATATTGAATAGTTTAAAAATGTGCAAAAAAACAAAGACTATATATTTTAAAAAAAAGTGAGGAAATGTCCAAAGCTTCAATGTCCGTTTAGGAATCTGATGGCAGAGGGGAAAAGGCTGTTCCTGGTTTGCTGAGTGTGTGCCTTCAGGCTTCTGTACTTCCCACCTGATGGTAACAGTGAGAAAAGGGCATGCCCTGGGTGCTAGAGATCCTTAATAATGAATGCTGTCTTTCTGAGACACCATTACCTAAAGAAGTCCTGGGTACTTTGTAGGCTGGTGTCCAAGATGGAGCTGACTAAATTCACAACCTTCTGCAGCTTCTTTTGGTCCTGTGCAGTAGCCCCTTAATACCAGACAGTGAGGCAGCCTGTCAGAATGCTGTCCATGGTACAACTACAGAAGTTTTTGAGTGTATTTGTTGACATGCCAAATCTCTTCAAACTCCTAATAAAGTATAGCAGCTGTCTTGCCTTCTTTATAACTACATTGATATGTTGGGACCAGGTTAGATCCTCAGAGAACACAAAGTACACTGCAGAGGCTGGGGTCAAATCAACATGTACAAACAAGCTGAATGAACTCTGCAGGTCAGGCAGCATCTGTTGAAAAAGATCCTCAGAGATCTTGACACCCAGGAACTCGAAGCTGCTTACAGTCTCCACTTCTGATCCCACTATGAGGATTAGTATGTGTTCCTTTGTCTTACCCTTCCTGAAGTCCACAATCAGCTCTTTCGTCTTACTGACATTGAGTGCCAGGTTGTTGCTGCGACAGCATTCCACTAGTTGGCATATCTTACTCCTGTACGCCCTCTCGTCACCACCTGAGATTCTACCAACGATGGCTGTATCGTCAGCAAATGTAAAGATGGTACTTGAGCTGTGCCTGGCCACACAGTCATGTGTATACAGAGAGTAGAGCAGTGGGCTAATCACATACCCCTGAGGTGTGCCAGTGTTGATCGTCAGCACGGAGGACATATTATCACCAATCTACATAGACAGTGGTCTTCTGGTTAGGAATTCTATTACCTCTACATAGTAGTAGCAACTGCACTCACTTCCCCCTGACACTTTCAAGTTTCTGGCATACTAGTGTCTTCCACAGTGAAGAATGACACAAAATACTTATAGTTCATCCACCATTTCTTTGTTTCCCCATTACTACCAGTGTCATTTTCCAGTGATCCAACATCCACTCCTGCCTCACTTTTATTCATTATATAATTGAAAAAGACTGTTGGTATCCTTTTATATTATTGTACCTTCATTTTTAATCTCTTCTCTCCTTATGTTTTTTTTTCCATTGCCTTCTGTTTGGTTTTTAAAAGCTTCCCAACTCTCTAACTTCCTACTAAATTTTGCGGGATTATATGCCGTCTTTTGCCTGTCTTTGACTTTCCTTTAGAACAGGAGTTCCCAACCTTTTTTATGCCATTACCATTAGTGGAGGGGTCTGTGAACCCCAGGTTGGGAACCCCTGCTTTAGAATAATTCTTCATCTTTGGGATGTATCTCTCCTATGCCTTCTGAATTGCCCTCAGGAACTATAGACATTGCTGTTCTGCCTTCCTTCCTGACCGTATCCCTTCCAATCAACTTTGGCCTGCTCCTCTCTCATGCCCCTGTAATCTCCTTTTCTCCACTCTAACACTGACACATCTGACTTTGTCTTCTCCCTTTCAAATTGTAGGGAGAATTCTGTCATATTATGATCACTGCATCTTCAGGGTGTCTTTACTTTAAGCTTCCTAAATAAATCTAGCCCATTACACACATAGAAAATAGGTGAGACTTTTTCAGCCATTTCCTTTGAAATGGAAGGAGCATTGTGTTTACCCCTGAAACCTGAGAAACATCACAGGGATTTCCATGTTATATTTTGGGATAGTCTACACTTTGTTGGTTTGTATTTTGGAAAACAGAGAAATCTTGTACCCCATGCCTCCAAACCTCCCTTCACTAGGAATTCCAGCCTGATTCAAATACTCTGAAGAATCATTCATCTGGATGTCTTTCACCATTCACCCACCCAGATGTGCCCAAACATCTCAATAGAGCTGGATCACTGAAAGGTATAACCACTGTCCAACCCAAAGGGTATCTCCTCCTTGCTGATGATCAACACTGGTCACCTCGGGTGTGTGCTTCACCCACTGCTCTACTCTCTCTACACCCATAACTGTGTGGCTAGGCATAGCTCAAACACCATCTATAAATTTGCTAATGATACAACCATTGTTGGTAGAATCTCAGTTGAAGATGAGAGGGCGTACAGGAGTGAGATATGCCAACTAGTGGAGTTGTGTCAAAGCAACAATCTTGCACTCAAAAGAGCTGATTGTGGACTTCAGGAAGGGTAAGATGAAGGAACCTATACCAATCCTCATAGAGGGAACAGAAGTGGAGAGAGTGAGCAGTTTCAAGTTCCTGGGTGTCAAGATCTCTGAGGATCTAACCTGGTCCCAACATATCGGTGCAGTTATAAAGAAGGCAAGATAGCGTCTATATTTCATTAGGAGTTTGAAGAGATTTGGCTTGTCATCAAATACACCAAGAACTTCTATAGCTGTACCGTTGTAAGCATTCTGTCAGGCTGCCTTACTGTCTGGTATGGAGGGGCTACTGCACAGGACCGAAATAAGTTGCAGAAGGTTGTAAATTTAGTTGGTTCCATCTTGGGTACTGCCATCCAATTCCTAAATGGACATTGAACTACCGTTAACCTGCAACAGTATCACTGGCCAGCAATTAGGCTTCTGAGATGAACTTATTTAAATGTTTTTATTGTGTTATCCCACTTACTGAGGTTTGGAGGGAGGTTTATGTCCCAGGTCAACATTTGACAGCCGCTATCATCCTGCTGAGAAATGAATTAAAAATAACCAGCCTCTATTTACTATGATCATTACTTTTGACAGAAAATGTGAATCACTTCAACCTTTATAACTTAAACTTTGATTTGAAATATAAAAAATATTGTCATCTATATTAATGATTTGGATAAAAATGCAAAAGGTATGGTTAGTGTCATGTGGTGGGGGGGGGGGTTAATTTACTTGTCAGTTAAAAGCCGTTTCTACCATGCCAGTCATCAATTGGCCTGTTTGAAGTATACAGCAGCTTTTTCCCATTAGTTGTCTTAGAACGTAGAACATAGAATAGTACAGCACAGTACAGGCCCTTCGGCCCACAATGTTGTACTGACCCTTAAGCCCTGCCTCCCATATATCCCCCCACCTTAAATTCCTCCATATACCTGTCTAGTAGTCTCTTAAATTTCACTAGTGTATCTGCCTCCACCACTGACTCAGGCAGTGCATTCCATGCACCAACCACTCTCTGAGTTAAAAAACCTTCCTCTAATATCCCCCTTGAACTTCCCACCCCTTACCTTAAAGCCATGTCCTCTTGTATTGAGCAGTGGTGCCCTGGGGAAGAGGCACTGGCTGTCCACTCTATCTCTGCCTCTTAATATCTTGTATACCTCTATCATGTCTCCTCTCATCCTCCTTCTCTCCAAAGAGTAAAGCCTTAGCTCCCTTAATCTCTGATCCTAATGCATGCTCTCTAAATCTCTGTATGCTTTCCAATGCTTCCACATCCTTCCTATAGGAAGGCAACCAGAACTGGACATAGTACTCCAAGTGTGGCCTAACCAGAGTTTTATAGAGCTGCATCATTACCTCGCGGCTCTTAAACTCTATCCCTCGACTTATGAAAGCTAACACCCATAAGCTTTCTTAACTACCCTATCTACCTGTGAGGCAACTTTCAGGGATCTGTGGACATGTACCCCCAGATCCCTCTGTTCCTCCACATGACCAAATATCCTGCCATTTACTTTGTACTCTGCCTTGGAGTTTGACCTTCCAAAGTGTACCACCTCACACTTCTCCGGGTTGAATTCTACCTGCCACTTCTCAGCCCACTTCTGCATCCTATCAATGTCTCTCTACAATCTTCGACAATCCTCTACACTATCTATAACACCACCAACCTTTGTGTCGTCTGCAAGCTTGCCAACCCACCCTTCTACCCCCACATCCAGGTCGTTAATAAAAATCACGAAAAGTAGGGGTCCCAGAACCGATCCTTGTGGGACACCACTAGTCACAACCCTCCAATCCAAATGTACTCCCTCCACCACGACCCTGTGCTTTCTGTAGGCAAGCCAATTCTGAATCCACCAGGCTAAACTTCCCTGGACCGCATGCCTTCTGACTTTCTGAATAAGCCTACCGTGTGGAACCTTATCAAATGCTTTAGATCACATCCACTGCACTACCCTCATCTATATGCCTGGTCACCTCCTCAAAGAACTCTATCAGGCTTGTTAGGCACGATCTGCCCTTCACAAAGCCATGCTGACTGTCCCTGATCAGACCATGATTCTCTAAATGCCCATAGATCCTATCTCTGAGAATGTTTTCCAGCAGCTTTCCCACCAGAGATATAAGGCTCACTGGTCTATAATTATCCGGACTATCACTACTACTTGTTTTGAACAAAGGGACAACATTCGCCTCCCTCCAATCCTCTTGTACCATTCCCATGGACAACTAGGACATGAAGATCCTAGCCAGAGGCCCAGCAATCTCTTCCCTCGCCTCGTGGAGCAGCCTGGGGAATATTCCATTCGGCCCCGGGGACTTATCCGTCCTAATGTATTTTAACAACTCCAACACCTCCTCTCCCTTAATATCAATATGCTCCAGAACTTCAACCTCACTCATATTGTCCTTACCATCGTCAAATTCTCTCTCATTGGTGAATACTGAAGAGAAGTATTCATTGAGGACCTCGCTCACTTCCATAGCCTCCAGGCACAGCTTCTCACCTTTATCTCTAAATGGTCCTACCTTCACTCCTGTCATCCTTTTGTTCTTCACATAATTGAAGAATGCCTTGTGGTTTCCCTTTACCCTACTCACCAAGGGCTTCTCATGCCCCCTTCTTGCTCTCCTCAGCCCCTTCTAAAGCTCCTTTCTTGCTACCCTATATTCTTGAATAGTCCCATCTGCTCCTTGCTTCCTAAACCTCATGTATGCTGTCTTCCACCTGACTAGATTTTCCACTTCACTTGTCACCCATGGTTCCTTCACCCTGCCATTCTTTATCTTCCTCACCAGGACAAATTTATCCCTAACATCCTACAAGAGATCTCTAAATATCGATCACATGTCTACAGTACACTTCCCTGCAAAAACCTCATCCCAATTCACACCCGCAAATTCTAGCCTTGTAGCCTCATAATTTTCCCTTCCCCGATTAAAAAAATTCCTGTCCTCTGATTCTATCCTTTTCCATGATAATATTAAAGGCCAGGGAGTGGTGGTCACTGTTCCCCAGATGCTCACCCACTGACAGATCTGTGACCTGAGTTAGTTTGTTACCTAATACTAGATCCAGTATGGCATTCCCCCTAGTTAGCCTGTGACAGGAATCCATCCTGGACACACTTAACAAACTCTGCCCCATCTAAACCATTGGAACTAATCAGGTGCCAATCAATATTAGGGAAGTCAAAGTCACCCGTGATAACAACCCTGTTATTTTAGCACCTTTACAAAATCTGCCTCCCAATCTGCTCCTTGATATCTCTGCTGCTACCAGGGGACCTATAGAATACTCCCAATAGAGTAACTGCTCCCTTGTGTGCCATGGCACCACTGTCCGTTTTCTGAAACCTCAGGGGTATAAGAATAGCACTTGCAGGATGCTTGGCCTCCCTTTCCTTTTGTTTCTGGGGCTCCTCTTCACACTGATCAGTGCTGAAGAGCCATTGGGAAAATATGCTCCAGACTCACACTCTTAGCTAAGTATCTGTTGGTTGAATACTTAGTTATATAACTTGAGGGGGGTGGGGAGTCCTTAGATGTTTGGTCAAATCTTTTACTGTTTGTAAATATGCTTATTTGTAATTAGTGCCTTCTGCCTCACTCACCAAGCCCGTAAGCCTGCTTCATCGTTACAGCTAGCAAGTGCACAGCTAGCATGAAAGTAGGTGGGACTGCAGACATTGAAGTAGGTTATCAAAACAAATTGCAAGGTTATTTTGATCTGCTGAGTCATTGGGCAATGTAAAGGCAAATGAAATTTTATTCTGGTCAGTGCAATGTGTTGCATTTTGGAACAGCAAATCAGTGTAGGACAGTGAATGGTAGTGTCCTGGGATGGATTGTAGAGGAGAGGGGCCTTGGAGCAGAAGTAACTGGTTCTACAAAAGTAGGGTCACTGGAGGGCCATGTAGCGATGAAGATTTTTGGCGTTTTGGCAGAGTAGTGAGTGTAAAGGTAGGGAGGTCATGGCACAGTTGTACATCAGTGAGGCTGCACTTGGAGGACAGTGTTCAGTTTTAGTCACGCTACTCAAAAAGATGCTATTAAACTGGAAAGAGTACAGAAACAAATGATGAGTGTTTTGCCAAGAGTTGAGGGACTGAGTTATGTAGTAAGGATAAGCAGTCTAAGACTTTGTTTCCTGTAGCATATGAACCTGAGAGATGATCTTATAGAGGTGTATAAAATCATAAGGGCATAGACACTCAGTCATTTTCCTACATGGCCAACACAATTATTTCTGTGATTCCAAGTTCTTGAAGTATCAAACCCAGCATTTTTTGAGTTTAATTTCAAGTTTCCTGCAAATGCAGTATTTTGCTGTTGTGTAGAAGTAACAGGTGAATGAGAGTCTTTTTGCTTAATAAACCGTCAGAAATTGAGTCATTAATATTTATGGTGCATACCTTACAATTAATTAACTATACAGCAACAATTGTGTATTAACCTTTGTTTCTACTCTAATTTTAAAGTCAAGCCCATGAAATATAGTTTATGTAACCATGATAATAAGTAAACTGAGTACAATACATACTATTGTATCAATGATATAAAATTATGGACAACTATTGCCTTTTAACAGATACATTAGAGTCATCTGCTAGAGTTTTGTCACTGAAATTAAGAACAACAAACTATAAAGAAGTTACAGCAAAATGGTCAGAACCCACTTTAGGAGATCACTATCCTTCATAAACATGAGTAATTCAAAATTCTATTTCCTATAGCTGATCTATAAAATTCTCATCCATATGTTTCTTCTTTGCCATCAACCCTCATTACCTTTTCAGCCTTTAATCTTAAAAAATGTCAGGGAATTCTGCATTCCTTTAAATTATAAACAAAAGGAGTTTTGCAGATGCTGGAAATCCAGCGCAACTTGCACAAAGTGCTGGAGGAGCTCAGAAGGTCAGGCAGCATCTGTAGAAATGAATAAAACAGTGATGCTTTGGGCCGAGACCCTTCATCATACCTGAATCTAGCTTCATGTGCATCCTCCCAGTCTCCACCCAGATAACAGGAATCACCTGCCACTCGTTTCCAACATTATCACCTACAGCCTATTTAAACCAAACTCTCATTCACAATTCTTGTTCACTCATAGAAACCAGCCAGCCTTAACTAGTTGCTCCCAGCCTTCAGTTACCTTGTCCTGCTAAGCATCTTTTCTCTCCTTTTTGTGTCCACCCTGTTGCTTGTTATTTTGCAGTTTAATTATCAGAGACTAAATTGTCTTAGCTGCTGTGTGCTTGGGTTAATCCTCCTCAGCATTTTCTGATAGAATGAGCAAATCATCAGTTGACCCAGCAGAGTATGCTTACCTCATGAAAGTTGTCCTTTGATGTGACCCCAAAATCCAAAAGCAACAAGAAACCATTGAGTGTCTACTTGCCACTCTCAACCAATTCTCTGGCTCAATACAGTAACCCCACGACAGTCAGCCACTGCCCTCTGAGCCTCGGATTCTGGAGTCTGAATATTTTTTTGGATCCCTAACCCAATGCTGCAACTTCCTGTCTCAGTGCATCTTACACTTCTAACTCCAGCCATATCTGTATTCTACGGACTGAGCCAAAATTGCATTTGTCATTTATCTCCTGACTGGCTAAGTTCTGACTTAGGCTGCTGCTAACTGGGACAATGAAACCGCTGTAGCAATGTGCTAAACACAGAGCTGAAACAACGACACGCAGTTGGTAAGTCGTTTCGAGACTAGTTTATTCAAACTTTGTGGCGCTGGCATTTAATCCCTAGCGCCCGCCCTCTCCGGGCAGGAATGACGTCAGAGGTGCATTACCAAAGTCTCTCCCCGCGCGCTGGCTATTTCTGAGCTGGTTTGCCTGCGCAGAAAGTGGGTCACCACATAACCCCCCCCCCCCCAGAACCAGCGATACACCCCCCAATGTCCACAGTCTGGATCAGCCTCTGTTTGGGAGGTCTGCCTCTGCACCGCGGTGCCTGAACCTCGACCGTCTGCGCCAAGTCCACATGGGCTGGTTTGAGTCGGTCCACCATGAAAACCTCCTCTTCCCCCCCCAATGTCCAGAACGTACGTGGACCCGTTGTTGCTGATCACCTTGAACGGCCCCTCGTACGGCCACTGTAGTGGTGCCTGGTGTCCGCCACTTTGTACAAGCACAAACTTACAGTTCTGCAGGTCTTTGGGTACATGGGTCGGGGTCCGTCCGTGCTGTGAAGTTGGTACGGGGGCCAGGTTGCCGAACCTTTCGTGTAGCCTGTCCAGGACTGCTGCGGGTTCTTCCTCTTGCCCCCTTGGGGCTGGTATGAACTCTCCCCGGACGGCCAGGGGCGCGCCGTACACCAACTCGGCCGACGAGGCGTGCAGATCCTCTTTGGGCGCTGTACGAATTCCAAGCAGGACCCAGGGAAGCTCGTCCACCCAGTTAAGTCCTCTTGGGTGGGGCATGAGAGCCGACTTAAAGTGACAGTGGAAGCGTTCCACCAGTCCGTTCGACTGTGGGTGGTAGGCAGTAGTGTGATGTAGCTGCGTTCCCAACAGGCTGGCCACAGCTGACCACAGGCTGGAGGTGAACTGGGCGCCTCTGTCGGAGGTAATGTGGGCCGGTACCCCGAAGCATGCTACCCAGGGTGCAATCAGTGCTCGGGCGCAGGAATCGGCAGATGTGTCGGTGAGCGGGACCGCCTCTGGCCACCTCGTGAACCGGTCTACCATAGTTAGGAGGTACCGCGCTCCTCGGGACACTGGTAGGGGGCCCACGATATCTGCATGAATGTGGTTGAATCTCCGGTGGGTGGGTTCGAACTGCTGCGGCGGGGCTTTAGTGTGCCGCTGCACCTTGGCTGTTTGGCCCTGCGCGCACATTCTGGCCCATTCACTGACCTGCTTGTGAAGTCGGTGCCACGCGAACTTGCTGGAGACCAGCCAGACGGTTGTCCTGATAGATGGGTGCACCGAACAGTGTATGCAGTCAAAAACTCGCTGCCTCCTGGCTGCCGGGACGATGGGGCTAGGTTGGCTGGTAGCCACGTCGCACAAGAGGGTCCTCTCACCTGGGCCTACGAGAAAGTCTTGCAGCTGCAAACCCGAGACTGCGGTCCTGTAGCTGGGCATCTCATCGTCTGCCTGCTGTGCCTCCACCAGTGCTGCATAGTCCACCCCCAGGGACAGGGCCTGGACAGCTGGTCTGGAGAGTGCGTCTGCCACGACGTTGTCCTTTCCCGAGACATGCTGGATGTCCGTCGTGTACTCAGAGATGTAGGACAGATGTTGCTGCTGGCGAGCCGACCAGGGATCGGACACCTTTGTGAACGCGAAGGTCAACGGTTTGTGGTCCGTGAACACGGTGAATGGCCTGCCTTCCAAGAAGTACCTGAAATGCCGGATTGCCAGATACAGTGCCAACAGCTCCCGGTCGAAAGCACTGTACTTGGGTTAGGTGCTTGCTGAAGAATGCCAGGGGTTGCCAGCGCCCCTCGATGAGCTGTCCAGCACCCCACCAACTGCTGTGTCAGATGCGTCCACCGTGAGTGCAGTCGGAACGTCCGTTCTGGGGTGCACCAGCATCGCGGCATCTGCCAAGGCTTCCTTGGCTTTAACGAAAGCGGCCACGGCCTCCTCGTCCCAAGTAATGTCCTTGCCTTTACCCGACATCAGGGTGTACAAAGGATGCATGATACAGGCTGCTGAGGGGAGGAAACGGTGGTAGAAGTTCACCATACCAACGAACTCCTGCAGGCCTTTGACCGCGTTGGGCCGAGCAATGTGGTGGATCACCTCTACCTTGGTGGGCAGAGGTGTTGCCCCGTCTTTGGTAATCCTGTGGCCCAGGAAGTCGATGGTATCGAGACTGAACTGGCATTTGGCCGGGTTGATCGCGAGGCCAAATTCACTCAGGCGGGAGTAGAGCAGGTGGAGGTGGGACAGATGCTCCTGACGACTACTGCTGGCTATGAGGATGTTGTCCATATAGATGAACGCAAAGTCCAGGTCACGTCCCACCGCATCCATTTGCCACTGGAACGTCTGTGCGGCATTCTTCAGGCAAAACGGCATTCGGAGGAACTCGAACAGGCCAAACGGGGTGATGAGTGCTGTTTTGGGGATATCTTCAGGGTGCACCAGGATTTGATGGTATCCCCGGACTAGGTCTACTTTGAAAAAGATTCTTGCTCTGTGCAGGTTTGCTGCAAAGTCCTGTATATGCGGCACGGAGTAGTGGTCTGGAGTTGTAGCCTCGTTCAGTCTGCGGTAATCGTCGCATGGTCTCCAACCCCCGGCTGCTTTAGGCACCATGTGCAGGGGGGAGGCCCATGGGCTGTCAGACCTCCGTACGATCCCCAATTCCTCCATCCTCTTGAACTCCTCCTTCGTCAGGCAGAGCTTTTCCGGGGGGGGGGGGGGGAGCCTTAGTGCGCGGGCGTGGAGGGGTGGTCCCTGGGTCAGGATGTGGTGCTGTACCCTGTGTCTGGGCATGGCTGCCATGAACTGCGGTGCCAGAATCGATGGAAAGTCTGTCAGGATTCTGGTGAATTCGTTATCTGACAGCGTGATGGAGTCCAGGTGTGGGGCTGACAACCTGGCTTCGCCCAGGGAGAATGTCTGGAAAGTCTCAGCATGTACCAGTCTTTTCCCCTGCAAGTCGACCAGCAGGCTGTGAGCTCGCAAGAAGTCCGCCCCCAGGAGTGGTTGGGCCACGGCGGCCAGTGTGAAGTCCCACGTGAATCAGCTGGCGCTGAACTGCAGCTGCACTGTGCGGGTGCCGTAGGTTCAATTCGTGCTGCCATTTGCGGCCCTCAGGGTGGGCCCTGGCTTCCTGTTGTGGGTGTCGTACCCCGTCAGGGGCAAGACACTGATCTCCGCTCCGGTGTCGACCAAGAAGCGGCCTCCTGTTTGTCCCAGACATACGAGAGGCTGTCCTGGTGGCCAGCCGTCATAGTCATTAGTGGCAGCTGGCCCTGGTCCTGGCCCTTGCAGGGTGGGCGACAATGGTGGGCTTTTACGCCCCACCGCTGGTGGTAGAAACACCACTGTTCATTGACCTCCTCACTCCTGCCTCTGTGTTGTGTGCGCCCCCCTGCCGGGCCTGGTCTGGTCTGCTGTTAGGCGCGTGGCCTGGTAATCTGACCGACGGATGCCGCGCTCTCCCTCTTGGCTTCCCACAGCACGTCTGCCCGGGCCGCCACCTTCCGGGGGTTGCTGAAATCTGCGTCGGTCAGCAGCAGATGTATGTCCTCGGGCAGCTGCTCTAGGAACACCTGCTCAAACTTGAGGCAGGGCTTGTGTACCGTCGGCCAGGGCCAGCATCTCGTTCATCAATGCTGACGGCAGCTTGTCTCCCAAACTGTCCAGGTGAAGCAGGCGGGCACCTCGCTCAGGCCGTGAGAGGCCAAAGATCTCAATGAGCAGCGCCTTGAATGCTTCATATTTGCCTTCTTCCAGGGGCGACTGTATGAAATCCGCAACCTGGGCGGCCGTCTCCTGGTCAAGGGCGCTCACCACGTGGTAGTAACGCGTGGAATCAGAGGATATCTGCCGAATCTGGAACTGGGCTTCTGCTTGGCTAAACCACACGTGTGGTCGCTGATTCCAGAAAGTCGGCAGTTTCAGCGAAACTGCGTGAACAGATGAAGAGTTGGTCGTCTTTGGTCCAAATCCCGTTTGGACCGTCGGGGTCACCAATGTAGCGATGTGCTACACACAGCGCTGAAATAAGGACACGCAGTCGGTAAGTCGTTTCGAGACTAGTTTATTCAAACTTCACGGCGCTGGCATTTAATCCCCAGTGCCCGCCCTCTCCAGCGGAAATGACATCAGAGGTGTATTACCAAAGTCTCTCCCCGTGCGCTGGCTATTTGTGAGCCGGTTCACCTGCGCAAAAAGTGGGTCGCCACACCACCATTTGAAATAAAAATGGGGAATTCACCACTTACATGCACTGGGTGTTTGACCATCCAGGAGGTGGAAGGGAGGCAATGGATCAGATACTTTGCCTGAATCGAGGCTTGTGCTTAATGCTGGATTTGAGTTTGAGATGGTGGGTCTGGTTCTCCAATATGTAGTATTCCCCTCCATGGCTTCTGGGGCCCACAAATCCTCTCCTGCTTCTGGCAAGCTGCCTTCTTCCTCCTCCATACCTCCCTGAGATTGTCCTCTGGCTATCATGTGCAGACTAATGGACCATCCAAAAGAGCCAATCAGCAAATGGAAAAGTTTCTGTGATGCTTTGCTGCTTCTAACCCTTCCACACAGGAGATGTATCTGCTCTGGACTGAGCTACTTCCTCTGTCATGGGTATTTCACCATTTGAAGTGATTCATGTTACCAAATCCCATTGTTCCCCATGGAGGAGCCAACAGGGGAGATCCAGGGTCTTGGTTCACTAATGCCTGAATGTTTGAAAGAAGGCATGAAGGGCCATCCCAGCTGTGAACCAGGCCTACTGCTGCCAACTGGCAGTCCTTTGTGCTCAGACAATTTTTGCCTGGTGCCAGCGTCTGAATATTTACCCAAGATCTGCCCCTGCGCATCAACTCCCACAAGCCCTCATCCTGGTTCATTGGTCCCTTCAAAATTACCCATCACATCAATCCAGTCACTTACCTTCTCCAACTGCCACCATCCCTCAGGATCACACCTACCTTCCACATGCCCTGCCTCATCCAGTTGTCCATGGACCACTCAGCCCACTTGAGCTTCCAACTCTGGAACCTAGGAGCTGGTATGTTGTCCGCTGGTTAATTGATTGACGTCATCATAGATGGGGTACGCAGCACCTGCTTGACCGAGAAGATTGCCCAGTTACATTTGTATTCATCACTCATCAAGGAGTTCCGCTGGATCCATCTGGAATGCCCTGGGCCATGGGCGGATGGCTGTTGTCTGATCGTGGATACAATCCTTGCAGTCCTGCATAAGCTATGACACTAGAAGATATGTAAGTAGAATTAGGCTTTGCAACCCATTGAGACTACCATTTGGTCACAGCTGATTTCTCCCCCCTCAACCCCATTCTCCTGCCTTCTCCATGTAACCTTTAACACCCTGACTGGTCAAGAATATATCTAACTTACTTTTAATGACTTGTCCTCCATAGCTGTCTTTGGCAATGAATTCCACGGATCCATCAACCCCTGGCTAAAGAAATTCCTCCTCCTTTCTGTCCTAATGGGATGTCCTTCTAATAAATACAATCTTAGTACTTTTAGTTGGGTAAATGGGTTTCATTGGTCCCAAATTGAGAATTTGTTGTCCTATCTACTATGATGCATTTGCTTTTGTGGTTCTACGTCTTTAATATGTAAATAAAAATATTTTACAACAATAAATTATCTGATCAGTGGTCCTTTTAAAAATGACTGAGAATGATTAATAACTTTATATTAAGGGAATACAACTTGTATAATGGATTCAGTGTACACAACATCCAGAATGATTCTTGAAAGTGAACGTATTACAGCAAATTAGAAGGCAAACATCTCTGGTCCTAATGTAATTGCAAATATTTCATCCACTAAATAGTCATAATTATATGTAATAGAGAATGTATTATTTATTTAATTAAAGGGTGTTTATAAGTAATTAATAGAACTATTCTGATTCCTATAGTTATGCAGGATCAGACAAGTCGTGTTTGACTTATAAAATACATTACTATTAATCAGTAGAAAAGGGATCAAAACAAATTAATGAAAACTTGCTTCGTAGCAAATTTAGCGTAAATGATCATTCTGTTCATACTACGTCAGAACCAGAGTACCTGTATCTGAATCAGCTTGAAAGATAATCTTGAATATAACTATCATTTCCTATAAGAATAAAAATGATTGAATACATGTGTCAGATACATTGGAAGTTAGAATCATGTAATGGTTTTTATATTGTTAAGTGTAGCCAGTTCTCTGGAAGTTCATTTCATACTTAAATGTATTGTAATATTTCTTCAGTCTACAAATAATTTACAGAGAAATATTGCAATGCACCAATCTTTATAAAGTTTTGATGCGCTCCAATACTATTCAAGAAACATGACGAGAAACCACGACCCGTGTTATTCATTTTCATCAGAGGTTTGAGATGCGCTTCAACAGTAAAAAAAAATACATCCAGATTCCTAACCCGTGCGAATACTTGCAGCGGAAGAAAATGTTTAAGACTCCTTGTAAACGCGTTTCGTTGTTTGGATCTTAATAATAAACTCAAGAAATTCTGCAGATACAGGAAATCTTGAGCACCACACAAAATGTTGGAGGTCTCACAAGATACAGAGTGCATAATCGATGAGCATGTTTACGGACATCAATCGCAATGACAAACGCGCACACATTCAGAATGGAATTGAACGGGGATTTCGGAGAAACTGGAGTGCAAATGCTCAGCTGGCTCTTGGTGTGCACCAAGTGGACGGGGGTGGGGGCATGCGCATAGCGTATGTGTGTCTGAGAAGGGTTGAGCTGATCTGAGCTGTGAGCAGACTCTCACTCACTGAGTCAGTGAAGCCGGCTGGCGGCTGCTTCTCCCGCGCCTGCTCGCCTTCCCCTCACAACTGTTCGGTCATTCTCTCTCCCACATACGCACAGCTATCACACTGGAGTTGCCGCTTCCGCCAACTTACTCCCTGACGCGATCTGAGAGGCTTTTCTCTTTAAAAAAAACATCTTTCAAAAACAAGCGAGACGGAGGGAAGCCCGTCAGCGGAGCCGGAACCTCCCAGCGGCAGGTCTGTAGCCCCAACTCTCCCTCCCTCCTTCTCCGTGAGCGTCGTTGTGCGTTGATCTCTCAAACGGGGGAACGGGCCGGAGCGGCACCGCTCAGCCGAGCCGGAGCTCCTGGCAAGCGGCCTGTCGTTGCTGCTGCTCCCGCCTCTCAGGAAATAGCGGTGGGCGGCTTTAACACATCCTTAGCCGCAGCAGCCTCTGTTGGACCGTTATAACTCGGGGCCTTGGCGTCTTATTATGAACAACAGGGAGGGCATGGAAAGGGGGTGGGGGGGGGGGAATCCATGTGACGCCGGACCTTTCAGTGCTCTGGGTTGAGAAGGGTTTGCTGCCGAAGGAAAGTCGTTCTGCGTTATTTTGGAAGAAAGTGAATCCCGTAATGTTCCACATTATACACATTGCAGGCGGCTGCTGTAAACGCTGCCCACCCTTTATGTATAGCTTAATTAAAATCTGTCCTTTTCCTGAGAAGTGGAACCGGTTATATATTTGACAGTGAGGATTCTGTGTAGTGTATTAAAATAATGTTTAGAGTTTACAGTGTTGCTTTAAGTGGCTACACACGGGATAACTTCGTCTGGTTGACATGCGAGTTGTTCGAGTCAGCTCGGTGTTTGATAGTGACTTCTGCTCGGACTTGTATCTTTGTTAGTCGATCGTACAGATGAATGAAAAAGGACGGTTTGGCGAGCTCTCGATTTCGCCCCTTTTTGTTGCTTCCGCGCAGTTACAAGTCCAGTTACTAGATGTCACAGTCTTACTGGAGACCGACTGAAGAACAACAACATGGTCACTTACAATAATAGGTTTATGAATGAGTTTCAAAGCTGCAATAGGCAATCTCTGCCTTTTGACGCGAACACGAGTAAATTGACTGCATTTTGAATGAAACAGAAGGAAGTGTTCTGAAGAGGAAAGATTACCTTGACCTAATTTGTGGGAGAATATTGAGTTGTATTTTTGTCAGGAACCAGGAGACTGGGTGATTTCCCATGTGCATTAGGTTCACGGAGAGGTTAATTGTTAGGAATTGCCTCTTGAGGGATTGAACAGGAGGATAATGGGACCAAAGCAAGACTGAATGGTTTATGTGCTCTTGGCGACCAGCAAGTGAAAAATCCCCGATGAAGCGAAGCTAGTATTGAACACCCTTCAAAAGACCATGGATCAATAGGAGTATTTTGTGGAGTTAGATGATGAGTTTGGAGTAAGTAAGGGAGGGATTGCGTTAATGTCAAAAAGGCAGCAAAGAAAGGTAAGGTTTTTTTTGTGAAAAATGATGCAGGAGTTAGTGGTAGAGAAAATAGAATAGATTAGATTAGATGGACTGAATTATTGCTCACAGTCTGTAACAATATGTGCAAGATGTGTTCACTTTTTAGACCAGTGTTTGTTAAAAGTAGCTTAATGCAGGTAATGTAACAGAATCAGAGATGTATAGTCTCCTTCTAAGTGTATAATAATTCCAAATGGAGAAACTACAGTTAGTGCACAGATTTAATTCTTGCCAAATATCAGGATGGTATCCATGATACTGAATTGGTGGAGCCTTTCAGTTTGCAGCCTTTTGTGTTTTGGGTAACTTTGAAAGACAGTGTTGAACAAAGGAAATTGAAAAATATTGCTAGAACAGCTTGCCATAAAATGTGAGGGGAAAGCTTCAGAAGTGAATTGTATGAGTGTGCATAATTTGCCTTTAATGTCACTTCTGACAAAATGGTTTAAATTGTTGAGATGTAAATCTATTAGAACCAGCTTTATATCTTGTGCTTCAGATTCGGAGGCTGTTCATCCCAAACAGTTGTACTTACATTGTCAGAAGAGCTCTAAAGCTCGTCCCAGCCCTCTGTTCTTTTCCCATGGTGTTGCAATTACTTCTGCCTCTTGTCAAACTGTTTCCACCAGCCTTACAGGGTTGTCCAAGGCATGTAGAAATGATGATCCAAGGTATGTAGAAATGAAAGTATTGGAGATAACTCAAAAAGGTTTGATCATGTGCTTTGTTGTTGGGATTGAGCAATTGGTCTTATGAAATTCCAGGACATGGCGAATATATTTGTAAATGCTGTTCTGTTCTTTTACACTTTCACTTATATGGCACTTGAGTCTGATACTGAATTTTAAATTGCATGAAGATCAAAGTGATGTTTATGGCAGTGCTGTGGATGTCGAATGCCTGATCATTAGAAAGGCTGAAGTTTACCATTAATGAAAATCTATGTCTAACTCCCTCCCCCACCCCCGCCCCGGAATTCTATTCATTAAGCAGATCAAAGATGCGACGTGCAATCAGTGCAATAGGCATCGGTTCAGAAATACTGATTGGTTTGTGACGGTTGTAACCTACAAGACAGAACAGGTTGTTTCATCAATACAATAAGAAAACGTCAAGTTGTTAACCCTGATTTTTTATTTTCTTTATATTCCAATAGTAAATTAAAAGGCAGGAGTTTGTTTGTGTGTGTGTGTTGGGGGGGGGGAAGGGGAGTGAGGGAAGGATTGACTATAAGACAATGCAACAATGGACAGATTTTAGAAATCACCTATTGCATAATTGAATAATCCTGCCAGATGAAAATGGTGGGCAATTTGTTCAAGGCTCAGCCTTATTGAGTTGCCTGCTATGGACACCCAGAGTGGTCTGCTGGGGGAGCTCATATAACAGAGAAGCATGCCACTCTTTATTCTTTTGATTTTTAATGGATTTTAAACCATGGAAAAAGCATATTCAATTAGGGCATATGTTTTGCATCGGTTTGCATTCAGCAGTTACTGTCTAAGCATATTTATTGCCAGCAGTAACAGCCTAGAACTCTGCAGCAGGCACTAGGTGTCAGGCAGAACCTGGATATTTCTTGCTGCTGGTATCAACAGCCAGAAGTGCAGGTTAAGTGAAATATCTCTAACATCTTGTTCTGGTTTCTTATCAGGCAGTTATCCTACTGCAATATCAGAGATTTTAGCATTTAAAATAAATTGCTCAAAATTATTTACATTTGTGATTCCTTTTTCAAAGATAGCAGACATTGGCTGAGATTCGTGGAACAATCATTTCAAAATGAATGATTTTTGAGCCATTTTATGTCGAGCTGAGAGTGACTAGGTTTATCAGAGATGTGCCAACCAGTTTAATCCATCCCGCCCCCGAGGCTTTGCTTCATTGCACAACATCTTCTTTATTCCAAAATTTTAATGGTGTATGCAATGATCACAAACCTGTAAATTCAAATCAGTTTCACTGTTGACATATCTTGGTTTGTATATCATACTCAAGCTCTCCTAAACCCTGCCTGGCATTTCACTTACATTGAGATTAACACAAAAAAAAACAAGTGCACTTGATATCTAGTTCAAAATGCAGC
The DNA here is from genome assembly GCF_030144855.1 of Hypanus sabinus. Taxonomy (NCBI): domain Eukaryota; kingdom Metazoa; phylum Chordata; class Chondrichthyes; order Myliobatiformes; family Dasyatidae; genus Hypanus; species Hypanus sabinus. The sequence goes on from NC_082707.1 coordinate 131,667,040, forward strand.
TGAGTGAAGGTAGAATAAAGTGAAAACTGTTATTGATTTTCATGCCTTCCAGTTATTTCTGATGTTTGTTTTTAAAGTTATGTAACAGTTAGGTGATTAGGGAGTGAATGCAACTGCTGTTGCTGGATCACAATGCAATCGCTGATGCTTTGTTGATCAGTCGTGTTTGAGGGGAGATCCTAGGATGATGTGGCAGCAATACTTTTTACTTATATACACAAGAATGTCTGCAGATTCTGGAAATCGAAAGCAACACACAAAACACCCTGGCAGGTCAGGCAACATCTATTTATATTGTATTTTTGAAATTATGATTCACCCAGCAGATATCAGATGTTGGACTGACGTGGTAGAGGGTTGAAGGGAAATGATGGTGAGAGGGAATAGAAGTGTTACGGACTGTCATTGCTCATGTAGAAGCTGCTTATATGTTTCTATATGATATTTTCTCAGGGCAATGTATGGATGTGGAAGAAAAGGGAGCTCGGGCTTTTTTTTGACAGAAAGAGGTGATTGATGTGGTCGCATGAGAGCTGGCTCCAATTCATGATTGGATTAATGTTCCATTTTCCTCCACATTACAAAGACTCACAGTTAGTAGGTTAATTGATCACGGGGGTAATTGGATGGCGTGGGCTTGATGGGCTGGACGGGCTTTTACCGTGTTGTATCTCTAAATGAAATAAAATGGAATGAGTGGAGCTGTAGTGTGCAGCAAGAGAGAGGCGCTGGAGGAGAATATGTGGTGAACCCTGCCTCAGACTGCTGAGAGACTGTGGCATGCAGTGAAAGGGAAATGTGCCAAGACCACAGTGTCACTTGTGATTTTTAAGACATAAGAGCAACATCAGCTTCAGACAATAGGTAACATTTGACAAAAGGTGAGCAGATTGGGAAGCAGTGGAAGACTGAGCATTTGGAATTGTAGCAACTTTTTAAAACAAAGAATAACATAGACATGAGGGTTCTCTGCAAAGGAAGGCAACGAGGTAGGCATTGAATAATTTGAGAACTAGAAAAGGATTCAACAAGTACTTAATAAAAGCATTGTCTTTCAAGTGACTATGGGAATAGTAGGATATTCAATTTGAAAGCTGAATTCTACCTCACCATTTTTTTTGTTGCAATATTGAAAGGAAATTTGGAATGAATTTAAAACTTTAGTTTTCATTTGCAAGCTGTCTTTACGAGTGTTTGCAGAGTCAAAATGTGAGAATTGAAGTGAATAGCAATTGTTCATTATTTGCAGTACTGATCTAACTTAGTATGCTACATGGTTACTATGATCTTTACCAAGGAGCTTCAATATTTACAGTAATTAGAATGGTTTAAAATTATAATTAATTTGTTTTCCTGCTTTCCTTTGGAACTTATTGACAATTTTCATGTGTTGAAGTTCTGTCCCAATGATTTCATTGTTGCAAGCAACAGGGTATGGCAATGAAGCTTTAAGTTCATTGACATTTGAATTTGGAGGTTGGGTTCAGAAGTTATTCTAGTCAGGTTATCACCGCCTTGGAAGAAAGACAATGATAACAATAAAATGGCCTATTTTTCCCTTTGAACAATCAGTACAACTTTTACAAGTCTACAATGAAGGGAAGAAAGTTCACAAGTCAGGAGGTTATGTTGCAGCTTTATAAAACCGTAGTTAGGCTGCAACTAGAGTTTGGCATATATTTTGGTCATCCCATTAAAGGAAGGAAGGTGAGGCTTTGGAGAGGGTGCAGAAGAGGTGTGCTGGGATGCTGCCTGGTTTAGAGGATATGTGCTGTAATGAGAGGTTGGACCAATTGAGCTGTTTACTCTGGAGCGGTGGAGGCTGTGGGGAGATCTGATAGAGGTTTATATGATTATGAGAGGCATAGATAGAAGAGACAGACAGTATCTTCTTCCCAGGGTTGAAATGTAAAATACTAGAGGGCATGCATTGAAGATGAGAGGGAGTAATTTCACAGTAGATGTGAGGGACAAGTTTATTACACAGTGGTGGGTGCTTGCAATGGGCTGCTTGTGCAGTGGTGGTAGAGGTAGAGATGTTCAGACAGGCACATGAATGTGAAGATGATGGAGAGATATGGCCGTAGGGAATTAGTTAGGTTGGCCATTTGATTGCTATTTAATTGGATTAAAAGGGCCTGTTCCTATGTTGTACTTTTCTATGTTCTGTGTTTTAAAAGGAGCAAGACTGTGCAGATGGGTAAAGTCCTAGCTGAATTCCTACTTGTGCCTTATTGACTTCTAATCGAAGATAAACTGTTTGAAGACTTCATGTTTGGAGCTTGCACCCAAGCCAGTGGTAAAATTGACTTGCATTGTGGCATTAGATTTACATTGTCTGTTCTGTGTTGCAGAGTTTCCATTGAGTAAATTCCAAAACTGGAATTTCTAGAGGGACTGTCCCTAGAGGGTTCCACTAGGAATAGCTCAAACAAAAGAAATTTGCATTTTGCATATCTTTGTCCTTCTAAGAATAAGGATCCTCGTAGATTATTTGGAGATTGTCAAAGAATTTACCCTGATTTATTGTATATTACAGTAAAAGAATTCCATTACCAATTTACCAAGAGAGACTTTACCCCGTTGGCAAATAGAAATAAAGACACAGACCCTGGTATACAGTTAACCCTTTTATATGTGATCACGGGGAGCCGTTGTCTTACGACTTTGAAAATGTCAGGTTACATCTTAAATTTATATAGTAAATTTTGGGCAATGGCCAACAGGTAAACACATTTGATCAGCGATTTCAAGAAGCACTTGTTTGTTATCAGCCAGTCTATGTATGCTTCTGGGTAGTACACAAAATTATAACTGTGTGTCCACATTCAGTTCCCCCTTTTGCCAAACAGGTTGTAAGTCACTTTGTTTCTCAGATAATGGTTGGCAATGCCTCATTACTGGCATGACCTATTGTTAGCTAGCACAAACAAGGCAGAGTCTACGTCTTATCCTGTCACCCTCATTACCCAAATCTTGGGCAGTACTTAGCTAGTCAAGCTTGACAGCAAAATTGAATTTTCTTCCATTGAGATGTAGCAAGGTAATAGGCCCTGCTGGATCAACAAGCCTGTGCCATGTGATTACACCCATATGTCCAATGAACCTGCACACCCATATATCTTTGGAATGTAGCTGGAAGCCAGAGCTGCCTACATTGAGGCCAACATCACCTTCTGTTAACATCACTGCCTGTTCCTTGACATCCATCCTCATTTCTTACTATTTCTCCAGTTGCTGCAATATTCACCAGAGCACATAAAAATCACTGCTACGTTAAAAATCAACAACAGTATTTGCGCTTAGAGGAGAGGAGAGAACGTTGGTGACAGTCAGTGTTGCTGTCCATCTGCTGAGAGGTGCATGTTATTGTTCTGTTCTGAGTGTGATCTGTTTCCTCATTTGCCTTCTGTTGCTGGTCTTTATTTGTCGTGGTTGCAGCCTCTTTAGTGGAGTTGTGATCAACGTATTCATACTCATTATACTGAATATTTTTCATGCCAACATATATTCTGAATTCTCTAAAGTGCTGTTAATTCCATTCAAATTCATTTGCCCAACGATTTGAAACAGAGTAGAGTTGAGTGAGCAGTGCACGGATTCAAATCTGACAGCTGTTTAGTACCTTGACTGGTCTGGGTGTGATTGAGCTCTGCTAGCAGTTTCATCTTTGACCAAGAAATTTGCTCAATATGCAATTCCCTGACCCTGTCTGTAGCCACTCCCTTAATTCCATTTCTATTAATTAATCATTTTTTTATATTCATATTTGAATTGAAATCTCAGAATTGGCTTTTGATGGTGAAATCTTCAAAGTTGACACTCTAATTTTTTTCTCCACTATCCAATTGTTATTTTAAGCAGGCTGCTGGAAAAATGTGCCTTTTTAAAATTAACTTGTATTAATATTGGCAAGATGTATAATGTAGAACTAGATGATGCATGCTAGAAGTATGCTCAAAATTCAAAGTAAATTTATTATCAAAGTACATTTATGTCACCATATCGAAACCTGAGGTTCATTTTCTCCAGGTATACTCAATAAATCCAATAACCATAAAAGGATCAATGAAAGATTGCTCCAACTGGGCATATAACCAGTGTGTAAAACACAACAAATAGTGCAAATACAAAAGGACAGGAAAATAATAACAATAATAAATAATCAATAAATATCGAGAACATGAGATGACGAGAACTTGAAAGTGAGTCCATGAAAGTGGGAACATTTCAGTGATGGGCTGAGTGAAGATGAGTGAAGGTATCTCCTTTGGTTCAAGAGCAAGACAGTTGAGGGGTAATAACTGTTCCTGAGCTTGGTGGTGTGAGTCTTGAATCTCCCGTACCACTTTCCTGATGCAAGAAGAGAGCATGACCTGGGTGGTGAGGATCCTTGATGATGGGTGCTGCTTTTCTGCAACAACACTCTGTGCAGATGTGCTCAAGATGCAGAAGGCCTTATCCATGATGGACTGGGCTGTATCCACTACCTTTTGTAGGCTTTTCCATTCAAGGGCATTGGTGTTTCCATAGGTCAGTGTTCTGTCCACCACACATCTATAGAAGTTTGTCAAAGCTTTAGATGTTATGCCAAATCTTTGCAGACTTCTGAGGAAGTACAGATGTTGTGTGCTTTCTTCGTAATTGCACTTACACGCTGGACACAGGACAGGTCCTCAGAATGCTAACACCAAGGAATTTAAAGTTGCTGACCATCTCAATCTCTGATCTCCTGATGAGGACTGGCTCATGGGCCTTGAGCTTCCTCCTCGCTGCTTTTTATCCGCATGGATTTAACAACAACATGTATTTAAGAGGCTTCAATGCAATAAAGTGATTCCGGGTACCTCACAAGGTTACATCAAACAATAGTTAAGAGGGTGCCTCACAAGGGGCCAAAGCATGTGACCAAAACTGTGGTACAGCTGCCTATGCAGAAGTGATGAAAGTTTAAGATGTACATTTTGGATTTCAGCTTTGCTGAATGCTTGTATATCAACAGTTTCCCTAACTAGCATTAAGTTGGAATTAGTACTAGGACATGTGTTGCCTGGGGAATGAGAAATGCCTATTCCACAATCATTTCATTTTAGTAATACTTTTCTATACTCAGTGGGAACTGCAACGTTATGAATATATTCTGGAGAGAATATTGCACCAAATGTTGAAGATCCGCAGAAAAGAAGTCTGCTGACTTTCAGTATCCTGTGGGTAATGATCAAATGTGATGCTGGTGAATCAGAAAGAAAGAGCATGTTAATTGCTTGGAAGGCAAGTGTACATTGGTAGAGGTAACATTCACGTGATGCTGCTGCATTATTAATGTGGGTGCTTGTACTACAGGACCAGAAGCTTTACAGTGCATCTGACTGATCTACATGGACCTGACACTGGCTACTTGAAATGGTAATGCTGGTACTGAGCAGAAAAATAAATGATCAGAAGTTTGTTCATGTAGGGAGGCATCCATTTCCATAGTACATGGGATTTAAACTACTCTACCTCCAGTCTGAGATTAAAGTACAATGCATCTTACTTCATGTTCAGGATGGGCTCCTCAGTATAATAGTATCAGCACTAAAAGGTCTTATTGTAGTATTGTTATAGTACTCTAGTGTTGTTATGGTGTTATATATAGAGGTGCAGTGCAGAAATGTTAGGAAGCTGTTATGAACCCAGCAGTGAAATGCACCACAGATGGGTGCAAGAAGGTTGCTTGCAAGGGCTGGTGTGGTCGGTCAGCATTGAGGTTTGGGACACAAGATTGTCAGGGACTGGCAGCATTTCCTTCTTGTTTTGACAGCCTTTCTAGATCTTTCAGTCACCCTGAGGTAATGGGAGCTGCTGGTTCCTGCCCGTTTGGCTGCATAGTTCTTCCCATCACAGAGAATTAGCTTAGCTGACAGGGAGACACTGTAGGATCTGGGTGGTGCCAGTCCCATAGCAATGGCTCACACTTGTTGCTGGAAAGGGTGTGGACTGAACTCATACCTCAGTGGTGAGTAGCTGTGTAGTGCCACTTGTCCTCGGCTCTCACTGACCCATAAGGGAGTACCAGCAGCGGAAGAGATTCATTCCAGGTTCCTGGTATGTCAAAGTGCAGGGCACAGTCTGCCTGATGGTGGGGATCTTTGATTGCTGTTTTCAACTTTTGGGACTGCAGAGCCAAGTGCGCTAAGATGAGCATCACATGTGTTTGGAGAGGAGGAAGGTACAATTATCCTGCCATGTGGGAATAATACTGAAGATCTATGTAGGTCAATCAAATTTGCATTAAATGAATTGTTTCTTGGTCAGGTAACTCAAATATGGACTATCTGTGTATAGTATGACACTATAAGAGACCAGTCAACTCATTGTCATCCTTAAGGAGCCATCCAGTTGTCTCATCTCTTGTTCTTTTCCTGTATCCTGCAATTTTTATTTTGGATAAATGTTCTCTTTTCTTGAAAGTTATATGTATTCCTGTCAACAATGGATCATTATTACTTCAGTTGCAGAAAATTCAATTTAGTTCCTCAGCGGTGTGGCATTGACCACCCACTTGTTTTTGTTTTCACAGTTACTTCTTCTGATTTATTCTGGAAAGTAATGAGAAGGGAACATCAGGCTGAGCTTTTTCTTTTTTAAAAATCATTTTATTAATTTTAAACAAACATAAATCAAACATGAATACAGAGAGTTTGAAAGCACATAATTAATAGGTTAAGTATACGTTCATATAGATGATAATCCATATATAATAATCTCCTAACTCATAGTAATTGCAAAAAAATGGAGTAAATACAGCTGAGCTTTTTCATCTGCGATCTAGCTTTATCTTGGTTGACCTGGGGTCCTGCATCTGGTTGGTTGTACTGAATGTACTGCCACTTTGTGCAGAGCTGTACAGGCTCCAGCAAACCTGGGCTGTGCAGAACTGAGTTGGTGCCAAAGATCATTCAGTTTGCAAGGTGGATACTTTAACAAGCCTTATGTGAATGCTTCCAGAGACACCAGCATATCAGAAGGATCTGATGTTCTAATCAGTACCGGGCCATTATGTAACTGAGGGCCACTGGGGGAATGTACTAACTCAATGGCAATCATCACAAAGTGCTTTAGGCTGTGTCTAAGTTGTCCATTTATGTATAAAATGTCCCTCCTTATGCAAGTCTCTGTACACACCCTTCTGAGTGTCTATGTTCTGTGACTTGACTGAACTCTGAAGAAATGCTTAAGGCTACACATACAATTGCATTGGTTACAAATAAGTTCCCCTGATGAAGAGATAATGAAATCTTGCACAAAAGCCCTGTTACAAGTGTTCAAACACAATAAAACATGCAGCAGTGTGATAGAAGTCACTTTAAGTTCTAATCTTTCACTTCCAGCCTGTGGGTGGGGGTGGGGTTGGAAGTGGTACAATATGCACCATTTCTAGATGTGGACTGAGAGTCATTTTGCCTAAGTAATACAGGAAGTGGATATCCATATATGTTAAGAATAGTATGTTCTACTTCATCCTATACAAGTTAACCCTTCATAACTGTGGCATATTGTTAATGTTGCCGTCGTCAGCACAGTGACGATTGCAGAAGTGCTGTTGTGCCTTTCACAGAAATATATTGAGACAAAAATTCATGTCAAAACACAAGGGTCTTGTGGTTTGTTACCTGAAACTAACTAAATTTTAAACAAATGGTTATTGTTTGTAGACGTCAATGCAAGTAGCTGGCATCTGGCTATCATGAGAGTGTGTTATAAAAGTAAATATATGATGAGAGTTTTGCTGTGTTCTGATATAAGTGCATAGTCTGTAGTCAAATTTTCTGTGGTGTTTCTTGTAGTTTGGCTCTTTTTTGTAGGAACTGTGATCTTAATAATGGGAAGTACTGTGGTTATCTGGAGAAATGTTATACTGATATTTTGCTGCTGTCTGCATAGAGCAGTGTTGGTATATTGTAATTTAAACTGAAAAAGATAGTGGGGACTTTGAGATTTGTGGCTGGCTGCTGCCCTACCCACTGTTGATTTTCTTCATATTTGAGCATTTGCTTTTTAAGTGTATCACAAAGTACATAGTGTTTGCTGTAAGGAATGGGTGGGTGCCCCTTTCCTTATGAGCAGGCAAGGGATTTGGAACAATAAGGCGGGAGAGCACCTAAGGATTTCTAACGGGAAGACATTTTGAGTTCTCGGGAGAAGAGAGAGGCCAGACTGTGCAGGCGCGTGATGTCAGCCAGCAGCCATATCCAGTGGGCAGTGGAGTGAGAGGCAGCAGCGTGAAAGGGCTTTGGCTCCACGGGCTTCGGCAGTAACAGGACGAGGTGAGGCAGTTGTTGATTGCAAAAGGAGGTAGTATGTGTGTGAGGCCAGTTTTCTGTGGTCGGTGTCAGACGTGGGAGGTCCTGGAGTCTCCTGGTGTCCCAGACGGCCACATCTGCACTCGGTGTATTGAGATGCTGCTCCTAAGGGACCATGTTAGGGAACTGGAGCTGCAGCTCGATGACCTTCGTCTGGTCAGGGAGAGTGAGGAGCTGATAGAGAGGAGTTACAGACAGGTGGTCACTCCGAGGCCACGGGAGGCAGACAGGTGGGTCACAGTCAGGAGGAGGAAGGGGAAGAGTCAGGTACTAGAGAGTACCCCAGTGGCTGTACCCCTTGACAATAAGTACTCCTGTTTGAGTACTGTTGGGGGTGGCAGCCTACCTGGGGGAAGCGACAGTGGCCTTGCCTCTGGCCCACAGAGTCTGGCCCTGTGGCTCAGAAGGGTGGGGAAAGGAAGAGGAAGGCAGTAGTGATAGGGGACTCTATAGTCAGGGGTTCAGACAGGCGAATCTATGGACGCAGGAAAGAAACTCGTATGGTAGCTTTTGATAGAGTTGAATGGACATACTTATTTAATGCATTGAGAAACTTTAATTTTAGTCCTAATTTTATATCATGGATTAAATTAATATATTATAAACCTGTTGCTTCTGTTCTTACAAATAATTATAGATCCTCTTTTTTTCAATTATCTCGTGGTACGAGACAAGGCTGTCCTTTAAGTCCTTTATTATTTAATATTGCATTAGAACCTTTAACCATTGCTATTCGTGAGTCTCCTAATATTTTTGGTATCATCCGTAATGAGAAGTTATACAAACTATCACTTTATGCTGATGATTTGCTGCTATATATTTCTGATCCTAATAGGTCTATTCCTGCTATTTTATCCTTGTTGGCTCAATTTGGTAGTTTTTCTGGTTATAAATTAAACTTAGATAAGAGTGAATTATTCCCCTTAAACGCGCAAACCTTATTGAATGACAGGATGCCATTTAAAGTTGTTACTGATAACTTTATCTATTTAGGTATAAAAATCACCAAGAAATATAAAGATTTATTTGGGCTGAATTTTTTACCTATGCTTCATCAAATTCAACAACTTACTACAAAATGGTCTCCCTTATTTTTATCATTAGTTGGTCGGATTAATGCTATTAAAATGATGATTTTACCGAGATTTTTATATTTATTTCAAGCTTTACCAATTTTTATTCCTAAATCTTTTTTTGATAACATTGATTCAAAAATTTCCTCATTTGTGTGGCAAAATAAAAACCCTAGGTTAAGCAAAAGGCAATTACAAAAATCTAAAAAAGATGGTGGTCTAGCTTTACCTAACTTTAGATTTTATTATTGGGCGAATAATATTCGTAACCTAATGTATTGGAAACTAGATTTGGACTCACCTTGTGTCCACAGTGGGTAAATTTGGAATGTAGTGAGGTAAAGGGATATTCTATATTTTCCGTTCTTGGTTCTTTTCTTCCTGTTGATTTAGTTAAATTCAATAAACAGATATCTAACCCTGTTGTCAAACATACACTACGAATTTGGTTTCAATTTCGCAAATTTTTTAATCTGAAAAACTTTGTTCTGGACAGCCCTATTTTATTTAATTTTTTTTTCAAACCTTCATTGACAGATCAAGCTTTTAGCATATGGAAAAGGAAAGGTATAAAATGTTTTCGTGATCTTTTTTTTGAAGGTACTTTGATGTCTTTTGATCAACTTTCTAACAAATTTAAATTACCTAAATCTAATTTTTTTAGATACTTACAAATTAGAAATTTCTTACATAAAATTCTCCCATCTTTTCCCAATTTAACTCCATCGGATTTTTCAGATTTGATTTTTACCTTTAATCCTTGCCAGAAGGGATTAGTAGCTTTTATTTATAACATGATTATGAAGATACAGCCAGAAATATCGGATAGAATTAAACAAGAATGGGAAAAAGAACTTCGATATAATATATCAACAGATAAATGGGGAAAAAATTTTACAAATGGTTAATTCCTCTTCTATTTGTGCTAAACATGCTTTAATACAATTTAAAATTGTACATAGAGCTTATATGTCTAAAGATAAGCTTGCTCGATTCTACTCGCATATCAATCCTCAATGTGACAGATGTCACTTAGAAGTGGCTTCATTGACCCACATGTTTTGGGCATGTCCCACTTTACATAACTATTGGAAGGACATTTTTGATGTCATTTCCTCAGTATGGAATATCGATTTACAACCCCATTTTATTACTGCAATTTTCGGTATACCAAATGAAGATGGTAATCAGTTTTCCCCTTCAATCAGACAAATGATTGCTTTTGTAACATTAGTTGCCAGAAGGTCTATATTACAAAACTGGAAAGAAGTAAATCCTCCTACCACATCTCAATGGTTCTCTCAAACTATTTCCTATCTGAGTTTGGAAAAAATTAGAAGCACTATTTTTGATTCTTCAATTAAATTTGAAGAAACCTGGGGACCATTCATTCGACATTTTCATATGAAATAATTTGACCTATTTCAGATCCTTTTCTCTACTTATCCTTGTTCAGGTATGGAGTTCCGGAGTTTTTTCTTGACACTATCACATACTTATAAACTGTTATTATTGCCCATGTTAGTTTAGTTTAGTATTTTTTTTTTAATATATATTTTCTTCTATATATTTTCAATTTCTTTTTTCTTTTTTGATGATTATTTTTGTTTTTTTTTCATATATATTTATATAGACTTGATTGATTTATGTACCTTTTGTTGATTGATGTTTAATAGGATATTATTATCCTATTACTAATGTAATTTCAAGTTTATTGAATTTGTAATCTATTCATTATCATGCTTTGTTTTTTTTATATATATATGAAACTTAATAAAAGGATTGAAAAAGAAAGAAAGGATGGTAGTTTGCCTCCCAGGTGCCAGGGTTCGGGATGTTTCTGATCGCGTCCAAGATATCCTGCGGTGGCAGGGAGAACAACCAGAGGAAGTGGTACATATTGGTACCAATGATATCGGTAGGAAAAGGGAAGAGGTCCTGAAAGAAGACTACAGGGAGTTAGGAAGGAAGTTGAAAAGCAGGACCTCAAAGGTAATAATCTCGGGATTACTGCCTGTGCCACGCGACAGTGAGTATAGGAACAGAATGAGGTGGAGGATAAATGTGTGGCTGAGGGATTGGAGCAGGGGGCAGGGATTCTGATTTCTGGATCATTGGGACCTCATTTGGGGTGGGTATGACCTGTACAAAAAGGACAGGTTGCACCTGAATCCCAGGGGGATCAATATCCTGGCGGGCAGGTTTGATAGAGCTGTTGGGGAGGGTTTAAATTAGTTTGGCAGGGGGGTGGGAATCAGAATGTGAGTGCAGGGATTAAGGTAGAAGGACAAGGGCATGATGTTAAGAGTTCTGAGTTGATGAGGAAAGTCAGGCAGGGGACAGAACATTATTGTAGTCAGTTAAAGGGGTTGAGATGTGTCTATTTCAATGCTAGGAGTATTAGGAACAAGGAGGATGAACTTAGAGCATGGATTAGTACGTGGAGCTACGATGTTGTGGCTGTTACTGAAACTTAGTTGGAGGAAGGGCAGGATTGGATGATGCAGGTCCCGGGGTTCAGGTGTTTTAAAAGGAATAGGATGGGAGGTAGAAAAGTGAGGGGAGTGGCAATGCTGGTCAAGGATAGTATCACGACTATAGAAAGGGAGGATGCTGCAGAAGGAGTGTGCACGGAGTCATTCTGGGTGGAAGTCAGAAATAGGAAGGGATCAATCACTTTGCTGGGAGTAGTCTATAGGCCCCCAAAAAGCACTCGAGATACCGAGGAGCAGATAAGCAGGCAGACTTTAGAATGGTGCAGGAAATATAGGGTAGTAGTTATGGGTGATTTCAACTTCCCTCATATTGATGAGCACCTCCTGAGTGCAAGGGAGATAGATGGGGCTGAATTTATCAGGTGTGTTCAAGAAGGATTCCTAACATGGTATGTGGACCAGCCGACGAGAGGAGAGGCGAGACTGGATCTAGTTCTGGGTAATGAACCTGGTCAGGTGACAGACCTCTTGGTGGTGGAACATTTTGGTGAGAGTGACCACAACTCCCTTAGCTTCAGCATAGCTATGGAAAGGGATAAAATCAGACGAAATGGTAAAGTGCTTAACTGGGGAAGGGCTAACTTTGAAGGGATGAGGCAGGAACTAGCGAGAGTAAAATGGAAACAGATGTTCAAAGGGGAAAGCACAGAACTAATGTAGGAGAAGTTGAAGGACCACTTGAGCTGGATAGGTTTGTCCCACTGAGGCAAGGAAAAAATGGTAGGAAAAGGGAACTGTGGCTGATAAAACACGTGAGGCAACTCATCAAGAGGAAAAAGGAAGCATATGTTAGATATAAGAAGCAGGAAGTAGGAGGGGCTTATGAGAAATATAGGGTAGCCAGGAAAGAGCTAAAGAAAGGACTTAGGAGAGCTCGAAGGGGGCATGAGAAGGCCTTGGAATGTAGGATTAAGGAGAACACCAAGGTGTTCTATGCATATGTGAAGAATAGGAGGATGACGAGAATGAAGGTGGGACTGCTAAACGATAAAGAGGGCAACATGTGCCTGGAGGCGGAGGAGGTTGGGGAGGTCCTAAATGAATACTTTGCTTCAGTATTCACAAGTGATAAGGATCTTGATCAGGATGAGGTTGAAGTCGAGCAGGCCTGTGTGCTGGACAATGTGGAGATTAAGGAAGAAGAAGTGCTGGATCTTAAAAACATTGAGAGAAGAGATCGCAGGAGCATTAGCTATGATCTTTGAATCCTCTTTGGCTGCAGGAGAAGTGCCGGAGGACTGGAGAATGGCAAATGTAGTTCCCTTGTTTAAAAAAGGGAATAGGGAGAAACCTGGGAACTATAGACCGGTGAGTCTTACGTCGGTGGTCTGCAAACTACTGGAAAGGATTCTTAAGGATAGGATCTACGAGCATTTGGAGAAGTACAGTCTACCCATGGATAGTCAACATGACTTTGTGAAGGGAAGATTGTGCCTCACGAGCCTGATTGAGTTTTTTGAAGAGGTAATAAAAGAAATTGATGAGGGTAGGGCAGTGGATGTGGTCTACATGGACTTTAGCAAAGCATTTGACAAGGCCCCTCATGAGAGACTCATCCAGAAAGTCATGAGGCATGGGATAAGTGGAACCTTGGCTGTTTGGATAAAAAATTGGCTTAAAGGAAGAAAGCAGAGGGTAGTTGTGGAGGGGAAGTATTCTGCCTGGAGTTCGGTGACTAGTGGAGTGCCGCAGGGATCTGTCCTGGGACCCCTGCTGTTTGTGATTTTTATAAATGACCTGGATGTAGAGGCGGAAGGATGGGTGAATAAGTTTGCGGATGACATGAAGATTGGAGGAGTTGTGGATGGAGCTGTAGGTTGTCTAAGGTTACAAGAGGATATAGACAGGCTGCAGAGTTGGGCAGAAAAATGGCAGATGGAGTTCAATCCAGACAAGTGTGAGGTGATGCATTTTGGAAGGACAAACCAGAAGATTGAGTAAAGGATTAATGGTCAGTTACTTAAGAGTGTGGACGAACAAAGAGACCTTGGGGTTCAAATCCATACATCCCTTAAGGTCGCTGCACAGGTTGATAGGGTAGTTAAGAAGGCCTATGGGATGCTAGGCTTCATTAACAGAGGAATTGAATTCAAGAGTAGAGAGGTCATGTTCTACAAACCTCTGGTGAGACCGCACTTAGAGAATTGTGTTCATTTCTGGTCACCTCATTATAGGAAGGATGTGGAAGCTATGGAGAGGATGCAGAGGAGATTCACCAGGATGTTGCCTGGTTTGGAGGACAAGTCATATGAAGCAAGGTTAGCAGAGCTGGGACTTTTTGCTTTCGATCATAGAAGAATGAGAAGGGACTTGATAGAGGTCTACAAGATTATGAGAGGCATAGATAGGGTGGATAGTCAGTACCTGTTTCCCAGGGCACCAATAGCAAACACCAGAGGGCATATGTACAAAGTTAGGAAGGGAAGTTTAGGGGAGACATCAGGGGTAAGTTTTTTACACAGAGGGTTGTGAGTGCCTGGAATGACTTGCCAGGGATGGTAGTGGAGGCTAAAACATTAGGGGTATTTAAGAGCCTCTTGGACAGGCACATGGATGAAAGAAAAATGGAGGATTATGGGGTAGTGTGGGTTTATTACTTTTTTTTAAAGGATTATATGGGTCAGCACAACATGGAGGGCTGAAGGGCCTGTACTGTGCCGTACTGTCCTATGGTTCTATGGAGATAAAACTTTGTAAAGTGAGGCCAGTCTTGACTCAAAGTACATTTATTATCAAATAATGTATTAATTATACAGCCTTGAGATTTGACTGCTTGCAGGCAGCCACAAAGCAAGAAACCCAAAAGAACCCAATTAAAGCAGAAAAAGAAGTCAAAAATAAAAGGTGCATAGGAAGAGGAAAAAAACACAAAGCATGCAAACAATAGAAACGAGCAGCAGCAACAACAGTATTCAGAACCAAATTGAGTCCTTGGATCCAAATCTTTGGAGTAGGCCCAAAACCTCGGTATCAGTTCGTTATATTAGTGAGGTGAATCATCTCAAAGTTTGCAGACACAAAGCACAACAGCCAGGGGCAGTCTCACAGCCTCAATTCTATGGAGAGAGGAGTAAATGTCATGGGACAGTGAGCGAAATCAGCCCATCTCTTGACCCCTTGCTTTTCCAGTCTATCTGGGCCAACGTTTAATTTGTCCGAACAGCAGATCATGCCTTACATTAGGACCTGGGCTCACCTGCAGTGATTTGCTCCGGGCCTAGAATATGCCACCCAGTTATTCACTTCATGCCTAGATTTTGCTGCCGAAGAAGCCATTCTTGGTCTCTCTAAATCGTAGAGCAATCTGATCTCGCACCTGGGTTAGTTGGATGGGATCGAACTTCTGTCTCAACTTCTTTTTCATGAATCGCTAACTCCAACTCCATCCGTGTTGATTTTGCAGCGTGCCAGAACAGCTTATCTCTTTAAGTCGCTTTGCCTAATTGAATAATTGACTTTCACCCCGCCCCTTGGATCCACAAAACATTTGTTTCTAAGTATTTCAAGTCTGTAGACATTATCTTCAATCTTTTCTATGCTGAGACTCTGAGACAGAGAAGTCCCTGGTCTGTGTTAAAGTTCTGATGGCCTATGTCTTGCCTGTGAAGTCTGTTGGCAAGGATAAATGTCAAAGACCAAAACTGAAACTGTTGCCTTTGCCTTCCATTCAATCTCATTTACTTGCTGGTTCCTCCCAGTATTTTACAGGGTAATCCACCCTCTTGACCACACAACCTGTGTGTGTATGCGTGTTTGCGTGTGTGCACACAAGTGTCCCTCCCCTTCTCCTTCTCTCTGACTCTCCTTTGCCTCACACTTGGGCACACCACAAGCAACATTTTCCATGCTCAAACCATTCATATTTTGGGTACATTCGCTCAAAGGTTAAACATTCAGCAAAACATCTTAAAACACATATTCACAACCATGTTCCAGAATATTAGGCTTTTAAGACTTTGCAACGAAGAAGGCTGGTAGCTATTGATCATAGGCCAGCAAACATTCAATCATCCAGACATCAACTAAAAATCTAACATCATCTGAATTTTCTCAAATTCAGATCTGATCCGTAAGAGTTCTGATTATATGACTTGTTGGTTTTATAGTCTTGGGCAATGTGTGTTATTTTAGAACAACTTCTTCTCGGACCATCCTTTCCTTCAGACCCTTGCTTCCACTTAAGTGTATGAGGGGTTTATGTGATTGTTCTGTTCTAATTGCATCTATTCTGATTGGTTCACAACCTTGTTTGTGTTCAGCCTGTGTCCCTTGGATCACGTGACATAATCCAGATACATCATCCTCATCCTGACTCCAGTCCTTGCTGATCGGGACTGCTGTGGCCATGTTGTCTGTTCTGAGAATCATGCCTGTTTGTTGACCCTGACTTATCCATGTAATCTGACACATCCCTCAATCTATGACAGTACCTTCATTGTTAGGGCATACCCAGAAATCGACTGGACAGCGCACTCCGTTTACCTCAAATAGCTGAGGCTTACTTTTCTTTGCTCTCATTATTTTGCCTCCTACATCTGTAAGATAAATAGCCTGTCCAGTCATGGGCAAGGGTAGGTCAGTTATGGATATTGAAGTTCCTGTGTCTCCTAACATATCACATTGTTGGCTTCTTAACAAAGCATTTATCTATATTCATCGATGACCAGTACTAATGGGGGCTACCAATAGCTCTTTGACTGACTTGGGTGCTGTCTTTAGCAGTTCTACAATCTGGTCTGCAGACAAGGCATGCAGTGAAGATTCTGCTGCAGTTTCTGCCTGTCTTGGTGGGTAGCTATCACACCTCCTTTCCTCCTTGTGATACTGCTCCTGACCATGGCCTGAGAGGCCACAGCTGTAACAAGCCACCTCCTTAGCTCTTCTGTGTCTGTTCTCGTAGTACTTTGCTAGGTGTTCCTGTTGCTGGCACACAAAGCAAATCCTCTGTGTCCTTGCAGCAACTATATCCTCTTTAGCCGTTACACCCCCTCTCCCCTCTTTTCAGGTCTATTTCCCCAGTCCATGAAGTTGTGAGGTATTTGCATCCCACAGCTGCTCCAAGTTTATAAACTCCTGGTGGGCTGACCTTCAGTAGCTTAATGTGAAAAAGACTAAGGAGCTGGTTGTGGACCTGAGGAGGGCTAAGGCACCGGTGACTCCTGTTTCCATCCAAGGGGTCAGTGTGGACATAGTGGAGGATTACAGATACCTGGGGATATGAATGGACAATAAACAGGACTGGTCAAAGAACACTGAGGCTGTCTGTAAGAAGGTCCAGAGCTGTCTCTATTTCCTGAAGAGACTGAGGTCCTTTAACATCTGCCGGACAATGCTGAGGATGTTCTACGAGGCTGTGGTGGCCAGTGCTATCATGTTGGCTGTTGTGTGCTGGGGCAGCAGGCTGAGGGTAGCAGACACCAACAGAATCAACAAACTCATTCGTAAGGCCAGTGATGTTGTGGGGGTGGAAATGGACTCTCTGACGGTGGTGTCTGAAAAGAGGATGCTGTCCAAGTTGCATGCCATCTTGGACAATGACTCCCATCCACTCCATAATGTACTGGTTAGGCACAGGAGTACATTCAGCCAGAGATTCATTCCACCGAGATGTAACACTGAGCGTCATAGGAAGTCATTCCTATCTGTGGCCATCAAACTTTACAACTCCTCCCTCAGAGTGTCAGACACCCTGACCCAGTAGGCTGGTCCTGGACTTATTTCCACTTGGCATGATTAACATTATTTAATTATTTATGGTTTTATATTGCTGTATTTCTTCACTATTCTTGGTTGGTGTGGCTGTAACAAAACCCAATTTCCCTTCAGATCAATAAAGTATGTCTGTCTGTCTGTCTTGAGCAATTTCAGGAAGATTGGGTCATCCCTCCCTGTATTGCCCAGTCCTGAATATTCCTCATAGGCTTGGTATTTTTCACTCTGCATAGCAAAAGCCAAGTTCATCAGCTCTCTGAATAGCTGACATTATCTTTTACCAATTACCCTCTCCTCCCAATCTCTGCCTCACTTCCTTCAAGTTACAATATCTTTCCACATTATTGGCATTCCCATCAGTTGCCCATGTTCCATCCTGCACCCTTGGGGTCATACTGTCTTACATATTTCTCGGGCATTTATCTTTAACCAGTGCATGTACATCTTTGGGATGCACCCGGAGGACTTTGGTTATTTCTTCTAATTTATGCCAAAGTTTATCATTGCCATATGCAACTTAAAATGAGGGCGATTCAGATTCTGCTTTTCCCCTGGCATGAAGGGCTGGGGGTGGTGGTGTTGAGTGTGAGGGGCTGGCTGGAATCAACAGAGTTGTGAGCCTGCCATTTGCTTGCTCTCTGTAGATGCCATTTCACTAGGCAGTGCTGGCTCTCCTGTTTGTGGACACTTTCCCGTTTGTCAATCCCCTGGTCGAACACTTCACAGTTTACCCCAGCAGTTACTCCATGGCTGCTGCCGAGTGATCTGCCAGCAGCTGGGCCTTTATCAATTCCACTCATCTGCTCAGATTCCAGACTAATTAATTCTAGTACTGTTCTAATTGTTCTGCCAGCTCTTCTCCCATGGGGTGGGTCCCACCCCTACCCCTCCCCCTCCCCAGTGCCAAAATGAAAAGAAATTATTTCAGATGGTGCTGAATGCTGGGAATTTCCTACCCAAATGGAGAGTTTATATTCAAAGGAGAGATTGATAGATATTAAGTGTTAAGAGAATTGATATCTTTTGGGGTTGCTGTAGGAAAGATTAACCATGATCTTATTACATGGCTGGGCAGGCCAAGAAGTTAAATGGGCTACTTTTATAATTTATGTTCTTGTGCTAACACATCATCATTAAAAGCAATTAACTCTCAGAAGTGTTAAGCAGTTGTAGCCACATTAAAAAGAAAGGGAATGACCTCTCTAACTAAGATATTTTGAGATTTCACTTCTTAAATATTAGGGGTATCATCTTGCTTTCACCGAGAGCAGCCAGTGAATGCCAAGCAGTTGACAACAAAAATGCATTCAGCTTGTATCACGAGCTTTGCCTTCGATGTGTTTCAGTTCTCATGGGTTAACCATACTTTCATTTCTCTTGTCTTTTGCTATCAGAAGTAGAAAATATTCCGAGAACAAATAAAGTTTCATTCTAAAGTTCTCACTTGCCTCTGACAATCCTTCTGCCTACTAATAATTGCTTTCTAAGATCTGTGTTTTAAAACTTGCCTGACACATTTCGACCAGTACTATTGAATGAGATTTGGAGAGTATAAGCTATATACTTAATCAACTTGTCTGATCACAACTATCTGAATGCATTCAAAGGAATTTCCACCAGGAACTATTCAGCTGCAGTTTTGTCTGTGAACGGGTTGTTTTGCTGTGGTATATAGTATTTCCAATCTGGTGACAATACATGCTATGAAAATCATGTTTGACAAACCTTGCAGTAATTTATAAGTTCTCAGTGATAAAAATCACATTGACACGATAGCATATTTTAAAAGTACACCTCAATAATGATTACAAATTATGCTTTTTTATATCAAGTGCATGTTTAGACTCTATATGATCCTTAACCGGCTGTTATTATTTTCATCTGTCTTTGACATACTTTTTCAGTCTCATCTGTTAACCTTGAACAAAACTAAAGATTAGTGTATTCAAATTATCTTGTGTTTGTAAATCCCCACCGCAAAAGTTGTAACTTTTACAACATTGACCATCTCTTTATTCCCACTTCTTCGCTGAAATTCTCATCCATGTTCCTGGCACTCCAGTAAGCATTGTAGTAGATGCTGGACTGCCACCTCAATTCTGGGAGCAGTTGGGGATGACATGAACTGGCAGTATTGCCAATGGCATCCACATCCTGGGAATAAATCAGTTGAAATATTCCAGCATTGCGGTGGATTTCTTGGAGTTTCAAAAAAAGAGCAGTAACCTAATTGAACATAAGATCCTTAGTAGGCTTGCCAGGGTGAATGTTGATCGACTTCCTCCAGTAAGAGAAAGATGAACAAATGATCCAAGATGGCGGCGCGACGCAGCTTGCAGCGGCCACTCCGGAACTGATTATCTGTTATTTGTGAAGTGAGGTGCTGTGTGCAATCATAATCGATTGAAAACGGACGTGGGAGCACAGAGGAACATCGGGAAATTCAAGGAAGACCTTCTTCGTTGCTGCTGCTGCTGTGAGGTCCGGGACTCTGCTGGGAAGAACAGGCCCCAGTCCTCTGGGTTGCATTGCCGATGGCCATTGGTGGGGCTGTCTTAATACGCTCGGCAGAGGATGGTGCAGAGAAGCTGTGCCGAAGGGGATGGTCGTCGGCTTGGAGGTTTGACGGACTCGGAGTCCTTTCAACGGACTCAAGTTGCTTATGGTGTGTGCTGCGTCTGTGAGGCTGGTTTCGACGGAGCTTCTATTGTGTGTTGCGTCTGTGAGGCTGAGTTGGGCAGTGCCGTGGAAGTCCATAGCGGGGGTACTCCCTTCTGCCACCGGCGTGGGATGGCGAGTCTGTCAGGTCCCTGGGGACTTGTGGATACTGTGGTGATGTCTTTTGAACTTACAGTCCTTTAACATCTTGGACTATTTTTACTGTGCCCATAGTCTTTTCTTAATCAATTATGCTATTGTTTGCATTGTTGTACCTATATGTTGTAATTATGTGGTTTTGTGCAGGTCTTGTAGCTTTAGTTTTTGGTCTTGTTTTTGTCTAGTGGATTTGGAGCTCTTTTCCGGGGAATGCACTAGACGGTAGCGTGATATTAATATGCAGCAGCCTCTCCGGACTCTGGATTGGGGATTGCCAAACGTTACGTGGATTTTCTGGTGTAGTCTGTTTTGTCATATGCTTTTGTGATATTATTCTGGTGGAATGTTGTTTCATTTTTGAACTGCATTGCAGTTGTGGTTTCTAAATGACAATAAACTGAATCTGAATCTGAAATGGACATTGTTGTAAAATAAGAAGCTGGCCACTTAAAACTGAATTTTGTCATAATTTCTTCTGAAGCCGAAGAATTTTTGCCACTGAGGGTGCTGGAGGCTAGATCACTGGAGATCTTTAATGTGGAGATAAATATTAGAAAGATTGAGGAATTAACTGTTATGGGGAGCTGGTTCAGAGAAGAGTTGAGACCAGCAGAAAGCAGCCATGATCATTTGAATGTAGGGCCAAATGGCTTATTTCTGCCCCCACTTCCTTCATTCCCGGGAGGTTGGTCTTCAACTCCCCAGCATTCATTTGTTTTCAATTCCATTATTGACCGTGGTTCCTTGTGGCTGTCCCATATGATTATTCATTGTCTCATTGCTGACCCAGGTCCTTCAATTTTGCAATATTTTTGTTAGATGCCCCATTCTCAGTTTTTTTTAACCAATCTTCAAACACTCACATACAGAGTTAGCTGATCAATGTATGTACTGAATCTAACAGTGAGTTTTAGACTTGGTGTGCGCATGGTTATCCATAACTATCTCAGCCAGTAAGATTTGGCACAGCTGGTTACATTGTGAGAGGTGTCTTCCAGGAGACCGCTTGTTGATAAAAGGAGGCTTGCTACTTGTGAACAATTTGCTGAAATTCTGTGCAAACAGAGTTGAGTGATTATGTATAACTGTGATTACATTCAAGCATGTTTTTTTCTCCAGTCTTTTCAAATTTCTCCTTTGTTGGTAATGCTATGCAGAACCAGTTAAAAAGATTGCACATTAAAGCCTTATGTTTTCCTTTAAATTGTTTATTTCTGTTTAATGGAACAAAAATGAAATTAGTGTTGATAAAAGCTGAGAAACCAATGCCCACCCTTCCCTTGGCATCTGTTAATTCCACGTAATACAAAGGTAAAGCAGTTTCTCGGTTAAAATGAGGAGTTCACTTTTCAGGGCAAATAAAATGAAAGTGGCAACTTCTACACTCAGAGAACTTGCACTCAGCTTCTTGTTCATCTATTACACAGCCACTTTGTGTGCAAAGTCATTTATTGGGCTTATTTTCTCTTTGTTTTTTCTCTCTCTCCCAGGCCTCAATATAAGAGATCAACATTAACTTGCAGTGCAATGTTCAGGTTAAATACAAAGAATCCAGGAGTAACTTTGGAGGTAAATTCTCTCAGGATTTGGTTGTTTCTGATGGCAAAAAAGGGGAACATCCATCTCTCAAACTGAGTGGTATTGTCACTGGTTGGCAGGAAGAAATTGTAAAATAGGTTCTGTAAGAATAGATTCTGCAGGCGCCAACTCAAGGGCTCTTGGTTTCCTCCCCCTAGAGTCAAAAATCAGCTCGTTGGTCTTGCAGACATTGAGTAAAAGATTTTTGTTGAGGCACCACTCAGCCAGATTTTCAATCTCCCATCAGTTTCTGGGGGTAAAATTGGCAAGGAAAAGGGAATGGTTATATTAGAGAGTTTGCACAAATTGATGCTTCAGCTTTCATCTTGACTCTCTTGGTCTTGCTATTTTATAAAGTTCTCTTGAAAAGATAAAATATCCCTTGCTGATACTATAGATGATGGCACTGGCTCATCTGGAATCCACCCTCATCATGCCTTCAAATTGTAGATGAACACACAGGTTTCATTGTATGGTTAGTTACTGGAAATATTCTCTTGATTTCAAAATACTGAAATATTGTAGATGTAACATATG
This sequence comes from Hypanus sabinus, assembly GCF_030144855.1. Taxonomy (NCBI): domain Eukaryota; kingdom Metazoa; phylum Chordata; class Chondrichthyes; order Myliobatiformes; family Dasyatidae; genus Hypanus; species Hypanus sabinus. The sequence continues at coordinate 131,689,597 of NC_082707.1, forward strand.
AGATTGCAACAGTTACGAGAAATGTATTGTCTTTCTCAATATATTGGTTTTATAATTTAAGTATTTGTAGTATTCACACTGTGAATCTGGCCAAGTTTCTCATGAAGTGTTTAATCATGGAAGATATGAGGAAACATAAAGCTGCTGAGATCTGTTCCATAGTTACATTTGCACACTCCTTATCAAATATGAAGTTTTGAATAACTTTACCACTGAATAAGAAAATTAATTTTTATACATCATATGAAGCAAATAGCAGGGAACTCTTGGCTCTCTGATGAAGGAATTTAATGTTACTGCTTTCTCCTTGGCAGTCCCTTGGAGTCAAGGATGAGTTGCTTCCACTTGGGGTTTGTGAGTTCTGTGATGACTGATGAGGCTAATGTCGCAATCAGAATTCTCCTCATGGGTCTGGAGGTGCCAGATGGAGAATGTGGATGGGCACTCTGTTGAATTCTTTATGCCATTTACATAAGGCAACGGTGTGCTCTCACTGAATGGAGTTGAAGTTCTCAACACTGGATGTTGCTCATCCACTGACCAGTCGTACTTGCCAGAAGTTCATGAACGCTTTGATGAAGGCCTTTCAGCATATCTTTTGGCAACACACATCAAATGCTGGAGAAACTCAGCAGGCCAGGCAGCATCTGTGGAAAAGAATTTCAGACTGAGTCCCTTCTTTCGGACTGGAAAGGAAGGGGAGAAGTCAGAATAAGAAGGTGGGGGAGGGGAGGAAGAAAGATTTACAAGGTGGCAGGTGATCAGTGGGAGAGAGGGTGAAGTAAAGAGCTGGGAAGTTGATTGCTCAAAGAGATAAAGGACTGGAGAAGGGGGACTCTGATGGGAGAGAGAAGACCATGGAAAAAAGGAAAGGGAGAAGGGGCACCAGAAAGGTGTGATTGGCAGGTAAGGAGATAAGGTGAAGGAGGGAAACAGCAACAGGGAATGGTGAGGGTAGGGGGAGAGACAATTACTGTAAGTTCAAGAAATCAATGTTCATGCCACTTTTTCTGGTGGACGGAGCATAGCTGCTTCGCAAAGCAAACGACCCATTTCAATTCCTCTTCCCATTCCCATTCCGACATGCCAGTCCATGGCCTCCTCTACTGCCGCGATGAGGCCACACTTAGCTTGGAGGAGCAACACCTTACATTCTAACTGGGTAGCCTCTAACTTGACAGAACGACTATCCGTTTCTCAAACTTTCTTTGGATTTCCAGCATCTGCAGATTTTCTCATGTTTGTGAGCTTATATTCTTGCCTGCATGAATGAAGAACTAAAACAAATATGAGGATTAGTATTGTAGAAGTAAGTGACAGTACAACTTTACTTCGTCTTAAGGTACATCTACTCATTCTGTTTTAATATTTATTGGTTTGGTTGATTTAAGGAAGTGATTGTAGTTGCCCTACTGCCAACTGAAGCAGATGTCTGAGAACTCTCTACCAGGACATTATTGCTGAGGCTACTTCACTCAAGCGCAGGAGGCCTCGATCCCTGAGTGTAGCATACAACTGGCATATCATATTTATAGAACATACAGATGTAGTATGCATAAATTACAATTCAAACATAGTCAAATCCAGTCACTACTTTAGCTCCTCCTTTTATTGTTTATTTTTCTCTCTGAGACATAGGTGGTGCATTCTGTTCTGTTTCTCAATGCCGATCAACAGTATTCACAGTTGAATTTTCTTTAGTGTGTTACACTGAATGTTGATTTTATGACTTGAGGGCATTTAAGATGAATATTTTCCAGCCCTGTTTGTTGTCCATTGGATTCAGTGTCACTTATGGTACATGGAACTCGTTAGTTTTCACTTTCAGTCTTCGGGTGGCATTCATCACTGACTACTACCACTAACTTAACAAAAAACCCTTCTTGCAATAGTACAAATATGAAGGTTCAAAGAACATTAATTTTAAAAGTGCGTATGCAGAAATGATTGAACTGATAGCCGAGACCTTTTGTAAATGTCAGGACCTTATGGCTTGTGATAATGCTGGTGTTCATTGTGCATTGACTGTATTCTGAATTAGCAGCTTGTGTCATCATCTTGATGCCCAATTCTTGGGGCAGTTTTGGTTTCTTAGGTTGTTCTTTGGACTAGTTCAAGCAGGTGTTCTATTTCGGTATCCTGATGGTTAGGGTTGATCCAGTGCTATTGTTTGAAGAGCTGGTGTCCTCTTGTTAAGGACAAACAGTAATTATCCAGTTGCTCATCTTGTAATTTGTGGAAATTTTTTTCAACGTTGGAAATTCTGCCATGTTCAGCAAGAATAAATGTAGGGGTTCAGTCATTTATTCCATGTATTTCTGAGAGGGGCTATGATAACGCAACAAGTTCTTTAATCATTTCCTTTGAAACTTTAATGTTTGAGGGAAACTTGCATACTGTTAATTTGTGATTTGACACCAAGATCACCTTTGCTTGAATTAATTAACTGTGAATGAGCTTTGTCATATGATTAAAAGATGAAACTCTTCTTAAGTGCCATTTTCCCTGACTCTGACATTCACCTCCTGAATATGCCATTCCCTAAAATGATGAATTTCATCTTAAGGTATTGCAAGATTCTGAATGATGTTAAATAAGTCTGAATTTTCTGGCAATTAAGAGGTAAAAACTAACTCTTCTTTGGGTTTCCTCCAGGTTTTCTGCTTTCTTCCCACAGTCCAAAATACATACTGATTGGTAGGTTAATTGGTCATTGTAAATTGTCCTGTGTTTAGGCTAGCATTAAATTGAGGGATTACTGGATGGTGTGGTTTGAAGGACTGGAAGGGCTGAAGGACTGTGCTGTATGTCAATAAATAAATAAGTAAAAATAATTCACTAATAATCAGATGTGGCATCCAGTCCTATGTATAACTTCCAACTGCATGCAAGGTCTATGCATGTTACACTTCTTATGACACAAAGTAGAATCTACTTAACCCAAGCCATTGGGTATATTTAAAGTGGACTTTGATAGGCTCTTGTTTAGTAAGGGTGTTAAAAGGTTACAAGGAGAAGGTTGGAGGATGGGATTCAGAGGGAAAATAAATTAGCCTTGAGAGAGTGGCAGAGCAGACTAGGATGGGCTGAATGGCCCAATTCTGCTCTCATGTCTTATAGTCTTATCTACTCAATGCAAGATTTTTCCCAGTTGGTATCTTGAGACGTTTATGGTTATTGATGTGGGGGAGGGGGGCTGGTATCTGGTTCTCTAACATGCCAATGTAAATATATATATTAAGCAAATATATTTTGGGAAAATGTTTCCATTTCTTTACATCCAAATAAATAATACTTTTTTTGAATGTCATTAGAATTGTGCTTTGTTCTCTTAATACTTGTTCAACAAGTTGAAGACCACACAGATTGATGTGTGGACTGCTTTTTGCAGGGATACGCTGGTAATTCCATTTACCATGCACACAAACTGAAGTGAATTGCTAAATCTGCTGATGACTGCTCACCTGCATTTTTCCAACTGAGATTGCTGAGGTTGGGCTCCTGCAGCTCAGTGTCCTTGGGTGAATCACCGTCCATTCCCTGCTGCTCATGAGTATCTGCTTGAGGCTACAACTGGTACAAGAGTTCCTTTTCTGCTTTCAGTAGAAGACCAAACATGCTAGAGATTAAGATATATTTGAGTCTTTAGATGGATTTATTTGAAGGTGTTTTTACCAGCTTCGTTAAAAATTTTAAAAATTAAAAAATTGACATTCAAATGATTTTAATTTTTTTGGAATGTTTCCAATTAACAGACATTCATAATTCTTAACAGCTGCTTGGGTAGGGCTGTTTTTTTCCAAGGATGATTGCACCCTCTAGCAAATTCCCACTTTGTGGTGTGAACGAATGTGATGTCGAGCGATTGCAGAAAGCTGAGGCAACGCTAGCTGCTATTGCCTGGAAGAAGCTTTGCACTGAGAGCCAATTCAAAGCATACTTCTTGCCAAGGTTCATGGCCTTTTGGTAAGGAGGGGATCACAAGTTCAGCTTTTCCCTTTTTGCCCCATCCCGTTATTACTGATATTATAGAGAAAGGCATTTAGTAGTAGTAGTATAGTAAGTTCCAGTGAAAAGAGCAAGGCAATTCAAAGATCAAAATAAAATTATCATCAAATTATGTACATTTTACCTTATACTTTTGAGTTTCATTTTCTTGCAGACAGTTACAGGAAAAAATACAATAGAATTTAGCAAAAACCTAAATGTATCACTGATGAACAACCAATGTGCAAAAGAAGACAAACTGTACTATAAAACTAATGATAGCATGAGTTGTAAAGAGTCTTTGAAAGCAAGTCTTTTTGGAGTAGTGGTGAGTGAATTTATCTGCGCCGGTTATGAACCCTGGTGCTTATAGGGTAATAATTGTTCCTAAACCTGATGGTGTGAGATACCATCCCAATAGTAGTACCAAGAAGTTAGCATGACCTGGATAGTAGGGGTCTTTGATAGATGCTGCTTTCTTGTGGTAGTGGTCCATGTAAGTATGGATTTACCATAAAGTGGGGAGATTGTGAGACCATAAGTCACAGGAGCAGAATTAGGCCATTCAGCCCAGCCAGTCCTGTTCACCATGGCTGATTTATCATCCCTCTCAACTCCATTCTCCTGCTTTCTTTCTGCAACCTTGAATGCCAATACCTTTACTAATCAAGAATCTGTGACCTCTGGTCATGGACTTCATTACTGGAGGAAATATCCTCTCTATGTTCACTCTGTCTAGGCCTTAATATTCAATAAGTTTAATTGAGGCCCCCCTCATTCTTCTAAACTGCAGCGAGTACAGGCCCAGAGCCATCAAGTGTTCCTTGTGTGTTAACCCTTGCATTTTAGGGATAATTTTCATAAGCCTCATCTGACCTTTTCACGATCCTCTCCAATGTCAGCACATCCTTTCTTAGATACGGGGTCCAAAACCTGCTCACAATACTCCAAGATTTGCCTGTGTTGGACTGGGCTGTATCCACCACTTTTCCATTCCTAGGCATCGGTGTTTCCATACAGGCCCTGATGCAACCAATACATACAAAATGCTGGTCAGGATGAAGGGTCTCGGCCCGAAACATCGACAGTGCTTCTTCCTATAGATGCTGCCTGGTCTGCTACGTTCCACCAGCATTTTGTGTGTGTTGCTTGAATTTCCAGCATCTGCAGATTTCCTCGTGTTTGCTTGATGCAACCAGTTAGCTTACTCTCCACTGTTCATCTATAGAAGACAATCAACATCTTTTGGTGATGTGCTGAAGCTACACAAATACCCAAGGAAGTTGAGGCACTATCATGCCTTCTTTGTGATGATACTTCTGTACTGGTCCCAGGACAGATTCTCTAATAAGTTAATATCGTAGATTTGAAAGCTACCAACACTTTCCACCTCCATTCTCCTGGTGAAGACTGGCTTATGGACCTCAGGCTTCTTCCTCATGTAGCTAATAATCAGCTCTTTGTTTTTTCTGATGCTGAGTGAGAGATTTTTGTGATTCGTGACTTGATCGCTGTTCTATGTGGCAATAATTTATAGCTTGCCTCTAGCTGCCTTTGCATTCCTCATTTTATCTGGAACCTTTTAGTTTATATGAGTTACTTTTCACTTTTAACAACCCTGTTGTGTAAAGCTCCAAACTGATTTGTTTAAAAGTGTGCCACCTGTTGCAACTCCGTTCCTTTTTTTTCTGTAAGTTTCCTCCCCACTTTGCAAATGGATAGGAAAGTAACTCCTGTGGTGTGAAAATATGTTGCTTCAAATCCATTGCATCAGGAGTATTTGCAAGCCTTGCAATGCAAATTGTGCTCCATCACTTCCATATGCTTTCCGTATTAGGTTTATTATATTAGGTACACTTTAATGTCAGAGAGATCTATACAATATACATCCTGAAATTCTTTTTCTTCACAAACATCCATGAAATCACAGGAGTGTCCCAATTACAGTTAAACGTTAGAAACCCAAAGCCCCCCTCAACTTTTCCCTCCCACGCAAAAGTAGCAACAAGGCAATGACCCCCCCCCCCCCACCAGCAAAAAAGCATCAGTGCCCTCCACCATGCAGTCAAACATGCAGCAAAGCATCAGTAAAGACACAGACTTGCAGTACCCCAAAGACTACTCATTCTCCGGCTAATTCAACATACCACAGGCTCCCTGTCTTGCTAATAAGGGAAAAAGCGAGATGGGAGACATAACAAACAACATGCTGATTAATGGTGTTAAAAGTCTGTTGTGTTGCTTGTTCCGAGCTCTGCACCCAGAGAACTCAGCTCTCTGGACACACAGAGAGCAACTAGCCCGCTGCTCCTGATCTTCCATGTTCTCCTGCGACACCTCAGTCAGGAGCACCGGCCTTGAATCAGCCCATCTCCAGAGCCATGAAAATCCGGGAACCCTGAAGGTGTGCTTGTCTTCCAGGCTGCATCCTTGGGATATCAAAAAGTGGCCACTCGTGAGGCCCTGAGAGCGGGTCCCATTCCCGCAAAGAACCAAAGTCAGTGTGCAACTCCAGGTCAGGATCTTCAAAAGAACCTTAAAAAGGTTGCGGGGGGGGGGGGGGGGAGAGGTGGGAAAGAAAGAGATATCAAAGATAGAAATAGAGCTGCTTCTGAAGATGCAAGCAGAGGAGTCGCAGTTTAGTGCCAACATGACTTTGCTCTGCCCTCCCATTTCTCTATCAGATAAAAGAAAAAACAGTGAGTTCTGAAATATATAAATAAATCATAGAACACTGGAAACGCTCAGCAAACGTTTTTTGATGCCTTGATGCCTCACTCTGTAATGAGTGAGGCAGAGCTAATGCCCCATCGGAACCAGGAGATTGAAACATCAAGGTGAAGGCGGAGGGTGAGCTCTGATGCTTGCCTTCTGATCGTGGGTGCAAAACCCTCCTGCTGGAGAGGGGCATCTGTGTGCCCTGTTGCTGTGCCTACAGCATGTTACCGAGGCTTTCTGTGTTTATGGATTTGGACTATGGACTTTTTCAGTTTTATAGTTATTTTCTATGTTTTCACCTGATCCTTCTCATTATTTTTGTGCAGGGTGAGGGGTATTTGGGGTCCGATGTTCTTGTTGCACTTTGTACATTAGAGGGGGTTGTGGAGGTTGGTGATGGTGTTGCCATTCTTTTTTGTGCAGGGAGGAGGATGGGTTTGCTGTTTCTCTCTGAACTGACTCCATGATTTTTTTTGCTTCGTGGCTATCTGGAGAAGAAGAATCTCAGAGTTGTGTATTGCAAACATACTTTGGTAATAGGTGAACCTTTGAACCATTTAGAGAAATAGAGTGCTTTAAGTTACAGAGCAGGAAGAAGGGTGGAGAGGACAAATGGATCACCTACCACAGGGAGGAGATTGCGTGATGCACGTGCTGCCGGTTCAGAGAAGATGGTGAAACTTGAAAATGACAACTGATCTGCATGGAAGAATCGTAAATTTAAAGACAAGGTTGGAGAGTTAAAAAGAAACACTGCTGAAACTGAGATACAAAATACTACAATTGCTATAAATACTCAACAAGTGAGGCGGTATCTGTGGAGAGAGAAAAATGGAAAAACTTAATAACCTTTCATCAGAACTGGTGATATTTGTTTTATAGAAATACTAGTTATCAGAAACTGTTGAAATCAATATTAAATTATGAATGCTCTAATGAACCTAATCAAACAATGAAATTTGGTTACTTAACCTTGCAAGAGATGTTGTTATAATGTATATTATAATGTACATTTATACTTATGTGCATGAGGTACAAATCTTGGATGAGTTGCAAAAAAGTGACATAGTATGTAGCAATCTAAGCTGCTTCAAATAAATGTCTGTATACAGACTGATGAACTAATTAGGTCACATAGTTCAACCATTTGGTTCAAGTCATGTGAAAAAGTTTGGAGTGGGAATGGGATGGAGACTTAAATGAGCAATCAAAAGCCCATCTAGTCTTTGGTCTGACCTGAAGCTTTCTGCAAAGTACTCACACAATATTGCACTTGGTTCCTGAAAGGTAGAGGAGACCACATTCTGTGTGCTAAATGCACAAGCTGGATTACTAGAAGTCCAGGTGAATCGCTGCTTCACCTGTTAGGCATGTGCGTGCCCTTGGCTGCTGAGGAGCATGTGAAAGCCATAGGTTGCATTTCCTGAACTTCCTATTCTAACTTTTCCTCGTTCTGATGAGAGGTTATTGATCTAAGGCTCTAACTCTTTTTTGGTTTCATAACTCATCTGATATACTGTTTCTAAAATTTCCTTTTGATTAAAGGTTTCTATCATCTCAAGTTTTATTTTACTGAGATCTACTTTTTAAGGCCTTCCACATTCACAACATAATAGTTCTTGGCAAGATTTTCTGGTTTTGTGCCAATGCCAAATTTGTTAATCAAATGCATATTAAGAGGAAGACAACTTGCCTGTTGCCAGTTACACGATTGCTAAGAATGGAAGTACAACCATTGGTGTAATATTATGACTCGCTATGCATACAGTAGTTCTGATTTCCCCCTTGGGCAAAATAATGACAAAGCTTGGGCTTCTGGAGCATTGACATTACTCCCTTCACCACACGTTTTTGTTTAACATCCAGCTGAAGTTTACATTAGAAATGGAACAGCAAAAGTATTGGAAGAGTTGTGTGTTGTAATTAAGATCCCCAAAGGCCATCTTGAAGAAACAGCTTAAAAACTACATTGCCTCCATTTCCTTAAGAGCGTTGGAATGATTTACAATGTTAAAGAAGTTACATAAATATTGGTTAATTTGGGCAGCTGCTTATTTGGGATAACTTAAAGAACAAAAATTAATTGAGAAGATAGCTGGTTTGTTTCTGACACTATGCTGCTTAACTAGGAAAGGAAACTTTTACTGAATTTATTTCTAACAAGCTTCAGTGGCATGCACTTGTGTGGCAATTGGACACCACCGTGCTTTGACCGAACTGCTCTTAAATAGCTTCAGTTGCATGTGCTGAAGAAAGGCTGATTCACATAGCAGGGAAGATTTGGAGGATGTAATAGTCAAAAACAGTGTATCTAAACACTAAGACAGGAAATATAAAGAAGAGAAAAGTGATGAAGGTGACACATCTGAACTTGGTCTAGTGACTACACAGGATGCCAGAAGCATTATTGTTGGATTACAACACCACTTCATTCAGGAAGGCAATGAAGGTAGTCCATTATCTGCACTGATTTTGTTAATTTACAATCATTTATAAGAACACTGCAATGAATTCCTTTGCTAATAACTATTGGGAACTAATATAGTTTTATAGTATTGTAGTAGTATTGGCAGTGGTCTAAATTATTCCGTATTTCATTTAAATACATAATTTTTCAGTTAAATGGTAGTTTGGCTTTTTTTTTGTACCTTTTTAACTATTTCCATGAAACTTCAGCTAATTGGGACAGCCACTTAATTGGTCCAAAATGTACTGATCTGGATGTGTCCCAATTAGCTGAATTCTAAGTGCCAATTGTGGCATTGCCGATTTAAAGAATGTTTATAGCAGCTTGTTAGACAGGCAAGCTACATTTTGAACAATCTTGAAGTCTAGGAAAATGACGAGTATTCCATCACATTCATGATCAGTGAATGGACTTGCTGCAGGCTGCTTGGCCTCTGACCTGTCTTTGTGGTTTGTAATGTAACCAGTCAACTTGAATTTCAAGTATAATATCCCCATAGGGTGGTGAGAAATTTGGCAGTGTTAATGCCATAGAATAGCAATGGCTGATGGTTAGACTCTCGTGTTGAAGACAATTCCTGCTGCTGTCTGTAAGGAGTTTGTTTGTCCTCCCTGTGACTACATTGCATTTCCTCCTGCTACTCCAGTTTCCAACCAGTATCCAAATACTTACTGGTTGGTAGGTTAATAGGTCATTGTAAATTGTCCCATGATTAGGCTAGGATTAAATTGGGGGATTGCTGGAAGTGCAGAAGGGCTGATTCCATGCTTTTCAATCAATCAATCAGTCTACAAACAAACTAATAGTTGTTGCCCATCACTTTTCTGGCATGAATTGTACTTGTCACCTCTCAGTCTTTAGCTGGGTTTTATCCAGTATTTGCTGAATGCAGACTCAGTCTGCCTCACTGCCAAGATGTTAGGGATAGAACCGAACATTGTATATCTATACACAAATATTACTTATAGCCATTACTGGTGTGAATTAATCCCTGTACCTCTTCAATGCTTCACTATCCTTGGCTCTGAAATTAGATTTTCATAATGCACCTTCTACAATGCCACAGTAATAATTACTCTATTTTTACAGAAGGGTGACTAGATGTCACTCTTTCTGCAGAATGCAAAGACAGGGCATTTCTGTAATGGCCCTAATGAGGCAGCTTTTGCAGACTTGATTTGTTTAATTAAAGCTGCATGAGTCATGATCTCCATAAATACCTACAAAGGTAACTTGATGAGAGTCCTACCTTCAAAGCAAATAGTCATAGTTTATCTAGGATGTTTTTACTTGATTTAGAGAAGGATTGTGTTATTCAATTAACAGGGATAAGTGTTCCTCTTTTAAATGTTGGTCTTTATTTTGCACGGTTTTTAATGGACAATAAATTAGACTAATATTAGCAAAGGTTTGCCATGTCTTCCCTCTGCTCATCAGTGCTAGACAACTCAAGATTCTTGTAGAGCAGAACATTGCATTCATTCAAGTATTTCTTAATGATTTGACAGAAATAGAAAATACCTCTCCCTATAATCTTTCCACTCTGAAGAGACCGCAAGCCTGTTCCAAAACATGAATTTGTAGTGGGCATCCCTTTGGCAAATTATAGCAATGCTGGATCTCTGAAGTGGTTACTAACTTCGTATTCCCCAATTCCCCAAACTATTTTTTAAAACATTTCATTAAGTAGTTATGTGCTTAGTCATATAAACCTTGTTAAGTTGAATTATATTGACTTTTGCCGATGTTACAACAGACCTGCTCTTCTGCTGAGCTTAACATTTAGTCCAAGGATGGAATATTAGCATCCCAAATTGAGAGGTTTGTTGTACTTTGCATCTAGCCCCTGTTCAATGCATGGGCTGGCTGGTGAGCAGACTTAATTAAAAACTAGTTGTTTTTTTCTAATCTTTAAAAGCCTTAAGATTAATTCCTGGGACTTTAAAGAGTGTTTAAGTAAATGTATATTTGTATTACTTGAATAGATTTTATTTCATCAGATCTGTTTGACACTTCAAATGTTTGTTATCTGAGGCGCTTAAAAACAGTTCAAGGCTTCAACAATGACAAATTGTCAACAGGCCATGGGGATGGGGCTTTGGGACTTACTGCTAAAGGCTCAGTTGTTGCTTGATGGTTACTACCCTGCAGGATGGCAAACAACGCCTCCCAGCCATTCGAGCCCCACAGGGCTGCAGAAGGCAAATAAGCTGGGGTGAACGTAAGTGGCTGTGAAAAAATTCCTCAATATTCATGGGAAATAGAAACTTAGAAAACCTATAGCACAAGCACTTTGGCCCTCAAAACTGTGCCGAACATATCCTTACCTTAGAACTACCTAGGCTTACCCATAGCCCTATTTTTCTAAGGTTCATGTATCCATCCAGGTCTCTTAAAAGACCCTATTGTTTCCACCTCCACCACCGTCACTGGCAGCCCACTCCATGCACTCACCACTCTCCACGTTTTAAAAAAAACTTACCCCTGACATCTCCTCTGTACCTACTTCCAGGCACTTTAAAGCTATGCTCTCTTGTGCTAGCCATTTCAGCCCCGAGGAGAAAGTCTCTGGCTATCCACACGGTCAATGCCTCTCATTATCTTGTACGCCTTTATCAGGTCACATCTCATCTTCTGTCGCTCCAAGGAGAAAAGGCCGAGTTCACTCAACCTATTTTCATAAGGCATGCTAACCAATCCAGGCAACATCCTTGTAAATCTCCTCTGCACCCTTTCTATGGTTTCCACGTCCTTCCTGTAGTGAGGCGACCAGAATTGAGCACAGTACTCCAATTTGGGTCTGATCAAGGTCCTATATAGCTGTAACATTACCTCTTGGCTCTTAAAACTCAATCCCATGATTGATGAAGGCCAATGAAACACATGCCTTCTTAAACAGAGTCAACCTGCATAGCAGCTTCGGGTGTCCTATGGACTTGGACCGCAAAATCCCTCTGATCCTCCACACTGCCAAGAGTCTTGCAATTAAAGCTATATTCTGCCATAATACTTGACCTACCAAAATGAACCACTTCACACTTAACTGAGTTGAACTCCACCTGCTACTTCTCAGCCCAGTTTTGCATCCTATCAATGTCCCGTTGTGACCTCTGACAGCCCTCCATACTATCCACAACACCTCCAACCTTTGTGTCATCAGCAAATTTACTAAACCATCCCTCCACTTCCTCATCCAGGTTATAAAAATAGTAAAGAGTAGGGGTCCCAGAACAGATCCCTAAGGCACACCACTGGTCACTGCCCTCCATGCAGAATATGACCTGTCCACAACCACTCTTTGCCTTCTGTGGACAAGCCAGTTCTGGATCTACAAAGCAATGTCCCCCTGCAGACCATGCCTCCTTTCTTTCTCAATAAGCCTTGCATTCGGTACCTTATCAAATGCCTTGCTGAAATCCATATGCACTACATCTACTGCTCTACCTTCATCAATGTGTTTAGTCACATCCTCAAAAAATTCATTCAGGCTCAATCAGGAAAATTATGAAATATTGTTCAAATGGGATACTTTACTCATTTGCAATGATGCGATCTGGTTCAGGATAAAACCTACTTCGACAGTTGTTTCGGGGAGGGCCTTCCATGTCTGAATGTTACCTAAATGTTTTCCTTCTACTTTCTAGCAGTTGTTTTAAGCAGTTAGTTACATACTAAAGTAGTTTTATCAGCTATTACCTTCCAAAAGTCGATCTAATTTTGGACAGCATCTTGTAAGTCTTTTCCCAATGAAAATTATCTAAGTTTCTCTGAGCTCTTGAATATTTTTCAGCTTGTCAGTACAAGATTGAGGACTGCCTAATTCAACTTATGTTAAGTCTATTTCAGGTACCAGAGAAGTTCCTCCTTTTAATTGAAACTAACTTATGAGAGGCAAGTATTTACAGTAGTTTAAATCCTGTTCAGCACTGTAGGTGTTTTCTACAGTTTAGAGGATGGTATATTTACATTGGATATTTAACAAACCTGTTATAGGTAGCAGAAATTTAAATAGCCAGTTCTACTTAAATTAGAAATTTGGACTGTGTGCGGTGGTGACTCACCTGGTGCTCTTCAACCCAATTTAGCTGCTTCTGTGATGGATAGATTGTCTGCCGTTCATTGGTATATTCTTTTAGTTTTTAAGAAATCTACCTGTTTTTGGAAATCCTTTGTTGTTTATAAATCAAAAACCAGTTAAGAACTATTTGTATTAATTGAAATGTGTTTAAACTATTTCAATAGCTGGTGGTATCTGTTTTTTTTGGTGGGGTTGGGGTACTCACCATTTGAGGAGTGGGTATCCCTTAGCAACAGCATTGAAACACGTGTTCGGGTTATATAGCATTGCTGTTTGTGGAACATCACTGTATGCATCTTGCCTGTTATATTTCTTGTTTATGCTTGTGTGGTATAAATGGAAGTGTTTCCTTTGAAGGTGGGGACTGCAGCCTTGGTTACTGTGCACGTTATGAGTAATTTAAAAGGCTAGATCCCGGGATGTAAACAGTTTCCAGATTGGTATTGGTGGGTGAGGATTTGGGCCAAAGTCATTGAAGAGCTGCTCGTGCATGGTGAGATTTGGCTTCAGATTTTTTTCTAGATTAGAATCTATTAGAATTATCATGTTAAACTGACATCTTTAAATGCATGACATGGAAAAGGTTAAAACAGCCCATGTCTCTGGTCTTGCCAGGAAAATGAAGCATTCATTTCTTTTGATTCTCTCCCAGTAGCTTGTGTTTAAAACAATAGTGTTGGAGTCAGAGTAACACTGCATAAAAGCAGGTCGTTCCATCTAACTCATCTACGTCGACCAAGGTGCTTGCCTGAACAGGTGTATTTTTCCTGAACTGGTGTTTGGCCCATATCCCTCTCAAGGATTCAAATCTATTTTTCTGTCTAAATGCTTTTTATTTAAATGTTGTAACGGGACCAACCTTTACAATATCCTTTAGCAGCTCAGTCAATATATCCATGACCCTCTGTGTGGAAGAAGTTGCCCCTTGGGACTCTCTTTAAATTTGCCCCTCTTATCCTAAAATCAAGGTAGGATGTAGAAAGTGAATGGCAGAGCCCTGGGGAGTATTCAAGAATAAGACCTAAGGGTGGAATTGCATAGTTCCCTGAAAGATACATGTAAAAATGGCAGTGAAGAAAGAGTATGCTTGTCTTCATAGTCCAAGGCAATAAATATTGAATCTATTAATTTTCAGTTGTGAAAATCTGTAGTTAGGCTGTAGTTGGAGTTCTATACACCTTTATGGTAGCCATTTATAGGAAGGGAAGAAGGGTTCAGGAAGATTAAGTTACAAGATTGTTACAGTGTGTTTCAACACTTTGTATATCAAAAGCTGGCACTATGGAACTGGTTGACACATACAGACTGAAAGGCTCAAATGGACGAAGATGGATTTGATTTTTCTAGCATTATGCAGCAGCTGGAGTGAGGTTTTAAAAGATATGGGGGAAGTATTGTTGATGTTTTCTGTAGGCCATTTGCAATAGATTGAACTTGAATGGTTAAAACTTTTGGAAGACCACAGCACATACTAAAATGATTTGCGACTTATCAATTAACTATTGCAGAATGCAACGTTAAACTTTTAATCTAAAAGGCTCATCAATTTGGTCACTTTCTGCTGTGTGCCAAGACATTTAGTCTTTTGATCTCTTCCATCTAGTCCTGATTGCTTTATCAACTGTATATGTACGTTTGTGTGTGTGTGTGTATGAATGGAACAGATACTGTCGAGTTCAATCGAAGAGGGAGTGCTACTGTTGCAAAATTTACCAGAAAATACCTTTCTGCTAAATATTTGCTTTGTGACATGGTTTATCTCAATACATTCATCATAAAAGATTAATTTTAAATTCATTTCTTCCCTTGAACAGCAGTAGTTTCTATTCCCCTCTATCACTCTCATCCCCCCCCCCCATCCCAGTTCAAAATTATCCTTGCAATTGTTTATTCATATTTGTATGGGGTCTGATTAAGATATCTTGAGCTCATTATAACCCCTGCTGGCGTTTCCTTCTGTTAACCAGCATTGGAGAAGATGATAGTCCCCTGGGTGTAGAAGAATAAAGTATTTGATTTCCTTTTCAAATTCGGTTTGGGACTATGCTCTGAATAATGTATCAAAGCAACTACTTGTTCCAATACTATTTAATTTATGAAACTAGCATTACCTCAGTGATATGAGGAAACAGTGTTAGTTAAAAGAACAGTGCTTTTTGCAATACCACTTATAAATTTGCAGATGATACCACTGTAGGCAAAATCTCTGATGGTGATCAGGAGGCATACAGGAGTGAGGTAGATCAGCTGGTTGAGTGTTGTCACAGCAACAACCTTGCACTCATCATCAGCAAGACCAAGGAATTGATTATGGACTTTGGGAAAGAGAAGTGAACAGAATGTGCACCAGTGCTCATTTGAGGGGTCAGCGGTAGAAAGGATGAGTAGCTTCAAGTTTCTGTGTGTCAACGTCTCAGATTCAAGATTATTTAATGTCATGCCTTGTGCACAAGTGTAAGGAGAATGAAGTAATTGTTACTCCAGATCTGCTGCAGCACAAAAAAAAACACAAGATAAGGAACACAATAATAAAAAAAATACAATAAATATAAGCTCATAAGATGGGTTATATACGTTGATTGTATGCTCATAAATTGACGCTACGCTGTGCATAATATAAATAGATAAACACAAGAAAGTCTGCAGATGCTGGAAATCCAAAGCAGCACACAAGATGCTGGAGGAATTCAGCATGTCAGGGAGCATCTATGGAAATGAATGAACAGTCAACATTTCAGACTGAGATCCTTCTTCAGGAATGGAAAGGAAGGGGGGAAGACACCAGAATAAAAAGATGGGGAGAGGGGAAAGAGGCTAGCTGGAAGGTGATGGGTGAAGCCAGGTGGGTGCGAAAGGAGAAAGAAGGAATCTGATAGGAGAGGAGAGTGGACTACAGGAGAAAGAGAAGAAGAAAGGTACGGAGGGGAGAGGAGAGTGACAGGCAGGTGAGAATAGGTGAAAGTTCAGAGTGGGGAATGGTGAGGAATTTTTTTACTGGAAGGAAAAATCAATACTCGTGCTGTCAGGTTGGATGCTACCCAGGTAGAGTATATAAGGTGTTGCTCCTCCAGCCTGACAGTGCCTGACATGCCGGAATGGGAATGTAAATGTTTGGCCATCGGGTAGTCCCACTTGTGCTGGATGGAGCAGAGGTGCTCAACAAAGTGGTCCCCAGTCTACAATGGGTCTCATGAATGTGAAGGTGGTTGCATTGGGAGTATTGGACACAGTACACTAACCCAGCAGATTCGTAGGTGAAGCCTTGCTTCACCTGGAAGGACTGTTTGGGGGCCTGAATGGAGGTGAGGGAGGATATTTAACACTTAGGCTGCTTGCAAGGATAGGTGCTGGCTGAGCAATTAGTGGGGCGGGATGAATGAACAAGGGAGTTGCGGAAGGGGTGATCCCTGTGGGAAGCAAGGAGAGGTAAGGAGATGCTTAGTGGTGGGATCCCTTTGGAGATGGCAAATGTTGTGAAGGATGATGTGTTGAATGCGAGGCTGATGGGGTGGGTAGGTAAGGACACGAGCTCTGCCACTGTTAAGGTGGCAGGAAGATGGGGTGACCATGGATATTCGAGAAGTGGAAGAGATGGCGGTGAAACAATATCAATTGTGCAGGGAGGGAAACCCCATCCTTTGAAGGAGGAGGACATCTTTGATGTCCTGGAACGGAAAGCCGCATCCTGGGAACAGATGTAGTGGAGGTAAAGGAACTGGGAAAAGGGAATAGCAGTTTTACAGGAGACAGGGTGGGAAGAATTATAGTCAGAATATCCATGGGAATCAATAGGTTTATAAAAGATGTTGGCTATAAAAGTTTGTCTCCAGAGCTGGAGACAGAGAGATTGAGAATGAGGAGGGAATTGTCAGAGATGGACCAAGTGAATTTAAGGGCAGGGTAGAAGTTAGAGGCAAAGCTGATGAAATTGACAAGCTCAGCATGGGTGCGTGAAGCAGCACTAATGCAGTTAACAATGTAGCGGAGGATGAGTTGGGGAGTATTACTGGAGAAGGCTTCAAACAAGAGGCAGGCATAACTGGGATCACTGCACAAAACATAATGTATTCAGTGATAATAAACTGGATGCTAATGGTTTTCTGTATGCTATTCTATTTTTCTACAATCAGGAAGTTGATTGAGAGTTTATTGATTTATTGTCTACGTTGCTTGAGGTAACATTGTGGCCAATACAGTTTTGAAGTCCAGTATTTAGAACGATCAAGTTCTCTTCCCCAGGCCTCTAAGTTACCTTTCCTCTATGGGTTCTATTCTTTATCAAAATATCCACACTGGACTAGCTGAACAAATCCAGTTTCTTTTTCAGTTCTGTTTATTTCTATATCTTTGAACAGCACAGTACTGTACAGACGTGAATAATTTTAATGTATCCACCAATTACCCAGTTAACATCTTTCTTCCAGTTTCTGAGAATAATTAAAATAAAATTAAGTTACAGATGCTGGAACTTCGTAATAAAAATGGAAAAGTACTGGAAACATTTGGCAGGTCACACAGCATCTGTGAAAATGAGAAGAGTTGATGCTTCTAATCAAAGATCCCTGATTGGAGCTATAACGTTAACTGTTTCTCTTTCCATAGCTTCTCTGTGGCCTGACTGTTTTAGGTATTTTCTGCTTTGTTTTTCTCCTCAGCGCATAATTGGAAAAGAAGATTCCATTAGGCCTGCTTTTATCAATAATATCAGTTTATTATCTGGAGTTATTTTGCCTTTGAGTTAATGAAATCATTAAATCTCTTGTTTTCATTCATGGGATTTGGGTTGGCAGCAGTCAGGATTTCATTCCCTAATATGGTGCACGTATATGAGCAGAATTAGGGCATTCGGCCCATCGTGTCTGCTCTGCCATCTCATTATGGGTGGCACTGGCTTGCTTTGCCAGCATTTTGCATGTTGCTCTGGATTCCAGCATCAGCACGGTCTCTTGTATTTCTGAATGACTGCAATTTGCGATCATGATTATTCCCACGATACTGATAGATGATAGATGTCTGATTTTGGTGTAGCAACAATGAAGAATTGGCAATAAATTAATGAGTCACCAGATGTGTAGTAGCTGCAGGCAAACATGGAAGTAATGTTCTGTGACACGCTGTAGGGTTTCACTGCTGTGTAACATGCTGCAAGGTTTCACTGTTAATGTAATGGTTTCTCTGTAGCAGCAATGTTTGGTTATGACTAGAGATAACAGGGTTTGGAATGCTGTTGTTCTTTCTTGTGAGTCTGGAAGCGAGATTTTCATGGTCTTTGGCAGGGGAGAGATGAGAAGAGAAGACGCGAATGGAGAGAGTTAGTAGGCCCCTGGACAGGGTGAACTTGGAGCGAGGGTCCGAAGGGCAGCGATGATTGGAGGAGGTCAATGGTGGATGATCGGCTTATCAGTGAGCTCCAACATTGTGCAATAGACTGCTTCATAAGATTGGGCCCTTTTTCTTTTTTTTCATTTTCTTTACTAAGCGTATAGTCGAAGTAAGAATTATAAAGCGGAATCATTTAATCGCGTATTGTGTACTGTTTGTTATTTCGGGGTACTGATTTGTAATGGGGGCACATCATGCAGCATCTGCCTAAACGAGATTTCATAAGTTTGGCCGGGCTGGGGCAATCACCCCCTATATTAAGCCACTAGCTGAAGTGAGAGTTACAATTGTGGGGGCTACAGGATTGATTTTGTTGGATGCTGTGTGATTATCCTGAGCAATGAAACAGTGGGGCAGATATTTGTATGGATGAATTGTTAATTCACCTGTTAAGTACTGTTAAAGTTGCGATTGTTTGCGGAGGTTTGATAAAATGGCTCGCGCAGCTCTCGTATGAATGCAGACTAGCGCTGAGATAGTGGTAGCTGGGGGTGGAGATTTCAAAGACAGGGTTCTCTCATTTCTGAGGAGTGAGGGGGAAGAGTAGTCAGATTTGGAATGTCTAATTGGTCCACGTCCACCGGTGAAGAGTGAGAATTCTGAGTTAATATCCGCCCCTACTTCTCTGGTGAATAAATGGAAAAATCAGATTCAAAATTCCAGCTATGGCAGGCTCTGCCTATTCTCTGGAATAACACCCACCCCTAAAGGGGAGGAGGAGTATGAGACTTGAGCAGAGCGGACCTCTCAGTTGTTAAATGAGTGACAGTGCTCTGATGATGAAAAGTGAAAGAGACTGGTTGAAAGTTTGAATGGGTGGGCCGCTGACATTGTGAGGGCTGTCAGGTTAAAGTATCCCGTAGTGACAGCTGTCAATTACATGTGAGTGTTGGACAATGCTTTTGTTCTGACTGGAAGCCCGGTGGAGCTCATGGTGGGATTTCAGAATATGCATCGGTGGTGGGTGGGGTGGGGGGGGGGCAGTTTTCTGCTTTTCTTTCTCAGCTAGAGAGGCAGCTAAATTGCTTGCAGCGCAGAGGGATCATTCAGGTGGCCGAGGTGGATCAGTTAAAATGGACCAGAAAGCCAGGGGCGCCCAGTCCCAGGACCTGATTGCTTGGGGTCTCCAACAGTCTCATAAGACGCGCTCCCATCTTTTATTGACATGATCAGAGAGGTACGGGAAGAGGAGAACATCGGAGGTGCGGGAGGCCTCCGTCAGCAGGGTACAGTCCTTGGTAGTAGTCCCCCGCAATGAACTGACCATATATAGCCTACCCTGGGGAGTGGTAGAGGAGATTGCGGCAGAGTTGAGAATGGAGATATGTTGGCTGTTATCAGCTGGTGTGACCCCCCCCCCCCCCCACCACCAATATGATGGAGCTGATGGTGGGCCGGATCCCCCGAGGAGACATTCAATGCGGAGTGCTGCTGGCAGCAGGTGTCACACCAGAAGGAGAGTGAGCCCCCGGGCACCTCAGCAGGGAGAGTTGTTGAGAGAACTTAGAGGAGACCTAGTGAGGGAACAGCCTGGTGTCTCTGGGGGAACACATTCCCAGCAATGTACCCCTGAAAGCGAAAGGCCCAGTTCCTGAAGGCTTAGTGGGACCACATTCCAGTGTGTCGCTATGGATAGAAGGTATTTATGCTAAAGCCATACTCGACACCGGGTCGCAGGTCACGTTGTTGTACTGTTCGTTTTATAGCTGGTATCTGAAGCATTTACCATTGACACCATTCAGGGCACTGGAGATCTGGGGGCTTAGTGCCTGTGATTATCCATACGACGGTTATTTGTCAGTGAAGCTGGAGTTCTCAGAGACCGATGTGGGGGTGTCTGAGGTCTTTGATACATTGGTGTTGGTTTATCTGGACCCTGTTGAGAAGGGTGGCGCCTCAATTCTGGCGGGCACCAACACCCCTCTAGTGACGAGGCTCCGGGGGGCCTGCAAGGAGAAGGCTGGCGAGAGATTTCTGGGAACATTGTCCGTGCACCCTGGGTTTCTAGCTGCTTTTGAGAAAGTGCATGCTGGATACAGGCTGGATACTGAATTTAAATAAGAGACTGTGTGATTCATCCATTCGAAGCCAATGGTGGTACGACCTGGGGAAGTAGCGAGAGTGATGGGGACCCCCAAATTTCCCAGAGTGTCTGAGGTTGAAGCCCTCTTAGTGGATGCTTTGGAAGACCATGAGGGGGAGTTGGGATTTCCTGCTGGGGTACTGGTGAGGCCCGAATTGCAGAAGCCCTCGGTTGTACAGGAATGCAGGATGGCAGTGATTGTCAAGAACACCATGAAGAGGGAGGTTACCTAGTGCCCCTGGCACATTTGTTCCCGGTGACGGTAATGTCTAGCGCCCCTGTGAGACACATCGGGGAGAAACTATTGAAAAAGGGGGAAAAGTTGACCGCTGAGTCATTCAACTTCGGGACTCCCTGGTTCCTGTGGGTTGGAAGAGGAGGTTGGTAGAAAAGATCTGGAATGTGTCTTTTCCACTGATGGGTTTGATGTGGGTTATTCCAAGAGCACGCGTCACACTATCCGGGTGACCGAGGATATCCCGTTCAGAGAAAGGTCGTGGCGACCGGCCCCTGCAGAGATGGAGGACGTTCGGCAGCATTGTGTAAGTTGAAGGAAGTTGGGATCATCACTGAGTCCTGAAGCCCCCATGCGTCCCCAATTGTAGTGGCTCAGAAGAAGAATGGGAAGGTAGGAATGTGTGTGGACTATAGGACCTTGAACAGGCGCACCATCCCTGACCAGTATACTGTCCCGAGGATTGAAGACGCGCTGACCTGCCTGTGTGGTGCGAAGTGGCTCAGTGTGCTGGACTTGAGGAGTGGAATTACCAGATCCCCACGAGTGAGGCCGACAAAAAGAAAATGGCATTTATATGTTCCCTGGGATTTTTCTAGTTTGAAAGGATGCCCCGGGCATCTCTGGAGCTTCTGAAAATTTCCAGTGGGTCATGGAGAAGTTGGACAGGGATATGAACTTGCTTGAGGTATTGGTATATCTGGATGACCTCATAGTATTTGGATCCACCTTGGAAGACCATGAAGCGAGGCTGCTGAAGGTGCTGGGCCGCCTGAAAGCTGAAGGGTTAAAATTTTCCCTGGGCAAGTGCCAGTTCCACCAAACATTTGTTAGCTACATTGGGTACATAGTCTCACAGGATGGGGTAGATACTGACCCAGCTAAGATTGAGGTGGTGGCCACTTGGCCAAGACCCCAGACTGTGAGCGCTCTGCGCTCATTCCTCGGGTTCTGTCGGAGGCTGGTAAAAGGCTATGCAAAAGTCAGTCACCCTTCTGTGTGGTTACCCTCTCTTGGGGAAGAAAGGGAGGGGGAAAGAAGGACAGGAAGGTGGAGAGTATCTTAGTCCATCGGAGCCCTTTGGACCGAGGTGGGGTGCAAAATATGAAGAGGTCCTTCAGTCGCTGAAGGAGCTGCTGACCCAGGCGCCAGTGCTGGCTTTTGCGGACCCCCGATTACCATATATACTGCACACAGATGCCAGCTGAGAGGTTTTCAGGGGCATCCTGTATCAGGATCCCCCGGGTTGAGGCCCGTTGCGTTTGTCAGCTGAGGTCTGTCACCCTCCAAGGAAAAACTATCCCACGCACAGGTTGGAATTTCTGGCGTTAAAATGGGTTGTGGTGGATAAGTTGAGTGACTACCTCTACGGGGCCAAGTTTGATGTGAGGACGGACAACAATCCCCTAACTTATATCCTGACCTTGGCAAAACTGGATGCCATGGGCCATCGTTGGTTGGTGGCGATGTCTGCGTATGATTTCAGCCTGAAGTACCGGCTGGGAAGCAGTAACGTTGATGCTGATGCTTTGTCCCGATGGGCACAGGAGGGACTGGACAGGGATGAGGAGTGGGAGAGTGTTCCTGGTCCAGGGGTGAAGGCCATGTGTCAGTTTGCCATTACTGTGAAGGCAGAGGAAAAGGAGGGGCAGGATCGATCAATTGGGGGCTTCTGATGACGCCATTCCCCAAGTTTATTGGAACCTAACTGCTCTGAAAACAAAATCAGCTGCCGGAATTGAGTTCTGGGGAAGTGGCTGCTGCTCAGCGAGATGATCCGGGTATTGGTACCTTTTGGGCAGCGGTCAAAAAGGGAGACCTGGTTCAGGCAGAGAAGACAAAACATGCATCAGTGCCTCCATTACTACGAGAATGGCCTCGGTTGGAGTTGAAGAACCAGACCTTATACCAGGTCATTGTCACCCCCAGACTGACCCCAGCGTTGCCAGCTGGTTCTGCCTGAGGAGTATCGGAGGATGATGTTGAAATCACTTCATGATGATTCTGGACATTTGTGGCTGGAAAAGACCTTTGAATTGCTCAGAGACCAGTTTTACTGGCCCCAAATGAAGTCAGAGGTTGAAGAATACTGCAAGTCATGCATTATTGATGAGAGATGAAGAGAGAGAGGAGGAGAGGCATGCGCATCTCCAAAATGACAACAACTGGCATTGAAGGAGGAGAGATGAAGAGACAAAGGAGCTGACAAATGAACGTCTCCAAGATCAGAGACAAAGAATAAACAGCAGAAGAGATGAAGAAATGGCAGTTGAAAGGACTGCATGTCTCCAGAATGACAACAAGGGGCCCAAGGGTTGGTAGATCAACCAAAAATGATTTCATCAAAAGTGTCCTTCGTTCAACGAGGAGGAGCTATTTTTGCCTTGCTGTGCTTCATTCTCCTTTAGTAAACTGAGGTTTCCTTCTTCAATTTCCAAAGCAAAGCGATACCAATAGCATTCAGGAAAATTTAATGTTCCTTCTGGTCACATTAGATTGCACTACCCTTCTCTCAAAGGGTGCCCCAACAGGTCACCCTGTTGTCTAGGCTTTCCTATAGTCAAGTGACCAGAACTGTACACAATACTCTAAATTTGGCCTCACCAATGTCTTATATGACCTCACCATAACATCCCAACTCCTATAATCAATACTTTGATTTATGAATACCAGGATGCCAAAAGCCTTCTTTACAACCGTGACTCCACTTTCAGAGAATTATGTATCTGAACCCCCAGATCCTTTTGTTCCTCTGGACTCCTTAGTGCCCTACCATTTACTGTTTATGTCCTACCTTGATTTGTCCTTCCAAAGTGCAACACCTCACACTTTTCTGCATTAAATTCCATCTGCCATTTTCTGGCCTATTTTTCCAGTTGGTCCAGCTCCCTCCGCAAGCTTTGAAAGCCTTCCTCACTCCCCACAACGCCTCCAATCTTAGTGTCATCAGCAAACTTGCTGATCCAATTTACCACACTTGCAATCACCCACTACCACTCTCTGTCTTCTCCCACACAGCCAATTTCAAATCCAGTTTACAACCGCTCCATGGATACCCAGTGTCTGAACCTTCTGGACTAACCTCCCATGTGGGGCCTTGTCAAAGGCTTTACTAAAGTCCATGTAGACAACGTCCACAGCCTTTCCTTCATCTACTTTCTTGGTAACCTTCTTGAAAAACTCTACAAGATTTGTTAAACATGATCTACCACATACAAAGCCATGCTGACTATCCTTAATCAGCCCTTGGCTGTCCAAATACTTGTGCATCTGATCTCTCAGAACACCTTCCAATAATTTACCTACTACTGATGTCAGGCTCATCTGCCTGTAATTACCTGGTTTAATTTTGGAGCCTTTTTTAAACAACGGAACAACATGAGCTACCCTCCAAACCTCTGGCACCACACCCGTGGCTAAGGACATTTTAATATTTCTGCCAGGGCGCCTACAATTTCTACACTAGTCTCTCTCAAGGTCTGAGGAAATATCATGTCAGGCCCAGGGGATTTATCTACCCTTATTCACTGTAAGGCAGCAAGCACCTCCTCCTCTTTAATCTCAATATGTTCCATTACACTGCTGCTCATTTCCCTTCCTTCCATATACATTATGCCAGTTTCCGGAGTAAATACTGATACAAAAAAAAAACTGTTTAAGATCTCCCCCATCTCATGAGTCTCCACACATAGAGGACCACTCTGATCTTCTTGGGACCAATTTTGTCCCTTACTATCCTTTTACTCTTAATATACTTGTCGAAACCTTTCGGGTTTACCTTCACGTTATCTGCCAAAGCAACCTCATGTCTTTTTATCTTCCTAATTTTCTTCTTTAGTATTTTCTTACATTTTCTATACTGTATTTCCCTGGAGAGAGTTCCATGTCATAAGATATCTGTAGTCTTATGTCTGATTCAAGTCTCGAGCATTTTGTCGTCAAACCCTCTATTCTAACTTTCACTCGTTAAACAGAATAATAAATTAATGGTATTCTGTTTTGTTCGCTCATGCAACATGACACAAGAAATTGTTCTGTAGATAGAGCCAACTTGAAGTCATCCCGAAGCAACATCAGCAATTCCAAGTAACAAATCTGAACCAGTGAGCAATTAGAGGTTAATAAGTATAACTTGGGATAAATTACTGCCTATATCCTTTTCCCTGTTGCGTTTTGTCACCAACACCATTATTATAAAAGTGGGCAAAAACCACATGGCTTCTGTTTGGCATGTGATAAATTTTACAAAGATAGGACGAAAAAAGTTAGTAATTAAAATTGCATTGTGGGTTGTGTTGGAGGCAGACTGATATTATTCTGCTTTTTGTGTTATTCAATATCACCTCCTGTAAAACTGCTGTGACTAAAGAATATTTCCTGGAACTGAGCACTGTTTCCTCATGTGAGCTTGTGAAGAGGTTTCCTTGTAATTGTGGTGATTTTCAGTGCTGACAAATAGTCTTATTTTGTAGCGTTGCATTAAATAATAATGAGGTAAAGCTGCTTTGTTGAATTTTTTGCCTTGAAGCTAGCACTTCCTCCTCCCCAGAACTCCTGCATGTGTAACCACATGTAAAGAGGTCCAGAAATAAGTATTCTTGAAATGGATTTGGTTAGTAACCTTTAGATTAGCAGTGCTGTTGTGGTCAAGAAGTTTCAGAAGATGCTCCCTCCATTGATTATTAATATACTTCTGATCTTCCAGCTATATCTTCCTGTTCTTTGAGCAGGGGAAGTAACTTGGACCATAGATTGCTTTGGTGGTACTGAAGAAGCCTCTCATGTCACCTGAGTCTGCCAGTCTCTGGATTTCTAGGGCTTTTTCAGTCCATCAAGAGTTCTTTAGCTCCCTTACCCTAAGCTGGTTGTTTCCCTTTGTTCTTGAGTAAGCTACTCTTTTGACCCCAAAGAACACTAGGGTCTGCTTAAATCCATTCTTTTCAATACTGCCAAAACAACCTTGGGTACAAGTCCAGAAAACTTCAGGATTGGCTTGATGTTAATATGAAGATAGAAATGCTCTGGATGCCAATCTAACTAAACTTGGATTGTATTCATTAGAGTATAGAAGAATGAGAGGGGATCTCATTGAAACATTTCGAATGTTGAAAGGGTTGGACAGAGTAGATGTGGAAAGGCTGTTTCCCTTGGTGGGTGAGTCCAGGACAAGAGGTCACAGTCTTAGAATTAGAGGGTACCAATTTAAAACAGAGATGAGGAGAAATTTTTTTTACCCAGAGGGTCATGGATTTATGGAATTTGTTGCCAAATACAGCTGTGGAGGCCCAATCAGTAAGATTGTTTAAGGAGGAGATTGATAGGTATGTAATTAGTTAGGGTATCAAGGGATATGGCGAAAAAGCCAGAAATTGGAACGAGATGGGAGAATAGTTTAGCTCATGGTGGAGTGGCGGAGCAGTCTTGATGGGCTGAATGGCCTACTTCTGCTCCTTTATCTTGTGATCTAAACTCACTGGTTTGGACAGGGACTGTATTCTTCTCTCTACATGATTCTTAAATGTTGCTATCATGTTTTAAATGATGTTGGAAAGTTTGATTGTGAAGTGAGTGAAGTCATTGGATTGCGCATGCTCTGTTGTTTGTTTCAGACTGAAGGCCTTTTAAATTGAAACATTAATAACGTTGCTATTTCTCGCTCACAAATGTCTGACCTAAGGAAGTACAGCATTTCTATTTCATTTCAAATTTCCAGCATATGTGTTACTTTGGTTTCAAGATGAATTGCACTTGAGCAGGGTGAATAAAGATTAGTTTTCTGAGTTGTCTTTAAGGATTTGAAATTGGAAAGTAACTCTTTTTTGGAGAATCATTGATGGCTTCATCAATTAAAATGATCATGATGGTGGTGGAGATTGTTGAGGAAACATTTCTTTACAATGGAATGTTTTCCCAAAGGCACTATTTAATAAAGGGACTTGTGGACTTTTCAAAAGGAGGAAACATGACTGTGGGTAAAGCCTACACCAGTGTGATTAGTTTTGTATTAGGACAGGTTGAGGTGATTAGCCTCAATTTATGCTATAAACTGCAAACTAATAGGTCTTGTCTCTACTTGAGCAGACATGGTGAAATTGAGATTAAGAGATTGTGTTGGCCT
The DNA here is from genome assembly GCF_030144855.1 of Hypanus sabinus. Lineage (NCBI taxonomy): Eukaryota > Metazoa > Chordata > Chondrichthyes > Myliobatiformes > Dasyatidae > Hypanus > Hypanus sabinus. The sequence goes on from NC_082707.1 coordinate 131,716,665, forward strand.
CAATTGGTTGAATTACTGCTGAGAACATGGAGTTAAAAATGACTTCAAATCTAGTGTTGCATATGGATCACTGGAATTTCTTATGCAAAATTGGCATGTTGATGAGAGACCCATTTCTGACAACCTATTCCTCACAGAAACAACTATGAAGTAGGATTTTGTCAAAATGCCTGCTAATGGTATTATTACTGGCAAAAGCAGAAGCTTAGTGTTTTTTGAAGCCTTTCAAATTAATTATTTATTAAATCCCACACTAACTTTACTCTCCAGATTTTCAACTGTCTTCATTTCAGAATTGCTCTACTTGTTTTCAAAAGATCAACGGCTGTAATTTAAGAATTCTTCGCAGATATGCGCTTACACTCCAAGATAGATTTCTTCTTTTAACTTGGAGCTGCAGCTTTCTAAGTGGGGAGATTTTTGTGAAGAAAAGATGGTATGATTCAAGCTTCATTCTAGCCTTAAAATTGGTGGGCACAGTGCCAGTAAAAGGGATCAGTCTGATGGATTCCCTCAAGATTCGGGTATTGATTTGATGTGTGGACTGCAGTGCTGGGAACAGCACCGTGTGAATAATTTCACTGGTATTGGCATATTTATTCTAATATATTTTAGGCATGTGTTAAGCACTTCATTGTGGTGTGCATGCACACATTTGAATATCTGCATTCAAGAAATTAAGCTATAACTCTACCTAATTACCTTTATCACCAACAAGAGAAAATCTGCAGATGCTGGAAATCCAAGCAATGCACACAAGATACTGGAGGATCTCAGCAGGCCAGGCAGCATCTATAGAAAAGAGTACAGTCGACATTTTGGGCCATGACCTGTCATCAGGTCTGGAAAAAAAAAGATGAGGAATCAAAGTAAGAAGGTGGGGGTGGGGGGTGGGAGGAAGAAACACAAGGTGATCGGTGAAACTGGGAGGGGTGAAGTAAAGAGTTGGGAAGTTGATTAGTGAAAGAGATACAGGGCTGAAGAAGGGTGATTCTGATAGGAGAGGACAGAAGGCCATGGAAGAAAGAAAAGTGGGAGGAGCACCTGTGGGAGGTGATGGGGCAGGTAAGGAGAATAGATGAGAAAGAGATATAGGAATGAAGTGGTGAAGGGATGGGGGGGGGGGGTGGGAACATTACCAGAAGTTTGAGAAATCAATGTTTATGCCATCAGGCTGGAGGTTACCCAGATAGAATATCAGGTGCTGCCCCTCCAACCTGAATGTGGCCTCATTCTGACAGTAGAGGAGGCCATGGACTGACATGTCGGAATAGGACGTGGAATTAAAATGGGTGGCCTCTGGGAGATCACATTTTTTTTCTTGTGGATGGAGCATAGGTGCTTGGTGAAGCAGTCTCCCAATCTACATCGGGTCTCACCGATATGCAGGAGACTGCACTGGGAGCACTGGATACAGTAGATGACCCGAACAGACTTATGTGTAAAGTGCCACCTCAACTGGAAGGACTTTTTAGGGCCCTGAATGGTAGTGAGGATGGAGGTGTAAAGGCAGGTGTATCACTTGTTCTGGTTGCAAGGATAATTGCCAGGAGGGAGATCAGTGGGCAGGGACGAACAGATAAGGGAGTCATAAAGGGAGCGACCCCTGTGGAAATGAGAAAGTTGGGGGGAGGGAAAGATGTGCTTGGTAGTGGGATCCTGTTGGAAATGGCGTAAGTTTCAGAGAATTATGTGCTGGAAGCAGAGCTTGGTGGGTGGTGGGGTGGTAGTTAAGGACAAGAGGAGCCCTATCCCTGGTGGGGTGGCAGGAAGATGGGGTGAGGGCAGATGTACACGAAATGGAAAAGATGTGGTTGAGGGCAGTTGATGTTGGAGAAAGGGAAACCCCTCTCTTTGAAGAAAGAGGACACCTCCTTACTTCTGGGATGAAAAGCCTCATCCTGAGAGCAGATGCAGCAGAGACAGAGGAATTGTGAGAAGGGGATAGCATTTTTACAAACACGGTGGGAGGAGATATAGTCCAGATAGCTGTGAGAATCAGTGGGTTTAAAATGGACATCAGGAGATAAAATGTTTTCAGAGTTAGAGACAGCGACATTGAGAAAGAGGAAGGAGGTGTTGAAAGTGGACCAAGTGAATTTGAGGGCAGTGTAGAAGTTGGAGGCAAAATTGATGATATTGTAGCGGTGTGCTACATGCAGCGCTAAAATTACGACACGGAGTCGGTAACTGCAGTCGAAGGAAAAAACTTTATTCGAAATCTTCAGCCTCACTTTTAAGCCTCCCTCAACCTGCCCCCCATGGCGCAGAGGCTCCAAAGCTCTGTGCTCGCAAACCCCCGTAGGCTATCTAATTGTGAGTCGGTTCGGATGTGCCAGGAAATGGGTCGCCACATAAACCCCCCCCCAAAACCGGCGATACACCCCCCAATGTCCACAGTCTGGGCCAGAACCTGCTTGGGAGGTCGGCCTCTGCGCCGAGGTGCCGGAAACTCGGCTGGTTGCGCCAGGTCCACATGGGCCGGTTTGAGGCGGTCCACCGTGAAAACCTCCTCTTTCCCCCCAACGTCCAGCACGAACGTGGACCCGTTGTTCTGGAGCACCATAAACGGCCCCTTGTATGGCCGCTGCAGCGGTGGCCGATGCCCGCCCCTTCGTACAAACACAAACTTACAGTTCTGTAGGTCTTTGGGTACACAGGTAGGGTGCCGCCCGTGCTGTGAAGTGGGTATGGGGGCCAGGTTACCGAGCTTCTTGCGTAGTCTGCCCAGGACTGCTGCGGGATCTTCCTCTTGCCCACTTGGGGCTGGTAGGAACTCCCCGGGGACGACCAGGGGCGCGCCGTATACCAACTCGGCCGACGAGGCGTGCAGGTCGTCCTTGGGCGCTGTGCGGATGCCGAGTAGGACCCAGGGAAGCTCGTCCGCCCAGTTGGCTCCTCGCAGGCGGGCCATGAGGGCCGACTTCAGGTGACGGTGGAAACGCTCCACTAGCTCGTTCGACTGTGGGTGGTAGGCAGTGGTGTGGTGCAGCTGAGTCCCCAAAAGGCTGGCCATAGCTGACCACAGGCTGGAGGTGAACTGGGCGCCTCTGTCGGAGGTAATGTGGGCTGGTACACCAAAGCGAGATATCCAGGTGGCGATCAGGGCTCGGGCGCAAGATTCGGAGGTGGTGTCGGTGAGCGGGACCGCCTCTGGCCATCTTGTGAACCGGTCCATGATAGTCAGGAGGTGCCGCGCTCCACGTGACACTGGCAGGGGGCCCACGATATCCACATGAATGTGGTCGAAACGCCGGTGGGCGGGATGGAACTGCTGCGGTGGGGCTTTGGTGTGCCGCTGTACCTTGGCCATCTGGCAGTGCATGCACGTTTTGGCCCATTCACTGACCTGTTTGCGGAGTCTGAAAGTCCTGAGGAGCAGGGCTTTGAATTCCGTGTACTTGCCGTCTGCTGGGGCGACTGTACGAACTCCGCGACCTGGGCCGCTGTGGCCTGGTCGAGGGAGCTCACCACGTAGTAGTAGCGGGTGTCTTCTGAGGTGATCTGGCGAATGTGGAATTGGGCTTCGGCTTGCTGGAACCATAGGTCCGGGCGCTGTGTCCAGAAACCCGGCAGTTTCAACGAAACCGCATGAACAGAAGCGGCGTCAGTCATTTCTGGTCCAAAAATCGTTTGGACCATCGGGGTCACCAATTGTAGCGGTGTGCTACACGCAGCGCTAAAATTACGACACGGAGTCGGTAACTGCAGTCGAAGGAAAAAACTTTATTCGAAATCTTCAGCCTCACTTTTAAGCCTCCCTCAACCTGCCCCCCCCATGGTGCAGAGGCTCCAAAGCTCTGTGCTCGCAAACCCCCGTAGGCTATCTAATTGTGAGTCGGTTCGGATGTGCCAGGAAATGGGTCGCCACAATATCGACAAGCTCTGCATGGGTGCAGGAAGCCACACCATTGCAGCCGTTGATGTAGTATAGGAAAAGTTGTGAGTGATACTAGTGTGGGCTTGGAACATAGACTGTTCTTACCAGCCCGTCATCTCCCTCTGGTGCTCCTCCCGGTTTTCTTTCTTCCATGGCCTTTTCTCCTCCCTTGTCAGATTCCCCCTTCTCCACCCCTATAATTCTTTCACCAATCAACTTCCCAGGTCTTTCCTTCACCCTCTCCCCCACTCCTGGTTTCACCTATGATCTACCACCTTCTTACTCTGACTTTTCCCTTCCTTTCCAGTCCTGAAGAAGGGTCTTGGTCTGAAATGTCAGCTGTATACTCTTTTCCATAGATGCTGCCAGGCCTGCTGGGTTCCTCTAGGATTTTGTGTATGTACCTTTATCACAATTATCTTTGCAGAAAATTGTGCACAGTAATGTGCAGTGTTTTGTCCAAGGAGGTATATCATGAAAGATTCCTTACCCTTCCTTTTTAATCTTTCACTATCCTGGCATACTCTCCACAGTGGCAAATGTACACCTGAGTTTAGAACACTACAATTTACCACTGAGATATTGATGCCAGCTCTTGCGTACACCTACTCCTTAAAAATTGCTCGCCTTTTGTTCCATGTTTTCCTTCACCCTTGTTTACGAAAGCCCCCAATCCCTTTCAAACTGAATCTAGAGCAGAGGTTCCCAAACCTTTTTGGGTTACTACCCCTTTGGATCCCAGACGATGACCCCAAGTGGCCCCTGTCACTTTCTGGCCGTTACATAAAAAGTATAAAGAATTTTGAGTTACAATGCACAGCGAAAGAAAATAGGAACTGGAAATTCAAAGCAGTAACAGATACTCGCAAAAAAAATTTCAATCTATTTAAAGCTACAAATAAAATTATTTCTTAATTACATTAAAAACAATTTTACTCAACAATTTTGGAGCATACATCAATAGTCCAACTATTCACTGCTTCATTGCTTTTTCACCTTTCAATGAGATGATGGACTTGGTGCAGTGATATTAGCTTCTCAACATTAGGCTGAACGTCACTCAGAATGAGTCTTAGATCCTCACATTTAGTAATTTGCATTCTATTTTGTTGCTTTGAAAGAAGTTGGGCAACTGTGCTGAAACTGTACTCCACTAAATATAATGTTGGAGAGGAAGTAAAGAACATCTGGACCTTTCCAGTCGTGCAGGATAGTGTTCAGAGATTTCCTTCTGCAATCAAAAGTCTTGATATGATTTTTTGAACCTCTGCTTCAACTCTAAGTCAGTTTGTAGTGAGATCAGTTTTTCCTCCATCCTTCCTTTTAATTCCTCATTACAAGTGTTCAGGAATGTATTTATTACCCAATCTGGAATTTGGATGGAGAGAAGATCCTGACATGTCTTTATGCAGCCCTCACTGATATTCTCTCTTTCTATTCCAGTTTAGAGAGGTTCAGAAATTGAAAAAGGTCACAATGGCCAATGCTGCACTTAAGTGGGGTTAACTTGGACAGAAATCTAGCTACAACTTATTTGACTTGAATAAGATTCACATAATTTCCTTGCAATTGAAGATTAATTTCATTAAACTTTGTTAATAATCTGACAAATAAGCAATGTCATGCCTAATATTCTTGAGTTGATTACTGAATGCAGTATTCAAGTCCTCAAATAATTTTATCACAATTTGAAAAAGCACATAAAGGCATCTCTTTTGAGAGCCATCTGACTTCTGTGTGCAACAGAAAGCATTCAGGCTGTTCATTATTCTCAATACAGTGCTCTTCAAATTGTCGATAGTTGAGGGCATGAGACTTGATTTTATTTATCTCTGTGATTGATTAATTTGTGTAGCCAATCACTTAGTTTATTTGCGACAAGATGTTGTCTGTGAATTACATAGTGAATATCTGTTAGGTATAGCTTTTTTCCAAGAAAGTAATAACCCTACAGTGGAGTCCTGTCGTTGAAGGTGCCCTGTCAGTTGCATTAGCAAGAATATTAGTGAATGGAATGCCCTTCTCTTTGAAAAACTGCTCAACAACCCGAAATACTGACCCCCTTTAGTATCTGTTTCTATTCCTCTTGCAAATAACAGCCTTGAGTCATGCTTTCATCTTCAATGAAGCAAACATAACAATAAAACAAAGCCTTGTTGCCTGGCTAAGTTGACTCATCCAACTGCAGAGCAAATTCTGTTTTCCTCAGTATGTTGCATAAGTATGTTGCACAATGTATCTTCTATATTCTCAGACATTTTATCTATTTGTCTTTGAACAGAGTTGTTACCAAGTGGAATTGCTGTAATTATTTGGTCTGCTGACTGATGCAAAACTATACTCAGAACCTCCTTTACTGCTGGCAAAATCAGTTCTTCATTTGTATGGGGCTTTCCAGATTTAGCAATGACCAATGAAATGTATATGAAGCACCAAACCATCACTGTTTCTGAAGTGCTGGCAAACATGTTTTGAAATGTTTTTCATTTCTCAAAGTTTTCATGAAATGACTGAAAATAAGGCAAGTCTTGTTTGCTTTATCAGAATGTGCTCTCTTCAAATGTTCAAGGAGCCTGGACAGTTTCATTGTCTCAGTTGAAAAAAAAATTCAGATAGAAATCACATTGGCTGCTGTTGGTTGTGTGATGCTAGTAGAAATCCATACTTCAGATACTCCAGGCTCTACTACTGTCTATACCTCTTTTACATTTGGTCACCGTCTGCTATTTTTGTTATGGATTAATGGCCGTGGTCATTAATCCAACCTCAAGCACTTCATTCGATAGAGGGGAAAGGTTATGATGTTATAATAGTTCAGGCAAATTCTGATTCGCTGCCTGAAGGTACATAAAATGGGGCAGTAATATCTCAGTTCTTCCGTGGGCAGAAAAATGTGGTCAAGACCATTTGAAAGAGCAGTGTATGAATTTTGCCCCATGGAATACAGTAGCCGAATTCACAGGAATCGAGTCACTGCGCGTGTAGAGATTTGGAATCAGACTAGCTAATGCTGTACTACAGTAGTGAATGGCAATAATGTGCAGACTGGCCCAGAAATAACACAATTTCTTCAGTCTAGATTTCTTACGATATGCCAAATACAGAAATTTCACATTGTTTTTCATCAACTATAACACACTTTGAGCAAAGTCTAAGAGAAAGGTGGGTTAGCAAGAGAGGAGGCCATCACCTAATCATAGTAATCAATTATGAGGCACTGAGGATCAAATGCTGATAAAGTAATTTATTTCTTAAATTAAGCCTGAAATCACTCAGCTGTCCCCCTTTGCTGCCAAATTCGCTCCACTGATCACCCCCTTTATCTTTATTGCTCCCTTAGAAACTCCCACCACCTTTGGGGGGTGGGTGACACCATCTTACTAGCATGCTTAGTCCATGGCTGTACTCTCTGTACACCCATGATTGTGTGACTAGGCACAGATCAAACACCATCTATAAATTTGCTGAGGAGACAGCTATTGTTGGCAGAACTTCAGATGGTGACGAAGAGGCACACAGTTGCACTTAACATCAGGAAGACCAAGGAATTGATTGTGGACTTCAAGACAGGATAGCCAAGGGAATACCAATGTCAGTCCTCATCGAGGGATCAGAAGTGGAAAGGGTTTCAAGTTCCTGGGCATCAACATCTCTGAGGATCTATCCTGGGCTCAATATATTGATGCAATTACAAAAGGCACGGCAGTGGCTATACTTCATTAGGGGTTTGAGGAGGATTGGTTTTTCAACAAAGACACTTGCAAATTTTTACACATGCACTGCGAAGAGCATTCTAACTGGTTGCATCACTGTCTTAATACTGAGGGGCACTGCACAAAATCGGAAGGAGCTGCAGAAAGTTGTAAACTCAGCCAGATCCATTATGGGCACTAGTCTCCCCTGCATCCAGAATACCTTCAAAAGGCAATGACTCAGAAAGGTGGCATTCATCATTAAGGACCCCCATCACCAAGGACATGCCCCCACTCATTGCTCCCATCGTGGAGGAGGTTCAGGAGCCTGAAAATACACATATAACATTTCAGGAACAGTTTCTTTCCCTCCATCATCAGATTTCTGAATGGGCAATGAACCCAGGAGCACTATCTCTGTATTTTATTTTTTTCCCCTCTTACTTACTGTAATGTAGTTTTTTAATGTATTGCAATGTGCTGCTGCTGCAAAACAACAAATTTCATGATATATGCCTGTGATATTAAACCTGATTCTGATTCTTTGGCAACTATTGATCTGGAGTATGGATTAGCCATGAGGTAACGTTGTTTCACTTCACCACACTCTGTGCTGCTTATAATTTGTAAAACAGTAATTGTTCAGGTAGATTTAATGCAAATAATGCAGTTAGACCCATTATTCAGGACTCAGGAACGGTACTCATTCATAACCCGGGGACTGCTTGTACTTTAAAATCATCCCTAGATTACTTATAATACCTAATACAATGTAATTGCTATGTAAATAGTTGTTATACTGTATTGTTTAGGGAATAATGACAAGAAAAAATAGTCTGTACATGATCAAACAACAAGTACTGGAGAGAGCACTTCCGGGTTTTCCCGATCTGCGGTTGGTTGAATCCGCGGATAAGGAGGGCCAACTGTAATTATCATGTCAGTGATCAGATTAGAATATTCCTATATGGTCAAGTGAGAAAACTATCAAAGTAATACCCATTCCTTGGGTTGGATGTAGTTGCTTGTTCTGGAGAAAAGGTTAAAATGCTATAGTAGTGACTCTTCATGGTGCAATGTTATACAAGAAGAGTATTAGTAATAAGAGATCCGGATAAATGTGAAACATTTTATTTATTCCTTTGTTGAGATTGAGTTGATTCCATGTTGGAATATTTCTTCATGCTATGTCAGTGCTCTATTTCCCTGCTCTTCTCCCAAACCTTGCACCACATTCCACTGAGGGAGATCTGGAGAAGATGTATCTCTTTGTTTTGCCTGTGGTCAATTTATTGGTAATGCAATGCACTAAATTCAATTTTTGTTCAGTGTGATTCCAGGTTTTGTTTTAAACTTGTGTCTTAGCAATTGACCATTTATAATGAGGCATATTTGCAACTTGATCAAGGTCAGTTCCTTCTTATTATATTGGCTAGTAGAAACATTCAGCAGTTATTCAGTTATTTTATTTTGTTTTGCCAATCATTCTTAATTAACAGCAAACCTCATGCTGTGGAGAGGAGAATGCAATGCTTCCACTTCTCCTAAATAGGGTTCACTGCAGGATAATCTATCTGCCAAGAAAAATTTGTGTATCCAGCATTGACACAATGGTTTATTACAGCATTGATAGAATGAGCTTTGTTCCTGGATGCTGAACTGATGAGTTTTGTTACCACATGATATACTAAATGACTGGCTTATTTGTCTATTTTGCATCAATGTGGATTGTCACTACTTAGAGTATTGACCAAAAAAGGCTTGTTGCTTAACAATGTAAAGCAACTTATTGATGAAGTTACTGTTGTTGGCTGTACTGGTGAAATTTAATTTATGACTGCCACACATTTTTGGGCAATAAGCCCAGAAGAGAGTATAGTAAGTGGAATGTTTTGATCGGAGCTGCCTTTCCTCCAGTTAATAGGGTTCAGGTACTGGTTTCAGCTCCAGACAACATTCATAAATACTTCACAATTCTGTGAAGTTTGGTCGACCTTTCTTCTTTAAATTTCCCAACTGAACATCTTGAAAATACCTAAACTAAAGGCAATAGGAGCAAAATATCTGAAGAGGCAGAAATCAATAGAATGACAAAGGCAATGCAGGCATTGCAAACAGCTTAACTAGGTTTATGGTTTGAGTTGGGTTGTAGAAGACATTTTCAGAATTTTTTTTGTTCCTGGATTACTGGATATGAAGGTAAATTGTGTAAAGAGAAATTGTGCAATAAACTATATGGCAAAAGAAGTTGGGGTTTTCTTCTTCAGATTGATTCATTAAAAGACTGTGGTGAGAGACTGGCCAACACTCGAAGCACCTTTTTTTCAGGCTCTGGATATGCCATAGCACTGTACAGCAAACCTGCCTCCCTTTATAATGTAGACTGTGTTGTAATGAAAGAAAAAGAGTAACCATCTGCATTCAGCAAAATTCTCTCTAGGTTCGATCTGATACTGATACTTAGATACTTCTCATTGATGGATAAAATTAAATCAAGTCACCAATGGTAGGTAGATCCCTTGCTCCTAAAAGCAGAACCATGGGATTGTTTGTTTGCATCTGGCGAAGTAGAGGCCAGTCTATTTAATGTTTTATTTGGGGCATAATATCTTTAGTGTTAGATTGTCAGCCTAGATTTTTGTGCTCTGATCTACGCAATAGAATTGAATTACATGAGCCTAATTAAGAGGCAGCTGTGCTAACAACAGCCATAGGTGCCTCTTCAACTGGTTAAATTTGGGTACTGAATGTGAATTTGAATTCAGAGAGAATTGTTGAAATGAGAATCTTTTCATTTTGCTGACTTGTGAATTAAAATGTGTTGTTCACTCTTAACTAAATACAGGAATTGCTGCATACATTTAGGAGGTCAGAAAGCTTCCAAGGACAAAGATGCAGCCTTAAATTTTAGGGCTGAAGACCATATTAGATGATTTCTGACAAAGATGTTTTCAGTCAGATGCTTGCTTTAGTTTTATATTTATCTGACGAGGCACTCTTGTTTTTTTTGTGGTTGAGTTAATGTGGAAACATCTGCTCTGTTTGCTTGATACGGTAAGGAAGGAAGAATGAATTAGACACGTTTTGAAATTTTAGATTGCTTAAGAATAGAAAGCACTTTAAAAGCATTAATTACTTGCACAGGAGAATAAAGAACTTAAAGAACTTACTTAACATTTGTTCTGACATTATGTTTAATTTGAAGCAAAGCAAATACTTGAGCTCCTGTAATTTGAGTAGAAACAGAACTATTGGGACACAAGGAAAGTTTCCACTCACCAAATCCATGTTGACTCCCTTGGATTAGTCTGTACTGCTCTCCTCCTCTTTCCCCCAAGCCCTGCAAAATACATTTCCTCAATTGATCCTTTAAACTGCCTTTTGTAAGTTTCTACCATAGGTAAGTTGGAATGCATAATCATTTCCTGCTAATGATTTTCATCAAATCCCTGTTATACTTCTTGCCCCAAAATAAATTTAGGACTCAAGACTTTGAATTGTCTGCTGAAAGGAACAGATTTTCATTATTTACCCAACTAGTCTCAAGATTTGGAATGCTACTGCTTTGCTCCATTTTGGTTGATCTCTGGGGAAACCAAAACAGTTTGCAGTTCGTGCAGTACTTTGATTTGTATTTGCTGTTAGAATGCAGCTGGAAGAACTGACTAAATGGAGAAACAAAAGACTACTGTTGCTGGAATCAGGAGCTTAAAAAAATGCTGCCGGAGGAACTCTGAGTTAGGCAGCCTCTCTGGAGGGAAATTAAATAAGGGAGGTGGGGTGGGCCTACAACCCCTACCCACTAACAACCATTCCTCCCTCCCACCTACTTCATCTGCCCATAATCTGTATTTTTCCCACCACTTACTTTACATTGGAGTGGTCAGTGAACTAGGCATCTGTGAGGAGATCATAGTATCTAAGTATGACCTAATATTGTTATCAGCACCAGCTTCCTTATTTAGAGCCTTGCTCCATCTTCCTTTCTTATCAGGTTCCGTCACCTGCAGCCCTTGGTAACCTTTCTGTTGCTGTTCCCACCCTTTCCTCCTCAATCTGCCAATCACTCTTCCTCACCTGGATCCACCTATCTCTAGCCAGCTCCTCTCCACCCCTCCACTCAACTCTTCTATATTAACTACCTCACTCCTACTCTTTCAGTTGAGATGAAGGATGATGACCCAAAATCTCAACAGACCACTTTCTTCCACACATTTTCGCTTGACCTGCAGTTCTCCAGCAGATTGCTTTTTGTCCTGAATAAATGATCCATCTTGGCTTCCTCCTGAGATCATGGCATCTCAACCATGAGCTGTCAACCAACTCAGTTCACCATATGTGATGTGGGGGGGGGGGGACAAAAAAAAGCTGACAGAACTGGATACAACAAATGGCAGAGGACATGGAGATAATGTTCCAGCTGCAGTAATAATGAATATCTTCTCTCTAGAACTAACAATTCCTTTAACAGTTATAACACAGGTGGATACCTGACAATGTGGAAATTTGTCCAGGTATGTCCTATTCATAGAAATGAATCAAATCCAGTCCCACTTATTACTACTCAGTCTGCTTACCTACAATCAGAAAGTGATGAAGGTGTTACTGACAGCAACATCAGGCTGCATTTACAATGATCTCCTCACATGCCTAGTTTATTGACCATTCAGTTCTGAACCTCCTCCCATTGCTGGTTCAAACATGGACTAGGTAACTCAGTTCTTGAAGTAAGGTGAAAGTGACGTCATGGCAGCATTCACCTGAGTGTGTCATCAGGAAAAGCTTGTCAAACTGAAGGCAAAGGGAAATCAAGAGCAAAAATACTCCCATGGTTGGATTTGTACCTTTAGACAGGGCAGACAATGGGGATTGTTTAAGATTAGTCATCCCAGTCCCGGGACATCACTGAAGGAACACCTCAGAGCAGTGTTTTGGGATCAACATGCTTGATCAGTGACTTTCCTTTCATCAGAGGGGTACAGCATGGAAATGGGTCCTTCAAACCAATGCACTCATGAAAACTGTATCATCCAGCAGGCTCGCCCAGTTTGCCTCTGCTTAGCCCAAAGCCCACAAAACCCCTCCTATCGAAATACTTGAAATGTTGTTAATGTGCCCAAGTCAACTCATTCCAAGTGTGAACTATCCTTTGAGTGAAGATGCTGCCTCTGATGTCCCTTTTCAAATGTTTTGCCTCTCATTTTAAACCTCTGCCTGCCGGATATTATTCTAGGAAAAAGAACATGTGCTTTTACCCTGTCTACATCCTTCATCATACCCTACTGCCTTGTGGGCAGCCTCGGGAGAGACAAAGGTGAGGGAATGAACCCAGACAGCAAATCCAGAGTGGAGCCTTTAAGGCAGCTGGACATCATTGAACATCCTTTTGGCAGTTCTTGCAGCCAAGCTGGTGCCAAATGTGTTACTTCATAAGCTTTTCTTTGGACTACACTGGTGAGGCCGAGAGGGGAATCTTGCCAACTGGGCATCTCAGGATTCCATACTTTCCACCCAGGCTTGTGATGATAATCATCATCACCTATTGTGCTTCGAGATAGATGGATGCCAGTGAACGGACAATGAACATCCTTCATGATCTTGTATACCTTAATCATCTTAAGGTCAAAAGTATTCAGTGTAACTTGCAAGACCTCAGCAAATAAGGCAGTCTATAAATGCTTACAGCAATAGCCTGATAACTTTCAGGCATAACACAAGGTGCTGGGGGATCTCATGGGTCAATCCTGATCCAGATGCAGGCTCTGAACCTGAAATGTTGGCTGTACATTTCCCACATTTCCCTCCACTGATGCTGCCTGACCTGTTGAGTTTCTTTGTAAAGAGATGCTCTGGAAGATGTTGGTCAATGGCCATGTCCAACAAGACAGAGTTAATCCAGCCATTGCTTGTGTTCTGTAATATTACTGTTGCATCCTGGGGATTACCAATGAACCAAAAATCACCTGGACCAGTCACATAAGTACCATGACTACTAAGTTGCTTCTTGAAACCATCTTGATAGCCTCTAACCAGGTGATATCAACACAGATTTCTCTAACTTGTGATAATCTTTCCCCTCTGTAGCCCCCCCCCCTTGTTTTCCCTTATCCCTCAAGTCCTTTTCTACTTCTCTTTCTCTTCCTCTATTCTCGCGACCTGTCCATCACACAACTTCTCCCTCTGTTTCCCCACCTCCTTCCCTTTATTCACGGTCTACTGGCCTCTCTGGTCAAATTCCGTTTTCAGCCCTCCACCTCCCAGCTTCTCCTTTCATACACACTCTTCCCCAGCCCACCACCACCTTTCTACCTTGCCCTTCACAGCTGGATTCATCTGTCACGACCAGCTCATGCTCCTTCCACTCTCCCAATCATTTATTCTGTTGTCTTTCATTTTCCTTTCCAGTCCTGATGAAGGTTCTCAGCCTGAAATGTTGACTGTCCATTTCTCTCCATTGATGGTGCTTGATCTGCTGAGTTCCTGCAGAATTTTGTGTGTTGCTCTGGATTTCCAGCATCTGGTTTGTCCAAAATCTCTACAGTGCAATCATTTTCAAGCAGTAAGGTGACAATAAGGAAATATTTGTGTTGGGTATTGGCAGAGGGATAAGTTTTGGCCAGGTCTCAGGAGACCTTTCTGGGTAATACTTTATGTCTATTGAGAGGGTGGCTGGGACCTCAGAATAAGATGTTGCCTGATGGGTGGCTTCCTCGACATTGCAGTACATTTATAGCAGTAATGCGTCAAAGTGTTGATCTAGGATTTGTGCTCAGATTTCTGGCGAAGCATTTGAGCCCACACCCAATAAATTTAATGGGATAGGAACTAGCTGATCCATACCTTAACCAGGTAGGTGTTCCGTTTCTCCCACTGAGCCAAGGCTGTGGCTCGATTATATGGAGATCTCAGAATATACCACTTAGACTGCTGTTTCCTTGTTTATACTTGATGACAATGATATTGTGGTTGGTCTTAATTAAAACCAGATGTGCATCATTTTTCATACTGTGGGTTTGTTCTAATTTGGAACAGGATTAATTATAAAATTTATAACAATGCGGGAAGTGGGCAGAAAGCTGCCATCTGATTACTGATTTCTGCCTTCAGGCTTCTTTCCCACCAGGGAGTGGACAGCGTTTAAACTCAGAAGTTGAAGCCTGACTCCCAGCATCCATACATTTTGACAAATTATAATGGACACTTACATATCTTTGTGACTTTCATGCAGTTTTTTTGTGTCATTGCCTGCTGTTGATTTGTAACTTTGCACATAGTTAAATGATAAAACTTGGCAAAGGATATTTTCAAAAGCAATTTCAGATGGAATAGTGCTTCATCAGTCCCTCAAGGTAGAGCTGATTGACTCATTCATCTGCTGCAAAATATTTCAGAAGGGCAAATTAATTCTTGTAACTAATAGTGATGTGGGAATTTTGAACTGTAAAAGTTACATTTATTAGATAATATCAATTGTGCAAAATGAAACTGAAGAAAGATTTACATTTGTATATCGCCTCTCGTGACCTGGGAAGATCTCAAAGCACTTCACTAATGAAATACTTGTGAAAGTTGGTCACAGTTGCAGATACAATCAGCCAAAGTGTCATTTCACCAAATCTTCAGCTGCTCTGATTTGCCAGCTAAAAGGAGGTAGCAGATCTCATCGGGTGTTTTGTCCAATTTACTTGGAGGGAGTTGGACAAATTCAAGAAACCTTCCTTATGAAGGTAATCTCTATGAGGGACTAGTACCAAAAAAAAATCCCCAGCAAATATTGATATTGGTGAATTCCTCTGGAATGAACAAATACCATTCCATCTGAAAGATTTTAAATGTCATTGTTCTGTTGTCTAAGGGTGAATTATAATTCTATTCCACTCCCCTTGTACTGCTATATACTGGCAATCATTCCTGTTTCCTTTCCATCCTGAAGCCTGGTCTTGACCTGAAAAGTCAGCTTACACATTTTGTCTCTGCAGATGCTGCTTGACTCATGGAGTGCTTCCAGCATTCTGTTCTTTTTTTTTCAGATTCCAGAGTTAACTTGTCTTACATTTTTGCTTTACGCACTTAGCTGGGGCTCGAGTTCTGTTGAACTCCACTCAGCCTGCCCTAGGCAGCCTCTGCCAGCTGTACTCTGTCCATATGTGCCCTTGGGTCCCTGATTCTGTTGCCCACACCATCCATGATTGCATCCTCCACTCAAAGGCTGTTCTGTGCACATACTTCACCTGGCACAGTGAGAAACAAGGGAATAAATCCATCAGAAGAAAGAGCGCCCTGACCCATACTGCAAGTATTCTAGGTTCATGCAGTGAATTGCTTACCCCTCTGCGCCTATGCAATAATACTTCTGAAATGTTGATATGAAGTAGTTCTGGGAGTAAATGATATCAGGCTGTGCTGAAATAATTTTTCAGTATTTGTGAAATGCTGGCCTTATGGTCTTCTAAAACAAATAACATTACAGGTGAACCTCGCCTCATGAATGTTTGCTTTACGCCACTTCGCTTTTACAAAAGACCTACATTAGTAACCTGTTTTCGCATTACAAAGAGGATTTTCGCTTTTACGAAAATTTTTCCCATATAAATTAATGGTTCTTCACTTTACGCCATTTCCTAGTTTCATGGGAACGCTCTACCTTTGTAAAGGGGGGGGGCACCTGTACTTGCTTTCTGTCCTTCATTTCCACACCCCTCCCCATTCCACTCCCAGTAGGTCCATTGAACCTCTGACTATCAGCCTTTTCTCTTCCCCCCCCTCTTCCTCCACTCCAACCAAATAGTGTAACGGCTATTCAGCCAATGGAAAGACACCAGTTAGTGCACATTGCTATTGTGAGGCACTTGTGTCTGTTTTGAAATAAAGAATCCTACTCTGCTGGTTGGCACAAGTTTTATGGATCTGCTTAATAATGATTATCTATCATCACTTCTTAGCTTTGGAGCCTTCTTACATAAGCAATGCTATAAACAGCCAGCCTTTCCTGCAGTTTTATAGGCATCACCTGAGGGAGCCCCTCAGGATTTCTCCTTGGCTCCCATTTAGTCATCATTTGCATTATCCTTTATTGTTGATAACATCCCTCTTGTCTAACCTTGTAATGTTTCCATGCTGCCAATTTAACTACTAGTAATGTGTCTTGAGGGTTCATTGAAGAACATTGAATACAACTATAGTCCACTGGCAGGGGTGAGAGCTTGTGCTGCAGCTTATTTTGAGCTCTTTCAGGGTGTTAAGTTGGATTGTGTTCAGTACTGGAGGTTGGGTGGTGCACAGTTTTCATGAATTTTCCAGGAAATCTCCTCTGAGTTCCTAACTGCCAGAAGTTCCATGTGAAGTGAAAGTGTCAGTTGAGCCTTGTAGGTCCACCTCCTTTGATCCCATCTGTCACCAGGGCTTTGACATCCCACTCTCTAACACAGCTTGCTCCAGCCTCCATCACACCCTGTCCACTCATCATTAAATCCTTTGCCACTACTGTTCTTATTATTAGAATCTAGTCCTTTCTGTTGTTCTATTTGTGGACTTTTGCTTCTCCAGCTTCTCTGAATTCAAACACCCAAAAAGCTCGGGTCCTCCTTGTTTTGTGTAACAGTGGGATTTTGCAACAACCTTTCCTACTCTTGCTCTTTTCTTTAGTTTCTTTTCTTTCTGCCCATGGGCAGCATAGTAGAGTAGTATAATAACGTCATTACAACGCCAGCTGTAATTCTACCTCAGCCTATAAGGTGTTTCTATTTTCTTCCTCTGACCGTGTGGCTTTCTTCCTTTTGCTCCGTTTTCCTTCCATGTTCCAAAGGCTTGTGGGTTAGTAGGTTAATTGGTCGCATGGGTGTAATTGGGTGGCATGGCTCATTGGGCCAGAAGGGGCAAGTTACCATGCTATATCTCATAATAAAAAAAACTTTAAGAAAACCTCACCCAAGGCAGTTTTCTGTTTGTGGTTTATACATTTCTGGGCTGAGCTTTTAGTGTTATTTCCTGGGCAAAATTAGTTTTATGCGTAATGGCGCGTTGAATAGTTTGATGATTTTCTTGAGTGCTAAAATTTTGTTAATTCTACCAACTTCACTCTCATATTCAATTAACAGATATTTAGTTTCCCTCTCACTCTTGTTTCCATGCTTCTAGTTTTCAGGATGCCTGTTAGAATAGTCATTTGACTCATTAAAAGTAAACAGTTCCAAGTTTATGCCATGATCTGTTTTTAATAACAACCTGTGCTGGGTTATGGAGCTCTGAACCTGTTAAATGAAGTTCTGGATCATTAAGCTCACCTATTTGCAAGTCTCTTGAAGCATGTATTACTCTGATCCATGTCCTTTTCGAGTCTGACAGAAACCATGCTTTATTTCCCAAATAGACTGTTAAGGTTTTAACTCAAAGTTGACACTCAAAGCTTTTTAAATTTGTGACTAATCATAACTTTGTTATGGGCCATATGTGGTTGTTGAGACCCACTCCACAAATTGAACAATTTTGTTTGATACAGTATTAACATTGCAACTTCAACTGAAAAGAGTCTTATGTTTGTATAGCACCCATTGCAACCTCAAAACAATCCAAAGCCCATTAAGGATGATGGAGGGCTTTTTAAATGAAGGCACTTAGTACATACTTTTGGTTCTGACGTGCGTACTATGCTTATTTGAAGAACATAGTCCAATTTATGAAGGAAAACCAAGAAATGTTTAAAGTTAACTGCAATGTTTAAATTGCTGTGGGAAACATTTTATCATTCTCCTAGCTGGGTTAGAATGCCATTGGTTTGCTCGGCTCAAATTTTTGGAGTTGGTGATCATAATTCTATCTCCTTTACAATAGCATTGGAGAGAGATAGGAACAGAAAAGTTAGAAAAGCATTTAATTGGACTAAGGGGAATTATGAGGCTATCAGGCAGGAAATTGGAGGCTTTAATTGTAAACAGATGTTCTCAGGGAAAAGTACAGAAGAAATGTGGCAAATGTTCAGGGGATATTTGTGTGGATTTCTGCAATGAGACAGGGAAGTTATGGTGGACTACAAAAACCATGGTGTACAAAGAAGAAGAATAGCTCTTAACTCGGCAGTGGAGTTATCTGGGCACCGTCATGACAGTGCTTCTGTAGCAAGCTATTCTTGTTTTTACAAGGCCGAGTTGCTAGCTCGATGCTCAACCCGACTTGGATTCAAACTCGAGAACCTTCGCTCCAGAGTCCGCCGCTGATATTATTGCACCACCAATAGGGGCAAGAAGAAAAGAAAAGCTTACAAAAGGTTCAGTAATGTTAGAGAACTAGACGTGAAAGAATAGGACCTATCAAGTGTGACAGTGGGAAAGTGTGTATGGAACTGAAGGAAATAACAGGAGTACTTAATGAATACTTTGCTTCAGTATTCACTATGGAAAAGGGTCTTGGTGATTGTAGTGATGACTTGCAGCAGAATGAAAAGCTTGAGCATGTAGATATTAAGAATGAGGATGTGCTGGAATTTTTGGAAAGCATCAAGTTGGATAAGTCACCGGAACTGGATATGATGTATCCCAGGCTACTGTGGGAGGTGAGGAAGGAGATTGCTGAGCCTCTGGCGATGATCTTTGCTTCATCAATGGGAACGGGAGAGGTTCCGGAGGATTGGAGGTTTGCGGATGTTTTTCCTTTATTCAAGAAGGGGAGAGATAGCCCAGGAAATTATCTACCAGTGAGTCTTACATCAGTAGTTGGTAAGTTGATGGAGAAAATCCTGAGAGGCGGGAATTATGAACATTTGGAGAGGTATAATATGATTAGGAATAGTCAACATGGCTTTATCAAGGGCAGGTCTTGCGTTATGAGCCTAATTGAATTTTTTGAAGATGTGACTAAACACATTGATGAAGGAAGAGCAGTAGATGTAGTGTATATGGATTTCAGCAAGGCATTTGTTAAGGTACCCCGTGCAAGGCTTGTTGAGAAAGTAAGGAGGCATGGGATCCAAGGGGACATTGTTTTGTGGATCCAGAACTGGCTTGCCCACAGAAGGCAAAGAGTGGTTGTAGATGGGTCATATTCTGTATGGAGGTTGGTGACCAGCGGTGTGCCTCAGGGATCTGTTCTGGGACCCTTACTCTTTGTGATTTTTATAAATGATCTGGATGAGTAAGTGGAGGGATGGGTTAGTAAGTTTGCTGATGACACAACGGTTGGGGGTGTTGTGGATAGTGTGGAGGGCTGTCAGAGGTTACAGCAGGACATTGATAGGATGCAAAACTGGGCTGAGAAGTGGCAGATGGAGTTCAACCTAGATAAGTGTGAAGTGGTTCATTTTGGTAGGTCAAATATGGAAGAATATAGTACTAATGGTAAGACTCCTGGCAGTGTGGAGGATCAGAGTCTAGGTCTAGGTCCATAGGACGTTCAAAGCAGCTGCGCAGGTTGACTCTGTGTTTAAGAAGGCATATGGTGTTTTGGCCTTCATTAATCGTGGAATTGAATTTAGGAGCTGAGAGGTAATGTTGTACCATATCGGACCCTGGTCAGACCCCACTTGGAGTACTGTGCTCAGTTCTGGTTGCCTCACTACAGGAAGGATGTGGAAGCCATAGAAAGGGTGCAGAGGAGATTTACCAGGATATTACCTGGATTGGGGAGCATGCCTTATGAAAACAGGTTGAGTGAACTCGGCCTTTTCTCCTTGTAGCGATGGAGGATGAGAGGTGACCTGATTGAGGTATATAAGATGATGAGAGGCATTGATCATGTTGATTATTAGAGGCTTTTTCCCAGGGCTGAAGTGGTTGACACAAAAGGGCACAGGTTTCATGGTACTTGGGAGTAGATACAGAGGGGATGTCAGGGTAAGTTTTTTTCACACAGAGTGGTGAGTGTGTGGAATGGGCTGCCGGCAACGGTGGTGGAGGTGGATACGAAAGGGTCTTTTAAGAGACTCCTGGATAGGTACATGGAGCTTAGAAAAATCGAGGGCTATGGGTAAGCCTAGTAATTTCTAAGGTAGGGATATGTTTGGCACAGCTTTGTGGGCCAAAGGACCTGTATTGTGCTGTAGGTTTTCTATGTTTCAACATTTGTAATTCACAAAAGACAGTAATACAAGAAATGATAGCAGTTGTGCTTGTTTCATGCAACTGATTAAAGTAGATGTGGGTTTCATTTCTGAGCTCAGTACAAGCCATTCCATTAATTACAAACTTTAAAAAAGATTAAGAAATACAAAATAAAAAATGAAATGCTTGTTTTTTTTAACTTGATTATATCCAGTGATGTTACTACATAAAAATCAACCAATTGCCTGTACTTTGCATTGACAATGGTGAAACTATTGGCTGTTGATTGCTTTGGAGATAACAGAACAAACCTTTTTTCAATCTGCGCCTATCAATTTTAAAAAAAGATTTCTGCTTTTAATAGAGATTTGTCATTAATATGTGTACTGTGGCATGTGCTTCTGGAGAATGCTACAAGCAGAATGTGTGGCACAAATATCACTTGGCTCTAAAGAGCTTAAGGTTGAATGTTGGGTGGAACTTGTGGTAACATCAGAAATTTACATTAGTGGGAACTTAAATTGTCCCACAGG
Organism: Hypanus sabinus; assembly: GCF_030144855.1. Taxonomy (NCBI): domain Eukaryota; kingdom Metazoa; phylum Chordata; class Chondrichthyes; order Myliobatiformes; family Dasyatidae; genus Hypanus; species Hypanus sabinus. Next base: position 131,737,801 of record NC_082707.1, read on the forward strand.
TTGAACTCATACCTAGAACAAGTTAGAAGAATTGTGATTGTTGGAGACCAATTATCTCAACCTCAGGATATTCATCCAGCAGGTCCTCAGTAAAATGTATTTGGTCAAATTATTTCTAATCACTTCCTCAGACATCTTTACATTAGAAGTTTAGGAGTCAGGGTGTTTGGTTACATTTTGCAACAGGTGAGAAAACAGAGTCATCTGTCTTCGCTTTCATTGAGATCTGGACAACGCTAGGATGTAGTGTGTTAAATAGCATGTAATGTTAGTACTGCGCAAGTGTCAAAAGTGGACAGCTTGACCAAGAGAGAGTTTCATGACTTTAGTGTTCATGATGTTACTGAAATTACTAATGTCAACATTCAGTAGCTTAACCACATCATTCACCTCCACACTATTATTACAAAAGCACGAGTTCTGCAATAAGTTAGTCACCACCAATTCCTCAGCGTTTCCACCATCTACAATGCATCATTGAGGTGTATGTTAAAATCATCTCTGTTTGCTTCAGTGTATATATCTCGAATAGCCCTTATGAAGGTTGTGTTGGCCTGGTCAAGTTTATTTGGTCCATGTGAAATTCTGAGGGCCAGACTTTAAATCATGACAGACCACATCTGCTGATTGATGAAACAAAGAATGAATTTGACCTCCTTGTTTTTTCTGGGAGAAACTAATCTATTTCTCAGCCTGAACATGCAATAAGTATTTATTAATTTACTTAGAGATACAGGATGGTAGCTTGCCTTTCTGGTCCAACAAGTCCCAGTTATTTCCATGTGACCAATGAACCTACCCATATATCTTGGAATGTGTGAGGGAACCAGAGCACTCGGGAAGCTACACGTTCAAGGGGAGAATGTACAAACGCCTCGGAAACAGTGGTAGGAAATCTGGTTTTAGAGCTGGGTGGCAAAACTTTTTGAGAGTGTGAGCCCAATCTGGTAAGAATCTTCTAAGAAAAAAAAGCTCACATACCATAGTAATTTTGAATAGAATTTATCATTGCTTGATGAATTAGTAACAATAATTAGGGCCTTTTTGTTTTAAGGAAAAAATACGAGTTCTTTTGTTTATTTAATAGTAAAGCAACAAATCCATGTGATAAAAGTATAACAGGGATAAATTGTAATAAATGAAGCATTTTAGAAAACCTGTTCAAAAATGCTAATATTAATCTTTTAAAAGGACAATTGAAAATGAACATTTCCAGTGATTTTGTTATCGTTGTTCATATATGACATAAAAAATGTGAGATTATAAGCTTTGATGCATATTCATAGAAGATAAAGTAAAGGAAAATAAACAAACTTAACTTTCAGTGAAACTTATAACTGTGCTAACGTGACAAATATTTAATTATCTGGTTTGCATTTGGTTGCTTTGTGAGCTATGCACATGATGCTAGTTTCATCTGTAAGTCTATTCCTATAGTTATACTTGACTAAGTTCATCACTGAAAGCAATGACTTGCGTGAATACATTGATGAAAATACTGTTATTAATGTCATTGCAAGTTTTTTTTTCTAGTTAGAAGATTCTGAATCGGAATTCCAGAGTTTCAGGAGCTCATTGTCTGGATTTTTCTGCTTTGATCCTGTAACCAATCTCCTTCAGTATTTTCTAGTTCAGCTCTAAAGTTGACAAAATTTGGCCTCCAAATTGAGCTGCTTTGTAAATCAATCAATTGTATTCCAAATTATCCAAATCAATCTACTGCAACATTTTCAAATGCAGTTTGTTTAAGTTACACTGACGGCATACTTCGTAAACTTTACAGTTTCTTCAAATGGCCTGAACTTCAAAGTTCAAAATAAAACTTTACTATCAAAAAACATATATGTCACCATATACTACCCTGAGATTCATTTTCTTACCACAGTTAATACAAAGAAACAATAGAATCAATGAATAATTGCACAGAGACAGATGAGCAGCAAATGTGTAAAAGAAGACAAACTGTAAATACAAAAAAAAGAAAAGCAATAAATATTGAAGATATGAGTGATAGTCCTTGAAAGTGATCTCATAGGTAATGCCTTGAGTTTGATTTCAAAGTCAAAATAACATCAAGGGTTTTGCCAGATCCTTGTAACTTGGTGTTCAAGTCATTTAAATGTGAGGAGAAACCTGCAAAAAGAACATCAACCTACAAACATCACAACGATATATAATTCTTGACAAGAACATTTTACATTTGTCAAAAACAGACAAGTTTCATCAAACACTCCATTGGCTTTCTGCTAAGTCCATGAACATTGTATGTGTTAGGCCTGTGTACACTAAATCCACTTAGCTCAGTAAATTCTGAAGTTGTCCTTTTTTTTCCCCCCTAAGCACACCCAGAAATAAAATTAATTACCTTGATTACAATTTTCTTCACTTTTTCAAACTCCTTAAGGCCAGCTTTTGCACACAAGAACCTGTCGTGTACGAGACAATGAGAGCTAATCAAAGGATGTCCAATATATTTTGCAGATTGACAAAATGTTCCTCTTTACCAGTCATGCTGGCTGCACCATTAGTTGTCGCAAGCTCTTCTTGAAAGGATAACTTGTCAACCGGACAATTCTTTTACGACTGAATTACATATTTTTACCCCAGTGGTTTGTTCCGGTAATATTAGTAAGTTAGTCAATTCTTTGCATATTTCATCACCCCTACAATCAATAATGAATGACCCAGCTGAAGATGTAACATCAGTGCTTTAAACGAGACAAATGGGATGAAATTTATATGAATTAGTAACTTCTGTTGGTTGTTCTGCCATATTTGTTCCCATCATTAATATTCTACCTTTTACCGTGTTTCTGCTCACTGGCCAATCCTTAACGTGTTTATTTTTCATATCTGGAAACAATCAAAAAGGAAAGGATGATCCTTTAGCCATGATTCTTTGACATATGCCACTTCACTGAATGGTTTTCCATATTTTGCAATAATCTTTTAAACCTTAAAACTAGCAGTTACTATTTTGGATCTATTTAAAATAAATGTATTTAAAATGTTTCATGATTTTTTTTGTTGTTGATTTCTTGAGAAATGTCTTTATTTTGTTCTTACTTTCTTTTACTGCAAGGCCATTTATGAATAGTTTCATAATGCTGTTTTGCGCTGGAAGTCCTGCACACCACTTTTGGAGAATGAGATGCATCATGCTTTATCATCCTTTGTAATCATGCCAAATCTTTCACCTCACCACTCTTGAAAACCTTTGACCTGACTGGCATCATTTGAATATTTTTGTTTCTTTGCTGGTGTATCTAACATTCTGATATAATATATGAACACAACATAAAAATCTCACTGTTAAACTCTAATAAAAACATAGTTTTAGTAATATAATAAAGTATGTATATTGCAAAAAAGAGATGTTAAGCTACATGCAGTATTTAATTATAAGTACAGTATTTAGTTATTGCAGAATATCAGTGTTTACTCCTAAATGGCAGAAGAAATGCCAACTGACCCAACCATTTACTATCAAACTGCTAACGTTCTGCACCAGGTCTGTAAGAATTTCAAAACCTATCATCAGGTCGGCTGGTGGCGCAGTGAGATCAGCGCCGGGCTCAAGAATGGAGGTTCCCGAGTTCGATCCAGTGACAGACTGCTCCCAAGCGCGCTCTCCATTCGTGCCAGGTTGATGTCAAGCTCACAGCTCGACCTTGTTTAAAAAAAAGCACTGCCACCTCCAGTTTAAATTCCCACGTGGAATATTGTGGAGGATCAAATACCCAACCCAAATCCAATGTCGTGTTTTCCCGCAACTCTCTAGCAGGGACCATTGGTTCTAGAAAATCATTTGATGCTTCTTTTGGTAGTAAAGATAATCATTATTATCTTTTTATTATGGGTGGATTTTAAAGGATTGAGAGACGGAACTGCATGCTATTTGTGTGTTATCTTTGAACACATATTGGATCACAGCAACATACACAAAATGCCAGAGGAACTCAGCAGGACAGGCAGCATCTATGGAAAAGAGTAAGCGGTCAAGGTTTTGGGCCGAGACCTTTCATCAGGACCGAAATATCGATGGTTTACTCTTTTCCGTAGATACTACCCGGCCCGTTGAGTTCCTGCAGCATTTTGAGTGTTGCTTTGTATTTCCAGCATTTGCAGATTTTCTCATGTTTGTAGATGTACTGGATCAGTTGGGTGGGGCAAAACTAGCTCCACCCACAAAAACGGCTGACGAGTGAAAATGGCTATGTGTAATTTCTTTTAATATGGGTGCCCACAAAACACAAAACTTGAAAAAATGAGACCTGGGTCCAATGGTATGTGGACCTAACGTGTACATGTATACACAAACACTTGCCTGCAGGCATGCATGTACATTTGGTTTTGTCTGCACTTTCTTCCCTGGCCCACCTAACACCAAATCCATCACTTACCCGCTCCCTTTTTCTCCTTCTCATCACCTGGTGTTCTCTTTTGTCTTCTCTTCCCCAGCTCTATCACTACATACTAGCTTTGCTCGCTCTCCCTCCTTTCCCACCTGCCCTCCTTCACTGCGAGTGATGTAGAGGAACTCCCTGCATCAGGTGCCATCTACTCCTGATGGTTTGAGCAGATTTTCCATCGGTATTAGAAATTTGTGCACAGCTTTGCATTTTTATAATCATCGGCACATGGCCAGGCAAATGCCAGTGGGTTGAAAAGTCTGTTTGAACACAAACTGGTAATCTTGTACATGGTGAAAGTCTGCCAGTTACATCCAAGTTCAAATTTATTGTCTTGCGCTGGCTATAAATGCTGTGCAAAGAAGCTATTTTTGCAGCAGTGCATTACTTGTAGAAATGCTGCCAATGACATGTGGAATTGCTAGTACTTCCTGCGAAGTACTGGCCCCAGATGATGAATGCTGAACTTCTGTATCACTTCCACTTCAGCATCACCTGAGGCCTTGCAAACACAAGGAATTAAATGACATCTTTCTAGACTGCTGCAGACCTTCTAACTCATCCATTGCTGTCTGTTTTAATCATGCCAAGCATTTCTCTGTGGATCTAATGAGTGGGTCATTCCCCAGGAACACATTTTAGACATCTGTAAACTGGCTTGAGATTAATGAATAAGAAACCATGAAAGCCAACAAGGAGTAATAATATTTATCTATTGGCACTTAGAAAGCCTTTTTAATAATAAATAATTATGTAAGTAAATGTTATTGTTGGTGTTAGAAAGATTCTTCTGTCTTCCAGCACAGGCCAGTAATGGAGCCAGGAAACTGTGAATTAAATTAATTTCTTTGATATCCTATGAAAGCTATGTTTACATTAGCTAGTCAAGATGGGAACTATAATGTTACTAGTTCATTGATGGCATGAATGGGCATGAAACAACAAACATGTTCGATGCCACTGTCTTCAGGGAATTCCATGATAAGTATATTTCTCAGCCTTCTGTCCTGTGCCACCACATGAGTACATCAGCTGTGTGTGATGCTGCAGTAAGCATGGGTTAGGATTTACTTTTTATGCTGGTAGTATGTTTGATGGCTGTGGAAGTTATTGGACTGTTGGCAGGATTTGTGATTTGCTGTACTGCCGATTTCCATTGGCTGCCTTCCAGTGTACACTACAGCATTGTAAGTCGTCTTTTGATTTAATAATCCAGCATATTTATTAGTTTTTGTGCTGTGCCAGCAAGCCCACCCATTAGGTTGGAGACATGAGACTGCAGATGTGGGAATCTGGAGCATCATGCAATCTAGTGGGCATTCTTCCAGCAGACTGTGATGCTCCTTCCTTTAGGTCAGGTGCTGTGAAGTAAATTTAGGCTGTGGAGATAGGGCACATAGCTCTCAAGTTCTTCAGCCAACATGGCTAAAAATGGAGTGCAATTTAGTCGGATGTGGCACTATCATGTTTAAAGAGAAGATGATAGGACTGAAACCATCTCTCGTGCAGCTACAGACCTCCACAGCAGAACACTTGTCAAAAAGCTCTGCAATTGCAAGTACTGTAACTCTGTGTTTTAAATGAAGAATTATTGGAAATTATCAGCAGTACAGGGAGTGTCTACAGCATGAGGGGAACTGTCAACTGGTCATCAGTTCTAATGAAAGATTACCGATAAGAAATTTTAACAAAATTTCTTTGCAGAGGCTGTCTAACTTATGGGCATTTGCAGAATTGCCAATAAGTGAAGGGCAGCACATTACACAGTCACTAGAGCCACAGCCTTAGTGATCTGGATTCACTCCTGACTTTGAATGCTGACTGTGTGGAGTTTGCATGTTCTTTTTGCCACTGCATGCATTTCTTCCAAGTGCTCAAGTTTCCTCCCACTTCCTAAAGACATGCAAGTCTGTAGGCTAATTGGTTATCACAAATTTCCTGTACTCTATTGGCAAGAGTATAAACCTGGGGAAGAGTTAAATATTAGATGAGAAAAGATTTTTTTTTTCAGATGGTTTGTTTTTTAGTGCCAGAAAGGGGAAAAGCCTTCTTTGTTTTTCAATGCTTAAACCCTGTTTGTTGGATTAAGAGGTTCAATACTCATTTTGCTTTTTATCTGAATTAATAGCTTGCAGAGAAACCAGCATCTCTCCTTGATTCTCTTTGAGAATACATTGCCTGTTACAAGGGGAAGACATTTGTTCAGATCACCCTCATGTTACTGGCAGCTTTAATGTTGCCTCATTCATACTTAGTTCTGCTGTCACAATAAAGTTATGTTAGCACAGTATAAAATATTATTCTTGATTTGAACTCAGTCAATTCACACTGCGTGTTTAATTTGCCTACTAATCCTCTAGAAGGGCTATAATTTTAGCTGAGTCAACACAAAACTTTTTAGTTCTTTCAGTCTTTAGACGCAAAGCATGGTGCCCTGCAGTTGTAGTTGAGCCAGTATGAAGAGTTTTTCTCCTGCATTTTCTGGTTGTGATGCAATGTAGTGTGATGTGGGTGTGGTGTGATGTCTAAAATGTTGACAAACTTCTATAGTTGTGTGGTGGAGAGTATATTGACTGGTTGCATTACAGCCTGATATAGAAATTCAATCCCCTTGAACAGAAAATCCTACATAGTGAATATGGCCAAGACCATCACAGGTAAAGCTCTCCCCATGTTTTCAATATCATTGCTTACTTATAATTATTTTCTATTGTACTTACAAATGTTTGTACACATTTTGCTGTCTTTTGCACACAGGTTGTTTGCCTGTCCTGTTGGGTGTGGTCTTTTATTGATACTGTGTTTCTTAGATCTACTGTGTATGCTGGCAAAAAAAATGAATCTCAGGGTTGTTGTGGTGATGTATGTGTACTCTGATAACAAATTTACTTTGAACTTTGAATGCTGAGGATTAATGAACCAAATTACCACATGGCTTGACCCAGCGATCTTGCGAGTTTCCTTTACAAAGCAAAATGCACTGCAAATGAGAGGAAATTCCATTCACTTTATCTTCAACATTAGTGTGTGGCTGTTAGCCTTAGAGCTACCTCTAGAAACTATTATACTTGAAGTTGAAGTATTTAAATTTGTATAATCTTTTCCCTTCCCCCAAAAGGACTTCCTGTCAGTCGCTAGCAGGTGGTAAGAGTGGACTCCCTCACCTCCACCCCTCTGACTCTCAATACAGGAGCCCCTCAGGGCTGTGTACTGAGTCCCCTCCTTTACTCCCTGTATACCCATGACTGTGTTGCCACCCACAGCTCTAATCTGCTAATTAAGTTAGCACTAGATTGATTGACAGTACATTGACACTACATTGATTGGCCTTATCTTAAACAATAACGAGATGGCCTACAGGGAAAAAGACAACTCTCTGACACAGTGGTGTCAAGGAAACAACATCTCCCTCAGTGTCGGAAAAGCAAAGGAGTTGGTTTTGGATTACAGGAGGAACGGAGATGAGCTAACCCCTATTGATATCAATGGATCTAAGGTTGAGAGGGTAAACAGCTTCAAGTTCCTTGGCATCTATATCACTGAGGACCTTACGTGGTTTGTACACACATGCTAAGCAGTGAAAAAGGCAAAACAGCGCCTCTTTCAAAATAGACAGTTGAGGAAGTTTGGTATGGGCCCCCAAATCCTAAGAAATTTCTACAGGGGCACAATTGAGAGCATCCTGACTGGCTGCATCACTGTCTGGTATGGGAACTGTCCCTCCCTTAATCACAGGACTCTGCAGAGAGTGGTGCAGACAGCCCAGCACATCTGTAGATGTGAATTTCCCATGATTTAGGATGTTTACAAAGACAGTTGTGTAAAAAGGGTCCAAAGAATCAATGGGGACCTGAGTCTCTCCAATCACAGCTGCTACCATCCTGGAAACGGTATCGCAGCATAAAAGCCAGGACCAACAGTCTCCGAGACAGCTTCTTCTACCAGGCCACCAGACTGATTAACACATGTTGATTTGAGTATACTCTATATTACGTTGACTGCTCTATTTATTGTGAATTATTATAAACTACTATGATTTCACATTTAGATGGAGACATAACATAAAGATTTTTACTCCTCATGTATGTGAAGGATGTAAGAAATAAAGTCAATTAAAAAAAAACCTCTACAGATGTAAACCAGTTCCTACGCTAGCTTCATTATAGTTTGATTTGGTGCAATTCAAAAACAATGATTCAAACTATTTAGTTTAATTTCAGAAAGTGTATACAAGATGCACCTGAAATTTTTGCTCTTCACAGACATCTATGAAACAGGAAAAATTCCCAAACAATGAATGAGAGAAAAGTTAGAACCCCAAAGAGCCCCCGTCATTCCTACACACAAGTAGCAGCAAAAGCATCACCTTCCCCACTTGCCCCAGCTAAAACACCAACCCACCACCCTACCATATAAGCAATAGCAAAGCCTCCAAGACCATGATTTACAGTCCATCAGAAAACTACTTTCCATCCCAACACTTTGACATCTCAGACAGACTGTCACTGGCGAGGAGGGGGGAGAAAGAGACATGGCTCCTGCAACAAATGAGGGCAGGAGACCAGCAGCTCACTGCTTTGATGTTTCAATCTGCCGCCTCACTTGTTTGACTCAAGGACTGACAGACGAGAGGGAGGGAGAGGGCTATTTTGCCTAAGTACAGGGACCTTCCAAGAGCAGCAGACACTGCTAGGTGTCTGGATATTTCAGTCACCCACGACGCCGAAGTCGGTGACGTCTGTGAGGAACGGGGTCATCCATGGGGCTGCACTCTGAGGATGTACGTCATCCAGGTCACATCTGCAGATATTGAAATGCTGGGCTGGACGGGGGAGTCTGAGAACAAGAACCCATCTCCTGTGGAGAACTGTAGTTTGTGCTGCTGCTGTAGATCATGGACTCCGACAGGACTGAAGCCACCTTGAAAAGGAAAGAGACATGAGGAAACAAGAATCTATTTCACAGACAAACTGGAAGAAGTCACCTGGGTCTGCAAGTCCTTTGTTACCATCTTTGGTTCTTCAAATTTGACTCTTGTGTTGGTTACTGAATGTCATGGTTTTACCGCTCACACTGAACTGCTTCCTTGTTTGCATTTTAGTTGGCATTTCTAAAAGGCACCTGTGCTGCCTGACACGTTCACCTTTTTCATTCTATATGCACTGTTTATTTAACTTTCTTTATATGTGTGTGTGTGTGTGTGTGTGTGTGTATATACATACATACGCACCAATAGTAATGGTAATGCATACTTTTTATTAATATTTATTGTGATGTACTGCTGCCACAAAGCAATAAATTTCATGGTAAATGCCAGTGTAATTAAACATGCTTCTGATTCTGACCTCATTCTTCACAACCAGCTCCACTGCTAACTCTCCTTTTACAAATCTGTGTCTGTCGGCACTGTTCCCTGCAGTTTCCTGTCTGGATGTCTTCCATCATGTTTTTGTCTGATATGTGACCCTAAAACAAAAAGATGTTTACTGATACTGTGATCTTGCTTCATTACACTTCTTGTTGCCCACGCTCATGTTCTGTAGCCTTAGACTGAATTTACCGTCTCATTCTCCTCAAGTAAGGAAGTGGAGATGAGAGAGCTGCTGTGGGTGGGGTAAGCAGAGCACAGTGTGTTGCTAGAGCTGGATTTGGATAAGTAAAGGATGTGAGAATGGGAGAAAAGAGCAAGAATTGGAACCAAACAAGGGATGATGATAGAAACCATTGTGTGAACTGGGTAAGCGGAGTGGGTTGGGGACGAGGGAAAGAAAATACAGTAAGTAAAGAAAGGTGGGTGTTACCTAAAATTGGAAAATTCAATACTCATGCCTTTGGGTTGCAGACTACCCAGGTGGAATATGAGTTGTTGCTCCTCCAGTTTGTGTTGGCCTTTATCTAAGCAGGGCTTAGGCTAAAGATGGAGAGGCTAGTGTGGAAATGAGAAGGGCAATTGAAATAGTCTGCAACAGGGAGCTCAGGGTCAGTGGACTCAGTGTAGGCATTCTGAGAATTGGTCGCCAAGTCTGGTTTAGTGGCCTTCCATGTAATGGAGAACATGGAAGGTTCCTATATGTAAACGGGAAGGCACTGGGCATGGGAGTGGGGAGAAAGAGCAGGCAGAAAGAATGGGCATACCAGAAAAGTCCTGTTTGTGGATCTTGAATAAGAGAGAGAATCGAAAAGTATGGGGTTGAAGTCCTCCAACGTTGTCTACTGCACTTGGTGCTCCTGAGCGGCCTCCCCTACACTGGTGCGACAAAAGTGCAGACTCACCATCTCTTTCGCGCGCAGTCACGTACGTACTCTTGTATGCCATGTTGTCATACGTACAGCTTACCTAGTGATAGGGAAGCCACCTAAACATCGTGCAAGCCTCCTTTGTCTCCGATTTCATCTGTATGCCCTCATTGATCAGATCATTTTGTCATAGGCTAACTCACACCATTTGCCACCTCTGCATCCTCTTTTGCATCCATCTTGTCTTCTAACATCACAGATCATTACTTGGTCTTTTTCCACTCTGATAATTGCAGCTGAATGACACTTGATTCTGGTAAGTTGCTCTGCTGCTTGGATATTAAATCAAGTGGGCTCAATATGTGTCAGAAACCCTGGCTCTCAGTAGTGGTCTCTGTTGGTCACCAGTGTATTGAAGCCAGCACTTTCTTCAGTATTTTCTCTGCATTTTGATGGCTGTGGAGTCTCCCACATTGTCACTGCCTCTGGGATGTTCTGCTGGTAACGGCAAACTTGATTTTCTTACAGATGTGTGCACTTTTTCCAAACCCATTATAATATTTGTTTTGCAAGCAATTGAGCCTAATGTTCTGTGACAGTAAGCTTGATTTTTAGACTGCGTACTAAATAAGGGGGCTGCAGAAGGTTTGTCAGCTCTTTGGAACACTGCTGGGGGTGATCTGAGCAGCTGAAAGTTGGGACATTTTGCTGCAGCTGCAGACGGCACTGGTGAGACTACATCTGGAGCATCATGTAGGCATGGGTAACGAATGCATGACGTGGTGCACTACCCCTGGGGAAAAAAAAAGCGGAAGAATGAAACGTACATGCTGCACTGTTTACTCCTCATAACTTTATAGTGAATGAGGAATACAGCATGTACCCCTCTCTCCCTTCTTCCCCACCCCAGGCATTCTGGCAGGCATGAGCAGTAAATTACATGCTGAAGATTGAATGCAAGACTTTACAAGTCAATGACAGATTCAGTGCTCAGTACTATAAAAGAATACCTTGCACACATATTCTCAGAATTTTCAACTGAATATATTTGCATGTTTTTAAAGTAATATCCCTTTTTTCTCAACATGAAATGATATTCACATTAAATAAATGATTTTAGTTCTTTAGTCTTTTGTTACTCTCCTTTATGATCTGTTAAATCACGTTGAATCCAATGATGGAATGGGGAGAGGTCTGCCTTTCGAAAGCAGAATCAGTATGATTAATTCTTTTGCACCAGGTGAAGCTAATTTGAAAGTGATCTCAACCCGTCCTACATATAGTATGCTTGCACCATTGGCTGCTTCCAGCTCTAATGCCTCGGGTGTCTCTACTGCCTCCGAAATATCTCTCGGCTTAACTCCAGGTAAGTGCCTCGTTTTCTACTGCTCATCTACGATGCACACCTGTCAACCTTTGTTCCACATCACTTCACGTCAACGTCCCTGTAAGTGGCATTCTACGAGGCACTGTCTGCCCACCAGTGAAGTTAGGGATGAATGTTGATTGACTTGGCACTGTGCAACTGAAGCACCTGTGGAGGGCTGACCCTCCTTATGTCTTGATCCTACACCGATCCCATTGGCCTGTCTGACATTTTTTTGAGCAGTAATATGAGACTTTTCATCTGGGGCACCTTGCATTTACACCCTCGACCCCAGCTGGCCCGTGGAAGCACCCCATCTTAGTTTAAGGGATCTTCTTTGAGTAGTCTTATTCCTCGTGCTTTACATCCTGTTAAGTAGTGCTCACTGCTACCACAGTTGTAACAGTGAGTGCAAAGTTCCTCACACCCTCTCTGCTGACAGTGGAAACACTTTCATGTTTGTGGTGAACAAAACCACTGAGGCAAGCCGCGTTGGGACTGGATACTGTTGTGCAATTAACGCTGCTGTGGGGAAAAATGAAGAATCCTGTGGCGCTACTTGACATGACTGCTGATCCTCAGGCTGGAATCCGTATGATACTGTTGTGGGATGCTGAAATGGGGGATAATGTTGTCGTCGTGGGGCTGGGTATGATTTCCATTGCTGCTTCTGTTCAATGCTTGACCCTCTCTGGAGTTCAGACCTGATGCTGTTTTTCCCCACGGACTGCTCGGGCCTCTTTGTAACCCACTCTGGCAGTTACTGGTAACTCTGTGCTAGGTCCGACGGCTGAGGATTTGCTATCACCTCATGCTTTTTTTATTTTAAACTGAAAAGCATTGTTGACACAAGTATAGGATGCTCAAGTCGCTCCTTAACCTGTGCAACATCTTTACTAAGTGTTGTCAACTGTAACACTCGGTCTATATAAGTCTTCTCCATCCGACATTTATACTCAACAGGATGTTCCTCTAACTGTGTGGAGTTAACAGTGGCAGAGTGGGCTGACCTGGCTGGCTTCTGTTTATTCTTTTTCTCTGCCTCATTTGATAATGCAGTGTTTCAATTCTCGAATAAAACTTTCGTGAGTTTTCGGGATCTAAAAAGTATGGCTGGAGGTCCTTTTGAATACAATCATTTTGTAAACCGGTGAGTAAAGTATGTAAAAACATATTCCGCACTAAAGCTGGATCATATTTCAGCCCAGGCTCCACCTTCTATGAAGCAAACAGTACTTTCTGCTTCAGATCAAGAACACATATTAAACTTTGTGGCGTCTCTGTACAGCTTTGAACTTCTGCTGTCAGCTGTTATGCAGCTGAATAACCCTTTTTCCTGATAATGTGAGCAAAGGATCTGTCTGAGGGTAGGTAAGTTCAAGCTGATTTATCCTCAAGATAACTGAGCAACTGGAGTCCAGGGATAATCGCTCTGGATAGCCTTTGTTTAAGGTGCTTTCCTTCAGGTGAACAAGGCTAGAAAATGACAACTTGTCTTTCCGACCAAGCTCACGAACCTGACCAGATATTTTCACATCATTGTACTGTGCTGGTGGGACAATTTCCCTCTGAACTAGTGACTGTGGATCGCTCGAGTTCATCCTGTTAGGAGCTGAACTGCAGGTTACTGTAATTTCCCTGTTCCTTCGTTTCATCAGCTACAGCAGCTGCAGCAACCACTAACTCATTTAGTGTGGCTCTAACCTGCAGAAGTTCAGACATGCCACCTTTCTCCAGATTTCCCAGCTCCTCTCTTTCCAGATGGTGACTTATTAAGGATGTGAGAGACAAACATGTTTTCTCAGTTATGTCCTCCCCGGGAGCTGAAGGAAGCTACTGAGTTCTACCAGGTTGTTTTTAGGTGATTCACACACTTTCTCACGAATTTTTTCGCGGAGATTGCTAAGCACATTCATTTTCTTCTTCCCCTTGGTAGTGGTGTGAGTTATTGTGGTGGCTGTAAGATTACCTGTTGTGGACTAGATTCTAGCATTCACTGTGTCTCAAGTGCATACACTGCTCCAACAGCTCTCAGCCTCGGCCTCACCTTCACCTCAATCAACTGGCTCACTCTGCTGCTGCTCTAGGCAATTAAGAAAAGTCTGGGTGCAGTGGATAAAATCAATCTGGCAAGGAGATCCTCCTGCACACCCATCCAAAATTTTGTAGTACACCTGAAAAAAATGAGATTATGAATGAAACATACACTATGTACTGTTTACTCCTCAGTAATTTTATGGCGAATGGGGGATACAGTGTGTAATTTCGCCCTCCCCCACCCCCAGGCATTCTGGCAGGCATGAGCAATCAGTTGCATGCTGAACATTGAATGCAAGACTTCACAAGTCAATGGCAGATTCACTGCTCAATGCTATAAAAGAAAACCTTGCACACGGATTTTCAACTAAGTACATTTACATGTTCCTAAAGCAATATCCCTTTTTTCCTCAATATAAAATTATAGTCAGAGTAAATAAAATATTTTAACTTTAAAAATAAATTATTCAAATAATTATAACTAAATTGGACAGATTTCAATCTTGTCACAATGGCATACACAAAAATTTGCCAGCGATAATTTAAAAAAACACATCATAATTATCTTTACTACCAAATGAAGGAGTGAATGGATTTTTCTTTCTTTTCTTTTTCAATCTTTTTTATTATTATTAATATCAACAAAATAAAATTGATACATAGATAATGGGATTACATACATACACATTTCAACTGAACATGAAAGAATACTTAAGCAATGGTTACAGTATAGATGAGTATTCCCAAATCATGGACGATACAATTTACAAATAAACAAGGCAAACCTAGGTATATCATAACATATATATTAAAAAAACAGAATAAAAAGAAAAAACAATTATGCAAAAAAACTAATGTCCAAGGATAAATTGGCTCATTTTTATTCCTGTATAAATCCTATTTGTGACAGATGTCATTCTGAGATAGCGTCTTTAACTCATATGTTCTGGTCATGTCCGCTTTTGAAAAAATATTGGAAAGACATTTTTGATATTATTTCTATGGTATTGAACATTGATTTACAACCTCATCCTATTACCGCAATTTTTGGTTTACCAATGATGGACTCACTCCATTTATCCTCTTCTGCTTGTCGAATGATTGCATTTCTTACATTAATGGCTAGAAGATCTATTTTGTTGAATTGGAAAGAAATTAATCCTCCTACCGTATTTCATTGGTTTTCTCAAACTATGTTATGTCTAAATTTAGAAAAAATTAGAAGTGTTGTATTTGATACTCCTATTAAATTTGAAAAGATATGGAGACCATTTATTCAATATTTTCATATGATGTAATATGACCCTGTTCCAAGCCTATTTGTTTTTCCAGTTTCGATTTTATATTTGTTGAGAGGATCGGAGTTGATGACACTGATGATTTTGTATTTTTGTGAGATATTATAAACAGCCCTTTTTTTCCCATTTTTTCTTTTCCTCTTTTTTCTTGTTTTTTTCCCTTATTAGTTATTAGATTTTTAATATAACTTATGAGCAGTGTGAAGTTTTCACAGGAAATACCTCACACCAGTTTGACGATTGCGAGAACGCGTGACGTTGGACAGTATGTTTTGAAATCCTTGCAGACCGGTTACGCACATCAGTATTTGAAAAGTTACAATACTATTTAGAATTGAAGTTATTTTTCAATTGTCTTTATAAAAGATTAATACACCCTATCCTCGTTACACGTGGGGGATACGTGCTTCGCAGTTGATGCATGGTATGGAAGATGTATAATGTGAATAATTATTTCAATGGAAAAAATAGGGATGCGTCCCAGAGGGTTTCCGAAATAGGTTTTATCTGTAACTTATTCATACTTTCATACCAATACAACACAAAAGCAGTACCACAAGGTAACATTCGTATTACATTTCATCAATTAAGGTAATATTCAATGTAATAAATCACATAAAGTTAACATCTAGGGTGTACAGTACTCACCAACAGTGGCAGGAGTGTTCGCTCTAGGAGATGAGTGGTTGTTGTGGTGTCGGGTAGCTTTATGTGGATAAGGTGAATGGATGGCTGTGGTCGTCAGGATCATCAAGCACAGCAAGGGGTGAAGGAAGACTCACAGAACTCTTAGAACTGCTGGCACTGGTTTGAAGAAAGTGGTGAGGGTTGTTTGCTTGGCAGCATTTTGTTTTTCAGCATAAATTTGCTTGTAGGGAAGAAGAGTTGATGACAGGGATTGACTGAAATGCTGACTCCATTCTAAACTTGGGTCCATGTCCATCACCATTTGTGCCAAGTGTTCCAACTTCCACCATTCCCTCACCGTTGGTAAACTCCCGGGATTTTCAATTGTCTTGTTGCTTGCAGCTTCTGAGAGATAGTTTGCTGTAAAAAAAAAAGCCTTGAATGTGGACCACACCTTGGTCGAGTGGTTGAATCAGCGATGTTGTGTTAGGCGGCAGGAAACGCACTGTTATGTTAGGATGAATGCTGCCCAAATGTTTAGGATGGGCTGGCACATTGTCAAGCAGGAAAAGAACTTTAAAGGCAAGATTCTGTTCCTGGCAGTAGCGTCCCGGAGCTGTGTTACTTTCAGCTGATGCCGCGCTGTTTATAATTTCCAACTTTTTTTCAAGTGTTAAAGTGGTTCTCTGCTACTCAGCTGATGGCCCAGGACATGACATTGGACACTTAAGAGGCATAGTTAAATATTTCAAGCAGAAAATTACTGCATTGTAGGTAAAACCAACAAAAGTTTAAGGGCGCAAGATCATACATCCACACCTTGCCAAAACCAAAGTGAGACTGGCGGGAGTGAGATTGTGAGGCGCACCCACCTGACTTGTATTGGCGGGAAAGCGGTGCTTCTCATCCCAACAGTGAAACTGTGAGGTGTGCACACGTGACTTATATTGGCGGGAAAGCAATGCTTCTCGCATAACTGTGAGCTTTGGACACATGTAAGGAGGCGTTGGTAGAAATAGGTTCCTCGCATATCTGTGAATCCACATTGACTGATGCATATAATGTGGATAGGGTGTATTTATTTTTGAGCAGGTTATTTTGTTACGAATCCCGTAACTGGGTCACTTACCAGCAAAGATAGAGAGGTCCGTTGAAGTCTGATGGTACTATTTTTAACAGTATTTATTGATAAAAATACACAAATAATATCAATGCAACCATACAGATAATATACGTCATCAATACTAAATCTAGACGCGTGGGTATAATAATAATCAATAAGAAATAGCTCTATCGTTGTCTAGGGGATAATGTATTGTCCGATGGAAATATAAAAGTCACTGTTAGTTCGTTCACGCTGCAGTGTTTTGGTTTAAGAGAAAGACGGGTTTGAAACTTGCCCAATCCTTTTATGATGTTAATCCTTCGAGTCATCTTTGGGAGTTGGTTTCCCCGTTGTTAGCTAAAAGCCGTTCTTCCATGGTAAAAGCCACCGGTTCCGGGGCAAAATGGAACCGAATGCACGTAGCCTCCTCCCATCGGCTTCCGCTATTACGGGATCGCTAACATTTCTTCTGGTGCGTCTGAGGGGCTGTTCCCACAGACCCTCTTTTATCCTGACTCACAGGGTCTCAGATGTCAATCAGGTTGGGGGTGATGCAATCCCTCCCTCAACCAGCCCACTTTGCCTGAGGGCTTCCACATAGCACAGTATTGTAATACACAAGTTTGTCTTCAAGAGATAATGGCCGTGTCCCGTAGCTTTATATCGCCGGGGGAACAAGACATTCCGCACGTCTCTCTCTCATTTCCTGGGTCTCCTGACCCAAATCAATAGTGATCTTGCGATTCTCACAAAGGAGGGGGCTACCCCGCACCCTTCGGCCCCTCAGAGCTGTGTTACATTCATAACATTATAAACTGCTTCCTTTTGTTTCAATCTGTCTCTGCCCTACTTTTAATTATACTAAAAACTATGTATGTGTGGATAAGAAACTGAGCTATCCTTTCAGCTTTTTTTAAAAAAAAAGTCCATAATAAATTATTGTGGAATGCTAGAGTTTTTTTTTGAAGATTAACACTACTTTGGACCACACTCTCAGAAAGTTTCACCATCCTTTGTACAGAGTTTCATTCTCCTTATTGAAAGAAGAGTACACGCTCATTGGAGGCTGCTGAGATTAAGTTTCTTAGGCAGATAGCTGAAATGACGCAGCAGGTTTGGCTTAGAAGTATGTACATTGATCTGGTTAAAATATACATTTTCTATAGGACCTAGTAAGGTACGTGTTGAGAGAATGTTCCTCTTGTTGGAGAGTGGAGATGATTTAACCCTAGAAGACATGATCTGAAAAATAAAGGACTGAACGTTTCAGGAGAAGATGTAGAGGAAGTCCCTCTGTTGCAAAGCTTTACAATTGTCTACCTCATGAAGCTACTGAGGCAGAATAACTGAATGTACACTTAAAGCCGAAAGGGAGCAGTTTTAGAACTTCATAGGTTTGGGGTTATGGAGAATAGGCAGAGAGGTGGAACTGAGTTCAAAATCAGATAAATCTGAGTTCCTGTTTGCTGAGTTTTTATAAAAGCAAACCTAGATTGATCATAACATACCATCTAAAGTATTTCACAACCATTCTGTCCTTGAGTGTCATTCTGGAAATGCATCGCCTTCTTATAGTGATACATAACTAACTTCCCTCTCAGAAGCAATGACTGATATTCCTCCACTAGCTTTTTCTCCATTGATCTGAAGCAATTATGCAATATTTCCAGTTGCTGGTGGTGACAGCTGCTTTGCAATATATTTCTTCCTAGCCTCCATCCTTTTAATGAAATTAAATTATTGGTGATTCCCTGTTGGATCAACACTTAAAAGAATCTACAAAGCATTACTAAAGCTAAAATATGTTTATCTCACAATGATGGTGAACTAACAACTATGTTGAAATTTAATGACTTCCTTCCTTAAAATCATGTTTTTCTGAAAATGGATGAGATTGTCAAATATGCTGTGCCTTGTCACAATAATAGCCATCACCCAACTTTTTAGGCAATTTCTTAGGATTTAGGATGACTTTCTTCTATCCTGGTGCTTGCTCACCCAGTTCTACCCCTCCATGTGCAGTCACAGAAGGACCTGAGGTTGTGGCCATTCCCCATGAATCTTTAGCATTGACTATATCACACTTCAGTAAATCCCTCAGGACGCACCCCAGCAACCTGGACTGTGGCGGTTTGTAGCATTTCCCATCTCGTAGTGCTGGAAGATCAGCAACTTCTAGGCAGACTGAAGGGTGCCTATCACTGAGTTGATTGCCCTTCAGCAGCAATTGATGAGGACGTTGTGGATTCTTCCTCGGATAGCAGATGACGTCTGTCTGGGTGTGCAGTCTGATATAGTGCATTCCTCCCTTTTACACAGGATTTCTGTGTGCTGATGTGTGAACTCAAGAATTATCAATACTGTTCCAAAAAAATCCTTAGCACTTTGAACAGCCATAGGCTGTAGGTGATAATGTTCAGTAGTGATGTTGCATTCTCTTTGTTTAATTGCAATTTTGATTCTATTTCCTGTACTCAGCCTCTGAATGACTACACCAGGGTTGTAACAGACTTCATTAAAACAACTGCAGATCGTTCAGGGTTTACCCCAATCAGAAGTTCTGGATGAATCAGGCATGCAAGTATGGAGATCAAGAAAGCTCTAAGAGATTCAGGTATGATCTTCAGAATGCCATCTCATAGGTGAAGTGGAGATTCTAGACTAGACTGGAATCAACAAGGGATGCGCGACAGCTGTGGCAGGGTTTGAATGCCATACCTTCTACAAAGTTTAAATCTAGCGACAGAGAGGAGAGCAGAGCTTAGCTTCTAGATGAGATCATTGCTGTCTATGCTCACTTTGCCCACCAGAACGGGGGGGGGGGGGGGGGGGCACCATCGCGCACCCCCCATGTCTCCTGAAGATCCTTTGGTCTCAGTATCTGAAGATGACATATTGGCTGCCTTCAAGAGAGTGAAGGGTCCAAGGTAAACATCTAGTCCAGACCGAGTACCTGGCCGAGAACAAAGACTTGTGCTGGCCACCTGTCTGGTGTGTTCACGGATATCTTCAACCTCTCGCTCTGACAGTGTGCCGTACCCACCTGCTGCAAGCGGACTTTGATCATATCGGTGCCCAAGAAGAGCATGGTAACCTGCCTCAATGACTTGCCTAGTGGCACTTAACTAAGACCATAATCATTAGACCATAAGACACAGGAGCAGAATTAGGCCATTCAGGTCACGGAGTCTTCTCCACCATTCCATCATGGCTGCTCCCGGATCCCACTCAACCCCAGACACCTACCGCCTTACCATATCCTTTGGTGCCCTGACCAATTAGAAAACGATCAACTTCCACCTTAAATTTACAAATGGACTTGACCTCCACTGCAGTCTGTGACAGAGCATCCACAGATTTACTACTCTCTGGCTAAAAAATTCCTCCTTACCTCTGTTCTAAAGCATTGCCCCTTAATTTTGAGGCTGTGCCCTCTTGTTCTGGACACCCTCACCAGAGGAAACATCCTCTCCACATTCACCTTATCTAATCCTTTCAACATTCGGTAGGTTTCAATGAGATCCCCCTGCATTCATCTAAATTCTGGTGAGTACAGGTCCAAAGCTGCCAAACAAGCCTCATATGTTAACCTCGTCATTCCTAGAACCATCTTGTTGAACTTCCTCTGGACTCTCTCTAATGAAAACATGTCCTTTCTGAGATGTGGGGCAAGAAACTATTGACAAAACTCCACCGGTGTGGCCTGACTAGTCTCTTATAATGGCTCAGCATTATTTCCTTGCTTTTATATTCTATTCCCATTGAAATAAATGCCAACAGTACATTTTCCTTGTTTACCACAGACTCATGTAAATTAATCTTCTGTGAGTCTTGTATGAGGACTTCTAAGTCCCTCTGCACTTCTAATGTTTGAACCTTCTCCCCATGTAGATAATAATCCACACTATTGTTCCCTTTACAAAAATGCATTACCATACACTTCCCAACACTATATTCCATCTGTCACTCTTCCAGTTTGTTTAAGTCCTGCTGCAATTGCATTGCTATCTCAGCACTACCTACCACCTATCTTCATATCATCCACAAAATTGGCCAGAAAGCTATCAATTCCATTATCTAAATCATTGACAAACAATGTGAAAAGCAGCGGTCCCAATACTGACCCCTGAGGAGCACCACTAGTCACTGGCAGCCAACCAGAAAAGGCCCCCTTTATTTCCACTCGGTACCTCCTGCCTGTCAGCCATTCTGCTATTAATGCCAGTATCTTTCCTGTAATGCTATAAGGTTTTATCTTGTTAAGCAGCCTCATGTGCAGCACCTTATCAAATGTCTTCTGAAAATCCAAGTAAATGACATCCACTGTCTCTTCTTTGTCCATCCTGCTTGTTACTTCCTTGACGAACTCTACCAAATTTTGTCAGGCAAGATTTCCCTTGACAGAAACCATGCTGACTTGGACTTATTTTATCATTAGTCTCCAATTACTTTGAAACTTCATCCTTAATAATAGACTCCAACACTTTCCCAACCACTGAGGTTAGGCTAACTGGCCTATAATTTCTTTTCTTTCGCTTCCTCCCTTCTTAAAGAGTGGAGTGACATTTGCAATCTTCCAGTCCTCCGGGACCATACCAGAATCACGTAATTCTTGAAAGATCTTGATCAATGCATCCGTTATCTCTTCAGCAACGTTCTCGGGACTCTGGGATGTAGTCCATCTGGACAGGTGACTTATCCGTATTAAGACCTTTGAGTTTGCCTCGCACTTTTTTCCTTTATAATAGCAATGGCATTGCTACTCCCTGACACTCACAGACTTCTGGCACACTGCTAGTGTCTTCCACAGTGAAGACAGATCAAAGTACCCTTTAAGTTCATCTGCCATTTCTTTGTCCCCTGTTACTACCTCACCAGTATAATTTTCCAGTGGTCCAATATCACCTCTCCCCTCCCTTTTACTCTTTATATACTTGAAAAACTTTTGGTATTCTGCTTTATATTATAGTCTAGTCTGCCCTCAAGTTTCACCTTTTCCCTTCTTATAGCTTTTTTATTTGCCTTTTGGTGGATTTCAAAAGCTTCCCAATCATCCAACTTCCTACGCACTTTTGCTACCTTATATGCCTTACTTTTGGCTTTTATGCAGTCCATAACTTCCTTTGTCAGTCACATTTGCCTACCCCTGTCATTTGAGAACTTCTTCCTCTGTGGGACATATCTATCCCATGCCTTGTGAACTATTCCCAGAAATTTCATCCATCTGCTGATATCCCTGCCAATATTTCTCCTTCAGTCCACTGGGGCAAGCTCCTCTCTCATTCCTCTGTAATTCCCTTTATTCCATTGTAATAATAATTCATGTGAGTTATCCTTTTCTCTCTCAAATTGCAGTATGAATTCAATCATATTATGATCATGCCTCCTAAGGATTCCTTTATGTTAGTTCCCTAATTAGATTTGGGTTATTACAGAACACCCCATGCTGAGCATCATGAGCAGCTGCGTCTCTGCCTGGTTTGGAAATTGCATCACCTCAGATCGCAAGACATTGCAGCGGATAGTGAGGTCAGCTGAGAAGATCATTGGGGTCCCTCTCCCCACCATTACGGACATTTACACTACACGCTGCATCCACAAGGCAAACAGCATATTGAAGGATCTCACGCACCTCTCATACAGACTCTTCTCCCTCCTGCCATCTGGGAAAAAAGCACCTGAGCATTCAGGCTCTTACGACCAGACTATGTAACAGTTTCTTCCCCCAAGCTCCTCAATACCGAGAGACTGGACTGACACCAATTTACTGCCCTCTACTGTGCCTATTGTTTATTATTTATTGTAATGCCTGCACTGTTTTGTGCACTTTATGCAATCCTGGGTAGGTCTGTAGTCTAGTGTAGTATTTTTTCTGTGTTGCTTTTCATGTACAAACACGTTTGTAGTTTGGTGTAGTTTTTGTACTGTTTCATGTAGCACCATGGTCCTGAAAAACTTTGTCTCATTTTTACTGTGTACTGTACCAGCAGTTATGGTCGAAATGACAATAAAAAGTGAGTTGACTTGACTTGACTAAGATAGTCTTTCCCTGAGTAGGCTCAAGCATAAGCTGCTCTAAAAACCCATGTCGTAGGCAATCAATAAATTCCCTCTCTTGCAATCTGACACCAACCTGATTTTTCCAATCCCCTTGCATATAAAGACCTCCATTACAATTGTGTCATTACCTGTATTACATGCCCTTTCAGCCCCCTTTGCAATCTTAACCCCACATCTTGGCTACTATTTGGGGGCCTGTATATGATTCCCATAATGTTTTTTTCACCCTTGCAATTTCTTAACTCCACCCACAAAAATGCAACATTATCTGACCCTATGTCATCTCTTTCTAAAGATGTAATTCCATCTGTCACTGACAGAGCCACATCACCGCCTATGCCTTCCTGCCTGTCCTTTCAATACAAAGTATGTCCTTTGACATTAAGCTCCCAGCTGTGACCGCCTTTCAGCCATGACTCAGTGATGCTCACTCTGTCATACTGACCAATCTCTAATTGTGCCATGAGTTTGTATACCTTATTCTGAATGCTACGCACATTTAAATACAGCACCTCAGTCCTGTATTCTTTGCCCTTTTGGATTTTGCCTCCAGGGTACAATTTAACTCTTTGCTCTGTCTGCAGTTGTACCCAGTCATTGGCTTGTCCTTCCTTATATTCCTGCTATACCTATCATCTACTTGTAAACTTGCTGGCTCATCCTCAGCTCTATCATCCTGGTTCCCATCTTTCTGTCATATTAGTTTAAACCATTCCCAACAGTTCTAGTAAATCTGCCTGCAACAATATTGGTCCCCCTTGGATTCAACCCATTCCTTTTATACAAGTCCCACCTGCCTCAGAAGAGGTCCCAGTTATCGATAAATCTGAATCCCTGCACTCTGCTGCAATTCTTCAGCCACGCATTTATCTGCCACCTCATTCTATTCCTACCTTCACTGTCGTGTGGCACAGCCAGTAGTTCTAAGATTGCTTCTCAGCTTGCTTCCTAACTCCCTGTATTCTTTTTTCAGATCCTCCTCCCTTGTTCTACCTATGTCATTCGTTCCAATATTTACCACGACTTCTGGCTGCTCACCTTCTCTTTTCAGGATATTGTGGACTCATTCTGAAACATTGCAGACCCTGGCGCCTAGCAGGCAAAACTACCACCCGTGCTTCCCTTTTGCTACTATGCTGAATTCAAGTTGAGCAAAGCTTAGATGTGCTACACACAGCGCTGAAATAACGACACGCAGTCAGTAAGTTGTTTCGAGACTAGTTTATTCAAACTTTGCGGCGCTGGCATTTAATCCCTAGCGCCCGCCCTCTCCGGGTGGAAATGACGTCAGAGGTGCTTTACCAAAGTCTCCCCCGCGCAGAAAGTGGGTTGCCACACTCTCATTATTTTTTCTAATATTTTTGTAGCCACATTTCTATCTGTATTCACTTTCAATCTTAAAATTCTTTGAGAATCTAGTTTTCCCTCAGTTCCTATTTCTGGGCATCTCCAATAGTAATTTCTACTCAACTCGAGTTGATACTTTGATTTGTCTCTAACCTATGGAAATGCCTCCCTAAGTCTTTGCACCTTTTTAAATCAACCTCTTCCTTTCAAGGTTATCCTTAAAGCCTTTTTTTTTAACAAAATGTTTGGTCATCTACTTGTAATCTCTTTATGAGTCGCCGGTCAGATTTTTTCCTCTCTCAGAATAATACCATTAGAAGTTGATATTATTGCATTTATCATTTGTAACTGCTCACTCTTGGAAGTTATTGCAAAGGCATGAGAGATTATCCTGGAAGATCATAACATCGGATGGGTCAATTTGTCAATCTATTTGTTGGGCTGATTGGCTAGTTATAGTGAAAATGTGTGGGTTCAGTGTAATTGTACTCGGGTGACAGATTTATCCAATTTGATATCAGTTTTTTTGTGGCGAGGTTTAAATTCGGAATCTTGCAGTCAAATCACATAATGACCAATGTTCGAAAATATTTATTAAGCTGCTATTTATAGTGCTAAAGAATTTTCAGTATGTTGTTTAATCTCTACAACAAAAAAATAGAAATAGTTTTCCCCAGTGGAAAAGCAAGTACACTGAACAAATAATCCTGCTGATAGTGTTAAAATTCACACCCAGTGCCAGTTCCATTCAATGAAAGGCAGTAAATGAGCCTTCCAGCTGTGTTGTCCTGATGCTGAGTGGAACTGCATGTTTTCACATGCAAATTTACCTCTCACATCACTTGTAAACTGATCTAAACTGCATGTTTGCGGTTCTGTTGTCTGACAAATTAATGTCTGCTAATTCCAGATCAAGGGGCTAATTTAGCCTTGCAGCATCAATCCAACTGTACTTGGCTTTTTTGGACTCTCTTTTGCCCTTGGTTTTGCATATCTGTAATATTTGTTTATTTTTCTGCAATATGGAATGCTGTGGTATGTAACTTGTCAAAGCTTCATTGACTCTTGGCCTTGGTTCCTCCCTGTGCTCATGGGTCATGGATTTTCTCACAGACCGACCACAGCAAGTCAGAATTGGTAAGCACACTTCCACCACCCTCATCTTAAAAACAGGCACCCCGCAGGGCCTTGTACTGAGCCCTATGCTCTACACACTCTTCACACATTACTGCACCCCCATCTACACCTCCAACTCCATAATTAAATTTGCGGACGATACTACAGTGATCAGCCTGATCTCGGACGAGGATGAAACAGCCTACAGGCTCGAGGTGGATCATCTGATGGAGTGGTGTAAGGACAACGATCTGGTTCCTAAAACTTCTAAAACAACAGAGATGATCATTGACTTCAGGAGATCAAAGGACAGAGAGTACACACCCCCCCTCCATATACATGGAGAAGTAGTGGAAAGTGTGGCAAACCTAAAGTTCCGTGGAGTTATGTTGTCAAAACAGCTGACATGGACCACCAACACCTCGATGCTTGTAAAAAGAGACACAACAAAGACTCTTCTTCCTCAGAAAGCTGAAACAGGCCAAACTCCGACAAAAGCTGTTGCTTAACTTCTACAAAGGACAATTGAAACCATCCTGACCAACAGCACCACAGTGTGGTATGCCACCTGCACAACCGCCGAGCGACAAGACCTGCATCGTGTGGTGAAGGTGGCCCAGCAAATTGTCAGGATGGAGCTCCCAGGACTGGACAGCATCTATTCCAACAGACTCAGGAGGAAAGCAATCAGCATAACCAGAGATAACACACACCCCGGCCACTCCCTGTCTGACCCACTGCTGTCCAGCAAAAGGTTCAGGACACTAAAGGCCAGAACAAATAGACTGAGGAACAGCTTCTACCCCAGAGCTGTGGCCTCCATCACACCACTCCCACAGAACAATGACTGAAACTGTGAGCACACACAAGGACTCAAATACTTGCGCTAATGGCACTTTGTGAATTACTGTGATATTCTGGTGCTACTGCAACTTATTTTTTGCTACTTATGTATTTAATACTGTTTTTCTATTATTGTCTTGTCTTTATCTACCGCTTTATTTAATTGCCTGAGAGGGAGCCAAACAAAGTTTCATTGTACCTATGTATAATGACAATAAAGATCATTCGATTCAATTCCATTCATTCAATTCCTTGATCCTGGAATTTCCTCCATTAATAAAGGTAGCATTCTCATGATATTACCTTATACTCTATCCAGATTGTTTTCCTGAGGTGCCTGCCAAAAAATGAATCTCAAGGTTTACATACTTTGATAATAAATTTACTTTGAATTTTGTGGTAAATTGTAGTTTTAAGTTATTTGGAGCACAAACAGCTGAGACACAAGACATGACATCAGTCCAGAGATGTGGAATGTAGAAACAGAATCAGGTTCATTATCACGGCATACGTTGTGAAATTTGTTAACTTTGTAGCAGCAGTACAATGATATACATGATAAATATTTAAAAAAACAGAATTACAGTATGTGTGTGCGTATATATATGTGTGTGTGTGTGTGTATATATAGTTAAATAAGGTGCAAAAACAAATAAAAAGTAGTGAAGTAGTGTTCATGGGTTCAGTGTCCATTTGAAAATTGGATGGCAGAGGAAAAAAGCTGTCCCTGAATCATTGAGTGTGTGCCTTCAGGCTTCTGCACCTCCTTCCTTACAGTAACAATGAGAAGAAGGCATGTCCTGGGTGGGTGGCAATGCAGTGGTACTGAGGTAACCCAATGTTTCAGGAATAGCTTCTTCCCACCTCCATCGGATTGAACCCATGTACTGTACACTATTGCACTATTTTCATTTCATTTTGCTCTCCTTTTGCACTACTAATTTAATTGTATGTATATAGTAATTTATATGTATTTTTAAAAATTATGTATTGCAATATCCTGCTGCTGCAAAGCAAAGTATTTCATGACTTATGTCAGTGATATTAAACCCGATTCTGATCTGAACTTTGCCTTGTTTCTAATCTTTGAATTCTCCCAGATACTGTTTGTAGAGTGCCCCCAAAAATCAGTTCCTGGTTTTAAGTAGTAAATAACCAATATTAACAAGCTGGAAATGGGGTAGAGTGTAAAATATCCTAGTTTGCCTATGATGCAAATATCGGTCAGAGGTCATGTTGCAATACGGATGTTTGGGCTCTGTATTAGGATGTAAATAGATTGAATGCATGGTTGACAACTTGACAAATAGAGAGTCACTTGGGAAAATATGAGTTCATGCACTCCAGTAAGAGGAATTTAAATGCGGACTATTAATGTAGTACGAATATGGATATACCTAGTGCTGAGGAGTACACATGCTCTTTTGCAGAAATTACAGAAGGTGGGAAGGCAGGTGCAGCAGATGTAGTTATTAAGGCAACTGGCACATTTTCCTTCATTGAAAGAAGGTTGGAGTTTTTAAAAAAAAGTGAAGTATTATTGTTACACTCGTAGATGGTATTGGTGAGATCACATCTGGACTATTTTTCATGGTTTTGGTCCCTTCATTTAAGCACATTGGAGGTAGACCATAAGAGATTCCGTTGACTAATTCTGAACATGCGATGGTTGCTCTATCATGGCCCCTAGCGAAGTTAGATTTATATTCTTGAGTTTGGAAGAATGAGCAGTGAGCTCATTCAAGAATCATGCAAGATTTTGAAGGGAATATGATGGGATAGATGATGGAAAATGCCTATTAGAGGGAGAACCTCAAACAAGAACAACATAGTGATGAGATTAAAGAAAGTAATTTAAAATTTCTTCTGCAGAGGGTGGTATATTTCTGGAATACATGATACCAGATAGTTGAGACTGGATCTTTGGACTATTTAAAGAGTAAGTAGATTTTCTTGTTTTGAAAATAAGGTAATTAAGGGAAATGGGGAACCAACACAGAGGAGTAGAGACCTGAGGTTGATTAGCTATGATCATAAGAAATGGTGAGGCAGGCTGGAGGGGTCAAGCAGCTAACTCCTGCTGTTTTCTTAATGCTCTTGCATAAATTGTCTAACTTGGGCTGGAAAACAATTAGAATGGGCAGCAAATGAGTGCTGAGTCAGTGATGTTCACATGCTGTGAATGAATCAAACAAAATAGGCGGTTGCAACAGTGGAGTTTTTGAGCTGTTTGCAAGGTATAACTTTCAAAATAGTGAATTTGAGAGTCTAAAGGAAATTTATGTTGAAATGTTAATAAAATTCTCTCATTACTACTTTACTGGATGTCAAAAGGCAAAATGAAGCACGCTGGCAATATTCAGTAAAAGCAATCAGAAATGTTGGAGAGTCTGACTGTGTAAGCCAGCAGAAGGATGATGCTGATGACCACTTAATACTATAGTCAATTATGTTTAGATGTTGTGCATTTGGCTTTGTATTTTCCTTAAAATCACTAAACTGTGTTTCAGAGAAATATATTCTGGTTCAATCAGGAGTTCAGCGAAAAGAACCATTCCTTATTCTGCTCATGGCTACAAGTTATGTTCGGAAGGAACATGCCCCCTTTTTGTGTATTCCCAATTCTGTTCCCAAATTGTTTCATACTTATTTGGCAGTTATGAATTTCATCATCAATTGTAGAAGATAATAGAGCTTTTTGTTGGTCTGTAATTGCTCCGCATTAATCATTGATTGCCATTTCGGGTGGCAAGGCGGAGTAGCAATATTTTCCAAGCAGGCAAAGACTTAACAATATTTTATTACGGGAGAATGAATGAACAATAATTTCTGTTCTCTTTAGCCCTGCTTTCCCTGAGAATGAGGAGGATGTTCAATGTCTGAAGAAATTCAACCTGTTGGTATTTCTGGTGCATGCTTATGTCTCAGGACACTTCAGAAATATTCTTTTCCATGTTACTGGTTTTATCAAAGAATGTATTAGGAACATGGTCCTTTCATATCATCTTGACTTCATTCTATTTCAGAATGACTTACTCCATCTTTAATGCGTGTTCCTTTGGAAATATACCTCGTTGTTGGCTTTATCATTCTTGATCTAACTTGTATTCTTGAGGTATTCTTTAGCCTTAGATGGATGAGCAATATCTGATTAATCTTTTAATTGAAAGTTGGATTCAAATCTAATTTAGAAGAATAACTCATCAAGCTGAGTAATATCCTGAGCTTGTTTTGACTGAAATGTTGACCTTCCATTTCCCTCCACTGATGCTGCCTGACCTGCTGAGTTTTTAGCTTTTTTGGAAGCTAAATGGTGTATTTTCGGTGTGCTTAATCTATTTGCTCATTTCATAGAATAGCGTAGCTTTCCCCCCCCCCAAAAGTCTTTGCATAATCTGTAGCTATCTGTTATATTTTTGTCAGATCTGTTCAAGTGTTTGCTTTGATGCCTGATACAACTGATTTTCATGGAACTACTGATTTGGTGGACAATGCAGTTGGCTAGACATGGGTCTTTCTCAAAGTGCAACTGCTGTAAGCTGAGGAGTACAAACATAATGAGGTAATGATAGATTCCTTCTAAATTTTTATCTCAAATTTAAACAAATGGGTCTGTTCCCTACATCAACCTAGGAGCAGGATTAAATTACTGAACAAGTAATCCTGAGCTCCAGAATGACAATGGATGCTGGTGCAATATCAAGGGAATTTATTTTATGAATCAAATAATTCCAAGTAAACTTCATGCCACTTGTTATTATGAATTCCAGGCATGACTGCAACTCATAAATGTGGCTCTTAATTGCCCTCTAAAATGGCTGAAGTATTGGAAGCAAGCTGGTCTGAGTGGTTCATGGGGCAAATCTCATGGTCTTTCCTTTCATACCCACATGAAATGAGTGAACAAAAATTTAAGTAAGAGTGCAGGAAGGAACTTGCCAATGCTTCAAGTTAATTTGCTGTCTGTTTGATCACCATGAAAACTTTTCTCCATGACTAGCCAAGGAATATTTTTGAAGGAAACTAACTGGAGATGGACTGTTGATTACAAAGATCTTCATGGTCACGCAATGAAACATCAATGATCATGTGGATAAGTGTTAATATTTTCCAACAAAAATGGACCATCATGCAATAGATATTGAGGATTTTGTTCAAATGTGTAATAGGATGCTTGCACACTGACTTAAAATTTGACCTCTCTTATATATACCTTGGCAGTAGCAACAAGGCCATAAAAGCTATATTTAGATGATGTTTTGATATGTAAGACTGCCAACTTCTGAAAAGTTGTATGCTTTCTTTATTGTCTGCCAATGAATATTGGAAATCCAAATGGCTTTTATTGTAACTGCATCAAGCAAGCAAATTGGAAGAAATGAAGTAATTTAATTTTCAGTTACTTCGGCTTTGTGGATTAAAGTGCATTCCTTTGTTGTCCAGTTTTAGTTCATTCACTATCCTGGCCATAGTTAACACAGGACACAAAACGTGGATATTTGAACTCAAATGGTCTTTGCCTTTGTAGTGGAAAATATCTAAGTAGACGAATATATTGAAATAAAACCAAAAATTGTAAACACAACAGCTAAGCCATATTTGTGGAGAAATCAAAATGTGAGCTCCATTTCTCTCTCCACAGATGCTGCCTGACCTACTAATTAGCAATATTTCATTTTATTTTCGATTGCCCATATCTGTACTTTCAGAAAGCAGGTTATGTGGTACAGGATGAAATTTCCAAGTTGCAGCTTTAAAGTAAAATGTTCTCAGCTTTTATCCTTGATTGGGAATTAAATCTGTGTTTGATCTTTCAGAGAAAGGGCTATTGAGCATTGTGTAGAATGGAAAGAGAGCAGGATGCGAAGATGGTTGCTCCAGCAATGTCCTAGGAATCATTTAAAAATTGAATTGGCATGTTCACTTTGTTCCAAGGGATGAGTGCAAAGTGTAGATGTGGAGGAGGTTGTGATGTAGGACAAAATGTACGGCCGTATCAGTGTACAAGCGGCTGAGCTGGATCACTAATGAAGTCACGAAGTAACGAAGAGAGTGCATTTGGGGCAGGGGACTGTAAGCTTGGGAGGTGTAGGAGCTTTTTGTGTGTGAGGGAGAGGGAAAGACAATGGGCATGAATAGACATGGGAGGAGACGGGAGAAGTTCAATGAACCTTAATCGACCACTTGGCACTGGAATGGGAAAGGATGGGCTAGTGAGGTGTCGGCTGTGTGGGGTCAGGGTGGGGAAAGAGCACAGCACAGGCTATGGATGCAGAATTAATGTTTTTCTGCTACTTGCTATTCTCTGCTGCTGTCCATATACCTCTCCATCTTTCCATGTCTCTGATAATCGAGCCCTCTTTCCCTCTTCCTGTGATTCACTTCTCCCCACACAACCTCATCACATGCCCTTTCATCAGTGTCTGTCTCTTTTGCTAGAAGCAGTGGTGTGTGTGTGTGAAAAATTATCAGAAACAACCCAGGATGTTTGCAGCAAACACTTGTTGGTTGCCCTGAAAGACCTCCTGCAGGTACCTCCCCAGGACCCTGTCACAAAATCTGAAGTGAGTATCTTTGGGTAATCAGCACTCAAGTCCTGGAAGACTTCCAAGTGTGTTGTTCTCAAACTTCTTTTATTTAAAAGGTTTCTGTTGTGGGCTCACTGTGAGGTTGAGTGGCAACAGCTCTGAGAGCTTTTCAGTAATACTTGCAGAAGCTGAAACGATGTGTTATCTGCAGGAGCTTCTTTTAAAACCATGCAGTGGATATTGCAATTATTCTGGAACTACATGAACAAAATGCAGATGAAACGTAATGCTAGTAAATATCAAAAACGATGCTGAAGTATATCTTGGTAAATATCTTTGCTGCCATTTACCTTTGTACATCTGTTTAGTTTGTCGTTTGCCCTTCTACTCCGTGAAAGCTCCTTTAAGATTTGAACCTCAAGCCAACAGGATGATCAAAACAGTATGTCTTTTTGATGCATCTGCACTCTCCCTTCAAGCTTGAGGCATAGAACTCTTAGTTTTATCCACTTGGAATAATTTTGGTTGCCTTATTGATTGAAGAGACTTGTTCTGCTAAAGGCAGTTGGCTTGCTTCTGTCTCAATTCTAGCAGTGGGCTTGTGCCTTTTGTTTAAACTTCATTTCCTGTACAGTTTCAGTCAGTTGTAATTATTGTTAATCCAATGTGTTTGATAAATATTGGAATTCAAATATGTAGTTCCCTGATTTATAGTGTTTCAGTTAATTCACAATAGAGAGCTGGAAATGACTGTAATTTTAGTGTAATTAGGCGGTGCAAATTTGTTTCTTAATTAGATGGCATTATTCGATCAGGAGATAAAGGATAAAGAGAATTTGACATTGCTGTGCAGCAGACTAGGGGATAGGAATAGAAACTAATCCACAACTTTACTTTCATGTGCATATTATGTGGAAGAATTAACTAATTTCAGAAAACTCCTGGAAGACAATTCATAAATTGTAATTTGACCCTGAACAATAAAGATCATAATTAATTTTGTTGTTTCAATGGCCGTAAGAAAATATGTACTTTCAAGGTGTACTGCTGAATGAATATTTAGATATTCATGCTGTTTTGAAAGCAGTTTTATGTAGAACTTAATTTGTGCAGTAGTATATAAAGGTGTTGGAACTTAACCCAGGCTATTCTTGGCAATGGTGAGGCAAAAGTTCTAAATGGTTAACCCCTATCATTTTGATCTAATAATTCAGCAAGTTGAGCATGTAAGTAGCTTTGGTGCCTGCTGTAGAGCAGCTTGAATACAAGCCACCCAGTCAATTGACAACTGATATAGATATCAGTCTATGAAAAGTGCTTGACCAATTTAAATGCAGGGTAGCATAGTGGTTAGCTGAACACCTTACAGTTCAGTTCCCGCAGTATTTATGTAAAGAATTTGTATGTTCTGCCCCTGACTGCGTGTGTTTCCTCTGGGTGTTCACACAGTTCAAAGATGTACTGGTTGCTAGGTTAATTGGTCATGTAAATTGTGCCATGATTTGGCTAAGATTAATTAGAGGGATTGATGGCAGCATGGCTTGAAGGGCCAGAAGGGCTATTCTACACTGTAGCTCAACAAATAAATAAATAATTGTGATTAATCTTTGGGGCGGGGGGTAACGACAGCTTTAATTTACTTGATTGTGTGGAAACTTGGTCCGCCCAGCAGAGACTGAAGATCAGAGACAACAGATTCTTCCGATGCTGAAAATCTTGAGCAACACCCAAGCAAAATGTGGAGTAATTCAGCAGGTCAGGCAGCACCTATGAAGGGAAATTAACAGTCAATATTTCGGGCCAAGACTCTATATCAAGACTGGAAAGGAAGGTGGGGGGAAGAAGTCAAAATAAGATGGGGAAGGGAGCACAAGCTGGCAGGAAATAGCCTGGGTGAGGGGGTAAGTAGTTGGGAGAGAGAGAGGAGGGATGAAGGGCAGGATTGAAAAGCTAGGAGGTGATAAGTGGAAGAGGAAAAGGGCTAGAAAAGAAGGAATCTGATCGGAGAGGACAGCAGATCAGGGAATAAAAGGAAAGAAGTGGGGATTCAGAGAGAGGTAATGGGCAGGTCATGGGGAAGGTGTAGAGAAGGGGTGAGAAAGCAATCAGAATGAAGAAAAGGTGGTGGTGGGGGGTAAGAACACAGGGGAATAGTTACTGGAAGTTACAGAAATCGATAACGCCATCAAGCTGCAATTACTGAGATGGAATATGAGGTGTTGCTCCTTCTCATCATGGCAGTAGCGAAGACCATGGACAGACATGTCTGTGTGGGAATGGGAAGCCAAGTCAAAGTAGGTGGCCAACTGGAGATCATATCTGATGTAGCAGACAGAGCAAAGACATTCAACAAGGTAGTCACCCAATCTGTTTTGTAATGTAGAAGAGGTTGCACTGGTTGTAACAAATGACCCTGTCAGACTCGCAGGTTAACCCTTGCCTCACTTGCAAGGACTATTTAGGGCCCTGAAGAGCAATCTGCTTTAAAATGGCTGGCTTTGAGATACATGTACTGCACTAATACACTCCTTAAGAAGTCCAATGATATAGCAAAGGTATCTTCAAATTTCTTTGTGCATGGGTTGAGAAATATTTCTTACTGAGGCGAGTACAATAGGAATGAATGGAAGATTGATTTGAATTCCTTTCTTCTCTCATTGCTTGTATTGGGTTTGCCTTGCTCTTAAACTACTGGAAGAATAATTGAATCTAAGTAACAAATGTATACTGTAATTATATTAAGCTGTGTTTATTGGCTGAACCAATCAAAGCTATACAGCTCATGTGGTGATGCACTGGAGCAGATGGCTACATGTGCAAATCCTGTTATTTGTTGACCTTGGGGTGTACAGAAGTATCGTTGTTCTCCCACATAATGGTGCGCTTCAGAAATATTACAAGGTATTTGGAATGGTTGCAAGTCAGGAATGATACCTTGTGAGTCTATGTATCATTGTTTTGAGATCTTCTGAAGTGTTTCACAGCCAATGATACACTTTTAAGATGTGACTTCAGTTACATTGGAAAAACCTTAGGTAATTAGTGCACAGTAAGCTTCAAGAGAAAAAAAAGTGAGACTTGATCACGTGGTCATTTAGTTGGCTGAGGTAAAAATGCACACCAGGACATAGAAGGGTTATTTCCTCCTCCAGCTTTGTCATCTTTAAAATAAATTAAGGTCCTTTCTCCTGTCCCAGGGAGATGGAAGGCAACTCTTTTTCTGGATCATTACCCCCAATCTTTAGTATTCCTTGGTCAAAATGAATGAATAGCAAGTGACATGGTCCTTATCAAATTGCTGTCTATGTGACCGTATTGTGCCTTAAATATATTTCCTAAATTACATCAGATAATGTGCTTTGTTGAATTATTTTGATGGGTCAGGTGATTGTCATCAAGCCTTTCTCTTTGAAGGGTTTATAGAATTGTTATGCATGGTTGAGAATAGGCAGTCTTGGTCTAACATTGTATTTGGATTTATTATTTATTGAATATACCCAAGCCTGGTGAGAGTTTGCACATTTCCATTTTGTCCTGTGTGCTATTTAGGAAGGAGAACCACAATATGTGAAAGCTGATTAATTATTGATTCGTTGCTAAATAATCAAAGTACAGAATTATCACTAGCCAGACATTTGCCTGTGACTGATGGAAATAATCTGTCATGGTCTTTTGGAAATTGCTGGCTGTTGAGATGGGTTGGACAGAACATTATTTCCAATAAAAACCAACTGCTCCCAATTGAGACCACTTTTTTTCTCTTTCACCCATTGCTAGTGTTTTCAGAGGATAAGTACTGTAATCCTGTGCAAAAAAATAGACTGCTGGAGGAGCAGATGAAGGAGTTGAATCTGAAACATTGGCTATCCATTTCACTGTACGCATACCATCTAACCCGCTAAGTTTGTTTTTTTGCACAAGGTTACTCCATTTGTTGTCCATTGTTTCTACACTCCAATCTTGTAATTTTAATACTGAATCCCTTAAGAAGGTTTGTGTAAAGCAGAGAAACTTTCTCATTTCTCATTTTCAAGTTTAACTGCACAAGTGCAGAGGCTGATTTTGGCTTTAGTTGAAATAACCTTTCTCCTTTGAGCACTGGATAGCCCAGTCCATTAGATCTCAACATTATTTGACTTGTTATTGTTGCAAAATACAGCTTCCAAAAGTTCCAATAGGCTAAAAATCAGCCTTTTGTGTGTTCTGAAAGAAATTTAATATGTCAAAGGCCAAGTAATTTACCCTTTTTACTGCCAGTTTGCTGGATTTCCTTGAAAGAGAATTGCATAATTTAGATTGTTGTGATCTATTGCCAGACAAAACTCATGGTCCACTGGGAGGTGAGTGACCATTCATGGGAGACACTACATGCCACCTTTGACCAGTGGCTTTTGTGACAAATTGAACAATATCAACACACTTTAGATGTTAAGGATCCTTTTGGTCCAAGGGCTTACATGCTTTATATTAAATATCTTTTAGATTGATTGGGCCATCTATCACTTTTCATTTGTGTTGCCCTTAAAGGGACAATTGGTGCTATGACTCTTGTCACATGGCACAGACAACTCAATAAAAATCCTGTTGTTCCAATTAAAATAGGCCTGAGAGCACAGCTCTTGTCTGAAATTACTCTCTTTGAGAGCCAGGCTCTTGAATTTGTTCAATTGGAAGAAATTTTAACTTAGTTTACCATTGCACTTGTGTTTTAGAGGAAGTATCACTCCAGTGAGATAGGGCTTGGAGACTACTTGCTAAAGTAAATTGTTACAGAACAAGAGGAATATTAATTTGGATTTCATTTTAAATCACATTTATTTGGTTGGATTGTACAATTTAAATATTACACATTAAATGTGAGGAAGTAGCAATTCAGAATGCCTTTAACTGGTATCTGCTGTAATAGCATGAAGTTGCATTTGGCTGTGGATAACATGGTCTTATGTCTGAAGTACTTGTATTATCTTTCCTGCTGAATATTGAGCAGATTACTGCTGGTTATCAAAGAGTATTTCAATAGCAGGTAGTGT
This sequence comes from Hypanus sabinus, assembly GCF_030144855.1. Classification (NCBI taxonomy): domain Eukaryota; kingdom Metazoa; phylum Chordata; class Chondrichthyes; order Myliobatiformes; family Dasyatidae; genus Hypanus; species Hypanus sabinus. Next base: position 131,774,807 of record NC_082707.1, read on the forward strand.
ACGAATTTCCAGAGGAGGTGACAAGTCTGCAGAGGATGAAGTGGAGTTTCACTGGAGAAAAATGTACTGTGGTGTTAAGCACAACTCCTGGTTTTTTTTTGCTGGATCAAGTTCAGAGGCTTTTTTGAAAACTATTGTGTTTCTTTGACACAATAATGTCTGGTTCTATTCTGCCAACCTCTTACCCATTCCACAAATGAAACAATAGATAAATCTTTTTGAGAAGAAGTGCTTACGGAAGAAGTGGAGCTCCCAGCTGAATACCAACCAGCCACAGATTAGTTCTATCATTAGCTTTCAGCTCATTTGACTTTTTGACTTTTTGATTCTTTTGACTTAAGCATTATTGCTTTCAGAAAAACCATATGTTTGAATTTGGTCCTTTAAAATTTCTTCTTCACTCCATGTTTCTTGACTTTGAGCTTCCTAGCCAAGTTAGTGGATGCTAACAGCATTGGATAAATGGACATAAACATGGATTTGTTACACTTTATTGAGGAATTCCATCACCTTTCATCCATAGAAGTGTACAAAGAAAAGATTGAGTAAATGCTGATAGGATTACAGAGCTGTCCAGCGTTGAGTTTCAGAATTTATTAATTTTAATTTTGTGAATTTTGTTTTGGATTAGAGGGTTAAAACTGCTATAAAAACAGCAAATGCTGCAATTTTCAGGCCAAGTAGTGTCTGGAGAGAGGGTGGGGTTAACCTATCAGTTTGGCAACCTTTCATCAAAGCTAAATTAAGTTTTTAAGTTGCAGAGACATAGAAGGGTTGGGAGGAAATAAGGTACTGACTGACAGGATGGAGACCAGGAGAAAGTGGACTTTACAGAGTGGTGTCAGCTATGAGCTGTAGAACACCCTGTTAATAATGGCAGCCAGTGTGTTTGGAGGAAATGGCAATGGTGGTGTGGCACAATAGGAGAGTTGTTGAACTGACTAGCATACTAGCATTCCAAATGAACGCTTGAGGATAGAAGAGTTTGAGGGATTGGATGGTGAGGAGAACCAGCGTGAATCACTGAGTAAAATAGCTTGTTTATGTGTCGTAGGTTGTATTTGGTGTTGGGTAATAAACCAGCAAGTAAACGATGCCGAGCTGAATTCTGTTGTAAAACCTTTTATACTTCCTTCCTTTATTATGGCAAAATGAAATGATTTCCACGTTTGGTGAAGTGGCAATAAAATACCAACCAACTTCCTTCCACATCTAATTGTCCCCTCTCTCAGCCACTATTATACAAATTCTCAGTTTTAATCACACCTTTTCTCCACTGATTTTACTCCTCTATTTCTTTCTCATTATTTTCCTTCGTATCAATCCATCAAGGACCTCCACTATCCAAATCATGCACTCTTCTCACTGTTGCTGTCAGGAAGGAGGAGTTATAGGAGCCTTGGGTCCCACAGCACCAGATTCAGGAACAGTTAGTACCCTTCAACTATCAGGCTGTTGGACCAGCATGGATAACTTCACTTAGCTCAACACTGAATTGATTCCATAACCTATGGACTCACTTTCAAGCTCTCTACAATTTATGTTCTCAATATTATTTTTTTATTATTATTTGCTGTTTGTCTTTTGCATGTTAGTTGTTCTTCCATCTTTGTGTGTTGTTTTTCATTGATATTGTATTCCTTTGAATCTACTGTGAATGCTCACAAGAAAATGAGTCACAGGGAAGATGGTGACATGTATGTACTTCAATAATAAATCTGACCTGTGAATTTTTATATAAGAACTGTGGCCCTGTATTAACTCCACTTCCTCACTGGCTGCAACTCATGTGGCCTTTAATCTTTGATCTTGAGTACAACCTAGATTGTTTAACATCCTTTATGTTTACTGGATTCCCCTATTGTCAGAAATGGCTTAAAAGTATCACTATTGACCATTTTGTCATTCTGAATTGCCACTCCTGCTCCAAACTCCTTTCTACATGGCCATGGTGTAGCTTCCTGAATTTATGCCCATCTCTGCCTCAGATCCACGTTTGAATCCTTTCAATGTGGACTGAAGCTTCCTTCAGTGTCTTCTGTTTCATCATCCTCTGCCGTCTATCCTCCAATGTTCAATAGGCTGTAAATGCATTACCTTGTTTGCACTCTGACCTACCTGGCTGGATAGCAGTAATTCCAGCATTTTGTCCTTGTACTGCACCTGCATATAAATTTTGAATGTGTCCCAGGATTTGTCTCTCATCTCAGTGACTATTTAGGAGCTGCTGATGCCTACCCAAAATATCTACCACCTCTTGACTTTGATTTCTCTGGTGACAGAATGCTCATCCAAAATCCAGTCCCGGGAAAAAAAAAGATATCTTTGTGATTTTGACATTGGAAAGACTGGAGTTTTTGTATTAAAACTCTGACACAAACTCTTTGTCAATCTTAATGACTCTGTCACCTTTCCTGTCTCAATTTACGGCTGAATAAAATCCAATCCAAAGGACAAATAACACCAACATTTATTAACCCCATACGAATGCATCTTAGACTCAGAAACCCAACAGATAACTAAAACATTTTCCCTCCACTGATGAACTTCCATGCCAGTGGAACATATTTCTCACTAAAATCAAAGTACTGAAAACGTACTGTAGCCAATCTTACAATAACAAAGACAGAAGTTATTGCAGTGACATGTATTATATGTGTTTATTCACTGTTTGATATCGTTGAAGTTATAAATAACAGGCATTGTGGAAAGGAGATTGAAAAGTGGATTTGTTGATTCTTTGCAGCAAGAACAGTGAAATTAGATCTATCTCTTGTAGGCAGATTGCTCTCCAATTAGGCATTTCAGGGAATAAGTTATCATCTCAGCTGGAAAAATGTAGTCAACATCTACATTCAAACAATAACCTAGTCAGTGGGAATCTAATTGATTCTAGCATATCGTACTGCTTTTTATTATTTGGGATATAATAAGTTTATTAATGATCAGAAGACGAGATATAAATTAACCCTTTAGCTTTTCATGGCTGGACAGAAAAGAGGTGCTTGTTTCTTGGAAGAAGTAGACCCGGGAATGAATGTAGAGTCAATTAAGTAGTAATTGTACTGTGCAGCTATACTGCATATTTCTGTGATTTAATCACTGAATAACAAAGGTAGAGGAACTTTGTTGCACATCACTTGTTGCTTTGGAGTTTTCTGATCTCACTGGATGCAACTTCATAATACAAAGTAAATATTCTGTACAAATTTGGTCTAAGACTTGGTTAAATTAGTTGAGCCTGGAGTACTCATCAGGCAGATTAGAGTTGGCTTTGATGTTTCAGAAGATTCAAAAATAATAGCAAATTTTCCGACTCCTAGTAGCTCTGCAAAAATTCAGTTTTGAAGGGCATATCTTTTTATTAACATTAATTAATGGGATGTATATGGATTTGGCAAGGCCACCAGATTTTACCGCCCATCCTTCCTTGTCCTTGGAAAAATGGTGCCGAACTGCCACCTTGACCTTTTACTCCTGGTGCAGTGGTTTGTACATTGCTGCTGCGTTGACAATTCTCAAGTTTCAATGCAATGAGAATGAAGGAGCTTGAAGGAATTGAATATAGTTTCTACCCACGGTGGTGAGTGACTTGGAGGTGCTTTTCAACATCTCTGCTTTTGTCCCTTTCATGGGAAATGTCATCAGGAGAAGCTGTTCAAGAGTCTTCATGAATAAACAGCAGTGCATCTTATGTGTATGAACAGGCATTGTTTATCATGTCACGGTGGGTGATCTGTTAGCTTTCATGTGAGGCAGAGGGTGAGGGGGTTTGGAGTTTGCAAGTTCTGTTTCTTTATCTTTTTTGTGTGGGCGGGTGCCCTCAATGACTCCCATCATTTTTCTATATGTTATGACTGTCTGGAGAAGATAAATCTCAGAGTTGTATTCTGCATACATATTTTGATTAAAACAAATGAGCCTTTGAAACTCTGGTACGAATAACCAAGAACTTTGCTGTGAACTTCTCAGTCAATGGAGCACACTGATGCATTCTGTCTGCACTCACATACATTATGTTTCCAGATCTCCTCTGGGGAATATCTTGTCTTCATTATTCAAACTAGAGGAAGAGAATCTGGAAAAACATTGGGTAAACTTGAGAATATGTAGTGGCCAAGTGCAAACAATGTAAAGAGTGGATGATAAGGCCCATACAGATCCTCGAGCTATATGTCCCAACTGCACTAACTAGTCCTGTACTGAGCTCGTCAACTACTTGGAGACCCATAAAGTTAGAGTGGAACTGAATCATCCTGAACCCTGGGGACTTCCTTGGAAAAAGACCAAAGAATGAACATTTGGATTTAATGAGGTATTGGAGACCCCTGCCTATGATATTTTTATTTAGCTGGAGAAGTCAATTGGTACATGTGAAGGCAAAGAACTTTAAACATAATTATGGTAGTGGTTAATTAAAGCCAAGTAGCCAAAATCAATAATGCAAACACTGACTTTGGGAGAGGGGAGAGTTGCTGTTTATAAAGGGATAAGAGAGACATAATAATTTGTGTCTGGAAGGAAGACAATAGCACATCCACTGCAGGAAGGCAGCAGCACATTAGTCGGTGCAGTTGTGTTTAACTGTCAAAGTGTCTGGCCTTGGGTATACCCTGCTCTTGGTTTGTCTATCACCAGCATCCACTGCCGACTTTGCTATATGATGATTTGCAATTTGTTATCATGATTAATGGAGAGTCGGAAAATTAAAATAACTTGATTGTGTCTCGTGTTCTTATTTTGGTGACTGGAGGATGTTGGGTTAGCTTGTTCATGGCTGAGTATCTCTGCTTTTATGTTTGCTTAATGTGATCTCCTTGGTCAGATGGGGCTGTACCCTTGGTCAGATGGGGCTGTACCCTTGGTCAGATGGGGCTGTACCCTTGGTCAGATGGGCTATACCCTTGGTCAGATGGGACTATACCCTTGGTCAAATGGGGCTATACCCTTGGTCAGATGGGACTATACTCCTGGTCAAATGGGGCTATACCCTTGGTCAGATGGGACTATACTCCTGGTCAGATGGGGCTATACCCTTGGTCAGATGGGACTATACTCCTGGTCAGATGGGGCTATACCCTTGCTATTAAGGATAGGATAAAAAAATGCACCCAGCAAAAACGACTTTAAATGCTGATTATTAAATGGATGACTGGTACAAATATGGTATTAAGTGACAATGTTTTGGCACGTGAGTCCCTGTCCTCATCCTCCCTTTCCTTTCTTTTGATTTTCTTTTCATCTCTTAATTTTTTTAACAACACACAAATGGCTCTTTCTGCCTACTGTGTCCAAATTGGCAGTCGAGTACTGCTCTGCTCTTATCTTATTTACCAGCATTGGCTCTGCAGTGTTGTCTAGATAGTTGCCAATGTTGTAAGCTCCTACCTCCACCACTCATCCCTCTACTTCTCTTTCTCTTGCTGCTTTAGTCTGTACTTCTATGTTTAATACCTGGCAAATGGGTCAGACTTTTTTAAAAACAGTTCTCTTGCTGTCATTGAGTATCACTGTTTTTCAAGTTGGATTTCTTCCTTTAAAAAGTTGTGCTTCTTTCATGAGCCCGGTCTCCTTCAGTCCCTACCAGAGTGTCACATGCTCTGCCCTTACCAGAAACTCACTGCTCAGCTTTGTGCTAGTGCCCAACTGATGGTCACAACTCTTTCTTTCGCCAAGATGAGGCTTGCTTGCTGTAATGTTTTAAACACTGTCAGGCAGTGGGGCTGTTCACCTGCAAAGTGACAGCCCAGGGTCTGCATTGTGGTTTCCGACTCCCATTGACAATCCTAACTAGTGCAGGATTTTAGGAAACTTGTAGGCAGGTGAGAGCACTGATGAGAGAACATATCACATTTGCAAACCCTGTAAGAAGAGTTGAGAGACATAACCCCAGTCTGAAGAATGAATATAATTATACACAAAGAAAGAACAGTGATAATAGTGATAAGGGTTTTGCAAATACATTAAAATAATATGGTTCATTCAAATTAAATCAGTCTTATTAGGGTTTTTTTTAATTAAATTCTACATGCATGCACCCCTACATTTTCAAAATTGTTATTTATAGCACACTGATTAAAAATAGACTTTACCAAAAGCTAAACTGATAATGCTTCAGAGAGTCCTACTGATTTTACCCTTCTCTCCTGTAGTATCATTCATGACTCAATGAAAGCACTGTTTTCTCTAAATCCACATCCATTATCAACCTGATTCCGGAATGTCCTTCAGGGGAAGAAGCCTCTCAGCCTTACCGAGGCTGGCCTATTTCAGATTTAAGACCAACTGCAGTAGTAACTCTGAAGTAACTGAGCAAGCCACCCTGTTCAGGGGCAATGACGAAGCTGTCAGGAACTGTTCTTGCTTCTTGTCCCATCTCAACTAATCAATCTGTCAATCAATTTGTGTCTCCAAATAAAGCTGAGAGTTGAATGGTTTTCATCATTAATGGAGCTTTTGTATTCTGCTCTGTGGTTCCTGAAGTATCCTGCAGTGTGGTAATAAATACCTTAGAGTTGAAGTGGCTGAGAGAGTGCATGACTACTGCAGTGTGAAGATTGCATCTATTGTGTTCAAGTTTAAAATCTAAGGGAATTTATTTTAACATCTCCTGACCAGTTCGGCCATGACAATACTAAGTGTGTGCTAAATCCAAACAGAAGTAAATTGTTCTTACTCGCACTTGAACCAGTGGTGCAAGTTTTCATTGGTTAATGATTACAACATTGACTTAAGTTGCAGCGCTTAATGTACCAAACATTCCAATTGATGATTTTCCATCAATTATTTCTTGCCTCACCCCTGAACTATTGTAGTTTCACAACTGGTTGTAGTGCTGTTCCAAAGCAATGAAACCAGAGGGCTTTCTCTGAGAGAAGCCTGAAGCTACATCCACACTAGACCAGATAATTTAAAAAACGCCAGTTTTGCGTAAGAACGACAGGCATCCACACTACGCATTTTTGAAAATATCTCTATCCACATTGAAACAGAAATTTTGGTGAATCTCCTCCTGCGCATGCGCAGGACACATCTACCGAAACCAAGCGATATCTTTGGTGTTGAATCTCGCCGTAAAAGTGCGCGTTTGTGTAGTTACAGACTAGAAAAACTTAAAATGACGGACAGCTGTTGACTCAGTGCAGGAGAAATTAAAAGTAAAGAAAAAACAAATACTGGAGCGTACGGAGGCAACCGACAGGGAGTTCACGGACAGATTGACCCTGCTGATGACGAACATTGAAAAACCGACTCTGTTGCATTAATAAAGCACCTTGTTAAATGTGTAAAACATGTCTGCATCAGTGTTATCTTGTATTTCCATACAATGTTACATTAGGCTGTTACACATCTATTGTCAGGGAAGTACTTACATAAATAGGTAAACCACCTTCATACGAGCAAGGACAGAAAACAGGGCAAAGTGAGTATACTTATTTATTCAGTAAGTTATGGGTCAAAGTATTCAGTGAGTACATTTCTAACTCTTCTGGCTTCAGTCTCATTGCCGTCTGTTCTGAAATTGTTAGGTTGCGTTCAAGAAAACAATGAAATAGCATGCTGCCGTCTGATAGCGTTTTCAGAAGTCTCCAGTTACCCCGTCCACACTGATCTGCCTGAGCAGCGTTTTCAAAAATATCCGGCCTGGAAAGCGTTTCTGAAAAGCTCTGGTTTTGGGGGACAAAAACACCATTTTAATGTGGACGGAGGGTAAAAATGAAGAGAAAAAGCTTCAGTTATGGATTTATCCGGTGTAGTTTAGATGTAGCTTTTCAATGAAAGGTTTACGTTTGAAAGGAATCACAGTTAAATTATGCATAATCCTAGTGTTGGTGAAGTTGCTTTTGTAAACTGTCCAGCTGCATTATTTCAGTTAGGCTACCCTTGGCTATTAAATCTTCCAAGTACCTTGTAAAGTATTGGCATATTGCCAGTCAATGAATTGCATTGCAAAGCTTACTGGTAAAACAAATGCAGGTTTATTTTATCAACCCAACAATAAAAACACTGGTTAGTTAGCAAAGGTGCACTGTAGCTGAACTTACTTGCTGGACTTGGCAGCTGGTAGTTTATAAATCATAGTGTCCTGCTTTTGCTTTTCATTGTTTTCTTTGTTTTTATATCGGTCTTACTCAAAGCTTTCAGTGTTTTAAGCTGTAGTTCCATTGAGAAGAGAGTTCTGCTCAGATGCAATACTGAAGCAAAGTTTTATAGATATTTCTGCAGCTGGCCACCGCAAACTGCCTGATGACCTTTTACCTTCTGATGGAGGTTTTAATGTGTTACTGCACTTCAAGAGAACCCATTTTTGTCCTCAAGTCATTCACCCTGAAGATCCCATATTCAATTCCGTATGCCAAGCCTTAATGATTGCTTTGTTGACTTTACTTTTCAACATCTGGTAATTTATGATGCATTTTTATATGATTGACACTCCATATGGATGCAGTTTTTACCTAATCTATTTCACAATTCTTGCAAAACACATTATTTTGGGTCTTTCACAGCTGAATATGTAGATTATATTTTACCTGCTGGCAGATATTGTTTCCTGACAGCATTCCTTTTTGGTACTCATTTTTTACCTGGAGCTTTTAAATCAGTATGGTAGCTTAAGCCCATTAAAACATCGAAACAGTTGCACGTTCCCCTGAATTAATGAGTATGTAGGGATGCCGAGAATGCTTCTCACTAACTTATGCTACAAGTTACAAGAGGGTGGAAAGATGATACAGAATTCTCATGAGAATGAATAACAAATAGGTTCTGATTTGATTCTAGTAGCCTAGAGGTCAAAGAGTAGGAATTCAGTTTGAGCTTCTTAGTGAAATCACTTGTACACTTATCTGAGCTTTGAGCAGGCAGAGAGTGTGAAAGATGAAAACCATAATTCCTTGGTGCAGGACTCAGCTTAAATTAATGATGCATTTGAGAATTAAAGATCAGATCTCTGTAACTATTTCAAGAGAAGTCAATTATTTGGGTCACTGCACTTCTATAAGTGTTTTATCTGTTTCCTTGGTGCATGTCTGGTTATACCAAAGGAAAATGCACTTGATCTCCTTTTGACAGACAGACAGGCAGATCTTCCTTGATCCCAAGGGAAATTGGGTTTTGTTACAGTCACACCAACCAAGAATAGTGTAGAAATATAGAAATATAAAACCATAAATCAATAATAATAAGTAAGTAATGCCAAGTGGAAATTAGTCCAGGACCAGCCTATTGGCTCAGGGTATCTGACACTCCAAGGGAGGAGTTGTAAAGTTTGATGGCCACAGGTAGGAATGACTTCCTATGACGCTCAGTGTTACATCTCGGTGAAATGAGTCTCTGGCTGAATGTACTCCTGTGCCTAACCAGTACATTATGGAGTGGATGGGAGGCATTGTAATATTGCTTTGAAGTATCAAAATGATTGTTGAACAAATTGCACCAGAATGTTTCTTTAATATAACAGGAGTCAGCAACATGTAAGGTTGAACAAAGTTTGGGTTGCTGAACTGGATTGTTGAAGGATATTTTATTGTCTATTTGTACTGATTGTTGGTGCTCTTTAAAAATAAAAGTGTTAAGTAAAGGTTCTAAAATTTGAGCAACTTATGCATTTCAGTTCCATTAATCTCTAATGCTTCTTTCCCTTGCAATTCCTACCTTTGGAAAATATAGTGGATTCCAGTTAATTTGGTTATTGGTGAATCAGACAGCTGCTTATTTGGGACAACTCATAAAGAACAAAAACAAATTGAAAAAATACCCATTTTTTGGGTCACTATTCTCCTTAATTGGGACAGAAAATTGTTGCCAAACAGCTTCCTACTAGTGTCAGTTGTGTGCACTTATGCGGCTGTTAGACATTACACCGTGCTTGGAGTGAACAGCTTTTAAATAGCATCAGTTGTCTGTGGTTGTGTTCAAATAGCAGTGACTTTTGTCACTGATAGTCGGCAAGAAAAATGCTGTAAGACAATTTAGAACTCTTTTGCTCACTGTGGTTTCAAGCATTGGGACTTGGGGATGCCAGAAATGGCTGGATGTGAAAATGAGAAGATTTAACTACTTCAGCAAGTTAGGGATATGAAAAATGTGAAGCTATCAATTATCATCTTAAATGTTACAATGAAAATGAAGATTTGGAGGATGTTATTGTTGAAAGCAATAATCTACATTATACCTTTATAACTATTTCTGTGAAACTTCAGTTAATTGGGACAGCTGCTTAATTGTGCCAAAATGTACTGGTCTCAATGTGTCCCAACTAACTGTAATCCACTGCATTTGTGAGGTGTTAATTTTTCTAGGTTAATAGCCAGTTGTTAATCATGTGCATGCACCACATTTTGCTTCACAAAACTCCTCTTATTGAAGTCTTTACTCAGGATGTGCTGTAAGTCACATCCTTTTGGTCAACTGATCATCCTGCAGATGCCAGGACACGACTGGTACTAAATGTGGACTGAAATCACAGCCGGACAAGTTTTATTCTCTTCCTGTAAAATGCAGTCATTTTCCACTATTTACCTACCATATTTGTGATTTTATTCTTTTTCATTCTGATTGCAAGGTGGACCAATTGTCATTACAGTCTGCTTGTCATTACTGTGGTTGTCACAAGCAAGACTGCTTTATTCCCATGGTTAATAAAGAATGGTCTTGGCTTCAGGAAAGTTTTGGTTGACCAGGCTGGATTGTTTTGGTCTCTGTGACCAAGGTGATGCAGCAAAGTTGTGCCTCATTCAAGGGCCCTTGCAGTACTCAGATCCTAGTCTCTGCAGAACCAGGCCTTAATGATGAAAATAAGGTACATTTCGAGAAGCTTTTGTCAAATCTTCACAAATAATGTGATGAGAATTTCAAAGCTCTTGTAGGTTAACAGCAATTTTTAAATTAATGCAAATATCAAAAGGAGGGGGGATTCATAACTTGTACATTGATAATATATGCATTGAAAATGGCCTTAATTGCAAAGTTAACAATAAATTTGAATTTGACCATGTTTCATTTTGCAATTATTATTTTATATAAATAGCACTTAAATACATATTTCAGCTTTGTTAAAATTGTTAACGGAATAACTCATTTTCTGTTTCCATGTATTTGTGTACTTATGTCTATGTGTATTGGTATACATATGCATGCACATGGTAGAGTTTTGTTCCTGTAAAAATATTTTATATCTTTATTCATAACTTATTTACATGAGTAATCACCAAGGTGATGGCTTGATAACAGATGGTTCAGTTCAGTTTGCAATTTATCAGAAAATGAAACAGTCCTTGTCTGTCTATAACAAGACCTGGGTGAAATTCAAAATATTCCAAACACTTGAAATCTGAAATAAAAGTAAAAAGTGCCAGAAATGCCCAGCAGGTTGGGCAGTGTACGTGGAAAGAAAGGGAATTGACAAATTAGTTTGAAGATTCTTCATTCAAACTGGGAGAGAAAACAAGCTGGTTTTCATTTTATAGAGGAAATGTGTGTTGGAGGAGGATGGATAAGTGAAAGGGAATATCTCTGTACCTCTAATGGGGTCAGGGTTGGCATTGGGACCTGTCCCTGGGATGACAATGATGGATTTATTGGAAATGTAAATGTAAAAGGGATGTGGAAGTTATTAAGTTAGGGTTGTTGAGCGTGAGAATATGAATGATTGTTAAAACTGCAAAATGCTGAGCTGTAGGGAATGCTTGTACTGAGCCAATATCACATGTAGACTGGCTACTTCTGATAGAACCTGAGAACATGAGTTCCCAGGTTTGGCCCTGCCTGACCTTGGGTGCTCTCTGTGCAGAGTTTGCATGTTCTTTCTGTTACAGTGTGCGTTTCTTTATGATGCCCTCCCCCCCACCCCCCCCATGCTGGTCAGTTAATTGGTGAAGGTAAATTTATCATTTATTCACACTAATGGTGAAAAGAATCAAAAGGGCAATTTAAGGACGTAGAATAAGTTGCAGAGGGTCAAGCATCAGGCCAATGGACTATTGGAATTGCCTTTCTGGGAGTTGTGTGGATCTGATGGGCTGAATGGCTTGATTCTTATAGGTTTCACTATCTGTTCAAACCTGTTAGTTTCCACTCCATTACATCCTAAAATTGCTCGTGGTTAATGTTTTGAAAAAAGATGGAATTGCTCCTCTTTTTTTTGACCACATATTTATAAAGAAAGCACTGTTGCCGAAAGATTTCTCAACTTGCCTCTTGGCACATCCAATATTTCTGTTTCTGCTGTCACCAATTAATCCTGGCTCTGAATGACAGTAATGGATGTTTTTTCCAGGTCAAGGCTTTGATCAATGAAAAAGTACTCCTTTGTAAGGGGATTAATGCTACAGTTCTATAGCTGTGTTATCAGTTTTTAATATTATATTGCTCTTTGGCATTGCATAAAATAAATCTGAAAACGTGACTGCTCATACCAGTTTCTGCTGCATTTGTTTTCTTCAGAAAGGTGTTTATAGTAATGGGTGGTCTGGCAAAATGGAGATCTTAAAACACAAACAGAGGTCGTTCAGCCCCTCAGGTTTGTGCCAACAGTTGGTAAAGCACTAGACTTGGTTTCATCCTCTGCTCTTCAGAGACAGTCTTATGCACCATGCAGTGTTCCCCTGTGTAATTTCACAAATCACATGGAAAAAAAAAATTGAAATCAGTAAAAAGTCACAAATAGTGAATTTATGGCAGAATAAAGAAAATTAAATAAACACAGTGTGAAAGAAACAAGAAATTTTGTCAATTTTTGTCAGGGTTCATATTATGGAAAATAGTAATATGGACATTTCTTGAAGAAAGCAACCTTTCCATAATGTGAGTGTACCTTTGTGGCAGTGGGTTCCAGTGCATATCCACTCCCTTTTGTGAATAAGGTGCTCCTTTTAATTCCACCATTAAATTCTGTTCTCCTCTTCCAGTCCTCAACTGATGCACAGCTGCATATTTTTTCCTTTCAAATTCTGTTCCTTCAACTGTATGTAAAGCTTCTCTTTATGCAAACCACTTTAATGTATATGTACATTTAAAAGGTGACCCCCAATAATTAACCCCATGTTGTCAGGTCTAGAATCCCCTCTCCTTGGAAACATAGCAGTTGATCTTTCCTGCACACCTTCTCACACTTGAATATTTCCTAATGTGTGGCGATCAGAATTTAATGCAGTAATCAGTTGTGGCCTAACCATTGCATCATACAGGTACTAAATTCTATGGCTCAGATCTCAATACTGGGAAACTAAGATGAGCCCTCTCAGTTTGTTTGAGGTGGACCATTGAATGTTCAGTTTGAGATCTTGATTCTGGGATACTTTGTGATAACCTCAAATGAAAATGCCTTGCATTATCAATGGCTTCTATTCCTTGTGTCCTGTCTTTGCTTGAGACACGAGATGAGGGAACGTAGCCAATTTTGCAGCTGGATATCCAGATGAAGGGTCTCAGCCCGAAACATCACTGCCACAAACGTCCATTTCCCTCCATAAATGCTGCCTAACCTGCTGATTTCCTCTGGCATTTTATGTGTGTTCTTCACAGTTAGATCATGTGTTGTTGGTGGGAAATCCTAGTGGGCCCAGGATATCTTTGACTGGTTGCAGAACATTCTTGAGCAGGAAGGCAAACAGCCAAAAGCTCTATGCTCTGAAATATCAACTTGGGCAAGAAAAATATTTGTCCGCATCTCAGTGAAGTTTCACTGAAGCAGACCTCTAGTGTTGTGAAGTATCTAAGGTTCATGAGGGGACCCCCAAATTGCATAGGCATCATTTCTGACTGTAAAACTATAAAAGGTGTCCAGTCTTGCATTTGTATACCATTAGATTCCATGGCAAGTGCTTGGACAATATGCTTAGCTTCACGATTTAACAAGTTAGATGCTTGGAGGAGCTAGAAGGGGAAATGTTAGAATTATGCAACGTGCAGCAGGTCTCTGGTTTTCAAATGTGTTTTATTTGTCATTGAAGTTGAGGTGACTTTGCGTGATCTGATGTCTCAGCACGTGCAAAGATTTATGAGTGCAAGCACAGGCCACAAAGAACTGAAGTGAAGAGATTTTTTTCTCACCCAGGTGATCAAATTTTGTAGTGCACACTCCACGAGAACTGTGGAGGTAGATATTGAAATGTTTCAGGATATTAAAGGAATTGAGGAATGTTGGGGTAAGTCAGGAAAATAGTGTTGAGATGAATGATAAATCATGTCATATTGAATGATGTACAATGCATGAGGGATTGAATACTCATGTTTTTGCATGTATTAAGTTGCAAATCAAGAATATGATGTTGGGATTGTTGCTAGCAAGGCAGATTTACTGTGTTGTTTGGATTACTTTGTAAACAACCTTAATGCAACGATAATTTGAATAAAATAATGTAATCTTTTTAAGCCTACTGAAGTGAATCTTTGAGTATAGTTGTTCTCTAGAATTCTCTGCCCCTAAAGGTGGTTGAGGTCAAGTCATTAAATACATTGAAGATGGAGATGGATAAATATTTTAAGATTGAAGAATTGAGCATTGTACAAAATAAGCATAGAAAAGGAGTCAACACCAGCAGAAATCAGCCATGATCACATTGGCCTGGCTTGAGGGGCCTGCAGCTCATATTTTCTCATGTTGCTTTCTCAGATTTCTTCTGGAGGGGAGAAATGGTGAAGCATTAGCATAGTGGTGGCTCTGCTGGTAATAATTACAAATACAGGAGAAATAATTGGACTGATAGTTCATTAGTTAAAAATACAGTTTAAAACACACAAGCCAGCAATGGGCAATGTGGCACCTCAGTTTATTCCCTCATGCACTGAATGATTTGTATTAGCATCGGATTATTGATGTCTTTTGGAAAATGTTGTGTGAAATTCTACTACTTGGGCAGCAACCTGTTCTGGATGCTATAGGCAAACAAGTGTTTTGCCTGTATTTTACGTGATGCAGCCTCCTTTACATTGGTGAATTCCAATGTAGATTGGGGAACCATGCTGTGGCTAACCATTTTAACTGCTATCCCCGTTCCCATTTGTTGGTCCATGACCACTTCCATGATGAGGCCACTCTCAACGTAGAGGAGCAACACTTCATATTCTGTTAGGTAGCCTCTAAACTGATGGCATAAACATCGATTTCTCCTTCCTATAAAAAAAAATATTTTCCCCTTTCCTCTTCTATTCCCCACTTTGGCTTCTTGCCTCTTTTCTCCTGCCTGTCACATCCTTCTGGTGCCTTTCTTTCCCTTTCTTCCAGGTTCACTCTTATCTCCTAAACGATTTGTTCTTCGCCAGCCCTTCATCTTTTCCAGCCCTTTATCTTTTCCATCCACCTAGCTTCCCCCCCCCACCCCACCCCCGTCACTTTCCATCTAGGCTCCTTCCCCTTCCCTACCATTTTATTCTGGTAGCTTCCTCCTTCCTTCCAGTCTTGATCGATGCTACCTGACCTGTTGAGCTCCTCCAGCATTTTGTGTGTGTTGCTCAAGTATTTTCAAGACGTCTAGCTGAATTTAAATGGGATTTGAAATTTAACTTCAATATTGTGCAGAAGTCTTGGGTGCATGTAAAAAAATGCTAAAGCAAATATGCTTTCAAAAATAATGAATTGAGAAGTTTCTAAATATCAAAAAATTACTATAAAGAGCAGTAAGCAATAAAAAAATGAAATCAGATCAATATTTGGGTGGCCCATCCATTGCCTATAAAACTGAATCAATTCTCTTAAGACACTGTCATGCAGTGAAAATAAGCTGGTACGTTGTTCCTAGCATCTTGGAGAACTTGCCACAATTCTTCTACAAACTTCTGTCTCTCTAGAAAATCCCAGACAGCATTGATGCTGTTGGGATCAGGGCTGTATGGAGGCCATACTATATGAAACCATATTAAAAAAAATCTAGGGTGCCTGAGACATTTCAACATTATTGTTCGTGGCTAATCTAATGATATTGCTCTACATAACTCCATGTTTAAAATTCTATGTAGAGGACTTTCTTAGGCAACTCTCAAGTTTTGCATGTGGATCATGCATGCAGATGTGACTCAGTAGATCAGAAGCAAATGTTGGGCAAAGAAAGTGAGCTTAATCTGAGAGCAATCCTAGAAAACCCTGCAAAATAATTTGTTGTCAATATTGACCTATTAACTATAACCAATATGTAATATAGAAGAAAAAAGAAGCAAAAAAAAAAGAGAGAGAAAAAAAAGGGGGCTGTTTATAATATCTCACAAAAATAAGTATTCATCCATGCCGTCACTTCCGGTCCTCTCAAAATACATAAGCTAAAAGCTGGGAAATCAAATGAACTTGGCACAGGGTCATATTACATCATATGAAAATGTTGAATAAATGGTCTCCATAACTTTTCAAATTTAATAGAAGTCTCAAAAGTACCACTTCTAATTTTTTCTAAATTTAAACATAAAGTTTGAGAGAACCAATTAAATACAGTGGGAGGATTAATTTCTTTCCAATTCAACAATATAGATCTTCTAGCCATCAGAGTTAGAAATGCAATCATTCGACGAGCAGAAGATAAATGCAGTGAGTCTAACATTGGTAAACCAAAAATTGCGGTAATAGGATGAGGTTGTAAATCGATATTCAAAACCGCAGAAATAATATCAAAAATATCTTTCCAATATTTCTCCAAAAATGAACACGACCAAAACATATGAGTTTTATATAAATTATACATTATATATTATGCATTATTATAAATTATACATTATGCATTATATATATTTTTTTTGTTTTTTTTCTGTTCTCTTTATATCATACATTATGAAATATTTAGATTTACTATGTTCATACATATATTTTATGGCTTATGTCTTGGTAAACTCATTTATATTGTAACTATTATGTATGTTTTTTTTTCATATGCAATGGAATTTGTATGTTGGTAATTTCTTTATCAATATATCATTTGTATTCTGTCCATATTACTAATATTAATAAAAAGATTTAGAAAGAAAAAGAATATTGACCTATTATGGAGGGCCATATGTGAACCACATAAGACCATAAATTTAGGACAGATTTAGGCCATTTGGCCCATCGAGCCTGCTCCATCATTTCATTATGGCTGATCTAATTTTCCTCTCGGCCCCAGTATCCTGCCTTTTCCCAGTATCTCTTCATGCCCTGACCAATCAAGAAACTGCAATCTTCTGCCTTAAATATACATAAAGACTTGGTCTCCACAGATTCCCCACTCTTTGGCTAAAGAAGTTACTCCTCATTTCTGTTCTCAGAGGACACCCCTCTATTCCGAGGCTGTGTCCTCGGGTCTTAGTCTCTCCCACCATTGGAAATATCCCCTCCACATCCAATCTATCAAGGCCTTTCACCATTAGATAGGTTTCAATGAGGTCCCCCCTCATTCTTCTGAATTTCAGTGAACACAGACAGGTGAAGACTGCTCACAATACTCCAAGTGAGGCCTCAACAAACCTTTAACAAACCTCAACATTACATCCTTACTATTATAGTCTAGTCATCTTAAATTAATGCTAATATTGCATTTGCCTTCCTCATCTCAGACGCAACCTGCAAATTAACCTTGAGGGAATCCTGCACAATCTCCATTTAGAAATTATTCAGCCCTTTCATTCCTCCTACCCAAATACAAGACCATACACTTCCCAGCATTGTATTCCATCTGCCATTTCTTTGCCCATTCTCCTAATCTGTCTAAGTCCTTCTGTAGCCTCTCAAATTCCTTAAAACTACCTGCTCCTCCACCTCTCTTCATATTGTCTGCAAACTTTACAACAAAGCCATCAATTCTATCATCCAAATCATTGACATGTAATGTAAAAAGAGTGGAATGGTATTTGCAATTTTACTATCTTCCAGAACCATTCCAGAATTAAGTGATTTTTAAAATATCATTACTGATGCCTCCATGACCTCTTCAGTGAGCTCTTTCTGAATTCTGGAGTGTACACATCTGGTCCCAGTAACTTATCCACCTTCAGACCTTTCAGTTTCCTAGGGAACTTCTCTCCAGTTATGGTAACTTCACACACTTCATGCCTCCTGACACCTGAAACTTCTACCATACTGCTAGTGTCTTCCACAGTGAAGACTGATGGAAAATACTTATTCAGTTCATCTGCCGTTTCATTATCCCCATTGCTATGTCTCCAGCATCATTTTCCGGCAATCTGATATTCACTCTTGCCACTCTTTCACAATTTATGTAACTGAAGAAGCTTTTGGTATTCGCTTTAATATTATTGGCTAGCTTACTTTATTATTCCATCTTTACCATCTTTATAACTGTTTTAGTTGCAATCTTTTGGTTTTTAAGAGATTATAAAGAAGTCACTTGGAACATGTTGGAACTTAAATTATTGCATTAAAGGATCTTCTCCCGGTGTCTTTTTGGGTTGCCTAGAGATAGACTAGTGGTGTACATTCACCGTTATTGGTCATGTTCTGCTGCTTTCCAGCTGCATGGAAATGAAATAAGTGAAACTAAATAATTCAAAACTACTGCAAACTTTTGGTTTCACGGGTAATTATATTCTGCTGAATTGCAATGCAATCGTAAGTTCAGAACAAAAAATATTGAAGCAGTAGTCGGTTGGGGTGCTGTTTTTGTTGGAGTTGGTATTTAGAAGTAGCTAGGGACAGATGGCCTGTACAACAATGCTTCCTGCTGATCAGGATGGTTGTTTGGCTGTGCCTCCGTCTCCCTGTTTGTGAGGTCGTTGGTGTAGAAATTATTGATGTCATAGCACAAGTCCCATGCAAAATTACTGCTCCTTTGCTTTTCCTGCAGCAATTTCAAAGGCTAAAGCACAGACACAGAACAGAACTGAGTGTTGTTGGTAAATATCTTTCATTTTGCTAATCGCAGCAGATTTCCTTAATAAAACCAGGTGGAGTTCAGTTTTCCATTCTAGATTACGAATGTTGCACGTGGAAGTTTAGCACAAACGGTGCTGTGAATTGCCACCTTTGTAGCTATTTTTGGATTGATTATTATATCTAATTTGAAGTTTTCTGAAACAGAACACTTCAAGGCCAAGCTCATTGCTGAATAAAAATGCAGATTTTTGCCCTCCCATAGGAATTTACCTTTTATATTACATCAACATATTAAAAAAATTGTTATTCTCTAACATGCCTGGTCTTATGAAGAGTGACCCTCTTTTTTTTAAATTGGGTACCTTTTGATTTACCCTTCAGCTTTTGCACTCGAGTGAAACCGTGTTGCATTTGAAAGGCGAACAAAAGTGAGGGTTTTGTGCAGAGAATTATACACATCAATTATTAAAACTATTCGCTGCGGGATAAGAAATAAATCATTCTGGTTTCCTGTGGGAGTTTTTGGGAATGTGTTCTTTATCAAGTTATTTATTTGTTCACACAGTACTGAGACAATATAAAACTATGGTAACTATAGATCAAAGAACTGCAGAAGGTGGATTTATTAATATGGCCCTTTATTTCTTTTGCAGGGTTATTAATTTTCGATGAAGATTCCTATATCGTTCCATCTTACTGATAACAGGTAACTTTATTAATTTATTTTATAAACTCAATGTATTATGTTAACTGGATGACAAAATCAAAAAAAAACATGGGCAGATCCTGCTGCATATTAATATTTATCATAAAAAATAAGATTGCCATTTTTAATAGAGAGAAGAGTATTTTATGATTGCACTGCAATTGCATGGTTTACCAGACCAGTAATTTTTCCCGCTGTGCTCTTGTCATTATACGCTGTAGGCTGAACTTTTAGCTTGATTAATGGAAACAGACTTTTGCATGATATTTTGTAGCGGTGCAATTTTTAAGTACTATTCAAAGTAAATGAGATGCGAGAGGCAACAGGGACAGTGACTACCGGAAAATGATGCTGGAGAGGTAGAATTAGGGAACAAAGAAATGGCAGATGAATTGAGGATGTTGCATCAGTCTTCATTGTGGAACGCATCGGCAGATTTTTAGAAACTTAGGAGTGTCAAGAGGCAGAGGTGATCGTGGCTAATATTTTTCAAGGCTGCTCCGAAGATGAAATAATTGGTTATTTGCGGAAAGAAATAAATATATATACTAAAGTTATTATGAACTCCATGGAGCATGTGGGGATCTTCCAATATCCAGGCACTCTTTCTTTCTTTTTTTTTCTTTCTTTCTCTTTTTTTTCTATAGGGATGCGAGGGGTGAGGGGTTAGGGGGAGGGGTTAAGGGGAGGGGGGATGGGTAATATACATTTTTTTTCCATACTTTATTTTGTAACTACTTGAAATACAATAAAAAAAAGTTTAAAAAAATATTATTCAAGGCGTTTGGGAAGCTTAAAGGTTGGAAGTTAGATAAATCACCTGGGCCTGAAGTACTATCTCCAGATTTCTAAAAGAGGTAGTTAAAGATATTGTGGACGCATTAGTAATAATCTTTCAAAAATAATTACCGGTAAGTTCCGGAATGGTTCACTCCACTCCTTAAGAAGGAGGGAGGCAAAAGACAGGAAATTATAGGCCAGATAACCTGACTTCAGTGATTGGCAATGTGTCAGAGTTATTATTAAGGATGAGGCTTTGGGGTACTTAGAGGCACACAATAAAATAGGCTGCCATCAGCATGGTTTCCTTAAGGGGAGATCTTGCCTGACAAATCTTTTGGAATTATTTGAAGAAATAGTAGGCAGGATAGACAAAGCAGAGTAAGTGGATTTTCAGATGGACTTTGACAGCAGCACATGAGGCTGCTCGTCAAAATAAGAGCCCATGGTAGGACATGAAAGATACTAGCATGGACAGAAGAAGATTGGCTGACTGGCTGGAAAGAAAGAGTGCGAATAAAGTATGCCTTTTCTGGTTGGCTCCTGGCAACTAGTGGTGTTGCATAGGGGCTGAGGTAGGGTCAGCTACTTTTAACGTTGTTTGTTAATGATCTGGATGATGGAATTGATGTCTTTGTGGCCCAGTTTGTTGATGATACAAAGACAGGTGGAGGGGGAGGCAGTGTTGAGGAAGCAGGTGAACAGCAGAAGGATTTGGATAGATGATGAGAATGGCCAAAGAAGTGGTAGATGGAATACAGCAAGTGAATTGTATGGGAAGTGTGTGGTCATCCACTTTGGTAGAAGAAATAAAAGTACAGATTATCTTCTAAATGGGAAGTAAAATTTGACATTGAATGTGCAAAAGGACTTGGGGGTCCTCGTGCAGGATTCCCTAAAGGTTAACTTGCAGGTTGAATCGGTAGTAATGAAGTCAAATGCAATGTTAGCATTCATTTTGAGAGGACTAGAATGCAAAAGCAAGGATATAATACTCAGGTTTTATAATGCATAGGTCAGACTGCAATGTGAGGAGGTTTGGGCCCCTTATCTAAGAAAGCTTTGCTGGCATTGGAGAGAGTCTGGTGGAGATTCACAAGAATGATCCAGGAATGGAAGGTTAATGTATGTGGAACGTTTGACGGCTGTGGGTTTGCACTCACTGAAATTTAGAAGAATGCAGGAGCGGGGGGGGGGGGGGGGGGGTAAGGGTGGTATTTTCTCGTTGACAGCTAATGAATTTTGAGAAAGCTAGAGTGGATGTAGGGGGATGTTTCCAATAGTTGGAGAGTTTAGGTCAAGAGGGACGGATATCCTTTAACCAGAGGGTGATGAATCTGTGGAATTCATTGCCGCAGAGAGGTATAGAGGCCAGATCATTTGATATGTTTAAAGTGAAGGTTGATGGGTTTTTTGATAAGTAAGGTTACGGAGAGAAGGCACAAGGATAGGGTTGTGAGGGTAAATAAATGAGCAATAATCGAATAGTGGAGCTATACTTAATGTGTCAATTGGCCTAATTCTGCTGCTATATCTTGTGGACTGTTTTGTTGAAACAAAACTGATAAAGAAAACCACATGTAGTTTTGAAGGACTACTGCAGTAACCCTATAATGCACACACAAAGTACACTGCAGATGCTGTGGTCAAATCAACACATACAAACAAGCTGGATGAACTCAGCAGATCGGGCTGCTCATTTTATACAGCTCTGAGCTATAGTGTAAATTGCCTTTATAGACTAGAAGTCTGCACCACTTGCGACTGATCTTTTATAAGTCTAGTCATGGTTTTCATATCTTCTTCCTGAAATTTAGTCCTTTTATTTTTAGTGAAATGACATCATGATGCAGGTTGGAATTTTGGTGGTACCCGAGAACTCCTGTGTCTGTCTGGCTTGAAGAGACAAGGAAGTTGGGACTACTAATGTCACAAATTGTTCAATAATAATTATGTAACATTTTCAGAGTTAAATACTCTGTCACTCTATCAGGGTGTGAAAATTCGAAATTTGTCTTGAACCTTACAGGAAGGAATGATACCATCTTCTCTATTTTCCCTGCTAAGTGCGCAGTTAGGTGTGTTCCTCCTCAGTTACCGATGAAAACAGCCAGGTTCTTCTACTTCAAGTGTATGATGTAGTTTCAAGCCAGAAATTTGTTGCACCAATGTGAGAAATGACCGTTGGACTAGGGGAGGTGTGAAGATTTTAAAATGATGACAAGCTCAAGGTTTCTGTCGCAAATTTACAGGGAAAGTGAACTTGAAACACTGTGAAATGAATCTTGGATGTCTCCACAGTAAGAGGGCAAAGTTTAAAACTAAAGGCTACCTGTATCAACCTGGAATTAAAAAAAATAATTTGAGAAAAGTGGTAACATTTCTGGAAAGAATGTGGTAAAATGACAGAACATTGAGGGATCTTTTGTTTTGGTATATGTCACTGGCAAGGCCTGTTGTGCAGGGTAGAATTTATGTAATTTGTAGGGAATACATCTTTCAAGTGTGGTAAGTGGTGAGGAGAATAGTAACAGATTACTAGAGGACGTACATTCAGTGGCCACTTTCTTCGGTACGGCCAGAGTGTATATTTCTGATCTGCCGCTGTTGTAGCACAAGGTTTGAAGTGTTGTGCATTCAGAGATGCTCTTCTGCACACCATTGTTGTAACAAGTCATTATTTGAGTTATTGTCACCTTCCTGTCAGTTTGAACCTGTCTGGCCATTCTCCTTAGTCCTCTCTCACTTTTGCCCACAGAACTACTGCTCACTGGTTGTTTTTGGTTTGTTTTTCCACACCATTCTCTGTAACTATAGAGACTGTTATGCATGGAAATCCCAGGAGATCAGCAATTTCTGAGATACTCAAACCACCTCAGCTGGCACCAACAATCATTCCATGATCAAAGTCACTTAGATCATATTTCTTCACCATTCTGAAGATTGGTCTGAACAACTGAACCTTTTGACCATGTCTGCATGTTTTTATGCCTTGAGTTGCTGTCACGTGATTGGCTAATTAGATAATAATAAGTACCTTATTGATCCCTAGTGGGAAGTTCTTTCATTACAGCAGCGACATTTAAAAACACACTTAGCAGTGTGCAGACTTAACTAATAATAATGTACAGAATAATAATACACCTCATAATAATGTACCAATATGCAATAATGTACGAAATAATAAAACAGAGACTGTTGTACTGTGATGTGTGTTCTCCTGTGTCACAGAGATGAACTGCTCTGTATATGTTTATTGCTTTTTGGAGGAAAGATTTTCTGTAACAATCCTGAATGAGTCTGTTTGAAAAGTGCTCTGCTGCTTATTCAGTAGGTCATGGAGAGGATATGCTTGAATGTCCATAATGGATAACAGTTTGTTTAGTGACCTCCTCTCCACCACTAACTCAAAATCTGGATTGTAGCCAAGGATGGATCCAACCTTTTTCATGAATTATTTGCATTAATGAGCAGGTGTACAGGTGACCCTAATAAAATGGCCACTGAGTGTAGATTAGCTTTCTAAATCCATTTGCAAATAGTTTTCCAGATAGTGGAACTACTGGAAAGTATATTTAAAAAAATATAAACATAAGAAATTCTGCAGGTGCTGGAAAAGTCCAGATCAACATACACAAAATGCCGGAAGAACTCAGCATGTTAGGCAGTATCATAAAGGGCTGGAGATGAAGGAATTTGATAGGAGAGGAGAGTGAACCAAAGGAGAAAAGGAAGGAGGGGGTGCATTGGGGGATGTGACAGGCAGGTGTAGAGGTAAGATGCTAGAGTGGGAAATAAGAGAGAGGATGGGGAGAAATCAATATTCATGACATCAGATTAATAGCTAATCAGATGGAGTATAAGGTGTTGCTCCTCAATCCTGAGGATGGCCTCAACATGGCACAAAAGAGACTATGGACCAACATGTCAGAATGGGAATTAGCATGTTGGGCCGCCGGAGAAGTTCTGCATTTGGAGGATGGAGCATTGGTTCTTGACAGAGAGTGCTGTTGTAGTGTGGCGGACTAACCTCTACTTCGCCAAGGCTAGTTGGCAACTCTCAGACACCACCTCTTACCAACCCCTTGAAGAGGACCCTATTCTGAACCACCAGAAAACTGTCTCTAACACCATCACTGATCTCATCAACTCTGAAGAACTCCCATGCACTGCCACCGAAATTATAGTTTCTTTATCCTGCACTGCTCACTTTTACCACTTACCCAAGTTCCAAACACCTGACTGTCCTGGTAAGCCCATTGTATCTGCCTGATCCTGCCTCAACAACTCGAATCCTCATATCTTGACTCCATTCTATCCCTGTTGGTTCAGTCCCTTCCCACCTACATCCGTGACACTCCTCATGTTCTCAATCTCCTTATCAAGTTTCAGTTCCCTCTCCCTCACTGCCTCATTTTTAACATGGAAGACTTGTCCCTTTACAGTTCCCTCATCAAGAAGGGCTTAAAGCTCTCCGCTTCTTTCTCAATAAGAGAACCAACCAACCAGTTCCCCTCTACCACCACCTTGCTCTGTTCAGCAAAACTGGTCCACACCCTCAACAATTTCTCCTTTGGCTTCTCCACCTGTTCTCCAGAGGTAGCCATTGGCAGCTGTGTGGGCCCCAGCTGTGCCCCCAGCCTTTTTGCTGGCTATGTGAAACAGTTCGTGTTCAAGCCTTCCCTGGTTATACTCTCCAACTCTTCCCCTGCGACATTGACAATTGCGTTGGTCCTGCTTCATGGACCCATGCTGAGTTCATCCATTTCATCAACTTTGCCTCTAATTTCCACCCTGTCCTTAAATTCACTTACATGGTCAATTTCTGAAACCTCCCTCTCTTTTCTAGATCTTTGTGTCTCCATCTCTGGAGACAAACTGTCGACCAACATCTTTTATAAACCTACCAATTCCCACTGCTATCTTGATGATACTTCTTCCCATCCCATCTCCTACAAAAATACTGTTCCTTTTTCTCACTTCCTTTGTCTTGGCCACTTTTGTTCCCAGGATGAGGCTTTCTTTTCCAGGACATCAGAGGTGTTCTCTTACTTTAAAGAATGGTGTTTCCCTTTCTTCACCATCAGTGCTGCCTTCACCTGCATCTCCTCCATTTCCTGGACATCTGCACTCAACCCATCTTCCCACCCCCTTTAACAAAGATAGTTCCTCTTGTCCTTGCTTACCACCCCTTGAGCCTCTGCATCCAACATATAAACCTCTGCAACATCCACCATCTCCAAAGAGACCCTAACACCAAACAAATCTTTACTAACCACCCCTCACTCTCTGCTTTCTGCAGGTATAGCTCCCTCCATGATTCTCTTGTCCATTTATCCCTCCCCTCTTTGCAACACTTCACCTGCAAATTTGCTGGGTTGTCTATTGTGTCTGATGCTCCCGATGTGGCTTCCTTTACATTGGTGAGACTAGTCATAAATGGGGGACAGCTTAATTGAGCACTTCTGCTCCATCTACCAAAAGCGGAACTTACTGATAGCCCAACATTTTAATTCCATTTCCCATTGTTGTTCCGATATGTTGGTCCATGGTCTGTCTTGTGCCACCCTCATTGGGTGGAGGAGCAACATGTTATATTTCATCTGGGTAACCTCCAACCTGATAGCACAAATATCAATTTATTGTTCTGCAACAAAAAAAATTCTTTTTCCTTACCTCTTCTTCTCCCTAATCTGGACTCTTACCTCTTCTCACCTCCCCCTACTGCCCTTCCTCCTTCCCTTTCTCCTATGGTCCATTCTCCTCTCCTATAAAGTTCCTTCAGCTCCAGCCCTATGACTTTCCTACCCACCTGGCTTCACCTTTCACCTTCTAGCTTATCCTCCTCCCCTGCCCCCATCGTGTTTTATTTCGGCATCTACCCCCTTACTTTCCAGTCTTGAAAGAAGGGTTTTGGCCCAAAATATCAACTGTTTGTTCTTTTGAATAGATGGTGCCTGACTTGCTGAGTTTTTCAAACATTTTGTGTATGTTGCTTTGTATTTTTTTTAACCTTGTTTGACCTTTTTTTCAGATTTATTTCAATGTAAACTCGAATATGTTGCACTCTTAATTAAAGTTTGGTAGTAAACAGTTTAATCCCATTTCCGTGCAACAGAGGATATTGATAATCATCAAATCAGAGAACTCTGATGATAGGGTTTTGAGTTGTTTCAACTATAAAATGGACATACTTGGGAGAAATAAACTTTTACAGGAAAGTTCCACTTTTAGTTGGGTAAGTTTGAGCCTTCTGTGAGAGAATCTGTTTGTTTAATGTTATTTTTTTTCAGCAAGTTTCATTGTTTCAACTGGCCCAACTGTATTTCAGGTTACTGACAGTGTGTGACTATTCTGATAGCAATATCAGAGCAGAAATGGAACCTGCCATGGCTTCTCTTATTTCATAGAAAATTAAGCTATTATTATTTAGACATATGGTGCACTTATTTAGGCAACCAGGAATAAAATGCAATGCATTGAAAAAGTATTCAGCCCACCACTCTGTGTTCACCTAAATGAGTATTATAACCAGGGATTTTGATCAATTTAACTGTGAAATTTTATTTGTGAATCATATGCTCCTTTTTTCATGGTAGATCTCAGAAATGTGGAAAATTTTAAAGCATGAAGATCTAAAAACTAAAAGAACTGAAACGTCAGCAATCCAAAAGTATTTGCCTCCCTTTGCTTAGTACTTAGTTGAACCTGTCACAGCTATTTCAGCCAGTAGTTATGTTGCCTTTATGGCAGTTATTTAGTTTATAATATTTTTGCTTAGTAATTCATTTGTTAGTATTTTCTAGTTAGAATTAGAATTGTTTAAAGTATATTCATTGCCTGTAAAATATATCGGCATGCGATGACATCACATCCGGTTTTGCCGCGTCTTGTGGGAAAATACCAGTTTGGGATGAACGCGAGGGCGGGGGCTCGCACGAGGCAGACCTGCACAAGAAGTTGTTTGCAAGCATTAGAAATCACAGTGAGAGCAACGCTGTAAGTTAATAGATAATCGATATGTTGAATTAAAATGTTAACGCCAATCCTGTTAAAAGTAACGACGGTCGATAACGTTTATGTTTTTGTTAGTTAAAGAGTTGCGGATAGTTTGCATTGAAGTGTATTTAAAGCAGTCAATGGCGTAGGTAAATTCTGCCTGTATGCTGCACTTTAATGTAATGTAGTTATAGTTACTTTTACAAGTATTTACAATGTAAATGTGATATCAAGAAGGGAACAAATACTGTATCAATCTTGTATTGTTTTATCAACAGTTCTCACCATATGTTAATGTGAAGAGTGAACAGTAAATGGTTAATCTTACTGCGACCTTGTTTCATTGACTATGGTTTATCTCGGCGTTTAATTCGGCGTTTCCATTATACCCGAGCGAGAATGCTACAGTAGTCTTTCTGGATAAGTCTCTATTAGCTTTGCACAATGTGATTGAGCAAGATTTGCCTATTCCTCCTTGCAACATTGCTCAATCTATGCCAAGTTAGTTGCAGAGCAGCAGTGACAGCAAACCTGAGGTTTTGCCAGAGATGTTCTATCATGTTAAGGTCAAGAGTCTGACTGGGCCACTCATGGACATCAATTTTCTTCATTTGAAGCCACTCCATAGTTGCTCTGACAGTGTCCTGCTGAAAGACGACCTGCCTCTCCAGTTTAAGCTTTCTAGCAGAGGCTAGCAGTTTTTGTATTTAGCAGCATTCATCTTCCCATCAATCCTGGCCAGATTTTCAGCCCCTGGTGTTGAAAAGCATCCCTATAGCATGATGCTACCTCCACTGTACTTCACAGTTGGGACATTTGATGTGCTGTATTAGATTTATGCCACACATACTGCTCAGTGTTGAGGCCAAAAGATTGCACTTTAGTCTCATCCAACCACAAGACTACCTTCCATATCTTTACGGTATCTTCTAAGTGACACTTTGCAAAGTTTGTATGGGCAATGATATGTTTAGTTTTTCCACTCTTCCATAAAAACCTTTTAGTGCAAGGCCTTGGAGATTCGGGAACCATGAACTTCATCTTTAGTTGCATTCAGGGACTTCTGACATCATTGTGGCATCTCTTACAAGTGGCATTTTTCACCAGCAACTAAGTTTAGAGAGACAGACTGATCCAAGCAGTGTGGTAGCGGTTTCATATTTTTCCATTTTTTCACGATGGACAGCACTGAGCTCTGAGGTATGTTCAGTGCCTTTGAGATGATCTTGTACACTTCCCTGGATTTGTGCTTCTCTATTGCTACTTTCCTGTCTTGCCTTGAATTCTATTTTGTCTTCATTTTGGTTTGGTCTGTTGAAAATTTACCATACTGTTGGGCCTTACAGAGGGAGGGGTATTTAATCTTGTGGATTGATTGGAAACAGGTGATTCTACAAGATTCTACATCAATGAATGGAATGAGTTGGTAAGGTAATACTGTATATTGTACTTGAGGAAAGTTACCATTGTAATTATAATGGGGATCAATACTTCTCCAGCCTCATAATTTTGGTTTTTAATTTTTTAGTTAATTGTTGACATGTTTTTGAATTTTTCTTTTGACATGATGCACGCTTTCTAGATTAGCTAAAAATCTTACTTCAATATATTAAATTTTGAAAATGACACAGTAAAATGTGAGCAACACACAAACTGCTGGTGGAACGCAGCAAGCCAGGCAGCATCAATAAAGAGAAGCACTGTCAACATTTTGGGCCGAGACCCTTAACGTCGACAGTGCTTCTCCTTATAGATGCTGCCTGGCCTGCTGTGTTCCACCAGCATTTTGTGTGTGTTGTTTGAATTTCCAGCATCTGCAGATTTCCTCGTGTTTGCTCAGTAAAATGTGAGAATAGTTTTGGGGCTTAACACTTTTTCAAATCACTCTAAAGCAATATTGAATGTTGAGTGCAGTTAAAACAATCCAAATTACTTTTTCATGCATTGGAATTGCTGATTGCTCTCCATAAGTTTTACTGTGAATGGGGTCAAGAAAGTAGAAAACAGGGGAACTTCAGTCAGCTCTTTTCTGACTATGGCATCATAAATTAGATCTTTGTTGCAAGAAGGCTCAGCTGCCAAGGGGAACTTGTCAAGCAACACCTGTGGAAGCAAAAGGATGGTCAGACTTGATGCAAGGTTATAACCAAAATATTGACCATTTGTTTACCTCTACATATACTGTTTGACGCACTGAGTTCCTCCAGCTTTTTCAATTTTTTTTCTGCTAACAGGCCCTAATATGTTCCAGTCAAGTATTACCTTGCCAACTCCAACTCTTTGCACAGAGGGACAGCAGAACCCTCTGGGCATGCATAACCTCCCTTCATTTAAATAAAGAGATGAATTATTCTTTATGTACACTGTTCTCAACATTTGATTTAATTGTACTCATTAACCTATCAATATCAAAACATTTTTTCTAATTCTGTCCATTTACATTTCAAGTTTGTAACTTGAATCACTGTATGCCTTAAGTAACTGAATAATAAAATGCAAATACAATGTGCAACTCCCAGAAGTGAACAGCCAGGATTATTTCTACAGTGGATTCTGGTTAATCAGGGCAGCTTCTTATTTGGGACAGATTAAAAAGGACCAAAATGAATCAAGAAAATGGCTGAAATTCCCTTTGTTTATTTGGGACATAATGCTGCTTAACTGGGGCAGAAGTCTCTTGTTGAGCAGTTTCTAACAAGCGTCAGATGTGTGCACATGTGGCTATTAGACACTATACTGTGCTTAGAGTGAACCTTTTTTAAATAGCCTCAGTTGTGTGTGTGTGTTGAAAAAGCAGTGGATTTTGTCATCGATAATTGGTGAGAAATAGACAGTAAGACAATTCGGATTGACCGAGTGACCAGAAATAAAAATGAAGCAATTTCACTTCAACAAGTTAGGAGCTACAAAGAATTGAAAGGTATTGACAATTATCTTGAATGTTACAAGAAAATGAAGATTTGGAGCATGTAATCATCAAAAGCATTGTATGAAAACAGTCTATTATCTGCATGAGACGTCTGCGCTGATTTTGTTTGTGTCAATCAGAAGGACACAGCAGTGTACGCTGCATGAATTCCTCCATTGATGGCTCGTAGGAACTACAGTTTTGTAGTACTGTGGTAGTATAGCTGGTGTTCTGATTTGTTCTGTTCTTCACTTAAATACATAGCTTGTTATTCAGTCCATAAGACCACAAAATATAGAAACAGACGTAGGCCATTTGGCCCATCAAGTCTGCTCTGCCATTCAATAATTGGCTGATCCAATCCTTCTAGTCATCCACACTCCCCTGCTTTCATCCCATACCCTTTGACATCCTGGCTAACAAGAACCTATCTATCACTGCCTTAAATACAATCAATAACTTGGCCTTCACAGCCACTCATGGCAACAAATTCCACAGATTTACCACCCTCTGTCTAAAATAATTTCTCCACATCTCAGTTCTAAATGGACGTCCTTCAGTCCTGAAGTCATATCCCCCCTCGTCCTTGAATCCTCTACCATGGGAAATAAATTTGCCATATCTATTCTGTTCAGGACTTTTAACATTCTGAAAGTTTCTATGAGATCCCTCCTCATTCTCCTGAACTCCAAGGAATACAGCCCAAGAGCTGCCAGATGTTCCTCATACGGTAACCCTTTCATTCTTGTGAATCTTTTCTGAACTCTCTCCAGTATCAGTATATCCTTCCTAAAATAAGGAGCCCATAACTGCACACAATACTCCCAAGTGTGGTCTCACGATTGCCTTATAGAGCCTCAACATCACATCCCTGCTCTTATATTCTATACCTATAGAAATGAATATCAACATTGTATTCACCTTCCTCACAACCGACTCAACCTGGTGGTTAACTTTTAGGGTATCTTGCACAAGGACTCCCAAGTCCCTTTGCAGCTCTGCATTCTGAATTCTTTCTCCATCTAAATAATAGTCTGCCCATTTATTCCTTCCACCAAAGTGCATGACCATACACTTTCCTACGTTGTATTTCATTTGCCACTTCTTTGTCCATTTCCCTAAACTATCTAAGTCTCTCCGCAGGCTCTCTGTTCCCTCAACACTACCTGCTCCTCCATCTATCTTTGTATCATCAGCAAATTTAGCCACAAATCCATTAATACCATAGTGCAAATCATTGACATACGTCATAAAAAGCAGCGGTCCCAACACTGAGCCTCGTGGAACACCACTGATAACCGGCAGCCAGCCTGAATAACTTTATTCCCACTCTCTGTTTTCTGCTGACCAGCCAATCCTCCATCCATGCTAGTAACTTCTCTGTAATTCCATGGGCTCTTATCTTGCTAAGCAGCCTTGTGTCCGGCACCTTGTCAAAGGCCTTCTGACAATCCAAGTACACCATGTCTACTGCATCTCCTTTGTCTACCCTGCTTGTAATTTCCTCAAAGAATTGCAGTAGGTTTGTCAAGCAGGATCTTCCTTTCAGAAAACCATGCTGGCTTTGGCCCATCTTGTCATGTGCCTCCAGGTACTCCATAATTTTATCCCGAACAATCGATTCCAACAACTTCCCAACCACTGATGTCAGGCTAACAGGTCTATAGTTTCCTTTCTGCTGCCTCCCACCCTTCTTAAATAGCGGAGTAACATTTTGCATTTTTCCAGGCATCTGGTAAAATTCTAGGATCTATCAATTCTTGAAAGATCATTGTTAATGCCTCTACAATCTCTGTAGCTACTTCCTTCAGAACCTGAATGCCCAGTATATTGCAGACATCTTCCACTGTGAAGACTGATGTAAAATACACATTCAGTTCCTCTGCCATCTCAGCATCTCTGATTACAATATCTCCAACGTCAGTTTGTATTGGTCCTATATCTACCCTCAATTCTCTTTTACCCTTTTTATACTTAAAAATACTTTTAGTATCTTCTTTGTTATTAGTCACCAGCTTCCTCTTATAATTCATCTTTTCCTTCCTAATGACCTTCTTAGTTTCCTTCTGCCCGTTTTTAAAAGCTCCCCAATCCTCTGTCTTCCCACTAGCTCTGACTTCCTTGTATGCCCTCTCTTTTGCTTTCAGTTTGGCTCTGACTTCACTTGTCAGCCACGGTAGTGTCCTTCTTCCCTTTGAAAATTTCTTCTTATTTGGAATATATCTGTCTTGCACTTAAATCATTTTTTGCAGTAACTCCAACCATTGCTGCTCTGCTGTCTTTCTTGCAATTGTCCCTTTCCAGTCATGCCATTGTAATTTACATCCCCTCTCATGCCATTGTAATTTACTTTATTCCCCTGAAATACCGACACATTGGATTTTATTTTTTCCCTCTCAAATTTCAATGTGAACTCAATCATATTGTGATCACTGTTCCCTAAGGGTTCCTTAACATTAAGCTCGTTTATCACCTCCGGATCATTGCACAACACCAAATCCAGCCGATTTCCTACTGGGCTCAACCTGTTCTAAAAAGCCATCCCTTAGACATACTACAAATTCTCTCTCTTGAGGTCCAGTACTGACCTGGTTTTCCCAATCCACTTTCATGTTAAAATCCCCAACAATTATCATGACATTGCCTTTCTGACACGCCTTTTCTATCTCCTGCTGAAATTTGTAGTCCACATTCTGGCTGCTGGTTGCAGGCCTGTATACAGCTGCCATTAGGGCCCTTTTACCCTTGCCATTTCTTAACTCAACCCTTAGAGATTCTACACCTTCCAATCCTGTGTCATCTCTTTCTAATGATTTAATATTATTTCTTATACACAGCGCAACACCACCCTCTCTGCCTACTAACCTATCTTTCCGATATATCGTATGTCCTTGGATATTCAACTCCCAATGACAGCCATCCTTTAGCCAAGTTTCAGAGATAGCTACAATGTCAACCTGTGGCTGATTTTCATGATCGTCCATTTAATTCCTTATGCTACGTACATTCTCAGTCCAGTATTTGTTACTTTCTGTTTTAACTGCACCATGCCTCTATTGCCCTGTAACTCATGTCACTGGCTGTGATTAAGCTTCATCTCCTGCCTGTTCTTTCTATCATCTCTGTTTTATGCTATCTTTGATTTATTTCTGTTTTCCCCTTCCTCAACCCTATCACTCCAGTTCCCATTCCCCTGCCAAATTAGTTTAAATCCTTGCTAACAGCTCTATTAAAAGTGCCCACTTGGATATTGGACCCCTTTGGGTTCAGGTGTAACTCATGCTTTTTGTGTAGGTTGTACTTCCCCCAGAAGAGGCCCTGATAATCCAGGAATCTGAAGCCCTGCCCCCTACACCAGTCTCTCACCCACACATTAATATGCCTGATCATGTTATTCTTGCACTTACTAGCTTGTGGCACAAGCAGGAATCCTGAGATTGCATCCTTAGAGGTCCTGCTTTTCAGCTCCCTACCTAACTTCTTGAATTCTCTCCAGGACCTCCTTCCTTTTTCTACCTATGTCATTGGTACCAACGTCCATCAAATGATAGTTTGTCTTTTTTTTTAATGTTTTTAACTATTTCCATGAAACTTCAGGTAATTGGTACAGCTACTTAAATGGCCAAAGCCTATTGGTCCTGATGTGTCACAAATAAATGGAATCCTTTGTATTACAAAGGCCAAAGTTTGGACCTGTTTGTCCTGAGTAACAAAGAATGATAATTTAACATTCATCATGAGTGTACCTGGCACTGAGTTCAGGATATAATTGAATCCGAAGTAAACTTTTCTATTTTATCTCCACTTTAACTCATTATTTGTAAGGAAAATGGGGAAAGAAATGCTTTTGCAATATATGAGACATGTACAAGCAGTTCTACTTTTTTTTGTGGTGAACAGATGATGATGCACAACTGTCTGCCAGTGAGATCTAATTTCACAGTAAGTGGGGATAGGACTTCATCATCCAGTTTGGACCTACATCCACCAGATACAGTTGTCCAAAGTGCAAAGATTTTGTGAGATGATGCAAAGGTTATATGTTGATCATTGCCTCAAGATGATGTTCCTCACTGTTGTCAATCAGTAGATTGTCTTGTTGCAATCATTGAATTATTTAAGGTGCCTGTGCCAAAAGCATAATTCTTCATGTTGAAAATAAAGATACATTGCTGTTCATGTGTCGTGGAAGAAGAAACCCATCTTCTTCTTGATGTTTCATTTTAAAAGGAGGCATGCAAAGAGAATGAGACTAAGTTTTGTGAATTGATAGGTCTCTTATGATTGTGATTTTGTACAGGAATTAATAAGCAAGTCAAGGTCTTTTCATTAATAAAGCAGCTAATAGTCAGAGCAAACACGAGGAAATCTGCAGATGCTGGAAATTCAAACAACAACACACGCAAAATACTGGTGGAACACAGCAGGCCAGGCAGCATCCATTGGTCTCGGCCCAAAATGTCGACAGTGCTTCTCCCTATGGATGCTGCCTGGCCTGCTGTGTTCCACCAGGCCAGCATTTTGTGTGTGTTGTTGTCAGTGTGTTAACTTGACTATTAAGACAAGTGTGTTTTAGATATTGTTTTTGGCACTGAACTGCTGAGTGTTGCTAAAATTTTGGCTTTGTGAGACTGCAAAGAGAAGCAAGAGTATACTTTCCTTGCATTCTCATAAAGAAAGATGTGCAGTGGCTTGGTGCGATACATAGTGTTTTCTTGTGAATGTTGGTTTATTGCTGTGGAACATTAGTGGAAACAAAGTGTGAAGGACCATCTGCAACATCCCAAAAGTTAACACAACAACTTAAAGTAACTGACTTTAGGAGAATGAAAGGATTTCCATCAGATAACTCAATTCTGGCTGAATTATTTGGAAAACATCTTAAATATTTTTAATTATAACAAATAAGTAATTACTTAGGAATCCAGTTTCTAGTGAAGGAAGCCATCAGACCAAGTTGGGCATGATTAGAGTTTGCTTTGGAGCATGTTCAAAGTAAATTCATTATCATAGTACATGTGTGTCACCCTGAGGTCATTTTCTTGCAGGTATCTCAATAAATATTTAATAGAATAACAACCATAATAGAATCAATGAAAGACTGAAAGACCAATTTAGGTGTTCACCAGTGCGCAAAAGATACAAACTGTGCAAATACAAAAGGAAAGAAATAAAACAATAAATAGATTACTAATAAATATTGGAAGCATAAGATGATGAATCCTGGAGAGTGAGCCGATAGGTTGTGAGAACATTTCAGTGATGGTGTAAGTGAAGTTATTCCCTTTGGTTCAGAGCCTGTTGGTTGAGGGGTAATAACTGTTCCTGAACCTGGTGGGTGTGAGTCCTGAAGCTTCTGTACCATCTTCCTGTTGCATCGGTGAGAAGAGAGCATGTCCTGGCTGGTGGGAGCCCTTATGATAGGTACTGCTTTCCTGTGACTATGCTTTCTGTAGATGTGCTGATTGGTGGGGAAGGCTTTACCTGTGATGGACTGGGTTGTATCCACTAGTCTTTGGAGGATTTTCCATTCAAGGGCATTGGTATTTCCATACTGTGCTGTTGTGTGACCAGTCTATGTACTCTCCATCACACACCTATAGATGTTTGTCAAAGTTTAGCTGAATCTTTGCAAACTCCTCAGGAAGTAGAGGAAGTGCATCATCTTTCTGTTGATCATGAATTTCTGTGGCATTGTTTGTTAACCGAGTTTGAGGTTAAGTAATTTGGAAATGAATTTGGGCACAGTTTTGAGAAGTTGCAACAAATTCTTAGAAAGTGATGAATGATTGATTGTCCAATGAGGAAGGATTGAGCTTGCACGGCCTTTTCTCTTTGGAGTGATAGACGATGAGAGAAGACTTGATAGAGGTGTATAAGGTTATGAGAGGAATAGACAGAGTGCACAGCCAGCATTATTCCCCCAGAGTGGCAATGCCTAACACCAGAGGAGGTGTACTTAAGGTGAGTGTAGGAAAGTTTAGTGGGTATGTAGGGTAGTTTTTTTTTGCATAGAATGATATGGGTCTTCTGTTAGTAGTGGTGGTAGAGGACAATGCAAGAGAAACATTGTAAAGACTGTTAGATAGGCATATGGAAGGTTATAGGCTATGTAGGAAGGAAGGGTCAGATTGGTTGTGGGGTACATTCATTGTGGTAGCACAATATCATGGATTAAGGACCCATGCTGCGCCATGTTCTCTATGTTTTAGTTGAAAAAAAAATTCCTAAACCTGGACTATGATAGATTGATTTTCAGCACCACTAACTCTTGCAGTTTTCAAAGAAGATGGCACCATGGAATATTGTGATCAAGTGTGATGTCCTTCAGACGCTTCACAAAACAACTACTTTTACATTGTTTTTCAAATGTGGTTCTGCTACTGTTGGGGACTGTGAACTACATTTTGGTGGTGTGTTTTTGAGTCGATTGGGTGATCTGGTGCTTTGCAGTCTCCAAGGATGCTTGGTGAGGTTTCACGTGAAGCATGTGACTTCGAGTCCAAGAAACCTGGAAGCCATGATCAAGTACAAATTTTGCTGGTTAAGGCATTATGGAAGATTGAAATCATTGAGGCGAGTGGGTGTTTAGTGCTGTCCATCAGCCTCTCGCTTGCTGCTACTGGTGTCTGTGTGTGATGGTCTCTCTCTTCCACTCACGCAAAGTTTAATCGACTACATTTGTAGATCGGACCCTGTTGTTCACTTTATGTGACGTGTTTCTGGTTTCTCGTTGCTGGCTTATTTGTTGCTATTTTGGGCAATTTTGATCAGATGGCCTGCAGGTAATGAACAACACAACACTATATTGAACTGAACTGGATATGCCTAGACTCTTTTGATTTTGTTTTTTATACTCTGTGTTTTCACTAGTTTTTTTGCCATTTGTGCAGCTTGTTTTTTTTTTTGCATATTGGGATGAGGGGTTTGGTGCTTTTCCTTGAGTAGTGAAATTCTACATGGTGAGTGGTTCGTTTGAATGAAAGATGCATGCTATGTCTTTGAAAAATAACTTTTAAGTGTTTGTTTACAAAAAGGGTCCAGAATTCAGGCACCACTTAGTCTCTGCTCAGACTCTGTATTATCAAGATACGGCAATGTAGGTTACCTTGAATTTCAAAGCCAAGCATTAAAACATATTTGTAACCCAGAAATGGACTGTTCCACCAAACCAATCCATATTGGGAACAAGAGGCAGCAGGTGGAGTAATCTGGATCAAAAGCAGTTCAGGAGGGATTCCAGCAGGCTTAAGTGATCTGTAGAGGTACAGGGATATTTGAGGTTTCAGCTTGAGTTTCTGTACTAGGTTGCTTGACCTCAAGTCTCCAGACAATGCTCAGGGTATGCCCAAATCTTATGGGCATCAAGAATTCAAGAGGTAGGAAATACTGCTGAGGCAAAGGATCACCCGTAATTTGTGATGCATGGCAGAGAAATCAGATTATTACCATTGACATATGTCATGAAATGTGTTGTTTTGTGGTACCATATTGTGTCGTTGGCCTACTTCTGACCACTTTTATTTTAAGTTTTGATCTATTGATACTGTGCATTTTTCCAGTGATATGCAACCTAATGGGATTAATATTGATGTGTACAAGGAAGATGACTCTGACAGTCGTGTAGGCAGCAAAATGATCAGAGTGCAGCTTCCTAAAGTGATTTGCCTGAGCATTATCAAAATAGATTTGGCACCATGACTTTCAACATTAAATGCCAAAAAACAAGGTCAAAGAGGTTCAGAATAAAATGTCTAAGAAGCTAAAATGCAACTTCACTCAACGCAGCACAAAAATACTACAAAATACTATGGCTACTGGAAGTCTGAAATAAATAGAAGGCTCTGGTAAAAGGTCATTAGGAACGTTAATTCTGTTTGTCCTACTTGTTACCTGAATTTTTGAGAATTGCCAGGTTTTCTCATTAATAACTGTTTTCAACATCTCTGGTATTTTGTTTTTGTATAAATGTTCAAAGATGTAGTGTTGTAATATTTCGTTCCATTTGAAAGAATTCAATGTACTAAAGCAGATAATTTCAGAATGTAGAATGGTTAATTTTATGGCTTTAAAATACTAAATCTGTTTTTAGTAGCAATATTTGATGTCCATACAGGAAACTAGTTAGTATTACGAAGTTGCAAAACTATGTCAAGTATGGCCTTGGGTCTGAATATAATGGCAATTTCGAGCCAGATTCTTAAAAAATCCAAATTAGCATTAGCAATGTTCTGAAGAACGAGGAGATGAGAGCAACAATCTTTGACCTCTGAAGTATTTGAGAGATGCAGGCAGCACTTTGTATCTTGGTAACCAAGGAGTAACCAAGGAATTAAGCTCTGCTGAATCTAGCTTATAAATCACTGCCTCTTAGTATACTTCTACATCAACGAGAGATGCTTCACCAGATGCTGCAGTGAGTATGCATTTTTGGAAAATTTCAAGGTGTAATTGGACAACAGTGCTGTTGATATAAAGTTGTGATTGATTAAACTGCAACTATTCTAAAGGACAAATAGTGTGCGGAAGGTATGCCAAGTGCAACGATCTATGTAAAGTTTTAGGATGGAAGGTAACAATTTGATGGGTACATTTCTATTTGTGAGACTGGATAAGAATGCAATAGTGACTACTTTAAATTAATAAATTTATAGATTAAGGAGCTACTGGCAAGGTCAGCATTTATTGCCTTTTTTAAAAAATTACTGACCAGAAGATGGTGTCAAACAGCTCCAAACTCTGTCATGCAGATGAAGGAGATACATGCAGCTTTGAGAATTTGAACAAAGGGATGATGATACATTTGCAAGTTGGTACAGGAACTTTCAGTTGGTGTTTTCTTTAGTCCTCTGCCCTCGCCCTTCTGGATGGTTGTGATTCTGGCTTTGGGAGATATGAAATAAACTGTGCTAAGTTGCTGCTGTGCATCTTACAGATAGTATACTCTGAAGCGACTCTGAAGTTAGTGATGGATCCGATGGAAAATTTCATGTAAATGGAGAATATTTAGAGATGAGGCACTTACAACAGAATGCCGTTATCTTATTGATAAGACTAGTCCAACCATGATCCCTAAAATGTTGGTATTTAGAATACAGAACAACATTTTTCAGTGCAAAAAGAAATGCTGGTGTATCAGTTCACTGGTCTTTGCTTTCAATGAAAATAATAATGTTAACTCAAGGAATTTATTTCTTTGGAATTATACAAAAAAATTATACAGAGAAAAAAACATAAAATTGTGGTAAACAACACTGGAACTAGACATTAAATTAACTTGTCTGGGAGAATTGCAGTGTTTGTGTTGCACTGTGTGGCATGTTTGATATTGCACTTAGAGAGACAGTCGAGCCATTTTGATTTGGGCTAACAAGGAAATTAAATGGCATATTGGTTATAATTTGACTGAAGGGTGTTCACGTCATTTGTGCTGATAAAGTATGGATGAAAGCTTCCCATTAAACCAAAACAAATTTCTTTTTAACCCACTTCCATATGCAGATCAGTGAAAGAAATTGCAACCATTTAACCTTCTGACCAGCTAGTTCTGATTTTATAAAGCAATCTCAATATTCACAAATACAAACTGAATCTAATATTTGGCAATGGTGATATATCAACCTCACTATAAGGATACTCTTCAATTACTTGCTGTAATGATGCAGTTCCTCTATTTCCTTTAATAACTGCTCAGATGATGAGTTTGTCCTTCCTCCTGACTGTCATTGAGAGATGCAGTTTGGAAACATGGTCTGTGGCTCACCAATTGGGTTGAGAAATTGCAGTTTGACAACAGTCCTACCCTCAATATTATGTTCTCTCCACTTTCCCATGGATTCTTATTCATCATCTACTACTCACCTGTGCACTAAATGTAGCTTAGAGTGGCCAATTAAACTACTAAGCCATACATTGTTGAGATATTGAAGGAAATTAGAGGTCTTGTAGGAAACCAATGCAGTTGCAGGTAGAATATGCAAATTCCACCCACTCAGCACAAGGGATCAGGATTAACCCAGATGGATGGAGTAGTGGAATCTACCAACTGTGTCACTGTGCCCTTAGCAGCAACTTTTGATAATCAAAGCACACTTTGATATTGTGAATTGCCCAAGGTTTTGTGGTGAACTATGTGCCTGTCGGGACACGCCCCTGCTGACTGCTCCTGTGGCTCCTCCCACAGGCCCCTGTATAAAGGAGATCTGCGGCCTGACGCTCGGCCTCAGTCTCCAAGACATTGTATGATAGACACTCACTCCTGGTTCCTTCTTCCAGTCAATAAAAGCCGATATCTCGCCTTACGTCTCAGTGTGAGTTATTGATGGTGCATCAGGTTTCTCTGCAATATTAACAAATAGTATTTGATACCTGCTTGACATCTCTGTTGAGGAGAAAAGTTTTAAGTAGCATCTTAAATGTAGAGGAAATTTGGGGAGTTATGGCCTGACACAGACACAATGAAAAACAGTCAAATGAAGAATTAGAGTAGCAGCCTTGAAAATTGGCAGATCTGTGTGAGTATTGGCAGCATTCCTTTAGTTCAGATAACTATATATTCAAGTTAAAAAGCGAGTCTTGTAGTATTTCAGAATGATCAATGTACAATGCTAAACTTATCTGCATAGCCAAGCCCGACTTGTGCACAGTGGCCCTTCCCAGGATTCAATACCTTTCAGATGTTCTCCTGATTGCTTTGTTCATTGCATCACCCCTACCCACCATGTGTTGAACTCTAGTTACTGGTTAATGGTTAGCAATGTAACACCTAATCTTCCTGTTTTTTTTCTAGTGTTCCATTTCAGCAATGTCATTGGAGAGTTACTGAACTGATGCAGAAAAACTGATTTTACTTTAACTTCAAACTCGGTGTTTTTAAATGCAAGTTTCATATGCTTAATGGGAAAAGCTACCATTTCTATGCCAAAGCGGACTTCTTATTGTCTAACATTTGAACTCTCTGAATCTGTCAGCAGTTTTGAACCAATTAATTCCTGTCCGGGGACAGTGCCACTGGCACAGTTGAAAGGCTCCAATAAGAAGTAATTTTGTTTTATTAAATAGTAAGATGAATACGTACATAAAATCACAGTTCTTTTTCAGTTACATTTGTGGGAAAACTGGAAAGATGCAATTGCCCTAAAATGCTAAAAAGTACAAAATTACTTGCTTGTGGTGTAAAGTTGTCACCTTTCTGAAAATATTTTGTCGGTTCCCTCAACCAGACATTGTTGGGGGAGGAGACAGAATGAGGTGGCCAGAGGTGGGTTTCACAAGCAAAGTCTTTCCTCTTTATTCTTCCAAGTGTTGCTAAGGTACTGCCTTGAACTATTATAGTCTTTCTAGTGAGGGTGCTTTCATTATGCTGATGGGTAGGGAGTCCCAGAATGTAGGCCCTGTGGTGCTGTTTGATTAGCAATATATTTTCCATTTCAGGGTGGTGTGTAACTTAGTTCTCAAGCTGATCGTACTTCGATGTGGTTCCTTTCCATAGCTTCCTTGATGGTTCAGTTGTTGGCCATGGCACGTGCTGTTGGAGTAACCTTGGCAAGTAATGCATTTTGTGGGTGGTACACACTAGCAGGCTTTCTCTTAGCTGACGTGGAGCCTCTTGTTCATTGGTGGTTGATGGTTCCAAAGGCTTCCAATGCGTTTCTGGGAATGACGACCGATGCCAATTTGTATGATGCACTGTGCTTCCTCAGTTGCAAAGCTAATTAAGCTCTTTGCACGCAGTAAAAGTGAAAGCAAGAACTGCAACTGCAATCTGGGTGTAGGATACTCACTTATCTGTGTGTATCCCGTCTCTGAATCTCAGCAGCTTTGAACCAATTAATTCCTGACCAGGGACAGTGCCACTGGCACAGTTAAAAGGCGAAGGTAACTGAAATGGAAGAAATCAGTGAGGGGAAATAAAGTTAATTGTTTAACTTGCTGAGAATAGAAAATTAACTGATAAATATTTTGCATTCTGGTATGTTCCTGTCCTCTGGCTTAGGCATTTCTATTATTTTGTGCAGTTTCTCGAAAGAATAAATTAGGCTAATGGCTTGTTGATGTTTCCATCAAATAGAATGGAATGTGTTTTCTCCAATGAGAGCAACAGTGGATGATTTATCATCATATATTGCTGATTTGAGTGTCCAGATAACTTCGCAAAATTTATTTGTCTCTTATATGTAATCAAAAACTCAACCAAAAGTATCTTTTTCTTCTGATGGGGACCTTGTTAAAAGTTTACTTTCTGGAACATCTTTGCAAGCGTTCACATGCTGCTTCAACTGCTGCTTGGTCATCGTCCCCCAGCACCGTTGAAAGTGACTCAGTGCTGCCTCCACCACTGAAGGTTTGGCGCTGTTTATCCCATGATTTGCTTATTGAGTTATGGTATATGCGGGACTTAATTCTTAAGCTATGTTTTCCAAATGAACTTAAGCTGGCTTGATTGCGTTATAGAACTGTAATTGCCTCATTGGCTACAATGGATCAAGAAATATTCTCGTTGCTATCATTACATTCCTACAGTACTTGGAATCAGAAACCTCATTAATTGGAGTGGAAGGAGATGCTGCCTGACTTTGTGACTACTTCCAGTACTTTCAGATTTCTATTACCTGCAGTTGTTTTTATTTTATTTTCAATGAGTGGAAAGTTGAGGCTTCATTACTGCTGGGTTTTAGGCTTGCATGTGATGCACCTTCATCAACATTAGTATGACTGAGTTACCTCTGATGCATTTGTCCCTCAACATTGTCAACTCAGCTAATATATTGAAGGACTCACTGCTATTTGACGAATTCTGTTGAATCCCATGGGAGTCTGCGATTCTTTCTGATAGCAGAAACAACACATTCAACTTGTGTACTTCTACTTTTCTGCAAAAATTTTCCACTCATTCTGTTTGGCATTGATGAAGCTGAAGTGATTCAATTTATAACCCAGTTCAAATAGAAATTTGAATTCTCCAAGGGTAAAACATATCTAGGGAGGAAATCATGAAGAATTTTTAAGACCTTTTTAAAATGGGTTGGCTAACTATCCATTGACTTCCAATCAGCCTGGAGGCAAATGAGGATACAAAAGCCCCCAAGAGTGCAGACACTTTAATGGAATCTAAAAATAGTCCAACATTAACTTCCTC
Source organism: Hypanus sabinus (assembly GCF_030144855.1). NCBI lineage: Eukaryota > Metazoa > Chordata > Chondrichthyes > Myliobatiformes > Dasyatidae > Hypanus > Hypanus sabinus. The sequence continues at coordinate 131,818,131 of NC_082707.1, forward strand.
TTGACAAATTCTTTCTCTAATGGAAAAGGCAGATCAGTGTGGTTGATAATTTTTTTTTAAGAATCAGTACAATGGGCATTTTGGAAATAAGCATGCATTTCTCATTAGCTATCATGAAAATGTAATGTTTTCAAAGTCATTCAGTAGACTTCAAAAGTTGTAAGTTTTGTGAGTGGTCGTTTGGATTCAGGTGTGAGTCATTTCCATAAGTATTAAGCTGTTGGTTTTGTCTGAGCTGGCAAAGCAGTATCTCTAAAATGCAGCAAGTAATAGATTAACTTCAGGCTCCATAATTTCTATTTTTCATTGGCTAGTTGATGAACTACTTCAGGACTTTGCCACCATTTCTTTAAATTAATTAATATAGATAACCATAATATAACCATAACCATTAATATAGACACCACTTTACAGTACAGGCAGTGCGGGTTCAATCTCCGTCACTGGCTGTAAGGAGTTTACGTTCTCCCCATGACTGTGTGGGTTTCCTCTGGGTTCTCTGGTTTGCCCCCACAGTTCAAGGACATACAGGTTGGTAGGTTGATTGGTCATTGTGATTAAATTAGGGAAGCTGGGAGACGTGGCTCAGAGGGCCGTAAGGGCCTATCTCAATAAATAATAAATAATTAAATTAATTAAATTGGCGTATAGGCAGAGATGGTGTTTTGGCTTATTTTGCTCAGCTGTCATAAGCTGCGGCCTTCCATCTAACTATGTAGTTATTAATGCTGGGGAGAAAAAAAGGCATCCATTTTAGATGGAAAACCCAACACTCAGTCAAGTGAACTAAAGCAGCACCGGCTGGAACTGATGTTAAGTTGATATTAAGTAGTACATTTTATGGTTCACATTTTGAAGAAGACAATGAAATTAGAACTATTGTTCTTAAAGTTGAACAAGCAGTAAGTATTGAACTGCTCAGACCACATACGTGAAAAGAGAAATTGAGTAAATATTTTGGGGCAAAGATCATTCATTAGAACAAATACTTTACCCAAAAGGGAATTAATCAGAATCATTTATTATTACTGGCATATGTCATGAAGTGCTCCATCTGCCTATTCACTTCCTCCCTTAACTCAATTCAGGGCCCCAGGTGAGGCAACACTTCACCTGGAAATCTGTTGGGGATGTCTGTTGAATCCAGTGCTCCTGTTGTGGCTGCCTCTAGACTGGTGAGACCTGATGTGAACTGGGGGACCACGTTGGTGCGCTGGTCCATCCACCTACTGAAAGCCAGATTTCCCAGGGGCCAACCATTTTAATTCCTATGCCCATTCCCATTCTGACATGTTGGTCCATGGCCTCCTCTTGTGCAACGTTGAGCCCACTTTCAGGGTGGAGGAGCAATACCTTACGTTCTGTTTGGGTAGCCTCCAACCTGATGGAATGAACATCAGTTTCTCTTTCCAGTAACACACACAAAATGTTGGTGGAACACAGCAGACCAGGCAGCATCTATAGGGAGAAGCGCTGTCGACGTTTCGGGCTGAGACCCTTCGTCAGGACTAACTGAAAGGAAAGATAGTAAGAGATTGTTTCCTCACCCTTCCCTTCTCTTCTGTTCCCCACTCTGGCCTCTTACCTGTTCTCCTCACCGGCCTATCTCCTCCCCCTGGTGCCCCTCCTTCTTCCCCTTCTCCCATTGTCCACTCTCCTCTCCCATCAGATTCCTCCTTCTCCATTTTGTTTATCCCACCCTCCTGGTTTCACCTAACACCTAGCTATCCCTCCTTCCCCTTCTCCATCTTTTCATTCTAGCATCTTCCCCCTTCCTTTCCAGTACTGAAGAGGTGTCTAAGCTTGAAATGTTGACTGGTTATTCATTTCCATAGATGCTGCCTGACCTGCTGAGTTCCTCCAGCATTTTGTGTGTGTTGTTGTGAAATTTGTTGCTTTGTGGCAGAGGTTCCATATAAGACATAAAAAATACAATAACTTTCGATTAAAAAAAATAGTGCAAATGAGGAATCATGAAGCACTGTTCATGGACCATACAGAAATCAGATGGTGGAGGGTAAGAAGCTGTTCTGACAATTTTGAGTGTGAATCTTCAGGCTTCTGTACCTCTTCCCTGATAGTAGTGATGTGAAGAGGATGGTGAGGCTCCTCAATAATGGGTGCCACCTACTTGAGACACAGTAACTTGATGATGTCCTTAATGGTGTGGAAGGTTTGTGCCTATGATGGAGCCGGCTAAATGTGCAACCCTCTGACATTACAGGGGTCTTCAACCTTTTTTGTGCCTTGGACCCCTACCATTAACTGAGGGGTCTGTGGACCCCAGCCTCCTTCATTCCTGAATTTTGGAGCCACTATATCTGCCACTAATGCAACCAATCAGAATTCTCTCCACCTTTCTGTAGAAAATATCCAGTACTTGTCCACAACTACTGACCTCCAGGAATGACAATGGTAGTGGAATAGCACAGGGTATTTCTGCCATGTTTTCTCTGATTGAAGTTTGTCTCAGATTTTCAAATATTATGATATAGCACATAAGATGTTGGAATTGCTGAACCGGTCAGCAGTGTCTGCAAATACACTTCCAAGTCTGAATACAATTAGAAAGTTTTCCTTAGATCTCACTATTACCATTGAGCAGTTCATAGTGGTTTAATATTCCTTAGGAGTTAACCTTATAATGTTGAATTGATCGAAAATGAAAGTCATTATGAATGTCCCTCATAATTTTACATACTTTTGCAACATCAGCCCTCATTCAATAGTGTAGTGGTTTGCAAGACACTATTACAGCTGGGGGTGTCGGAGTGTGGAGTTCAATTCCAGTGTCATCTTCAAGGAGTGGAAAATGTTGGTTTACCTTGGGTGCTCCAGCTTTCTCCAACCATCCAGTGGTCTACTGGGTAGGTTAAATGGACATTGTAAATTGACCCTTGATTAGGTTAGGGTTAAATCGGGGTTGTAAGAATTGCAAGGTGGTGTGGCTTGAAGGGCCTTCTCCATGATGTATTTATAAATAAATAACATAAAGTTAATGAAATGTCTATTGCTCTCACAATGGGTAATAGCTAGAAGTCACCTGAGGGGCCCTTTGCCTCTTCTGGCAAGGACGAAGAACTATGATCCTGATTGACCTTGAAAAGTCCTATATTGTGGTTCCTGAATTTGCATTCACATCTGATGATTTTTGGTCAGGCAAATTAGTAGCTTGATAAAATATGGATATGCTGCTTTGACCCAGTAAGATGGCAGCTCAGTTAGTCACAACAAGTGGTGTAAATGTTTGTCTTAAATGACGAAAGGACTCCACTTGGGCTTCCAGCTAGGTACAGGTATTGATTTTTAACAAATGTTATAATGGCAAAATCTGCCATCTTCATCAGGGATTATACCTGGGCATGCCTAGTCTGGTGATATTTATACAGCTGTTGCTTGTCTCAATCCAATCAGGTCTCTGCTCTCCCACCTTGTTTACAATTGAATTCTAGTTTTTCCTTAGAGTGAGACTTTTGTCTTTGTCAAAATTCTTTTCCTCTAGTTTTATTTCAATGGCTTCCTTTACTGGACAGTCCCAAAAGCCATTGGTTTGGCACAGTAGTTTGGCGGTAACAGAACACTGCATTCGCAGTGGCCATAGGATTCACATCGATGGCACAAAACTACTGTGCCATGCTAGTGGCTTTTGGGACCGCCTAGTAAATAATCTCTTTGAAATAGAACTAGAGGAATTTTTTTTTAACAAGGACAAAGGTCTCATTCTAAGTAAGAACTGGAATTCAATTGAAAACAAGATGGCAGAGCTGAAGCCTGACTGATCAGTCCTCACCCAATCAAGAGGGATGGACTACGGGCATATAAATACCACCAGACTAGATGCTGGCATCATCTCTGATGAAGATGGCAGAGTTTGCTATCGAGACTTGGGTTATAATCGATATCCATACCTGGCTGGAAGCCTGATAAGAGTTTATTCATCATGTACACTGGGAAAGCACTCGATCCTTTTTGTTATAAATGTTTTTCTTGTGACTGCAAGAACCTTTTGGACATTGGTAATATAAAATACTGCAAGTCTGTTTCATTGGTGTAATTATATGTGATGTGTGTGAATATATGTACTGTGTTTTGCACCTTGGCCCCAGTGGAATACTATTTCATTTGGTTGTATACATACAGTATGTACGGTTGAATAACAATTAAAATTAAACTAGTACTTGACAAATGGAATAGCACATTGGGAAGTGCACACAGCATGGAATGCATAATTAGAAGGGTGAAAAGGGACACTGAGTGCAAATTTAAGTCCAAACTCCTTTTATTCCTATTAATAATTATGGTTAAGAAATGATAGCAATTTCATTCGTGAAGTGTCCTTTGTCAGAAGGGGTTTTTGAATGGTATAATGTTCATTTTTTTCTTATCTCCTTTGTCCTGCTGTACTGTACACTTAGCTGTTACAATAAAAGTGTGAAGTAATTGTAACAGGAGGTGCTAACAGAGCTAATGGAAATGATTGGCTGAGAAAATGGACTGTTAAACTAATTCAGCATTATATTCCTGTGCATTTTCATTGAAATACTGTAAATGGATCTTTTAAATTGACCTTTTGGCCACTAAACATTTCTACAAATAGAGACTTTGAATCTCCACATATACGTAATTTGTATGTTTTGTGAATTTATGGCTAAAAAAATCATTAAAGGTCCGTGTTGTTGGACTCTGACAGATGTCAAAGGAGCCCATCTTTCTTAAACCACCTCTGGGAACTACGTACAATATAATGACAGTGATTATTTTTATGCTTGTGTTACGATAAAGACTGGGAAGAACAGTTTAGCATCTGTGCTGATTACCACACAAGGACAAAGTGGCAATTGTGTTGTTCTGCTTTCCAAATGATTGGAATAAATTAAAATGTTAATATTTTACGAACCAGCTGGAGGTATCAGCATTTTTCTCTGTGAAGTCCCCTGCAGCCGTAAATTCTTAGACTCAATAGTCAAGCATGAAATAGCTCTAATGTCAGTTCTTAGCTCTGTAGCATGTACAGTAGTTGCACACCTTTAGATGTTGTATAGACTGTGATAGTTCTGTAGAGAGGTGTTGCGGAAATTCGTTGTTTTAATTTCAGCTGTTGTGTTACAGGTGAGGATTCTGTAGCGGCTTCTCAGAGCTTAATGGACCTGAATGGCATATTTTCTTTCAAAAGCATCTGTTTATTTAAAACCCTGATGGCATTTTGATTTGTCACAGTATTTTTAGTTTGCATTCCATCTTTACTATTGATACAAGAAGCTAGGCATAGCAATGTGGTTCTTTTGCTTGGCCGATTTGAAAGCGTTTCTTGAATTGTGTTTGGGAAATTGATTAAATTTGCATTAGTGTTTAACCAGATTTTCCCCCTTTGCTTTCTGTTACCTGTGATTCATTTGGCAAGGAGACCAAAAATTTCACAGGCAAATTTTTGTTTTTTTTTTGTATCTTGTGTCAGTTCATTAAGGCTTTCTTTCTGTTCATTGTTAAATCTGAAAGAACCTATAGGAGTCCAGCTAGGGTACTGACAGGAGAACAGCAAGTTTGCTACTGGAGCCTTTTCACAAAAATTTATTCTACCATCATTAAACAATTTTCTTCTGTAAAGTGAAGTATGTGAACATTTGCTTTGCAGGCAGTTGTTTCAAGCTTGTGGCTCTGTTTCAACACAGCTTGAATGTTGATCGAATCCCTGTGCTTTAAGCCAATAAAAATGTGTACCAGATGCATGTGTTACTTGTTTTGTTTCCCTTAAACTTGTGGCCACAATGATTGTATATCCCATTTGTCAATACAGTAGAGGGTATGCTGAACTCAAAGAGCAGAGCACATTGCTATCTCATCATACAGAGCTGAATCCAGATTCACACAAGTAATGCTCATTTCCCAGATCCTCTCAAAATGATTTGAAGATGCAATGGTCCCTGAAGCTTTGATGATTTTCACACACGTATCAAGAACTTTCTTCTAATTTGGAGGCAGTGTTTTTATTGCCAAAGCATGCTGGTGAAGAAAACAATGGGTAACTTGCAAGTTTGGAATCTCCTTTTTCATCAATGCAGAAAAGCCAGATTTATTTCCAAGCATTGCAGGTGCCCCATCAGTGCACACAGAACCAATGACTTTGATATCTAAATCATGTTTGGCAAAGAAGTCTTTCACCAGCGGCATCACATCCTTTGCAGTTGTGTTTGTTTTCAGATCTTTACAAAACAGGAAATCTTCATTCACAGCACCATCATTGACATGCCTCACAAATGTGACAAGTTGACTACAACTGGAGACATCAGTTGACTTATCCAACTGAATAGAGATTTTAAGAGGACTAGCTCTGACATCTGAGATGACTTGGTCCAAAATATCTTCACTCAAATCACTGATCCGGTTGTGAATGACATTATTTGATGGGGACACCTGTTCAAGTTTTTTTCTTGCTTCTTTGCAGGATAATTGTTGCCATTTCCAGTGCGCATGGCTTGATGAGATCTTCCGCAATTGTATGCGGCTTCTTGGATTTGGCCACTTTATATGCCACTTGGTATGAAGCAAGAAGTAGTGGTTTTTCAACAGAAACGAAACCTAATTTTGGAAGAGTTCCTTGCGAATCAAAGCGAGCTTTTTTGATTTTTAATGACCTAACGTCGTGTCCTTTAACATCAGCTCTGCCATGCTTGTTCTTGAAGTGCTCCTGAAGCTTGGATGGCTTCAGATTTGAGTTGGAAAACACAACCCTGCAAAGAATGCACTGGGGTTTTTGCAAGCCATCATTTCCTGTTGTGCAAGTGAAACCAAAGCACACATTGTCATCTTTCCATTTCCTTCTTTTTGACATAATGAAGGGTTAAGGGTAAAGAGAAAAATATGAGCTAATATGAGAAAAACTACCTGACTAAGTCAGGGATGACTGCTTTACTCAACCAGACACACCTATAGCAAAGTATCGCAAGAAATACGCTTTTGAATATTATATTATGATATTTTCTGTGGTTACGCCAAGATAAATCTTCAGGTGGAAATGCAACAGGACATGATGCGACTTATTTGGCTACCCTCTACTGAATTTACACACCTATTTCTGATGATTACCGGAGAGATGAACTCCCATCACATGAATCAAAGTCCTCGGTGCTAACCATGATACCTCCTCAACTAACACAATTCAAAATTATCTACGATTCAAGAAAAAAAAACATTTTAAGAGAAAAAAACCTTTGAAATTCAAAAACTTCTTTAATGCATTGAGACAAATACAAATGAATGACTTCAGCTTTTTATCAAAATGAGACGTAAAATTTTATAATTGAATAATTTACCTACTGTCTGCGGGTTTGGTTTTAACGTGAAGTTGTTACTCAATGGTTGATTTGGGATGTATAAAAGCTTTGGCATTATGAGATGATTTTTAACTCTGAGATGTAACCTTTTAGCTAACATTGATGAGACTCCTCAACTCTGAGTTGTAACTTCCAGGTAACACTGATGAGAATCCTTAACGCTGACTCTGGCAGCGGGAGACTGGAGTGTGCTTGGGACAAACGTTACTACCACTTCTCAAGGCACACTGGCAGCTGGCTGAGTGATGACTCTTGACTTGTCACTCAAGGACACAAGCCACTCTTTGTCACACTCCCTGAAATTCTGTCTCGTACCCCCGGTTGGGAGCCCCTGTTCTAGAGGCAAGAAAGGGCGTCACAGTAGTTGTAGTGGTTAGCACAACACTTTGCAGTACCACTGACCCAAGTTCAATTGCCACCATTGTCTACAAGGAGTTTGGACGTTCTTCCCATGATTGCATGGGTTTTCTCTGGGTGTTCGGGCTTCCTCCCACCATCCAAAGACCTACCTGTTGGTAGGTTAATTGTTCAATATGATTAGGCTGGTGTTAAATCGAGGGTGGCTGGGCGGTGTGGCTTGAAGGGCTGAAGGGCCTGTTCTGTGGTGTATCTCAATAAATGAATAACAAGCTTATAGACGCTTAGCTATGTGCTGTTAAGTATGCGAGTGTCCTCGTAGCTGAACTGAAACCTTATCTTTAGTTTTCACTTGCTCAGCAAGTATCAATGAATTATAACCATCTGCAACTTTGACTCTGCTGGATTTTAGGGATCACCTTGGTTAATGTCAATAAACTAACTCTTTATTGCAAATGAGTTTATTTGAGTTCATCTGTTCTCAGTCACTGAAGTGCACACAATCAAGCTATTAATTTCCTCCTGTCTGCGTAAAGTTATGACAACTATTATGACACAGTGATTTGGATCAAATTATAGAAGTAAAGATCACAAGATGAACAGACTATATGATAAAGTCCCATATTAGAGGTTGGTATGCTAAATGAAAGCAAATGGGATTGAGGATAATTTGCTTCCATGAAATTAAACAGTCAAAATAAATGTGATTTCCTTGTGTTAGCAGGCAGTGACTGGATTGGTGTGGAAATCTCTGCTTGGGTCCTAATTATTCACATTATATATCATTAGGTGTATCAAGAGTGAATAGGGAGTTTAACACAGCAAATGTGAAGTAAATGTAAGGAGACAGTACATTGTTAACAGCAAGACACTTTACAGTAATGGCATGGAGTCCAAATCTACACAAGTTGAGAGGATGGTTAAGAAGACAATGGCATGCTTGCCTTTATTCATTAAGGAATTGAGTTTAAGAGTTGGAAAGTTCCAGCTTTTTAAAAATCTAGTTGGGCTGCATTGTGGAATATTGCATTCAACTCTGGTTGCATCATTATAGGAAGAATGTCAAAGCTTTGGAGTGAATACAGAAGAGGCTTGGGAAGGTGTTGCATGTGTTATGAGGAGAGATGGGACAAACTTGGATTGTTCTCTCAAGAGCATCAGAAACTGGGAGGATACCTGATAGAGGTTTATAAGATTGAGAATCATAGATAAACAGCCAGCATCTTTTTCCTGCGGTTAAAATGACTAATGCCCGAGTGCATCTGTTTCAGGTGAGAGGAGGGCAAGTTCGAAAGAGATGTGTGCAGCAAGTTTTTGCCACAGTGTGGTGGTGCCTGGAATACCCTGCTTGGGTGGTGGTGGATGCAAATGTGATAGGGGCATACAGGAGGCTCCTTGGCACATGAATGGAAAGATTTATGTTAGTTGGGCACTTGATAATGTAATTCAGCAGAACATCATGTGCTGAAGGGCTTGTTTCTGTGCAGTACTGTTCTGTGTTGTAATAATCGTGTGATATGCTGTATCAAAGTTTATTAAGTTGAGCTAGTTGTGAAGTGAAAGGCTTCAAGATTGATGTGGCTATTTCAAACATGTAGCAAATGTGTGGCAGATACAATTTAATATGGATAAGTGTGATGTTATTGACCTTGTTAAGAAAACACAGGGGAGTATTATTTCTCAGCAATTTCTCTTTTGGATCCTCCCACTTTCTCCAAACTAAAGGTGTAGTCATGAGCACTTACATGAGTCTCAGCTAGGCCTGTCTTTTCTCTTTTCATAAACTATGTGAAACAGTCCATTTTCCAAGCCTACACTGGTAACATTCTCCTACTTTTTCTCCACAACATTGACGACTGCATTGATGCTGCTTCCTGCAACCATTCTGAGTTCATTAATTTAATCAAATTTGCCTCGAAATTTCACCCCTCCCTCACATTTATTTGGTCCACCTCTGCTCAAATTTGCCTACCGTTATAACAGGTCAACAGCAGATCCCATTTCATTGGTTTTTCACTCAACCCTGGAACACTTGGACAGTGAAGATGCCTACATCAGGATGCTCTTCATTGACTACAGCTCTGCATTTAATACTATCATCCCATCAAAACTAACCAATAAGCCCCAAGACCTTGGCCTCAATGCCTCCCATGTGCAACTGGATCTCCAATTTCCTTACCTGCAGACCCCAATCAATTGGCTATAATATTTCCTCCACAATCACTATCAGCACAGTTGCATTATAAGCTGTGTGCTTAGCCCCTTGCTCCATTCACTTTATACTTATGACTCTGAGGCTATGTACAGCTCCAATGCCATATTTAAATTTGCTGATGACACCACTGTCATTGGCTGATTCAATGGTGGTGAGAAATCAGCATATAGGAAGGCAATTGGGAACCTGGCTGAGTGGTAGCACAACAACTCTTACACAATGTCAGCAAAACCAAGGAGCTGATTATTGACATCAGGAGGAGGAAAACTGAAGTTGCATGAGCCAATTCTCATCGGAGATCAGAGGTGTAGAGGGGTAAGCAACTGTAAATTCCTCAGTGTTATCACTTTAGATGATCTGTCTTTGGTTCAGCACATGAATGCCATTACAAAGAAGGCACAGCAGTACCTCTACTTCCTTAGAAGTTACCACAGGTTTGTCATGTCATCTAAAACTTAGAAAAGCTTCTTTAGGTATGCAATGAAGTGTTCACTGAGTAGTTTTATTATGACCTGCTATGGAAACAGCAATGCCCCTGAATGGAAAAGCCAGTAAAAAGTACTGGGTATGGTCCAGTCCATCGCATGTAAAGCCCACCGCACCATTCAACACATTTACAAAAAGCACTATCGTAGGAAAGCAGAATCCATCATTAAGGACACCACCCAGAAGAAGCTCCCTTCTCGTTCCTGCCTTCAGGAAAAGGATGTACACGAGCCTTAAATCCTACACTACCAGGTTCAGAACAGCTATACCCCTCAGTCTTTAGCTTCTTGACCAGAGGGAATAACTTCACTTATCCCAATACTGAGCAGATTCCACAGCCTTTAGACTCACTTCTAAGGACTCTACAACTCGTGTTCTTGATATTTAATGTTTATTTATTTTTGTTGTTATTCTTTTCTTTTTTTCTAATTGCACATTTTATTGTGTATGTTTTTTTATTGATCGTGTTATGTTTCTTTGTATTTATTATGAATGCCCTCAAGAAATGCATCTCAGGGTAGTTTGAAAATAAATGTACTTTGAACTTGAAACTTATCTCCTCATTCTCAATCTCTTTGTCTTCATCTCTGGAGGCAGACTACCCGCTGACATATTTTACAAACCTAGTGAGACACAGTTACCTTGACGATACCTCTTCCCATTCTGTCACTTGTAAAAATGCTATTCCTATCTCTTAGTTCCTCCAACTCATGATGTAGCTTTCCATTCTAGAATATATGAGATATCCTCTTCTTTTTTGAAAGAACAGGGTTTTGATTCCACTAACCTCAATGCTGCCCTCACCCATATCTTCTCCATTTCCTACACATCTTCCCTTACCCCATCTGTTTCCTTACCTACCTCTTCATGATCCTCTGTATACAACACATCATTCTCAATAACGTCTGCATCTCCAATAAACACATCTTCTGCTCTACCATTCACTCCACCTTCCGTAGGGATTATTCTTTACTTATCTCTCTTTTCTACTTGACCCTCCCCACAGATCTCCTCCCTAACACTTATCCCTACAAGTGGGGCAAGTGTTATTCCTGCCTTATTCACCACTGTTCAGGCTACCAAACAATCCTTCCAGCTGAGGTGATGCTTCACTTGTACATTTGTTATGATTACCTACTATGGCTTCCTCTACATCGAAGAGACCCAACATTGATTGTGAAACTGCTTTGTAAAGCACCTTTGCTCTGTCTGCTTCAAAAGGCAGGCTCTCCTGCAGGAAGCCATTTCAATTCAACTTCCCATTCCCAATCTGACATATGCCCCTCCATGGCCTCCTCTATTGTTATGATGAGACCAAGTTGGAGGAGCAACACCTCATATTCCATCTGGGTAGCCTCCAACCTGATGGCATTAGTATCAATTTCTCCAACTTATGGTAATTTCTTTCCCACTCCTTCTAACTTTTTCCATTATCCATTCTTGTTTCTCTCTCAGCTGTCCATCACCTCCATCTGGTTCCCCTCCTTCCCTTTTTCCATGGTCCAATGCCCTCTCCTATCAGATCCCTTATTTAACCCTTTATCTCTTCACTGTCCTTTCCCAGCTTCTTACCTCATTGCCCCTTTCCCCCTCACCTAATTTCACCAAAACACCTTCAGTCTGTACTCCTTCCTCTCCCTCTAACTTCTTACACCCTTCCTTTTGTGTCCTGATGAAACATATCGGCCCAAAACGTGGACTGTTTACTCCCTTCCATAGATGCTGCCTGGCCTGCTGAATTCAACCAGCATTTTGTGTGCGGTGCTCCAATGTGTTCTTTAAATAGTGATAGATTAGAAAATGTCAATGTATAGAGGGATCTGGATGTCCTCATACAACAGAATGAAGTCAAATACGCAGTGTGGCAAGCAGGAAGGGGAATAGAATTCAGGCTTTTAGTGTTCGGCCAGGGTGAGAGTTAATATTTATCGCTCAGCCACTGTCGCAGACTGATTACAATTTATCAGACTTTGCTTTTGATGTTATGCAAAAGGAGGTATGTATCTCATGATGGTTCCATAGACACTTCCGCGTCTTCCTGTTTTCTCTGCAGGGGTGACTTTTTCCCATGCTTGTTGGGCAATCATTTGTTTTCCACAGTGTTTTGATTTATTCTCACTCACTTCCCAAAAAAAGTCAGTGGTAATCAGAGACCAGGGTCAACTTCAGTCAGTCGAACAGTCCCCACTTTGCAGGAGTGGATAGTTAGGCATTTAATTTCAATCGGTGCTTGAGATGTCAAATGAATTGGGGCTTCGCAGAAGAGCCTTTGAATGAAGTCCTATTTTCTGCTAAAATTCATAGCACTGTCTGCTGAAAACTCTATATCCAGCATTACTTTTTATAGCCTGTCTCCTTTTCATATTCACCCACCTTAGCTGTGGCACAAAGAATAAAGCAGGCTTGATTTGCTTGATGATGCATCTCTAGCCATTTCCTTTTCTGTGAAGCTTAAGAGTAGGCTCTGAATTGTTGCTTTCTGCTGTCAGTCCTTGTAGGTTGCAACTGAGCCTCATTTAGTTGATTTTAATGAAGCTCAAGTGTTTTGTCGAAGTGGCCAATTTTTTTGTGCAGCTGCTTGACTTAAGGGCTATAGACCTTAAAACATTGATGCCATTAAGGTTGCATTTGAGGTCTACAATTACTAGCTAGAAAATACTTCTGGAATAGCATAACCTCAGGAAATCAAAAGCACTTTTCTTCTGTCTGTCAGATTTATTGATGTGCAGCCATCAGTTATTGTTATTCAATGTGTACAGCTTTTTGGACTTGTCTTTTCAACAGTGATTACTGTTGAGTATTGGATTTAGTAGGGTTGTGGACAAGTGTTTGGAAATGGAAATATTTCTCAAGATGCAATGATGCCATTAGAGGGTACATGATAAATGAAGTCCATTCGTAGTGTCATCCCGACATCTGAAACCTTTATTTGGAGGACAGTTGGGATGTGCAAAAAGAGCAGAATGTGTTTGCTTTAGTTTGTATTTTTGGACAGTGCCTTGGGATCAAGGGCTACTTGCTTCCCCTTCCAGTTGGGTTTCACACATTGCAGAGGCTGCAGTGCTGTCATCTATACCTCACGGAGGTGGGGTTAAGTGTGATTGAAAGGATGGAAGAGTGGGTAACTTTGGAAGTGGTATACTTTGTTAACTGTTTTTGATTGATTTTGCGTGTACATAATGGAAGAATTTCAAAGATCCCAGTGCCTTCCTGAATGCTTCTTTATCCATTTCCGGCGCCCTGAGCCAGTGATTCAAGAGGTGAGGATGGAGCAATTTTAAAAGGAGAAATTGAGAACGACTTTAAAGCAATTTTCTGTCTTCCTTGTAACATCTCCCCACAATGAAGATTGAAATCAGGAGTTATGTATGATGTTGCATGTGATGAGGGATGCCTATGATGTGGGCTAATTGTGATATTAGGTGGACAAAGGATAGAACCTGATGCCTTGCATTAAGAGTTTTAAAGAAAGTGGGTGTAGAGATAGTGGACTTGCTGGTTGAACATTTTCAGAAATTGTTAAGTTCCATGGGGGTGTAAGAAAACTGAAAAAACAATGGAAATCATTCCTCTGTTTTTAAAAAATATGAGGGCGGGGAACTTTTGGCCAGTTATTTTTACATCTACCATTGTCAAGAGTCACAGATCAAGGAAGAACTAACTATTTAAGAAAACAACAAACAGTCAAACCAAGTCAACAAGATTTTGTGTAAAATAATTCACGTTTGACAAATCTGCTAGAATTGTTTGAAAATGTGATGTGGAAAATGATGATAAGGGAACATGTTGATGTAGTATATTTAAATTTTCAGAAAGCATTTGACAAAATGTTGAGTAAGAGGTGGTGCATAAACTAAGAACTCAAGGCATGGTTTGAGAGCTAGTTGCCACATAAAAAAACAGGTGAAATTCACAAATCCTTTTCAGGCCAGAGGGATTGTAGTGAGTGGAGTACCCTAGGGATTTGTTTTTGGTCTTAATTATTTGCTATTTATATCAGTACCTTGAAGGGAACCAAATGTCAGTTTGCCAAAGATATGAAATTAGGTGTAAGGGCATGTTGTGATGAGGACAATTTGGCAGTTGCAGTCTAGCTGTAAATTGATAAAGAAGAGAGCATGTTAGAGAGAAGGAATTTGAAAGAAGACTTTGGAAAAGGTGAAAAACAATAAAAATGATGTGTGAAAGGATCAGAATGAAGTATATTCAGCAAAGCCAGACGATGTAAATGCAAGTATTCAGAATTGAAAGGTTAAAAAGAGAAGAAAGAATAAACATATTAAGGTAAAAGATGGTGAGCTTCCCACGTTAGCCTATGGAGTAAGAGAGGGGGATTCTCACTGAAACTCAGCAAATATTGAAATGCCAGGATTCAGAGGATGTTTACAATAGTGGGAGAGTCTAGGATCAGAGGGCACAACCTTGGACTGGAGGGATATTCCCTAAGAACAGAAACAAGGAGGAATTTCTGTAGCTGGAAGGTGGTGAATCTGTGGAATTAATTGCTACAGATGACTGTGGAGGCCAAGTCATTGGGTATATTTAAAGCAGGGGTTGATAGATTCTTGACTAGTAAGGGTATCAAAGGTTATGGGGAGAAGACAGGAGAATGAGGTTGAGAAGAATAATCAATAATTAATAATGGAAGCAGACTTAACAGGACCAATGGCCTAAATCTTCTCCTATGACTTATGGTGTCACCCCTCCATCTCATCTTTAGAATTTGACAAAGAGAATGATCCTTTGACATGTGTAGTAGAAAGCAAGGTAAACATCTGAGTTGGCAAAACACTGATTCCTTAAGATTAATGAGACTGTTTCCTTGAGATGAGAATCAGGTTTAATATTATTAGCTTATGTTGGGAAAACTGTTATTTTACTGCAGCAGTACATTGCAATGCATAATAATACAAACTATAAATTACTGTGTGAGTGTGTGTGTGTGTGTGTGTGTGTGTGTGTGTGTATGTGCATGCAAAAAGAGAGGAAAATAAAATTGAAGTAACGATCATGGCTTCATTGACCATTCAGAAAGCTGAGCAAATGAAGCTATTCCTGAATCGTTGAGTGCTTGTCTTCAGCCTCCTGTGCCTCCTCAATGAAGGTAGCAATGTCTTGGGTGATGGCTGCCCTTAATGGTTGCCACCTTTTTGAGGCATTGCCTTTTGAAAGTTCAAAGTCAAAGTAAATTTTATTATCAAAGTGCATAATGGATATGTCACTATATGCAATCTGAGTTTCAGTTTCATGTGGGCCTATTCAGCAAATCAATAGAATAGTAACTGTAACAGGATCAATGAAACATCAACTAGAAAGCAGAAGCTGTGCAAATGTAAATATAAATAAATAGCAATAAATTATGAGAACATGAAGTACTAAGATAAAGAGTCCTTAAAGTGAGATGATTGGTTGTGGGAACATCTCAATGGATGGGCAAGTGAGAGTATTTATCTCCTTTGTTCAAAAGCCTAATGGTTGTGGGTTAGTAACTGTTCTTCATCTTGGTGATGTGAGTCCTGAGGTTCTTGTACCTTCCACCTGATGACAGCATTGAGAAAATAGCATGGCCAGGGTGGTGGGGATCTCTGATGTTAGATGCTGCTTTCCTACGACAGCATTTCATGTAGATATCCTAGATGCTGGGGAGGCTAGTGACCATGATAGAGCTGGCTGACTTTATGACTTGCTGCAGCTTTTTCCAATCCTGTGCAGGGGCCTCTCCATACCAGATGGAGATGCAACCAGTTAGAATGCTCTCTGTGGTGCATTCAAAGATTCAATGCACACTTATTATCAAAGTATGTAAGCAGTATATAACCATGATACCTGGCTTTCCCACAGTCACGAAACAATGAAGAGCCATGAAACTAACACATTAAAAAAACATCAGACATTAACACCCCTCCCCACATGAAAAAAAAGGCACAAATGGCAACAAAAAAAGAGTGGAAACACAAAAAATAAATGCCAAATCAAAGGCATATTTCAGTACAGTTCTGCCTGGTGTTCGTGATATGCAGGCTGCCCGATTTAAAAAATCAGTCAAAAGTAGGAACAAAAATGAATTACCAGAACAAGAACTCACCGTAAACTTGAATTAGAGTCTAAATCTATAATCTGCGTCGAATAAAACTTGCTCTGACACAGTCTGCCAACAGTATTGAGAAAGAGAAGGATAACTTGAATGCAAGGACCTTCCCTCGGGAGCAGCGAGTGAGAGAACAAGAGACCGCCATACACAGACACCTTCTCTAGTAGCAGCAGGTGAGAGGCTGGTAAATGACATTGAACGCTTGCTCGCCTTCTGCACCCACCTCGATGATATCAATCTTCCTCCTCACTTTATCCAGCGAGATTGGTGAGAAATGGAGTCAATCATGGGCTCGTGCCCCATCTCCTGGCTTCCTGGCCTCCATGTCGCATGCTTTGGTTACAGTCTCTTAGAACACTCTTGGGGAAATCAGTTCTGTAAGTGCTTCTTTGCCTCCCTTGACCATATCTTCTTGGTCCTCATCGCTGGGGCTAAAGTCTTTAGTCCCTGCCTGTACACTGGGAGTAGAAGTACATCCAGGTGATTGGACTTTCCAAAGTGTGGGCGTGGGATAGCATGGTAAACATTCTTGCTAGTGGTACAACAGTGGCCAAATGTGTTGGCACCACTGGTCCCACAGACTTCTTCAAGCTGGCCTGGTTCAAATCTCCTGTAATGATAGGGCAGGCATCAGGGTGAGCATTTCCGTGCCTGCTGATTGTGTTGCTTCGCTCCCCTTATGCTCTCCTGACGTGGCCTGAGAGGAAATGTACACTACTAGTTGGATGATGGTAGAAAGCTCCCTTAACAGATAAAAATGGGGTGGTATTTAACCATTTTCCAGCTCCCGTGAGCAGGACTGAGACAAACGTCAGGTCTATGCACCATGATGGAGTTAATCATAAAGCATACTCCATATCTTCTGCCTTTAAAAGGCTGAGCTGCCCTGTCTTTACAGAGAATGGTGAAACCATCAGGCTGCAGCATTGAACCTGAAATAGTGAAGGGTAGACATGTTTCAATAAAGCAGAGTGCACAGCAGTCCCTGATATTCCTCTGGTCAATCTTGCTCTGAGGTCTTTCCAGAGTCTGTACATTCTCCAGCAGGTTAGTTGTGAGTGGAAGTCTGAGGCTCCTGCATTTCAATCGTACCTGGTGCGGTGTCTCCACTTACATTTCTTAAAGGGCAACTGCACTTGCAGCCTGAATCTGCCATCTGAGGTTTGTCGATCTTGAATACTGATAGATTTTTAAAACTTTTTTAAATGTTCCTGCTTATTGAAGTATCCATGGCTGCGACTTTGGAATTCAGCTGTCATAGTCATAAATGGGAATATATTCCATCAAAGCTGCACACAAAAGAGTCGCCACTTAATGGCACTATCTTACTGGAAGTCTGAGATCATTGACAGTATGATTAATCAACATTGGCTTTAATAATTGATCTAAACAATATATGATCTTTGCATTGGCAGTGATCTCCTCTGTGCATAGTATTCCATTCCACTTAAGTGCCTGAGTTTGTAAATATGTCGATCAGAATATGTTTAGTGATTTTTGGGTTTTGCAGAGGAGGGCAAAATAATCTCTAACCCATTAGTTCAGTCCTGTGCTGTTGTGCTAGTCGTCCTACTGAGACCACTTTTCAGATGTCTGCATTGCTTTAATTAGCCATCATTCCAAATAAAATCCTTTGACATCGACTGCATAAGGTTATGAATAATTGAGACTGAAGGTTGACTTGGGGACTTGGGTGATGTTATTTTTTGTGTGTGATTGTATGTTTAGCGTTTTTGTACTTATACGTACCTTGTGGTATGTTTGAATGTTAGTACTGTGATTTGCATCTTGGCTTCAGAGAAATACTGTTTCATATAGCTGTATTCATTGGCATTCATGTATGGTTCATGTATAGCGATAGTCAGCATAGCTATTTTATCTAACAGAGTGATAGTCAGCACAGCTTTTTCTAACAAAGCTGAATGAAATATAACTGTTATAAAATAAAGCTGCTGAACAGCATCCTCACAAGAATATAGTTAGAGACACATGTCATAGCAAAGAGACATGTTTTTAGCGTTTTCTAAACAAGACCTCTGGAATGCTGTTTCCAATAACATGTTGTGGTAGCGAGACAGTTTAATGTTGTGGTAGCGAGACATCTTACTTTAAAGTCATTAAGTTTCCATAGGTCAGACAACACTGCTGACTGAGCGATTGATGGCTGTTGAGCCTCAGAGACAGGCCTGCGCATAACCAGTGAAATGCACTTGAAGATGGTTGAACTTTTTTGTAAGTGAAGATATGAAAAATTAAAATGATGTAGTAAAAGGTTGACAATTGGGTGGTAATCGCTGCTGCCCTTCAACCAGGGACCTGTGGGTGTTTGTTATCAAAGATTCATGTCATGGAAGACACTCTCCGTCCCCCTCCATTTCTTTCCAGCATTTCGCCCTCTGCTGGCCATTCTGTCTTTCTTTCCTTCTCTTGCTCACCTTGTTTCTCTGGTCACTCAAGGGACAAACTTAGTGCTGTAACTTAGGAAATACTTATTTTATCTTTAAATAGCAGCAGAAGAGATTACAGCAAATCTAAATTTATCCTTTTTAAAAGAGGTAACAATGTTGCAATTTTTTCCTGAGGAAGAAAGACTTCAATGTGATTGAGAAAAAGGGAACCTGAAAATCAATTAGGATGTGTAACTAAGACCTGAGAAGAATTGAGCTTTGAAAGAAACACAGGGGAACCATCATGAAGACTTGCACCCAAAAGGGAGCAAGATGTAGAAGTAGGAGGCTATTGCTTGGATAACAAGTTAAGAAATATGTGTGAAAGTCATGACACAATTAAAACAATGAGATGGCTATGAGTGCTGTGAAGAATGCTTATAGAAATATTGTTTTTCTGCTGTGAGTGTCAAGAGGAGCATGTAAAGCTGTCAGAAAAACTGAGATCTACTGAACTGAGGTGACTATGGTACGAGGCTTTGTAAGCAGTGTGTTGCTGTTTTTGTAAGGTAGCTCCCATATCATGAGCTTCTCTTCCTGCTGCTGATAGCATTCCAAGTTGGAATATCCTCTGTTCCACCACCATCTTACTTTAATGCCAGGGAATGTTTCTTTGGCTTCCTCATGTGCTGTCTGTAGCTGAATGTTTTCCACTCGCTCTTACTGAATATGTTAACGTGGCATTCAGTCCAGAGATAATTGTTAAAGTGCTCCCTGAATTGGTGGATGGACTTGCCAGCCCCACATTCACCTGCATGTCACAACAGGAACTAAGGTAGGTGTGAAAGCTGTCAGAAGGTATGCCACCTGAAGCCAATGGTGACTTAGGGCAAGGCTGCTTTGGAAATGACAGAATAAATGGAATGGCACTCCATGTTTGAACAGTGAAGCCAGGTGACTGAGGGCAAAGTCTACTCTACGTAATGCACACAAAATGCTGGAGGAACTCAGCAGGCCAGGTAGTATCTATGGAAAAGAGTAAACGATTGACACTTCAGGTTAAGACCCTTCATCAGTACTGGAAAAAAGAGGTGAGGTAAGGTCAGAGTAAGAGAGTGAGGAGAGGAAGAGGTAGTAGGTGATAGGTGAAACTGGGCGAGGGGGAAGGATGAAAGAGATAAAGGACTGGAGAAGGGGGAATCTAATTGGAGAGGACAGAAGGCCATGGGAGAAAGGGAATGAGGAAGAGCACTAGAAAGAGATGAGGGGCATATATGGAGATAAAGTAAGAAAGGGAAATGAGAATGGTGAAACTGGGGATGATGGCAGTTACCAGAAATTTGAGAAATTGATATAAATGTCATCAGGTTAGAGGCTACCCAGACAGAATATAAGGTGTTGCTCCTCCAGCCTGAGTGTGGCCTCATCGTGGCAGTAGAGGAGGCCATGGACTGACATGTTAGAATAGGAGGTAGAATTGAAATGGGCAGCCACTGGGAGATACCACTTTTTCTGGTGGATAGAACATGGGTGCTTGATGAAGCAGTCTCCCAATCTACATTGGGCCTCACTGACCCAATCAAAACAATGAGATGGCTATGAATGCTGTGAAGAATGCTTATAGAAATATTGTTTTTCTGCTGTGAGTGTCAAGAGAAGCATGTAAAGCTGTCAGAAAAACTGAGATCTACTGAACTGAGGTGACTATGGTGTCGCCTCATCTGGAAGGACTGTTTGGGGCTCTCAGTGGTAGTGAGGGAGGAGGTGTAGGGGCAGGTTTGGCACTTGTTCTTCTTGCAAGATTAATTGCCAGGAGGGATATCAGTGAGGAGGGATGAATGGACAAGGGAGTCACATAGGGAGCAATCCCTGCAGAAAGTGGGGGGGGGGGGAGATGTGCTTGATGCTGGGATCCCGTTGGAGATGTCCAAAGTTATGGGGACTTGGATGGTGCAGGGGCAGGAATGGCTACTTGAAGTGCCAGGCTTTAGATGTTTCAGAAAGGATAGGGAGGGAGGCAAAAGAGGTGGGGGCATGGCACTGTTGATCAGAGAGAGTGTCACAGCTGCGGAAAAGGAGGAAGACATGGAGGGGTTGTCTACGGAGTCTCTGTGGGTGGAAGTTAGGAATAGGAAGGGATCAATAACTCTACTGGGTGTTCTTTCTAGACTACCCAATAGTAACAGGGACATTGAGGAGCAGATAGGGAGACAGATTCTGGAAAGGATTAATAATAACCAGGTTGTTGTGGCAGATTTTAATTTCCCAAATATTGATTTGCATCTCCCCAGAGTGAGGGGTTTAGATGGTGTAGGGTTTGTTAGGTGTGTTCAGGAAGGTTTATTGACACAATATATAGATAAGCCTACAAGAGGAGAGGCTGTACTTGATGTGGTATTGGGAAATGAACCTGGTCAGGTGTCAGGTCTCTCGGTGGGAGAGCATTTTGGAGATAGTGATCACAATTCTATCTCCTTTACCATAACATTGGAGAGGGATAGGAACAGACAAGTTAAGGATATGTTTAATTGGAGTAAGGGGAAATATGAGGCTATCAGGCAGGAACTTGGAAGCATAAGTTGGATGTTCTCAGGGAAATGTATGGAAGAAATGTGGCAAATGTTCAGGGGATATTTGCGTGGGGTTCTGAGTAGGTGCGTTCCAATGAGACAAGGAAAGGATGGTAGAGTACAAGATCCAAAGTGTACAAAGGCTGTTGTAAACCTAGTCAAAAAGAAAAGAAGAGCTTACAAAAGGTTCAAAAAACTAGGTAATGATAGGAATCTAGAAGATTATAAGGCTATCAGGAAGGAGTTTAAGAATGAAATTAGGAGAGCCAGAAGGGGCCATGGGAAGGCCTTGGTGGACAGGATTAAGGAAAACCCCAGGGCATTCTACAAATAGGTGAAGGGCAAGAGGATAAGACGTGAGAGAATAGGACCAATCAAGTATGCCAGTGGAAAAGTGTGTATGGAAACAGAGGAAATGGCGGAGTACTTAATGAATACTTTGATTCAGTATTCACTACAGAAAAGGATCTTGGCGATTGTAGGGAATGCTTGCTATGGACTGAAAAGCTCGAGCATGTAGATATTAAGGAAGGGGATGTGCTGGAGCTTTTGGAAAGCATCAAATTGGGTAAGTCACTGTGACTGTACGGGATGTACCCCCAGGTTACTGTGAAAAGTGAGGCACGAGATTGCTGAGTCTTTGGCAATAATCTTTGCATCATCAATGAGGACGGGAGAGGTTCTGGAGGATTGGAGGGTTGTAAATGTTGTTCCCTTATTCAAGAAAAGTTGTAGGAATAGCCCAGGAAATTATAGGCCAGTGAGTCTTACTTCAGTGGTTGGTAAATTGATGGAGAAAATACTGAGAGGCAGGATTTATGAACATTTGGAGAGGCATTATATGATTAGGAATAGACAACAGGTCAAAGGCAGGTCATGCCTTATGAGCCTGATTGAATTTTTTGAGGATGTGACTGAACACATTGATGAAGGTAGAGCCGTAGATGTAGTGTACATGGATTTCAGCAAGGCATTTGATAAGCAACCCCATACAAGGCTTATTGAGAAAGTAAGGAGGCATGGGATCCAAGGGGACATTGCTTTGTGGAACCAGAACTGGCTTGCCCACAGAAGGCAAAGAGTGGTTGTAGATGGGTCATATTCTGTATGGAGGTTGGTGACCAGTGGTGTGCCTCAGGGTTCTGTTCTGAAACCCCTACTCTTTGTGATTTTCATAAATGACCTGATTGAGGAAGTGGAGGGATGAGTTAGTAAATTTGCTGGTGATACAAAAGTTGGGGCTGTTGTGGATAGTGTGGAGGGCTATCAGAGGTCACAACAGGACATTGATAGGATGCAAAACTGGGCTGAAAAGTGACATATGGAGTACAACCCAGATAAGTGTGAAGTAGTTCATTTTGGTATGTCAAATATGAAGGCAGAATATATCATTAGTGGTAAGACTCTTGGCGGTGTGGAGGATCAGAGGGATCTTGGGGCCCCGAGTACATAGGACACTTAAAGCTGCTGTTCAGATTGACTCTGTGGTTAAGAAGGCATATGGTGCATTGGCCTTCATCAATCATGGGATTGAGTTTAAGAGCCAAGAGGTAACGTTGCAGCAATGTAATATATAGGACCCTGGTCAGACCCCACTTGGAGTACTGTGCTCAATTCTGGTCACCTCACTACAGAAAGGATGTGAAAACTATAGAAAGGGTGCAGAGGAGATTTACAAGGATTTTGCCTGGATTAGAGAGCATGCCTTATCAGAATAGGTTGATTGTACTCGGCCTTTTCTCCTTGGAGCAATGGAGGATGAGAGGTGACCTGATAGAGGTGTATAAGATGATGAGAGGCATTGATCATGTGGATAGCCAGAGGCTTTTTCTCAGGGCTGAAGTGGTTGCCACAAGAGGACACAGGTTTAAGGTGCTGGGGAGTAGGTACAGAGGAGATGTCAGGGATACGTTTTTTTACGCAGAGAGTGATGAGTGCTTAGAATAGGCTGCCAGCGACGGTGGTAGAGACGGAAATGATAGGGTCTTTTAGGAGACTTCTGGATGGCTACGTGGAGCTTAGAAAAATAGAGGGTGCATTGATGGTGAAGGAAGGAAAAACCCTTTCTTTGAAGAAGGTCTACTTGTCCATCATCCTTGATGAGTTTTCATATCTTCTATTGGTATAGAATATTAAATCATTCGGACAGAATAATTCTTTAGTTCCTGAAACATTTTTTAAAAAGTGCCACGATAGGAGGATGAAAGATAATGAATCTCATCACTGTGATCATTCTAGTGGAACTGTCGTGCAATGACATTGAAAGTCATTTACATTTTTCATTACATCCAGTGCCTCGCACACCCATGTCCTGCTTTGTGTTTCTTCTTCATGCTGTGTCCTGCATTGATGTGAGTATACTGACTCACTAACTCTAGCTGCACATTGATGCAAGAGTTTGCTGCCTCATACATATTGTCTCTGCTTCTTGCTCTTTAATTTCAATTTCTCAGTCCTTCCCTGTGGTTTTAATCTATCTGACTGAAACACATTTATATTTCTCACAGATTCACTCACTGCCTCACCTCTTTTTACATTAATTCCATCCAATAAATTCCTAATGCTTATTTTAGCTTAACATTCACACATCTGTTTATGTTCCCTTGCCCTCTCAACAGTTGTGTTCATGTATGTCTCCACATTTGTGTTTCCATCTTAATCTCTTATACATGCATGTCCTTGTCAGACTCATTGCAGTTGCTTACTTGTACAGATGTGAGGTGAGCTTATAATGTCACTCCACCGAAGACAAGGTTTTCAACCTTTCAAACTGTGATCATCTTCCTGGACATCCTCAGATCTATGCATGCCTTTCTTAACTGGTCATCATCTGTGCACAGTTCCCTTAACTGACCCATGTCTCTGCTAGTCTCTCTCAACCTGCCTGCCTCTCTCTCTGTGTTTGTGCGCCTGTGTGTGTCTTTTCCAGTTTCACTTGTTACTCCTGAAATTGAAGTAGTTCTGTTGGATAATCATATTTGAATGCATGAGTTAATACATTAGAAAAAATTCTGACCAGATAGCTTAGGCATCCAAGAGAATCTAAGCAGTTCTATAGGCAAGTAAATAGAAAGCATTCATTGACAGGAGAGATGCTTCTGATTAGTAATTTAAAAAAGAGGTGATCTGTGTGGAGAAGCAGAAGGCATAGCTGCAATATTAGGTACCTGGTATCAGGCTTTGCCAAGGCAGACAATGCAGCTAAACTTATCAATAGAAGAGAGGCAGCAGAGATTAGCAGTGGGTCAAAATTGAACGGGGTGGGGGAAGTTGGGAATGTTCAAAAAGGGTGACTAGACTTGGAGAGAAAAAGGTAGTCAAATTGGATGTTTTCATTTTTCTGAGGGAAGTGGGGCGGAATTTGCA
Source organism: Hypanus sabinus (assembly GCF_030144855.1). Classification (NCBI taxonomy): domain Eukaryota; kingdom Metazoa; phylum Chordata; class Chondrichthyes; order Myliobatiformes; family Dasyatidae; genus Hypanus; species Hypanus sabinus. Next base: position 131,842,934 of record NC_082707.1, read on the forward strand.
GGGTGTCCTTCAGTCATTACCAGATGCAGAGTAGGTGCCAGAGGACTGGAAAATGATGTATGTGCTTATTCTAAAAGAATGTCAGAGCATGCCAGGCAGCTTAAAGTCAGTGCATTTAACCTCAGTTGTCAGGAAGCTTCTAAAAACAGTATACTGGGATGAAAAATGTTCCCATCAGAATCAGGGTTACTATCACTGGCATATGTTGTGAAAATTTTTGTTTGGTGGCAGCAATACATTATAATACATAATAATAAAAAACCTTAAATAACAATAAGAAAAAATAAATAAAATTAAAGTAGATAAGTAATGCAAAACGAGCAAAAAAATAGTGAAGTTGTATACATGAGTTCATTGTCCATTCAGAAATCCGATGGCAGAGGAGAAGAAGCTGTTCCTAAGATGTTGAGTGTGGGTTTTCAGACTCCTGCATCTCTTACCTGATGGTAGTAATGAGTAGAGAGCATGTCCTCAATGCTTTGGAGGCCCATGATGGAGCCTGCTGAGTTTGCAACTTTCTGCAGCTTGTTCTGATCCTGTGCAGTGGCCCCTCCATACCAGATGGTGAGGCAATCTGCTAAAGTGTTTTCCACAGTAAATCGGTAGAAATTTGCAAGAGTTTTTGGTGACATATCAAGTCTCCTCGAACTCCCAAACTTTACCCTTGGAAATTTTTGAGTTAGAGATGGAAGTCAGAATGGATTTGTTAAAGGCAAATCATATTTAAACAATTTAATCAGATTGATCTGATTTAATGTGATTTTTTTCTTTGCTTTGTGGCAGTATTACAGTGCAAAGACAAAACATGTTATAAATTACAAAATTCCAAAAAAAAGGAAAAGAATTAGCAGGTGTTTATGCACTTCATAAATTTGATGCTGAAGGGAAATAAGCTGTGAGTCACTGAGTGTGGGTCTTCAGGCTCCTGTATCTTCTCCCTGATGTTAGTAATGAGAAGAGAGCAAGTCTCAGATGATATGGATCCTTTACGATGGATGTAGCTCCTCGTGACACTGGTTCTTGGTGACGTCCTTGACGGTGGGGAGTGCTGTGCCTGTGAGGAAGCCGGCTGTGTCTAAACCTTCTGCAGCCTCCTTTGATACTGTGCATTGGAGGCTCCATACCAAGCTTTGGTGCAACCAGTCAGGAAGCTCTCTGTATAGAAATTTGCACAAGTGTTTGGTGACATGCTGAATCTCCTCAAAACTCCTAACAAAGTATAGTCACAGGCATGCCTTCTTCATGATTTTTGGATGAAGTACTAATTGAATTCTTAATTTAATATTTGAGAAGAGTGATGAAGAAAAGTGGCTGGATGTTATCCAGAAGGCAGTTGATAAAATCATTGGTTGGTTGGCAAAATCAAAACTAGTGAGATAGAGGGATCAGCAGTGAAGACTAATATGATCAATGCAAAACCACAAATTATTATTGCATATCAGAAAGAGATGAAAATGCTTGGGAAGGAGAGATGAAGGAAGGAACCCAAATCTGTAAAAATATAAACCAGGTGTTTCTGAATTGTTGCATGTGATACCAGCTGTGAAATATTTTCCTTCATATTCTGCTGGTAATAATACTGATTCATTAATTAACTGGTAATTGGTTTGAAACCAAATAGACATTGCTTATAGAGTCATGATTAATAAGAGACGTTAAGTACTTTTTTGTCATCAAATCACTCATTAAGATTACAGATCTAGAACAATAATGAGTCTTTCCACTGGAAGACTGATGAGTTTGCTCCACATTTGCTCCTGGGAAGATTTTGTTTGCCAATATTACATTGAATAGTTGATGTTAGATGTCAAGAAATTGCCAAATATATGTGACCTGTAAGGACATTGCCACTGACCTAAAATATGCTCTGTGTGTGCTATGACAGTGTCACTAAATCACCATTTTCATGATTTAAAAACTTAGTTTTTCTTCAATGTAGACACTTGTATTTAAAAGTCACTGCAGATTTTGTTAAATTTAATAGAACCCTCTGCGGTGTTTTTGTTTTATTGCCGTCAAACTAGGACCAGGTAATTTTTAACAAACATCTTTATTCATGTCTTGAATTCAGTTTTGTTTTCTTGACTCAGAATTCAAAATTAATGCATGATATTGGTAATAAAACAGAAGATAATATATTCAGCAAGTCAGGCAGCATTTGTGGAGAGAGTTGCAGATCATTCTCTTTTCATCAAGACCTGTCCAATATTAACCCATATAGCACTCTAGGATGTCTATGCATATTAAAAGAAATATAACTGTAGTTTAACTTGGTCATGCATACTTAATTTCTTGGCTAGATCACAATGCATACACTAAATTTCACTAAGCTGTCCCACTGCCTTTTCTCAACAAAGAACAAATTGAAAAGTCAACTAAAGAAACAACATGGCAGTAGATAAAGGGAAGTGTGTTCAAACTAGAATATATACTTTATTCATAAGCAGTCAATACAATTGCTACTCATCTTGCTTTACATTTATTGTACTGTCAAAATTATGCATCCTACAAAACACTAATACCACAAGCTTTTTTCAAAAAATGTACCTGTGGAGTATTTGAGAGACGGATGCACGGAACTCAGTCCCACTTTGTCCAGTGGTGACAGGACCCTGGACTGTGATTATTACCCATGGAGTCTTTGTGTTGGTTGCTCTGAGCTTCACTATGTCTACCTGCACCTTGGGATGTGCCTGTTAGCAGCATTCAGCATCTCTTTATACTGGAATTTAATGGACAGATGAATACGATTCCTTTTTTTTTTGTCATTTGACAATCTGATATTTTAATGCCCTGCACTTCTTCCATTTCATTTCATTTTCATTTTTCAATCTTTTTATTGATTTTCCAATAAAGAATATACAAATCAGAGGAGAAGTTTAGCAAACAGATAATACATAAAACATATAAACAGCAATAAAAAAACAGGAAGTAAATATTGTCAAAATCAGATAGGTAAAATGTTACGCTGTTATATATACAATTTAGTCGGAAAAAAAATACAACTCCTCATAACAATCATAAAAAAAGGATTGGAAATTTTATTTGATAAAGGGAAAAAATCCACTAACTAAACTAAAACAAAAAAAAGAAAGGAAAAGAAAGATTGGGAATTTTATCCAATTGAGGATAAAATTAGAAAAAAGAGAAAGAGAAAAAAAAAACATCCTTTCAGTCACCTCCGAACCTTCATGGATAAGGATTTTCGCTGAAGAGAATAAAGAAAAATAAATGAATAAAAAATAAATTAAATCATGTGAAAATATTGAATAAAGGGTTGCCAGACTTGTTCAAAATTAAAAGATGTATCAAATGTCCGGCTTCTAATTTTCTCCAAGCTTAGACATGGAGGAGAGCCAATAGAAAACAGTAGGTGGGTTAGATTCTTTCCAGTGTAGCAAGATAGCTCTCCCAGCCAGTAAAGTTGAAAAGGCTATCACATGTTGGGCAGACACTTTGCTTGCTTCCTCTGGAATAATCCCAAAAATTGCTGTAAGTGAATTGGGTTGAACATCCACATCTAAAACTTTAGATAATATTCCAAACACATCCCTCCAAAAATTGCTTAAGCTTACACATGACCAAAACATACGAGTTAGAGTAGCCACTTCTGTGTTACATCTGTCACAAATAGGGCTTATATTAGGAAAAATTTGCGCCAATTTATCTTTGGACATATAGGCCCTGTGTACTATCTTAAACTGAATTAAGGTATGGCGTGCACAGATAGATGAATTATTGACTGGATAATAAATTTTACTCCATTGATTATCTGAAAGTGAATTTTGAAGTTCTACTTCCCAGATGCGTTGAACCCTATTATTAGGCATCATGCGAGCATTCATCAATAAATTATAGCTATTAATTGTTTTTGAAAAGGTTTAAGCTGAAAAATAGCATAAGCCAAATTTAAAGAGCAGGCCAAGGGGTAATTTGGTAAAAAATCACGTAAAAAATTCCTAACCTGTAAGTATCTGAAAAAATGTGTATTAGAGATGTCATATTTATCCATTAACTGTGAAAAGAACATTAAACAGTCCTGTAAAAACAAATGTAAAAAAGTTCTTATTCCCTTAATTTTCCATATTAAAAAAGCCTTATCCAAAGTTGATGATTTAAAAAAGAAATTAGAATAAATATTACTAGAAAGTAGAAAATCATTTAATTCAGAAAATCTACGAAACTGAAACCAAATTTTTAAAGTATGTTTAGCAATAGGGTCCAGAACTTGTCTTCCTATTCTGGAGAGTGAAAACGGAAGGGGAGCTCCTAATAAAGAAGCTAACGTAAACCCTATTACTGAGTTTTCCTCCAACTGTAACCATGAATGGCGATCTTTGTCATCTATATCATAAATCCAAAAAGTAATATAACAATTATTAATTGCCGAATAATAAAATCTAAAATTTGGTAAGACCAGTCCTCCATCTTTTTTTGGTTTTTGCAATAAAAGTTTATTCATTCTAGAGCTTTTATTATTCCAAATAAGACAAAATCAGAGAATCTATTTTATCAAAATCTTCCATTTCCATTTCACACTCACTCCTCACAGAATGCTGATTATTCAGTGGTAGGGATATGGTCTCTTTGCATTGTGTCCATGGCTTTTGAGTTTCACCGACAGTGTTCAGACAAGCCTGTTCACACTTGGTAAGATATTACTAAGCTGCAACATGCAAGTTAAATGAAAGTAAATTTTGAAAGTTGCGAGATGTGGACCTGAATGACACACATCAGAATTGGAATGTGGGATTTTCCTCCAGTTAGTCAGTTCATCTCACTACAATTAACACAAGCCATTCTCTCACAAACAAGAGAAAATCTGCAGATGCTGGAAATCTGAGCAACACACACAAAATGCTGGAGGAACTCAGCAGGCCAGGCAGCATCTATGGAAAAAAATACAGTCGACATCTTGGGCTGAAACTCTTCAGCAGGACTGGAGAAAAAAAGCTGAGGAGTAAGGTTAGAAGGTGGTGGGAGGGGAGCGAGAACTGCCAGGTGTAGGTGAAACTTGGACAGGGAGGGATGAATTAAAGAGCTAGGAAGTTCATTGGTGAGATATGGTGAGAGAGGGGAAAGGGGGGCATTACCGGAAGTCTGAGAAATGGATGTTCATGCCATCAGGTTGGAGGCTACCCAAGTGGAATATAAGGTGTTGTGGCCTCGTCATGATAGTAGAGGAGGCCATGGATGGACATATTGGAATGGGAAAGGGAAGTGGAATTAAAATAGGTGGTCACTGGGAGATCCCCCTTGTTCTGCTGGATGAAGTGTAGAGGCTCGGCAAAGCAGTCTCCCAATCTACGTTGGGTCTCACTGATGTACAGGAGGTTTCACTGGGAGTACTGAACACAGTAAGCGATCCCATCAGACTCATAGGTGAAGTGTTACTTTGCTTGGAAGGACTGTTTAGGACCCTGAATGGTGGTGAGTAGGGGCAGGAGTGGCACTTTTTCCACTTGCAAGGATAAGTGTCAGGAGTGGGGAGGTTCAAATGGATAAGGGAGTCACATGGTGAGTGATCCCTGTGGAAGGCAGAAAGTTGGGGGGGGGAGGGAGGGAAAGATGTGCTTGGTAGTGGGATCCCATTAAGGTGGTGAAAATTTCGGAGGATTATGTGCTGGATATGGGGGCTGGTGGGGTAGTAGGTGAGGACAAGAGGAACCATATCCCTGGTAGGGTGGCGGGAGGATGGAGTAAGAGCAGACGTGCGTGAAGTAGAAGAGATGTGGTTGAGGGTAACGTTGATGGTGGAGGAAGGGAGCCTTTTTGTTTGAAAAAGGAGGACATCTTCATTCTAGAATGAAAGCATCCTAAGAGCAGATGTGGCATAGACAGAGGAATTGAGAAAAGAGGATGGTATTTTTATAAGTAGTGGGGTGGGACGAGGTGTATTCTAGGTAGCTGTGATAGTCTGTGGGTTTGTAATAGACATCTGTGGATAAGCTGTTTCTGGACATGGAGACAGTGAGATCGAGAAAGGGAAGGGAGGTGTTGGAAATAGACTAGGTGGATTTGAGGGCAAGGTGGAAGTTGGAGGCAAAGTGGATGAAGTTGACGAGTTCAGCACAGGTGCAGAAAGCAGCACCAATGCAGTCATTGACGTAGCATAGGAAATGTGCAGGCCGATCACCAGTGTAGGCTTGGAACACAATCTGTTCCACATAGCTGACAAACAGGCAGGCATAGCTGGGACCCATGGGAGTGTTCATGGCTACCCCTTCTGGGCTAGCCATGTTCTAGAAGCTTTATCCATCTTACAATTTGATAAGATACAGTGATAAAGGAAAGAGCATGCATCAGCGAGTGGATAGAAATACTTTAATCAGCACTTGGCTATGTGTAGACCAGGGCATACTGATGGCCACATGTGTTGAACTGACTGGTATATAGTTATTTATTTTTATATTTTAGTTATTTAGCGATAGAGTGCGGAGTAGGCCCAACCAGCCTTTTGAGTCACACTGCCCTGTCAACCCCTGACAAACCCAATTAAGCCTAGCCTAATCACTGGACAATTTATAATGACCAATTTACCACATCTTTGGACTGTGGGAGGAAACCGGAAGTCTGGAGAAAATCCACCCATTCCACGGGGAGGACGTACAGAGACTTTTTACAGAATGGCATTGGAATTGAATTCTGAGCTCCAAAGCGCCCAAGCGGTAATAGTGTCATGCTAGCTGCTGCACTACTGTGTTATGTTTTGACCTTTTTACTTTACATGTGTTGCAATTGTCCTTCATGAAATAAAGTTTGAAATAACTTGAGTGTGGAGATAGACGAGATGTTTGCAGGGTTTACAAGTGGCCAGACTTGTAGCATCCATTTCTTTCTCATAGTTCAATTTTTTTCCTTGTATTTAGTTTAAGGGAAAGCCAGGGTTTTCTTGCCTTTAAGTGCATGCTGCACAGAATGATGCTGCCAATAAAGTGTTGGTTGTTCTTGAGCTCCATTGTTTGAGGGGAGTGAAACTGTAAGTATTCTCAGTGGATCCTTCTCTCTCCCTTTGGGCACATTTAATCATATTTCTTTGTACACCACAGTGATAGAGTTTAATCTGTATTTAATATGAAGTGATTTAATCTGTTTACAGAGTTAAAGAGTTAAAGAGTTTAATCTGTATTTAATATGAATATTTGGATTCCTTGGTGCTGCAAAAGTTTCTCCATAGAATGACTTTGTCAATTTGATTTCCAGTTTGTTTTTCATGTTTTGTTCTTTATAAATGATTAAAAATGTCATGGAAGCATAGGATTTGCACATGATCTTTTTTAGAAGAGGTTCACTCCAGCAATATTAATTGTAGCAGGTGGGACATGGCAGTTAAGACATTGTCGTAGTTGAAGGCTGGGTTTAAATTTGAAGTGTCCTCAGTCATGATGTGTACAATTTGTCTTTCTTTGCTACAGCACTACTAGGACTGAGCTTGAGATCATTGTAGTACAGACGATTTGACTATGCAGAAGAAAATCCCGAAAATTACAAACAAGATTACAAGCTCATGAACAATGTGGTGATCTTTGCAATTCTTAATGTTTGTTCAATGGATACTAAGGGGGAACAAAAGCAAGCACTTAATTTAAAAAAAATCATTCTTAAATAAACCCACCTTATCAAAATTCCAGTCACTATGATGTTTTCATATCATGCTTTGGAAGCGTTCACACCTTTCATTAGCTAAGGCTGCCCAAAGGTACAACATTTCCATTCAGAGATTAAGTGAATTCATTGAGTAGGCAAGCTGCCTTCTTTCCAGTTTGCTGGAGACAATTTTTTCCCTCTTTGTGAAAAGGAAGAAGTTTGTGAAGTAACACCTTTCTCAAGCCAGTGGCTCTTTGGCTAACAGAGCTATTGGATTTTGATAAGCAAAATAAAGCTGAATTTCCAAAGGAAAAACCTATGTGTACAGATGAGAAGCAGACATCCTATTGAACTTGATCTCCAGTCTGTGCCTAGCATTTGGCTGTTGAGAGAGAGTCCAAGTAAGGAGAAGGTGTAGGCTCCTGAGCCAGTTTTGGTTTCTAATGAGCTGGAGGCTTGTCTGATTGGTTACCTCATTTCTGCATCCCTGCCCAACCCCAGTAACACTTTATCCTGAATCCATCCAATCCTCCCTTATTTTTTAAAGGTTTGCTTCTACCAGTCTTTGAGAAACTGTTTCATGTACCCTTCACCTTGTGAAAGAAAATAAAATAATTCATTATATTGTCTAGCCTTACTTTTAAACGGTGTTTCTTTAGTGTTAGGACCTCCCACAGGAGGAAATATCCACTCCTTCTCTTCAGGATCTTGCATGTTTCAAATGAATTTGCTCTCACTTTTCAAAACTGACAAGCTTTCCACTGCAGTTATGTCAAACAAATATTCTCAGAACTGTTCCAAATGGTTCTTAAAATAAAGCGACCAATCCTGCACATCACACTCCATATATGGTCTCATTGGTGTCCTACTTAACTGAAGCATGACCTTTCTATCATTCGATTCAATTCCCCTTGCAGTAATTCCTGCCAAGTGGACAAAGTTGTGTTTTCCCACATTATTTCCTACAATTTGTAAGGAGAAAATATTAAGTACCTGAAACCATTACTATGACGATAATTCCCCTAATAGGGGAATCTCAAAATCAGGGTTGCTGTAAGGAGCCATCTACGTAAGATTGACTGGGGGATTCCTAATGGGGCTGCATGTGCATTAGAATCTCTGAAGCAGTCAGTTCCATGGAAATGTGAATGCAGAGTTATTGTGCCTAATCAAAGTGGTAATAGAAAGAGTTGAGGCCAAAAATCAGGTTAGAAGTCAGATATTGCTGAATGTTGGAGGAAAATTCGAAGGGCCATGAAGCCCATTCTTTCTCATGTTCTTGCTCAAGGGCTTTTTCCACATAAATTCTGACACTGTCATTGAGTTACAAATTACTTTTTGATATATTAATACCAATTCCAATAATTTCCATAAAATAGTTCACAGTAATTTCTTTAACTGAGTATGTCCCTGTGATTGAGAAGTTGCACCTCGATGAACAATATGACTTCAACAGCATCTGTGAACAAAGAAGTACGGCTGTCGTACTCGATTGAAGGTTGCTTCCTATTTTACTGTTAACTCAGTACTCCCATCAGTTTCCAGGAATGCTTTTACCACAGGAATTCTTCTGGATCAAGAAGGTGGCTTATCCCCATCTTCGGAGCAATTAGTGATGAACAACCTTGCCAATGATCTCATAAAAAAGAGCAACCCCTCTCTTCACTATGATAACTGAGAACAACCAAGATCAAGAATTATTTCTAACACCATAAAATGTAAAAAGAAGTTACTGAGGTTACAGCACTGTACACTTGGATTTGAAAAATGAATTTTAAAGAAGCATTGCAACACTGGAAAATTTAGAACTGAGCCACAATTTTAGCTGAAGTGAACCAAACGGATGCTTCAAAAGAAAATTGTAGAAGGATTTAAATTATGGTTTACAGAGGGTTGGTGTGGAGAGGACACTTCCACTTTTGTGAAATCAGCGCTGTGAGTAAAAGTTGAATTCAGTGGGGAAGTAAGACTGTGTGTCTTTAATCACTGAATAAAATAGGAAAAGTAGCCACCATAGGGAACAATTTAGAGGTTTCAAATGAAACAAAGGAAGCTTATGATGGGTGGGATTCTGACTTGGAGGCATTCAGTTGCAAATCTGAGGTTGGTAACTTTGCACCACTGCATCGTACAACAAATCTCTGAACCTGTGGTTTCCCTCATAATGAGTTGATGGAATTGACTATTTGTTACATCCTTAATATGTAAAAATCTTTACATTACGTCTGTCTAAGTGTGCAATATATAGTAATTAATAAATAGTATGTACAACAGGATAGTCAATATAGCATTGAAAAACAGTTGTATCAGTGTGAATTAATCAGTCTGATGGTCAGGTGGAAGAAGCTGTCCCAGAGCCTGTTGGTCCTGGCTTTAACGCTGCAGTACCGTTTTCTGGATGGTAGCAGCTGGAACAGTTTGTGGTTGGGGTGACTTGGGGCCCAATGATTCTTTGGGCCCTTTTTATGCACCTGTCTCTGTAAATGTCCTAAATCGTGGGAAGTTCACACCACAGATGCACTGGGCTGTCTGCACCACTTTCTGCAGAGTCCTACAATTGAGAGAATTACAATTCCCATACCGGGCAGTGATGCAGCTGGTCAGGATGCTCTCAATTGTGCCCCTGTTGAAAATCATAGAAACATAGAAATCTATAGCCCTTCAGCCCACAAAGTTGTGCCAAACACATGTCCCTACCTTAGAAATTACTAGGCTTACCCATAGTTGTCTATTTTTCTAAGCTCCATGCACCTATCCAAACGTCTCTTAAAAGACCCTATCGTATCTGCCTCCACCACTGTTGCTGGCAGCCAATTCCACGCACTCACCACTCTCTGAGTAAAAAAAAACTTACCCCTGACATCTCCTCTGTACCTACTCCCCAGCACCTTAAACCTGTGTCCTCTTGTGGCAACCATTTCAGCCCTGGGAAAAAGCCTCTGACTATCCACACAATCGATGCCTCTCATCATCTTATACAGCTCTATCAGGTCACCTCTCATCCTCCGTCACTCCAAGGAGAAAAGGCTGAGTTCACTCAACCAGTTTTCATAAGGCATGCTCCCCAATCCGGGCATCATTCTTGTAAATCTCTTCTGCACCCTTTCTATGGCTTCCACATCCTTCCTGTGGTGAGGTGACCAGAACTGAGCACAGTACTCCAAGTGAGGTCTGACGAGAGTACTATATAGCTGCAACATTACCTCTTGGCTCCTAAATTCAATTCCATGATTGATGAAGGCCAATACACCGTATGCCTCTTAACTACAGAGTCAACCTGCGCAGCTGCTTTGAGCGTCCTATGGACTTGGACCCCAAGATCCCTCTGATCTTCCACACTGCCAAGAGTCTTACCATTAATACTATATTCTACCATCATATTTGAACTACCAAAATGTACCACTTCACACTTATCTAGTTGAACTCCATCTGCCACTTCTCAGCCCAGTTTTGCATCCTGTCAATGTCCCGCTGTAAATCCTGACAGCCCTCCACACTATCCACAACACCTCCAACTTTATCATCAGCAAACTTACTAACCCATCCCTCCACTTCCTCATCCAGGTCATTTATAAAAATCACGAAGAGTGAGGGTCCCAAAACAGATCTCTGAGGCACACCACTGGTTACCGACCTCCATGCAGAATATGACACATTTACAACCACTCTTTGCCTTCTGTGGGCAAGCCAGTTCTGGATCCACAAAGCAATGTCCCCTTGGATCCCATGCCTTCTTACTTTCTCAATATGCCTTGCATGGAGTACCTTATCAAATGTCTTGCTGAAATCCATATACACTACATCAACTGCTCTTCCTCCATCAGTGTGTTTAGTCACATCTTCAAAAAATTCTATCAGGCTGGTAAGGCACAACCTGCCCTTGACAAAACCATGCTGACTATTCCTAATCATGTTATACCTCTCCAAATGTTCATAAATCCTGCCTCTCAGAATCTTCTTTATCAGCTTACCAACCATTGAAGTAAGACTCAGTGGTCTATAATTTCCTGGGCTATCTCTACTCCCTTTCTTGAATAAAGGAACAACATCCACAACCCTCCAATCCTCTGGAACCTCTCCTGTCTCCATTGATGATCCAAAGATCATCACCAGAGGCTCAAAAATCTCCTCCCTCACCTCCCAGAGTAGCCTGGGGTACATCTCATCCGGTCCTGGCGACTTATCCAACTTGATGCTTTCCAAAAGCTCCAGCACATCCTCTTTTTTAATATCTACATGCTCAAGCTTTTCAGTCTGCTGCAAGTCATCACTACCATCACCAAGATCCTTTTCTATAGTGAATACTGAAGTAAAGTATTCATTAAGTATCTCTGCTATTTCCTCCAGTTCTATACACACGTTTCCACTGTCATACTTGATGGGTCCTTTCCTTTCATGTCTTACCCTCTTGCTCTTCACATACTTGTATAATGCCTTAGGGTTTTCCTTCATCCTGCCTGCCAAGGCCTTCTCATGGTCTCTTCTGGCTCTCCTGATTTCCTTTTTAAGCTCCTTCCTGTTAGCCTTATAATCTTCCAGATCTCTAACATTACCTAGCTCTCTGAACCTTTTGTAAGCTTTTCTTTTCTTCGTGACTGGATTTATTACAGCCTTTGTACACCACAGTTCCTGTACCCTACCATAAATTCCCTGTCTCATTAGAACGTACCTATACAGAACTTCACACAAATATCCCCTGAACATTTGCCACATTTCTTCCGTACATTTTCCTGAGAACATCTTTTCCCAATTTAAGCTTCAGATTTCCTGCCTGATAGCCTCATAATTCCCCTTACTCCAATTAAACCCATTTCTAACTTGTCTGTTTCTATCTCTCTCCAATGCTATTGTAAAGGAGATAGAATTATAGTTAATATCTCCAGAATTATCTCCCACTTAGCGATCTGACACCTGGCCAGGTTCATTTCCCAATTCTAAATCAAGTACAGTCTCTCCTCTTGTAGGTTTATCTACCTATTGTGTCAAGATTCCTTCCTGAACACACTTAACAAACCCTACCCCATCTAAACCCCTTGCTCTAGAGAGATGCCAATCAATATTTGGGAAATTAAAATCTCTCATCACGACAACTGTTATTATTAACCCTTTCCAGGATCTGTTTCCCTCTCTGCTCCTTGATATCCCTGTTGCTATAAATAGCACCTAGTAAAGTTATTGATCTCTTGCTTTTCCTAAGCTCCACCCACAGAGACTCCATATACAATCCCTCCAGGACGTCCACCTTTTCTGCAGCCGTGACACTATCTCTGATCAACAGTGCCACACCCCCACCTCTTTTGCCTCTCTCCCTGTCCTTTCTGAAAGATCTAAAACCCGGCACCAATCCTGTCCCTGAGTCATCCAGGTCTCTGTAATGGCCACTGCATCATAGCTCCAAGTGCTTATCCACGCTCTAAGCTCATCCGCTTTGTTCACAATACTCCTTGCGTTAAAATAGACACATCTCGAACCCTCCACCTGAGCGCATCCCTTCTCTATCACCTGCCTGTCCTCCCTCACCCAATGTCTCCAAGCTTTTTCTATTTGTGAGCCAACAGCCTCTTCCCCAGTATCTTCAGTTCAGTTCCCACCTCCAACAATTCTAGTTTACACTCTCCCCAGTAGCATTAGCAGACCTCCCCGCCAGGATATTGGTCCTCATGGGATTCAAGTGCAACCCGTCCTTTTTGTACAAGTCACTCCTGCCCAAAAAAATGGTACACTCCTCGGAAAAATTTGCATACTTCAGCCTCAGATGACCAATGTGCAGGTTGCATTGGTAGCTCTCCTCAAGGTCTCTGTGTTGGCGACTTCGAACTGAGAGTAAAAAAGATTTGGCTCATCTGGGAGAGAGGCAGTGATGTTGGCAACACCACTGCGTTTAGCTTTGAAGTCTGCGATAGTGTGCAGACCCTGCCATAAGCAACGTGTGTTCTTGGTGGAGAGTTGTGTCTGGATCTTGTCCCTGCATTGTCATTTCACTGCCTTGATGACTTCGTGTAGATTGTAATTGCATTTTTTGAATTCCTGTCGGCTACCGGCAATGTGACCTCTGTCGCGTGTGGTTAGTGCTGCTCGCATGGAACTTTTCATCCAGGGTTTCTAGTTTGGATAGACTCTGGCTGATTTTTGAGGGGCAACATCCTCGATGCACCTCGCTCATGACCCCTTCTGTGAACTCAGAGACATTCTCGTCACGAAAGACATTCCAGTTGAATTGTTAATGTCTTAAAAGCAGTCCTATAGCATGGAGACTGATTGGTTAGACCAACAGTGGACCAGCTATGGCACCCTCTTGTTTCAGCTTCTGCCTCTTTATTGGAGATGGAGGAGACTTCCCAATTGGTGGACAGATGAGCACTTTGTAAGTGTTGCAGAAGGGAGAGTAGCAGTGGTCGAGTATGTGCTCACTTGGATGTGTTGACATCCAGAGAGACTTTGGACAGTGACACTATTAAAGTCTCTGGTGAAGATGAGGGCAGCCTCTGGCTGTACAGTCTCCAGGGTGCTGATGGTTTCATACAGTTCCTTAAGAGCCAGGTCAGTATCAGCCTGTAGTGGAATATGCACAGCTGTGATAATTACAGGTGTGAACAGCCTAGACAGCCAGAAAGGACTACACAGCAGCACCAGGGACTGCAGATCCGGGAAACAAAAGGATTTGAGGACATGCTCATTCAGGGGGTTGCACCAAGCATTATTGACCATGAAACATATGCCACCTCCTTTACTCTTCCCAGAGAGGTTCTTAGACCTGTCTGCTCGGAACAGGGAGAACACACAGGGCTCGCTGGTGTGATCCGGTATCTCCTCCATCAGCCAGGTCTCCACGAAGCACAAACCATTACAGGCAACTTGATGGGTTGAAACTTGTGTGAACTATGAATATAAGCAGTGATTCATTGGAGTGGACAAATAGTATATCTGCAGATGCTGGGAATCCAAAGCATCACACACAAAATGCTGGAGGAACTCAGCAGGTCAGGCAGCATCTATGGAAAAGAGTAAACAGTTGATGTTTCAGGCTAAGACCCTTCAACAGAATTTAATTGGAATGAGCTGTTATTAACTGTATATTCTAACTGCTTATTTTTAACTAGTTAGCAACTTGATTTCTATCTACAAATATTTCATCTTAAAATTAACACAAATATATGTATAAAATTCCATTGTGCAGTTCAGTGCAATGCTGATGTTATATCACCAAAGCCATTGTTTTGCATACCTATCTCCCATATGTGATATGTTTGAACAGGTGAATTTTTTTTCATTAGTTGATATTTACTTCCCGTTCTTGAAATTTGGTTTTAACAGATGTTCATTTAAAATCAAATCACAAAACAAGACGGATACATATTTGACAACTGTGGTAAAAATAATGTAAACTGCCACAAGAGATTCCTAATAGATGTTAAACAACTTTGTGAAAAACAGGGTCTAACAATATTTACAGTGATTGAAGTCACCTTCAGTTTAAGTTTTCAGGTGTCCAAGAGTTCGAATTAAAGAGAATCCGTGATGTTCTGAAAAACTTCTACTTCCATTTTAATAAAACAGTCATATTAATGTTGCTGGAATAGTGCAAGAGTTGTCAATAAACTGTTTTACAATGCAAGAAAAAATCTGCAGATGCTGGCAATCCAAGTAACACACACAAAATGCTGGAGGAACTCAGCAGAACAGGCAGCATTTGTGTGTGTTGTTTTACAATAAAGCTGCTTCACACCTGACTTTGGAGCTTATTTAAAATGAGAGTAATGAGGAATGCGGAATGATTGAAGTACATCTCATTTGGCATTGACTAAGGATTGGGATTTAATGGATTAGACAAGGTTAAATATAGAACATAGGAGGAGGCCAGTCAGCTTCTTGAGCCAGTTCCATCAATCAATTAGGTAAGAACCCATCAGCTCTATCTGCTCCTTTTGTTCCAAACCCCCTGTCTTAAACATAATTAAAGATACTACTCTGGAATATTTGAATTACGTCTGTACAAAAGGGGCTTTTTTGAGGAAAATGTTCTACTTTTTCACAAATAAGGATCAAAGCGCTTCTTACTTTGAAACGTGATTTTATAGTTGAAACTTTCATGCACCATTTTCAGAGAAGCAATGGGAACTGCTGCAGAGCATAATATATCGGTATAGAAAAAACAATTAGTTAATAGGTAATCAAGAGTTGGAATGAATGAGTCTTTCTTTGGGTTGCAAGATAAAGTAAATAATGTAGAGGTCTGAGCTAGGGGTTCATCATTTTGAAATTAATATCACTAACTTCCACTGGCATGTTTATTAAATTTGTTAAGGTCATGAAGTTGGGCAGGAGAGCAGGTTGTGGAAAAGAAATGAGAAGGAAAATGTATTCAGGTTCAGAATTGGGTATATTGTGTCTGTCTTATAGGGCATGAATTTGTTGTTTTATGGCAGCGGTACAGTAGAATTCTAGTGATTGGGCAAAAACCTGGCATGTGGAACAAAGTGTCAGGAATGTGAATTTGTTCATTTGGTAGGTTTAAAAAAAGAAAAAGTGGATCAGAGCTTCAAGATGCAGAGGGATGTGTATATTCCAATGGATGAGTCAGAAAGGACACGTATTCACATAGTGAAAGTAAGTAGAAAAGCTAACAGAAAATTAGAAGGTAGAACAGTACAGCACAGGAAGGATATTGTTGGGTGAAATTAGTACAAAAGCAAGGGCAATGCTTTGATCATATCGAACTCTGGTGAAGCCACTTCTGGCATTCTGTGTGCTGTATTAGTCTCCTTATTCATGGAAATTTTTAATGCATTGGAATCATTTCTGAGAAGATTTACTTGACAAATATATTGTGCAGGTTGTCTCATGAGAAAGGATTTGCAGACAAAGCCTGTATTCACTGGATATTAGAAGCATGAAAGTGGACTTGTTTGAACATAAATATCCTGAGGGGACACAACAGGGCAAATGTAGAATGGTTTTTTTTATGTGGATGAATCTAGAAAGGCTGCAATTAAAAAAAAAAAGAAGGGTCACTCATTCAAGAAAGAATCGAAGAAAGTTTCTTTTCTGAGGATTACGAGTTTTTCAATTTATTGTCTGAATATTTTTAAGCCAGAGGCTTTTCAAGAACCTATCAGCAGTGGATTAGCGTGTGATCGTGTGAAATGATGGAGCAGGCATGAGGTCAAGTGACCTACTACATTTTGTATGTTTAAAGGAGTTGTTAATTCAACCTAATAAATTACACTTTTGCACTCTGATTACTGAACTGCATGCAGGCATCAATTCCTTTTCGGGGAACCTGATCATAATATTTAAACTGTGAGCCCAGTAAAGTACTGAGAGAATGCTTTACTTCTGAGATGGTCAGCCAAGCTTCCCCTCTTAGTTGGAGCTGAAAAATACTCTGACAGCATTTCAAAGAAAATATGGCTGTGTTTATCTATAAAACTAATCATTAAAGTTCAAATTAAATTTATTAACAATGTACATATATGTTACCATATGCTCTTCATATTTAGTTTCTTGCAGACATTTACAGGAAAATAGGGAAATAAAATAGAATTTATTAAGAACTGTACAATACAAAGACGACAAACAACCAACATGCAACAGACAGATTGTGCAAATAATAAAAATGATTGATATAGTGAGGATTTGAGTTGTAGAATCCTTGAAAGTGAGTCAATAGGTTGTGGAGTCAGTTCAGCTTTGTCATCAGTGAAGTTATCCATGCTGGTTTAGGAACTGGATGGTTGTAGGGTATTAACTATTACTGTTTCTGGGCTTTGGTGTTTCCACTCCAGGCCGTGATGTGACTTGTCAGGATACTCTTCACCGCCTTTATAGAAGTTTGTCGAAGTTTTAGATGAAATTTGAGGTGCTGCCATGTCTTCATTGTGATTGCACTTAGGTACTGGTCCCAGGGACCAATCCTTTGATATGATAACACCAAGGAATTTAAAATTACTGAATCTTTCCACCTCCAGTCCCAAAATGAGGACTGGCTCATGGACCTCCAGCTTCTTCTTCTGTAGTCAATAAACAGCCCTTTGTTTTTTGCTGAAGTTGACTGGGAGGTGGTTGTTATGGTGCCATTCAATCAGATTTTCACTCTCCCTTCTACATGTTGATTTATCACCACCTTTGATTCAGCCAACAACAGCGGTCTCATTAACAAACTTAACTACGTCATTGGAGTTGTACTTGGCCACACAGTCACAGATATAAAGTGAGTTGAACAGGGAGCTAAGCACACAACTTTGTGTTGGACCTGTTCTGATGGCGATTGCGGAGGAGATGTTGCTGCCAGTCCGTACTGACTGTGGTTCGCAAGTGTTGGAAATCGAGGATCCAGTTGCATAAGCAGGTGCAGGGCCCTGGTCTTGGAGCTTATTGATTAGTTTCGAGGGGATGATATGCTGAGCTGTAGTCAATGAAGGGCATCTGATGTATGTACACATCTTCATTATCAGAATTAGAATCAGGTTTAATATTACTAGTATGTGTCTTGAAATTTGTTATTTGGCAGCACATAATAAAATAACGATAAGTTACAAAATCAGGGAGGCTAGTCTGCAACATTCTGCAGCTTTTGTGATCCTGTGCTGTGGCTCCTTCATATCAGATAGTGATGCAATCAGTTAGAATACTCTCCATGGTACATCTGTAGAAATGTGCTTGAGTCTTTGATGATGTGCAGTCTCTTCAAGCTCCTAATGAAATATAGCTGCTGTTATGCTTTCTTTGGAATTGTATAATTATCTTGGGTCCAGGATAGATCTTCAGAGATGTTGACACACAGGAACTTGAAAATGCTCACCCTTTCCACTTCTTGATCTCTTAATGAGTACGTGTGTGTGTGTGTGTGTGTGTGTTCCCTCAACACCCCCTTCTTGAAGTTCACGATCAATTCTTTGGAGTGCAAAGTTGTTGTGGCAACACCACTCAGCCCACTGATCTAACTTGTGGCTTACCTCCTCGTCTCCATCTGAAACTTTGCCAGCAATAGTTGTGTTGGTAAATTTATAGATGGTCTTTGATCTGTGCCTAACCACACAATCATGGATGTAGAGAGTAGAGCAATGGATGAAGCATGCATCCTTGAGGTGCACAGAATTGATTGTCAGCGAGGAGGTACAGAGATCCAAGTTTTGGTGCTTGTTGTTTAGAAATGAGGATATGATTTTGTTGAAACCCTGAGCTGTGATCAATAAATGCCAACCTGATGGAGATAATATTATTGTCCATGTGGTTTAAGGCTGAGTGGAGAGCTAGTGTGATTGCATCTGCTGAGGACCTATTGTGGTTGTTAGCAAATTGCAATGGGTCCAGGTCCTTGCTTGGACAGGAGTTGATTCTGGCCATGACCAACCTCTCAAAGCATTTCATCACAGTAGATGTGAGTGCAGCTGGGCAATAATTGCTGAGGCAGCTCACCCTGCTATTCCTGGGCACTGGAATAATTGTCACCCTTTTGAAGAAGATGGGAAACTCCAACTGTAACAGTCTGAGATTGAAGATGTCTTTCAGTGCTTCTGCTAGTTGATTGGCACTAGTTTTCAGTGCTGTACCAGGTACGTTGTCAGGCCCTGATGCCTTGCAAAGGTGCACACTTTTGAAAAATGTTCTGCCATTGGCATCCGAGACAGAGATCATAAGTTCACCAGATGCTGCAGGGATTCACAAGGTGTACTTTTATCTTTCCTTGCAAAATGTGCATAAAACACATTGAACTTACCTGTGAGTGAAGTATCCTAGCCATTCATGATGTTAGGTTATGGTTTTTAAGGAAGTATTGGCCTACAAACTCTGCCAGAGATGATGTGCATCGAATTCCGCCTCTAACTTCAATTGGAATTGTTTTCTCATTCTTAAAGTAACCTTTTGTAGGTTGTATCTGGACTACTTGTATAATTCTGGATCACTGGTCTTGAATGTCACAGATCTAGCCCTCAGCAGACTCCAGATCTCCTGTTTCATCCACGGCTTTGAGTTTTGTTATGCCCGATATGTTCCCAAAAGTATACACTCATTCTCATGGGTATTGATGAATTGGTGACAACTGTGGTGTATTCATTCAGATTCAAAGATGAATCCCTGAATATTGTCCAGTCCATTGACTGAAAGCAGTCCTGTAAGTGCTCCTCTGCTTCCCTTGACAATACCTTCTTGGTCCTCACCACTGGTGCTGCAGTGTTCAGTCTCTGCCTGTACACTGGGAATAGAAGTACATCCAGGTGATTGAACTTTCCAATGTGTGGGCGTGGGATAGCTTGGTAAACATTCTTGCTAGTGGTACAACAGTGGCCAAATGTGTTGGCACCTCTGGTCCCACAGGTGATATGTTGGTGGTAGTTGCACAGACTTCTTCAAGCTGACCTGGTTCAAATCCCCTGCAATGATAGTGAGGGTGTGCTGTTTTGTGACTGCTGATCACAGTACTTAGCTCCTCCAGTGTCTGCCTGTCATTTACCTCGGGTGAAATGCACACAACTACCAAGATGATGGTAGAAAACTCCCTTGGCAGATAAAAATGGACAACATTTAACTGCTTGATGTTCCAGGTCTGGTGAGCAGGATTGAGAAGAACTGTCACATCTGTGCACCATGATGAGTTAATCATGAGTTGATCCACCTCATCTGTCTTTAAGAGACTGAGCTGTCCTGTCTTTATGGAGAATGGTGAAGCCATTGTGTTGGAGTGCTGCGTCCTAAATGGTGGATGTATGCCATGTTTCTGTAAAGCAGACTCCACAACATTCGCTAATGCTCCTCTGCTTTGAGGTTTCAATATTATTTTTCAGAGACTGTCCACTTGTCAGCTGGAGAGCGGATGAAAAGCCTTTACCTTTCAATTGCGCCAGTGTCCCTTCCCAACTTCTGTTTATTTAAGGGGGAACTGCACTCTCAACTTGAATCTGCCATTCAGGGTCCACCGATTTTGAAGGTTGATGGATATTTTAAATGTCTTGGATACTTTAAATGTTGCTTACTGAAATACCCATGGTTGTGACTGTAGATTTCAGATGTAGTAGTCCTAAGCAGGAATATTTGATGATTTCCACCGGTGCTACACGCATAGCATTGCCACTTATCATCTTAAGCATTATACAGATGTTCTAGAGCTGAATGAAGAGTCAATGAAGTGTCATTTTCTGTTGACCTGTTATGATGGAAGGCAAATTGGAGTGGGTCTGGGTCACCCTTTAGGTAGGAGTTGATTTGCTTCATGACCAACCTCTCAAAGCACTTCATCACAGTGGATGTAAATGCTGCTGAATGATAGTTATTGAGGCAGGTTGCCACTGTATCATTGAAGCCTGACTGAACAGGTGGGTACTTCAGACTGTCAAGGTTAAAGATGTCAGTTAACACTCCAACCAGTTGATTAACATAAGCCTTCAGTACTGGGCCAGATGCTTTTCTTGAGTTCCCCCTCCTATGTAACTATAAATTCAGGAATTGATGAAGATTTGGTGGAGATGCAGCTCTTCTCATTTGGGGTGATAAGTCTTATCTGTGTGCTGAATAAACAGTTGTTCAGAAGGAGTAAGCTTAGAAAGGGTCTTTACTCTGCAGAACCAAATGTGCAGCGTGTCATAAGAAGGGAACAAGGAAACTGATGAGAAATATTTGTTAGTCTGCCTTTCAGAATTCATCTGGACATACGTTTTTGATTGGAATGGTTTTAAAGTCTGTGTTTCTTTTATTCCCCCACCACCCTGTGTGAGAACTATGATAAAATCCATATGTTAAATTAGAATGGTTTCACCATTATGTAATGGTTTATTGATCATAGTTCAGTCCTAGATTAATACTTTACTGTTGTGACACCTTGGTTTGAAAATTAAATTTGGAACACCAGATGAATTTTCTGTCTAGGGAAGGTGACGCTGCTCTGAGTTTCTTTCTCTCTCTGTCACATATTCTCTCCCCACTTTTAGTGCTTTCTGCTTTTCTATCAAAACTTGTCAGGATGTTTTGATAGACTCCAAGTTTGGCATTTTCAGAGCGATTGCATTTGTTTAAAATATTTCAGCAACTTCTTGGATAAGCAGTAATAATAAAACCAATTATATCAAGCTCTGTCATCCATGGTATCGAAAATACTTGGAACAGAGGGAACACACTAGTTATGTTTGCTGCAGTCTCACTGGCTTCCCGTGCAATCTAGATCATCCTTCTACAGGCAGCAAATGTCTTATCAAGGAAAATTAACTAAGAATCTTGATGAGTAGAATTCTGTGTTTCCTCCTTTTGTCTTGCCGGTTCAAGATGATATCCTGCAGTCCCACTTTCTTTAACAAGGCCGAAAGTTTCCATGGTGACAGAACTAGAGCTTTTTCTTAAAGAGAAAAGCTCAATAAATAGTTTACTCCAGTTGGAGCAAATTGCAAAACATCCTCATTGTTTTTCCATCCTAAACCTAATATGCTCCAGATGTATAAAGGCTGCAGGCCAATTCATCACATTGCGCCATCAGATACCATTGCATACCGGTACTTGTATCATGACTGTCTCAACAAAAGGCATCACATTAGTACTTATGGAATAGTTTCACAAAGAAGACCCAGTGGAGAGATTAGGTTCATAGTTGCCTCAGCACAGTGGGTGGGGGGGTACAGGTTGGTTCTGAAATTGTTGGTGTTGTATTGTTCTGGCTTGATTCACTCACAAGGGAATGCAGGAAAGCTTACATTTGTTTAGTCTCTGACTTTGGAATTGGCAGACAGCAGGTTGTGCTCGTTTAATAGATAGAAGATCACAGTCTTTGCTCCAAGTTACTTTCTTTCCCAAACATAGTTTCTTTCTGCCCTGTTTTGGAATTTCAATCTCCCTTTGTCATGCCATTAATTAGTTGCAGACTGTGAAACACTATTACACACGCTGGAGAACTGTGCTCCCTTGCCCTTGCAAGCGACCAATCATAACATTCTCGAAGTGCACCAGGGTCCTATCAACCGGTTCAATATCTGGAAGCCTACATCTCCACAGCAGATGTGTTCATCGTATCATGGGCATAGAATAGTCTTTCCATTCAACACCTGAATTGTACCTCGCTTTAATAAGGTGCAAGTTACCTTTGAAGTAGAACCATGGATATGCTATATTCAGCCTCTACCAATGAGAAGAGTTGATGGGAGCATTTTGGCTAGTTGAAGTTCAATTGTCCTTCTAAAGTGGGATTGAGAATTTTTTGACAGATTGTGCTTGCTGTGCTCACACCAAGGGTGCAGGACTTGGAAGTTGGAGGGGCCTCTATTTCAGTGTAGTGTCCCTTCTGAGCCTTGGCAAAACATCAGAAGGATGCTTGTTTTCCACAGCATCTGGTGTATACAGATAAGCAAATGTATGAGACACTACTGGAGACTTTCAGCAGCTCTTTAAAAATGGCAAATGCATTTAATGACCGGAGAGAGGCTTTTGGAACCCCAGTGCTCATATATGATAGGGAAATTAGAAACCACTTAGTCTGCCTTTATTGATAGGAAAGAAAAACACCTAGCAGAGCTATTTTGAAGGATGCTATTAATTTTCATTGAGTTAACATAGAGTCAATAAATATAATTTGATGCATCATTTTTAAAAGCTAATTCATGCTTACCAAAGCCAATGAGTTAATTAAGGAGGTGATAAAATGAATGGGCCTGGATTCTTTTTGAATGCTTTTCACAGTAGAACTCAAAACTCCATATTACCTGCCATTGGATAAGGCAATGGAATGTAAACTAACTGCCCAATACATCACATCTGGCACAAAAGGCATTTCGTCTTACTTGAACTGTGTTTTCCTTGCATTGGTTGATACTGACTCATTTGTATTCCTTCCTGGGGAGTTGATCCTTGTTTGGATATTTTGACTGCCGGAGAATTACCACTGAGCCCTTGTATTTCTGTCACTTTAATATGTGGGCACCAATATTGGCTGTTGGAGGGCTCAACAGCATGGAAATCTGGAGCAACTTGAGTGGATTTGGTACTTCTGATGGGAAGAAAAGCAGATTACTGAAGGTTTCTTAATATATGCCTTACATATCTTTTCCTGCCTGGGAGAAGCAAATACAGGGAAGATTGAGAAACTTGTATCATTTGATTCAGTGAACTTGCTGAGCCATCGGTTAAACCAATGCTACTGCATTTCTTGACAGTTAACAACAACTTGGTAAATAAAAATATGGCATCAATTATCCACAAGATGAATGATCCAGGTGAAAGCTAGGAATTTGAATTGAGGTGAATGATCCAGTTCTTTACCCATTAGGTTTCAGAGGAAAAAAAAAGTTAGCATGTTTGGTGTGGAATCTCGGGTGTAGGTGTTCAAGGGGAGGTTTTGTGGGGATGTGACTTTTGATGAAATCATAATCCCCTGTAAATCAGAAGAAATAAGTGTTCTACAACTTGCCACAATCTAAAAATTTCCAAGTTTCAAGTAGCTCATTCGTTGATAAGGTGTGCGTGTTTTGGAGTACTTGTTTCCTGCATTGGTTAAGTCCATCTCAGTGAAGGATTGTAATAATGAGTATTGCTCATTTCTCTTCCAACTCTACACAGATAGATGGGCTGAGCATTCAGCAAACAAATAGAGACCACAAGCCCCAAAATATTTGCACATTAACAGTTAAACAACTAAATCTCAAAGTTTCTTGCCAGGTAAACTTGGCTCATCAGTGAAGAAAAACAAAGCCGTCCTGATGTTGTATTTCCGAAGCGATAGCAGATGATGGAAATGCTCAACAATATGGCAGCTTGCTGAAAGGAGGAAGGTGAGGGTTAATTTGCCTCCGTGCAAACACAGTAATATCACTATTACTCAAGTAATATCTGAAACCTGCTTCTGATGTAACTTGTATGTTGATGGTGCAAATGAAAGCCCTTTATAAATGGAGAACAATTCCAGCAAGCTATAAGTTCTGTAGTAGAAAATCAATCGTGTCATGAGAAGATGGCTTTTGCAATGTTTAGTTGAGGCAGCTTTGAGATTGAGATGATCAAGTCTGGAATTGTTTGCACATAATTCTAGCCATTATCACCTGTAACTTTAAGTACCTGTTAAAGGGATGTATTGATAATTGTAACTTGCACCTGTTACCATGTGAAGGTGTTAAAGAACCATAATGTCAGATATGTAATCTCACGGACAGGCTAATGGTTTTGAGACATCAATTCAAACATTGCGGCATGCACTGCATTTAAATTTATTAAATAGTTGTAATAAAAAGCTTTTTATACCTAATTGGTAGTCAAGAAATTGCAAGATATTTGTTTTTGTTTAAAGCTAATTTCCTTGAATGTCAGGCACCCCATATTGTAATGCTTGACCCATGGTCTTGTGGTTGACATCTGAAACCCTGATGAAAACTAAGAAAGAATAGTAATGAAACCAACTGAACCATCATCAGGGTTGAAATATTGTAAACTTTCACTCAGCCAATGGAGGGAAGAATTGTTTCAAAATCGGCACTGTTTTAGGACAAGAATTACATCATTCAGAGCAAGACACAGACTTGCCTGCCACCAGACTGAGGTATATATAAGATAAACCCATCTTGTAGAAATAGAGGCACAGGACTTAAATCTTGGGGTTGAGTAGCCCTGAGAATTCTCAGCTCTGGCTCTAAGGCCCCTTGATATTTTATTGATTTCAGGCGGTCTACCCCCCCCCCCCCCCCCCCCCGGATGAATCAGTGTCCTCCTTGTTGAATGTTCCTGAGAGGATTTTGGGCTACTTCAATGTGGAAATGAGTCAGTTACCTTAAGCCTCAGGAAGGTACATTTCCCTTTGCTACTAAATTTGGTGAAGACAGCCAGTAGATTTCCTGACTGTACGGTCAGTTAAGAGAATGAGACTTATGTGCCAATATCTTGTGTTAATCGACAATAGCAACAAAGAGACATTTAAATACAGGATAATCAGCGGGTGCTGGAAATCCAGAGTAACACACACAAAATGCTAGAGGAAATGCAGGAAAGATGAGGTAAGAAGCTAGATTGAGGAATAGAAGAAGGGGGAAATGCAAGGAAATGCAATCGCCACAAGCAAGGAGAATTCTTGTGAATTGCTGTTCCTACATCTAAGGACAACTTTGTACTCCCACTTCAACTAAGGTGAAGTAGGAACACAAAGGTCTCACTGCAGCAAGCTGGGGTCAGGAGTATTTTCTACACAACGCTATCCCAGCTGCTTCATTCACAGAGCATCTGACTCAGGATGACTAACTTGACAATTATAAACATAGCTTTATAAATGGAATTTTATTTATAAATTGATGTTCGTTTATCACAGGCAGGACGTTTTTGCAAAGTTCTATGCCTTCAATTCGGCTTTTAAGAATCCTATCTTGAAATCCCGCTCTTAAATTTGCTCTTGGATTCTAAGGGTACTACCTGGTTATAATATTATGTAAATTCTGAATGTAAATTTGTGCACGTTTCTTTTTGCAAGTTTGTATTTATCTTGGTTATTTTTTGCTTATAAAATGAACTATTTATCCACATAATCACAGTTCCAAGGAGTTGGAACATCATGTCCACAGTGTGACCTGATTTTTCCTTTCCTGTCTGGCTTTAACTGAATTTGCTAGGAAATACTTAAAAGACTATGTAATCATTGGATAATTCCTGTTGTATGAGATTTGACTGAATAGCTTCATATCAGTAAGAATACTTCATGTGAGGCCTCCTCTCAATTCAGTTTATTTCATCTTCTCTGAATATCCTTCTTGTCAATTGTTTACCAAGATTCTTAATAAATATGCTTCTGAATTGAACTAAACCATGAGGTGTAAGTTCCATACAAACTTAGGACTCAAGCAAGACTGTTTTTTTTTTGTTTCCAGTTAATTACAGTAGTGCCAAGACCTGTCACTTAACGAAGTTACAAATTAATAAGTTAATGTTTTTGATGTTTTACAAATGAAAAAAAGTTAAATTAGTGTATGTAATATAAACAAGGTGCAAGAGTCAGTGTTTTGGACATCAGATCCTCCCTGTTGTCAACTAAATTTGAGTCTGTGACCTGGAGAGCCTGTGTTAGAAGAGGGGGCTGCCATCAGAAAACTCTTAAATAAATATCATTGGAGGATATTCAGATAAAGTTTTATTCTTCTTGCTATTCAAACAAATTGACATTGATTATTACTTGCACCATACACCACCATACATCACACATCATTAACTGTGCAAATAAAATCTGAATTAATTCAAGACAACTTTGTTCTCTTACAGATAGTTCCGCAGCTGATGTAACTTCAATACCTGTTGTTAAAAGGTTGTAAAAATACCTCAAACTATTTTTGTTTAAATCACCATTGGTACATTTCACTGAAAAAGGACCATTAGCTATATGAGCAGAATTAGGTTATTTGCCCATCAGGTCTACTCCACCATTTCATCTTGGCTCATTCATTATCTGTCTCAGCCCAAATCTTCTGCCTTCTCTCTGTAGCCTTTCATGTCCTGCCTTAGCAAGAATCTATCAATCTGAGCCTTAAATATCCTAATGACTTGGCCTCCACAGGCACCTGTGGCAATGAATTCCATAGATTCCCACTCTCTGGCTAAAGAAATTCCTTTTCATCTCCATTCTAAAGGGATGCCTCACTATTCTGAGGCTGGTCTTAGAGGAAACATCTTCTGCACGTCCACTCTGTTGGGCTTGCACAAACAGAAGTTACTTATGTCAATGTTGTGGCGATGACAGTCTAATGAAAACTCTGAATTATCAGTAGTTTTTTGTTGGTCAGGTTGATTTTAACTAAGGTTAAAATCAACCTTAGTCGGTTGCTAGTTGATGTATGCTGGAACTCCAAAGCTTTTAAGATGGAAGGAGAAAATATTGAGTCAACTATGCTGCATTTCCGCTGCCACAATTGTTTTGTTGAGCGGCCATCATCCAGACAAGTTGAGATGTGTCCTGTGAACCCACATCAATTATCTTTCTAATGGTGCAGAAGTCTTGGGGAATCAGGATGTCTTTGCTAAATATGTTCACTATTTGCCAGGAATTCTTAAAATAATTTATGAATAAAACTAAGAATGTTGTCCAGGATTTTGTGAATAACGGCAAGAGCCAACTTAGAGGAGTACACGGCATCAGTGACGAGCTGATCAGCAAGTGCATCGATAACGTCACTGTGTCCAAGACCATCACTACACACGCTAACCAGAAGCCATGGATGACCGCGGAGGTGTGTGCGCTGCTGAGGACCCATGACTCTGCCTTCAGAGCAGGTAACAAGGCAGCCCTGACAACAGCAAGGGCCAAACGGTCCCGGGCCATCAGAGAGGCAAAGCGTGCACACGCCCAGTGAATCCACAGCCACTTCCAGGACAGCGGTGACACAGTGCACATGTGGAAGGGCATTCAGGACATCACCGACTAAAGGACAACATAAGCTGACTCTGCGGGTGATGTCTCCCTGCCAGATGTGCTGAACAACTTCTACGCTCGTTTTGAGGCAGAAAATGACGTGGTGGCGAGGAAGTCCACCCCTCCTCCAAATGACCAGGTGCTGTGTCTCACTGTGACGGATGTGAGAAGAACCCTGTGCAGGTTCAACCCACAGAAGGCTGCTGGACCAGACAATATTCCTGGCAGAGTGCTCAGAGGATGTGCAGATCAGCTAGCAGATGTTCTCACTGACATCTTCAACATTTCCCTGAGCAGTGCCGTCGTTCCAAAGTGCTTCAAGGCCGCCACCATCGTCCTCATGCCGAAGAAGTCTACAGTGTCCTCTCTCAGTGACCACCGTCCCATTGCTTTCACATCCATCATCATGAAGTGTTTCGAGAGGCTCGACGTGAGGCACATCAAGTCCCTGCTGCCCCCCTCACTGGACCCCCTGCAGTTTGCGTACCATCCCAACCACTCAACAGGCAACGCCATTGCCATCACCCTCCACCTGGTCAAAAAAGACACATACGTTCGAATGCTGTTCATCGACTTCAGTTCAGCATTCAACACAATCATCCCTCAGAAGCTCACTGGAAAGCTGAGCCTAATGGGTCTGAACACCTCCCCCTGCAACTGGATCCTAGACTTCCTGACTGGGAGACCTCAGTCAGTCTGGATCGGGAGCAGCATCTCCAACACCATCACACTGAGCACGGGGCCCCCCCCCCCCAGGGTTGCGTGCTCAGTCCACTGTTGTTCACTCTGCTGACCTACGACTGTGCTGCAATACAGCTCGAATCACATCATCAGGTTTGCCGATGACACGACTGTGGTGGGTCTCATCAGCAAGAATGACGAGTCAGCTTACAGAGAGGAGGTGCAGCGGCTAATGGACTGGTGCAGTGCCAACAACCTGTCTCTGAATGTGAGCAAAACAAAAGGGATGGTTATTGACTTCAGGAGGGCACGGAGTGACCACTCTCCACTGAGCATCAACGGCTCCTCGGATGAGATTGTTAAGAGCACAAAGTTTCTTGGAGTTCACCTGGCGGAGGATCTCACCTGGTCCCTCAACGCCAGGTCCATAGCAAAGATAGCCCAGCAGTGTCTACTTTCTGTGAAGTCTGAGGAAAGTGTATCTCGCACCCCCCCATTCTCATCACATTCTACCGAGGTGGTATTGAGAGCATCCTGAGCAGCTGCATCACTGCCTAGTTCGGAAATTGCACCATCTCAGATCGCAAGACCCTGCAGCAGATAGTGAGGTTAGCTGAGAAGATCATTGGGTTCTCTC